>NC_134146.1:42223500-43582500 GCF_033958435.1 Carettochelys insculpta | reverse complement strand
GCCTGCCTACTTTACACAAATCTGGCTGCTCCAGTCACTTGACTGGCTCCTCACTAAACACCGAATTAAGGTCATGAACCTAACCTCTAGATTGGCTGTGATCAAGATACCAAAGACAACTTCTCCAGCCCTGACCAAGACTTAACACAACTGCACTCGCCAAGAAAAAAGAGCTTCTAGGCAGAACTCCCAGCACCTGCCACAGTTGTGGAACAGTCTTCAGGCAGAGATGAGGATGGGCTGGTCACTTTCATAGCCAAATCCAAGATCCATCTCTCTTCCTCTCCTTCAACAACAATAACCTAATAATGAGGAAAATGTACCCTACAGTACGGTGAGCAAAGAGAATGTGGACATTGCACTAACTTTTATTCTGTTGTAAGGACCTCATGAACATCATGCACTGCCATACTGTTCACTTTCTTAACACTTTTATATGCTTATTCTGTTTTATGTGCAACCTTTATTCCTCCACAGAAGCACACCAGCTTGACTGAGGGGTGCAGAACAATCTGCAGAAGCTCTGCAATAAGGTTCACAAAACCACAGTGGGATTTCAGAAGCTCATGCCCTTCACTTCCATCCCAAATAAGACTTTTGCATATGCTGCTCCCTCTTCCTTGTACCTACTGCATTCCATGGCATAGGTGAAACCACACATTGAAAATGGGAAGAGAGAGCAAAATGGCCACAAGTTTTTCGGAACAGAATTAAAACCTTACATAAAGAAGAAAAAAATATACAAAAGCCCTGTGTTATTTATATAACACATAAAATGCTAGGCTGTGAAACAGTAATTGTAGCTGTGCATATAACATAACTGACACACACCTACTGAAAAAAGACATCAGAATTGTTGTCACCCAACAGTGCATACCCTATCTCAACCAGTACTGGCACAGACAATTTTCTACACTGTGCCTGGGCAACAACAGGTGCTTCCCTTCTGCCAAGTTTTACTGGCAGCAAAAAGGGGCAAGTTAAATTTTCTAAGACTCCCTTTTCAAAGTTTAGCAGTGACAGCAGCACCCATTCATAAAGATGTGAAGCTATATAGATCACCCTGTGCATCCTTGACAGGCAACACTTCCCCACTCACAAGCACTGAATCCAGGAGGTTAAAATAATGTAAGGGTAGGTGGGGCAGTGACAATAGAATAAACTTGGGACAACTTATTAATTTCTCGATAATATTTATTAGGTAGGAATCCCAACTCCCAGAGTGTCTTAAAAGTAATCCCACCTTAGTCCTCCTCTTGCAGCAACATGCAACCAATGAATTCTCCCTTTTCCCCAGTTTCACCACTCACAATTATTGTCCAGACTTGAAGAAGTCTATGAATTCTGGGAGGTAACGCTCAAGCATCAAAGGGAAATGCTGCCTAGGCTGCTCTTGTAACTCTAGCACCTGACCCAGCTGATGTCATTTGAAATGCGATTGTGGGTAGAGAGCCAACACCAGTCTATCAAGTATGCTGTTGCTATCTGCAGCTTCAAGCCAAGCCACCTCAGCAACTTTCACCTCCTCAAAGCCGATCACTGTCTTAAGGTTTTCTCCGGGCTGAGTCCTGAGAGAGAGATCAGTGGTATACAGAAGAACCCTTAATGTAGCCCTTATGGCAGGAGCCTCTTTTTTCTTCTTCTTTAGCCTGGTCCATGTTCCCTTACCCAACTCTACTGGACTATATATTTGGTCAGTGAGACTTCTTACCCCCCAGCACATTTAAATCAGTACTCTTGTCCTTTCATTTGTAAGTAAGGCATTTTTATGGGACCCAAGCACAAAACTGAACTGCACTGTAACCATAATACTCTGAACAGTCACATAAACAGGGCTGTTTTTCTGCCACAAAACCATGGAACAGCGTTCTGGCACCTTTTCTCCCTGGGTGGGGTGGAACACCGTGCCAGAAGCTGCTCTGGGCTGCTCACGCATGGCCATGCCACTCTCGGAGACATTTTGGGTGAATGATGCATGGCCACGCCACGCCGGGCAGGAGAGCGGAGGACCCTGTGGCCGCTCCTGTATGAAGTAGATGGCGGGCAGTTTGGGACTGTGAGGGTCTTAAGCCTGGGGGTGAGGGAGTGGTTTGAGGCTTCGGGGGGTGGGGTGTTGGCAGGTTGGGGCTGCAGGGGGGCCGGAGGATTAAGGTTGCGGTGGGTTGGGACTGCGGAGTTGGGGAAGGGAGTAAAGCAGCAGGTGAGAGGCATGGGGCACCCCAGGGGCTGCTGGCTGCAGTGGGAGCCAGAGAGCAATTCGCCCACAGTTAGTGGGAAGAGAGCAGTGGAGCCCCAGAAGGTGGCTGCCTGGGAACTGCCATCTGTCCTCTGCACCTGGGGAGCACCTGTGCATAGTGGGGAGTGGCTGCGTCCCCTTTGCACCCCAACCCTCCCACAGCCCCTGGCCACTGCTCCCTACCTGGCCGTAGTGCTGCTTGTCTCTAGCCCCCTACCTGGTGCCCTCTACCTTGTTCTCCCACCTCATACCCTGCTCTGCCCCATGGCTGGTGCTCTACACCCAGTTTTCCCTGTTCACAGCCCACCCTGTGCCCCTGCCCTATCCCCCAGCCCCTCCACCCACTTCTATGCCCCACACCCACCATTTGGTTCCCACAGCCCACCCTGCCCCGTCCTACCAGCTTCCTCTCCGCCCCGTCCCCAAAGCCCACCCTACCCCACTCACTCCATGCCAGCTCCCCGCCCATCTCTCCTGTGCCTGGTGCCCCGTCCTCCAGCTGCCGCTCTTGGGGCTCACCTCCTTCTTCCCAGTAACAGGTCCCCAGCCAGGAGCCCCGCTTCCGCAGCACAGCCAGCTGCTGAGGGGAGTTGCTGTGCAGGTGCCTCATAGGGCTGGAGGCAGAGAAGACCTGGTGTGGTGTTGTGGGAGGTGTGGGGCAGGGATGCTAGTCTGGGGCTGTGGGTTTGTGCCCTGCTGTTTGCCGGGGCAGAGATGTGTGTGTTTGTATTCCAGGATGTATTTGGAGCTATGCTGTTTGTGTTTGGGTTGGAGGAGTGTGTGTTTTGTGTAAGTCTTGTGGGTATGTTGTGTATTGGGATTGTGTGTGTGTTGTGCTAGGCATTATGGACATTTTGTGTATTGGGATTACATGGGTGTGTTTTGTGTCAGGCATTATAGCTAGTCTGTGAGTTGGAGTTTTGCCCACATGTGGGTTGGGTTGGGTTGTGCTGTGTATATGTAGCCTGGCAGCAGTTTGGGGCCATGAGGGTGGGAGCTAAGTTCCAGCACCGTTTTTCCTAGAAAAAAAGCACTGTACATAACTGAAAGGTTAATGAGGCCTGGGCCTGTCAGTCATTTCCTCTTGTTCCCAAGCAGAGGTCTTTGGAGACCTACCTTCATCTGGAGTTCTCAAACACCTCTGGACCATCTCTCCCACTTCACCACAAGTGTCCATACTCCTTAGTGCTTCATCCCACAGAGATTTACATAAAGTATGGCTCAGTTTTTCTAAAACTAACCTGGGTCTTTGTCTATTTATAGAGGCACTGAAACTGCAGCCACCATTAGAGCTAAGTGCACACAGGTAAACTTCCTGGTGCCTGTGCAAAATACTTCCTCCTGCTGCATCTGCTCCTCCCTCCAAGTTCCATGCATCTTTCTTTTGAGCAATTGTTACACCTTTTGCGCCAGCTTTTGCCAACTTGCTGGGGCCAGAGGTAGTTTTGCCAACCCCCCGGTTTGCCAGGAGTCTCCCACAATCAGGCTCAATCTCCTGGAGGCTACTGAAGCCAAACTGGAAGATTTCAGGCTGCTAACAGTCTGGTTTTGTAGCCTGGCTAAGGCAGGAGCCTTGTCTACTCTGGCTCCATGACATTCCCAGAAGTGGCCTACATCTCCCTGCAGAAATGGCCAGAGGGTGCCCCCCTCACCCCAGGTGCTCATTCCACAGCTTCTGTTGACTAGGAACTGCAGCCAAGGGAAGCTGTGGGGCCAGTTCCTGCAGGAAAAGTCAGTTTACATAGCCACCTGCCCCCTCCCTCCCCTCATGCTATAAGGATGTACTGGCTGCTTTTGAAAATGGCACAGGGAAGGCAGGGAACCTGCCTTAGATCTCTGCACCAATGACTGGGAACTGTCTGATAAAACATCACCTTTGCAGAGCTCCCATCGTTTGCTTCCCCTACCCCTGACCCCAGCCCTGAACCCTCACTTAGAGTCAGTAACCCCCACCCCCACCAATAACCTCCCCCTCCCATACACCCCTGAACTCAAATCCTCCCCACAACCCACACCTCATACTCCCTCCTGAACCCCTGCCCTGCAACCCCTCCGCCCCAGCACAGAGTCTGGATCCTATATACCAATTCCCTGCCCCAGACCAATGAAGGTGAGACAGCAGGAGGGAGAGAGGAGGAGAAAGTGAGGGGGATGTAGTGAGGTAGGACCTTGGGAAAGGGGCAGAACAGGGCAAGGGCACATGGATTTGTGTGATTAGAAAGTTTGCAAACCCAGCCAGAGGTAACCAGTACACAGCCATCGACAGGGAAATGCACTAGCTGTCCAGTTGTGCTCAGTATTGTCTGCTTTGCAGTGCATTCTAATGGCTTTTGGTCACAGTGGAAGTCCACCACGTACCCAAAGGTGAACTGATAGACAGACAGGAGCTCCTTTGCTATCCACCTGTCCAGGTTCTATGAGCAAATGCTGCTGGGCTTTGCTTTAGTGCTGCTCCTAGGCTGCCTTCTGAGGCATCAGACCATAGTTCTACCTGCTCTATGGGGTCGTAGTACTTTGTAAGTAGCGCCTTACTTTTAATTTTCTTTATGCTTCCAAATGCCTGGTTTTAGGTTCCCACTATTCACAGGCTGCATCACGGTGTGTTAACGATCTAAAGTGTTCACAGGCTTCTGACAGGCATGTCTAGAATCCAGAATGGTAACTGGGCATCCAGTTTTGGCTTGGGTTGGAATCTGGGCTTTGGGCTCTCTCCAGGGAGGAGAGTTCCAGAACCCACATTCCAGCTCAGGTCCAAACATCTACACTGCAATTTTATAACCCCTCAAACAAAGCCCTGGGAGCCCGAGTTGCTAACGTGTACCAATCAGAGACATTTTGTTGCTGTGTCGACATACCCTCAGCATTCATCTCCTTGAAATATGTCCTTATACTGCATTATCATGCTGGAACGGGATGCTTTTCTCACAGAGAACCTCTGATGTTGTACTGCAATTAAATACACAGCTTGTGCTGCCCTGCTACAGATGGAACTCCAGTGTGTTAACTACTATAAATGCTAACCAATAACACCTTTTGTTCTGAGGCCCATTGACCTCAGAATGGTTTTATTGTACATCATCAGCACTTGGTTAAATTTCTCCAATCTAGCATTTCTGCTTGGGAGTGGTGCAAGGGTTATATTGCAGCTGGCTCCATATTCCAGGTGACCTGGCCATTGGTCTAATAGCATAGTATCACATATGAGAGTCAAATAACTAGCAGCTTTCTTCTGCACTCTGTAGGAATTGAGAGTCCTTGGGTTTGCTAAAGCATAAACTGATGTTAATTTCTTCCTGGAGTAGCCACAGAATTGAGACATTACATTGTTCTGTTCACCATGCTTCTTGTACCATTAGCTATAAGCCAGTTGTTTTTCCTTCTGTCTTTTGCACTGCTTTCCACAGTACATACCATGGCCCACAATGCCTGCATTTTTGATGGGTCTTTTTAAAACCTCCTGGATTCCTTAACATATTGTCTGTGTATTTGCTCTGCAAAAGTGGCTGTTACTGTTTTGATCCTTTCTCTGAAGAGTTTAGCTGTCTTTACTACTTGAAGGCATTTCTCTTCAGTTCTCTTCTTTCAACATAAACTGGATCACACGTCCTATAAGCAATCCTCTCTTTAATTAGCCCATCTTTAATGTCCCAAAAGCTGTATGTAGATGCCATGGTTTGCACCTGTGAAATATAAGTATTATTCCCTTATTTGCATTTTAGTTTCAAGTAACTAAGCCCCTACCTCTCTGTACCTTCTCATTCTGTCAGGAGCCATGGTACTCACCAGACAGTTTTTCATCTGTTCCTGTGTTTTGGACATTTTGTCTGCAACAGTGCCTCACGCACTTTCTGCTCTTTTTCCCTTCAATGAGCTACAAAAAAGTTTTACCTTCATTTTCTCATCTTCATACCCTCTGGGCAGTTCTGTAAACAGACTCAGTTTTTGCTTCCATGCTTGTGAAATTTTGCTGGTCTTGAAATCCAGACTTTCTGGGGGGCTGAGTCCCACTGTGATATCTTTCTTCACCTTCTGGTTTTAGGTTCTGTTTTGTTTGCCTGTTAAACACATTCTCTTCCAAGCTACAGGTCTCTTTGACCCCCATGTTTCATGTACAGAGAGCAAGGTAATAACATGAGAGGACATCATGTTTCAGATTGGCTCTTCATTAAGATAGCTCTTTACAGAGGTCCTGTAATGAAGCAACCATCCTGAGTGTGCAGACTGGTGCTCCTCCAAACTCTTCCCTCCTGCAATCTCTGCTTCTCTTACAAATTCCATATAAACAAGACCACAATCTTAACTCTGCCTCTGTAGAGATTCTAGCCTTCCAGAACCCCCTTTACCAAGCTACCCCTCCATAGACCAGATTAATTCCAACCTTCCTTCTGTGCACCCCCTTGCACTTGCTATCCCCTGCCAACACTATTCTGGATGTTTGGTATGGCAGAGTGCTGTTCAGAGGTCCTTTGCCCCTTGTAGTTTTTGGATGTTGAAAAATGGGAGAGTAGTGAGCAAGCATGCACATGTGTACACTCAGCCTGTATCTTGATGATGATCTCAATCACAGTCCTGCAATAATCTCCATGTAGGAGGACTTTAAAGATTAAGACCTAAGTTTGAAAAACCATTGCTCACTACAGTATATTGTCACTACATATAAAGGTCATACTCTTTCCATTTTCTTTACTAACACTGGCACAAACATGTTTTCGTAAATTTGAAGCACATTTCACAATACAATCAGCCAAACAAAGCCACAGCAGTAGTAACAGTCAAGATGAAATCAGAAACTACATAATACTTATAGATGTATTAGAAGGGAAGTCACTGTGATTTTCATTATTCTTCCTAAAATAGGAAACACAACTGAAGACTCTGTTCTGAAAAAGAAAAGTAAAATGTATCTTAAAAGTTACTGAGAAATAGAAGACATATTAGCCTCTAATTCTGAATTTATCTCAGTTTTAAGTTACAATCTGAATATTATACCTACACATTTGCAAATCTTCCTCCTCTCATTTTCTGACAAATCTTATTAACATTTTTATTTAGGTCTGAAGGCCAAGTAATGTCACTGCAAGCAAGGCAGAAATAATTCCCTTGTAATTCTCATAACCACAGACATGTGCATTTGGTATTAGATTACAATGCAATCCTATTTTGTTTTATTTTTTAAAACCCTTATCCCAGTAAGACACTCTTTCAGTCGACAATTACTATCATCTCAGATCAAAAAAGCAGTAAAGTAGCACTTTAGAGACTAACAAAATAATTTGTTAGGTGAGCTTTTGTGGGACAGACCCACTTCTTCAGACCATAGCCATACCAGAACAGACTAAATATTTAAGGCATAGAGAACCAAAAATAGTAATCAAGGTTGACAAATCAGATAAAAAATTATCAAGGTGAACAAATCAGAGAGTAGAGGGGCAGGGTGGTGGTGGTGAAGAATTAGATTAAGCCAAGTATGCAAAAGAGCTCCTACAATGACCCAGAAAATTCACATCCCGGTTCAAACCACATGTTAATGTGTCGAATTTGAATATAAAAGAGAGTTCAGCAGCCTCTCTTTCCAAAGTAGTGTGAAAATTCTTCTTCAGTAAGACGCAAACTCTTTAAGTCATTAACAGAATGGCCCACTCCATTAAAATGTCGGCTGACCGGTTTGTGGATCAGGAGTGTTTTTATGTCTGTTTTGTGTGACTGTTCCATGAAAGCTCACCCAATAAATTATTTTGTTCGTCTTTAAAGTGCTACTTTACTGCTTTTTTGTTTTGATAGCATATAGACTAGCACGGCTTTCTCTCTGTTACTTATTATCTCAGATATACCTTTATAATAATTGTTAGCAATTTAACACTGCTAAAAATGCCATAAACAGGTTAAGATAGATGAAAACAGATAAAGTAGGTTTTACTCTTACGCAAACGATTAGTACACAAAAACCATGAAGACACTTCAGAAAGAAAGATGGATGAAGAAAAGAAACATTGACAGAACAGAGGAGCTGTATACCCAGTAAGTGCAGCAAGTCACAGTCATAGGACGTGGGAAATGCTTACACAACAAAGTGCACAGCAGAAAAAAGATGTTAGTGAAAGAATATAGCAAACCTGTCTATTATTTATGTTGGTTTAAAAATACAATATGATGGAACTTCAGTATCCTCCTGAACCTGAGAGAAGGAAATATTTAGATATCTATGTATTTTGGGGGGGCCCTCTATTTTGGGGATTCTGGATAGAAAATCCACACCCTCCTAAACTACTGTTGAACTGAATCATTGAACACACGGCAAATGGTGATAGCTACAACTTTTCTCAACACAGGCTGATTGCATGCATGGCAAATGTAGTAGTAGAATTTGAACAGATTTATAGGCCTTAAAATACTATTTTTTTTCTTCTTCCAGAAAATGGTAACATTTTCTGGCCAACTCTAATTTGTCTTTGTGTTAGGGTAGGGTGACAATGCTAGCAATGCTCCGCAAACCCTGGCCTCCTAGGGCAGCAGTACACAGATCAGTTCTTTAGCCTCATTCACAGCTGAGTGTTCAAGACAATATTAGGGTGAAACTATACTTAGCAGCTGAGTGGACATGCTGGGTAGAGAAGGGACTCTCTGCACTGTCTTCAAGCTCATTATAGGACAGGATTTTATCCA
This sequence comes from Carettochelys insculpta, assembly GCF_033958435.1. Taxonomy (NCBI): domain Eukaryota; kingdom Metazoa; phylum Chordata; order Testudines; family Carettochelyidae; genus Carettochelys; species Carettochelys insculpta. Next base: position 43,573,601 of record NC_134146.1, on the reverse strand, counting down.
AAGCATCTAGTAACTAGAGGTGCACACACAATTGCTTCTGGAGGCTGAAATGTACACCCAATAGGAAATAGCAGCATATGCAGCAAGCCAGGGGTACCAGAGAGTCCTTAGCCTGCAGCAATTTGGTGAGGTGGTGGGGATATGTAAGAAGTAGAAGATCAGCAGTATGGACCATAATGGGGATCAGAGATAATAGTTGGGGAAGACATGAGGGGTAACAGACACTTGCAGCCTCTGTATCTAAAGCTGTTTTGTCCAGTACACTCCACTTACATGTTAACTTGATACACTCCCACCCAATCACCTTTTCATGATGTAGTGCCAAAAATAACACTATTCTTGCTCTTTTTTGTATTCACCCTGCTCACCCCCAGGATTTGTGTGTGCAATTTGCATTGCTCACACTTCCAAATTTACTAAGGTGATTTATTTTGGCTCCCTGCCATGAGCTCAGCCCATCTGTCTATCTCCTATCAGTTCTGCTCTCCCAAGCACTGTTCTGCCTCACCTCTGCACTTCACTCCCTGCTCTCAGGACTGAAGAGGCTGCAGGCCAGGGGTACACCACTCTCATGTTTGTTCACCCAGACCTCCTTTTTCCTTCCCAGGCCAGGTGTTGTAGGGAGGCATGGGGGGAAGAGTAGAGTTGCTGCCCTGTGGCACACAAGAGGGGAGGAGAGAACAGGACTTCTCTGAGCAGCTGGGCTCTTTTAGCTCCCTCCTCTCCTCCTGAGAGAATGGTGTTACTCCCTGAGGGGGAAGCTGCCTGCTTTCTGCAGCCTTCCTGAGTGGCTGCTCTTCCCCAGGAGGGGAGGCAGTGAGGAAGCAGACAGCAGAAGGGGATTCCCACAAGGAAATGAGAAGAGGAGTCTGATCTTAATATACCGATCCTGAATTTAAAAAAAAAAATATGGGGAGACTCATAGAGCTCCCAGTCTAAGGAAGAGGGTTTGAAGGGTCATAGTGAATCCCTAAAATAGAAGAGGATGGGAGGATGACATGAGGGAGCTTGTGCAGCAGAATGGAGGGATGGATAGAGCCCAGGTGTGTGCAGAAAACTTGGTCAATAGAAGCTACAATATGTGCAACACTCTAATTTTAATGTTCTTTGCTAAGTTAGTGTATTTTTGAGACAAGATCCTTAACTTAATGTTATTATAAAAAGAAAAATCCTGAGTGTACAGTACCTTTGCCCTTTAAGAGCACAAGCAGCAATTTACATGATTTCCACGTCCAGACTATATTTCCTTGACATGCATACATAGAACTTGACAGTGTAGATATGCCAAAGCAATCTTTTTTCTACAAAATGAACTCTCATTCATACTAAAAATATCAAACAACTTATATCAGAAAATACATAATACAAAGAAATTACCAGTATCTATAATTCTGGAGATAAAACTATTTCATAACAAAAAGCAGTCAAGTAGCACTTTAAAGACTAGCAAAATAGTTTATTAGGTGAGCTTTCGTGGGACAGATCCACTTCTTGACACAAATAAATATAAAACAAGCCTGGAATATGACTGCTGCCCTACCTGTCAGCATGTTCATAACCAATTCTTTTAAGCTAGTGGAAAAATTAATAGTGATATTTTATTAATATGTTCAGATAATAATATTGCAAGCTGTTTTTCTCCTGGGAGACATTAAGGCCTGGTTCTGCTCATTTGCAGCCAGCACATGTATCTTAAGCACTCCAAGAAGTTTCATCCTGTTTAAAATTTACCAGTTTTGGGGGGGAAAAAAATGGAAGGAGGAAGAAATGGAAAATGCCCTAAAATATTATCATAGAACCTTAGAATTAGATATTATTAAAATGGATGTAAATTTCAAAATAACACCAGAAGCCTCAAACACTGAAATCATGGTTTATTTTCTAAAGTGAATTCAGTGCTCATATAAGGCACATGACAACAATGGAACTGAATTTTTCAATTTTCCACAACAAAAGACAGCAGCATTGCAAACTTCTCTATCAGTATGATTCAGTCCTTATTTTAGGCCTCTGATTCTACATCCAGAGATGCACACATGGGAGAGCTTGCAGCACTGGGACCTCAAGCCCAGAAAAAGGCAGTTCAGTCTTTATCCTCCTTTGATAATTAGTCTTGGGTAATACCTAAAAGCCTGCTTACTGTGAGTCCTTGGGAATGCACTCACCATTCCCCTAGGAATTACAATGAGTCTAGCTACTCACTCATCCAGCCCAAACAGCCGCCAGACACCCATGTTTAGATTAGACCACCTTACCTGAGATGAATTTGAAGCAGCACCTCAGAGTAGAATGCTGCTTCACCCCATTACCCATATTTTGAACTATGCAGTATCCAAAAAATTTATTTCATAATAAAACTAGAGAGACCCTCAACTACATATTTGTTGCACGACACTGTATTATTAATGCATGACACTATCTTATTACACATACTCACACACAAGTACCAGACCTACAATTAGCCTTCATTTTCTGATAATCTACAACAATCAAATAACCAAGCTTGTCCATCTGGAAAAAGTTGTTGATTTTAAATTTACAGAGACTGAACTAGTGGTCATTATCATTTGTTGATAGCACAGCAGGGAGAGTGCCATTAAGGTGTAAATTCAGAGTTCTATAGTAATGCATCTGAAACAAAAAGACTGATGGAAGAAAGAAAAAAGTCATAGAAAAATGGGATAGTCATAGGCAGAGGGAAAAGAATTACCACAAATAAAAGAAATAATCAGAAAAGATTAAATATATCAGCTCGAGAGGCCAAAGAGAGCAAAAAGATAAAAACGAAAGGGGCACATATTAAAAAAAGGAAGGAAAATGTATCTGCCTTTCAAGACAAACGAATTTGGCATTTGAAAATGATGACAGTCTATTTAACCTAGATCAAGACTGACGATTTTCCAGGGTTCAATTCTGCACTTCTAGTGTGAAATCAAACTCTCAGTGGTCACAGTCAACCCCTGTACTGCTCTCGAGATGCAACGAGTAACAGAGGTTGAAGGGAGAAACTCTCCTGTTGATCTTCCCCTGTAAAGACAGACAAGTTGGCTGAGCGCAGATACATTGATTTTAACCATGCAGTTGGTGTAGCTAAAATTGTGTACCCATGGTTGACTTTCTATGTCTAGTATAGATGTAACCTAAGAACGGCCAGATGTGGTCAGACCAATGGTCCATCTAGCCCAGTTTCCTGGCTTCTGGCATTAACCAATGCCAGGTGATTGAGAGGGAATGAACAGAACAGCTCAATTATTGAATATTGTTGCTCTTCAGTCTCAGCATCTGGCAGTTGGAGACTCAGAGATAGTCAGCCCATGGGATTGTATTCCTGATTACCCTGTGAGTGCAGGAGACTGGACTTGATACCCAGTTAAGGTCCCTTCCAGTTCTATGGGATCTGTGTATCCAGCACTGCAATGTCAATTTCTGGATTTAATATTAAAGAGATTGTGCCAGGTGCTTTAAATTTCTATAGCACTTCTCAAAAAGTGCAATCCTATGTTCAAAGGATTACCCTTTGTGTTCCTGAATTCTTAAAGATCTGGAACTATTCTACCCTCTGGGGGTAATGCATAAAACTAAATTTTACTGTAGTTGAACATCATTGTGGAGACAAATTAACTGACATGACGGTGACCGTAACTTTAACATCTCTGAGGACCAGAACAAATCCTCTTCATCAGTGTCAGCTAACTCATGGAATCATGATTAGCCAACATCATTGTGAACAGGATTTGTCCCATCTATACTGGCCAGAAAATCCTTGTCAGCACTCTCAGTTTCTTTCTAAATGATATTTTGTGGTGAAGATAACCCTTTTATCACTCATTTTCTGGCGATGTGTACATATAGTGCCACTGAGATCCTTATAGCAGTGTTTCCCAAAGTATGGTATGTATATCACTGGCAGTACGCGACAGGATTTCAAGGGGTACACAGCAGAAAATAAATTACCAAAAATCAGGAGATAAGCACTGGAAGGGCACTGGGAGAGGGGGTATGCTCATAAGGCTGAAGTCCTGAAAGGGATACACAAATGATTTACGTTTGGGAAACACTGCCATATAGAGATTGAGTCCACTGATGTGAATAGCAAAACTTGGAATTACTTCAGTATTAACAACGTACGGCCAATATATTATCATTTCAGTAGGTTTAACACTAAATAAAAACTCCCACTCTTATACAGATGAGAGCTTGCACAAACATTTAGGCCCTGAATGGTACTATTCAATGTGTATTAAGTTACATTCTTAGTGTTTCATAGAATATGCATCTATCTGAGCCTGAAATTATGTATTTTTTGGGAAAAGCAGCTGATCTATTTTAGAGGGCTTAAACAAATATATTGACCAGCCTCACTACATTTTTGTAAATAATCAAAAATAATTCAAACCTGACTTCTCTTGACATGTAAATTCAGGGCAGTAATTTCCAAAGCTGATTAATATGCTGGAGAGTAATTTTCTTTAAAATAACCAAGACACTTATTTAAAACACACATTTTTCCTGAAGGGGTGAGGGGGTGAAAGGGAGACAGATGTGTGCAGGAGTAGCACTGAGAACACGAAAGGTGAGCCTCTTGCTCCCCAGCCTCACTAGTCAGTAACACTGTCTGGGGTGCTCCCACTCCTTAGGTTTCACCCTCCCTCACCAGCGTTACTGTGATTCTCTCCTGCAGACTAGCTGGCTCCCTACTTCCAGCGTGCAGCCTCATCTCGAGCTGCACTTGCGCAGTCTGTGCCCTCCTCGACCTGGCAACTCCTCATGTCAGTACCAACCCCATCTCCAATAGGGCATTACTCAGTCTGGTCCCCTCCTTCCCCTCCTCATCTCCAACCCGGCGCCCCCAGTCCGTGGCCCCCGCACCATCTCCAGCCCTACACCCCGCCGGGCTCAGTCAAGGCCCAGCCAGCTCTAGGCCCCCTCACCGCGCAACGCTCGCGCTCCCACCCCTCCGCCGGCTGCACTTTACGACAGGCCCCAATGCCCCGCACCGGCGTTACGACGCGGCTCTGGTGCCGTACGGCGAGCCGGGGACGGCGGGGCCTGTCCGTGTCCGCTCCGGCCGCCGCCCGCCTTCAGGAGCGGGGCTCCGCCGGGTCAGTCATGGTGAGGGCGGCTCCGGATCCCTCCGGCCAGGCAGGCGGGAGCGAACAGGTCCCTAGGCTGAGGAGGCGGGAGCAGCCCTTAGCCCTGCTTTGAGGCGGGGCGGGCCGGACCTGGAACGGAACGGAGCTCGGCCTTCTTGACCCCGTGGGCGGCTCAGCCGCTGCCGGGAGTGCGCCCGAGAGCGCACCTGCCGGGGCATGGCAGGGACCCCGCTAAAAAAGCTCTTATCCCAGCCGGGCTTTTTCCCGCCGACCAGGTGTAGGCTCGGCAGGTGTAACTGTAGCCACCCTAGGGGTTAGAGCCGTGCCACTGCTCCCCGGGACAGGTAGACCCGTGCAGAATCTGTGTGCGGACCAGGTCTCGGGGTTTGCAGACGGGTTGGATTTTAAAGGAGCTCATTGCCTTCAGTGGCTTTCCTCGTCCATTTAAAATTAAGCGAGTCAACAAAACTATAGTGCACTACAGTCTTCTGCTGGCGGAGCTGTGTCGGGGTGTTTTGGACTGGGACTTAGGACAGACCTAGCTGTGCCGGCAAAAGTGTGTGGTGGAGATGTAGTGAAACCAACAAAACCATACTTTTGCTGGGGAAGCTGGTTTGGGTGTGTGTGTGGAATAAGCTGCTGCAGTGAAAGCACCGATTTGCTGGTGTAAGATGTAATCTCACATTTGGAGCACTTTGCCAATGTAATATACTGGAACACCTATACTGGTTAACTACACTTGGGATAAATATGGCTGTAGAAAATGCAGTTTGTCAGCTGTTGCACAATCAGCTCTTTTCCACACTAGTGGCTTTTCTTATCTGTTGATTTTCAATAATTGAACAACGTAACTATAATTGAGAATATTCAGACATATTGGATGTCCCGAATCTTTGGATAACTGAGACTAAACTGTATGATATTCCTGAAGCATTTTTAATGTTGGAACTCATAGCATTTTATCAATACCAATTAAGCCAAAAATGCATTTGTGCTCAGTGGAACGTATGTTTCAGTGAATATAGCCGTATAGGATAACTGAAACTTTTCTGTTTTCAAGAGTATTAACCATTCCACCTGTAATTTTGAAATACAGTAAGAAAGCCTTTAAAAGCTATCAGCCAATGTGTACAAGTTAACTATATCCATCTATTATGTTGCAGTTAGTGTTTTTTGTCATAGTTGAAGCCATTTTAATTTTAATATATATTTAATTAAGCTGACTATAAAGATTTGGTTTTTTTTCATTTTTATTAATCAATTACTCTTTCCACCTTACCCTGCTACTGCTCCTGCACCCAGGCTGGCACTGTGATAGCAGTTGGTCTGACGATAGCTGCTGCTGGATTTGCAGGTTTGTCTTGGGTGTGAGGAGTCTAACAGTGGGTTGTACTTTTCATTGGCTGCTTTAATAATGGGTAGTGTAAAATATACTATCAGTTCAGAATATGACACACATACTGTATTTTGAGGGACACATATAGGGGAGTGGACTGACTGAACTGATTGCAGCCAAAAAAACACCCTACATTTTTATCTTAGTCAGTCAAAAACATTTTTCCTACATACTAATCTGAAAGTAAATTATTGTAATAAATTTGTAAATCTGCATGAAATTATGCCTTTCATTCTCTTAATGTTAGTTATTATCTTTAAGGTCGTTATGTGTTACAAGCTATGAAGCAAATGGAACCACAAGTAAAACAAGCCCTTCAGAATCTGCCAAAATCTGTAAGTTTTGTTTCATTCATAGTACTTTTTTAACCTATGTTAAATATTTTTTCTGTGTGTAAGTAGCTTCATTTGGTCCCCAGTGAGAAATTCAATATACTCTGAGATAGAGACAGAATAAATTGTCATCACAGCTGTACAGTATTACTGATTGTTGCTGGTAAATTGGGACAGAATATCTCCAAATTGAATGTATAAAACAATATCACATATCTCAACCATTCTACTGTAGGATAGTTTCAAATTAAGATGGTCAATTTGGCAACTCTGCTAAACAGTTGAGTAAATAATGAAATTAAGTTTTGATAAAATTTAATGATAACAGTTCATAAGAAACATTCTTGTAATTTTATAGACAAGAAAGCTCTGCAGCTATTAAAGAAGAAATGATGACCTCTTATTTATCTCCAGCATTTTATAATTCACATTATTTTGCCTGTCAGTTTCCTTACTAAAGCATCTTCTATTTCAGGCCTTCAGTGGTTATTACAGAGGTGGATTTGAACCCAAAATGACCAAACGAGAAGCAGCTTTAATATTAGGAGTGAGGTAAAAAAAATCATTTGAATTAAAAATGTAGGATGCAGGAGAGAATATAGCACTAACCGGGTGAAGATCAAGTGACTAATTTTTCAGAGGTACTGAATCCTTAAACTCCATTACTTCAGCATCTGAAATTCAGTGCCAAGTTAAATTAAGAAAATTTATCATAATGCTGCTTCTACTTAGCTCATTTTGCATGACTGGCTACCAGGTTTTTCTAAGGTAGCATATATTAGATTGATTATACTATATTGTGCAAAGAAACATTAATTTGTAAAAAGCCATTTCTGACTGAGGATTGAGTGTTAAACCACATTTTTGTATTGCATTTTTAACTTGCTTTAACACTCAATTTAACTTTTATGTTAATAAAAATTGTCTCTGTGCCTTTATTTCAAAGCATGGACTATGATATGTTTAGTCTTTCAGTACGAAAATAATGTTTTTTGTTCAGACACATTGATACAGTGAATGACTGGTGGTTGTGTGGCCCTTCACTAAATTTTGGGAGGAATGATTTTGGTTTTGACTGCAGAAGTTCTTAGGAACTGTGAAGGGACAGTCCTATTCTGAAATTGTTTCATTTGAAGATTGAAGACTGTCTGGTTTTTAGAAAGCCAGACAGCTGCAAAGCCTTCAGATGTGGCTATCCTCTTTTGTATAGTCTGGAAATGGCTGTTAGTGCATTATTAGCTAATATATTTGGTGACCTTTGAAGCTGGCTGTCATCTGTTTTGTAACTGACAATGGAGAAGCTCTTAACTGCAGTAATCATAGACACTTTAAAACAGTGGCTCCTGTTCCTACCACGGGGAGCAGAGAGGGAGTTCTATCTAATCCTGCATTGCCCCTATCTCTGACCCTGGCCTCTGTCCCTGACCGTGGCTCTAATTCCAGCATTGGCTCAGTTTTGCTCCCAGTTCCAGTTCTGGCCATGGCCCCTGACTTCAGCACCATGGATTGGGGATGGGCAGATTACACTAGGAGCAAGGAGGGAGTCACTTAAGAAGTTTGGGGGCCACCTCTTTGAAAACTGCCTCAGGGAAGTGATCAGAACTACTTGCATGTCTTAGATTTGAGATAAAATTTTCAAAAGTCCTTAAGTCCTATGTAGGCATGGAGCCGTACAAGTACCATTGATTCTCACTGGGGTTTAGGTGCTCAAATCAATGGGAGTTAGGCTTCTACATACCTTTCAGAATCTGGGCTTAATGTGCTTTTTCAAATTTTGCCCTTGGCAGTTAATTCTTTTCACTTACTTGACATAAACCCTTGTATTTTGGGCAGAGCATAGGTCATCTAAAAGTCTTCACTTCGCGCTATCTCGAGACTAAGCTTCTAGCTGACCACAGGAGTACCAAGTTGTTGTCCTTCAGTCTCAGTAGATGTTGTCCGGGATCTTCCTCTTTAGCGTTTTCCTTGTGGGTGCCAGTTTAGAACTTGACAGACTATGCTAGATGATGGTTTTCTGAAAGTGTGGCCTAGCCATCCCCGCTTTCTTCTCTGGATTTGAACATCGTGGTTTTTGTCCTGCTCTGTTCTGAAATTCTACATTTGTGACCAAGTTTTGCCATTTGATATGAAGGATGTACCTCAAGTCTTGGTTTATGAATGTCCGTAGCTTGCAATTTGAAAACTTTTTCATACACAATGTCTCGCATCCATACAAGAGCACACTCTTCAGATTTGCATTGAAGACCCACAGTTTTGTCTTCACAGATATTTGTGATCTCCATATGGGACAAAGAGTCTTGAATGCAGCTGATACTTTCCCCATTTTGGCATTGATACCCCTGTCTGTTCCTCCATCTTTGCCCATAATACTCCTCAAATAGGTGAACTGCTCCACATCTTCAAGGTCATCCACTCCCAGTGTGGTGGTGATGATGTTGTACTGGTTGATCCTCAGTGTCTTGGTCTTTCCCTTGTTCGATCCAGTCCAGTCATTGAGGCACTTTTCACTAGTGTTGAGACCTTTTTTTGTATGCTTTCATGTTGGTGTGAAAGAGGGTGACATTGTCAGTAATATCAATGTCTTCTAGCTGAAAAGTGTTCACTGAATGCCTGTTGATGGCCATCTATTTCCTGCTCACGATCCAGACAATCCTGATCATGAACAGGAAAGGTTACAATAGGCACCCTTGTTGTGCTCCTGAGAAGATGCTGAAGGATTCTGTCAAGATGGCATTATGAATAACTTAGCATATCAAGGTTTCTTACACTGAATAGATGAGATTAATAATTTTGGATGGGATGCTATGGTGTTGCAGCTGTTTCCACAAACTGTCTGTCAATGCTGTCAAAGGCTTTTTCTGAAGTCTATGAAAGTAATGTTTATGGGGTAGTTACACTCTGTGATCACTCTGAGAGTTGCTATTTGGTCAGTACAAATCTTTTGCTTCACAAACTGGCCTCTTCTTCCCTGAGATGTATGTCAGTTTCTGTCTTTGTTCTCTTTTGCTGCTCCAGACTTGCATCTCATTTGATCCTCCTAGTGGCATAAACCTGTGACACTATGCCTTATAAGAATATGCACTATTTTTATCCTATCTTATGCTAGAGGTTCCATCAGACGTTGTCTCCATTTTGCTAGGTACTATGTACATAAAGGACTCATTCTCTCTCCCAAAAAGCTTCAGTCTCTGTGAAAATACTAAGAATTGAAGTTTAGTAAAGGAAAACCAAACAAGCAGGCAATCATAATTAACAGTTTAGGGATTTACATAATTGGTTATGTCTCAAAAACTCTTTAGCATGTTACCTGATTAAAGCCCTGTAAGCATTTGTGTGTCTGTTTTTTCACTTTCAAATATGACTGAATTTCGAAGAAATAAGACCATGAAAAGATGTCATGCTCCTTTTGACAGTTCTGCAGTAGCAGTTGGCCCATATCGCTCAGTGAACTATTAAAAAATATTAATTTTGCCAATGATGGACTGAAGATGTTGAACAGAGCAGCAACAGGAGAAAAAAAAACTGCAGTGGAAAATTGCTTTCTAATTCCTTTACTTACTGTGAGCAATTGTAGTACCAGAAGTTATTTTTAGTATTTGCTAATTATTTTCCTAATTTTGCATTTTTTCTGATTGTGTAATATTTTAATAATTCCTTCAAGTCAGGTTACCTAACCATCTGTCTTTTTAAACTAGCCCTACAGCCAATAAAAGTAAAATTAGGGAAGCTCACAGACGGATCATGCTTTTGAATCATCCAGATAAAGGTAGGTAAAACCAGTAGGGATAAGTCCAATTTGAAATAAACCAATTACTGTCCACCTACTATGTTGTTGTCCCAAATGAAGGGAATCAGGGTAATGAGAGATCTATATAGGTACATGATTTGTACATTAGCAATAAAGAAAAATTTAAAACTTGCCTGCAAATAAATGCATCTAAAGATACTTGGGTCTTTGTCTATTCAGAGGTCCCCTGCTCAGACATTTAAATGCTATTAAGACTAATAGGTTCAGCAAATTCTCATTTCTCACTACCTATCATCTCTGCATTGAATTACCACGTAAAGAAAAAAAGGCCTTTTCAGTGAAAGCCCACAGTATAATTATACAGCTGCTCCAATGCATGAAACGCCTGTTAGCTTGGAACTGGGCCTTCAGATTCTTCAGAAAGAGCAAATAACTAAATATGTGTTATTGCTACTTGTGAATTGCTAAGGGTGAGATTCAGTTAAATTCATAAGCGCGTAGTTAACTTTAAATAATGTAAGTACTCCCATCTCTTTTCATCATAGCACTTAAATCCCATTGACTTCAATGAATACAAATCATGTCCTTTACTGCTTGGCAAATTGGGACCTTTAGTCTTGATTTAAGAGAGAAACTGGCTGCCCTGAAGTCAACGTGAAACTTCCCATCCACTTCTTTGCCTTCTTCCTCTTCAAATAACGCTGGTTATGAGGACCTGCTTGAACCTCCAGCAGAAGCAAAATCAAGTGAATTCTTAGGCATATGAAGTTTAGTAATGTGCATTCGAAGGAGTCTCTTAATATTGCCCCCCACCCTTTTTTTTACAGCAACTAAAGCAAAGAATACTGATCTTAGGAAGCAGTCCTTGATACTCTTAACAGGGTCTATGCACCTTTTAATAGGTGATCAAATTAATTTTGGTGCTTTTACAGTACATCAAACTGGAGGGATTACATAATGCTTAATCTACTAACCACCTGTATTTTTTGCTTCATCATTATTCCAACAATACAGAGGCTTGGGTCAGGCCCTGCTGAATTACACTGGTTCATATGTGGACTCTAGCTTTACATAAAATGTGCTGGAAACATCCTAAAGATTTGGAAAATAGTTCTGCATACTGCTCTAAAACCTTGGTGACCCTATCATGAAATTCACTTCTTCATACACACCTAGGCAAGAGACCTAATAGCATTTAAGTTTTGTCTATGCATGAATGATTCAAGAATAGTTATTCTGGAATCATTGTTCCTGAACTCTGTGGAGAGAGATTGCACAGTGATTGTCATCTTCTTGTGAAGCTTAATCCACTTTATTGGACTAAGAGCTTGTTCTTTTACCCCACGTGTAGACAAATCTTAAGTATTCTGCAACTTGTCAAATATCACTTGTCTATTTCTTTGAACACATGAATTCACGCTTTTTTCCCCTACTGGTACTATTAAGCCAAAATTGGGCAATAATGTAATAAAGTAGAAAAAGACTTTTTGTGACAAGACTTTTCTTCTTCTAGGTGGTTCTCCCTATGTGGCAGCCAAAATCAATGAAGCTAAAGATTTACTGGAAAGTCAAGCTAAGAAGTGAATGTGAAAATTTAGTTGTAAACCAATTATTTAGTTTATGTATATTAATATCAATTTTGATGACTGATCCGAGGAAAGTTGACACCAATGTTTTTGATTTGTTCAATGATGCTTGAGAACTAATGCAAGAAACCGTATCTCCTCCACTGCTAGCCCCATATTGATTCCATCATGCATATCCTGTTTTGGGGAGTCCAGGAACTCTCATAATACTTTTTTCAAGTGATTCTAAGCCATTATCTCCAGTAGTAATACAATTTACCTCTAATTTGAAGTACTTTTCCTAGAATGAAATGGGAAATACTAAGATTTGGGCTGGCTAATTTATATGCATTATAGGTAAAGAAGCAGCCTGACAGTCCTAAGCACTCTAATTACAAATTAGCACTCTGATGATGTATTTCTGGTTAACTAGGTACATCTGTTTGAAATTCATGCTGCTATGGTTTAATATCCTAAAGTTAGCAAGATGATACTGATAAGAGAAAAAGCTGGGTTGAAACAACCTGTTCAGAAAAATCATGGGGATTTATTTGCACAATGGGAATAAAACCTTTAGAAATTGTGTACTGAAGTTTCCTGTAAGAATTTGTATTAATTTTCAAAAACAAGTTGGACATAGTGCTATTGATTTGTCTCCACTTTTTACTTTGACATTGATATCATTATTTTTACTAATTCCACTGTATTTAAATAAAAACATTTGTCATAAGTGCTAAAATTCCATAATATTTGTTTTACAGTATATGGTGCTTAGGTCTTATTCTTTTATGATCTGGTACTCTTAGGATAACACTGAAGTTTATAGTGTAACATTGAAAGTGGGAATTTTAATTCTATGAGCTTTTAAGATAGAGGCTTAGATTCAATACTACAAGTGCAATTTTTTTTCAGTGAAATTGTGAAGTTCTTCCACAAATTGTTTAGAGGTGGACCACCATTCATGCAGTTTAGCTTTTCTCAGTGTTGTAATAAAGAACTGAGGTCTTGAACGTCTCCTGGGGTCTTTCTAACCCCAATCTATAAATGTATGCCTGTGTTTCATTGTATACAAGGTGAACCTCTCTAATCCAGAACACACTCATCTGGCAACACCTGTAATCCAACGTGATTTTATTTAGTTGCATGTCCACTTATAGGTGTGGCCAAGTTTACTGTGGTCCACTAAAGTTTGTTTCCAGTCAGCAGTCCTGGCTCTGTGTTCTGCACTGTTGAGTTGTAATTTACCCCTAAGTATCTTCCAAGAGCCCACCAGGCAGTAGAAGTGTTGGTAAGGTGCTAGACCAGTAGTTCCCTAACTTTTCATTAGTGTGGACCCCCATTCAAGCGAATGCTAGCTATTAGGTACACTTCATTAAATGAAAAAGGAAACCACAGCATAGATTTTTGGACAGCAGTTAGACATTACTGAAAGATGTTTAAATTTAAAAGTAGATTGATTTTGCAATTTAGAACTTATTTTCTAGGTCATTTTTCTCATTTTTTCAACAGGCTCCCAGTTGGGAACCACTGCTCTAAGATGTAGCCCAAACAAAAATGTTATTGGTGCTGAGATGTTCCTTTGTGTTTAACATTTCTTCCTTATGTCCAGGATCACATTTCTATGTGTCATAAAACCAAACATCAGATGAATTCACCTTGCTCCATTCACCAGTGTTGTCATGACCACCAACTTCCCAGTTATTCCAGTTTACTTTAGAATCATTTTTGACTGCATACTTTCCTCCCCAGACAACTGCACTGCCACTGAAACCTGGCCCTTTGTTTTCAGTTTGTTTTAGCAGGAAAAAAAATCTATCCCTCCACCTGAAATGCATACCTATATTTTGGTTGTCTCATGCCTTGACTGCTGTAGTCTCTTTAGTCTCCATGTTTCCTATCTCAGCTCTAGCAATACAAAATGCAGCCGTTCAAATACTGTTACCCTATGCTCACAAAGGTAGGTTCCATATAGTCTTCTCTTTCAGGGCTCTATACCACCCTACCTACACTGGTGCCCTCCTTGCTTTTTATTTTTCTGCATCATTTCTAGTTCTTATCAGTATTACCTCTGTATCAGGAATGGCCTTCCTTATTCTTAGACCTAGTCTATACATTAGGGATCACAGTCACTTCCAGATACGCAATTCTAGCTACACCACTAATGTAGCTAGAACTGACATATCAGGATCAACTTTATACGCTAGTGAAGATCAGGGCTTTTCGGACTCACATTGACATCCCCTACTCCATGCAGCAACAGTCGACTGCAGGGGCCAGATATGGATTTTGTCACATCTTCACTGATGCAGTAAAACTGAACTCCAGCAGATCAATCACAGTGCATCGAACCCACAGTAAGTACAGCATGCCACCACTTTTAAGTCCCTCTTTAAAAGCCTACACATCAGTATGTGAATGTGCCACTGTCAGTACTCCCAAGTTACTACCTATTCTAGATGACACCTATCTAGGCTGGAGGATAAAAACTATTTTTTTAAGTGCCTCAACTAAAGTTCTTAAACTCCTACGCAGAGAACATGAGCACAGTGTGTTATCTAGGTCTTCCCTAGGAGGCAGCCTAGAGTTCATCTTAACCCTTTAAAGAGGTTAGCACTAAATTACAACAAGCCTGAAATATCTTGAATTACTTTAAATTTTTTTTGATCAAAGGAAAGTAAGTAACCAATGGAAGATCAAAGTTTATTTTTTCTACCAGCATACAAAAACATATTGCACATCAAACAACCAAAACAAAAATAAAAATACTCTACCAAGGACTAACATGGAGTTTATACAGAATAAACTTTCTGGAAATTGATCTTTTCAGTAGTTCAGGTTATGCCTTAATGGACATGACTATTTCATCTTAGTGTTTTAACTAAAGCTATGTTTGATTTTTAAATACTGTACAGTTTAATAAATAAACCAAACAAAGCCTCAAAGTAGAACAGTCACTGCCAATGCCACCCAATATCCCTGCAGATTATGAGAATTTAACAAATGTATTCCAGTGGTCTGCAGTTTTTTTCCTCTACATACAGCGTTTAAAAAACATGTATTAAAACAGACCAGTTTCCAGACTAAACTAATGGAGAAATTACAATTCAGTGCAAATATTTTAGACTGCATTTCTTTCTAGTTTTCCTCAGGTGAAGAAGTGGTTGCATATTATTAAAAATGTAACAAAAGCAGCTAATGCTTTTGTAAAGAATATTACATTAGGGATTCTCCCCACATCTTTGCCATATTTTGAAAACAAAATAACATTTCCTATAGCCAGCAATTTTTGTTTATTTAAATGTTACATATACTATCTCAAGGCACATCTGATGATATATTTATAACACAGTAGGTGTCAAAGTATGTTTAACATATGATTTCTTCAGGATTCCTCCCCTTTCTGAATTCCAAAATGGAGGAACTGAAAGTGCGGTGTCAAGACTGGCGATCCATATTCTATCTTTGGCAAGCTTATACAAGCACTATTGTAAAATGTAATGTAAGAGAACTGTAAACTAGGAACTTCAGTTTTATGAAACACCATTCAGCACTGCTTCTTCCTGATTATTTTCATCTTCCTGTATAGTATGTGATTTCTCTTCTTCATGACTCTTCTGGGGGTTAGAAGGTTCATCCCCAGAAGTATTGGCAGGGCCATTTATTGCTTTTTCTGAAGGGCCATGTTCTTCAATCATATCTTTTGCCTTTAAAAGAAAAAAAATAAAAAGTCTACTAGATGCAACAGGAAAAATACAAGTCACAAGAATGTGTTGTGAATAGTAGGCAAGGACACAGGAGATCTAAGTTTGGCTCTGACACCAATTCCCCTCATTGGCATTGCCATATTAGATCAGACTAGTGGTCCATCTATTTCCATACCTGTCATCAACAGTACCAGATTATTCAGAGGAAGATGCAAGAAACCCTCCACCAGGTAGTTATGGAAAACCTCCTTAGACTCATGTGGTCAGAGGTTGACAAGTTCTGACGCATTAAGTCTTCTATCCCTTTCAATATTCCCCTACTGTTTTTTAATATTTACTAGTATAAATGGATATTCTTATTAGCCATATAAATGAATAATACCTTTTCAAACCCTGCTAAACTCATCTAAAAAAGATGCATTCTGTGTGCTGGGTGGAAACCTTTCTTAAGTTTTGAATTTGCCTTCTTTGTCCCTGAATGCCCTCTTGCTCTGGTATTATGAAAAGGGTGAACAGATTGCCAATTTACCAGCTCTACATCATTCAGTCTAGCCTCTATAGCATTATATAAGCCACCGAATAACTCTGCTTTAGTTTCCTCTATTTGTAAAATAAAAAATAATACCCACCTCTCAGGAGTCTGAAGTATTAACATTTTAAAAAGTGCTTTGAAGATTAAAAGCTTTATAGGTGGGAAGTATCTAAGGAATTGGGGTGAGGGCTTCTAATTTTAGAGTACAGCATTAGAGGTAGTAAATTCAACTTATTTGTAAACCAAGATCTGTATTATAATTCAACAAAAGATGATCAGCTGCCATGCATTTGACAAAGTGGGTCTTTGCTTACGAAAGCTTATTCTCCAATAAATTTGTTAGTCTATAAGGTGCCACAGGACTTCTCATTTTTGCAGGTACAGACTAACTTGGCTACCACTGATACCTGTCACCATGCAAGGCACTAAACTTAGCTGTATGGCGTGGAAATCCAGCAACCTCAAGAAAAAACTTGCACAGATAGAGACTTTTCCCTTACGATGTTACACCAATCTCAAACAATTGCCTCTTTACAGAAGATAAACACTAAAATCTTCAGAAAGACCATCTGATTTCCTAAATATTCTGCAAAATTTAAGATTTCATAATTCAGCTTCAAGATTGAAACAGTACTGTTGAGATCTATTTCAACTACAGTCACAGTGTAAAAGTATACTTCCTTGCTAGATAATATCAACTATTTTATCAATAATGTTTTTCATTCCTCAAGGGTGAAAGACTGAGCATTCCATCACTAAGGAACAAAGCCACATATATACATTTTTAAAAATATTTTTTTTTCCTTACCATCTCTTTCTTGTTTTTGGCCAGTGTTTCCCTTGGGAGGTTTCTTTGTCTGCTCTGAGATTCGGCTCGTGATATGTAATCAGCTACTGTGACTATGTGAGAGGAGAAAAATTAAAGATGCTAAAGCCTTGCAAAACATTTTACAGATTATTTCACATTTAACAGTGAACTAATTTGTTTCTGTACCATTGTTTAGCATTCTCTGCACTTTATGCATAAAATACAGATTTTACAGCTGATAAATATCTTATTTGTGAACCACCTAGCAATTCTTTAGGTGATTAAAATTATAACATTTAATAATTTCATAGTACAGATCAAATTCTATCCTTGGATAAACATGCATGGCTTCCACTGAAAGCAATGGTAGCTGAGTACACATCTGTTTCTGAAGGCAGAATTTGGCTGTAAATTAGGGTTAAAAGATAATTCTAGTTTGAGGTAGATGTTGGTTAAACACTCTCAGGAGGGCTATTACAGAGCTTCCTTTGTGACAAAACACTTATAACAGATTGTAAGGACTTCAACAAAGGGAATTTGTTTATACGGGTATATTTTATTGACTGGAATGTGAAGTGGACAGCTATGGTACCACAAACAAGGAAATTTACTTTTAGGTATCCCATAAATACAAGAGAGAGCAGAAACATAGGATGAATAGGTGAAACAAGAAGAAAATTTTAAAATACAGCTGGGTTGCAACATTTGCAAGGGTTTGGTGTTCAGAACCCTTGTGCATGTTGATTTTCGCGAATGGCGGGATGGGCTCAGAGCCCTGGAGCAGCGTTGGCAGCTGCCAGCACTCCTGGCCCCAGAGGCTCAGGAAGCAGCAGCTGCCAGTACTCCTGCATGGAGCCCCAGGGAAGAGGCATGGGTGCTCCTGCCCCAGAGCTGCTTGCAAATAACTGAATTTGTGAACATCAAGTTTGAAAATGTGGGGATCTTACTGTAAAGAGTAATGTGTTTATTGCTGTTTTTTATGAACTAAACACTCTCCTGCTATTTCCTTTCCACTTCTGTGATTTGAAAGGCAAGTCTATACTTCTAGAACACATTTGTGATATTACATTTTGAAGGGCTAAACCTAACTTAAAGGAACTCATTGGCTATGGTTACACTAGAGGGTTTTGTCGACAAAACATGCCATGCGTTAACACACAAAGTGCCTTTTGTTGACAGCATATGGACAAAACCCAGCACTTTCCCCGACAGGGTTCTGCTTCTCTGCCAAACAGCGTATTGCCTTCACTGACAGATTTGTCGACAAAACAGCTGTGTAAATATCCTAGGGGGCCTCTCTCGACAGACAGGGCATCCACAACAATAGGCAGCCCTGTCTGCTGTGCTTCCAGGTGCCTGTTTTGTTGAGAGCAGCTGGACCGTCTGGCTGCTCTGTCAGCAGAGCGGAGCGCTCTCCTGATTTGCTTTTGTGTGTGGCCACACTCTGTCAACAAAAGTTTTGTTGGGAAATCTCTTCTAACAGTGACTTCTGTTGATAGAAACTGCAGTGTAACCATAGTGATTCAGCGTGTCAAAAAGTATCTGTTCAACAATTAATTATATTAGCATTGGACAGATTCCACCTTGCTATTTTTCTGGGTTTAATGGTGATAACGTAAGACCTACATATTGCAGGTTTCAAAGCAAAATTGATTAATTTGGTTTCTGTTCCATTAAAAATTACATGATCCTCAGCAAACAAATGCAAGTATATCAGTCAGATGTTGAGAACAGCAGGCTGGAAAGCATCCTTTAAATTTATCAGAATGTCATATCAATTTACAATCTTACATTTTCTAGATGAGGTAACACTGAAAAAATCAGAGAAGTCACGTTTAAGATTTGAAGAGTTAGTACACACAAAACAAATGCCTCAAACCACAATATCATCAACTCCACCACCACACCCCCAAAACAAACCCAGAAACATGCAATTTAATTTAAAATGCCCTTTTTTCAATTTGTGGATGATTTCCCACTTCCATACAAGTGAGAGGCTGAAAGCATTGGGTTAATACAGGCATAAGGCAGGCAGATGTCACGTAAGTTCCTTCACACTGTTCTGCCAATGCACTTCAGTGCTAACATATGCCACCACTGCTATTTAATGCCATCTTCCTCTCACATGAAGAGAGCCAATAGTGAAACATTTTAAAATATGTGGTCGTGTCACTTTCAGGGGGTTGCACAGGTGCAAGTGCAGAATGTATCCCAGTATACCTATAGTGTTTGATTCTGAACCACTGAAATCAATGAGTTTAGTCATTGACTTCAACAGGAACTGAATCCATAGCATATTGTATTTGCAAGTGAGAAATTAAATTTTAAAGGACAGCAGAAATTAGTTTAATTAGGCAGGTTATCAATTAAATATGTTCTGTTGTAAGATTTGTTTTTTGCTTGATCGCAGTAGTCTTATTAGTTATTAAATAACTTATTAACAGTAGTGCAGCTATATATATATATTTATAGATATACATAAACAGCAGACACATGGCATTCCTTCATGCTAGCGATCTGAGGTTACCCACAGCTCCACTCGAGTTACCTGGCTGTCTATCTTCTGCCTGACCCCTGAAGCGACGCCTGCGGCTACGATTGCGTCGCTGGGGTTTTTTGTCACTATCATCTGCAATTGCAAAGTTTACCATGAACTATTCTGATGATAAAACTGTATTTCTTCAGCAGTTTAAAGATGGGCACAGATTGCTTTTATTAACATGGAAAACAAAATAAGATATTCTGCAAGAAAATGGAATTTTGAATAGGAAGAATTCAAAAAAGATTATAAACTTTATTTTACAGTTCTAGCCAGATTCAATAAAACGTTTAAGCATGTTTCACTTCAGTTTACTTTGCTGAATCAATGCTTATATGTGGTTGCTACACACATAACAAATCAAGTATAAACTGTTACTAGACTATGTCACTGGAAAGTTAAGCTTTCCCTATATTTGCAGTAAGATTTCTCAGACCTCAACTTTACCAAAAAACAGATGATTCTTCAGTGGACAACTTTATACTATTGTTCCATGGGAGCAAATTATATTCTTGACACTAGCTTTATGTTCCTCAAGTCCCAGATCCAGTAAAAGCACCCCATTCAAGAAGGAACTTACACAAATACTGATGTCTCAATGAAGTGAATGGGACTTATTCAGGAAAAGCACTAAAGCATAGGCCGAATGGGGACAGATGTAAAAGGAGTGAAGGAAATGGAATTCCGACCATGGGTGCCTTCTTTCTCTCATCAGCTTCAGAAGGCACTATTTTAAACAACAGTGCTGACAGGAGCCAAAGCAGACCCACACAGTCTTATTCAGATATGGTATAGGATAGCAGTAGAGACCAGTAAGAGAAGGAAGCCTCATGATACCACCATCGATGTGAAAGCCTTCTTTCACCAAAACAGAAAACAGTATAATACATTAATTTTTAAAATCATAGATTCTCCTCCACTCATAAAAATGAACATATGATTCATTACATTTACACAGCCAATTCAGAAAAATCTTTCTTTGAGGTAACTAATTCCTTAAGTTCTGTTCCCAAACAACAACATACCTAAGCCATTCTCATTAACAGAAGCAGTGTCAGATTCTGTCATTCCATCCATCAGAACAGCATCTTCGTCAGTCCTTCGCCTCCGTGATCGCCTACGACGGTTAGTACTGTGATGAGATTCACTGGCATCAGTGTCCACAGTCTGGTCTGACTCTGTGTTATCAAGTAAGCTGTAAGGGTTGCTGTCCGGATCTTTAAGCACTAGATATCATATGGAAAAGGTCCATCTAAGACAAATTGCAGTTACAGATAGTGGGACATGCTGACTTCATTATACAATTTAAAATACAAAAACATATAAAATGCAATACACTGACAAATGTAGCTATCATGGTTTTATGCTAGTTACTTTAGGCTTCTTCGCTAGTTCTGATAATCCAACAGCCTGTTTCTAGGGCACCACAACATAGTGTAATAAGGCAGCATATTATCAAGAGACCCGGAATGTACTATTTAAAAGAAAAACCTTTCAGAAGATTAGTTTTTTAATCTACTTATTTGCCAAAACAGCCCTCTACACCTGGTTAGCAGACACATACATGTGGGAAATTCCAATGTCACAGCCCATGTGGAGCCACCTCGGGAGTGGGGGTTTGGGAGGCAGAAACATCACAGCAGAGCCCAGCAGCTGGGGGCTTGTCCTTCTTCCAACCCCTGCAAGGGATCTCTGGCTCCACCAGTCCAGGACTGCAGCCTCCCCTGCATGTTGTACCATGGTGTCTTGGGCCCTTTGGTCCTGCAGGGACCCGCCCCCACTGCAGCCATGCTGTTAGTGCTGACCTAACCATACCTCTCTATTCTTACCCTCTAATTTCTAGTAACTGTAAAAACAAATACAATTAAAATAAAAATCCATCTCAACAGTTAAAATTAGAGAAAAACATTCTTCCAATTCTAGCTATGAGGAGCAGTGAAAGGACAAAGACTAGGAGTAAAGCATTAGGGAGAGGTGGGATGAAAAGCAAAGCCCTTGAACATTTTAACAACATGGTGCAAAAAACATGCAAATCCTAATGTTACTGTACTGAAATTCAACTGTAAATATCTAAATTTTGATAGCAAGCTTGCCTATTTTTTAAAGTTGCAATATTTTTTGAACTTACATTCATACATTAAAATAGTGATTTACTTAATTTAAGAGAAAATAAAGCCAGTTATGTGCAATAAAAATTAAACCCAAAATGTATTTCAGCACACTACCAGAGCTAATGGATGACTTCCCACCACGCGGTGGTCCCCCACGTCCACGACCCCCAGAAACACTACGCCCTCTTCCTCCAGGACGTCTTCTGCTGTCACGCTGATGTCGACTCTCTCGGTCATCTTCTCCTGCCAGTGACCAATCGCTCAGTTCATCTTTTCTCTCAGATTCAGTTTCAGAGGGATTAGACAGCTCAGAGTTTGTACCTTTAACAATATAAAAGGAAAAAGAGATGGATATGTATTTTAGGGCCATATTCTAGCTTCGGATGAGTAAGAATCACACGGACCACAGGGATCCGCAAAAATTTGACATCAAAATATACTTCTGAGACTGATGTTTAGCAACTCTCTAGAAGACTCAGTTTTGTAACTACATGAGAAACATGCAGTCAAAGATTTATTATGAAGTTTTAGTGATTTTCAAGATCAATTCATGTATAACAAACATTTTGTCTTTTTGTACATGGAAACGCAATCACTGAAGGATTAATTCCATCTATACATACATATGGGCTGTATGATCCAGATTCTAGACAATGCCCCCCAAAATTTCCAGAGACAACTTTACAGCCTTATATCTAACAGAAGCTGCTAAGCGACTTTATCATGCAACTCCTATAACGTCGGTTTGAACAATTTAACTACTAACAAATCCATAAATTTCAATCTCATATTTACGGATAACACACTCTCCATAGTTTCCTACTGGATTAAAAATACAACTCCTACCTTTGTACTTTAAGCACTCTGATGCTAAAGTAATCAGGTCTGAAAATGCTCATCTCATGAAGGAATACCAACTCTGATAACTGAATTCCCCAAGATAAAAATCATTTATGTACTATATCAAGATACAACCAACTGTGCAACACCTGTTCCAGATCAATGCACAATTCACCAATGGTACAAAAGGGTTTACATATTTGCATACGTATCTCATAGAACTCGAAGGGACCTTGAGAGATCACTGAGTCCAGTCTCTGCCCTCTTGGTAGGACCAAGCAACCTCCCTGGCAGATTTCTTTTTTTTTTTTTGTTTTGATCTATTTGCCCCAAGTCCCTAACTGGCCTCCTCAAGGACTGAATTCACAACCTGGGTTTACAAGGCCAATGCTCAACCTCTGGCACACACAAGCAATATTTTTTGGTGCTGACAGAAGGTATAAATCATCAATGCATATAGCACAGCAAACTCTGGACTTACTGGCATCAGGCCTAAATAAAGATCATGCTAACTGCAGATCCAACCTAGTAGATGAAAAAATTCTTAAAAATGATAATTTAGTCTTAAGATTAGAATCACAGAATTGGAAGGTTTTCAAATACAGCCTCTGGCACTCAAAGCCAGGCTAAGTATTATCTAGACCAGGGGTCAGCAACTGCCGGCATGCATGGCAAAGTGGCATGTAAGCCAATTTTTATTGGCACATGAGATGGGAGCTCAGCTTCCCAGCAATGTTCCCCTGAAGCTAGGAGCTTGCTCAAAGCCATGCCACCTGTGAATTAACAAGAGAACAGCTAATGCTACCAGCCACCACCTACATGATAAAGCTCTGCATCTTGTTTATTATTGAAGCTGTTAGTAGGACTATTAGTGACTTTAAAAAGTAGCACCAGCATTCAGGCCATATATTGAAGTCAAAAGGTCAAATTTCAGCACTCTGCCTCAGGAAGGTTGCTGGCCCCAATACAGACTATTTCTGGCAGGTGTTTTTCTAACCTTTTAAATATCTCTAATGACAAAGATCCCACAACCTCCATGGCCACTTTATTCCAGTGCTTAACTATCCTGACAGGAAGGTTTTTTTTTTCTGGTGGATGTTCCCCTCCAGGTGTTGGTGCTCCCCTGTGCCTTTGCACAGAGATTTTTACAGCAGTATCTGCACGGGACCCTCACGCACTGACGGTGCTTCAATAGTGCACACACACACACAGCCTGAAATCCTCAGTTCCTTCTCTATTGTGGAGATGGATCCAAAGTTCACAGTAGAAGAGAGGAGAGTGGGTAGTGAGCAACCACTAGGGACACCCATCTAAAAAAAAATCACTTACGGTACAGGCAAGTAACCTCCTCCTCTCTTGGTGCTCCACTCCAAGTTACTGAAAAGCAGCGTATCTTAAGGAGATAGGAACTTCAGATCTACTAATAAAGCTGTAGACTGCACTACTCAGACCCATCTGGATGACTCTTACCCATGGATAAGAGCATGACATTTGGCAAACATGCTCTGAAGCTCAGGTGGATGCTTTGCAAATATCTGTGACGGGCCCATCAGGTAAGAATGCCACAGAGGTTGACGCTGATCTGGTGTAGCGTGTGCCCCAAGTTCTCCTACATGTGTGGCAGAAGTAACTGCAACTAAGAACTCAGTGTTCATAAATAAATGAAGTGAACACATTCTTTAAAGCTCAAATGGTTGGTGCATCAAGTATGTGATGACCAAGTGTAGGTCCCAGGGTTGAGTGGGTGGTCTAATGTCTCGGCACAGGGTCTGGAGGCCCTTAGGGAATCATTTATGTGATGGAATGGACAAAGATAAGTTTCTCCAGTGTTATGGTGAAATGCTGTAATTGCTGCGAGATGTACTTACATGGACCTACAGGAGAGGCCAGATAATTTAAACTCAAGGTCTACACTACAAAATTAGGTTGATTTTCTAGGCAACCAGTCCACACTACAAGGTCCGTTTTTCTGACTTAAAGGGCTCCTAAGATCAACTTGTGTATTCCTGCTTTTCATAAGGAATAACATATGGTCAACTTTACGGTAGTGCAGATGGAGAGTTGTGAAATTCACTGTTATTGGCCTCCTGGGCGTGTCCCACAGTGCCCCAATGTGATCACTCAATTGAATTTTCAGCTCAAATGGCCCAGGAAAATTTGATTTTCATTTCATTTGGCCAGCATGGTGACTGATGCAGATAGCACACTTCAGAAGCACATCTCACCACGGCTTTCCAGGGTTGCAGACAAGCTCCAGGACCTTATTTTTGTGTGGGAGGGTGAAGCTCTGCTGGCAGAGCTAGAAGTAGCAAAAGAAACGTAGACATCTATGTCAAGATCACAGGGCATGACAGAAAACAGATAAACCAGGGATGGCCAGCAGTGTCACAGGAAGGTAAGGGACCTTAAGCAGGTGTACCAGGAGACAAAGGAAGCAAATTATGTTCCAGGATCATTGCCACAGATGTGCCACTTCTGTGAACAGTTGCATGGGATTCTGTGGGGGACACAACCAATGTACCCAAACAGTCCACTGATACCTCCCAAGAGATTCGTCAAGGAAGCCTCTGACAACAGCAGAGAAGACATGGTGGACAAGGAAAAGGATGACAATGACAATGGTCAGCAGGCAAACGGAGCAGCTGGTCTTACCGACAGCCAGGACCTCTCTTTTAAAAAGTTTGGATCTCATCCTCTCCTCCCAGGACATTTTGCAGATGGACCCTGATGGCAGGGAGAGCACCTCTGGTGAGTTCTCATTTTAATCATGCTACAGGTAGGTTAAGGCACCTGGGTATGATCTGTGGCAGGCACTGTACCTACACAGCCCAGGCCGCCTGAAACAAACTTATTAACTTGCCTAGGAACAGAGTACTGATCCTCCCTGAACATCTACATAAAGCTCTCAGACAAGCCTGCCTTATTCCAAGCTCCAAGATAGGATACCTTTCCTTGCCAAGCCACAAGTAAGTAATCAAGCATCATTCAACCACAGAGCAGTGCAGTATACAGACCAGCCTTCTACCCATATTCAGTCAGCCTTTGTCCGTTATAAATGTCTGCTGTTCTAATGAGGCTGATATCTCTCTACAACCTAGAGGGAGCAGGGGAAGGATCATTAAGCAATTAAGATAGCACAGGCTGCTTCGCCATGATTAGATCACCCCCTACCTCACCATTCCCAAGGCTCTTTCAATGTCCCAGAGAAGGGGTGGGGGGGAAGAATCACACAGCAACACAAGCTCCACACATAGCCACAAGGAGAAAAGCACTGCACTGTACTGTCATGCTCTGTCAAGGAGTAGGACACTGGATTGGCAGTGATTTGGTCCCAAAACAAATCTGAGAAAAGTCTGTGGGCAGGGTGTCTAGTTACGTGATTATCATCATCCTGTTGGTCCAGGGCTGAAAACAAATCCCCTCTCTTCAGCACTGGAATGATGGTCATGAGGGTAACCACTCTGAATTTTAACTTTCTGATGAACTTGTTGAGTTGCCTGAGGTTGAGACTAAGTTTCCATCCCCACTCTTCTTTTATTTAAAAAAACAGTGGGCTTGAAACTCCCTTCCTTCGTGTTGACCAAGCACCATCTCCACGTCTCCTATCTGCTGAAGATTCTGCACTCTTGGTAAAGCAAGTGGTCATGAGAAGGGTCCCTGAAGAGGGATGTGATAGTGCAGGGGGTATGGACTGGAAGGGTATGGTATAACCTGACAACAACCTGTAGGGCCCATCTGCCCATAGTGATGGCCCAGCAGCATCTGTAAAATGGAAGCAAACAGTGACTAAAGGGTGAAGTAGACAGAGTGAACACTGGAGTAGGCAGAAGGTCTTCTATGCCCTTGACCAAGGCTTCAAATCTGCTCATTAGATAGAGGAGGATGAGATGTTGCTGATGGTGGGGGTATCATTGCTGAAGCTTACATCTCTGGTGTTGATGTTGCTGCTGATTGTGTACCTGTTGGTTCTGTTGCATGTAGGCCAGATATCACAGGCATTGGTAAGTCTAATAGCTGTATTTACTTCTAGAAGCTGGCACGTAGATGCCTAGAGACTGCAGTACAGCACTCAAGTCTTTCATGGTGTACAACAACTTGTTGCTCTTTTTGGCAATTAATTTCTCACCAATGAAGAGGAGATCCTCCATGATGTTTTGTACCTCACATGGGAAAGAGGAGGAACTGAACCATGAAAACCAATGCCTAACACACGCCATTATGGTGGATCTGGAAGTGGTGTCTGCAGCACTAAGGGCAGCCTGCAGTGTCATGTGGGAAATTATTTGTTCTTCTGAAACCACTGCTTGGAGTTGGGTCTTTTGGCTTACGAAAGATCATCAATAAAGCTCCTGAATTTCCCAGAGTTTCCATAGTCCTATTTGGCCTGTAGAATGACAGAACTTGATACCCTAAGTTTACAACATATGGATTCCAGCTACTCAATTGTCATAACTGGAATTGCATGTCTTAAAGTCAACTTTTCCATATACCATAGACTTGGCCTATCTGTCAGGGGAAAACAGGAGGAAAACTCCCTCGACTGGAAAGAAATGTGTAAATAAAATTTATCTAACTAAAATGCTATACTAATTAAAATATGAACAAAAATAGTAGAACTGATGAGCTCTGTCTTAGGCCACAGGAAGGTAGGAAAAGAACAGAAGAGTTCAACCCCCTCCCCCCATTGGCATGTAAAGTAGGCAACATGGAGATTTTTACAGCAGAATCTACAAGTGAAGGTGAAATGGTGCACATACAAGGACATCTCTCAAAGAATTACTTGATTTGTCTTGCTTTCAATGTTCTTGCTAATACGTCCCAGGATAATTGCCCCCCTCCCTTTTTTTTGGGGTATTTTTGGCAACAGTTTTGTTTGCTAATATTTTGCTTATGATCTACTAAGACCTTTTTCATAGTACTCCTTCCTAGGCAATTATTTCCCATACTGTGTGTGTAAAGCTGATTGTTCCTTCCTAAGTGGAGTCTTTTGCATTTGTCTTTATTGAATTTCATCTTATTAACATCCAACCACTTCTCCAATACATCTGAATCATTCTGAATTCTAATCCTCTCCTCCAAAGCACTTGCAACCACCACCAGCTTGGCACTGTCTGCAAACTTAAGAAGTTTACACTACATGCCATTATCAAAATCAGTGATGAAGATAGTGAACAGAAACAGACTCAAAATTGATCCTGGCAGGACTACATCTGTTATGTTGCTCCAGCTTGACTGTGAACCATTGATGAACACTCTCTAGGAACTGTTTTCCAACCAGATATGCACCTTATCCCATCTATTTGTATTTCTCTAGCATATTTATAAGATGTTCATGTGAGACAGTATACAAAGCTTTACCAAAGTCAGTATCAACCACATCTGCCACTTCCCACACCCACAAGAGTGGTTTGACAGCACTGGCCTGCTAAACCCAAGGTTGTGAGTTCAATCCTTGAGGAGGACATTTAGGGAGTGGGGCAAATAGATGTCAGGGATGGTGCTTGGTCCTGCCAAGAGGGCAGGGGACTGGACTAGATGACCTCACAAGGTCCCTTCCAGTTCTAGGAGATGTACATCTCCAATTAACACACACACTCTTTCCATTTTTGAAACATGAATGAAGCATATTTGAGGACAATTGTAAAATATTTTTAAAAGTAATTACAGGCACTCCCCTTCCTGGATGTTCTATATGTAGATTTATGGGGAGTTAAAAGCCAAGTAGTGGTTCTGCATTACATCTTCTGAGTTCTTAAGAATGCCACCTTTAGCTGAGGGAATCTGGGGAGAAGTCTTAAGAGGTAATTGAACATACAGTAGCAT
Organism: Carettochelys insculpta; assembly: GCF_033958435.1. NCBI lineage: Eukaryota > Metazoa > Chordata > Testudines > Carettochelyidae > Carettochelys > Carettochelys insculpta. The sequence goes on along the minus strand of NC_134146.1, from coordinate 43,545,110 downwards.
CTCTGTACCTTAAAAAACACCAGGATTTTCTGACTAGTTTTAACCAGAGAACACTGAAGAGTGCAAGTGCTATCTGTTTATAATTGTTTTTAGTCTTTAAAGTCACTGAAGTTATATAAAAAACGTGGCCAGAGACTACTCGTTTATTTTATTTTGGCTGCTACTGAATACCTGTATGCGTGACATTGCACCTTATATTCTTTATGGAAATACACTTATGAATATACATAAGTGGAAGACACTTCATGTAAATATATCTTTTAACGCATCATTAGAAAAATTATGATTTCCTGAATATTCCATTTGTGTACATACATCATTCTCATATTTAAAATTAGAAATATGAAATACAACCCTGTTTATTAATCTAGAAATGCTAAGTGAAGCCCATTAGCAGCACTGAAGAACTTAATGGCCAATGGTTGGGACAGTGATCTGTGAACAGTGTTGTTTTTCCTGTATAAAAGGCCCTGCCAGGATAGGTGGCCAGATCACCTGATACTGTAACCCATTTTGGATGCTATACTTTTCCATTGGACACAAGGATTCCTGCCTTTGGTAACAGAAATATAAAGGTGGGAACACAAACAACAGGCATGGCCGCCAGATGCCTTGACAACCCTGTTTAACATTTAAGATGTCTGCTGCAATCACCTGGAATTGAATATTACGAAAGATCAGGCCCAAGATGGGAGGTTTCGCAGCTTGTGACAAAGAATGATCAGAACTTGTGTTAGGGCAAGAAATTACATGTGAAGAGTTTCTTAGAGTATAAATATCAGCTATCATGTTTTGTTTTATTTTGACTACTAATTCACTTTGAACTGTCTATCATTTGCAGCAACTTAAAATCCAGTTATTTTATATTTAATAAATCAAATTTATTAATAAGAAAAAGTATAAATAATTGTTAACCTGGGGAACAAGAACTGTGTATCTCTCTCTCTTTCATTTATAAAGGGGACAACCAATTCATCAGCCTGCTCTGTATAAAGCATTGTAAAGAGCACGACTGATTCATGGTGTTCTGGTCCCACTGGAGCTGTGCACATGGATGATGTGTCAGGCTCCCCTGACTGAGCCCACCCATGGCTGAGATGATCTCAGTGTCCATGTTGCTCTGCTGTGGGCTCTGACCCCAACTGTGTGCCACTGCAGAAGGGGTAGAAGGGGTTTGCTCACGAGGCAAGGCTTTTGCAGTGCCCCAGGCAGGCTCCATGATATTTCAGCACATCAAGTGACAGCCTCAAGAGGATCTCTGTAATCAAACTTCTCACAACAAGTAAACCTAACACATGGTTTTCTTTGCTTAACTTCAATCTCATTCTGAGTTGTTATACAGTTGCACAGTCCATTTGCCTGACTCAAGTCAGTACCATATAATTACAACTATTGTGTTCTCACCAAGTTCAGTTACTGCAATTTCATTTCTTTCTTTTTTTTTTTGGAGGGGGTATTACAATATCTTTTCAACAGGAATGCAAACAGAAAGACAGGTTCTTCACAGGGCCTCATGCTCCTTTGAGATGCAAGTTTAATAATTAAGCCGCTCTACCTATCTTAGGTGAGCTCAGGGTTCTCAGGAACGTATTCTTTCAACTGCGTTCCACCATATAAGTAATATAGACATTTCATTTTTAGATACATTTTAAAATAAACTACACATCTTTTTCTCTTTTTGCTTCTTTTCTTTTTCCAGAAGTTTCCATACCTGTTCTGTGAATTTAAAAAAAAAAAAAAAAAAAACTCACCATAACCCGATGTATAATTGGGGCCTCTGCGACCTCTCCCTCTTCCACTGTATGACCTGGACCCTTGTACTGAGGACAGATTACTCTCATCAGTAGCATAGCCCTTCTCCTTTTCTGGACCTCTGCTGGAGGAAGGTCTGAAACCCATACCAATCTGACGCAGTTGTTCATCAATCTGGAGCCTCTCCAGCCTTAGTTGTTCTACTTCCTGAATTCAGAGAGAAAGTCATAACCAGTTTTACAGCAAAACTGTGTGTTGTCAGAAAGTGAATTGTATCCTGTGTGTCATTTTACCAGAGTACGCTTAACAGATTTTCAGAACTCCCATTACCAGTCACTATTATGTCATGTATTTCATCCCTGTCAGAAAGCCAGAGAAAGTCCATATGTAGTAAAGAATCATAAAGGATTAGGGTTAGAAGAGACCTCAGGAGGTCATCTAGTCCAATCCTCTGCTCAAAGCAAGATCAATCCCAACTAAATCATCTCAGATAGATGTTATCAAGTGCAAACTTAAAAACCTCTAAGGATCAAGATTCCACCACCTTCTCAGGTAACCCATTCCAGTGCTTCACCACCATCCTAATGAAATAAGTTTTTCCTCATATTCAATCTAGACCTCCTCCACAGCAATTTAAACCCATTGCTGCTACTTCTGTCATCTGCCACCATGAGAATGGCCTAGGCTCCATCCTCTATAACCCCCATTCAGGTAACTGAAAGCTGCTATTGAATCCACCCTCACTCTTCTCTTCTGCACACTAAATAATCCCAGTTCCCTAAGCCTCTGCTCCTAAATCATGTGCCTCAGCACAATGATTTTCATAGCCCTCAACTGGACTTTTTTGTCCACACCCTTTCTGCAGCGGGGGGAGGGGGCAGGCCCAAAACCAAACACAATATTCCAGTTGTGGCCTCCCCAGTGCTGCATAATGGGGCAGAATCACATCCCTCTATATGTTGAAAATGCTCCTACTACCGCAGCCTAATATGCCGTTAGTCTTCTTGGCAACAAGGGCACAATGTTGACTCATACCCAGCTTCTCATCCACTGTAATCCCCAGGTCCTCTTCGGCAGAACTGCCACTTAGCTTGTGAATTTCCAGCCTGTAGCAGTGCATGGGATTTTCCATCCTAAGTGCAGGATTCTGCACTTGTCCTTGTTGAATGTCATCAGATTTCTTTCTGGCCCCAGCCTCCAATTTCTCGAGGTCACTCAGAACCCTACACCCCTATCCTCCAGCATATCTACTTCTCCCCCACAGCACTGTGTCACCTATGAACTTGCTCAGGGTGCAGTCATTCCCATTATCCAGATCATTAATGAGGATGTACTTAGTGTATTTACATTCCTCATGCTTCATTAATACTTAGTGCCTTCTTTATATTTATTGCTTAATTTAGTGTATACCTCACATAAAAATATGGTTACCTGAACTATAACTGTCATTCTTCAAGGTATGTTGACTACATCTACACTAGCTCAAATCTTCGAAATAGCCATGCAAATGGCCATTTCGAAGATTAGTAATGAGATGCTGAAATGCATATTCAGCACCTCATTAGCACACCGGCGGCTGTGGCTCTTCAAAATTGCCGCTATTTGCTGCCATGCTGCTTGTTCAGATGGGGGTCCTTTTCAAAAGGACCTCGCCAACTTTCGAGGATGAGCCACATGGCAGCAAAAAGCGGCAATTTCAAAGAACCGCAGACACTGGTATGCTAATAAGGTGCTGAATATGCATTTCAGCATCTCATTACTAATCTTCAAAATATGGCCATTTTGAAGATCTGAGCTAGTTTAGATGCAGCTGTTGTGTGTTTATATACTCCACATTAGTACACTAGGCATGCACATGCCTCAAGTTAGACGCTTTTAGCTAGCATTAGTTGTCAAGGTGTCACATGCGTGTTGCACTCCCTGAAGCCATGAACTGAAAGTACAAAAGCTAGGGCCATCTTGATCCCTACCCAGTTCTTTCTAACAGGAATTCTGATGTCTTCAGACTCTGATATAGCAGGAAAGGCATGTGGGGCGTGGAATGTATAAGCATAACTCATCTTGAAGAAAAACTACTTCTGTACAGGGTAAGTAACAGTTTCTTCTCCTTCTCCACAACTATATTCACTTTTAGGCGATTCCAAAGCAGCACTTCTGAGGTGATAAGACTCAAGAGTATATTTGAATAAGAACTGAGGCACAAACTTCCCCAAGCCTGGATTAGTTCCAGAATACATTGTAATGGCAGAGAACAACGGTGGGCAACCTGAAGCCCACTATGGCTCCACCTGTGGCCCACAGACACCCTGGCTGCTCAATTCCCCCATAAGACTCATGCAAAGCTGGGGTACTGGAATTCCTACTCCACCCCTTCCCTCCCAGCACTTTTGGAGCCCATGAATTGCCCGATTCGTTCTCCATCCCCATTCACCTACCTCATCTCCTCCTTCTCCCAAGAACTGGAATGCCACTAATCAGCAGTTTGCAGTTGTTCCAGCTCTGGTGGAGTGGAGGAGTGCAAACCAGGCAATGCATGTGCTCCAAAAGTGCTGGGAGGAAGAGACGGCAGGTGAGTTCTGGTGCCCTGGTCTGCAAAAGACACATGAGGAAGGCACAGGTGGAACTCTTGTGGGCTGCAGGCTGCTTGAGTTCACTAAGGTGAAGGAGGGCCACTCATGTGGCCCATTCACAATTCATTGTTGACCACTGCTGGCACAGAGTCTTGTGACACTGGCAAGTGAAGACAATCTGCAGGGCAGATGTATATCTGTGAGTGGGATATCATTTAAACATGCTGCAAAGGTAGTTCCATCTCTCGTGATAGCAACTAGAATTGTCTCTGGAGGTCTGACATTTGCCAGGTTGTAACAAGCTCTGATGCAGAACATCATCCAGCTGGAGATCACCTGTGTAGAAGCCACCTAACTGACATTATCACTGGTAAGAACTCTGCCTTTGCAAACAAGTAAGAACAGGATCCAGTGGCTCAAACTGAGCCAATGAGCCAAGCACTTTGGGTAGTTCCAATCTGTAGCCACATTCACCAAGAAAGTGTGTGATCTCGATATTCACCCTAGTTTAAATCAAATATATGCAACATTGTTCTCTACTGCCTTATTTTATTAACCTTATTTGTATTGTAAATAACCTGTGATCATGTAACTTAAGATCAATATAAAGCATATGTGCAAGAGAACAAAGTTGACGCCATGTATACAATCTTAGAACTAATCCCAAAAGGAACCGAACATCTGCCACTAGCACTGAAGGCATTACTCAAGAACATAAGCAAAAATTGCTAATTTCCTAGTAAGCATTTCCAAAATACGAACATTAAAAAAAGCACTAACCTTCAGGTAGGCAATATGGTATTCTAAAAGAACTTGGACATTTCCAATGTTTTCTTTAGTGCCAACAAATACAAATGGGACCATTCCCTGTAGAAACAAAAATCTATAATCATTCTCAAGAAGCGTAACATTACCAAAATCACAAAAAAATAATTACATGAGTGAGTATTATAAATAAATGATAAACACCACTTGTAACAATGTACCCTGAACCTTGGGCTGTATCCAAGACATACTAGATACTCCCAATGGTGACAGACATTTCTACTCTTCTCTGAACTCCAGGCTGTTGTAAGTTAGAACAGCTTCAGGACTGGTTTAATTTATGATTGGCCGCTTGTGGTCCCAACAGGCCATTCCACCAGCCACACATCAATGGGTCATAGGGATATTTAGTCCATAGCACTTTCCCCCAGCCATGCCCACTGCACTAGCTGCCAGCAAAGGAGTAGCTTTGGTGGCTTTATGCCATTCATAAACACCTAAAAAAGGGAAAAAAATCCTTCACTGGCTAGTTAAACCAGCTTTTCAGCACAGATGAGCCATAACGGGCTCAAACATCTACCTCTATGTTTTCATATATATATAAAATAAATAATTATCATGAACAAAAATATATTAACTACTTGTCAGTTGTGCAAGTGATGGGGTAATTGTGGGAGAAAGAATACAACAAATTAAAAAATTATCATTAGTCCTATTAAAAAAAATATGGATCACTAGCACATTTACCTAGCATTGCCTGGGTCTTCAAGGGGGGGCTCAGGGCAGGGGTCTGGGTTGCGGGCTAAGGAGGGGCACGCAGGAGTCACGGTTGAGGGCTAAGGATGGGCTCAGGGCAGGGGGCTAGGAGGTAGGTGGGGTCTCATGGCAGAAATGTCAGGGGTACAGAAGTGAAGAGACTGGGTCTATAGAGAGCTCAGGGCTGGGAGTGTGGCCGCTAAGCTAACCAGCCAGGAGCTCCCTGGGTCTGGCTGGTGCAGTACTATCTAGCTGGCAGATCCCTAGGGCTGGCCAGAGAAGCAGGGGGCACCGATGCCCAGCCACCAGATCTACAGTGTCACTGTGCCTGCTAGCAGACCCCTCCCTTTCCATTTTATGAGAAAGGATCATATTCCATGCACATTCCACTGTCCTGGTGCAACCAAATCCTCACCTTGCTTTAAATTACAACAGGAGGAACTAGCATACCAAATTTGATGGTTCTAGCTCTTACTATTGAGGAGGAGCTCCTGAACACTCATAGATAAATGGACAGACACACTCTCAAATATATAGCAGATGTAATCAACTTTGAGTTGCTGAAGTTTAAATGTAAATTTATTACTGGTGAATGGTGCTGGTTTGAGAGCCCTGGTGAACGAAGCCCACTGTGCAGACACAGAACAGGTACAGCTCTGACCTGGAAAAGGTGCCTCAACCATTAAATTTACAAGGATGATTTTTAGGGGCAAAAGTGTAAATCAATCTCCAGAGTCAATTCTTCTTTCTGCTGGGAATGCCAATAAGAGTCCCTCCCAACCAGTTTCAATTTTAGCAGACTTTGTGATACAAATACCAGTCAGCCAGCAACTGAACTGAAACCAAATTAATGTCTCATAGGCGACCAACGAACCATTAGATAATTACTCTGAAATACTAACAACCGGAGTTATTTATGAAGTGGTGATCCCACACGAACCCACTGAGTCATCTAGCAAACCACTCCTTCCCTGAGTTGTCAAATTCTACAAATACTTTGCTAATATTAAACAGAGAGCAAAGAATGTCACCATCACTCCTTCCACAGCCATTTGTTAACAAACTATTACTAGAGTTTTCAAAAATACAACTTTAACAGTTGAAGGAAAGAATAAAGAACTTACATCTTCTCTGGGCAGTTTGTTTTCATTGTCCCCTTCAATCCTTACCCGGACAACACCAGACTTGTCTACAATTTCCTGAATCACTTTTCCATTTTTTCCAATAACTTTTCCTTTAGGGAAGGAAAATAGATAATTTTGAACAAATGTTTTAAAGTTTTCTTTAACATAGTTTGTGTGTCATTTCTAAGTTACATGTACTAAAAGAGTAATAGCTCTTTAGTAGTAGAAATAATAGTTTATGATCCCAGTTATTCACTACCTTTGATTTTTGTCATAATTTTCATTTACTTTACATAGCTGCAAATATCAACACAATAAAATAAGGAAAACTACTGCAATGTTGAAATTAGGTATGTGCCAATGACAGTGGTGGCTGCATGAAGAGGAGGTGCAAGCGTGAAGCTGAATCACGGCTAGGATTCTATGGCACTATAATTGTACAAGCTCTTCTTGTAAGATACACCGAAGAGTGTATCTTACAAGAGTGTATCAGCAACGAAGGGTCCTGTGGCACCTTACAGACAAGTTTTGAGCATGAGCTTTCGAGAGCACAGACTCACTTCATCAGATGCTGGTCTCGGAAACCAGCATGTGATGAAGTGAGTCTGTGCTCACGAAAGCTCATGCTCAAAACTTTTCTGTTAGTCTACAAGGGGCCACAGGACCCTTTGTTGCTGTTACAGATCCAGACTAACATGGCTACCCCTCCGATACTCTTCAGTGTATCTGAGTCCTAAATAATGGAGGCCAATCCAGAATTTTAAAAAGTCCTTCTGAAACAGAGATTTTCAGATCTATGATCATATCACCTTGCACAGTGATCTTGTCAGATCTAACGAGATATACAGTACTGGAAGATACAGCAGTCATTCCCAAACACAGAGATGTGTCAATAGCTGGAACTGATGATTAAACAGATAGCACTTATCTCTTAGTACTGAACCAGTGACAAAATACAGTGTTAGAAGTATTCTGCTTTATGAATGCCTTTTATCAAGAGGAGACAAAAATAAAGTCAAGGAGCACACTACAACAAGGAGCCTTTGGAAAATGCATGTTTGATCTTGAAAATGAAATGGGAACAAATCTTTAGTTTTCAACAGCTTATCAGACAGGAATTATCGGAATCATAGAAATGTATGGCTGGGAGGGACCTCGAGAAGTCATCAAGTCCAGTCCCCTGCACTTAGGCTACACCACGTAAACTTAAGTTCATCCCTATCAGATGTTTGTCCAACTTGCTTTTAAAAGCTTCCAAAAATGGGCATGTTATGACTGACCTTGGAAAACTACCCCTTACAAAGACTTTCCTAATATCTAACCTAAATCTCCCTTCCTGCAGATTAAGACCATTACTTCTTGTCCTATCTTCTGTGCATATGCAGAAAACAATCTTCCTTTATAAAACAGCCCTTAACATAGTTAAAAGCTTAGCAGCCTCCTTCCCTTCCCCCACTCCCCAAATCAGCCTTTTTACCCTGCACACTGGGGATGCCAAATATATACTGCATTAATAGGCCAAAGTCATTTAAAAAGTAGCCCTGTTTATTGAAACAAAGTGGCGAGTGCTCAAGAGGTGTATGTATTCTTGGACAAGGTATTCAGAGAGTATGCTGAAGGGGCATGCTTGTACTGGGAAGAAGTAATGGAAGTGCTGGAGGGGTGTGTACTGGGCAGGGGTATGTGGGGAAGTGCTGAAGGAGCATTTGTGGCCGTTTTGTTGGGGAGGACTGTTGCGAGTCTCATCATGGTAGCAGGGAAGATGGCATAGGACCAGTGCCTCTTTACAGGTTTCTCCTCATCCCAAGCAGAAACTTGTGAGAGAAACCCTGCACTCCATCCTCCTCATCTCTGCTTCAGCCTCTGCCCTTAGGATGCATCAGGTCTCTGCAGGCAGAAATTTGGGGGTACAGGAATGCCTTCCTTAACATTGTGAAATGAAAAATAGTACTATAAGTGAAATGATGTTAAGCAAATTCAATTTCTCCATAAAAATTAATGTAAAGGAGGGGGAGGAAGAGTTAGGTTCCAGAGAATTTTTTTCAGCAGACCAAAGACAATATACACATGTACAGGGTAAGTTTGAAACCATTAAAAAATGATGAACTAACGCTTGGCTATGCCCTCAAGGGTTAACATGTTAATGTAACCTCAAACTCCAGAGGTAGCATGAACTGAAGTAGGAAACAGGAAACAACAGATGTATGGCAGAGGCTGCAAACATTTCCCAGCAGAAAATGAACATGATGATGAACCCACACTCTCTCATTGGAGTGCACCACTCTCTTCTGTAATGGTCCTTATATAGCTGCAGAGTGCCAAGGGGGTATGTATGCATGCATGCATGAGACAAAGACACAAACAGTGTGTGTGAGAGAGAAACGCACACACTATGTGTGGGGAAGGGGGAGCAGACACATATGTGCATTGCCCCTATAGTGCCCTGGTAAGTATACCAGCAGTGATATCCTTGCTTTGTGGTGATGGGCTATGGAGTGGGGGAAAGGGCATTCCGATATCAGCACACCTCTCTCCTTCCCCTTCCTTCCCCGGCACAACAAGCAGGAGATTGCTGGGGGCAGCTCAAAGACAGAGGGCAGAAGCTACACAGAAGTGGGAGAAAGGGTAGCTGAACTGCAGGTGCCCAACTGCATACCTTACAAGGAACTTAGGGGAGCTGATGGAGAACTGCCAGCCCATTAGGTCTCCAAACCCCTACAAGGACAGACTATTTTTCCAGAAAATCCTGCAAGTGCAAAAGCAGGCAGCCAAATGACATTATAAGGGTGCATTGCACAACTTTAAATCAGCATGTGTGCTAACAGATAAGCAATGTAACACCATTAACTGTGACGTTAAGTGGGGAATTACTGTATGTGACCCTGCATGCCTTGCCCAACCTCTGACTGGGGTTTCCCAACAAAAGCTGTGACAATTTCCAATTCAACCCTACTTATAAAACTCTGTCATCATCATCATCATCATCTTCCAGGTGCTTACAAATTAATTCTTTAATAAGTTACTCCAGTACCTTTCCAAGTACTGAAGTTAGGCCGACAGGTCTACAATTTCCCATGTCCTCCTTGTTCCTATTTCTAATAGATAAATGGGACTAGGTTTGCCCTCCTCAAGTCTTCCGAGAACTTTCCTATCCCCAAGAAGCTCTCACAGATAATTGCGAAAGGCTCTGGGATTGTTTCTTCTGGTTCCTTCAGAACACTTATATACATTTTTTAGTTTTAGAAATTTTATCCATAAAAAGGTACATCTGCTGCCAGATTAAAAAATAAAACTAAAAGGATAGACTGAAACATGGACACATATCTATCTATCTATATTTCTCATAGAGCTGGAAGGGACCTAGAGAGGTCATAAAGTCCAGTCCCCTGCAATCTCAGCAGGACCTGTAACCATCCCTGACAGATTCTTTTTTAAAATCTAACCTGCCCCAAAATCTTTGAAATGATACCTCAAGACAGAACTCACAACCCTGGGTTTACACGGCCAATGCTCTGACCACTGAGTTATCCCTCCCCTTTACGATATCTCAAGAATGATTAGCATACATGAAAGGATGCACACTTACAGAATGAGAAGGATGTGACACTGCCACTTAGGCCTACTGCAGCACATCATCCAAAAGGCATAACTAGTCAACTAGGCCCAAGCACTCGAACAATGGTCTATTAATGGAATCACTAGGCCATTCTTAGGGTTCGAAGGAAAAGATTTCCTTTAAAACTAATTCCAAAAGATCATCTTCAGTATTAATTTTTAAAAAGGATTTTTAGGTTCCATTTTTCTCCTATTTATCAATTTAAACTTTACATAAGCAGAAAGTTCAAAAGTACATCCTTATTTTTTCTTTTGGTAACTAAAAATACGACTGTGGAATTCTGAATCTGTTACAAATCTCCAAGTGTAACCATAATATCTACGCAGTCTATTTAACATTTTTAATGCATTACAAGACAGAATTGACAAGACGTCCACATGCGCAACTCAGATATTTACAACACTCCTGTTTACCTACTGTCAATTAAAATGTTTTACTTTCTAAATGAAGAGGAAAAGCTGTCGGATACTGGCACCTGCACATTCTACGCATATTCATACTGAACAGACTTTCTTGCCCCAAATCTTCAAGTGTTCTAAATTTTAGCAGTATTACGTACCAACAAGACTTCTGGGAACCTGAATAAAATCCTCCACAAATTCCAGGTAACTTCTAGCTTTTTTCACTGCATCAGCACTCTAGAAATGAACACAACAGAATTTTATTTTCAGTGCAGTATATTAAAAATAAAAGCCTCATCCAACACCTGGAAATCTTCCAAACAGCAGCAGGAATGAGATTACATTAATCTAGTTTTAAACTAAGTGTTAGAGAAATAATAGAGTTTATAAAGATTAGGGACAATACAGTGGAAGGAGAGTAGCATAAATAGAGAAAAACAAATGTTTTCCCATTATTTAAAACTAACTTTTTAAGACTCTGAAGTTTACCATAATTAAAACCAACTGATAAAAATAACCCCTCTACTTACGTTATCTTACTCATTCAATTTGAAAGAACATCAATTAGGAAGACTATTTATTCTTTTATCCCCAAAATGACACACACAATTTCTGAACAAAGCTTGTATAGAAATATCTATATAATGAACATGACAAAGAAAAAAAAAAAGTTACCCGCTGTTCTGTAATTGTTGTTCTTGAGGTGTATTGCATGAGTCCTATCTATCTCATGCACAATTGCCAGAGTTTTGATTCCCACTCAGTGGTCCCCTCTGGGGTGGTCTGAGCACCCTCTGTCACCTTGCACCATCATGTACGGGAGAAGAGGGCACAGCCATTCCCAGCTTTCAGTTCCTTCATACCAAGCAGACTCCAATAACAAGGGGAAGGAAGGTGGATCATGGAACAGACATTTAACAACTCAAAGAACAGTTAACGAATGGTAGCTAGCTATTGTATTTTATTCTTTGTGCTTCAACACGTCCATTGCACTGTAGGTGACTCACAAGGAGACAAACATGGAGCTGACTAAGAGACATCCTGTCTGAAACTGGAATTGTCTCGTCTGATAGAAAACAAAAGTAGGGGCATATGACAGAGTTACCACTTTACATGCGCCCATTGTAAGTAGTTGCATCAAAAAGCTGCTGAATAATTGCCTGTATTGTAGTAGAACGCAAAGAATACCCTAGCTGGTGGGGTTATATTAGCGAACTGATAAACGAATCCATGAAGAGATCCAGGATAAAATCATCTGAGTAGTCACTAAACTGGAAGACCTAAAGGATTTAGTATGCTTCTGACAGAAAACTAGTGACTTTCTCACACCCAACAAATGCAGTCTTGCCTCATCTCTATGAGCATGAAGTTTTGGAAGGAAAGCTGGCAAACAGACTGCCTGTTTCATCCCAAAAAATCAGAGAGACTACCTTAGTGAGAAATTTTAAGTGAGGATGAAAATGAACTTTATTATGATTGAAAACTGCAGAGAGGGTCTGCTGTTGAGAGTTTTAACTCTCCCACCCTTCTGGGCTAGAAAATGGTAATTAGAAATGCTACCTTCATAGGAGGTGTATTAGAGAGATGTTCCAAGGGGCTCAAAAGGTGGGCTCATCAATTCTACTTCAACATATGAGATCTTAAAGAAAGATAGAATCTTACGCATGGGGATACAATCATGACCAAGCCCTTTAGGAATCTGGCAATAATGGGGTTGAAGAAGAGAGACTTAACAGACACCAGGATGTGGCAGATCAAAACAGGAGCCAGATGCACTCTTAGAGTTGATAGTCAAACTCTATATAAGATGTAGAAGATACTCCTGGATAAGATCCAGGGTACCAGCTGTTGGAGATACGGCTTTTTGACAGGACAAATTGAAGCAGCACTGTCACTTTGCCAGGTAAGTGCTCCTACTTGAGAATTTTCAGAAGCACTTTCTGACCATCCTTTGAATAGGATCCTTCAAATGGTGTTAACCAGGAAGCCTCCAAACTGCCATATGGAAGACTTGAAGGTTAGGATATGGCAAGTGACTGCAGTCTTGGAAAATGCCTGAATTCAACAGGAGAGATAATGGAAGCTCAACTGACAGGCTAATAGAATCAATTACCAGAGCTGAGAAGGACATGATGCTACAAAGATGAGGCAAGCATGAGGTTTCATTTTGAACAAAGACCCTGGCTAACAAAGAAATGGAGAGAAGGCGTACAGGAAACAATTCTTCCAGGATAGAGGAAAGCATTTGTCAGTGATTCTGGACTAAGCTCTCCCTGAGAACAAAACAGATGGCATTTTCTGTTGATCTTTGTTGGAGACGGGTCCACTTGGAGAGTTCCCAGAGCTGGAAGATAGGTGGTTATCACATCAGACGTGGCTAAATCTATGTGACTAGAGGACTCGCTCCTCTGATGTGCGAATTTATTCTTTTTCCATGCAAGATAAGCAGCTTTTAGATGAATCACGTTGTTTATGAAAAGTCTCAGAGGTAAACAGCCCCAGCACAGTTGGGTCAATCATGGTCCTCTCTGCCTTTTTATATAAATCATACCACAGACTTGTCTGTTAGCATTAATACATTCTTCCCTGCTATGCAGGAAGAAAGAAGGCCAAGCAGGTTAGATGCATCACTCTTAACCCTCTGTGATTTAAACAAAGCAGCAGAAATGTAGCACTGATTCTTTATATCTTTTGGGGGGAGGGAAAGAACAAAACAAGGAGCCCTGTGACACTTTAAAGACTAGCCAATGTATTTGGGCATAAGCTTTCACAAGCCAGAATCCACTTTTTCAGATGCAACTGAAAGCCCACAAAAGCTTATGCCCAAATACATTGTTAGTCTTTAAGATGCCACAGGACTCCTTCTTGTTTGTGCTGAAAGACTAAGACACTTACCCCTCTGAAATCTGAGTCTGCAAATTCCAGGAATGATGGATCTGACCGATTAACATAAGCTATCATATAAACGTATAGCATAACCATATGTATTTTTCACACTCCATGTATGTGTGTGGGCATATAAGCATCAATAATATTAAGCACAAATATTGTAACATCATAATCCTGGTCACTTATGCAAAGTGCACCATAACTCCTTGCATCTGCTGGCCCCACAAACAGCATCAGAGCTGGAATTAGAATTCAGCAGTATCTGACTCTTTTTCCTATGCTCATATCTCATCTCTGTGCAACAGTAGTAAACAAAACAGCAAACCAACTATTAAATATGAAGAAAAAAATCCTTTACCCCTTACCTCTCCATAGATCCTGAACGTACCAGTATCTTCCTCAAGCTCAATTGCAGTTACTCCTGGAACTTTTCTCGCTTGCTGTATGTTACTACCATGTGTTCCTATTGCAAGTCCCATTAAATCTTCTCTTACAACAAACTCCTCATGAAATGCTGCTGCAAGCTGTTTTGTGCACTAGGCAGAGGTGAAAAGAATTTATCCATCATGAGAAGGAACTCAAACTGAAAAAAGCTGAAGGACTATTTTCAAACAATTACATAAAAGCACTCCAACAGCTTACTTCTAAGTGTTTTGTGGCTTCTTCATTTCTTGACATGAGCATTAGCTTGGTACGAATGCTGCGTAAATGCATGTCACTCAGTATATTTACTCTCTTCACTGTCGCTTCACTGGCAGACTACAAAAAAGAGAAGTGGTAAGATAAGCAATAGCCCATTTTGATAAAAAAATGCACATTCAGATGACAAATTAGAACTCTGCTCCTACTGGACCCATACAGTAAACCTTGCACTGAGATAATCACATATGGATCCATTATAAATTGCTAGTTTATTTAATCCTTTTACCAGATATTTGCAGGTCACCCATTTATTCACTCAGAGAGCCAAGAAAGTAGAAAGACAACTGACATGTATATTTATATAGAAATTTTTGTCGCAAGGAAACAAATACAAAGACAAATTATTGGTGATCACAACATGTAACAGGAATTAACCTAGCTAAGCCATGTGAAGTATGTAAGACTCTCCTACATGACTAAAAAATCATGTTAGAGGACAGACATGGGAGTCCCCAGGCCAAGTCCAATTTCAGGCTCATTTCATTTTAACAAATTAGTGCTATGTTACGTAGAGACAGAATATTAGCTTTTCTCTGGCTTTAACTGATAATTAAAAATAGGCCAAAAATAGGACTAACCACCCCAAACTTTTCATTCCGGGTATTACAAAATCAGCCAACTCCCTAAATGGCTCTAATTATAACTCTCTCCTCCATCCAGTAAAGGGAATTTGCACAAGAGCATCTTAACCCTCAGAAGAGGCTAACAAGCACATCACTTCTGCAAAAAGCTGCATCACAGGAAACATTAAATCAGAGAAATCAAAGAGAGCCCCCAAATTCAGGCTGCCTTTCATGCAGTACTGACATCAATTCGATGAGCCTGCTCCGAGAGAGTATTTTAAAATGATATTGTGAAAACATACATAGATTAAAATTCATGAAGTGTTCATAGCCTTAGAAATAAATCAGTTCACAGATATGCAATCAAAATATAGTAGTTAAGATACTAAAAATTCATGCACTGCCTGCACAAAAAAATAAACTGATTTCTTACCAATATTATTAACTGCATGGTTTCAGCATGGTAGAAAATTCGACAAGCTCCCACAGCTTTCTTAAAATCCTTATGTGCATTTTCATTAGCGCACCTACAGAAATGAGTTTATAAAGGTTAGTTCATATGAAGACAGTTGTATCAAGAAGAACCGTGCAACCCTATTAACCAAAAATGAGACTGCAGCAATAGCCAATAACAAGGAATGTCTCTCAGCCTAGGAAACTCTAGGCTTGTCCAAGGAGATGTGAAAAGGGGCCCAAGTGATTTCACACTGCAAATGTGAGAGAGGTAAAGCTGGAAGCAGTTCCTTCCAAGTCTTCTTTTTATACTTGTTACCCTACTCCAGTTAGCCACCAGTGAGGTAATCATGAGCCCCAGGGCAAAGTGTGTGTGTGTGTGGGGGGGGAAGATACTCTGTGCCCCCAGAAGTGGTGGGGCTGAGGGCAGTCAGCTCTCAGGACTGCGTGGACCTCGATGCCGGCCTTTCCCACACTATCAGCTGTCAGAGCTGCAGAGATGGCACTCTGGCAGTAATTTAAAAGGGCCCAGGACTCCAGCTGCCACAGTACTGGCAGTGGCTGGGATCTCCACGTCCCAGGACAACTGCCCCTATGGTCTCCCCCTGCCACCTGGCCTGCTAGCTACAGTGATAGCTCATGTATACAGGGCTGCATGCTCAAGAAGCAGCCTGTTGAACCAAGGATTTCTTCTTCTGTGGCATTCAGCTCAGCCACAGAAGAGCGTATAGTACAACCTTGAAGCATTCTGGTGGAGATACGAAGGAGGGAGAAGGTACAATCATCCCAGAGTATGATATAAGAGAACATTTAGCAGTGGGAGGAAGAAATTTAGGAGGTTCCAGCATGGCTGATGGGAACCAACATCACTTTTGTATTTGACTGTCGTATCATGTTAATGCCATTTAACTTAGAACTAGAACAGGAGTACGCTCTCCAAAAAATAATATGAGAAAAGAACTTAAGATATATACACGGAGAAAGGAACACGTCATGTTGAAATAAATAATAGTAAGGTCACACTATGCAGAGCTACTCACGCATCTCTTAGATCTTCAGGAACATCCACTGTGCACTTAAAGAATGTGTTCTTTTTGACAGTTTTGTTTTGATTCACTGGTCGGAGTCGTTCAAATGTGACTATTTCATTGTACGTGGCATCACAAGCAGCATATTCAATGACATAAAACTAAAGGGAGATTTAAAAAACAATAAGAAGTAATCATTTGCTAAAGACAACAACTACTATCCTCATCAAAGAAATACAAACTCTGCGGTTACACATTAAAAGACAGTTCTATTTTAACAAAGCTGTACTCCTGCAATGTTGCATGCCTGTGCAGAGCTCCCACACAGTGTGCCTCTAAAGTCAATGGGCCTTTATATGGGTGGAGGACTAAGCATATGCATGCTCATTACATTGTAGGTATGAAACTAAAGTTTGCTCAGTTTCCAAATCAAATACTGTTTTGCTTTTTTTGTTTTTGTTTTGTTTTCCCCTGACTGACAAGTCTGCCAACTCCATTCAGGGCCTGAAATTTAAACTGTCTTCATTTTTAGCATACCCCTTGTTGCACTGCTGTTAATAGTACAAGAACATAGTTGACTTTTCAAAAATAGTGGTTGAGGGAGAACAGAATCCAGCTAATTTTACACAGATGTATTGCCTCTAAAGGAACAGCAGTAAAACTTAAATCCATTGTGTAAATAGCCAGACCATGAGAGAACTACTGGAAAGAAAAAAAGGATGATGAATCCTTCCATCTGAGGCTACACTGCTGCTCTGTATTTTAATTTCAGAAGGTCTGGAAAATGTAAAAGGTGCAAATATTCTTGTCCTATCCTCCAATCCTTCAACACACAGGGACACCAATAAAGCTCAGCTTTGTGCCACGGCACAATTTTTTACTTCGCTTTCTGAAATTAAATTCTTTCTTCCACCCCATGGGGCAGCTGCAGAGTAGAAGAATCTCCCTCTGCTCCTCCACAAAAACAATTACAGGTTGCACCTCTCTAATCTGGAACTCTCTTGTCCACCAACATCCGTGGCAGCACCAGAGTCCTGGGGCTGGGATCCGCATCTGTAGGCCCAGGCCAGGGCCAAAACTAGTGTCTGCCCAACTGGAACC
This sequence comes from Carettochelys insculpta, assembly GCF_033958435.1. Lineage (NCBI taxonomy): Eukaryota > Metazoa > Chordata > Testudines > Carettochelyidae > Carettochelys > Carettochelys insculpta. The sequence continues at coordinate 43,527,390 of NC_134146.1, read as the reverse complement.
ATGGGCCAGCTTGTGGCAGCCCAGCCTGACCTACTGGGCCAGAGCCCCCCTCGTGCTCTGTGGCAATGCAGGGCCAGGGTGGAGCCCTCTGGCAGCCCCATGGGCAGCATGAGGCTGAGGCTGGGGCTGGAGGTTCCTGGAAGCCCCATGGAGCAGAGGGCCAGTGCTGGAGCCCCCAGGGGTTGTGAAGCTGGAGCCACAGTTGCTCATGGGAGTGCAGAGCTGCTTGGTAGCAGAACCCCTGGACATCCCCTGCTCCAGCAAATCCTCTTTATTTGGGATCCATTAGGTACTGACCACACTGGACCAGGGAGGTGAGTCCTGTATATGTTTTTTGTCAACATAAAGTAAACTTGATTGAAATACACACAAGGAACAGATACGTTTGGTTAGGTGGTGCCATATTTTCATCAGCTCTTTTCTGACTAACATTTTCAATTAAATTTGGTTCACAGAACTATTCCTTTATTTGAAAATAAATGATTACATAAAACTATTTGCCATATGTATTGTCTATATAAACTTGTGTTCTCTTCCAATTTATCTTTAACCATATTGAAAATGCATACATCAGCAACCACCCTTTTGAAGAAAAAAAAGAGACCATGCACTTTTGCAGAAGTAAGATTTCTCATCACATTCAGAAGTGGTTTAGTTTAGCAATATGCTTAATAAACATATTTGTTACAAAAAATTGTATGGTTGCTCATCATGTACTTTTTTTTTTTTTTTTTTACGAATTTCAGATTAGCTCCTTATCTAAAGTAAATGTGAGAACACCCTTCCAAAGCATCGCTAATGATCTCAGAAGTGAATGAAATCTTAAAGATTATGTAATTTGTAAGGTTGTAAAGTGATTAAAAAAGCAGTGTTAAACAACAGAGTATCATTTATTTAAATACCCATGGATGTTGTCTACATTTTCAAATATACTGATTTCAATTACAGAACAGAATATGAAGTGTACCGTCCTTAATTTATATTTTATTACCAATATTTGCACTATAAAAGACAAAATTGGACTTTTCAATTTCCTCATTATAAATACCTTGCACTTTTATATAGTGCAAATATAAAAGAGCAATCTCTTTACCATGAAAGCTGAACTTACAAATGTAGAATTATTTACAAAAAAACCCTGAATTAAAAAATAAAACAATGTAAAACGTGAGAGCCCTACAAGGCCACTTAATCTTACTTTTTGATCAGCCAGCTGCTCAGACAAACCAATTTGTACACATTTATGGGAAATAACATTGGCTGCTATTTGTCACCAGAAAGCGAAAACTCATGTTCGCATTGCACTGTTGTAGCTGGCATCACAAGATATATAGGTACCGGGTATGTTAAGGATTCATATGTACCTTTATTCTTCAACCAAACACTCCAGAAGACATGTATCTATACTGGTGATGGGTTCCACCTGATAACTATACAAAGCAGTGCAGACCACTGCCCATTCATTTTCATCATGTGAGTCAGGTGCCATTAGAATACAGATTTTCTTTTCTGATGGTTCAGGTTTTGTAGCTTCTGCATTGGATATTGCTCTTTTAAGACTCTGAAAGAATGCTCCACAACGCCTCCAAAATTTTGGAAGCTATGTTAGATCCTTCAACAGCAATGGGCAACCTAGGCTAACGAGTAAGCCAGGCAAGCAAGCCACATGAGCAAGTCTCCCTCATTTCAGTGGGCTGCAAGGCTGTCTTAACTAAGTCAGTCTCTCAGGGTAGGGTAATTTTGCTAATGGAACTTGCATACCTAGAATTTGCAGCGTGTGCCTAATGAACTGTAGTAGCACTTTCTTCAGGTAACAAGGAAGTGCACAGCTCTCATGCTCAATGTTGCGTGCAAACCCACCCTTGTTTACATGCAGGTCACTTCAATAATAACAGAAGTAAAAAACTACACTAATGGCAACCAGCAGAATCTGACAACCCACGCATAGAAAACCGATGGGCTGCATTTGGGCAGCAGGTTCCCCACCACTGTTCTTAAACCTTGGGTCAAGTAGTGTAGCTATCTTTAGAAATTTTATATAGGTATCCTCTTTGTGTTCTGACAAATCTGCAGTAAAAGTGTTGTTAAAATGAGTATGTGCTAAGTCATCACCAGAGGTGACTGTAACATGACATATATGGCAGAATGTCAGTAAACCAGAGCAAGCAACATATGATTCTCCCCCAAAGAGTTCAGTCACAAATTTAATTAACACATTACTTTTTAAACAAGCATTATCAGCACTGAAGTATACCTTCTAAAATGGTGGCTGAAGCATGAAGGAGCATATGAATATTTAGCATATCTGGCAAGTAAATACCTTGCAATGATGGCTACAAAAGTGCCATGCCAACACCTATTCTTACTTATAAGGGATGTTGTAAGTAAGACGTAGGCAGCATTATCTCCCATAAATGTACACAAATTTGATTCTCTAATTGGTTGCCTGAATAAGAGGTAGAACTTAGTGGAACTGTAGGTGTTAAATTTTACATTGTTTTGGTTTTGGTTACATAACTAAAAAAACCCCACATTCGTAAGTTGCACTTTCTTAAGGAGATTGCACTTCAATACTTGTTTGAGGTGAACTGAGAAAAAAAAAGTTTATTTTCTTTAACATTTGCACAGTGGAAATATTTGCAATAAAATAATATGAAGCGAGCACTGCACATTTTATATTGCGTTGTAACTGAAATCTATAAATTTGAACAAACAAAAAAGCATAGGAAATATTTAATAAATTTCAATTGATATTGTATTTTTAAAAGCACTATTAAAACTGATCAATCATGGTTAATTTTGAGTTAGGCATGTGAGTTAACTGAAATTAATCAACAGCCCTAATAATTCGTAAGAGGTGTAATTCTATCAGTACTTTTTAAGGGTAAATGAGGACACATGAGATGAAAATAAGTACTGTCAATAACTCAGGAAGGTTTGGGAAACCAGAAAGCTAGATCATTTCTCATTTGTGCATGTAATTAAACACACATTTTTGAGTTACATTAAAAAACATAGATTGCACACCTATGGGCATGTGTACTGTTTCTCACTATTTAACTCCAAATCCTCTCACCAAAAACTTTAGTTAGCTAGTTGATGGTAAAAATCTCAAGCTGCCTTGACATACTAGACCAGTAATAGGCAAGCCATGGTAGTGAGTGGGAAGCATGAGTGACCCACTTTCCTCCCAGTAGGCCACAAACAAAATGGTTTATTGGCCATACAGAACTATAATGGGCCACATGTAGCCTGTAGACCACAGGTTGCCCACCACTGTACTATAGAAATATATTAGGGCTTGTATTTACTCCCACTGCACAGGAGTTGACATATGTTCTAACCAGCATCTGCCAATGTCACGAGTTTGAGTGTCTTTTCTTGCCAGCATGTTCATCCACACAGATCACAATCAGAAAGTAGACACCTAGATATGTGACCTTCACAATGGTCTCTTTTAAATAACACATGCTTTGAGAAACTTCTTGACCCAGCAGAGTTCAAAAGCAGCAGCAGACGCACTAATAAAAAGCTATGCAAACATCAAAGCCCTTGAAATACTTAGAAAAAAAATCTTATTCCCAATTTCCCCAATCTTGTTTCCTGACTGAGCTTCTGGAGACTGAGTACTTGCTAAAGACAAAGTATCTTTCCAGTAGGAAAGGGTCACTCCAACTAGTACCCATCTTATAAATTTAAAATACAGCAATAATGTGTTCATGGGATAATGCCAGATACACAACCATAATTCACTAAACCTAAAATTAAGTGTCAGTCAGCAAATCTTTTTCGTGCCTACAAAGGTACTGGCCCATCAAAGTGAACACCACACACGGAAGACTAGCAGCAGCATAGGGCTATTTATTACAGGAGCACTACTGAGATAAAGATCTTTCAGAAAGCATCCTTGTCCATATTAAATATTACCACCTTAAATTATTACGGATTTACTGAAAATTGTAGAAATCTAACTTGCTGTTCTAGCTACTTCTGTTATTTCTAGGGCATTCATCACCATAGCCAATTTTTACATTTTTGTTGTTTTTTATTTTAATCAGCTTCAATATTAAGTTAGCCATTGAACAACTTTATTTTCCAAATCTCTTGGTTGATGCACGATGCTGTTGTATTTGGGTTCCCATTTCAGCAAGACAGTATTTAAATGCAACTCCACTTCCTCCCCCGATTCTGAAAAAAAACTTTTTTACTGAAATGTGTAATTAAATTAATGAAACATCATTGTCTTAGGTTTTGTAGTTTAAGCCCACAATTTAGTGTATTTTAAAACTATTTATTCATGAACTATAGATATACTTTAAACAGTAACGTGTCTTTACAGCATTTTAATCAAAATATGGGGACAGTCTCCTCATGAATAGGGAGAGAAAACCGAGTACAGATTTTTTTTTTTTTAAACAGACACAACAGATGAGCCACCTTTCCCTATGAGTTAGGCAAGCAATGTAGTTCTTGCAGAACTTAAACTAGACCCAAGGTACATTTACCCAAGCTGTGTCAAACACTCAAAACAAGCATTCAAGAGCCATCTCTACTTAAGACAGTAATTTAAAGACAGAATATTTATTATTACATGCACCTGTGCATAGCCAGATGGCTGCAAGTTACCATTGCTAAAAGCAGCACTAATGTATTACTCAACCAGCTATCATAGTTTTGTGCTGGTAATAATTTTGGGTTCCTTCACCTATTTTCAAAATTATACCATACATTGTTTATGTATTAGCTACTTCTCACTCTCACCTGTGCCCTTTTTTATGTCCTTATGTCACTATATTACAGTGTCATTTCGGTATCACCAGAAACTGCACACAAGTTTAATGAACCTTGCAATTAGCCTTTCCATACCTGCTGCATTTCAAATAGAGCAGATAGTTCTAAGTTTTAAACTAACTTACCTCTCCTTTCATCATTCGAACTTTGGCAAGCCACCAGCCACAAGGCTCTTGGTCATTTGCTCTTGAGTAAACCTGAAAGAAAGAAATACAAGGAGCATCTCTAAAATACAGATACACAATTAAAAAACCTGGAAGATTAAACCAGCAATGAAGCAGAAATTAATGTTTTTTAACTAACCCTACTCATCATCACAAAGGTAAAAGCCACAAGCAGTGTAAGATACCACAATTTAAAACAATTTTACATAAAATGCCAGTCATATGTGCTTCTCATACAAATTTTCATAATGTTCCACTCCACCCTTTAGCTGTGCAGATTCTATTGATATTATACAAAGCAGTGTTTTAAAATCAGAATGTATAGTTTACTCAACATGTGAAAGAACAGGATTCTTGCAATTTTATAACAAATTCAAAACACTTTTCTGTGAGGCTATCGGGCACAGAACCAAGATATTCAGTTAAAGAAGGATGCCTTTTTGTCTACAGTTTACCCAATGCCTGGACTCGGATCAGTTTAGGATTGCGCGAGCTCAACAAATCCCAGCACAGATACCACTGATAAGACTGATGTGCATCCCAGTGACTTTATGTCACTGCATCAGCTCTACACATCTTACAACTCAACACGGAGGGTTTGTCAGTTGTCAGGCATGCTTTACTCTAAGTTCTTGCTCACTGATGTACTATTAACATCAGTTGCTTCCCAGTGTCTGTGTTACTTTGCTGTTGTTGTAACCCCAATTGCGTGCCTTTGCTGTGCTGGACCAGAAATTCTGGCAGAGTAGGATAGGGTGGAGGGGCACGCCAGAGAGCAGACAGGTGGGCTCAGTATGATGAGCACATCAGGTGACAGTTTCCATAGGATTTCTGTGACTCAACCAATCACACAGCAAGTGCCCCCTACTTTTTTCAGTGAGTCACGAATTTGGTGCCTGTATCATTATGACTTCAAGAGGGAATTTCGGATTTTTCAGATTGATAAAAGTTTTGTTTTAGCAGGAATTTACTTCCAAAAATACATAAAAAGAACAGAAGGATGCCTACACAACACCGGTTCTAACCTCTGTGCAGGTATATAACGATATAGTTTGAAACATATGGTCATACACTAATTTTTCCATTGGACTCCTAACTTACTCAGTTCACAAGACAGACCATGTTCTAGGCATGAATGAGGACTCTCAACTGAAGGAAGCTTTTGTACGAAGGATCCCTGTCCCATCTGTTCCAGAAATTGGAAGCATGTAATGAATACAACAGAGAAGTACAGGTAGAAAAAGTATGATCTCATGATTAAGGCAGCTGAATGGTGCCATGGAGAACTGCATTCTATTCCTCCTCCTGCTTTGTACTCTGACTCAGTTTCCGCTTTTCACAGGACTACTTCTTGATTTGTAGATCATTCAAGATCTCACGGATAGGCCAGCGTGGTCTCTTGCCATACTTTCTATCTTTTCAATGCAGTAGGAAAAGTTTGCTCTTGCTCCCTTTGAAAAATTGCCAATTGTCTTTGTTTTTCTCTAATCTTGCTTCCCATAGGACCTTACCATAAACTCCCCAACTTTGCTAAAGTCTGTCTTCTTGAAATCCACTGTCTTTTTTGCTTTCCCCCCCAACTACGATTCCAAATAATCATGAACTCTATCATTTCATGATCACTTTCACCCAAGCTGCTTTCCGCTTTTGAATTCTCAACCAATTTCTCCCCATATTCCTGAAAATCAAATCTAGGCCTGCCCACCCCTGCGAAGTGGCTTTCTCCACCTTCTGAAATGAAAAACGAAAAACAAAGTTGCCTTAAATATATTCTAAGCACTTGTTGGATAATCTATGCCCTACTATATTACTTTCCCAACAGCTGTCTGGATAGTTGGAAGTCACCCATCACAAGTGCTTTGGATGATTGCTAGTTTGTTTTTTTAAAAGCCTCATCCACTTAGTCTACCTGCTCAGGTGGTCTGTAGTAGTCCCCTACCATAACATCATCCTTATTTTTACCTCTTTTATCCTTACCCAGAGATAACACATTTTGTCTCTAATGCCCATTCTCAACCTCAGATCACGTGTATATGTTTTTAATTCATAAGACAGTGTATTAGGACCCCAATGAACCCTATATTCTGAGTGTGCCCAGAAGTTCACAGTACTTAGGATGATATCCAGACAGTTGAGTAAAAAAGCCAGAAGAGAGTGGACTGGCTTGAAGAATACTATCTTGTGAGAGTGGTCCCCTGAAAAGGGAACTTTATGGCATAGCCCAATTTGACAGTGCTTGGAACCAACTGCCACTGGTAATCATACCCCAAGCATTATGAAAGAAAGCCATATGCAAACTTAAGACATAGCCAGCCATTTCACAAAGCTGTATGTTGAGAGCAATCCACATATGCAAGGAAGAGGTGATACAAATTTTCCCACTCATTAGGTTCACCTGTTTAACCTCCTTAACCTCAGAAGTGGACTTAAATCTGCCCTGCCAGGCTCTACCAGTCACTGTGGTTATGACCAGGGAATTTGGGACTGGGTAGGTGTAAAAAAAACCCTCAAATCTTTGCAAAGATAAAAATAGCATTATTACAAGCTCTTTGCAGTAGAGAGTACTGAATCCTGCATGCTCCTGAGAGAGCATCATTAATAGGGAAAGCAACTCTCCAAGAACTGGAGTGAAAGGTACTGGATCTCTGACTTCAACTTCCTTTGTGTTTCGGAGGATGGTTAACAGGACCTACTCCATCCCATGCACTGGCTTTCACATTGTGCTGATCTGTGCTCTTCTGCAGAAGACAGATGAGTCCCACGTCAGTCAGTCACATACAACCTTTTCCTTGGAGCATACAATGGGGAGTGTCTCCTTTGTCTCTTCAGAGTGATACTGGCTCCAGAGCATGAAATGACAGCATTCTTGGCATCTGAGAGCAACTTCCAATTCAATTTAAATCTTGATGCAGAAAATTGGTATAGAAATATGCTGCATGGCCTGTCCGAGTAGGCTACTTTAGACCAAGAACCCTTGCCACCTGAGTCCAATTTGTGAATGATTTTGAAGTCAACCACCTCTTGCGTGGCTTACACTAAGCACAGAAAGCACCATGCGGGGTGATCCCTGTTGGGGATTGCTCCCGCACATAATGGACAATGTTTAAATCCTTGTGCGAACATCCCCAGGGAAATGCTTAAATGAAAGTTAACCAACACTCAATCTAATTAACACGACACTAAGGGTATTAGTTAGCTATGTGCAATTAGAAAAAAGTTACTACAGAATACTGATATTGTGAGATTAACAACCACACAGAGCTCCAACTCTAGTCATAGGCAGTAAGAGGGAAATGAGGGAGGGATGAAGGCAGAGCTGCTTCATTTAGCCAGGCAAAAATCTATTCTAAGAGCATGAGGCACAAGTGCTGCCTCCTACGTTACTGATAGGCAAAATTCTCTGGCTCCAAGATGGTACCACACCTCATGCTAGGCAAACATCATGAATACGAAAAAGGTCAAACTATAAAACACACAGATAAAAAGTCATTGACCAATTTCAAATGTTCCTAACTTTAAATTTAGTTAACACAAACTTCCTTCAAATTTGGCTTTATCCTTGAATTTACCATAAATTACTTCAGTCATTCAAGTGCAAAACATTTACACAACGCAGGCACAGATGACCTAGTTTTGTTCAAACTTTCAAAACACAGAATCACCTCTTGGCTCAAATAAAAGATGGACAATTGCAGATCCAAAGGAACTTGTTTGAGATTACAACTGAAAAAGGAGAATTAGTGTGAAAGCTGGAATTCTGTGAGCTAACCAAACATAATACAGTCATATAAAGCACTAACCCGAAGTTTCAGATTTTCAAAACATACACCTGAATCTCAAAAAAGTACCTAAGTAAACAGTATGAACATTTTGCAGAGAAGGAAACAGAGGTTTGAAGACCAAACTGCTCCCACACCACTGAATTCAACTGGAATTTTGCTATTGACCTCGACAAGTGCAGGTTCAAACCCTAAGGGAATGTCAGAGGTGCAGTCAGGATGAGAAATGTTCCTTAACACAGCTGGCTGATTTTTGTTCAAACCAAAGTTTTTGACAAAAAATGGATTTTTAATTAAATGGAAATTTTTGGTAGGAAATTTGTTTTGTTAATTTTTATGGATACGGTGGGGTCAAAATTTTTTTTTTCCATCAGTTTTTCAGAAAACATGAAAAGCTCCATAAAAATTTTTAATAAAAATGAGAAAGTTTTTTTTAATTTTTTTTAAAACAGAAAACATTTTCAAACAATTTCTTCTATATTTTAACTTCCAGTCCGTAACAGCCATATTCCATCTATTCAATCACTCTACCTTGTAAAACATACACTCATTATCAAATGATAGACACTACATGTATTACCTGTCCACTTTAAACCTCAACTCTACTTTTTGTGGCTATAATAAATATCAATATTATCCTGTCTGAACAGTCACTTCCTCAGGAAGGGACGGTGTACAAGGAAGGAAGGAAACATGAGTCAACTCACCTCCACTTCATCTCCTTCTCCGATTTCTTTCTTGATATCAGGTGGAGGTGGTAATCTGACTTCATTAAAAGGAACCTGGCGCTCGGGCTGCCAGCTGAATGTTGAAAAAATATTTCATTGATTATTTCAAGAAATAATTCCAGTCTGGTAAGCTTTAAATATTCAGCAACACAATTCAGCCTTCACTGTTTAAAATTCGGTTCTATATTTCTTATTATTAATTTAGAATTTATATTGTTGCAGAGCCTACAAGTCTTCACCATGAGTCATGATTTCACTGTGCTAGACAGTATAGAAACAAAGAAAAAAACACTGTTCCTGTTCCAAAGAGTTTATAAATTGAAAGTTAAATGGCTGAGAATTTTAGAAATAAATTCTATCTGAAACTTTCACATATAAATATAAATACAAAACACATTCAGAGTTAGAGAAAAATATTCGCCCCCCCCCCACTCCCTCCCGTTTACTTCTGTGCATTTTATTTCAGTCTCAAACTTCCCACATGTAGTCAAATCAGTTTTATTCCTGGATGAAAACATTCTTAAACATCAGAGGAACACAAAAGACCCTATGATTTTTGAAAATGCAGGTTATAGTATTTAAAAATCTGTTTAATCAATTAGAAAACCTCAACTTGACATTATCCCTCTAAATTTCCTTCGCAAATACTAAGTAAACTAAACGAAAGCTGTTTTATGATGTACTTTACACAAGCAGGCTTTTTACTGTTCGTGTTATACAGGCCTTTATATGTACACTCTCTCTCGCCACACACACACACAGAGCTGTTGGGCATAAGGCACATCCTGAACTTCTAGGTACTTCAGTGGCTATTTTGCTAGATCACACTCTTAGTAGCACATTATTAGATTCCTATGCACCAATTTCTCCTCTCCTTAAAAAACGATTAGCAAGCAAAGATTCAGCTTAGAATATGTTAATATCACTTTAAAAATTATGCTGCTAAAAATTATGCTTGGACTGTTTCAGTAGCAGTTGTTGCTAGAAGGTTTACAGAATGGCATCCATGATCGATATAGCTAACGATCTTTCACCAATAAAGGGCTGTCACTAACTTTCCAGTAACCATGATTCTGCAAGACATTTTGTGCACATAGGTCCCACTTCAAGTACACATGCAACTCACACGCACTGGATCAGAACCTTTAAATAAGTCTCTTGAATCCTGTGATGAAGCCAAACGACAGAAGTTTGTATTTCTAGTGATTAGGTTTCTCCAACGATCACAGGAACTTCTTGTGGACTAGATGAACTGCTGTATGGAAGTATGTGTCTAGCAGGTCAAGCACCAAGATTTGTAAAGAAGGGATGAGGGGAGGCTACCATTACCATTTTGAATCTGAGATTGCTTTTGTAATTGTTCAGCCTTCTTAATTAAAATGAAGGGACGAAGACCCCACATCTACACAGAATAAATATCAGGTATAGAAACCTGATAAATAAAGGAAATCTCCTCAACTTTCAGATGTTTCTTGTGAGAATGGTCCCTGAAGAGGGACAAGAAAGGGTGTGAAAGAGCAAGGACTGGAATCTCATAGAAATTACCTCCATAGGGTATTGAATTACTCATCTGTCAGTGGTTTATTCTAGTCAAAGCCTAATAATGCAGGAAAAGACAACAGGCAGTTTCAAGGCAACTACCCTTGTATCCTCTGTGGGGTGCCCACCACCAGCTCTCCCCAACACCCTTTCAGGAGGACAGGTGGACTGCAGCCACATGTACTGGGTCTTCTTCCTCTTCCCCTTATGATTATGTAGTGAGTGGAAAGTGCATAGCATATATGCCTTACTCTTGCTCCCAGATGCTGAGGTAAGAGGCAGAAGAGGAATTCATGTAAGCTGCAAAATTTCTCCTTTGGAGAACAGCAGCAGCAACCCAATACATATAGCTGCAGTCCCCCTCCCTCCCAAAATGATGCTCTTGCCCCGCCCAGCCCTGAGCTCCTCACCCCTGAGCCTCCCCTCCCCCAGACATACTCTTGCTCCCCTACAGCTCCCCTCACCCACAAGCTCCTGCCCTGACTCCTGCAACCCCACATTCTCACACCCTGCCTGAACACCCCCCATCCCTCAAATTTCTAACAGGTACTCTTATATCATACACCCACAACCCCTTGTCCAGAGGTTAGCATGCCCCCAAGGGGTACGATATGACAGTACCGGTAAGAAATAAAATTATTTTCACCCCTGACTAGAACACAATCATACTTACAATCCCTGGTCCACAGATATATATAAACTTAACACAATTTGTTCCCCCTAAAGATACTGCATGCAGTTGCAAAATTTATAACATAAAAAGAAAGGACTTATGGGCTTCTCCAACCTAATTTGGTTACACCTTTTGATCTTTATATGAAACCACTGCCTAGATGACTGTGCAGGAGGGTTTGCAACTATAAAAGTTGGTGGTCTGTTGGACAAATTAGGTTTCTTCCTTGAAGGACAAGCTTTGCATCAGTGTTGGGAGAAGAAAGGTGTTCTGTGCCTAGTCTGGGATTGGTACTTTTACATCTTCAGTATGGAGGCTGGGCTGCAGATTCCCAAGGATTAACAGAGCTCTGGAATATTCTGATAAATGGAATACCTTGTCAGTCAAATTGCTGAACAACTCAGTGCCTGTGAAAGGAAAAATTCTGTTGTGTTCTGTACTTCTCTTTTCATACCTGAAGCATGCAGCCAGAACACCCTTTACATTATCACTACAGTGGCCACTGTTTGAGCTGCAGTATTAAATATCCATGGCTGTCATTTTCACTCCTAGTTATCCTTCAGCAATTATAGATTTTAATACTTCCTTAACATGTTTGGGAGTTTACTGAGACAGGAGAATACTTTGTGATATGTACTTCTCAAATTATACATGGCAATTCACTGTATGTAACTGATGGAGGAAACACTTTCCTCTCAAAGAAATTAAGCCTTTTCAAATTGTAAATCCTTGGAAGACATTCTTATTAGGTTCAGTTACAAAACTTTTTCTCAGGCCACAGAGAGTACAAGTGTCCTGATATTGGACAACTATAAAATTCTCAGATGCCTCTTTATGGCCCATGTATTGTTTTGCTCCCGTTTACTACAAAACCAACAGTAGCAGAGGCCTACTATAAACTTTTAGCTGGCTCTAGGAGGCAGTCACTTATAGATAATGTTGTCCTGTTCAGAGAGAGGAGTACAAAATATTGAATATCTAACGGGCCTCAGTTTCTCCCATATTAGCTGAGCGTATCCGTGAAATGCCTGAAGTTCATCAAGTGCTGGAATTGGAACAGAGACCACCTTATGTGACAAATAACAGGTCTTTGAGAGACTGAAGAACATTGGTTCAATTGTGATGTACTTGTTTCTTCTGTGTTTTGATTTCTTTCCCTCTAATATAGTAGCAAGCTTGACTTCCATAAATGGTCTTGAGGTCAGCACTGCTTGAGAACACAATATGTGTTTAAGTGAAAGATCTGGAGACATGGACCCTAGTTTGCCCAATACAAGCAAGGCAATCAATAGCTAATTAAGCCAAAGTGGTTAGGCTTACGATGTGTAAATATCAAAGAGGTAGCCGAATTACTCTGTATCTTCAAAAACAACAGGAAGTCCTGTGGTACCTTATAGATTAATAGATATTTTGGAGCATAAGCTTTCGTGGGCAAAGACTTGCTTTGTCAGGTGCATGGGGGGAGTTTCAGAGGATTTAAAGAGGGGGTCTCAGTAAAGGGGAGGGCCAGAGCTGACAAGGTCTATTCAGTCAGGGTAGATATGGCCCATTTTCAGCAGTTAATATGGAGTTGTGAACATCAAGAGAGGAGAAATCAAGTGAATGTGTAAGTATGCACTCTGAAATTAGCATCTCTAGCTTGGAGGGTTAAACCATCTTCAGATCCAAGGAAAAGAGGAGGACAAGGTTCCCACCTGGAAGATTTAGAAATAGCGTGCTTGGAAGAGAGAGAGGAAGAAAACATCTCAATTGGTGCTGATCTTTATGAAAGTTCTTAGGAATGCTGTTGCTACAGAGGCACATTTCAGAAGCAGAGGCTCTTGCCCAGTTAATGCCAAACCTTTTCTTGTACCAAACTTAGATGTAATTTTCCTGGTCAAAGGAGCACTGGTATACCGGCTATTTGTGCAAAGTCCAGCCCTGTAGCTTCAACTTTGATCTTCAGGCTGTGAGGTGGTCTACTAGGATTGTTTTAGAACATTTCAGACAGATGCCCTTACATTTTATTGTCCTTGAGAAAAAAAAACTACCAGGTTCAGCAACTACCAAGCAAGGACATGACAGACAACATCTGTGAGGAGAAACAGAAGGTCATAAGAAAGGAAGGACTTAAAGCCTGATGGCTTTGTATCCATCATTATAGGCAGTGTAAAACGCATCAAACAGAATTCATAGAAGAAACAGATTTCAGAAAGGGGAAGAGGAGAAAATTTTAGTACAGAATCAATTCCTCACTGACCTAACCTAAACTAAGGAAATTTTACAATAAAGTGACACACACAAGAACACAAGCATGGCCATAGCGGACTGGATCAATGGTCCATCTACCCTAACATCCTGCCTTTCAATAGCAGCCAATGCCAGGTACTTCAGAGGAAATGAAAAGAGGAGGCTACTTATCAAGTGATCCATCCTGCTGTCTAGTCTTAGTGTCTGTCAATTCGAGGCTTAGGGACAGCCTGCGTATGGGGTTGCATTCCTATCATAACTAACAGCTACTGATGGGCCTATATTCTTGAACTTTTAAAAAAAAATTAACACTTATAATTTGGCCTTCACAACATTGTCTGTCAATGAGTTCCTCAGGTTGAATGCATGCTGTTTGTAGAACCAATACCTTATGTTTGTTTTAAGACTATTGTTCAATGAAATGGTAAGTGACCCTGGTCCTTGTGTTATGCAAAGGAAAAAACATTTGCCAACTCACTTTCTCTGAGAATGTCATGATTTCATAAACTATCATCATATTTTCTACCTTCTTAACATCTCTCTTCCAAGCTGAAGAGCCCCAAATCTTTTTAATCTTTCCTCATATGGAAGACATTCCATACCCCTAATTATTTTTATTGCCCTTTCTGTACTTTTTCCAATTCTAATGTAACTTTATTTTTTTACTGGGCAAACAGAACTGCACACAACATTCACGGTCTGGGCACCTTATAGCTTTTTATATAGTAGCTTTATAATATTTTCGGTATTATCTATTCATTTCATAATAGTTCCTAACATTCTGTTAGCTTTTTTGATTGATGTTATGTATTGAGCAGATGTTTTTCAAAGACGATCCACAAATGACTCTAAGATCTTTTCGGACTGGTAATACTTAATTGGCACCCTATCATTTTACATGTGTGCTTTGGAAAACATCCCACATACATTACTACACGTTTAGCAACACTGAATTTCATGTCACATTTTGTTGCTCACCCAGTCTTGTGAGATCCCTTTCTAACTCTTTGCAATCTCCTTTGGATTTAACCATTTTAAGTAATTTTTTTATCATCTGCACACTTTGCCACTTGATTGTTTACTGCTTCTTCCAGTTTATTTTAAATATGCTGCACAGCACAGGCCCTAGTATCTATCCTACTATTCACCTCTCTTCACAGGGAAGTTGGACCATGTATTCCTACACTTTGTCACGAATATTTTAACCAGGTGCTTCTCCCTGAGAAGATCATCCCTTTTACTCATTACTAGGTCTATCCTGCTTTCACAGATGTTAAGAGAAAACTAGGGGTCCTTCAGTGAGGAGGAGGGAACAAAGCCATGAAAGGCATAGGCATGGTCCCAACAGACACTGCTATTACAAGATTCCAATTCTGCATGCATGAAATATAGATGCACCTGAAGCAGAAATCCACACAGCTATATACTTCAAGAGTACTATACAAAGTCCTTTCAAAATTTGCAATATGAACTTAAAATATTGTTCTAACACACCTTCAAATATCTCATTAAAATCTCTAAACTGTAAAAGGAAGCTTGAACCTGGATGAAAGATAAGCACATGGAATACTAGGAATAAAAATACTATTAAAATATCACAAAGTAGCAAAAATCATATATGGAAAGAGAAGCTTTCCTAAAGGCAACCCTGATAAGAGACCACAAGAAAGTAAAAGTTAGTATCATAATAAACTTGATCTATTAAATTGTGTAGTGTTGGGAAGGCAGTTATACTACAGGGAACATATGGGCCTGTTCTAGTAACTGTATAAATATTAGGTGTTCTAGAAATTGTTTTTTCCAGTTTGAACCAATTACTCAATCTCAATGGTGAAAAGAATAGCATTAATACAGTTTTAAACTACAAGATTGTTCCCCCATAGAACACTTACTTGTTTTCAAATACAACTGTGAGTGAATCCTCATGAACATCTTTGATAAATCCCTGCAAGAAGAAGAAAGTGGTATATGTGATATCTTCATTTTAGGAAGACTCTTGACACAGTCCCACACATTTCAAATAATCAAACTGCAAAATGTGGTCTTGAAATTATTAAAAAGGGGGGTACATAACTAGTTGAAATACCACATCTACAGTAGTTAATGGCTCGCTCCCAAAATCAGAGGGCACATCTACTGGGGTCTCAACAGAGTTTTCACATCTTCATTAATGACTTAGATAACAGAGATATGCTTATAAAATTTCCAGATGACACCAAGAATTTTAGAGCGAGGATCAGAATTCAAAGAATGACAACAAATTAGAGAACTGATCTGAATTCAACAAGATTAAATTCAACAAAGACAAATGCAAAGAACTTTACTCAGGAAGGCAAAAATCAACTGCACAACTATAAAATGGGGGGAAAACTCTGCAGGTGGCAAAATTGCTGAAAAGGATCTGGGAGTTCTAATGGATCACTGAATATTAGTCAAGAGTATGATGCAATGGCAAAAAAAAAGATTACTATCATTCTGTGGTGTATTTATGGGAGTATGGTATTTAAGACACAAGGGGCTTGTCTACACTACCACCTTCCTTCGAAGGAAGGATGGTAATTAGGGTGTTGGGAGTTTACTAATGAAGTGCTGCCGTGCATAGGCAGCACTTCATTAAGCAAATTCTCGCCCTCGGCAACTCCGAAGTACCGGCACATGTCTAGCCGCCGCGCACCTGCTGGTACTTCGAAGTGCCAGGGCAACCTTGAAGTCCCCTTACTCCTCAACCCTCACTGATGTGGTCCCCAACTGAGACACCTCACTCCCCTAGTGCTCTATCCCCACAGAACTAGATCGGATTGAGGGATTGTCAAAGTGGGGGCGCTTACTCCAAAGGTGCCCCCATCTTCACTGTCAATCTGCAATTCAAAGTTTGTTCGCCTAGCTACCATTATGCTAATGAGGCACTGAACATGCATGTTAGCTCCTCATTAGCCTGCTTCGAATTGCCTCATTACCATGGCACCTCTGACAGGAGAATGGTAGTGTAGCAGCAGCCTCAATTGTGATTTGCCACTTACTTGCATTTTGTAAACTAAGGTTACAACACTTTATAGCAGAGGTGGGCAAGATCTGGCCCACCAGGTCTTTGAATGTGGCCCACAGCCAACGCCACCGGGATCTTCAGGCAAGGAGCAGCCCCGGGGCTCAGAGCGGCTGGCTGCTCCATCTGCCTCTCAGTGCCACGAGTAGGAGGAAACTTTGTGTGCTGTCCCCACCTCCAGCACAATCTCGCAGGTCCCATTGGCTGGTTATGGCCAATGGAATCTAAGAGATTATGGTGGGAGTGGAGCAGCCAATGAGAATCAGCCAGTGGAATCTGAGAGATTGTGCTGGGGTGCAGGCAGCTAATGGGAACCGTGGTGTCAGTGGGACCTGAGAGACTGTGTTGGGGGCATAGCAGTGCATAAAGTCCCTCCTGTCCCCCCTGCCCCAGAGCAGCGCAGAGAAGCATATGGAGAAGCCAGCCACTCTGAGTCCTGAGGCTGCAGCAGGCAGGACCTGAGCGACCAGCAGGGCTGCTACCTAGGAGCCGCCCGTGTAAGTTTCTCCTGGCCAGAACCTGCCTCTGGCACCCCATCCCAGGTCACCACCTGTCCCTGCCCCAAATCATCACCCAAACACTCTGCTCCCTCCCTCCCGAAGGTCAAAACTCCTTTGCTGACTCTTCACCCCCTCTTACATTGCTTCCCCAAGCCAGAATCCTCTCCTGTACGCATACCCTCTCTCTGATCCTGCACCTCAATCCACTGTCCCAGGTCACAATTCCCTCTCTCACCCAAACTCACTCTCTCTCTCAGATCCTGACAACCTCTCCTGCACCCGAGTCCCCTATTCTGAGCTCCCTTCTGCACTCAACCTGTGTCACAGCCCTCCTACCCCTTCCATAGAAAATTGTAACAACCCCTTGACATAAATCTCTGATATGTCCAAATGTGATCTCATACATTGGATAAGATGTACATCTGGAATAAATCTTAGGTCATTGCACGGTAGCTCACTAGAACTTCCACCAGATTACAACCTCCTAAATCACTGGTTAGATGTAGCAGTGTGCGCAAAATATGATGCCAATGCAGGCCACTTCACTGTACCCAAATTAGCCTGTAGTTAGCAACCCTCATGTTGTGGTGTACGATTTGCTCTCCCCTTTTGCAATCTCTTGGTTTGGGAATCGTTCAGAATCTGGACATCTGACACCATAGGAAGTAAATATACTTCTTTTCTTTCAGTGGTCAAAGTAACTGCTCTGTCTGTTTCCAGTCTCTGGCCCATGTGTTTGGAAATACTGTTTTCATCTGCTCCAAGATCAGGATGTACACACCTCCAACCCACACAAACATCCCTAAAGACTAATAAAATATGTATGTTCTGAAATAATTTAAGGCTTGCCTACAACCTGTCCTTATTTCCTGCAGCCTCTCTCTGTCTCCCCATTCCACCCCAGTCAACCACCCACCACACAGAGCCTGTCTACCTTTTCTTCCCACACTATAACAAACATTTTAGTTAGGTTGGAAGCTGACTATATCACTGTGAAAATGGGGTAAAAAATCAGTACCTTTCAGTTTAACAGAACACAGCAGAAGAAGTAAACCAGTTTTTGGAGGAGGCTGTAATTTGGGAACACCAAGGTCAAATAACCTCAGATTTGGGTAGTTTAACATTACCTTGTGTCCCTATGATGTTCTGTGGAGATAGAGCACTAGAGGAGTGAGGTATCTCAGTTGGGGACCACATCAGTGAGGGATGGGTCATTTTTGTTTGTTTTGGGAGAGACTGTCCTTCACTTGTGTGGCCCCCAACTCACATTTCTAGATCTGTAGAGCAACGAAGGGTCCTGTGGCACCTTATAGACTAACAGAAAAGTTTAGAGCATGAGCTTTCGTGAGTAAACTCACTTCTTCAGATGCTTCAGACCAGCATCTGAAGAAGTGAGTTTACTCACGAAAGCTCATGCTCTAAACTTTTCTGTTAGTCTATAAGGTGCCACAGGACCCTTCGTTGCTCTACAGATCCAGACTAACACGGCTACCCCTCTGATAATTTCTAGATCTGTGGCCCTGATCCAAAAAAGGATCCCAACCCCTGCCATAAATAAAGGACAATGTTAAGACCATTTTTTTGCATAAATTAATACTTCTTTTAAAACAAAGCTTGGTAAAGTAACACGATAAAGTTAAAATGCTTAATTTGTTTAATTATTTTATTTTTATTAATAATAATATGTCCTTTCTTGCCAGTTATGTATTCCCCCTTATGTTATAGCTTCAGTTGCCTAATAATAATAATTTAGTATTTAAGGGTGGTTTACTGGTGGTCCATGCAAAGGTTTTTGTTCAGTGGTGCAGGCCGCAAGCCAAAAAGTTTGAGTACCACTGCTCTAGAAGATAAAATTACAAGGTCCAATATCTGAACACTAAAGCCAGAGAAATTCAACAGGAGATCAAGTGCAAAATTTTAGTAGTGAGTACAAGTCGACTGGAATTACTTGAAGGATTATGGTGGATTCTCCACCATTACCCATTTAAAAATCAATACCCACCCACCCAAAAAAATAATTTGCTCTAAACGGGAATTATTTCAGGTAAATTATATAGTCTGTGCTATACCACACAGCACAGAATATTAGAACTGGAAGGAGCCCTGAGAGGTCATGAAACCCAAATCCCTGCACTCACCGCAGGACCATGCACCATCTAGATCATCCCTGACTGATGTTTACTTAACCTTGTCTTAAATATCATCACAGTGATCCCTTTCTGGCCCTGGAATTTATGAATATATATGTTTTGTTACTATGAACCATCACTCTACATTTATAGCAGCAACGAAGGGTCCTGTGGCACCTTATAGACTAACAGAAAAGTTTAGAGCATGAGCTTTCGTGAGTTAACTCACTTCTTCAGATGCTGGTCAGACCAGCATCTGAAGAAGTGAGTTAACTCACGAAAGCTCATGCTCTAAACTTTTCTGTTAGTCTATAAGGTGCCACAGGACCCTTCGTTGCTGCTACAGATCCAGACTAACACGGCTACCCCTCTGATACTTGTCTACATTTATAGTAACCATTTTAGATGTTTTAACAGAAATAGACAGTTGCCCTAAATTAAGAGATAATGAAAACATACTAGTTTTCTTAGCATAACTGGGAGGAGCACTCTATCCCAATGACTTACTTAACCACTAGTGATTGTGAAGATAATTATTTCCAAAATTATGTTTTGGCATTAAGCAAACTGTCGAGGGAAAAAAAGGGGCAGTAGGACACAGCAAATAAAACATACAGATAAAGAAAAACAGATGATCTTTAAATAAGCGAATGGAGACAACTACATAGCTCCCAAAAAAGGGCTATCAATGTAAGACAAGCTTAGATGACGTCTACACTACATAATTAAGTCAAATGTATTAAAGTTGACTTCGTAACACTGGGTTTTACAAAGATCGAAGTTGAGTTTCTGCACCTGCCCATAAAGTCAACTAAGTGCATTCCCACTAAATATTAGCCAAAGTTTGACTGTCGCTGCAATGCACTGTGTGTCCCATCCCACAGTTCCCTCAGCCCCGTGGCATTCTAGGTGTTCTTGGTGGTGCTTAAGGAAAAAAAGCCACAAGTTGTTGGGGGTGTGTGATGTCATCTTCCAAAAAGGCATTGCCCTCATTCCCCTCCCACTGACAACAGCCATTTTTCTGAAGTCTTTCCCTGACAAGAGAAATTGTTTAGTTCATCTGCATTATGCTCCACCCCTTGCCAAGCCGTTGTTAAGAGTCCATGCTGGTACTGTTCTTTATTCTGTCCCTTTTTAAAGAACAGTAACTTTAAAAAACAACCTGACTGTACCATATGAACAGGTCACTCAACTACTTTTCCCAGGGTGAAAACACACCAAACAGGTGGGGTTCAGAAGCTGAAGCCCATGATGCTCAAGTGGAAACAACTGACTCCATGCAACAAGAAAAGACTTCACATTATTCTCAAGAAAAGAAGGAAAAGTAGGGAATCCCAGGGGGAAAAGAAGAAAAAGTAGGGAATTGCAGGGGAAAGAAAACCAAACAGTTGGTGGCCTTCAGAAGATGAAGAACCCAAATGAGCTCTGAGCATCCAGCTGACTGTGCCATGTCAACAGGCTGCTCAGCTACTTTCTCCCCGCCACCAGTTAAAACACACCAAAGCGCTCACTGCTGGGACTGTGGCTCCCCAAGTCACACACTCTGGGAAGAGAGATTACGTGCATGCTGCTTCTGAGGGGTCAGCCAGCTGAGTAACCTGTTGACATGGTACAACCAGTTGTGTGCCTTCGGGGGTGCCAGCCCTGAAAATATCTGCTGCGCCCTGAGGAGCCAGCCAATGAAATATTTGCCACTGTGGGCCAGCCCCCCAGCATGTGTTGCCTCTCAGGGGACAGCCAGCAGAAATATTGGCTGCCAGAGGCCAGTCCCCTGGCACATGTTGCCTCTCAGGGAAAAGGCCACAAAAAAATGTGCTGCCTGTTTGGTGTGGAGTGGGGAGGTGGGAGGAGATACTGCATGATACAGATGTGAAGCGCAGAAAAGAAGTTTCTCCACCTCTCCTGCTGAATCCTGTGTAGGGAGGAAGCCTTCACCAAGCACAGGGCAGAACATGCTGCTGTCTGCAAGCATGAACCCCACAGCTCAGACACCACATGGTGCGGGTGAGGTAGCCTGCTGGCCACATGGCACCTGGTGGGGGGAGGAGGCTGGCCTGTACAAATGTGAAGTGCAGAAAAGAGGTTTTGTGGCCTCTCCTGCTAAATCGTGTACAGGAAAGAAGCCTTTTGCCCATGCAGATCAGGACATGCCACTATCTGCTGTGCCACTGTCTGGTCCCCACAGCCAAGCAATCACATAGTGCATTGGGTTGGGGGCTAGCCCGCCAGCCAAAATGAGATCCTGGCTCTCCTGATGGCTCCATGCTGGAGCTCCCTTTCATGGCTAGATGCAATTGCCACACTAGCCACAAAAAAATGAATTCAAATTGCTGGGCTTCCCATTTCCTGCACACCTGGAGAGCAGCAGAGGTGAAAGTGGCCAAAATGGATACATTTTGTGCATCGTGGGATATCTCTAGAGGCCGATAAAAGGTGAAAGAACAAAAGGAGATCAACCTATCTCAAGATATAAAGGGAAACAAGAAAACATGCT
The DNA here is from genome assembly GCF_033958435.1 of Carettochelys insculpta. Classification (NCBI taxonomy): domain Eukaryota; kingdom Metazoa; phylum Chordata; order Testudines; family Carettochelyidae; genus Carettochelys; species Carettochelys insculpta. The sequence continues at coordinate 43,505,321 of NC_134146.1, read as the reverse complement.
ACAGTAAACTCTTTCATATCCAGCATTCTATTATCCAGAACTCTCAAATAATTGGCATTTTAATCAAAAGTAAGTTTAGTTACATTTTCCATAAGTACATAATAGTGAAAGTAAATATAAATAAATACAGTAAACAGTATAAATTTACAGTGTACAATACTACTGTGGTTGGTAAATTAAGTGTTCTGCATACGTTGTTTGTTTCTTAATACCTGATCTTGTTTTTCTTTAGTGTTATACATTGCTACGCATACCTCTCTATTATCCAGAATATTTGAATATACAGCAATCTCCCAGTCCCGGAGCTGCCATATATGAAAGAGTTGAGTGTACAAGTCTGTTAGAAGCAAGAGGAAAGCCAAGGACAGCATAGGCCCATTGCTCAATGAAGAGGGAGAAACAACAACAGAAAATGTGGAAATGTCAGAGGTACTCAATTTCTTTGTTTCAGTTTTTACCAAGAAGGTTCATGGAGCCCAGATGCTTAATATAGTAAAAGCTAGTGGAAATGGGGTAGATCAAGAAGTCAAAATAATAGATCAAAAAGTTAAACATTACTTAGAAAAATTACATGTCTTCAAGTCACCAGGGCCTAATGAAATGCATCCTAGAATATCAAATAGCTGATAGAGGAGGTATCTGAGCCACCAGCTATTATCTTTGAAAATCACGGAAATCGGGAGACATTTGACAGGAAAAGGCCAAATAGGCCTGGAGCCTGTGAAAGCAGAGCAAATTAGGGCCATGTTGCTCTTCTTCTCCCTGCCACTGTCTCACTGTGAGACAGTGCGGGTGTGGGGGTGGGGGGGAGCTAACCCCTGCTTGTGGGTGCCAGGCCTCTCACACCAAGCCACCCAGAGGCTCTGGTCCCTTATCTCTCCCACCCACAGCTTTTAGGGTAGCATGTTCCACCATGTGCCCCCCCATGTCACCACTACCTCTGAAAACATCAGCTCAATGTGCAGCAGCAGTCAAAAAAGTGAATAGAATGTTGGGAACCATTAAGAAAAGGATAAATGATAAGATGAACTATCATGGTGTCATGATAGAAATCCATGGTATGCCCATATCTTGAATAAAGCATACTTCTTGAATAATGGTAGTCTAGGATACCCTATTTCATTATTGCATGAGCATTAAAAAATTACTTTCTGACTGAGGACCAGTGACAATTTTAAGGTCTGCTATCTTGTCAGCCATCAGGTCCAGAAACGAATGCTGAATAAACAGGGATTTTAAAAAAAAAATTGTAGCGTTCTTGCTTTCTACTTTCCTACCTGAACACAATAACTTGGAACAACTGTAGTAACAGAGAGTAAGCCATGCTAGTCTATACTATAGGGGCTCGTCTGCATACTTGGCTCAGTCTAATTCTTGATCTTCCCCCCCACCCCTCCACTTTCTAATTTGTTCACCTTGATTATCTTTTTCTGATTTGTCCTCCTTGCTTACTGTTTTCGGTTCTCTGTGTCCTTAAATATCGAGTCTGTTCTGGTCTGGCTATGGTCTGAAGAAGTGGGTCTATCCCATGAAAGCTCACCTAATAAACTATTTTGGAACAACTGTATACAATTTAGTGACTCACAGACCTATAAAACAGTATTGTAAATGCACACAAAATTACATGATGTTAAGGTCCAATACCTGACCAGCTGCCAAGTTTGGAAATACTGATAGAATACAAATACATTACACATTAATCAAGCACCATAGTGTAATTACTGATAAGCAAAATTAGTGATAAGGAAATAAGCATTTTTGATATTTTAAATGTTTTTCCTCTTGGAATTCTTCACAATGCCTTACTTCATCACATGCAAAGTATTATGTATTTGAATTCTCTTCACTAATAACTGGCTGTTCTCTCCCTCTTAATATTTATGCAACTCCCATTAACAGTACAGAAACCTACAAATATACAGCGAAAAGGGAGAAAAAACAAAATCAGCCATTTGAAAATCGTAAGTTTACAGTTAAGATTTTAATAACATATTACCTTTCATTGTGCATTATCATACTTCACAAACCATTTATTAACAGTACAGCTGTACCTCTGAAATGTGAAGTTCAGCAGAGGTGCACAGCAAACTAAAGGAGAATGTATGGAGAGAGAGTCTTCCCAAAGAACACTGAGGCTTGGTCTACTCCAGACAGGTTAAGTTGACTGTAGACATGCAGTTCTAGCTACAGCAAATATGTAGCTAGAATCCACTCACCTGCCATCAACTTACCTGATCATCTTCACAGAGGGAGCTCAACAGGAGAAACTGTCCTGTTGACCTCTCTTATTTCTTGCAATACGAAGGAGTACAAGAGTCAACTGCCCACCCCAGATAGTTTGATTTTGCATGTCTCTACCAGGTGTGTGAAATCAAACTCTGTAAGATGGACTCCAACCTGGTCAATCTTCCATGTAGTCTCGATGTACCCTGACACAACCCACTTTATCGTTGTAAGTGCCACTTGTTATTTAAAGTCTATAAAGAATGCAGATTTTAAAGGCTCATCTGAAGGCCACTGCAAAGAATAATTATCTAGCATTCAACCTATCTCCCTTGACCTCACCATACCGTAGGTCCCAATCCTACAAGTTGTTCCAGTAATGGACCTTAGCTCACATAAATGAGTTTGAGAGCACAGGGTTTTAATTTGTGAACTTCTAAGTGAAGAAAGATGAGAAGAGTACTTTATTTTCATTGGATAAAGTAAAAATGACATAGAACCTTGTTGGGCAATGTTTATTTCAAAACTCATTTAAAATTGGTTTTGGAAGTTAATGATTTATGAGTTACATTCCAATTATTATATTACAAGGACTAATCATCAAGAAATCATTGTTGTAGCATACACTATAACCGGTTACTCTTTTTAAATAAACTGATTTATATTGTGGTAAGTATATTTTTGATCTTTTCTATTTTCAGAAAAGTACAATAACCATTCTAAGTTATGTCATTCAGAATACACATATGAAAAATTCTGTAATGACGAGTCAGGGACACAAGAAGTTATTATGGATTCCTGATACAATGCTCATTGCACTAAAGAGTACAGAGGTAAAGTAAAACATATAGCAAATTTGAATTTAATAAAGATTTTTGTAAGCATTATTATAGCATAACTGCAGTTAAGTCATTTTATACAACTATTTGTAATATAATTACACGATTGTTTTACTCATCTGTTAGCTTGACTTTGTATTACATCTCATGAAATAACTCAGGTATACTGCAAGAGTGAGACAAAATTCAGGACACAGAGTACAACCCTCAGATTTCAACCTGCCATCCTAATACATTTTTCCTCCTTTAGAAGAGCTTAATGTCTTTCAGACATTAACCTGAGAATACACTTATTTTACCTGAGAGAATGATCCCCTTGTAAGTCTTGCTACGCTACCACTATCCGAAGACGCTGACTGAGTAAGTCTGATTACTCCCTCCCTCCTAAGCCCAACAGAAACATTGATTTAGGTCCCCAGATATGCATGCAATCTTTGCTTACTAAACATGCAACAGTTCTGGCTATCAGCAGATGTTATTTCACCATATTTATCTACCAAATAAAACAGGATCTTCTGAAAGAGTGTGTGGGTATGGATCACAAGGTGTCCAAAAGCCTTCACTCAATACATTTCAATCCCAATCTTCAGAAAGAAACTGCAGTAAACCTAACCCTTAATAACTGGACTACATTCAGTATGAGATTTCATTCTTCCCTCAGTTAAGTGGCTTTCCACTGTAACTGATCATTTCTAAGTAAAATCCAGGTATAGGTTATATCCCTATAGTTCATTACTTTTATTAACTGTCCTTCACAGAGCTAAATACATGACACAGATCCATGTCCCACCAAATCTTTCTTACTTACTCACTCATCTTTCTCTCATGTTGAAGGATTTTAGTGTATATGCAAATCTGACAATCTCAGGAAGACTTAATATTTCTTAAACTGTCTAACTCTAAAATCACCAACAGAATAATTTATTAGGTGATGAACTTCACAGGACAGACCCACTTCTTCACATCATAAGAACATAATCAACATGGCTATCTCTCCGTCTCTAACATCACTGTTGATTTGAACAAAAATTCAGCACTATATATTATATTAAGAGTAAAAATGCATTGTCTAACTTTTTTCCATCAAAGTCTCTCTGACTAGTTTATCTAGTATATATTAAGACAGAAACTATTAAAACCAGCTAATGATGATCCTTAAAACAACATGATTACATATTATACAATTTTATCTAATCAAAATCCTTAAACGTAAACAACAGGAAACTTGTGAAAGGGCAAATAAATATACTGTGGAGCACAGTGGGCTACTAGAAACCTATCTTTAGATGGAAGTGATTCAGGGAGTCGTGAAATGAGTGTTCACAATGATGGCTGCAAGCAACTCTCCTGTAAAGGAACACAGACTGCTCTCGCTATAAAAAGAGCTGGAATTCTCCAACATCGCAGGCCTGGCTCAGGGCAAAAGACTGACAGGCAACAGCTGAGAGTATTTTATATTGATCCTGTAACATCCTGGCATACCAGGGAGGGTGGTGGCGGTGACGGAAGCTTTCTGATGACATAAATGAGCGTCCAGTACTTAAACGTTATATGACATATTTCATTTTCGCCAATTTAACCCACCCCCGTGCTCCACCAAGAGCCTAATTCCTGCAAATATTAAACCAAATCCTCATCCACACCCCCTCCCCAGGAATAAATCCTTCTTCCTTCGCTCAGCTGATAAACAGCCAATGAAACCTGGCTCCCCCTTCCACCTCACAAGGTACTAGGCCCTACTTCGAGAACAAATCTCATCTACACGCCCCCAAACCCTACCAACACACGGGTCTCTGCTCCAACCCCTGCTCCAAACGCTCTTCGCCCGGAAGCCCTTCCCCGGCGCCCCACCCGCTTCACAACCCAACCAACCCCCCGCCCCTCCGCCCCAAGCACTCGCACCGCAGTCCGCTCTTCCCCACCACCCTGACCCAGGCACCCTTCCCCAAACACCATTGCCCCGCAGGCCCGTCCGCTCCCCCCTGCCCGTGCCCGGGACTCCCTAAAAGTCTATCTGGATGAGGGACCAGCCGACGCCGGGGCACAGAAACCGTTACCCGCCCCGCTCCCCTCACCCGCCGCGCCCCCAGCCGATACCTTGTAGAAGGCCCCGTTGGAGCCGCGCACTTCCACGGTCAGCTCCTCCATGTTGAGACCGCAAAGGACGCCGGGACGGGCTTCTAGAAACTGTCACCACGGGGGAGGGGGGGCGCTCTCTGAGCTCCCTCTCGGAATCCTGACACACTGCGGAGCGGCCCAGCTCCCCTGACGCGGGGGCGGAGTGTTCCCGCTCGGCTCCCGGCCCCTCCCCGCGCACCACAGCGGCTAAGTCCCTCGCACGCCGGGGCGGAGGGTAGGCCCTTCCGAGCTTCCTCTTGCCACTCGGGTCTTCTCCGGCCTTCCCCGCCCTGCGGGGCTGAACGGAGCTGGTTCCTTGTCACCGTTCCCCCGACGGCGTGGGTGGACTCGTAAGGCACAAAGTGCCACCTGTAGCGCTCCCGCAATGCCCCCCCGCCCCCACAGACGCACAAAGCGCGGGGCTCCTCCTCAGACCCTGCCAACCGTGGCCTAACTAGCTGCCCGGCCTTGCCGGTTCCCGGGGCGCACTGCCTCGCGGCTCCAGAGGAAGGTGGCTAGTCCCCAGGGGATGGGTCCCCTCCTTCCCCCCGCGGGATCGCAAAGGACTCCTTCCACGTTCCCCCCGCCAGGGTGGGAGCTGGCTGATCCCCAGGGGAAGGAGGGCCACCTCCGCCTGTTAACAGACACCGGTAATGGGGTTAAAATAATGGGAAGGGGCTGGTGATCACCCCGTATTCCAGGAGGGGGCTCTTTGCCATCAGACACAGGAGGGCTGTTTCCTCTCCCCTCCACACCCCGCAGCAGGAGCCCGGCTACATGTTTCATCCCTTGTTCAACACACGCCCCCTCTTTACAGACTCCCACAACACTGCATTGTTTACTCCCTGGTTCCCCCGGGAGCGGAATGCTTGTTTATGCCCTGCTACAGCTGAATAACAGTCGAAGCAGAGGGGTGGGTTGCTAGGAAGGGAAGAGCAGGGTGTTGAATGATGGAGAGGTGAGGCAAGGAGCCGAATCCAGTGTGTAGTTTGATAAACCTTGTGCCTGTTACCGTGTTCACTTTGTACGTGATACGCTTGTTTTTCTCAAGCTTTTGCTTGTCTGTGTCCCGGAGTACATGTGCTTTGGAGTAGGGACTGTGTCTTCTGTGTTTGGAAAGCACCTAGCACATTGTGGATGCTCCTATGAAGAATACTTAGGAAAAGGGGGATCTCTAAATGAAGAGTGCTTCACTCCAAGAAAAAAGGTTTGTATGATGTATATAAAGACACAGCAGTGCAGGATTTTCCCTCGCATACAAATGGAGCCCTGGCCTCCCAAACTGCAGCAGATTTTCCCAAACAGGAACATAAAGGGCTGAAGAGGTAGCTCTCCAAAAACCCTTAATCTGGGAAATGACTCCATAAGGAATCAAAGCTTAAATGAGTACATCTCTTAACTTCTAAAACAAAACAAACTCCTTGCAATTACAAAATGTCAAATAAGGAAGGTTTAATTTTCTTTCTTTTTTAAAGTGTAAATGTATTCTGTGATATGAACAGTTAGGAGTTGAGAAACTGCCTACTAATCTCAGACAAGTAGCCAAAATCCTGGTTAAACATATAAAATTACCTTTCCATAACCTCTGATGGTTCTAACACTTTTTTCTATTAATCATGTTCTCTCATTTATATGCTAGGAAACTATAATATACACAACCTCCATAGGCAATTTATTCCAGTGCTTAACTACCCTGACAGGAACATTTTCCAAATGACTAATCTACATATCCTTGCTACCCATTGCTTCTTGTCCCAGTCTCAGAAATTAAAAGAGAACACTTCTTCTTCTGCATCCTTATAAACTTGTACATATTTGAAGACTATGATCATGTTCCCCCTTCGTCCTCTCAAGACTAAGTAATCCCATTTTTTCAATGTTTTCTAGATTTTTAATAGTTTTTGTAGCTCTTCTCTGGATTATCTACAATTTGTCCACATTTCTTGAAATGTGGCTCCCAGCACTAAGAACACACTATTCCAGCAGAGGCCTAATAAGCACAGAGTAAAGCATGAGTATGACTTCTCATGTCTTTCTTACAATGCTGCTACTAATACACACGGCCATTCCTAGGAGTGTGTAGGGCCTGGGTCAGGGGGCTGCAATCTGTAGCTCCAGAGCTGCATGCAGTGCTTTAAGGATTCCTTTGTGGCTCCTGATGCTATAATACCAATGTTTTTTTTTTGTTTTGTTTAGTTTTTTGTTTTAAAAACACCTTCCTGATTATTTTGAATAACCAGTGAATGTCTAAAAGCCCAACAATGAACAACTCATATCTAAATAACAAGCAATATGTGATCTCAAAACATTGGATAATTCCCCCTACTGTCCTTCACAGAGAAAGAAGGTGCAGCAGTGAAAGTCGGTGCCAGTAGTACAAACACATAAAATGTGAGGAAATAAAATATGTTAAAAGTTTATGAATGTCTTCCAGTAAACATATGTCACATTACAAATCATTGTGTGTGCACTGTTCTTAAAATAGGGAATACAACAAGTATGGTTTGATGTTATTCTTTAAGGACCATCTCGTATTCATACACAGTGCAGCTCTTCAATTATTGAGCCTTTTACCGAATTGGAAAAAACGTCTCTTCTTGCTATTTTGGTTGCTGATCCCTGGCCTGGGGTAACCCCCCACCATCACCAAAGACTCCAGGACCCCACTGCAGGCTCTACCCCATTGCTTAAGCCCCTTCCCCTGAGCAACACAACATGGGGAATTACAGGGGGCTGTGACATGGGACAGCAACAGGGGTTTCTCCCCTGCCTCATCCTGCATTCACAGCAGTGGGAGCTGAAGCAGCCCAACAGCCTGCTCTGCCCCACTGCCCTCTCCCAGTCTGCTTTACTCTGATTCAGCTACAATAAATGTTGGATAAATATAGAACCAAACTTAAGTGGTTTTGCGTCACAAGGACAGACAATAAGGGCCCAGTTATGCATGATGCTGAATGCCCTCCATTACTATTACTTGAGGGCACGCAGCATTTTGCATGGCCAAGCAATGAGAGGCTCAAAAGAAATTTTATGTAATAAAGAGTTAAGTAACCAAAGACTTGATGACAAAAAATGCTTAAAATCCTCTGGGAAGTCTAGTATTTCTGATGCTATTCGTTCTTTCCATGTTAAATATTTTGACAAAATTATATCATGGGGGTAAAATGAAATCTTGAATACCAGAGATCATCCTCCACAGTAAAAATGGCAAACAAAATTCCATTGTGGAATAAGACAGATATGTACTAGGTATCAAATGAAGTTATTTTGTAACTGTAAGAAGCACCAGTATGACCATATGTGGAATACCATGCCCAGTTCTGGTCAATAATGATAACAAGAATTGGCTTGAGCCAATGTAATTTGCATGTGAATTTGACTGATTAAAATTGTTTTGCTGAAAATATGCACTTCATGGTGTTTAAAAGGACAAGCTTGTTTACAGACTAATACTGCAGCAGGTTGCTGCAGCTGGGTGAAAATGGGGCACAGGGCAGCTGTTTTCAGGAGGTTGGACAGCCACTTGCAACCAATCAGACTGAGAAAGATGACTGCAACCAATTCCACTTTCATTTAGATTAATGTAAATCAGGAGTAAGATTGCCAACTCCGACTGAAGCTATTCTGGCAGATTGTCTTTTCCAACAAGACATGATGTCATTTTCTTAAAATGTCCTATTAAAACCTCCAGGATTATGTTCAATAGTCACAGGGAGATTGATGCTAGTTCCAGGAGAATGCAGGCTTCTCCTGGAGAGCTGGCTCTCTAATCAGGAGTGACAACTGAAGTTAATTTAGCTACTTCAGATTTGCACTGGTATAAATCAGAACAGAAAGTTAGTCCATTCATGAACATTCTTTTCTATTCCATACAAACAAGTAAGCAGTTTGCAATAATTAGCATGAATAGAGCTCATCCTGGGCTAAAGCTTTTAATGTACTATATACAGCATAATTTAATTCAACAATCGTACTGAAAAGTGGATTTTAATGGTATTTCAATGCCTAGAAGGATTTTCAAAATTATGTAGGTGCCCAACTCACATTAACTTCAATGGCACTTTTATGTGCCTAAATTCTTTTAACAATCTCACTGAGAGTTTTACCTAATCATGGCCTAAATAACTGCAATTTGAGTTTTATGTAGAATTTGTATTAATAACTGGTTAAGGATAGATAAATATGTTCAAGTTTGAATGATTATCAGAAGTCAACTTGCTTTAGAGAACAGTGAAAATCTTGAGAAAAAAAATCTCCTGAGCTTTTTGGTAAACTGATGTTCTGCTTAGGTTGCAAGAACCATGAAGGTATTTTAATGCATCTGGTCTAGCTAAAACATAGGAAGTGAAGAAACATCTGAAAATAGTAAGAGAGTTATAGGAGAGAAGAGAAAGCAATTTTAAAATAATAGTGGTCTAACTTCAAAGTGTTTAAAGATGTGGCTTGGATAAATATCCAAAAGTTCAACTGTAAACTTTAATAGGACAACTTTTATTTCATGGTACACGCACTCTCAAGAGTATCAGTTCCTGCTGTCTTACTCACTCTGGGCCAAATCCTGCAACACTGTCTAATGCCTAACAGGCTAGAAGGTAAGACAGCCATTTTGCTTCCTCTGTATTTGGGCAGATGGTGGTAGTTGATCAGTGTAGTCACAGATTCACAAGAATCTGTCCTGTTCCTTTCCTACTTCATTTCACAAATCTCTTCCATAGTATTAAGAAGTAGGTAGCCTTCATGGAACACATCTTTGGCCCTTCAACTCATAACCTGTTTTTCACAGTTGAGAAAGTGCTTGCAGAAAAGTGGTCCAGATTCTGCTTTGCGGAATTAGATGTGGCAAAACACTGATTAAAATAATGCATTTATAGAGTATTTTTCCATTATGGGATATTTCCAAGGAATTTTTTCATGCTTCATACAATCTTGTAAACTTCATTTCTCAAAGGCAGTTCCATATAAATCAACAGAGCACTAGTCAAAAAAGAAAAATTTACATAATGGATTTTTTAAATATTCCTTAACAAAATCTGTGATAAAATTGAGTTAATATATCAATTATATAGCTGAAATAATTACAGGCATGTTGTTATCGCCTCGAAATCACCATTATCAGCCCAGAAAATTCAGAATTTACATTGAATTAAATCCAAATGTTAAAAGTATAGAAACACTCAGGTACAGCACCCAAATAACCATTATTCTGCGTTAGTGACTTTATGCAGTAATCATATGTGTATAGTTAAGGAATGGTCTGTGGTCCAAAACTAGATCAAATTGATTTTTATTTGAAGATACACTAGGTTCTTCCCATCATGGTTGTAGAAGAAAGCTTGAAAATTTGACCAGTACATAGTCTAAAGGCTCAGAGAAAAGAACGCAAATATAAAGAATTTTTTTATTTTAGTTTATCAACTTCTTGTTACAGGAGATATTAGTGTCTTCATTGACTTAGATGCCTTTCAAGGAAAATGAAGTTGGGGGGAGGGGATGTTGCATTTTACTAGGCATCATCCCAAAGCTTTGGTATTAAAAACACTATTTACCCTGATGATGAACAAGTAAGAAAATATTTACAGACAAATTTGCAGCAGTTTTCCAAAAATTTACTATACACTTGCACATGAATAAGCTTCTGTTTGTAGCTTGAATAAAAAAAGCTTAGGCTGTATTGGAACCAGAGCTTTTATCTTCTCCTTGGTTGACGTACCTGTGCTAGTTCTGATCAGATTACTGTACTAAATATAACAGTGTATATATGGTAATCACATCTGAAACTCTAAATTCATAGTCAAGGCAGCTAGCCTCTTCTGACGTGCTAGCTAAATCAGAGCTAAAACAGGTATGTCTACCCTAGCTGGAAATTACACCACTTGCTTTACTGGAGGCATATCTTGCGTGTACGAACCTCAAATACAATTGTAGAGATTGTAAGCTCTATTTTAGAGACAGGGCTACATTTTAAAAAGTGGTCTATGCAAATATGATTACAAATCCACAAAATTGATTCACATACAATTTCAAAGATCCCTTTTGAAAACAGTGAGTCGTGAAGCACTGCATTTCTAAACAATTTTTGTGGACTGCAGTTTCAAAGCTTTTTGTTTACTGATATGCTAAAGAAAAAGTAGTTGTCTAATATTGCAATTGGCAAAGGAAGGAATAATAAATGTCAAGACATAATTCTTTGCACTTCTTTTGGGATGCATAAGATAAAAGTTGAGATTGTAATGCTAGGTTATTTTGTGTGTATTAATATGGATATAATAAGGCATTTATCTGTCTGAGGTCTGGAAACATATTCCTTCAGCCACATTAAATATTTCACATACGTAGGGTTCAAATTCACTGTGTAGAGGATGAAGAGGGTATAAATAACTCACAAAATACAACAGGTGGCATATTATTATATGCTGGCTGCCATTGCTGGAATCTAAAAAGAGAAAGTGATTGATTCAATTCATCATCAACCATATAATGATGGCCTGAAGTATCCATGTTAAAAGAAAACATTTGACTGTGCTCCACATGTAGCCTGAAATAGTGCAGATGAGTAGGAATTTCACCAGTTTCACCCATTTGTTCAGAACTCAGGGACATACATGCTCACCAAAATAAAAAGACTTATTTGAACCAATAAAGTACTTGTGTGAAAAAGTAGTTTTAATGATGCGTAAAACAAACTCTTGTCCTGCTTTTGCCACAGTCATGAGCTTCAGATTTGCCACTGTGTAGCTGGCCTTCATATGCTGTAAAAACAGAACGGGCTGCTGTCATTCAAAAAGCAAATGGGAGCACAAGCACTGACTTCCCCTCTAGCCAGAGGGTGGTCAACCCCACCTCCCTCCATCCCATGTCCTACGCCATCCCTCCCCCCAAATCCCCTGCCTCTTCCCTTCCCTGCTCTGCCCCCACCCGTCTCCCTTCTACCCTAGCCTCCAATTCCGTGCCCCAACTCTGCCATTGCCCAGCCTCTTCCCCATCTCCTCTGCTGAATGCTCCCTGTGCCTACTCTCCCCTACCATCCCAGACCTTCCTGAATGCTGCAAATCAGCACAGCACTTAGGAGCTGGTTGGTGGAGCCTCAAGCAAGCTGAGAGGTGTGGGAGTGGATGTATCCAATGGATGTTCCATGCCCACTAATTCTTCCCTGAGGGTGCTCCAGCACCAGAGCACCCAGGGAGTTAGCATGTATGAGTGGGAGCACCAGATGACAGTTGCTCTTGGCTGTGGAGACAAGATTCCTGATATAAGAATGCATACTATACAGTACCAGATAAAGTCAGATAACACTAATGTTTAAACCTTTATCCTAATTATAAAAGCTTCAAAAAGCTATTGTCATTGAGTGGGAAATTAACCCAGTAGAGAGGGGCAACTTAAATCCAGCTTTGCTTCAGAGGGCACAGATGCCCTTTTGTAGACCCTGCACATTGGAGTGAAGTTCACCCATTCACAAAAGCTGCTTTGCATACAGTTGGCACAGAGCTTTGTTTTGAAAATTTCCATCCACAGAGTAGTACTAAGACCTCTGTGTATTTTAACAATTTTAACTAGTTAATGTGATGGGACAAACCACATTAGAACTATGCCTGAAAATAAAGTTTAGATAAGACATGTCTTTTTAAGTATGATGGCAATGCATCCCCTTCCAGAATAATCCCCAAGATATGTTAAAAACTGAATTAGCTAGAATTATTTTCAAACATAGTTAAATCACAATCATTAAATCATTTCCCAGACCAGTGCAATTAGGGCCTTGAGGGAATGGCAGCAATAATGTCTTAAGGCATAGCTTAAAGATGGGTGATAAATCATACTAAACTGAGAATTTCCTGTTTTATCTGAATTTGTCACTTTTAACAAGGCTTCACTGAGAGAGAGGGAGAGTGTTGGAGGGCGATTTAAACTTTTTACCGTTAAAAGTAAGATATCAAATTTATATTTAATTATCCAAAGATAAATATAATTTATTTCTTTTGTATCCCACTGGCCTTCCTAATCCTTCCTTGGAAAAGATGTTTAGAAAGCAAGGTAACAATTTAGAATCTAACATTGTGAGCATGTTGATGCAGGCTCCAGCAGTTCTCTTACTACTATAGGCTGATTTTCTTGAAATTTGTATCTATTATTATATGCAACATGTATATTACATTTTAACATCTATATTATAACTTCTGGTCTCTTGTTAGTCCTCTTGAAAACTGTAAGCTATGTGTCTCTGTGAACAAGAGCAGCTCTGATTTTGTTTCCAATATTATATTATTTTAAAAGAAAATAATAAAGATTATAATTATTAATTACTAACGTGTACAAGCATTGGAAGATAATTAGAACCATCGTCATGGATACTGCAACAATAATCGCTAACAAGTGTATACCACACCGTTTTTCTTTCTTTAAATTACTCTTTGTACCACAATATTCAGCTGAAAATCTTCCACAGAAAGCAGGCCCTTAGTGTATTGGGTAGTAACTAAGGCCCAAAATTGTGATTTTTTTTATTATTTAAGAATCACTCAGGCATCAAGGCCTTTCAGAAAAGCCAGAACAGACGGCTGACAGTATAAAAACCCAAGCTACATTAGTTCAACAGTCTGAGGAAATTCACAGTTGTTCTCCCTTTTGCAAAAAGGTACCACTGGGTGCAGCTAAGACAGACTTCTCCTTTTTCCCTGTATGTGAATGAATGAATTTTTTAAAAAAATCAAACATTAAGATATGCTATTATGTGCTTGATACAGTAGTGAAAGAAGGGAACTTGTTGGAATATTATATTGCAATTAAAGTTTTTATAAGTATAAACTGAACATCAACATGGAGAGTGGGTGAACCACTGGCTTGTGGAGGCTATGTCCCCAGCCACACTCCTACTCAAGCCCCACCCCTTTTGCACCCACCAGAGCCAGGCCCTTCCATTGTGTCTTCTGGCCCCTGTACCATACCCCCAGTTTCCCTGTTATGGGCACTGGCCACCACTGTAGGCTAGTACCCCCAACAAGCACAAGGAATCCAGTCAACACTGCCACTGCCTTCCTGGCTCTAGAGTGTGGAGAGACCAAGCAAGCACAGCCCCCAGTTCCTTCCCTGATGATACAAGTTCTGAAGCACAAGGTGGCGGGGCTGCCAGCCATGGTGAGTCAGAAGCAGGAGGACAACGGGGCATGGAATGTGGGTGGGGCCACACCTGGCTGGGGAGGCATAGCCTCCCCCATGCCTCTGATATCTGCTGCCCATGGATGTCAACTATTAGTGATACATTTTGGGGCAAAATACTGTAAAATTTAACAACAAGGTTATCACATAGGCAATTTTGTTAGGGAAAGAAAGGAATTATGTTCATATTGATTTCTTCAGGTTAAGTAATAAAGTAATGAAGTAAGGCTAATATTTGCAATCAAGCATTCATGTGCTCTGAAGTTAATTAAATGTATCTGGGATGAAAGAAGCAGTTAATAAAAAGAACTGAAATCAAATAATGCATTTATAAAGACACATGGCTACAGAGTAGAAGAATCAGAAATGAAACTAGTTAGTAATGCATGGATTCAACTCAGCCATACAACCACCCACCAATGTCATAAAAACAGAGAACAGAAATGGAAGATTTATATAGCTTTCTGATCCGCAGTTTTTGAGCTGTCTTTGCATTGTATAATGGACTCTTAAATAAATTTTAAGAGCATCAAAGAATATACATGGATTTTATATGTTATTAATTAAGTTTGAACAGAACATTTCAGCAACTAGTTAGAATGTTTATGGAGAAATTGAAGCCTGATCAAGCATAACTGCAAAGTTAGCCAAGGAATGCACAACAAATATGGAAAATGACTTGAAGAGGTAAGTTGTTGACTGGAGCAAACCAGACAGTGTTCCAAGTATGTCCCAAGATGGCTCTACCAACATTCAGAAACTAATTTCTCTTACATAGGACAGTGTGTAAAAATGTTTCATAATATGATTGGAAAATTCCAATCCCAATTCCAAGAACTGTAAAGCTGATGTCTCATTCCCTAATTGGATGGTTAGAGAGGATAGCTCTAATTTTGGGTGGATGTTTCAAATCTTCAGCACAAGTGTGGGTTCATGTTGTATGGATATTGATTTTAAAGGCCTTAATAATTTTAAATTAATATTAGATAGGTTTGGGGTTAATTTTAAATGGAGCTATTGTTTTTATTTGGTTATATAGTAAATACTTGAAAGCATTTATTTAAATTAAAAGTTGATTGGTTAAACATAAGAAAGAACAAGTAATTAAATGAGCATTTATACTGAAATTGTGGTTGAGTGATTCTGCAAAATTATCCAAAAAATTGAAAACAGTTAAATTTTAAGTTATTGTAAGTTATTTGTTTTAAGCTGAAGTATTAGTTTTTGTTTTTAGAGCAACTTTTTGATTAAAAAGTTAATTTTACATTTAGTTTTGATGTTAAAAAGGCATTTACTTACTCTGTTTTTAACAAACAGACAAGGTAGGAAACAGACAGGATAGAAAAGATGGATGAAATATGGCTTTTGACCATGTTTTTGGAATATTGGATAGTTACAAGTAGATTCTTGGGCTGACAAGTCAACCACAACACTTGCCATCATGGCTGACAGACTTAGCCAAGCCCTGGAGGGGGATGGGGGCTTTAAATGAAAACGGTGGGGCTGGGGGCTAGCCTACTCTAGCCAGCCCTTCAGCATTGCCCAGGGTGTGCGGCCCAGGCTCCAGTGGCAATTTAAAGGGCATGGGGATCCAGCTGCCGCCATTGCTGATGTAGTGGCAGCAATGCTTAGGAGTCTCAGGCCTTTTTAAATCACCTTCCACCTTTGAGGACCTGATACCTGCTGAGTAGACTTCTGGCTCGTTGTGACTTTGGGTGACAGGCCTGTCTTCACCTACAGACATCCACCCAGTCTCAAGAAAATATTCACAAGCAGCCACACGGCATACAACAGAAATTCTAACCAGGAACCTATCCCTGCAACAAGCCACGTTGCCAACTCTGTCCACATATCTACACTAGTGACAACATCATTGGACCTAACCACATCAGCCCACCAGCAGGGACTCATTTATCTTCCTGCACATGCACAAAAGTGATATATGCCATCATGTGCTAGCTATGCCCCCCTGCCATATACATTGGACAAATTGGACAGTCTATGCATTAGTGGATAAATGGACATAAATCAGACAACAGGAATTGGAATACACATAAATCTATAGGGGAACACTTTAACCTCTCTGGACATTCAATAATGCATTTAAAAGTTGCCGTTCTTCTACATAACAATTTTACCACAAGCTTACAGAGGGAGTCACCTGAACTGGAATTAATTTGCAAATTTGACACTTAAATTAGGCCTCAATGGAGATCTCAATTATTTTACGCATTACAAGGGCAATTTACCCACCTTTGACATTCACAGGAATGGCACACATTCTACTTAACTTATTGTGCTTCATCTACGGGTCCTATTAGTGACAGATAATCCTTTTTTTCCCTCCTTCCTCCCCTCCCAACTATATAAACCCTGGATTCTAATTGTCTACTCCAATAATCTAAGGAAGCAGCTCTTACCCACAAAAACTCATTACCTAATAAATTTGCTAGTCTTTAAGGTGCTCCAGGAATTCTTGTTACTGGTTAGGACAGTTATTTGGTTGGATTTTTTATAAGACAGGGCAGGGTTGGATGCAACATAACTGATTTCAGGATCTGATGAAATGTCAAGATAATGAGATAGGAAAAATATAGGAAGAAAGAAACCGCAGGATAGAAAAAAAAAGAGTGAGTAGGGTATAGCACACAATAGAGGACTTTACATGCCAATACAATGCTGGGAGCTATATCTCTTTACTGGTGGGCTGAGGCCTGAATGTCATGATAATGTGTGAAATTTTACCACTCAGTGAAAAAAAGTTTCTCAAACAAGGGAAAGGCCTATTGGCCTCCTCTCAGAAAGAAAGTCCTTTGGATGAGTCAGTCTAAAGATGAGCTGAAAGAAGTTGAAGATGTGATGAACTGAGCTGGGATGCAACATGCTGGCATGGGGATGAGAGTGTTGAACTGAACTAATGATGTTTTTCTGAAAAAAAGGTTTGATGTTTTCTTTTTCAGAAAACCAGAAAATGAAAAAAATGGGCAGCCAAGTGTATTCCCCTCACTATTTTATTTATTATTTGGGCTGTTACATTGATTCTAGTCTATTAACTTTTGGTTCTACACTTTTTGCTTTTACTAAGCTTAATTATAATAGTCTTTGGATTATATTAACATAGACTTTTGGGTTTAATTTAACTTTTGTGTTTGCTTTTTAGCACTTTAAAACATTAAATTTGTAAACAAATTATTTGTCATTAATATGTTAACATTTTAAGAACTTTTGACATATTTTATAACTCTCAACTTTCAAAAGGTGTTCATTTTGTAGTTCCGATAGTCAGAACAGTTACCATCTCAGTAGTCCTATCATCATCTCCAAGACGCAGCACCAAGTTGGACCACCCAACAGAAACTGGATAAGAAGGTCTGTCTCTTTCATCATATTGCTTCCAAAAAGCTGAGGACACTTGGAAGACAAAAGAGATCTGGGGCCATCAACCTGGGAGACCTCCTGGTGGGTGACATCAAGTATCTGTCTCTGATACGTACCTTTAACTGTGTCTATTTTGCTACTATTCAGGGTGTCTGATAGCATGCCAGGGTGAGTCATGTGAGTGCTTCATTCCATCTGTTTGTCCTTTTAACTTTGTCTGTGAATACTGATAGCTGAGCAAACACATGATGATAAGCAATAGATAGGCTTTCCCTTGAACAGTCACCCAAATCAGTCAGTTGACTGCTGTCTGAACCTGAGTACTTAATTAGTATACATGGATGTATATGTGCTTTAAAATCAACATAGAGTTACAATGTGTGACCTTGTTTTGCAACAAGCTCCAATCAAGATTATTGTAAAGTAGCTTTGAAACTGAACAAATTACTGCTGTTAACTAAGATTATGGAACACAGGATATCTGTCATATGTACCAATGGTTTCTTAATGCTGGTCAAGTTTTACATGCATACAGCACTAAACCAAATCAACTGTACAAGCCTCTTCTACTGCTCTGAGTTTATACAATGTCAAATAGAGGACTTTGTTGGACAGATCCTAGAACTAATACATTTTGTGAGGAATTATCGTAAAATAGTTTACTGCTCTAGATCCATTGGGAAAGAGATCTTGGAAATAATTGTACAACTTGTCTTTTGATATACAGTCGACACCCGACTTACATGATTTCAACTTACGCATTTCTAGCAATAATACAAGCCAAAATTGTGTGTGGTGGGAATCTGGGAACCAGGAGGCAGCCTGGTTCCAGGCTACCCTCTGCTTGCAGGAGCCTGGAAAGTGACTAGTGCTGCTGTGCCTGGCTCTGGGCTCCCCACCCCTCATGGGACTAGGGAGCCAGACACAGCCAGAACCAGGGACCTGAAGGTGGCAGGGCCCCTCCCTCACCAGGTCCCAACTTACACAAAGTGTGACTTATACATGGCTGCCCAGGAATGCAACCTACGGGTAAGTCAGGGGTCCACTGTAAATTGGATTTTTTTCCTTTCTCTCATTAGCAACACCACACCTGATAACCATTTGGTGCTGGGGCAGCCAACTTACTGGCATCTGGTCAGGAAAGTTGACAACCATAATTAACACCAGTGAGCCCTTATTTTGAGGGATCCTTACATCATAAATCTAAACGATCAAATTCCCAAGCTCATGTTTAAGTGTGTTAGTTTCTGTTGCACTTGTGTAATTTGATTCTCAAAACTTGAATTGTTATATTGACCAGTTTTCTAGTTTATTAGCCCAATCATATTTTTGCCTTCTTATATCATATATTATAACTTGCTGTTATATATAGTTAATAAAACTAAAATCTACTCTGATTCATTTTCCTTACCTAAGCAATCAAAATTAAGAGAGCCCAAAAATGTGATATTGATAAGTAATTAAGAAGTTTGTTAGCCAACAAGGCTCAGGCTTGAGCTACTGTAGGATGTTAGGTCAAGCTTAGGTGACTTAGGTTGATTTTCTACACCATCAGTAACAGAATCATAGAACAATAGAGCTGGAAGAGACCTAAAAGGCCATCAAGTCCAGCCTCCTGCCCAAGGCAGGATCAAACCCATCAGAACAGCCCAACCAGGGCTTTGTCAAGCCAAGAGTTAAACACCTCCAGGGATGGAGACTCCACTACTTTCCTTGGTAGACCATTCCAATGTTTCACTACCCTCCTAGTGAAAAAGTTTTTCCTAATATTCAACCTGGAGCTTCCCAACCGCACTTTGAGACCATTGCTCCGTGTTCTGCCATCCATGACCACTGTGAACAGCCTCTCTCCAGCCTCTTTGCAACCTCCCTTCAGTAAGTTGAAGGCTGTTATCAAGTACCCCGTCAAGTCTTCTCTTCTGCAGACTAAACAGACCCAATTCCCTCAGCCTTTCTTCATAGGTCATATGCTCCAGCCCCCTAATTATGTTGGTCGCCCTCTGCTGGACCCTCGCCAGTGTGTCCACATCCTTCCTACAATTGGGGGCCCAGAACTGGACATAGTACTCCACATGCAGCCTCACCAAAGCTGAATAAAGAAGAATAATCACTTCTCTCGATCTACTGGCAATGCTCCTCTCGATGCAACCTAATATACCACTAGCCTTCTTGGCTACAACGGCACACTGTTGACTCATGTCCAGCTTCTTGTCCATTACAACTCCCAGGTCCTTTTCTGCAGAACTACTACTAAGCCAGTTGGACCCCAGCCTGTAACAATGCCTGGGATTCTTCTGGCCCAAGTGCAGGACTCTGCACTTGTCCTTATTGAACCTCATCAGATTTCTTGTAGCCCAGTCTTCCAATTTGTCTAAGTCACTCTGGACCCTATTCCTACCCTCCAGCGTATCTACCTCTCCCCCTAGCTTAGTGTCACCTGCAAACTTGCTGAGGGTGCAATCCAACCCCTCATCCAGGTCATTGATAACTATGTTGAACAGAACAGGACCTAGAACTGAACCTTGGAGCACTCCATTAGAAACTGACCGCCATCCTGACATCGAGCCATTGATCACTACCTGCTGGGCCCAACCCAGCTTTCTATCCATCTTACTGTCCATTTATCCAATCCACATTCCTTTAACTTGCTGACAAGAATATTGTGAGAGATGTATCAAAAGCTTTGCTAAAGTCAAGATAAATCACATCCATTGATTTTCCCCTATCCACAAAGCCAGTTATCTCATCATAGAAACTAATCAGATTGGTCAGGCATGACTTGCCCCTTCATGAATCCATGTTGACTATTCCTGATCACTTTCCCCTCCTCCAAGTGCCTCAAAATGACTTCCTTGAGGAGTCCCTCCATGATTTTTCCAGGGACGGATGTAATACTGACCAGCCTATAGTTCCCGGGATCATCCTTCTTCCCTTTTTTAAAGATGGGCACTACATTTGCCTTTTTTCCAATCATCCGGGATCTCTCCCGATCACCACGACTTTTCAAAGATAATGGCCAAGGGCTCATCAACGACATATGCCAACTCTCTCAGAACCCTCAGATGAATTCGGTCCAGGTTCATGGATTTATGTATGTTAAATCCACACTGCAGGGTCCATTCTGCCACCTTTAAGGGCTTCTAAGGTCAACTTTTGTACTCCAGCTTTTTACATGGAGTAATGCCAAAATTGACATTCATTCATAAAGCTATTTTTCAAAGCCTCCTTGATTAGCAGGTCCCCCACCCCCACTGTACTCTCTTTATTGCCCGGGTGTTTGGCTGCTCATAACTAGTGGCCAGGTGATCTGCCTCTGCCCTCCAGCCTGGCATGGAATTCCCCTCCCCCCACTTACTTTCACATCACATAAATTACAGAGTACACAGCAGACTGCCACCATGAGGGGACTGTTGCTTTTGCTGAGGTCTAACCAAGGTAGGAGGCTCCTGAATCTGGCTTTTAAATGGCCAAATGCACATTCTACTCCACTCTTCACTTGCTCAGCCTGTAGTTGAACTGCTCCTTACTGTCATCCAGGATGCCTGTGTATGGCTTCTTGAGCCAAGAAGGCAAGGGGTAACCTGGATCTCCCAGGATCACTATTGGCATCTCTATGTCCCCAGTGGTGATTTTCTGGTCTGAGAAGAAAGTTCCATTCTGCAGCTTTCTGAACAGACTATTGTTCCTTAAGATGTACATGACACGCACTTTTCCTGACCATCCCATGTTGATGTAGGTGAAATGACCCTTGTGATCACCAGTGCCCTCAACACCATGGAGAAGTGCACCTTGTGGTTTATATACTCTGCAGCAAGGCATTCCATCTATTGCATCACCACAATTAGTGAATTCCATTGTGGCAAAACCATCCACTGTGTCCTGCAGTCATTGTCTTTTGTAGCAGAAGGGTATTGATTGCCTTGGCTACCCTGGATCACAGCAGCCCCCACTGTAGATCTGCCCATTGTGAATTGATTGCTCACTGACCAGTAGCTGTCTGGCATTAGGGAAGGGATAGCTCAGGGGTTAGAGCATTAGCTCTATAAACCCAGGCTTGTGCGTTCAATCTTTGAAGGTGCCATTTGGGGTAAGTTAGGAAAAAAAACCCACTTGACAAGGTCCTGGCTGGGATGACTTACTGGGGGTTGATCCTGCTTGAAGCAGGGGGCTGGACTAGATGACCTCCTGAGGTCCCTTCCAGCCCTGTGATACCACAGAGCTATTGCCACTCACTTCTTAACTATCAGAGTAGGTTTCATTTCTGTAGTGTTGGGCTTCAGGGTTGGGGAAAGCTATTTGCAAAGTTCCATGAAAGTGGCCTTATGCATGCAGAAGTTCTGTAGCCACTGCTGATCATTGCATACACACAGAACAATGCAGTCACAGCAGTCTGAGCTTGTTTAATGGCACCCAAACCTGCACTCCACTGTGTACATACGATCAAGCAGATCCAGCATCTCCCAGTTCCTTCTCTCCAGTGTTTTGCATTTGTGTATGTCTGTGTCCACCTCAGAGTCTTTATCACTCTGAAGGCTGCTCAGGCTCTGAACATACCACAGCACAATGCATGAGGTGCTCATAATACTTGCCACAATAGTTTGAAGCCGGATGGGTTCCATGATAGCCTTGCAATGGTGTCTGCGCTGATATGTAAAAAGGGCATGAATATATTTTTTGTCATTTTTTTCCAAAGGGAAGGGGAGTGCACTATGGGAGGCTGACAACACACCCAGAAGCACCCATGGTACTTTTTAGCCCTGTCGGACACTGGAAGCTTACTCCATAATGCAAGGGGGCAGCAGGAACTGTGAGACAGGTACCCACGGTGCATTGTTGGGGGTGCATTCCATTGACTTCATGTGCCAGTGTGGACATGCACCCTCAATTTTACAAATCTGGGTGCTACAAAATTGACTTTAACAAATCCAACCTGATTTTGTAGTGTAGATGCAGCCTTAATCCCTAGACTCCAGCCTGTGCTCCAGCCCTAATAGCAGTCTTTTCAGGCCAATAACTAAACACCTGGGGCCTGGGCCTGTGTTCATGTCTCACTAGGCCCCAGCTCTGGCTCAGGCAACAAATAATAATGGTTCACTAGGCCCAGGCAGGGTGGGATGACAAACCAACACAGTCTCCAATAACTAGTGGGGGAGACTGATACCCTGAGACTGGAGAGTGAAATGTGCAGGCCCACCCACTCCACTGCATCCTGGCCCAGGGCCATAGCAATGGCAGAGCGGAAAGCAAAGATCTGGCCCACAATACACTGACTCACTACAGTTCCCTTTGCTCAGCATGCTCTCACTGGCTGCCCCTGCACTACTTCTAGACTCTCCCCTCAGGTATAACTCAGGGTCACTGGGGTCTGAACTCTCTGGTGAGGCCAGGATGTCTTCCTCCTTGTCTTTTAAGGGGCTCAGAGTCCAGGCCAGTCCTCTGTGTCTGGCACATCCTCAGCAGCCTCCCAGCTCAGGAGTGTGGGGGAGGCCTCTGTTTCCTCTGGTGGCTGGAGCCTGAGTGGGCTTCTGACCTGGGCAATAGGTAGTCCCACCCCCAGACTTCCAGTTCAGTAAAGGGCCAGGGGTAGGCTCTGCCCACCAGGGCTTGGGGATGGGTTCTTTCTCATCTTGCTCTGAGAGCAGCAACCCCTGGTCCCTACACAGTTGCTTAACTAAGATTTGTTTTATATCCTATTTTCCCTAAAAATGTTATGCTGAAAGAGTGTTTTCAATGTGCCTCCATGTCAGCAGAGTACATTCTTCTCTCATTTCCACCTGTAAGGTCCATATTCAGTAAAACACTTAACTCTTGTTGACCTTGAAGTCAATGGGACTTGTTAGTCTTTAACGCAGAATGTCTTTGATTCCAAACATCGAAGTGCAGTGCTTTTGTTCATCTTTATGAGCATGTGGCTTTGAAAGAAGATTGATAAATATATTGATTGTGGAGAAAGAAATCAGACACAACTTTGGAGAAGAAAATAGGATGTTACTAAAGCTGTGCCTTGTCCTTTTAAAAACAGTGCATGGAGAATCTGTGACTCAGCCTACAGCTCCTCTACTCTCCTTCTGGGAGTGAAGTAGGGCCTTGGGAGTTGTGGGGTGAGCACAAGAGACAATCTATCTCGGACTATTATGAATCTAGTGACTTAGGAATTAGAAAACAGTCATATCCATAGTATGGACTTGTATCAGAGAGCAGACCCACCTAGGCAAGCCATAGTGTAACATGCAGCCTCCCTCATTTTCCCTGATCAGGTAACCAATTTAATCACTGCAGGCACTTCTCTCTCACAATAATATCACTCCATAGGGCTGGCTTATTATTAGACTTTGATCTAAACTAGTTCATAATAAAAGTCTCAGCATAAGGTCCATTCATTAACCTAGCATAAATATCCATTAAGATCACCTGACATCTCATTCCACAAGAGCCCATATATCACATCCTGATGCTTCTGACCTTACCCAACACATGGTCCTCTTCTGTCCTGCTGGTGTTGGACAGCCACCTGAGCCCTTCCAACTAGAGTGAAACTCTGCTCTTCCCACAGGAACCACCAAAGCCTTTATGCTGGGAGCATCCTTGTCAAGAGAGCATGCCTTACACCATATGGCTCTCTGAGTTCTTCTGGCTCCAGCTCCCTGGTCATGGAGATATCAGTGGATAAGCTCCTGCACTGTTCTTCTGCCTTTAGTTCCCTCCAGTCCTTGGTTCCAGGTCTTCAGAAGGCAACATGCTTTACTACCTCCTGTCCTTCAGCCCTTTCTCATTGGGATTCTCTGTCTTGCAGATACCAGACAGCAAATCCACTTCTACATTGAGCCTCCTCCCAGGAACCACCATCAGTCTCCTTGCTTTGGCAGCCCTCAGCTTTGGCTCTGCTCCTGACTGGCGCAAGCCATGATTCGTCAGGTCTCTCTTCTCCTAAAGCCCAGATGCTCTGATTTATGTGTAATTAAACGGCCAATGTGGAATGTACTGAGAAGGAAGAGGTGTACCATTCCTACTCCCTCTTCAAGGGCCAGGGTCACTCTGTGACAGGATGAAATGCTGAAATTCCATCAGGTGCACTTTGATGGAGCTGACCACAAAAGCTGACTTTTGAAAGTTTAACAAATAATCTGAAGTGTTTTGAATCATAGATTGTGCAGATGACAAATCATGGCAGGTTTCCCAGAAATGCTTCTATTTACAAAGGTATGTAGATTATTTGCTGTTATTAAGTAGGACTTCTTCTGAAGCGTCCTACTCTGAGTTTAAGACACCGAGGGACCAGATGGGCACTGCACCTCTCCCAGTATCTCTGCTAGATACATGAGTGCACAGCTTACATTGTCCCATCAGTGAAATTAACAGTCAAGAGGTTAAAATATGGCTTCAGGGACTTTATATTTACTGTCTCTGCTTATATAATCTTGTTCAGAATAATAGTTTGAGTACATGTATTGCAGAGATATCAGATTAACTGCAATCAAGTTGAAAATACTGAGGTGGAATCTGGCCATTTGCATACCTTTTTTCTGTCTTCTTCACCATATTGTATTCTCCACTTTGTATCTATTTGATAAACTCCAACAGGGATTAATGAAGCAAGCTCCTTTAGTTATAAGAGGGCAATTCTGGTGAAAATTGCAAAACTGACCCAATTTTTTTGCTTGGTGTCTTGCATTCCATTACGTTATTACAAAGGTGTTCAGAACCTTATGCCTTCAGAATACAATCATTTCATTTCTTCTTTGTTGTACTGGTACCAACTGCTCTAGGTCAACTGTGTGGCATGGTAACAACTGCATTTACTGATTCCACAACCACCTCATTGCTTCAAGACTCATCATTTTAGTCCTAAATATTGTTGGTGCCATAAACTATAATTTGCACTATGCTCCATTATTTTCCATACCTATCAGTTCTAGCCTATCTTAATGGTTTTTCCCTTGCTATGCTGAATTGGTATCTCTGAAGGTGCTGCCATGCCCAGCATGTGAAATGTTAATGAAGAGAATGAGGAAGAAAACTAGTGTCAGAGACAGAACATGTTAAGATACTATCAAAAAGTCGGACTGGAAAGGATTAGTGGGAAGAGCTGAAACATGGGAAAAGAGAAAATGGAAAGACAGAAAGGACACAACAGCTGAAAGGATCCAAAGATAAGAACAAATAAAGGAAGAGGATGGAGATCTGCAGATGAAAATAGAACAGGAAAAGGACAAAAGAGAACACCAGAGAAAGGAATGGAAACTTTGATAAGGAAAGAGTGGGAAAGAATGGGGAAAAGAGGGAAAAAAGGAAGATAAAAAGATAAATGGCAGACAGGAAAAGAAGAGACAGAAAAGTGATATATGTTAAATGGGTGGAAAGAAAGAGATAGGACCAGAGTAAAAAGAGCAGGTAAAATAGAAATGATTAGGAAAAGACAGATGACAGGACATGGTTGATGAGACAAAGAGAGAAGCATGTGGGAATAGGTGGGTATTTGTGTGGATGGCCGTGACCTACTGACATTTTTCTCCATCATTGACTGATGTAGGGTTTGTTCTGGAATCACTTAGGGTACGTGTACACAGCATTTTGGAGCCCATGGAGTGAGTCTGCCAGCATGGGTCAACAGAGTTGGGATAGTGGGACTTAGTTTAGTGCTCTGACAATACTTTGTACACAGTGCTTGGAAGTTGAAGCGTATGTTGAAGCATGGGCTCTGAAGCCTATCAAGGGGAGCAGGAACAGTAAAGAATTAAACATTAAGATAAAATCTCTAATCTTTAAGGAACATCAGGTCCCTTCCTTGTCTTGGTAAGGTCCCAATCACCAGGCCTCAACCAGCAAGAGTTCCTGTGGTGCTCCTCAAGAGCTCAGAGCATAGTTCCTTTTATTTTCACTGTTTACCAGTTACTGAGCTACACTTTTTAAGTTAATCTTCCAATCTGTGCACGCTTTGCAGCTGCAGTGGGAGGGGGATGCCTGGATACAGAGTCTCTTTTTAACACCCTTCCTTCCAGTGCATGATTTGTGAATCTTATCATAGGACATAAGGGTGTGTCTACAAGAATCAGACTGCAGGATCTGTGCTTTTAAAGGGACACCATTACACCCACTGGATAGTACCATTTAAACTGCACATCAAATACTTTGAAATTTATTATTATTAGTAGTAGTAGTATTACTGCAGTGCCTAGGAGCCATAGTCATGGTCCAAGATTACACAGTGTTAGACACAGTGCAAACAGAGAACAAAAAGATGATCCCTGCCCCAGGGATCTTACAACCAAAGTAAGACAAAATAAACAAACAGTTTTATCATTATTTCCAGTTAACATACAGACATTGCTGAATAAAATATTTTTATAAAGATGAAGTCCATGATTTTAGCTACCTATAAGAATTCCTCAAGGGCAAAAAAGCCCTAAAGCCCCAAACCTCTACACAGGAGCAATTTATGCCTTCACAGATTTGACAATTTGAATCACAAGTGCAATAAGGGCTGCATCCTGCTGTAACTGAAACATTTCCCAAGTCTATCTCTGCTTTTCAATCTCTGTAATTTTTCGTTAGATCAAGAGTTACTCATTTTTGTTGGCAGCAAAGAAATTCCAATTTGAACTGCCTTGTATCTTCAATAGGAATTTTCCCAAAGTGCAGAAATAAAAATGTAAAACTTTGCTGTGTTTCATTACTTTTATTCTTTTGAACATTGCTTCTCTGAAAGCTCTGTGTGAAATTATTAGAAGACAGGTTTTGAAATGCTTGTGAAAGTAGATGCATATATGGGGCTCAAAGGGCCTTATTTAAAAAAGAAATTTGCCAGTTACCCAGATCTCTGGTTGGTTATGGCCATTCAAGGATACAGAATCCATCATTCGTATGATTATTTTTACATCTGAACTTTTTTTTTATACTAGATAGACTTGAAACTTTCAGGGTCATTTGCCCAGCATGTAGTGGAATGTCCTGTGCTATCGATTCCAATTAGCAAGACCATGTTCAATGGTCTTGTACCACCAATGCTGTCTAACTGCTTTCCACTTGGCTTTATATGTTTCTTCTTTGTTGCAGCTGCAACCAGGTCTATCCACCCTTTGATGGAAAAATTTCAATTACCCCAGGGAGAAGCTTTTAGCTTTATTAAGCATTGAAGTCTATACATTTGTTCTTTAGTTGAAGAGCAGTTCAAAAGAAGAGTTTCTGAAGAAGTAATCTGATAAATTAGGATAAGTCTTGTGGACTTTCACTGCTAATGTTTTTCTGTAATCTGAGCCTAAGAATCTGCCAACTCAAATACTGTTAAGCATTTCTTTAACATTTTTAGCCCCTGAGAGATGTTTCTGACAAGTAAATGGCTCTTTAGTGGTTGTGAGACTGCTGTGCTCTTGGCATAAAATTGATGTCACAGAAGACTGGATAGCTCAGGCACGATATGACAGGATACAGAACAGTTCATTAATTATGTTCTAGCTTAGGTGGACACTGAGAGAAAATTGTCCCTATTGTTGGCCATATGAATAAACTGGTGGTTTAAGTTCCTAGCTGACATATGTGCATGTCACTGCAACTAATTTAGGTAATCTCAGAAGAGAAACAAAGAACTGGATACACATGGTGGCTGAACTACCTTCACATTGTAGAGGTGGGCCTGCTAAGACAGTATGGTAGCAAAGTGACATGGAGGAAAGCTTGTACTATTGCTATGTAAGTTATATCTTCCCTATAGATTCAAAGAGAGCTTCCTTTTCTAATGCTGTCAAGCTTGTAGCTTCCCTCATCAGTGGATTCATTTTTATAAATAAATGAGGCTGTCACTTATATTTTTAGTGTTTGAAAATCCCACAAAAGTTGCATGTCAGTGATTTGAAATGGAAACCTTCATTATTGCCTCTATCTTGCAAATTAATTTATTACTGCATTTGAAGTCCTAAATGCCTTTTGAGAAAGCTGAACATATACTCTAACAATCTACCCAAAAGAAAAAACATGAGAGTTAGAAATTTAAAGAAGATAATCTTTTCGTTGTATGAAAATCCTGTCATTCTTGCTTTGCTGTTTTTAAGCTTCACATAATGCTGCTTCTTCCCCTCCACCCCACCCCCATTTCGGTAGAGGAGCAGTTCTTCCTAACTCATTCTGTACTGAGTAATGGGGGGAAACAGACTCATTCTGAAGTGCTCAATAAATGTCATAAGGGCACTAAGTTTATTGTTAACATCAAATTAGTCAAGACAATTCTAGTATTCTGGTAGGAGTCCTGAAGAAAGAGTAGGGAGAGGAGACTTACATAACAGAGGAAGAATTTTAAAAATTTGCATCCCACATGTGTGGATTTCTGAAACACTCATTTTGTATATATAGGTGATAACAAATACCAGTTTCAAGAACAGGTGATAGAATTTACATAACCAAATAGCATTTTACCAGAAACAATACCCTTTTTAAGTGGTCTGTTAACGCAGAGTGTTATACCCTTGACATCAGACTACTACAAAAACAAACAAACTAATTAGCACAAACAACAGAAACAGATTTTGGTGAAATTCTCTTCTGTGCAGTGGTACAACAAGTGCTTACACCACTTATACTAAAGCCATGCGCTCTCCCACTGACAGGTATGAATTTTACTCTTTATTAGTAATTAAATTAATCACAAATAACTCCCTGCAAAACAATAAAAATGTAAAGTAAAAAAAGAAACCTAAAAGCTGTTTGAAGTCTTTATCATCTACTTACAAACTCCCCAGTTTGGGAAACCTAAAATGGAAGAGATATAATCATATACACATTACTTTTACATCTTAGTCCCTTCAAGGGTACCCACTTGGCATCAAAGCTTTGTCTTTTTTTTAAAAAAAATGAAATCCATCTTACATGAACTATTAAAGAGTGATTCTGATCTGTACAGTGGCTCTGTAAAAACTAGCTCTGGGGCTCCATATTTATTGTCTCAATGGTTTTATACAAAATCTGACTGCCTGACAAGCACAAAGATTTATTTTTTCTAACTGCTGTCTCTGCAAACTCAGCCTGGATTCACCAGGGTGGGTACATCTGGGTCCTTCTGATGCATCATCACCAGCAACAGAGGTTCACATCATTTTACACCCACAGTTCTATTTGTATAACACCTACTTCTTCAACCCTATGGCCTTTCCCCTAACTGCTTTTGGACAAGAGTAACTGACTGAAACTTCATTAGTAAAATATTCTTATGATGAGGCAAAAAAGGTATAGACTCCAAGGCTAACAGATGAAAAAAGCTGTACTTTTTTTTTCTTTTGGTCATTAAAGACATAAAGTAAGACTGAACACACAGCCTAGGCACTCAAACAAGGGGTGCCGCCACACCCCGTGGCTTGAAATAGCAGTGACAACCCAAATACTATACATGGTTTCTGCCTTCAGCACACCCACTATAAAAAATAGTTCCAGTACCAATGTAGCTCAAACTGTGGAGGAAGAAAGTGCTATATTTTCCTATTCCCTTTTCAGATCAAGTCTGCATTTTAAGGTGCATGCTAAGGATCTTATTATCCTGATTTTTTTTAAATAGCCTCTTAGAAACTTGAAAATGAACAACTTGTGTTACTGTTGTTTAACTATGATGTTTATTCAAGGGTGTATTATGAATGAAAGACTAAATATGAGCATCATTTTCTTTTTTACATATCAGGAACACCAACGATGGAAACACGTGTGTGAATGAGATTTATTAGCTAGCTTGCACCCCTCTCGAATGCAGCCTATTTACTAAGCCTAAGATAAAAAATTGCCCTCAGTATAAGATGTAAAAAATGTTGATCTCTTTTTTTTTTCTAAATCTAGGCACCTAAAATTAGCTCAGTACACACTGTTCAAATCAGTCTTCTAAATACACATCCTAATTTTCTAAGGGGTCCTTCAACTGCTGATCTCATTGAAATTAACAGAAATTGTGAGTGCTCAGCATTTCTGAAAATTAGATAATTTAGCTACCCAGATCTGAAAAATTTGGCCATGGTCTGTGCAATCTGAAGAGACATCACAAGTCAGACACAAAAAACAGTGGAGGGGTTACTTTTAGAGGGACTTTGTTTTGTGTGTTGTAATGGTAAAATGTGCACTAAATTCCATGAGACGGATCACAGCTAAGTCTATAAACTGTATCTCGGATAAAACAGGGACTTCAGAAAAAGCCTTGGATCAATTGTGGATCACCTTTATAGGTCAGTAAGAAAACTGTTGCAGCCGTGATGCACTGGATAAGAGAGGCAGTAGCCCTTGCCCCTGTGCTTGCCCATGAATACTATAGGATCTCAGCTCTGGAAAAGGCACTAACCTCTGTTCTCTTGTGTGGCTGCATTACAATCAGTTTCTAAATTACATGATCACAGGCACCATCAGATTAAGATGTCAAGCTGGCAGAGGTGTTAACCTTCAGTAGAGCATGTCTTTACTCTTATGGAGCATAGATGCTAGACTGAGAATTTTGCTCTGGTTTTAGCTTTCACGCTCTCTGATGCATTCTCCAGCTGATGTGATATTAGATATTATATCTGAATGTGTAATTAAAGATTACATCTTTATACAGTATAATCTTTATACATAATTACATATATACTGGGGAGAGTTGAGCACTTATGAATTCCTACCATACAGCCTTAACATCCTATTACATAGTGGTGGTGGTGGTGTTTTAAATGAAATATGTAAGTTTGAGATTTAACATCACTAATGTACAAGGCATATTGCAAACCAGATCTTCAAGTAAATCCTATTCACTGGGTATTACTTGTATTCTTGGCATTGGAGGTGGAGAAATCAAGCCACCAAATAATCAGATATATTCTCTTCCAAAAACATATTTTACTGTCTAATTGAGAAACAATAAAACATAGGGTAGGTCTACACAGCAAAGTTATTTTGAAATAACAGCTGTTATTCCAGAATAACTAACCTAGTGTCTACACATCGCAACTGCTATTTTGGTTCAGGAAAAAGGGTTCCTTCCAAAATGGGGCCTTTTTCTGAAGGAACCCATGGACACAGCTGTTTTTGTTTTTGGAAAAGTCTCTTCTGGAAACACAATTGGAAGAGATTATGCAAATGAGGCACGAGATTTGTAAATCAGTGCTTCATTTGCACTCTTGATCTCCTTCATTTGCACTCCTCCTCTGAAAGGGGAAGGTAGCATAGACACAGGTGACTTCACTTGCTCCTAGTGATGGTTTTGGGATCAATCAACAACCTACTTTACAAAGGAGAACTTCAAGGTGCTGGTGAACTGCCTTCTTCAGGGGCTAGTCTGGCAACTTGGTACATGGGTTGCCCAGAAGGACAGACTGTGAATGGAGGTGTCCATTGCTGTGGGAGAATACAAGAGAGATCTCAAAGTCTTTTAAGAAAAATAGCAGAAGGCACTCTGTAAGGAAGTCAAGAGGGTGACATCTGCCTAGCAGTGGCAGGAATGAGGAGGTCTGATCAGATCTGGGAGGCTGGACATACATTGTAGATCTCTTGACCACTCCATGGAAGCCCATGCATTGCATTGGGAAGATGAATGCTACTCTCATGAGTTTGCTGATCTCAAGAACGTATGAAGGAAATGTCTGTGTCAAGACAAAATCTAAATTCTCCCCACTGATTTTCCTCCTGCAGCCCATTGCCCCACCCTGTATTCCTTCTTTCCAGATCATGACTTGAGTTCCACCCCCATGCAGCAAGACATAAGCTCAGCAGAATCCAAATCATAATGATGGGAAAACTCACACATTAAGTAGCACTCCTAGTGATATTTTGGCTGTATTCAGCTACTGTTCATCAGATTAGTTAGATGGTTTTGGGAAATAAAATCATCACCAAGAGGGCCATCGAGCCAGCAGCACTCCCTCAAGGTAGCATTGGCTGCCCCCATTAATATTTCTAATGACAAGAGTTTCCCAGTACTGGAAAGTATGTATTTGAGGCAGATAATATGACACCACTGCACTCATTTTGTTCCTTCATCTCTCTACAAGAAGGGAGGTTGGTAATGGCACAAGAGTCCTCTTTCTCCCCTGCACTCCGACCTGGGACCCTATGAGGGGAAGTGATATTAAATATGCTGGAGGGCTTCAAGGCTGCCGTCCTGTACCACTTCCTATCACTCACCTCCCCAGGCAGTCTTAAAGTTCATCATGTTGAAGTCCAACAGAAGATAGCCCCAAACAATTAAATCTTCAGCCCAGCTGGTAGCCTTCTTTCCTTACAGACTACAACCGGCTTCAAACTGCCCCAAGATTTTTGGTTTCACTCCCAGTGCCTAGGGGCTGTCACACATTCTCTCTCCACTCAGGATTTTAGACTGGCTGCATTCCTTGATAAACTTTTCATCCAGGCTCCCATTGTGGGGCTCAGACTCTTAGGCTTCTCTCCGTCCTCAGAACAAGGGAGAAAAGTCCCCATTACCACTTACCTGGCTTGCCTCCTTAGTCTCTCTTTCAGGGGCTGCAGTAGCTGTCATTTGTAGACTTCTCCCTTACAGTAAGGACTTCTGCTGTGACTTTACTCAGGAGTTCTGTGCTGCTAATGTCTGCTCCTCTTATGAGCTGCCTGCTTCCTCTTTGCGCTCCTCTTCCAGCTGGCCCAGCTCTGCAGGTGTGGCAGAGTGTGTCATGTGGGCCTTAATTGCTCCTTAATTTCTTTACTTATTTGGGGTTTTACACCCCATCACAAGCACTTGGGTGGATATTAGTTGGGAGGGAAGTGTTCATTTTCCTCTGCAGCATGGGGCATGGTTCACTTTCAGGTTTAAATTAGTGTAAATAGTGGATTTTCCATAACTTGAAATCTTTAAACCATGATATGTGGATTTTAGTAACTCAACCAGAGGTTATGTGTCTATTCCATGAGTAAGCAGATGAAGTTCCATGGCTTGTTACCTGCAGGCAGTCAGACCAAATGATCATGATGGTCCCTTCTGACCTTTAAAGTCTATGAGTCTAAAAGCTGGAAGAGATCCTCTCAGCTGTCTGATTTTCACAAAAACCAAAATTCCACCATGAGCAGAACTGTCCCATCCAAACAATGCCATGCATCTCAAAGAAGTACTCAAACGTTGTGCTTTCTAACCCATCATGTCTGTTCCACCTTGAAAGTCAATCCCCTTTGTTCTCTTTCCATACCAAGAAAAATCTGGGCATGCCCCAGACAAACCTAACTCTTCAATGCTTACATCAGGCTTTGTCTCATGTGACAACTTTACTGGATACCTAGTAATAGAGAAACTATATTGAGTACACACTCACACCAGTCCACACAGCTGGCTTGTATACAAAATCATTCCTGATGAGGACTATGTGCTGGCAGTGAGGTTCACTGCATGCGACTATGTGCTTAGCTGGAAGAAAGTGCTGTCTACACTGACTAGAAGGGTGTGTTCTGAGATGCCAAACCTACATCCTCCAGTCAGTACAGAGAAACCATGGGAGTTGACATCCCTTGACGTTTACCTCCATCTCTCAAATTCAGAGCACAACAGCCTTGTTGCTGAGGTGGAAGCTGGAATAATTTTTAGTCATGATTTAAAAAAAAAAACAAAAAAGCTTGTAATCTAAAGCTAATATCTTTTATCCATGTATCTGTGACCTTTGCGTCCAGGAAAAAATAGCACAGGAACTCTTGTTGGGTGGGAAACATGCAATAATTTTTATATACACTTTTCAGAAATGAAGAGATTCCGTAATTACTGTTATTTCCATCACTTGTACAATCTGGATTTATCTTCAATACAGGGAGCAGCATTGTCCACACTGAGTAAGATGCTGATCCTAGAATCTATGACACAGGTCTCCTGTTCCTAGCTATAGGGCCTTTACATTCCCTAAGCCTCAATTTCCCTATAAGTAAAACAGGGATAATACTTATTCATCTTCGTACAGTGCTGTGAGATCTTCTGATGCCCTGTAAGTGTTAAGATTTATTAGTAGTTCTGGAGTGACTAGCCTCTAATTTTACATTGGTATTTAAAAGTTCAATCTCTTTTTTCTACTGTTTTACTAGCTTTTGAAAAAGCAAGTTGATGCACAATCCTCAAAAACATCCATTGTTTACACCAGGCCAGGTTGGGACTAGTCCGTTTATGAGTGTTTTTGAGATTAGGAGCAAAGAGTTTCTAATCAGTAGGGCTAACAGCCTCACCAGACCCCTGGTCAAGGTGGAAGGGGCCCTACTCCACACCAACGGAGGTTGTGGGGCTAGGGGCAGCCAGCTCTCAGCACTGTCCAGACCGTGCCCTCCGAGCCCTCAGTACTGCTTGCAGCATGCCACACAATGCTCTGGCAGCATTTTACAGGGCTCCAGTCACTGCCACAGTAATAGCAGTGGTGGCAACTAGGAGGTCTGGGCCCTTTGGTACCAATGGGCCACAGGCAAGTTGTCCTCCCTCCCCCTTGCCATCAGCAGATCTGCATCTATCTTCTTCATTCATTTTATACAAAAACAAGTCATAACTCCAGTCCCTGCATTCAGCAAATCACAGGCACTGCTTCTTCTCTACCACCCACTTGAGGGTACGCAACTTCTCAAAAGAGAGGAGGAGGCAGAGTGTCTCCCCCACCCCACTGGTCCACATATTAGACTGAATACAGTAGTATGGGGCCAATGCACCATGCTGTGCACAGGGAACGCTTGAGGTACCATTCTCTCCCAGAAGCTCCAGTTAGGACAGGACAACTTTGTTCCCCTTCTTGGGGTTGTGTCCGAAAAGAACAGTCTAACCAGTTCTGTACATCCTTAGCCTTAAGTATCTGACAAATAAACAGACGGCAAGACAACCTTTTCCTTTACATTTACAGGATTGACCCAACACACAAGGAGATCAAAGTAAGACTTGCCATGACTGCAATGGGCTTTGGATTAGCTGCCAAATGAATATCTCCTTCTTATCCATTTGGTGGATCCAGATCCTTAGCTATTAACCCTTGGTGAGAGGAAAGCAGTAAGAGTTTACCATGGAAAAACTGAGACCTATTCATAACAATACCAGTACAAAAGGGCTACCTCTACACGGACAGCTTTCTTCGACAGAGGTCACTGTTGACAGAGAAACCTCAGCAAAACTGTTGACAGATAACATCTAAACACAAGAGCAGATTGACAGAGCAATCCGTTCTGTCGACAAAGAGTAGCCAGACTGCCCTGCCATCTCTCAACAGAACCGCTGACTGGAAGCTCTGCAAACAGGGCTGCCAGGAACCGGAAGTCCTTAGTGTCAACAGAAGTGTCTACATGGGCACTCTGTTGACAAAATGCTGTCAACAGAGGCACTATACCTGACTGGGGAGAGGTATAACACTGCCGGCTGAACAGCTGAGTTTTGTCAACAAACTCTTGACAGAGCGCTTTAATTCTGTAGACACTCAGCAAGTTTTGTTACCAAAAACCCAGTTTTGTCAACAGAAGATAGCCATGTCGACGCGGCCACGGACATTACAATTTCTGTCATTGTAACAAATACATTTTACGATGCACCAAATACCAGGGTTCACTTAGTATCGTGAACCATGAAAAAATCAGTTTATTTAGTAACTCTGCCTTTAAATTTCTGTGACTTTTCTTTGTAACTTAAAACCTACTGAAAATGTGAGTACAGCAACAACAGAGAAAAAGAAATATTATCAGGCATTGAGCTGTACATTGTTCCACTGCTGCCACCTAGAGTATAAAAATAGTAGAGTCATGAGAAACTGTCAAATGCATTTAATTAGTGCCTGCTTGTATTAAATAGTGAATACATATAATATTAATTATTTTTAAAATATTTTGTTTCACTGCTGCCACCTAGGGATATAAGAGAAGTGCAGTACTTATCCAACTATAGACACATAATTAATGGTTATTTGAATTAATTGTAGATAATAGCTTACCATTCTAATGTTTTTACCCATTACCTTTGTCCTCAAGGGCATTTTTACCCAAGGAAGGACAGCAGAATTTGACTTTAAAATAATGTAACAAATCAGTTATTCAAAAATGTAATTTGCTTTTTTTTACTTAAAAATAGAATGCAGTTACAGAAAAATATGACTTTGCAAAATGCTTTTATAGCACAAACAAAGAGAAGTCCTGTGGCACCTTACAGACTAACAGAATTTTTAGAGCATAAGCTACCATGGACAAAGACTGACTTCATCAGATGCACTGGAAAGGAGATTCCAGAGGCTACCCCTCTGATATGTTTATGGCATACACAATTATATATACAGTAGACCCTTGACTTAAGCAGAGGTTGCGCTCTTAGCAACCTCCACATAAATTGAATTTTTGCATAACTCGGGAGCCGTGGCTGTCTGTCCACCTGGGCTCCTCCATCTCGGGGGAAGCTGGGCAGGCAGCCACAGCAGCATGGCTTCTCCCCAGCTCGGGGAACCTCTGGAGAAGCCATGCCTGTCTCCCAGAGTGGCAGGGAGCCCAGGCAGCAGCTGGTCAGTTTCCAGTCTCCTGGGAGCGCTGGGAGCTGGGAAGCAGGCTCCAGATCCCCACTGCTCACAGGAGCCAGTTTCCTGTCTCCTGGGAGCAGCAGAGAGCTGCAAGCCAGTCTCCAGCTCCTGCTGCTCACAGGAGACAGGAAACTGACTAGCTGCTGCCTGGTTCCCAGCTCCCCGCCACTCTGGGAGCTAGGTGTGGCTTCTCCCTGACTTCCCCAGCTGTGGGGAGCCAGGGTGAAGCCGTGTTACTGAGGCTGCCCGCCCAGCTTCCCCCCAGCTTCCTCCCAGCTGGAGGAAGCCAGGCAGACAGCCAGCCAAGGCAGCGTGGCTGTCTGTCTGCCTGGCTTCCCTCAGCTGAGGGAGCCAGGCAGGCAGGCAGTTGCAGAGGGGCTTCAAGTTGTGCTTAACTCGCATTAACGTAAGTTAAGCACAAGTTAAAATCATGCATTTTGGGGGTTTACTGTATGCCTAAGGCACTGTAAAGAGATTAATGAGTGCAATTAGAAAAAGAAAAGAAGTACATTACTATTAAATGACTGTGATGATAAAAGGAATCTGCAACAACTAATGTATGTGACCTAATACTGTATATGAAAGTATAAAGAAGTTCCCCTTTGATGCCTTGAGGACAGTTGCATAATGAGCAGAAGGAAATATTTTTTTTATTTTATTTTTGTTCTTTTGGCATATTAAATTTCTTGCAAGCTCTGAACAACTGAGCTAGAAGGCTGGACTTCTCAAAGGTCAAAGAGTGGTCACCAGTTTACTACCTGCACTGTTCCTTCTACTGGCTTTTGCTGACTTAATCACCATAATTATTACTTTTCTTGCGGCCCTTCTGCCACTTTACTGGGATTCCTCATCTTGTCATGTCCACTGTGAAGGTTAGCACAATCCATACCCTTGCTT
Organism: Carettochelys insculpta; assembly: GCF_033958435.1. Lineage (NCBI taxonomy): Eukaryota > Metazoa > Chordata > Testudines > Carettochelyidae > Carettochelys > Carettochelys insculpta. The sequence continues at coordinate 43,467,268 of NC_134146.1, read as the reverse complement.
GAAAATTCTGTTGCTGTGCCTCACACCTCAGGAATTTCATGCAAGGATCTTCTTAGTTTCTTTCTATAATAGTAGGTTTGACTGAAAAAAAACCAAACCAATCCAGCCCTTTTCCTGGATGTTGACCACAGGACGTTCTCAAGGTGACTCTGCCTCATGGAAATAAAAAAGAATCCATCCACAAGTCTTTGCTATTTGCATCACATAATCTGACATGCCTGCCCACCCACTCGTTATAAAATAAGACTAACTTATCTATGAAGTAATGTTATTTTCAAAACCACTCCCCTCTCTGATTTTTCCATACTTGGTCATAGCACTTGTCACAATGGCCTTAGCTGAGTAACATTAACTGGACAATAAAACATGTCTCCCTATTGCTTCCAAATACTCACAGCAAGCAGACTATTGTGAGAAACATTTAATATAAGTAACGTAATCATTATTTCATTCTAAAATACATGGGCAAAACCACTCATCTTTGACTTAGAGGCTTATAAACAACTATTGTAAAAAAGGTTTGACATACTGAAATGTTAGTAACAGATCTGCTCAAATCCCAGGCCATGTCACACATAGGTCATGCTAAAAAAAGCTGTCAGCCACTCATTTGAAAAGAGCAGTCAACTCCAAGACTTGCGGCTTTTTTAACCTAATCTTTTCCCTATAAGACTGAGGGCATGTTATGGCATGTTTGAATTGCTATTTTAAAGAGAATAACAAAAAGGAGGCACTTAAGGCTTGTGAGCCATTACTGGAATGTGATCTGAGATCTCACTATGGGCAAATTATTATTCAATATATTGTGTAACAGCTCAGTTTTTAAACATGAAGTACTAATTAATACTGGGTATGATTTTGGTGACGAGGAAAGTGTTTTTCATAAAAAAACGGGTTATTGAAAAAGAAGGTGTTTTGCAAGAAATTATTTTGGGGACATTTTGTTTTCTGTGATATTCTTCTAAACAAACTTTAAGGGAAAAAACTCAATTTATTCACATTTTTCATTTTGAAATTATGCATATTGTCTCTACTTAGCTCATTTTCCAACTATTAATAGTTAAAATACCTTGGGAAAAAAACATATTCCCTGACCATTACAACTGAAGTAAGAAAACAGGAACATAATACAGAATGTTAATTCTCAGAGTGAGAACAAAACTGTCATTTTATAAATGAAAATATGTGCTCTCTCTCTAGAACAGGCATATTGGGTCAAACCAATGGTCCATTTAAACAATATCCTATCTTCTGAGAGTAGGCAATACCAGATGATTCAGAGCAATGAACAGAAGAAGCAATCAATCATCAAGTGATCCATCTCTTGCCATTCTCTTCCAGCTTTCGGCAGTCAGGGTCTAGGGCCATTGACCAAGTTTAGGGCTACACTACAGATCTCTTCTGAAAAAACTTCTTTTGAAAGATCATGACCACACACAAAAACGTGGATTGAAAAATCAATCTGCTCTTTCAAAAGAGAGTGGCCACAGCCCAGCAGCTCTTTCAAAACAACGGGCCAGGAAACGCAGCAGATAGAAAAATCCAGCACCATGGAGGGCTGCTCTACGCATTTTCTTCTGAAAGAATCTTTTGGAAAAAGGTACTCTTCCTCATCCGGGAGTGGAAGAGGACCACTAGAAAAAGTGCTGCATTCTTCTGATTTAATATTGAAAGAACGCATTTTTTGCGTAAGTGCTTCATGGGATTTTTCGAAAGAGACCTGGCTTTTTTGAAAAAACTTGCTAGTGTAGATGCAGCCCAAGAGAATGAGGTTGCATCACTGACAACGTTGGCTTATCTCTATTGATGGACCTATGCTCTATGAATTTATCCAATTATTTTTTGAACCCCATTATAGTTTTGGCTTTCACAACATCCTCTGGAAAGGAGTTCCACAGACTTATGTGTATTGTGTGAAAAAATTACTTCCTTTTTATTATTTTAAATTTGCTGCTTATCAGTTTCATTGGGTGATATCTGGTTCTGTTTATGTGAAAGAGTAAATAGCATTTTCTTATTCACTTTTTCCATTCCATTCATGATTTTACAAGCCTCTATCTTATCCCCCCTTACTCTTCTCTTTTCCAAGCTGAAAAGTCCCACTTTTTTTAGTCTTTGCTCATATGGAAGATGTTTCAGACCCTTACTCATTTTTGTTGCTTTTCTCTATAACTTTTCCAAGTCTAATATAAATTCTAATTTCTCTCTTGCTTTTTCTTACAGTTACCCATTTTTTCCAGCTTGAGAAACAGTAACAATCTGTGAAAAGACAGGAAGAAAGCCATGTTCCCAAACTTCTCTTTTCCCAAAGGAAAACTGAAATTTTCTAACAGGAAAATTTCTAAAGTAGAAGTTCATATGAAAATCTTGTGTGGAAAAAATCTTTGTTTTCCAGACAAGTTCCCTTAGTAATCAAAGGACAACAAGCGAATAATTTCTGTGAAGTTATTTAAATATATTTGCATTAATCTTGCAACTCTCTGAATCATGAGTATTAGTTTCAGTAGGTTTTTTTAACATTGTTTTATGATTTTAAATGGTTTTAACCATTTTTTCCCCAATAACAAAACAGGGTCTGGCCTGAATAGAACTTCTGGAGTTCTCTTCTTATCATTTCCATTACTCACATGTCTGCTGTGTGTTATTCTTAGTATCTATGACTCAAACTGTATTCTATTCTGAAATAATGTCTACACAGAATCCCATAAACTGTAACAATCTCTTCTCTGTAGTCAACATGGCTATGTCTACGCTACAGAGATCTTTCAAAAGAAGCCCTTCCAGAAGATCTGTTCCAAAAGAACTTATTTCAAAGAGTGCGTCCACACGAAGAAAAAGCAGGTCAAAAGAGTGATTTGCTCTTTTGAAAGAGAGTGTCCACACAGGCCCCGCTCTTTCAAAGAATGGGCTAGGGATTGAAAAATTAGGTGCAATGAGGACTCATCTATCGAAAGATGGGCCCTGCAGAAAGGACTGCTGCATTCTTTTGATTTACTTTCGAAAGAATGTTTTTGTGTATAGACACTCCATACGATCTTTTGAAAGAGCCCCCTTCTTTTGAAAGATCTTTTGAAAGAACTTGCTAGTGTAGATGCAGCCCATATGTTTTATGTTTATAGATATCTGGATGTTTTATACAGAAGTTGGGTCATGTAGTATCTTAAATTCAAATGGTTCAATTCAGAAGAGAAAACTTTTAAAGGATATCTAACTGTCAGGGATTTTTATCCCTAAGGCATTATCGTCCCCGTGTGTCAGGGGAAACAAGCCTCTGGCAGTGTAAAAATCAATGCAGGTACATGGAAAATCTAAAGTCTCATAGGCTGCCATTTAGCAGCGCCCCCCCCGCCAACGGTCACTGTGAGTCAGTTGGTTTCCCCGGTAACCTGAACTCATGAATTATAAATGATCATGGGTTTAAATTCCAGGCCTCTGATTGGCCCAAGGTGGATTTTTCCAGCACCTTCGGAGCCTCAGAGGACCTGAGTGAAAACAGGTGTATAGAATCTTGGATATGGTAATTAGCTAATGAATAATCATGAGATTGCTCTATAAATTCAGGCCTGTCAGTCCATTCTGTGGCCCTTGGGAACACAGACAAGAACTCTGTGACCCAGTATCGCAGAGCGTTGGCTGCGAGAAGCGGCGTCCGCTGATCTTTAGGCCAGCCCAACTGGGTGAAGAAGCTGTCATCACTGCGGCGCCTGTCTCAGCGGCGCCGCCATCGCCCAATAGCAGTGCCTCACCGCTGAGGGGCTGAGAAGCACAAGATTGCTCATCACCTCCATCACAGCCCCAGCGTACACGAGCAGTGAGGGAGCAGCAAGCAGGCTCCTTGGCGTACCTGTCGGGTGGCGAACTGGCCCGCAGCTCCAGCCGCGGGTACTGCGTACCCGGCAGGGAAAGCGGGAGCCTGCCAGTGCCATGTTACTGCTACCGCTGTTCCCGCCGTTAACACCATCAGCGCATACTTCAACGACTTCCATACCAGACGTGACTATCGGACACGACCCCTCTTCATCAGCTTTGACACCGGATGCGACCAATTTACCTGATTTTACCTATCGGACAGGACACGTAATAAAACCACACACACACACACACACACACACTCTTAACTAAGATTACCTGGGACATCAGGGTCCCCACTGGGGAAGCAGTGGTCGCTCCTCTGTTGCGTGCTGGCCTGACGAGGCGAGTGCTGCCCCGATGAGGCGAGTGCTGCCCCCGAAGACCTGACTCACAGAGCCGGGCCCATGAGCCCCAGGCTAATACTGACTTAATATTGATATTTTTGTATATATTGTGTTAATTATTACAATAGAAATGTTAAGCATAATGTAATAATTAGTTTTAAGTGTAGTCAATGCAAGTATTCTAAGGTAGTAGTTAGCATAATTAGGTAGCATAGCTTAAGATATTAAGTATTATTGATTACCCTATCCAAGCTTTGTTGTCCACATTCCCATGCTTTCACTGTAACCCGGTGAGTAAACTTAAGTGCGCCCCGGGTTGCAGGCCTGGTGTGGACGGATTACCGGGCACCAGCCAGGGCCAGTTTGGCGAGAAGAACCCGGCCCTTAGGGATAGAGGTGGGGAGTAGCGCCCCCGCCTTCCCACTGGAAGTCTGGGAATCTGGACACTCATTCCCCGTTTCCTATTTCCCTTAATCGATATATATTTGTATAGCATAGTGAAATATAGTAGAATTTAGTTCCTATAAATGTGATTTAGTTAGTTAATAATATAAAGATTTAGTGCTAAGTCGTTAAGTTGTGTCCCTCAATAAATCCCCCAGTTTTGGCTTCCTCTAACTGGTGTTCAGTCTTTAGTCTCTCTCTCTCTCTCCCCCCTCTCGCCGGCTGCCGCTTGCCAGCGGGGCTAAGTGGGGTCACGTGCAATACCCCGGGTTCCCTCACTTGTCTGGGGGGTGGGGTGGGTCTGCACCACCGTCCCTCCTTGAGGGTAGGCTCCCAGGGTTCTGAACGGACAGCGCGGGGGTGGGGGGGGGCTCGTCATCTGGTTGGCTACCCGAGGCTGGCTGAAGCCGCCCAGAGCAGGCGGTGAGGCGCCTTTAAGTGGTTTTCACTTTTTACCTGCGACACTAACTAACAGCAAAGGAGCACTGTATAGCATTTCGCACTTCCTTTTTCAAGTTGGATCTACCAGAACTCTGGGCTAACAGCAAGGTCACTGTAACAAAACCAAGTAAGATAAAGCTGCAAGTTATGAATCCAAAAAATAGGAGCAAAGATACATCTGAACTTGCAAATGCACAAGAATTTCCATCTTGCATGCAAGCATATCACTTCATAGAATCATAGACTCGTAGGGCTGGAAGGGACCTCAGGAGGTCATTAAGTCCAGCCCCCTGCCAAAAGCAGGACCAGCCCCAATTAAATCATCCCAACCAGGATTTTGTCAAGCTGGGACTTAAAAACCTCTAGGGATGGAAATTCCAAAACTTCTCTGGGAAACACATTCCAGTGCTTTACCTCTCTCCTGGTGAAATAGTTTTTCCTAATATCCAGCTTACACCTCTCACTCTCTAACTTTAGACCATTATTCCTTGTTCTGCCATCAGTCACTACTAAGAACAGCCTCCCTCCCTCCTCTTTAGAGCCCCCTTTCAGGAAAGATTATAATGATCTAGAAAAACTGAAGAAATGGTCTGAGATAAATAGGATTAAATTCAATGAGGAAAATGCAAAGTACTCCACTTAGGAAGAGGAACAATCAGTTGCACACATACCAAAATGGGAAATAACTGCCTAGGAAGGAGTTCTGTGGAAAGAGATTTAGAAGTCATAGTGGACAATAAGCTAGTATAAGTCAACAGTGTTGCAAAGAAAGCAAACATCATTCTGGGACATATTAGTAGGAGTGTTGTAAGCAAGACACAAGAAGTAATTCTTTCACTCTACTCTGTTCTGATTAGGCCTCAACTAGAGTGTCTTGTTCTGGGATCCACATTTTCAAGAAACGTGAACAAAATGGAGAAGGTCCATAGAAGAGCAACAAAAACGACTAACAGTTTAGAAAATATGCTCTATGAAGGAAGACTGAAAGAACTGTGTTTGTTTAGTCTGGAAAAGAGAAGGCTGAGAAGGGATATGATAACAGCTTTCAAGTATCTAAAAGTTTGTTACAAGGAGGAGGAAGAAAAATTATTCTCCCCAACTCCTGAGGGTAGGACAAGAAGCAATGGGCTTAACTGCTTCCTGTCAGGGTGGTTAAACAGTGGAATGCCTAGGGAGGTTGTGGAATCTCACTGAAGATTTTTAAGAGCAGGTTAGACAAATACATGTCAGGGATGACCTAGGTGGTGCTTGGTCTTGCCATGAAGTGCAGCAGTCAGAACTCGATGATCTTTCAAGGTTCCTTGCAGTTCTATTGTTCTATGACTCCATGTGCTCCATTTTCTCAAAGTTTACTTGACTTCTCAAACAATTAATAGAGAGTGGCAGTGTCAGATAACATGAATCAAGGTCTCAAGAAGCAGCACCCTGCTTACAAGATAGGGACTAATAACCACTAAATACGGTAGCGCTCACTGCTCTAATATAGCAGATGCTTTCAAGATGCAACTGCATCTATTCCTATAGTTTGGCTTTTCAGTAATTTAAATAAAAGCAAACAAATTTCAGCCTACACTTTCTCCCCAGATTTGGCTGTACCTACCAGCAGGGATTTTCCTGAGGACCTTTCTATCCCCACTCCTTCTACACTAAAAGGGCATTTCAATCCCATTTATATACTGAAGCTAACCTGCTATAACTGCTAGCATGAGTCAGCATATTCTGCATTTTATGCAAGGTTATAGCACCTAAATTTAGAGTGACTCTATGCAGGGATCTAGAAACTGTCTGCCAGCCTTGTCACAGAGTCTTATTTCTCCAAACTAGTATCCACAATTTTCTTTAATCCTTTTTCATCCTCAGGTTTTTTCCGATAGCATTTTTCTCTTCTTCGTGGAAATCTCCTTATAACAGAAGGGTTCTCCCAGATGTAGTCCATCCTTCTGTGGGTCACAGATTACAGAATGCCTCTACTAGAACTATCACATTGTCCTGGTTAACATCCCACTTCCTTCTGCTTTTCAGATTTTTGTCTATGTTTTCACAGTACAGTCCTTGGCTCCTTGTGAACAGCTGTAGAGAGCCCTATTCTTTCTGTGATAAATTCCTGTCAGAATTGGCTGTGTGACCTAAGTGGTATTTTCAGCTGCAGCCATTCCACAATGACTACCCAGCCTTTTTTGTAATTTCCAGTTTAAAAAAAAAATTGACCAAATTCCGCGCTGGCAAAAGCAGGTGTACCTCTGATTGAGGTCAGTTAGAGATGTGGTTATCTATATCAGAAATGAAATCTGGCCCACTCTACCTTTTCCATTGCTGTTGTCTATTAATCCCTTTATGTCATACTGACCAATTAAAAGTACACCTGTGCTATTCACCGGTCAATATTATGTTGAATAGAGCAGGGTTCACCTTTTTTTTTATTCTGTACTTTTACAACTAGCTAGATTTCATGTGTTGGGAGAAGCTGGAACAGAATGGATGTGCATGTAACAAATTTGTGCAAAAAACAATTCTAATTTCTCTTTAGACTATTTACTGCTTCTGTTCACTTCTCCTGTATCACTCTGTCTGCAAGATTTAAAATTAATATAATTTAATCGACATTTCTCCAGAAGAGCGATTTGGAAAGAGTTCACGTTGAATGTATCGCCTGCTAGAAGCTCCTTAATTTTTAATCATCTGGTAATAATTCATAGTCCTCAAATTTTAGCAGCTCATTCTTGAAAGGGAAATGGGCAATGGGCTCTTTATAGTATTTAATGACATTGTAATCTATTGGACAGCATATTAAAGGAGTATCCATTTGGGTTTCCTCAACATAATCTTTCCTTTAACTCTTGGCATTTAAAAGAAAATATTAAACCAGGAAAAATTATTTGATGCTGCTAGGGCCTTGCCTCTGCACACAGGGATCTATATTGTCTTTTACACCATTGTTAAACAAACAGCAAACCCCTCTATGGATACACTTTATGTCTACACAGCAGCCTTATTTTTTGGAATACCTTATTTTAAAATAATATCGCTACACACAAAGGCTATGGCTACGCTACCCCTCCATTTCCAAAGGGGCATGTAAATTACGGCCATTCGAAAATGCAAATGAAGTGCTGAACATTCATATCAGCACCTCATTTGCATTTTCAAATGGCCATAATTTATATGCCTCTTCCGAAAGGAAAGGGTAGTGTAGTCATGGCCAAAATGCATTTTGAAATAGCATTCAGCTATTTTGAAATACAGCATCTACACACATAGAGCATATTTTGAAATAAAGCCATTGGACATACTATGGCTTATTTTGAAATAGCCTCTATTCTCTGTCTAAACAGCTCCTATTTCAAAATAAGCACTATTCATCATGCAATGAAGTTTACCAATTTCTAAATAAGCTAACCTCTATTTTGAAATTATTTCAAAGTAGTGGTTGCATTGTATAGATGCTAGGATAGTTATTTTGAAATAACAGTTGTTACAGAGACAGGCTAACCACACGTATATGTACTTAGCACATGGATGGGATCATAGTCAAGGCAGCTAGCCCCTCATGCTGCTAGCATCTCTTTGGCAACAATTCTGATTTTCATCAGATTTAGCACAGCTACGTCTGCTCAAGCTGGCCCCTGAGTAAAAAAAAAAAAAAAAAAAAAACAGAAAGGGGTACTTCTCCATGGTATTGCAGGCATTGGTAGATCACAAAGGTCATTTCACTGACATTAATATGGGATGGTCAGGGAATGGTCACAATGCCTGCATCTTCAGGAATTCTGGGCTATACAGAAAGCTCATGGATGGGACTTTTTTCCCAGACCAGAAAATGAAGATTGGCAATGTGGCGATGCCTTTTGTATTATTGGGCAATCCTGCTTATCGTCTGCTCCCTTGCCTTCTGAAAACCTACACAGGAGCCCTGCATCACATAGGAAAACTTCAATCAAAGAATCAGCAAGTGCAGAATGGTGGTTGAATGCATATTTGACCATTTAAAAGTGAGGTTCAGGTGTCTATTGACCCATTTGGGCCTTTATGAAACTAATGTCCCCACTGTGATTACAGTGTGTTTTATTTTGCATAACATTTGTGAATCCAGGCGGGCGAATTTCCTGAACACCTGGAATACTGAGGCTGAGGCCATAGGCAGGATTTACTCACAGCCACCTACATAGCCATTCACCAATAACCATGTGGAAGCAGAAGCAATCAGGGACACTTTAAAAAATAGCTTCATGAATGCTGTGCAACACATATGATGACAACGTATTTATATGCTGTAATAACAACCAACCCCCACTCACCAAACTCATTTGTGCTCCCTACCCAAAAAAAAAGGGGGGGGGGCAGCTACATTATCTATAGGCCCTCCCCACCCCCTGTCTGGGTGCCTCTGCTACAGGTTCTCTGTGGACCTTTGCGTAGTTGCAGGCAACTGTGCTATGGGCTATCTTCACCACTGCCCCCGCTCAGATGCCTCTGCCATGAGTCCTCTGCAGACCTTGGCATACTGGTGGGCACCTACGCAATCATCTCTCCCCACCTCTGCCCTGTTCCCAGCAATGATTTGTGCACCCTACCACTTGTGCATGCCAAAAAAATCACAGCAAGTTCAAAAGAATAAATTTATTTTAGGTGGAAGAGAGGTTTAAGTGACAGGGAAAAGAAGCACAGTCAAGGTTGGTGGAATAGCCTTTTGCAGTGGCCCTTGGGGCTGTAAAGGCAGTCTTCCTCCCCTCCTGCCTCCACCGCATTCAGGGACTGTGACATCGGACGTAGGGGAGTGGACAACCTCTCTTCTGCATTGGGAGCCCCTCTGCAGCTCCAGTATGGAGCACAGGACCCCCATTAGGTCGCTCACTGCCATTATGAGCTTTGCCGTGTTTTCCATCGGTGTTGCCGCTTGCTCTCTCTGGAAGTCTAGCATAATGTGCTGTCACTCTGCTGTACTGTGATGTCACTTTGTTTTCATGTCACTGGTTTCTGTTTCAGACAGCTCCTGTTTGCACCTTTTGCGCTTCCTCAGTCTGTTTCCCATGCTGGGCATGACAGCTGGAAAGCAAAGGTCACTATTGAGATACAATTCACACCAAGCCTTTACCCATGGAACGAATGAGTCTCTGTCTCTTCTATCAGGGAAAGTTTCTTTTTGCAAGGCCACTTAAGGCTTATTAAGGATGGCATTCAAGGTGTGCCTTGCACAAGCCATCATTTATCCAGAACATTTTGTTGTGGACATGGTAAGCTATTGTCCACTTTATCAAGGGATGGGAGGCTACAAAAAAGGGTAAGACATCCGTTGTCCTGGAGTAGGGGAAACACTTTTTTTGCCAGTTCATGGAGTAATCATTCACAAATAGCAAGGACTCCAGAGCCCAGCAGCCACGTGGTGAGGGGGAAGGGTGGGGAAAGGTTTGATTCCAGTTACATGGATGGCTGGGTGTGGAGGGATCCCTGTAAATTGAAAAAGAAATGCCAGGGGGTGGGGAGTGTTTCCAGTCATCTGCCAAGTTGGAGTAAAAAGGCCATGTACAGGAAGGCAAACCGGTTTGCAATAGTAGGGTCTGCAGAGCCCAGCAGCTGGGTGGTGAGGGTAAAAGGTGGGAAAGGGTTCGATTCCAGCCACATGGGCAGCTGGGTGCAGAGGGATACCTGCAAATTGGAAAAAAAAAAAAAAGATGTGGGAAGAAATGGAAATGGGAGGGGAGAAGGACTGGAGAGCCTGCCAGCCACGTGGTGTGCAGGGAGATGAAGCACCCTCCAGCCATGTAGTGCAACAATGTGATCCAGGGACATGTAAATGGACAGGAAGCACTGAAAAAAAATCCAATCCAAATTCCTGTGCGTCTTCAGGTTGCCAAAGACGACATCATCCTCCTAAAACTAACAGGTAACAACAAAGAAGAGCTGCTCATCCTGTATGACCACATGCCTGGAAAATTTGCCAAAACACTTTGTCTATCTGATTGCCTGGCATGGCAATGTGTGCTACTGTGGAAGCCACAATAAGTCAGGACTGCCCAAAAACCTGGTGCAAAAATACAAGAGTGCCTAGATGAGGCATTTGAGGAGATCTCCAAAAAGGAAGACCACTCCATCCCCAGAAATATTAACATGCTGTTCTGAGGAGCACAGATGCATAGAAAACCTGTACCCATACCCACCTGCAACCCACTTCTAGCATTCTGAAAAAAATACTCACCAGAACAGCTTGGTCCTGGGGGCTTGGGGACCAACATGGGGGGACTAGTTCCAACTCTAGGGTGAAGAGATCCAGGCTGTCGGGAAGAACTTCTCCGGGCCCCTGCTGTTTGCCCCCAATCCTCCTCTCCATTGGCCTCTTCCTCCTGGCCCTCCAGCTCCTCTTGGGTCACCCCATACTCCAGACCAGGGCCTCCACAACTGTTGTAATTAATACTGGGCTAAGTGGGGGTTCCCCCCAAGAAGCACGTGCAGCTGTTCATAAGAGTGGCAGGTCAATGGAGATGACCTGGAACCCTGGATGGCTTGTTGGGCTCTGTGATAGGCCTGCTAGAGTTCTTTCACCTTCACCTGGCATTGCATAGAGTCCCTAAAGTAACCTCTGGCAGTCATCAACTGTGAGATCTTATCATATATGTTCATGTTTCTGTTGGATACCCTAAATCTGCTTGTCAGTGATTCATCTCTCCAAACTGCGAGAAGATCCATAATCTCCTGATGGCTCCATGCTGGAGCTCTCCTGCGAGACTGAGAACTACCAGGCAGATCACTACCCTGAGTGCTCATGATTGAAGGAGATGGCTAGGTACGATAGCTACCAATGCAGAGTGATGTAATGGGCAAAACAAATTCAAATTCACGGGCTTCCTGTGCACCTGGAGAGCAGCGGCCATACCTGGCAGGCAACCATGTAGCTTTGTGGGATACATACGGGACACTTCTGGAGGCTAATACATTTGATTTTGATATATGGTGCTTCCACACTGGCCTTTGTTAGAAATTTTAAACTCAAACGTGATGCTACACCCAGCCAGTGCTGACAATATTATATCAATATTAGTTGTCCCTAATTTGAACTAATTGTATTTATGGTGAAGACAGTGACATTTTAATATTGAGCTAACTGCCTTAAATTGGAATTTATCTCATAGTATAGATGTAGTCCTAGGGATCACGTCAGGGAAAAAGACAAACCTTTACAGAGTGGCGGGAGGGCCAGGACTATCTCCACTACCCTCTTCAAACTCACTGAGCACCTTAAGTTAATTGCCCATAAAGTAACTTGAGGTAAAAAGCATTCGATGTAGATATACTGCAAGTCCCATAGATTTAAAAAAAATAGTTTAAAGGCAAACTTTTAACTTGTCTTCATTGCAGAGATAACACAAATGTTCCCTTTAACTAAAGTCCTGTCCACACATAAAACTCTTTAGCTCTAATGTGATTCTTTTAAACTGAACTGGCTGGCCCATCAGAAACTATGGGGTACAGCTGCAGTTAGCACAACTCACCAGCTAATAACACACAAACTCTTTTATTCAAATGTTATTTCACAGTGCAGCTGTAATCACTGGAGCTAGGTTAACTCAAGAGGAGTTAACTCAAGTGTAGATAAACTTCAGTTAACTTTGCAGTGAAGAAATACCCTTAGTGAAACTGATGCACTGATGTGTGTTGACTTAGCCTTAAATATCAACTTAGATCAGGGGTTAGCAACCCCTGGCACGTGAGCCAACTTTCATCAACAAGTGAAGCAGGAGCTCAGCCCTGCCCCTTCTCTCCCATGCAGCTGGGAGCTTGCTCACAGCCATGCTGCCTGTGGATTAACAAAAGACCAGCTAATGCTACCAACCATCAGCTAAATGGTAAAGCTCTGCATCCTAATGTCTTTATTAATGAAGCTGTTGTAAGTAGGACTATTAGTGATGTTAAAAAGTACCATGGGCACTCAGACTGTACACAGACGTTAAAATGTCAAATTTCAGCACTCCACCTTAGAAAGATTGCTGATACCCGATTTAGATAATTATTTTATTCTGGAACAAGTACTCTACTTCCAAAACAAAGGGATTATTCCAGAATATAATCACTGTTATTTTGAAATAAATTGTCCACATGGGAATTTGTTCCAGAATAGCTACAGAAAAACAGTTATTATGGAATAGGTATGCTAGCTGATTTCCCTTTGTAGACAACCCATGAAACAACAGAACGGCTACGTCTACACTAGCCAAAAACTTCGAAAGGCCATACAAATGGCCATTTCAAAGTTTACTAATGAAGCGCTGAAATACATATTCAGCACCTCATTAGCATGCGGGCGGCTGCGGCACTTCAAAATTGACGCCGCTCACCCAGAAGGGGCTCCTTTTCGAAAAGACCCCAGCTACTTCGAAGTCCCCTTATTCCCATCTGCTCATAGGAATAAGGGGACTTCGAAGCAGCCAGGGTCCTTTTGAAAAGGAGCCCCATCTGGACGAGCCATGCGGCGGCGAGCCGCGTCCATTTCGAAGTGCCACGGCCGCCCGCATGCTAATGAGGCTCTGAATATGTATTTGCATGGCCATTTCAAAGTTTTTGGCTAGTGTAGACACGGCCAACATGTCCAAGACACAGCATCTCAGACTGAAACACTGGGACATGCTTGCTTAAAAAGAAGTATTTCACTGGGTCAACCAGTCATGGAAAAAGCATACAACACTGAAAGTATTATACCGGGCCAGCAAAATTTCCCGAAGAATGGATGCGCTAAGATATTCAAAGGCCATTTGCTGTGTTTGCACTAGCATAGTGAAGGAGCACATCAAGAACCTTTATTTACTTGTATTATGGCAACATCCAGAGGACTGAATCAGGCATTATGTTAGATACTGTTGAAACAGATAGAAAAGGATATTCTGATTGCCATATTGTTTACAATTTAACTAGTAAAATTAACAAACAATAATAGATTAGAAGCATAATGGCCTAAAGCAGCGGTTCTTAACCTGGGGGTGCATGCACCCTCTAGAGGTGCATGATGCCCTTTCTGGGGGTGCCAGATTTTTTTAGAAGGTAAATCATCAAAAACACAAATTAAGCACAGGCATGTAAGTACAACTACTTTGTTTCATCAAACCTATGTATTTATTACCATTATACATTTTTAATGATTACTGTAATATACAAACAAAATATTTATTTTCAAGTTTTTAAGCTAATTGTAGAGAAATTATCTCGGTACAAAATACAGTGTACCACCATGTTGTGGGGTATTTCTTGATGCATGTGCAGAAGATGATGTGGCAGTAAAGCAGCTTTGTTTGAATTCACTTAGCCGCTAACTGTTAGTGTGTCAGTAACAATTTACTTCCACAGCAAAACCCTGCAACATCTCTGGGTAGTACTTGCATATTTTTGTATGCCTACTGTACTATTATTTGTGGTAATAACATAAAACTATTTTGCGTATATTTAATATGCATTTAAAAGTATATAGGCCCCCCATCTCCATTTTTGATAAGGGGTGCAGGAACATATTTTGAGAAACAAAGGGGTGCAAGCTGCAGTAAAGGTTAAGAAACACTGGCCTAAAAGGTCATGTTTTGTGAGTTACTTCATGCAGGTAAGTCAGTGAGGTTACTACAGGTTTTAGACCTGATTCTGGCATTGAAGTTGGTCCTTTGTCCTTAAATAAAGTTTTCTCCCTACTCTCCATCTCTTCTTTCTATCTGATCTTATTCGGAAGGCATTAAGTTGAATTTGCACATCACAGTATTTTCCCTAGAAACAGATTGTGATGTTATGATGACTACCAGAGCAAACAAAAGACAAATCTGAACTACTGGAAGTTAAAAAACCGTACTAAAACAATAATTTTACATATGAATATTTATATTAATATACGTACAGGTTGAACCTCTCTAGTCGGGCACTCTCTGATCCAGCAACAGCTGTAATCCGCCATGATTTTAATTAGCTGGACAACCACTTATCACAGGTGTGGCCTTGTTTCCCATAGTCCCATAAAGTTTGCTTACAGTCACCAGGTCTGGTTCTCAGTGTTCTATGCTATTTAGTTCTAATTTACCCCTAAACTCTTCTAAGAGCCCAATAAGCAGTGGAGGTGTTGGTAGTGTGCTAGACAATATCGTCCTTCCATGGTTTGACAAATTCTCTCATTTAGTACCATTCAGGTCAAGAAGGTGGCGAACTAGAGATGCTCATCCTGTATTTCTAATGCGTCCAGTACCATCTTCTATATGCAAACATGACTCTGCTGCACAAAATTAAGGATTGTAAATGAAAGGGCTGAACCATCATATATTACAGTCAATGGAAAAACTCTCATTGGCACTAAGGTGGCACAGATCAGGCCTGAGAGTATCACAATACCCATGTGAGATAAGTAAATATTATTATCCCATTATACAAAGGCAGAAAATGAAACAGAGTGACTGACTGGTCATGTGACTCACCCAAGGTTACCTAGTAAGTCTGTGGAAGAGGCAGGAGTGTATAGTAATATAGTAATAAAGGGTTCCTTCTCTGTACTGGAGACCTAGGTGTATTATGCTTTTATTATAGTAGCAGCCCAAAAGACTTAAAATTCCATCTGCCCTGCAGGTTTGTTTCTACTCAATAGAGTGAAGTTTATGCAGCAGCACTAAGAAACTATTGCCTCCCCAGCTCCCCCGCTACAGCCTTTTCTGCAGGACAAGAAAGGTCTGGTCATAAAAATACAGAGGGAAAATGAAAAGTGGTAAATAAGCATATATTCAACACACCGCTTGCAGTATAAAAATACTAAACTATATTTTTCCCCCGCTGAAACCATCAGCAGTTTTGTTACAATCATGCATCCAGCCCAACAGGCCCATTTTTAGGTTTGTATTTTTAAAATTACTTTTATTATAAAGAAATATATTTAAAAGAGCCCCTACGGTAAATGGGAGCAGCAAACCGGAATATCTGAATAAGCCCTTTGAAGCTTGCAGCTTTATGAGCTCAGTACCTTCTGAAGTAGTCAGACACAAATGGAGACATCTCAGGCTTTGCACACTTACTTCAAACGTAAGTGAGTGACTATCAGAAAATTGGAGTGGCCATTAAAACTTCAAAGGAGAATTGTGACATGAATTTTACATGCCATAGTCCAGAATTTATTACTGGAAGATCTCATCAACATTTTCCAATTATATTATCTTTATCTGATTTTTAGGTCATGACTCACATATTTTTTTCTGTCCAAAATGGAATTTTATTGTTAATATTTTAATGCTAATCTCATCCAAGGCAGCAGTTTGTAAACTATAGCCAGGGACTACAGCTGGTCTAAAGAGCACTTGCTGAAGGTCCGTAGCGAGCTGGGTGGTCACATGGTGTTGGCTGCTCATCCTCATTTCTAATCACTAATCACATAAACAGAAACTAAAATTACTTTAAATAATTTTCTGATGTTGATTCTCCAAATAAGCCATTACATTAGTTATAGCAGGGATGTTATGTGACTGTGAATCACAGATGTGGTGGTCTACTTGGTTGTAGGGACAGAAAAGGTGACATATTCATGAATGGGAGGGAAGGGGTACATGAAACAATCTCTCTACATTATGTAGGGAAAAGTGCTGTTCCAAAGATAACCTGGACTGTCAAGGGATGAGCAGATTAGCTAGCAGACTGGTAAACAGACAGACGTTAGGGTGTACGTAGTTTTATACCCAGATCAATTCCTTCTCCTCATTTAAGAGGTTCTGCACACATTTCTGCTTACACATCTTCTCATATCTCCCCCAACCCTACTGTTCTGCTTATTCTGCTTCCTCACATACCTCATATTACCTTTTCCTTGCAAACACCTTTGTGCCTTCTTCCATTATGTACCCTCTACCTGAAAAGTTTTATTTGATTCTGCATGAAATGCCATCTCCCAGTCCTCAAAATCCATTTATTTCCAGTATCTCTAACAATGACCAAACTCTCACTTTAGCCTAATACAAGCCATAATCCAATGCCCATACTTAAATAGCACATTGAATCCCAGAATCATAGGGCTGGAAGGGACCTCAGGAGGTCATCTAGTACAGCCCCCTGCTTCAAGCAGGATCAACCCCCACTAAGTCATCCCAGTCAGGATCTTGTCAAGCTGGGACTTAAAATCCTCGAGGGATGGAGAATCCACCACCTCTATAGGCAACGCATTCCAATGCTTCACCACCCTCCTGGTGAAGTAGTTTTTCCTAATATCTAACTTATACCTCTCCCTCTTCAACTTCAGACCATTACTCCTTGTTCTGACATCTGACACCAGGGAGAACAGTTGCTCACCCTCCTCTTTAGAGCTCCCCTTCAGGAAGTTGAAGGCTGCTATTAAATCACCCCGAAGTCTTCTCTTCTGTAAACTAAACAGGCCCAAATCCCTCAGTCTGTCCTCATAGGTCTTGTGCTCCAGCCCCTTAATCATTTTTGTTGCCCTCTGCTGAACCTGCTCCAGTATATCCACATCTTTTTTATACCAGGGGGCCCAAAACTGTACACAACATTCCAGATGTGGCCTCACCAATGCTGAACAGAGGGGAACAACTACTTCTCTAGCTCTGCTCGAAATGCTCCTCCTAATGCACCCTAGTATGCCATTAGCCTTCTTGGCTACAAGGACACACTGTTTACTCATATCTAGTCTTTCATGCACCATAACTCCTAGGTCCCTTTGCATCGTACTGCCCCCCAGGATAGGGACCATGTCTTGATTCCCTGTATAAAATGCCATGCACACCTTTTGCCCCACATACATATGTATCTATATCTATATCTATATCTATATATATATATATATATACACACACACACACACACACACACACACACACACACACAATATCTTTATGCTACCATTTGTTGAAACACAGTCAGAGAAATCTATAGAATTTGGGATGGTGACCCTTTAGATATTTGAACTAAGAATCCACTTTTTCAGGTACTTTCTGATAGGTGTCCATTTCTGTTACATCTCACAGATTATATATAAACTGTCAGGACTTGCCCACATGGTGTGTTAGTCTGCACCAGAAGGGTGTAAATTCCAGTCCACTAATATGTCATGTGCTAAAATCTGCCCATGGCATGTTAACAGTACTATCTGAAACAAGGCTACGTTTACATGCACTGGGAAACTTTTAGTGTAACTTTTAGTGTAACCATCCAGGTCCACATAGACCAATTAGTGTGTAAAACACAGTTGTGGACTAGAATTCACTAGAATGGATTAGAAGTGAACATCCCACTGGTGCAAACTAACACACCATGTATGCAAGTCCTCAGTCACCTAATGACAGACAAAATTCTGACCTAGATCCTGAATTTGCACAAGTTTGGACCATTGCTAATGAATAAGGAGTAGAGCTGGGCAAATATGGTTCAATGACTGAAAAAGTTTCATCTGAAAAGTTTCAACTAGCTCTAGTAGAGACTACACAAGTTCAGGGAGTTTTGCATGACTGAGCTACAGTTGTGTGTGATTTTAATAGTGTCAAGAGTAGGAATGAAGTGTCATGCATAGGGCACAAATTAATATTGCTAAAAATGTAGGTGGTTTTCAGCGGAATTTAAGAAATGTGGTTCTGTTGTGTGACGGCATATATGGGGACCTAATTATATAGCTGCAAACTAAAGAAAATACTGAAATCTGTAGTTTTAGAAAATGGAAACCTATTTATGGTTAACAATAATTCTATTTTCCCCAATTGAATTTTTAGCCTTTTCTAAGAGATATCTCAGATTGCCAAAGTAACTGCAGGAGCTTCAGCCTCTCAGCTGAAGATGATATAGCTCTGAGCTATACCCAGTGACAAATGGATACATTTCTTCTTTTATTGATTGGCAAACAAGTCCCCCTATTACTAGGAGAGTCTAAAATTCTGGGAATCAAGTGGTCTTGAGATGGGTCATTGCAAACAAGAAACCCCAAAGTAAATTATTGATGATGACAGGTATTTTCCATATAGCAGGAGCTGTCTGAAATTCTTTAAATATTATTATTTCAGCATGGAAAATGGCTTTTTTTTCCAAAAATGAAATGTTTAGACAACCATTTTGAGTTATTCTATAGCACTTCCACAAGCCCTGTGTATGGTATGGCATGCTGGGAGCAGCACACAATGTTTCAGGGTGAAATAAATGTGTTATGGGCTTATGACAGCAGAAGAGTCTCTGCCTCAGCTCAGGAGCACTGGGGCTGGGATGCAGACCTAATCCTCACATACCTGTTTGTGGGTATGGAAGTAGCAGGTACACCATGCCTGTTTATTCTTAAGTATCTATAGTCAAGGTCTAGGTATTTGGAAATCAATGGGACGGCTCATGGTAGAAAGCTCTATGCCCATATAGTAGTGCTTGCAGGGTTAGCCCTTCCATTGTAAATTCTTCTAGGCAGAGACTTTCTCTCCTCTTCTGCAACCTTCCTGGAATGTTTTTCGTGCTAGGTATATGAATGAGGGTCTGAAAGCTTCATGTAGCTTCTCCCAACTATTCTATTGCAGACAGGAGTTCCAGGATGGGTGTAGAGGTTCTCTGATGCTACACTTCTGCACTTCACCTCACTTTCTGGCCTCACAGCTCTAACATAAATGTACCAAGAGGCTCTTCTGGCTGTATCTGTTCCAGAGAATCTTTTTGAAGAGGTCCCATGGAACAAGCAACCAATCAGTATGTTCTTGTTTGAGGAATCACCATAGAATCAAAGTGAGGGATTCCATGTGTCCCCAGAGCCTAATCCCCACTCATCGTGGGGCTATTCACTCAGGTCTGATCCCTATCTCCTTCCCCACATGGATCCCGATTCCGTGGGATCCTAACAAGGCGGGTAAAGATGCCATTACAAAGATGGGAAAGGGAGCACAGAGAGTCACAGATCTTGAGATGATGGGCAAGCCGTTGGCAGGCATGGAATTTGCTCCACACGGATGGCTCAACTGGACTGACTAGAGCTGCCCCTCCAAATAGAGAAACTGAAGTACATCTATGCATGGGAACACAATCTGGTCTTATGTTGATGAATTACTAGACACTATGGTATCAGACATCAGTTACAAGCCTCTAGGAGCAGTTGTTATTATAACAACTGTGGGTAGAAACTTATTTAAAAAAAAAAACTAGCCACCTTTTTCAAGCATTAACCTCTTAGATGTAACTATGGATTTCCTCCTGTTCATACCTGGAAAGCAACTTCCTCTAAGTTTTCTGGAAGAAAGGAGTTTACTGTGGAGACATGTCCTTTCCCAGACTCAAAAGATGTGCCTTAGTTGTGCATTTTCTCTAAATCAGTAAAATTTATTAATTTAAGAAAAATAAATTAAAAATAGAGGAGATTGGTCTTGACGCTCACTAGGACCATGCCACAGTAGCTTGTGTTGCTGCATAATGAAGCACCACTAGACAGAATAGTCACTTGTGGCAGGTAGCAAAGAAATTTCAATAAAGTAAACTCTCAGTATTATCAAAATTATACATTTGGGGCTGTTAGCGTGGCCTAGAAAAAGATGAGGACAGGCTCATCTCATTAAATGAGAAGAAATAGTGGAATTAGCTTGAATCTAATTACAAGCCACACTATCTAATGTAAAAACATGACTGTTTTTTCACTCCCATTCATTTTGGCTAGTAATTAGTTTTGGCCTCTAAAATGCCACCCTTTAATCATCCAAACACAGATGTGATTTGCCGTGCAATTTAATCTTGCTTTAATGAAGAACTAATGGACGCATCGCAAATTACTTTCCCTGTTGGAGAAAAATTCTATTTCCTGCTTTTCAAAAGATCAAGAGTATCTTGTGATAATAGCCCAAGCGGCCCTGGCAGCCTCATCGCACAGAGCAAACAAGCTCTTTTACTCAACTCCCAATTCAATGGAGAAAAAGAGGCTACAATTAGCAACAAAGCAAGGGAAACGCAGCATTACAGCCGAATCACTTTCTGCAGTTCAACCCTCAGCAACCACTGCCTTGTTAGAGCCAGGTCTAAAGTGTCAGGAGCGAACAATGTGCTGTGATAAATTACTCTCTTCAAACAGCTGCACTGCTAATTTTCAATTATACACACAAATGGCTCTCAGATTGGAAGAAAATGGAGTGTGCAGGGAGAACAGTAGTAGATTTCTATGTTTGTTTGGTGGTGAATGTGGAGGCGGGAGAGTGACATCCTGAAAAGAAAGCTGTAGCATGTGGAGTCCGTGTTTCAACACCAGATGATGAGCCCTCCCCAAATCTTACAGAACCTGGTGGTTTCCTTTCCAAAGCTCAACTCGGCTGGGAGAAGGAAGGGAGAAGCCAAATTAGTTAGATCCATTTTTAGATCTAAAAGGCTTTGACCCAGACCACTGAGGTGACCAAAGTATCAGATGTGAAATACCTGAACTTTGGAGATGCAGTTTCAAATCCTAGCAGAGCTGAGTTACCCCCTATTTCTACCAAGGGAGATACATTGTATTCCATAAAATTCATTCTGTAGGGGTTTTTATATGGTGGAAGCACACAAAACTGAGGTTATGCCGGGATCCAAAAAGTGCAGAGATCTTCAGTAACAGCTGAGGTTTGACTCACGCCGTTGGTTAACAATCTCCATAATCCAAGCTACTGTTGCACAATGGCCTACTGCTTTCCCATCCCATAATTCAAATAAAGTCAATGTTGACACCTTTACTTGGGAAAAACTGTGACTGAAATCAACAGGAGTTTTGCTAGAAAGAGGGACCCTAATTTGGGGATGAAAAGGACAATGAAGAGGTGAAACAGTATATTGACCAAATTATCCTGACTGTAAAAAGACTGTAGCTGAGTGACAATGATTTATATGAAGGGTTGATTGCTGGGTCAAATACTCCTTGCCTTACTCAGTCCTACTGATGTCAGCTGGAGCACTTGGATGAAAGAGCTCACTGGATTTGGCCAACTACAATAAGATTTAAATGAACATACAGTCATGGTTTGTTTTCTAAAGAATGTGACTAAAGATCAGTGTTCCGTAAAACCAGCCAAGTTGCACTGTCATTTTTGTGACAATGAGAATATGTTAGTTTTGCCTCAGATAGTTTTGTTAGTCATCCCTTGTCAAAAGTGACAGCTGATTTGGAGAGCATAACTTTTTATCTTAAGTGAGGCAGACATCTTAAAGAGGAGTGATTTTCAAATATAAGGTGCTTGACACTTCGTTAAAATCATTTTTTGACATATCTCAAGTTGCTTTTGAAAAATTAGGCCAAACTTCTGTTTTTCATGAAAGAGAAGACAGAACTAACATGTGCAAGATGAAGAATTATTCTTTGAAAATAGTACAGGTCAAACCTCTCTAGTCCAGCACTCTCTCATCTGGCAACATCCATGATTCAGCATGATTTTATTAAGTCGGATGTCCATGTATCCAGGTTGTGGTCAAGTTACCTGTAGCCCTATAAAGTTTGTTTACAGTCACCAGTCCTGGCTCTCAGTGTTTTGTGCTATTACTTAGCTTTAATTTAACTCTAAATGTCTTCTGAGAGCCCAGTAAGCAGTGGAAGTGTTGGTAATGCTGCTAGATAATACTGACCTCCCATAATCTGGCAAATTCTCTCATCTGGCACCAGTCAGGTCCGAAGAGTGCCAGACTAGAGAGGTTCAACCTGTAGTGTCTTGCATGGGTCAGTGGCCAGGTTGGTAAAATAATTTGGTTGCTGCAGGACAGAATATCACCATTTGCCAAAAATGGATTCTCCTGAACAGCTCTCATAAAAATATAAGGAGAAAACACACAAGGCAAGATACTCAGTTGATATAATATAAAAGTCAGTGGAAATATAGCAATTCACATCGTGTCAAGATCTGGTCCATAATCTCTTCACTCTGTGCACAGGCACTCATGCAAACCTTAAAAGTTCAGGGTAAATTTTAGATTAAATTTTAGGGTAATCATAATTACACAGTTTTCTTGAAATGGTCAAACATGACATAATTAAAATGTTTTTGGAAAGGGCTGGCAAACTCATATGATTTGTTATATAAATAGCTCTCATTTTGAAAGAACGTGAAAAAAAATCCAGTTGATTTTAATACTTCTCAGGCTAGCTTTCCCCCGCTTCCAATAAATGCTAACATTGTATCTCCTCATTATGAAGCACATTACCATACAAAAAGGATTATTTTTAAATTTAAAAATGACAGTCACAATTTAAAATGACTTTTCTCAAATATGGCTACTTGGCCAAGTTAGAGAGACTGGTAGCAGTACTGAATTGTGACAAGACACCTTTTTTTTTTTTGCTGAAGTAGGATTTTACTCACTCTAGTTTATAATTGTTACAGAAATTTAAACCTCAAACCATTTCAGTCCATGCTTATACTAAGCTTGTTAGTGGTTTCTGATGCTGCATATGATAGTGCTACAGCATTACCATAAATCAGCAGAATTAACTATGATCTTCAGAAGCATGCCTGAAAGTGGGTGACAGAAGTCTGCAATTTGGTGCTCTGAATATTATGATAACATTCTACATTAAATGTTTATAATCTACTTAGAGCTGAGCTTCAAGTATATTTTATATTTGTGCTTTACCCAGTATAAGAAATCATGGGCTATTATGGCAATCTGTGGTAACATTATTTGCAAATTCAAAATTAAAGAAAATATAAAAACGTAAGGAAAGCAAGTGTTTATTTTCTTCTTGATACTGCATTTTTAAATTAAAGAAATTAGAGTTTAGTTGCTGGTTTGCAAATTTAAATAACATTAAGAATAACCATACTTCCTCTTTTCTATTTGTATATACAACAAACTGTACCACTGACTCGATTTTAGAAACTCCAGATCCATACACAATGTACAAACTCTCTTGGCTTTAGAGATACAGGGTCAATTTCACCATAGATTTTTGAAAATGACTTATCTACATTTTTCATCTAGGGGTAAATAATAATTAGAAGTTATAGACAATAAAATCACATACTCTATTCTTGATATTCAACCCCAAAAACATTGTTATGACATGTTATAAAAGAAGGACATGATTCTGAGGAAGTGGGACCCAGAAGTTAAAAAAGGGGATCTGCCTGCCCTGTATTTTGGGTTTCACAACCTCCCCACTCTTTTTGCTGCTCCCCTGCCCCCATGTGGTAATTCTACATCAACGCTTTTCCAAGGATAAAAATGGGTGTGGATGGTATTTTCCTTTTTAGAAAGTATCAGTGCAAGTACAGTTTTGAATCCCTTATTCAATTACATCATTTCACAAAAGCCCCCAACATCCTCTCAAAGGCTAATGGGTAACTACAAATGTGGATGTTTCACCAGAATGCCATTGGAGCAGTACCATCAGTCCTGATCCCGTAAAGACCCTTCAGAGATCATAAGCCAGAGCCTCATTTACTCCAGGGCAAATTCTCTGCCACCACACAGACATAATTAATGAATGTGTGTAGTTTTAATTTTTTTTGCAAAGAAAAAAAGGAAGTTGTTGCATTTCTGCCTTTTCCCTATCAGAGGGTACCATGCTGCTAGAACAGAACAGCGGATCTTGGCCAGCTAGGGAAGGAAAAGTGCCTCCTTTCTCCATAGTGCCTATCTGGCCAGGTTAGGAAACAGAACATGGAAAAACAGAAGGGGCCAGGGGGCGGGGCAAACTGGGGAAATAGCTGAATGGGAGTGGAAGCACAAAGACACAGGAAGGAAGTATAAGGTCACGTGGGGATGGGAATGTGTGGGGCCACATAGGGAAATGTGGTGGCTGAGTGTGAACACAAACACAGTGGGACGCAGAAAGGGATGCAGGGCCACCAGGGGATTGAGGAGAGGGTGTCTGAGTAAGAATGGAGGGACACATGCGGACAAGAATTGATGTCCCTGACTGCATGGAAGAAGCTAGGGGTCAGCCACGGTCTGCCTGTTGGAAGTTCTCTAAAAATCTCTCTTTCCACCCCACAAAAAATCTTTTTTCCATACTTTTCCCACACATACCCAACAACTCTCCAAGTGCACACACTGGCTCCTTCATAGCAATTACTTCCTTCTCCCTCACCTCTTCTATTACTAAAGCCTCCCTTCGCCAAAGCCTTTGCACTGCTTCTGACAGATGCAGGAAATACTGCTCTGTAGTGTTTAAATGAATTATTACTCAAGAATTCTGTATTAATATGCCTAATAGAGAATCTATTTATAAAAAAAAAATCCTGATTTTTTTGTTATTGTCTGTATTGTTACAGACATACATGCTGGCATGTATTTTGAAATAAATGACCAAAAATAATTGATACCACCCAACTCCAAGGAGCTACTGTAACTGCCAGATGCACAGTACCAGTTGGCTGTTGGTTTTTATAAGGGCCTTTGAGTTGGAAAAGTTTATGGTGATCTGAACAACTGATGAAGATGCCAGACTGTTAGCTTCTGAGAAATTACTAAACAAAATAGTTTGTCATTAGTGTACAAATATAATTTTGGAGTATCAGAGGATCTGATTGCTTTATAAAAGGGAAGTTTTCCATAAAAATGTTGCATGTTTCTGACTTTGTAGCCAGAGATTTCAAGTCATTAGGGCTTTTCTCTATGTCAAGGGGCAGGTCACAGGGGCTTAAGGGCTACCCCGCTCTGTGAGCCTACAGAGGTCATGACTTCTAATGGTGAAAGTCTCCAAGGCCATTCTTCCTCATCAGGGCAGCAAGGTATAGTGGCAAGTATCCCCAGAGCTTCTCTTCCACTCTGGGCAACAAAGCCTACTGCCAAAAGGTTACATGGTCACCTCCTCTCTTGGGGCCTCAGTGCTTGGTGTCAACAAACCAAGGCACCAATGCATAGTACCAGTAGTCTCAAGCAGTATTACCTAGCATTGACAGTCCATGGCAAGTATGGGGAAGGGTGGGGACCCCAGGCCCACCCTATTCGACTAGGTTCTGTTCCAGATCCCTACACTACCAATGACTCCCACGGAAGAGTAGGGGTCTCCAGCAGTGTCTGCAAGGTCACTTCTCTTACAATCAGGCCCACATCAGGCATCTCCTAGCTGTGAGTGGCTCAGCATCCCCTTCTTTTAAGTGGCTCTCCATGGCATATTCAGGGTCCTTAGCCTTATCAGTACGTAGTTTTGGTGGTTCTTCCATAGGAGCCTGCAGCTCATGCCCATTCTCTTCCTCAGCCAGCCCACATTGAGGTGAACAGCTCCCTTTCATATTTTCCCTCCACTAGAAGCACAGCCACCAAGGATGAGGGGGTTTTGGCCTGTTGAGAACGAAGTAATTGGTTAACACCAGCTTGACCTGTGCACTATTGGCCCAGGTACTCTCAAAATGGCTATAAAGTACTCTGGAGCTAATTTTTTTTCTTGCTGCCCTCATTGAGATGTGTTTTTGAGTTATTGCAAGTTCTGTCTTGCATTCAAAGAAGCATAATCTCTCTTAGAGGTCACTGAAACACAGGGGGTGTGCAGCACCCAAGTTGTACCCATTCAGAAAGTGCTAAATACCTCACTGCTCACCCAGACACAGCTCCAATAATCAATGAGTAGTGGCAGCAGTGGTCTGGCCCTGCCTCTACCCACCTCTTTGGAGTGTCGGGGAGTCATGTAAGCTGCGTCCACACTAGAGAGTTTTGTTGACAAACCCCGGTTTTGTTGGCAAAACTCACAGAGCATCCACATTAAAAATGCCTTCTGTCAACATACTGTCAACAGAACTTGACACTTTTGTCAACAGCCTCTGCCTCTCCCCCATGAGGCAGATTGCCTTTCTTGGCAGAATCTGTTGACAGAAAAGCCATGTGGATGCGCCGCGGGGGGGGGCGGGGGGGGGGGGCTCTGTTGACGGACAGGGCTTCTGGGTCAGCAGGCGGCCTTGTCTGCTGTGCTTCTGCTTGGCTGCTCTCTGTTGACAGAGTGGATCAACAGAGTGATCCACTTTCACGTGTGGCCACAATCTGTCAACTGACGTTTTTTCGGAAGATATCTTCCCACAGTAACTTCTGTCAACAGATCACTGTAGTGTAGACATAGTCACAGACAGAGAACTTCTTGATCTCTATGGTGTGCAGTGGCTGGAACTGTTGCATGCTAATGCACAGGCATTCCAGCCCTCCCCCGATAAGCCCCCACTGAGCAGCAGAGAACAAAGTAGTAGTAATTATACATAATTATATTTTCAAAGTACGTCACAGATTCACACACATATGCACATGCACATACGAGCGCACATTAAGTATGTACTATGATACCTCTATTTTACAAGTATGAAAACTGAAGTATCACAAAGTTTAAATCACATTTCTCAAAAGTGACCTCTGATTTTGGATGCCTCAATGCTGCATACCCAACTTGAGATGCATTAAAAAGACCTGATTTTCAGAGGTACCAAGTATCTACAGCTTTAAGGCTGTGAGTGACACCTGTGAGTATCTGGCTCCATCTAAGGCACAGCACATTAAGCATCCAAAAATCAGAGGTCATTTTAAAATGTAGATGCCTAAGTACCTTGCCTGTTATCATATGGTATGTCAGTGACAGAATTAGGATGCAAGAGTTCTTGGATCCTGATCAGGTGCTTAGTCTGTGACACTGTAAGAAAGCTCTTCACTACCTTATCTAGTACTAGGAAACTGCAGTTTCCACTCATGATCATATTGAAAATTTGGTTTGTCTTTTCTTTTCGTCCTTCTGTGTCACATGGCTCCACATCCAACAACCGCAATGAACATTTTTCAACATACAATATAGTGGTTTCAGAATAATCCATTTTGGAGCTTTTACTCCTTTCCTTTGAGGCATATGATGTTTACCATAATTGGAGGGTGGACACCAAAAGCGACAGATCATTGTTGTGATCGTGTATATCTATTCTTAAAATCCTGCATTCAAAATATGAGACTTGACTTTGTGTGTCAGCTAACAAGAATGGCCATCTTGGCAAAAAGGGATTTTACTTGAGAGATGGCAGGCTGTAAAGGAACAGAAAAGGCAACACTATGATTTTCAGTATGACCAGATTATTGTCCAAGAAGCAAACTTTCAGAACAGACAGTGCCATCAAAGATCATCTGTTGAATAACCTCCTTGTGGGTAAAATTCATAACTATATAGAGAGTCTATACAAGTCCTATGCTCCATTCAAGTCCCATAAAAAGCTGTATTTTGAAGATACAGGCCTTGTTAATTTCATACTGAATGAATGTTGTCATCAATGATCTAATGAGTGGTCACTTTACATGGATTGTGCCAGGACACCTTGTGTTACTGCAGTTATTGGTGTTTACAAATACTTAGATTAGATTAAATAGGCAAAAGGGTCTTCATAGGTTGTTGTCTGATGCCATCATAGTTTGAATAGAGAGCTAATTTCCACTGTTCAAGTTTTTTTAATCCAAAGTCTGAGTTAAGTGGAATCTAAAGAAATAGAGAATTTTTATACCTTATTCATCACTGTTTCACCAAGTTTTATAAAACTCTCAAGTTAGAAAACATCTTATGTGTGTGTTTCCTAACTAGATTAAAATCCAGAACTCTAGTTAGCTTTTGTCTAACTGTTTTGCTGAGGGTGTTCTTCTAAGAACATGAAGGAAATAAATGATCAACACTGAAATCCTTGACATTTCTTTAAAAACCTTATTTTCACTGTTTAAAAATATGACAGGAAGAATTAATACCGGTTCTTCTGTTTCAATAATGGCTGTGATGCTGAAATGACAACAAACATCATTACATTTATATGCACATTTATGTAGACAAAAATTGTCATTACTTATTTTGGTGGAACATTTCATCATCTGCCCTAGAAACAAATAAAATTAGTATAAGCTGTTTTTAGCCGTCAGCACTGTGTCAACATGAGTAACTTACAACTAGACATGCCAGAACTTACTGGAAAATATCCTATTCCATTTTTAAAACGCTTAAGATTTTTTAATGTATTTATTTTTGAGTTTGATAGAATGCAGTGAAACTACTTAACTTGCTGTTGGCACCAAATAGACAGCAGAGCGCAGACTGCCTTCAGACACTGTATATTTAAACAAAATGGGAGAAATAATGATTTCTCTTGATGTATCTATTAGCCTGTTTTGTCTTTAATATTTACAACTATGAAATAAAATATGACCAGAAAATAAAAAAGCAAACTTAGAATAAAAGCACCATGTTTTTATTCCATTTGCAAACTTCTCGGAGTTACATGTATCTCTGGCCTTTCTATTATCTGTTTTCTCAGTTCTTGTTTATCACATCTGCCCATGTGTTTTGCTACTAATTGCAGTTATGATTAATTTAGGTATTGTGTAGTGCCTTCCATGCCATGGACACTGTATATTCCTTTTTGGCAATGAATCAATGTCACCACTATTTAGTAATGAGGTTGTGGAGGTTCTCAAATGGAAAGAAGCACAAGTATTCAATACTAACACTGCAATGAGTTTACTTCAATGATAGTTATTTAGGTTTGAATTAAATCCATTGTTCTAGAATAAAGCCTGAATGTTCAGAATCTATCTGGGTGGAGTATGGAGCAATTGGAGAAGGCCAATGAACAGGACTGCTATCCAGCTCTCCACATAAGTACTATTCCAGACTAAGGCTGTGCCAACCTGAGTGTCCATGAGCAACAACTGGCAAGTAACATGGAAGTGGAAGACATGACCTGGAGGAAGCAAGACCAAGCACAGCCATTTATCACCAGTCTATTTTAGTGGATGGATACATTGCTCATGGAATGACTGCACTCTTGAGTTTGTGAGTGCATAGCTATGGATATTGGACTGATCCACTAAGCAGCCATCTTGCCCTGTAACAGCGGGGACAGTGCCTTTATGCATATGGGTGGAGAGTGTATCTATGAATAGATGCTGTGATGAACAACTTCACTGGCCCTTCCTTGCTGAAACCTACAACTGAGAACTGGATCTGTATATTGTTTGTTACTCCATATTAGTGCTTAGGGTATAGAGTAACGTCAAAGCCACTTGTTACAGAGGTAGAGAATGGGGAGTAATGAGTCTGAACCCAACACTTGCTCTCTTTCCTTGCCTGCACAGGTTAGAGCAGTTCCTTTTACACAGAAGGTTTGTATGTACCACTGTGCCAAATGAGAAGTATTATTTACTTCATTTAAAAGAAACCATGCCTAGAAGCAACATGCACAAACACAACATCAGCGGATGCATAGGCTATGTGCCTGTCTATCTTTGTGTGAACCTGGTCCTACACTCACGATTTTTATACTTCTTTAGACATTTCTTTCTTCAACTTTGCTTGATAATAAAACATAAATCAAAATAAAGCACTTCAGGAGCCTTTTGTGTCTGTCTGCACTAGGAAACTGGCACAAATCACAGACAATAACGTGGGAGACCTTTCCTTTTATAAATTATTCTCACACCCTGCATGAATAATTATCGAAACTCATGAGAAATCAAGATTCTGACCACTACTGGACATTAAAAATCCCATGGCAATTTTTGTATGAGTTGAGGTATCAGCCCCTGGGGGAGAAGAGCTAGTCATTAAACATGCCGATAAAATGGTGATGGGTGCAGTCTATGAAGACAGATAAATCTGTAATCACATTCCAGTAATTGCATTCTTCTGACCTATTATCAATTCCTTCTCCACTTGAAGTGGGTATGCCATGTTTCTTCAGTTTCTTTCATGAACTGCCTTACAATGTTGCTGTGAAGTTTTAAAGAGTTTGCTGAGCTTCATCCCAGAGGTGAGTTTATTTTAGTGGTAGGTGAAATGATCCAACAGAGAATAAGTTTGGAAAATAAGTATCAGAGAGGTAGCCATGTTAGTCTGTAGCTTCAAGAACAACAAAAAGTCTTGTGGCACATTATGGACTAACAGATATTTTGGAGCATATTTTGATTGCTCCAAAATATCTGTTAGTCTATAAGGTGCCACAAGACTTCTTGTTGTTTTGGAAAATAAGGTTTGTAAAGCTTTCTGACATCCTTCTGACTGAAAACTTTCACATAATACAAATCATTATAATTTAATACACTAGCTAAATCCACATCAAGATATATAGGGCCAAATTCAGCTCTCATTTACATTGCATTAAATCTAGAAAAAAAACCATTGACTTCAGTGGAGGTACACTGCTTTAACTGCAAGCTCACTGAGAGCATAATCTGTCCCACAGTGCCTAACTTACTGTTCATTGTGTTCATTTTAACTACAACTGTGTCCTGAACATCAATCACATTCAGAGCAGAATTTGGCCTGGTTACACCATTGTAAATATAAATAAGCTTCACTGAAGTCAATGGTGCTATTCTAAATTTACCCCATGATTGGAAGCAAGAGTTTAGTTCCATATTTCCTAGGCAGATATTTGTGGAAAGGAGATGTCTGTAAGGATCCTGAATGTGGATAGTAAGAATACTGAATGAACTCTGCTACTACAGCAAATCAAGAGAGAGCTCCTGTAATAAGTGTATGACGTACATAAGAGACTGAAGAATAGCTGAAAGTAGGTCAGGGTTACAAAGAATTAATATCTCTGTGTCATGAAAAACATCAGTACTACTCCAGTGGCTAATTTGTATTAATTCAAATGCAAAGTATATTCCCAACTAAAAGAACAAACTAATAGAACCAGTTAAAAGACCAGGAACTTCTATCTCCTTTAGCTGTTGTTACTGCCCCTAGAGCAAAGAAACATTGCATGGTTTGCCTTGCCTCAGACTACTTTGACAGAATATAATACAAACAGTTCTCATTCTCTTCCTTTGCTTGCCTCAGGGATAAATGTTGTGTGACATCATTTTTGTTAAACAAGATGTAACAGCTAAAGAAAGGTCCCAGACACACTTTTTAAAAAACCTCAGATATACAAGGGAATAAGGAAAAGGAAATATAAATTTGGCTAATTTCAAGTTGCAGCATTTTTGTTCTTGTGTTTAAAAATATCTTTGGTAAGCATGTGAACTGACCAGAAATACATTTGTGTGCCAGTGGATAATGGAAAAAAGCAACTGGGGTTTTGCTTCTCATCCCTGATTTAAGTTAGAGTATCATCCATAATACAGCTGTTTAGAGATCAGATTTAACAGTGTATAAGCTATTTCATTAATGCAGATCTATCCTCTGTCTAGGCAACATAGGTGAAAAAAGGCAGAGGTAAGGGTTTTAATAACTGCAGGTCAAATAAAGTGAGGAATAATTTGCATACAAGCTGATTTAAATGTTTAGGGGCACCAAGAGGAAACCAAAATAAAACATTCTTGTCAGGAAAAAAATATCATACAAAAACTTGTCATAAATGAAAACAATTTACTCATGCCAGTATCCTTAAGTGGCACAAATTCTTCTGCTGCTGCTATGTTCTCTAATGATATTACGGCACATGGCACATCTCACCTAATCTGTTAGTAAAATCCTAAAGTCACTTATGTCAGTCTCTAATGCAAACCAAATGAGTCTTCCCAGTAATAAGAAGCTTCGCAGAATTAGTTTTCATTTTGCAGAAAATTGCCATTGGGGATGGCACTTTTATCTAAAAATTTCACTCGTGCATAAGCAAAAAACTCATATTATTTGGTTACATTCCATCAGTATGAGAAATAACATTGTGAAAATTCTATGCATGCTAATGATATATAGAAATCCACCTGCTTTCAGATAAAATGAGTTTAATTTTCTGTTGCCCACTGCCTGGTTGGCCTTTCATAAATTACTTATGCACAGCTATTATTAAAATAGAGGGAAAGCAAATTAGAAAGTCCTCCTATCTCTCCACTGGATTTAACCAAGGCAGGGCTATGACAGCTAGAGTCAGCGTTTTTGAAAAAATTCTGCTCTCTTGAAAAATTTTGCATCTCTATACAATTCTATGCCACTGTTGTAAACGTTCTGACCTGCCTTCTTACCAAATTAACCTAAATCCTTTCTATTTTTCAACATTAATGGAATCCTCTAGAGTCCTGCTGATATATTTTAAAATATATTTATTGGTTAATTTGAATTCCAGCATTTTGTACCTCATTTCTCAGCCCTTCTGTTATATCTGAACAGCTTGGAGCTTTAGCATTAGAAACTTACAAATTAAGATAAATACATCTGACAATTATCAGATCAAAACAACTTAACTTTTATTGGAATGTATGATTGCAAATTTCCTTTCCTGATGAAAGAAAAAAATGAGGACTGTCTGCTTGAAATAGTTAATTGGATTTGAAAGTACTATACATTTCAGGCAATCGATGCAGTTTTTGATTAGTCAATGACTACTTGACCTCTTAGTTTTACAACAGACAACTTGTTTTCATTTCTTGAGGTTCGTCCAAATCCATAGTTCATGGGGCCTTTAACTTTTAACTTCTGTTAATAATATTATTTTGCTTTTTTAGGATAAAACTTGCTTGTGATGTGTTAAGCAGCAGTGACAATCCCATTACTGCGAGAGGAGAAATACCTTCTCAAATTCCACTCCTTAAACACCGTCTGTAGCATTATTTTAAAACAATTTATTTGGTATTTTAGGTCCATATGCTCAAGAGTAATAATGTAAGCAGCATCTGTGAGAAATGCTAGACAGACAGACAGATCCCATTAATCCTGCTATCTCTGCCCAGGCAACTATTTCAGCTAAGCCCAGGGGCCCAGTTCTGATCCCATTTACATCAGGTAAAAATATAACTATCTTCACTTCAGCAGAATCACTCCTGGTTTACATTGGTGTAAAAGATATCAGAATGTAGGTCAGGAATTGCATGGCAGGGACACTTTTTTGGAAAAGAAGTACAGTTGTGTAGTCTTTATTCACATTTGTAAGTACTTCCTCACACAGCTAGTCTAGTAGTAACGTGAGTGAGTAAGGGCCACACAATTGGGCTCTTAGGATACAGGCTAGAAATTTTCTCATAGAAACCCGTATCATCACCATTGAAGCACAGCAGAAATATTTAATTCCCAAGAATTCTTGATGATCAGTGGAAGGTGCTAAGTAATCAGTTATTCATAGCCTAAAGAAGTAGAGCTTGATTCTATTGACTATTTCATCTTAGTATATAAGCAGTTCCTTTGAGTTTAATAGAACTACTTGACTGGGTCTACACAGAGGGATATTGCTGGCAGCTTCATGCTAATGAGCAGTCTTGCAATTGCAAATGGCCATGTATTAGCATCATCACGGCTAATTAGAATAGCCGCACAAGATCTTGCTGCTGGCAGAAGCTGCTGCTGGCAGTAAACAGGCCAAGCATACATGCCTCTGCCAGCAAAACCCACCCCTGTAACCAGCCCCTAATGCATGGAAAAAATAGTACCTTGTGTCATAAGGTACTCCTCTAAAGGCTACGTCTAGTTTGCAGGCTTCTGTTGGGAAGCAGTACCCCTCCGTGTAGACCCAGCCCTTGTGCCATACGGTACTACTCTATGGCTATGTCTAGATTGAAGTCACCTGCTTCACAAGCATTCTGCGGCGATCTTGGTCTTCCTCGTTCCACAAGGTAGAAGGGATGTGTCAGCAGAGGGGGGTTTCCCAATATTTGGCCCCAGGTGGACAGCCCAAATGTCGGGAAAGCCTCTCCCAACAGAACTGTCAACAGGTGACACACATGAGTGCTGCATAATTTGTGTATCTTTTGCTGACAATTCTTGGCAATCTAGACATAGCCTATGAGTCAGATCCTGAGGGCAGATGTGTGCAACACTGCTGCAGTCATTGGAACTAAACAATCACATCAAATGTGGATCTGGCCTAATGTGAACACAGATGACTCATCGGGCTTTAAATTATTAAAATGAAGCAGCAGCTTCTGCCAGCAGCAAGATCTTGTGCGGCTATTCTAATGAGCTGTGATTATGCTAATACAAGGCCATCTGCAATTGCAAGACTGCTCATTAGCATGAAGCTGCCAGCAATATCTCTCTGTGTAGACCCAGTCAAGTAGTTTTATTAAACTCAAAGGAACTGCTTATGTACTGAGATGAAATAGTCAATAGATTCAAGCTCTACTTCTTTAGGCTATGAATAACTGATTACTTAGCACCTTCCACTGATCATCA
Source organism: Carettochelys insculpta (assembly GCF_033958435.1). Taxonomy (NCBI): domain Eukaryota; kingdom Metazoa; phylum Chordata; order Testudines; family Carettochelyidae; genus Carettochelys; species Carettochelys insculpta. The sequence goes on along the minus strand of NC_134146.1, from coordinate 43,432,234 downwards.
AGAATTCTTGGGAATTAAATATTTCTACTGTGCTTCAGTGGTGATGATATGGGTTTCTATGAGAAAATTTCTAGCCCGTATCCTAAGAGCCCAATTGTGTGGCCCTTACTCACTCACGTTACTACTAAACTAGCTGTGTGAGGAAGTACTTACAAATACGAATAAAGACCACACAACTGTACGTCTTTTCCCCAAAAGTGTCCCTGCCATGCAGTTCCTGACCTATATTCTGATATCTATATCTAGACATAGCCAATGAGTCAGATCCTGAGGGCAGATGTATGCAACACTGCTGCAGTCATTGGAACTAAACAATCACGTCAAATGTGGATCTGGCCTAATGTGAACACAGATGACTCAATCGGGCTCTAAATTATTAAAATGAATTAAACATAACATCTGCTGTTCAAAGAGAATGATGAAGCATACAGAGTATATTTCCTTTAGACTGCTGTACAGAGCATTTGGGGCCAAATTCCTAGTGGCTGTGTCTATACTACACAGAAATCTCGAAAGGGGGAACTGTCAGCGCCCGGTGGTTTCTCCCCACGATGGGTGGCCAATAAGCTGCGGGTGAGCCAGGGCCAGAACCCAGGGTCCTCGGAAGGGGAAATTACACCACCCCACCCAGCGGGAGAAGGAACACAGTCACTGTTGGGGCAATGTAATCACACCTAAGGTTACCCTTATGTCCCCGGCAGGAGGAGGCTTGAACAGAAAGGGAAAGAGCCAACACAAATTAAAAGTGCCACTTACAACTAATTTATTAACACAAATAGCAACAAGCAAATGCACATAAACCAGTTCATATTAAATTATTAAATTAACTGTGCTCAACTTACAAATATGCATTTACGATCCATTTTGTGTTCCTGTATTATTTAGTTTTATTATTCCGGAAAGGAAAAATATACTTATTAGGAAAAGGGAGAGGGAAAATGGAAAGGGAGTCTGGGCCGGGGCGCTACTCCCGGCCCAAGTGGCTGGTGGTGGAGATCACTGGGATCCTGTCCACAGTCGGCCTCTCTACCCCAGCCTTTTCCCGGGACCTCTGGCCCACTCGGGAGAAAAACAGCAGGAAGGGGAAGGAGATAAGGAAAAGGTTATTGTTGCCCTTTTGGCATTAGCCTTCTTATCACTTATTTACCTTAACATTTACTTACTATCATTAAAATACTAGTTTAACTATGAACGACTTTAACCATGAATGATTTTAACCAAGTGTGGCTTATCTTGGGTAGGCTATGTAGGCCCGGCCTCGTGGTGTCAGGCCCCCAGGCACTGCCTTTCCCCCGTCAGAGGATGGCACAGCAGGAGCCGCGACCTCCTGCTCCCCCGTAAGGGGCCCTGGTCCCTACCAAGTGTCTCTAAATGAGTTTCAGTGTTTGCGACCCGGGCTGAGCCACAAGTTTAGCAAGATTTACGTGTCCTGGTGTGAGCGATGTCCAGTCCAGGTTGTGGGTCACGTCAGGTGAGTTGTCCAGTCCGGTGAGATATATTCGGTGAATGTCAATCCCAGCACAGGAGCTGCTTGGGGGCGGTGGTGTGGCCGGAAGAGCAGTGATGACAAGATGGAGTTGGTGGGCTACCGGTTTCCTCACCAGGTACACAGTACCCGTGGCCGAAGCCACGGGCCAGTTCGCCACCCGGTGAGTACACCTGAAAGCCCACTTGCCGCTCCTCGATGCAAGCGCGGTGCTGGGGTTCGGAGGGGCGCTCAAGCGACAGCGCCACTTCTTAGCTGCTAGCTCTCCCTCAGAAAGGGCTGCAGCTGTAGTGATCAGCTCTCAGGCAGCGTTGCCTAAAGGCAGATGCTGTAGTGATTTGTTCAGCTCTTGAAGCGGCGCCACCCAAAGGGTGGACGCCGCAGTGATTTCTTCAGTTCTGGCCTCAGGAATAGCGGACGCTTGATAGCCACGCTTTCATGTATAGGGTCAGCAGAATCCTTGCCTGGAGTACCCAAGGGCCCCGACTGAGCTGAGGGCTCAGAATTTATAGAGAGTTTTCATGATTATGTATGAGGTGATTTTAATATTCATGATTCTGTGTCGCAGTTCTCAATTAGGTCCTCCTTTCGGCCGAAGGTTCTAGAATCTCTCTCCCTTCGGCCAATCGGAGGACTCCACTTGAATCCTGGCTTCATGAGTTCAGGTTACCGGGAAAACCAACTGCCTCAGAGTGACCATTGGTGCTGCAACAAAATGGCAGCCTGTGACACTTTAGGTTTTCCATGTACCCACACTGATTTTACCTCAGCCAGAGGCTTGTGTCCCCTGACACATGGGGGTGATTATGTCCTAAAGGTGAAAAATCCCCGACAGGAACATCAAAAATCTAAATCGAAACAAGAGATTTTGAAATAGCACAGTCACACACACAAAGCGGATCACTGTACTGGTCCACTATTTTGAAAGAGCCTCCCAGTCTTTTAAAAGGGAGTGTCCACGCAGCAACACGTGCCCTCTCAAAAGAACAAGCCAGAAAACACCGTGCATGGGGTCACATGGCCAACAAGCCCTTCCTGGTCCCATAACCAATGGCTCCCTTAAAGGGCCCCTCCCAAACACACCCACCCTGCACACACAGAGCACTGCAGAGCAGCACACAGCACTGGAGAGACTGTGCTCTGGGAAAGTCGCTGCGCATGGAGCACCAGCAGCTGCTGCAGGCTGACGCCCCATCTGACACTGGGGCCCGGATGGTCATGGCCCTCCTGGACGTGGTAGAAGCTCTGCGGCACACACACCCTGCCCCCACCCGCCCAGGGTCCTGCAGGCCCTGGCCACAGGGCAATCGCAATACCCTGTTCCCTGTCCCCTATGGAGCCTCTGGAGCCACCCCAGCACCAGGGACTGGTGGGAGAGGCTGGAACTGGGCCAGTGGGACGACAAAAGGTGCTACAGAACTTGTAAATGTCGAGGCAGACATTCATGGAGCTGTGCCAGTGGCTCACTCTATCTCTGTAGCACATGGACACCCACTTGCGGCCTGCACTCCCAGTTGACAAACGTGTGGGATCGCGCTCTGGAAGCTGGCCACCCTGGACAGCCATTGTTCGGTGGGATGCCAATTTGGGGTGGGCAAGGCCACCTTTGGAGCTGTCCTCCTGGACGTAAGCCAGGCCAGGGCCTCACACCCACCCTGGGAAGAGGGGAGCAGGCCCCTGGGTAAGGGGGCCCTGCAGGGGAGAGGGACAGGGAGCCCTTGCAGGGGAGGGGAATGGAGGGCCACGGGACTCCCTGACATGCAGGCCCACATGTCAATGCACCCCTCACATAGGTGATCCAAGTGGTCAACAGCATGATCGTACGGAGGGCTGTCCGCCTCAGGGACCCGGATGACACCATGGTGAGATTCACAGCCATCAGGTTTCCCAACTGCTTTGGCGCCCTCGACGGCACCCACATAGTGATCTGCATCCCCAGCCACAGCGTGGGCTGCTACATAAACTGCAAGGGGTACCACTCGGTGGTGCTGCAAGCCCTCATTGACACCCAGGGCTGTTTCAGCAACATCTGTGTGGGCTGGTCTGGGTGAGCCCACAACACTTGGGTATTCTGGAACTCCTGGAGGGGGCGCCACATGGAGGAGGGCATGTACGTCCCTGCTAGGAAACTCCTTGTGGGGGGACACCACGATGCCCCCATGCATAGTGGCCGATGGGGCATACCCCCTACAGCCATGGCTGATGTGCTCCTACACAGCGCCGCCTCAACCACGCCCGCAATACCGTGAAGTGGGCCTTCAGATGCCTAAAGGGGCACTTCTGATGCCTCAACACGCAGCTGGACGTCAGCCTGCCCAATGTCCTGGGGTGGCCACAGCCTGTTGTGGTCTGCACAACGTAGTGGAGGGCAAGCACCAGCATTTCATGCAGTGGTGGAGTGTGGATGGCGGCCCTGCGTACAAGCAGCTGCCCGTGGCTCCATGCCGCCAGGCACACAGGAACGGAGTTAGGGTCCGGGAGGCTCTCTGGGAGGACTTTGACCAGGAATCTCACTGACCCTCCCCCTGGCACACTGCGGCCCCCACCCACCCTGCATCACAGCCCGCGCACACAAAGGGGACACCAGGGTGCACAACACAATGGTTTACTGAACATAACTTAACCAACACACATAAATAAACTGCACATGAACAAAAAATGGTGTGGGGTCATTGTAAACGGGAGATAGATATGGGGACGAATGCGGGAGAACTATGTACAAAGGGGTGGGGCATGCCCCTGTAGAAGGGGCCACAGGCACAGGCAGGTCTAGTCCTCTATGGGGGTGGAGGGGTGGAACCCTCAGTGCATGCAGGGGCCCCTGCCACCTTGGATGCAGGGACCCTGCTGGAGCTGGGACGACAGGGAGGTAGGCTTGGGCAGGGGCTGGGATGCTGAGGGAGTGCAGGGCGGGGTGCTGGGAGGGGTGGGGGAACAGGCTCCCCCTGGCCTGCACTGGTGATGAGCCAGCAGCCCAGTGAGATGCAGGTGGCCAGGGAGAGGGTGGCTGGGATAAGGGTGTTGAGTTCGGGGGAAGCAGGGGTGGGGATAGAGGTGGAAGGGGGTGGCATAGGGTGGGGTAGCAGTGGGCCAAGACACCGGAGGGCCACAGCCGCCTCAGCCCCGTCCTCCCGCTCCATCTGGAGCCACTCCTGGGGGACAGGCGTCTGCTCCCAGATGGCAGCAGTGTGTGAGCCACTGCGGCCTCCTCTGGGTCAAAGCAATGGTGACAGCGGGCCCTCCGGGTTGGGTGGGCAGCAGCCTGGGCAGCGGAGATGGGGGTTCCCTGGCCCCATCGGATAGTGGGGCTGGTGTGCTGGTGACTGGGACAGGACTGGTCTGGCTCTTGGAGGATGAGGCTGTGGAGACACAAAGGGGAGAGAGGCCACCCGTCCGTGCTGCTGCCTGCCCCCACCCCACCAACCCCCTAAATGTCCCCCAACTTGTCATCCTCTCACCTGACCCTCCTAGGGAGTCTCGTGTGGCTGCTGGGGCCACATCTGTGGGGTGCCTGCTGGCTGCAGTCCAGCCCCTGCATACGTTCCTGCTTGGGAGGGTCGCGATGCTGTCCACGGGCGCCGGTGCTGGATGTCGCCACACCTCATTCTGGGATGTGTGGCCAGGGGGATGCAGAACTTCTCCATTTCAGTAAAGTGTGAATAAGTAATACCACTTTTCAGGCATGTTGTAAATCTTAATCATTGCTTGTAAAGTGCTTTCAGATTTATTGAAAGAAAGTGCAATAGAAATGTAATTTACAGTATTTTACAACACTCTTACTTTTTCACTGCCATTTCCTGCATTTGTAGAACTGTTTCTAGAACGGTAACAAAGAGGAAGCCGTGCTAGTCTATACACTATCAAAACAAAAAGCAGTCAAGTAGCACTTTAAAGACTAGCAAAATGGTTTATTAGGTGAGCTTTCGTGGGACAGACCCACTTCTTCAGACTGGTCTGAAGAAGTGGGTCCGTCCCACGAAAGCTCACCTAATAAACTATTTTGCTAGTCTTTAAAGTGCTACTTGACTGCTTTTTGTTTTGTTTCTAGAACAGTTTTACAGTAAAATAATAGGCATAGACACATGGGTAGCGGATATAAGAGGCAGAAGAAGGCAATATTTTCTCAAACTGACAGCCCTTCCCCATCCCCTTCCACCACAATTCTCCCAGGCTCTTGGGGCTGTCAGGATTTCAGGTGGGGGCTGTTCTGCCAGCCCTCCTGTGGCTGGGAAGGTTGAGACCAGGTGCAACCTGTGCTCTGGGGCCAGGAGGGGTGCGAGGCTGGGGTGGGTGTGCCCTCCCAGGTTGAGGGCCACCCTTCCCATGCTCCATGGAAAGCTGCGGCTGTGTGCGGCTCTCCCTTATGCTTTGTATGGATGAGGCCATACACCTCCCACACTCTCCCTCATGTTTCAGCCAGGGAACACTGGGGCTGCACTGGCTTGCCCCTACAGTGTGTGGGAGGGAGACCTTAGCTCCCACAGAGCTCTGGGTGGGTGGCGTGGGGCTGGGGTCTTACCTTTCTCAGCCTTAGGTTCATCCACCCCACAGGCATATCCAGTTCTTATGCAGCAGCATGTCATTAAAGTTTCAAGAATTTTAGGCAACCCTTAGAACACAGGAGTGGCTTTATCTCTGTGAGTAAAACCAATATCTCAAACTCGTGCCAGTAAAAGCTTTACAACACACTTCACTACCATCTCATATTCTCAAGCTTCAGGTGCCCAATCAAGAGTGCAGAAATAGTACAATGTGACTTAGCTGGCCAATGACACAAAAGCTTTAGTGCCATCCTCAAGCGTTCAAAAAAATCATGAGTCAGGCAAAATTATGAAATTGCTTGAAATCATTAGGTTTTCTTTAAAAATAAACACTAAATTTGGGGTTCTTTTTTTCACCTTCAAACATGTAAGCGCTTAATCAGCACTCGAGTCACACGCTACATCTTTTCTCCACCTCCACCACCTCTAAAAATTATTTTTTTTTAAAGAAAGATAGATTCATATGACTATGGGAGAATCTCAAGAGCTGAGATGGGCTTAAATGAATACCACCTCTCTCAAGACTTGAAATAAAATCACAAGAACTAGCAGCAATGACAAAGTTTGAAATTCATCCCATACAGGGGATGAAGACAATGTCTTTTTCAGTAAACTACAGCAAGCTTTTATAAATAATTTGTTAAAAATCATAGACCACAGTAACCAGAGCCTAGAATCTGCAGTTTTCTGCTAATTGTCTGCAGTCCACAGATCCTCCTCTCATGATGAATCTCTGTAGGCACATCCCACAATCTTACACAACAAAAGTCACTACACACACACACACACACACACGTCATATTTTGAAGCCATACATGGGACATAAGTAGTGTGTAAGTTTTGTGCTGGTCTGCTATTCAGTGCTGAATTTTCTCAGTAAAATACGAATGTAAAATTTCATCTGTTTGCAATGCAGTAACATGCAGGAGTCCCAATCATGGACCAGAAACCCACTGTTTTAGGCACTGGCTGAAATACATTACACAAGCCACAAGCTGAAATGCACGTTCATAAAACACTGACCAACTAATTTTGAATAATGAGTCAATTAATAAAAATCTAACTTTGATTACTGATTATTTGTGAATAGAAGAAAGGGTTAAATAAATAATTCTCTTTATGTAGCTCACCCCACAATCAGCAATGAAATACTAACATATGGAAAGCATGACAAAAATGTAAAAAGTACCTTAAAATCAAAGTAAGAACCCATGACTTTTTCCTACACTCTCTGAAGTACAGCACGTCCTATGCACCCAGTAGAGGACATCTTACAGTATTAACACTGTTGAAATGTTATAATTAAAGGTCTGTCAAAATTCCCATTAAATCCCTGATTTTCAAGGTTTAATTAATAACAACAGTTAAAATTAATGTGAACAGAATTAGAGCTACTGTCACATTCTTACAGCACATTTATTTTTTATTTCAAGTCTGTACAATATACAGGGTTGATCCTGCTCTCTTTACTCACACAAAATTTCCTACTGAAGAAGAAACTCTTTGAAGATAAAGCTCCACATTGAAGTCAGTGGGACATTTGCCAGAATGAGAACTATGGTATCTGCCCCTAGAACAGTCACAGGTTTGCAAAAAATTAGGCATTAATTGGATGGACATTTATTCACAGTTTTCAAGGCCCAAAGGGATTGCTGTGGCCATCTAGTCTGGCCTCCCATATAAAACAAGACATAGACTTTCCTCAATGTAATTCTTAGTGCTGACCTTTTAAAAAAAAAACATGCAATCTTGATTTTAAAATTATCAATAATGGAGAATCTACCATGACACTTAGTAAATTGTTCTAGTGATGAACTATTTTCACTGTTAAACAGTGTTCACTTATTTTCAGTCTGAGTTTGTCTAGCCTCAACTTCCAGAGACTGGATCAAGTTATCCTTTTATCTACAAGCCTGAAGAGCCCCTTACAGGTTATACCTCCCTGGTCCGGCATGGTTGGGACCTGACTAGTCCTGAACAGGAGAATTTGCCAGTTCAGGGGAGGTCCCCTGTGTGGGTTCCGCCAAGCCTCAAGCAGACACTCTGCCTTCCTTGCCCCCACCCACACACTGGGCTGCTCACCCAGCTGCTGTGGGAGGCTGGCCAGAATCTGTCCACAGCCCATGCTATCCCTGTTTGTGGGGCTTTGTGCTGGCCCATCGGGCTGATGGGGGACACTGGCCCCAAGCTACACCCTCCTGCACCTACCCCGCAGGGCTGCTGAGGGATACTGGCTTTTTGAGACATGGCCCTGTGCTGCTGCATGCTGTGAAGCTGCTGAGGGACACCAGCTTGCCCTCCTGCCTGGACTCTTCGGTCCTGGAGCATCCCTGGTCCTGTTGAACGAGGGAGGTTGCTGGACTTGAGATTGCCAGTTATAAGAGGTGCAACCTGTATTAAATATTTGGTCCCCATATAGATAATATTTGGGTCAATTTCACAGTCACAGGATATAAAAAACTGTAAATTTCATTATTTAAATCTGAACTTTCACATAGTTGTAATTGTCCTTGACCCAAAAAGGAGATGTGGGTGGTTGCAAGGTTATTGGGAGGGCTTGCAATATTGGTACCCTTACTTCTGTGATGCTGCTGGGTGGAGTGGTGCCTTCAGAGAGAGGCAGTTGGATAGTAGTGGCTGCTTGTCAGGAGCCCAGCTCTGAAGGAGATGTCTGTCAATAGACGTGCAAAAGTAAGGGTGGCATGGTATGGTATTCCCAACCTTCAGCCCTGCTGCCAGTGGGGCACTGCATTCAGAGCTGTACATGCAGCCAACAGTCACTGCTCTCCAATGGCTCAGCTCTGAAGACAACACAGCAGAAGTAAGGATGTCATGGTAACTGGCCAACAGCCACTGCTCTCCAGCTGCCCAGCTCTGAAGGCAGCAGAGCAGAGGTAAAGGTGGCAATACAAAACCTCCACTTAATATAACCTTTTGACCCCTCTGCAGTTCCCTTTGGGATCAAGATCCCCAGTGTGAGAAACACTGGTGTCCCCTAAGAAATCTGTATCATATAAGGTAAAAGTACACAGAAGACCAGATTTCACAGGACAAAACAAGACTTCGCAGTCCAGGATGTTTTTTATGGCTGTGATTTTGGTAGGACCCTACCAATATCAAGTCACCCTTCAACCTTCTCTTTATTAAGCTAATTTGAGAAAGCTGATTATACAATAATATAAATACAGTATTAGAATGGAAGTTCAAGCCATAATTATTTGCATTATGAAGAATATCAAAACTGTCACCTTTGAGTATTATTCAAGACCCTTATTCTACAAGCACCCACGCCTACAGCTCCTCACTTAGGGCCAAGTCTGATTCACTGAAGTTACTGGAAATAGATCCATTTATTTCAATAGGAGTGGTATCAGACTCTTTGTTACTGGGCATTTTATCAGAGTCAGAACTACAGGGCTGGGTCACCTGTTTAAAAAAAGACTAAGTACTGATATTTTCCTCTGCAGGCATAAGAAGGAATTAAATGTTGTTACTGTAACAATGGTTGTTAGAATCTTTGGAGACTGATCGAACCACCTGATCATGTGACAAGGCTATAGAGTTTTTCTAACATGGGATAATGTCATATGACTAATGCTAAGATATAGACAATGTCTCACCATATCTGACATGTACGCCAGATCTATGGAGGGAAATGAGCATGAATCACTCAGCCCAAAAGGGAAGTTGGCAAAATACCACTTGAGATGGTGGCTGCACTGCTCAGTTTTCTCAGAAGCAAGTTATACTGTATCGAAATTCAAGAGGGTAAACTCCTTTAACATACTACTACTGCAGCAGGCATAGAGATACCAGAGATACGCAACATATGCCAGTAGGAGCATGAAAAGAACTGCAGACTTCATTCAAAAGTCATTTAAATGTCATCCAGAATACTTTAATATATACATCTCATAGGAAAAGCATGTATTCTTGATAAGAAAGAAGTTAAGAGTTGAGACTGTTAACCATTATGTTTCAGACAAATAAAAAAAACTAAATCATGAGAATTTTAATAGTTAACAGAAGAATTAATTGGACACCAAATTATTTGCTGTTAAAAACTGATATCAAGGTCAAAACAAGGTTATTGTAAAAACTAACTTCACATTACAAAAACCAAAACCACTGTAGATTAGTGAAAGCTAGCTGCGTGGCCACAGTACTACCAAGATTGGGTCCCCATTGTACTAAACACGGTACAATTCATGGTAAGAGACAATCCTAGGCCTGAACAGTTCATAATCTAAATACACAACACAGTTTTACAGATAGGAAATTATGGTGAACAGAAGTTAAGTGATTTGCCATAGGCCACATGTTAGGTCTATGGCAGAGTCAGGAATTGAAATCACGTTGCCTGAGTCTCCAGTCAGATTGCTTCATGTCTTTTCAGTACAAACTGCAAAGACATACAAACCCAAAATGAATTTGTGAAGCAAGACCATGAATCCTATGAGAAGAAGACCAGTTTATTAAAGTCAGATGATCAAAGTATGTGTCTTGTCTGCTGAAGAATATGAGGAGGTATTAGTAGACTGGATGCATTAAAGACATAAAACACCACACTGACATCCTGCCACAAACACACACATCATTTAATCACCCATTAGCACTGAGAAATAAAATAACAGTTTGACTAATTGCAGAACTGCAAAAAGTTGGGGAAAGACTTCTTTAAGCAATCTTCACTTAAATAAGCTAAATTAAATGTCAATACTAAACTAACAAGACAAAACTAGGACTCCAAGCTTGCAAAAACCTCATGCAAAATGTGATGCTTAATATAATTTATGCCAATGACCGTTAACAGCAATAAGGCTGCTGATTAAGGGTAGGCAATGGAGACATCAGTAGAGCTCTGTGTCTTTGGTGAAGAACAAATCCCAGCTCCCTTCCCGTAACACTGCCTTGCACTTAGGAACTTTCAGGGTCTAATGAACAAAAGTATACATACATAGGACATTATTCTTCTCTAATCTATGCCAGGAGCAATCCAACCACAGTGAAGAGTTACGCACTTGATACAAGTAAATACTTATGTGTAAGCAGCTACGGTTACTTTGCGAAGAGTTCTATTTAAATTAATCTTACCATCACTCAGTTCACTTCTGGCTTCACTTGCTCGGTCAGCTGCTGCAGCAGGAGTACTTGCCTGGGCTCTAATGTGTTCTGTGTTGATTCCTGAGCAGGTTGTGCAAACTGACATAAATTCATAAACAACTTTGACGGATGCACTGCAGCATGGGACAGCATTCTGCTTTCTAGCGGCCAGCACACTGTAGCTTGAAGTAACAAGACTGTCATCAAAGAAAAACAGAAATAAATGAGAATTTTACAAAGCAAAGCTGTTTGTAGACACATACTACAAGCATCACCAGGTTCTGTTTGCATATAAGTGTAGATCCCATTCAGTTTAAGGCTAGAGAAAAAAGCAACATCCTTCTCTTACGATTTCCTGAAAACCTCAACATTCTGTATTTGTTTAATAATGGATTTGAAACTATTGTCATGAAAAGGAGCACCTCAGATAAGGGAAATAGAATTCTATCACATTGGAACAAAGGTGAAACAAGGAAAACCAACAGATGGATTGCTATTTGCACCTGTGAACAATACATTATATTTTATTATGAGCTAAAGTAAACAGGTACATCTAAACTGCACCATAGATATAGAACCAAAATGCCGTTGCTAGGTTCAAATTTCCTAACCTTTATTTCTCTTATTACTCACTTGTCCATTTGTTGTTGTTTAATTTCAGTTATTTAGATGATGTAGCATGTGCATTTGCAGGAAGTTTGACAGTGGGTACATTATAGGACTTAGTCTTTTTATAAATTGTGATCAAATGCCTTCTAGTTTGTGTGCGTGTCTATCTCCAAATTCAAAAGAAGGGAAGGAACAAAACAAAAAAACAAAACAAACAAAAAATTATCCCCCCCAAGATATTGATAAAGAAGTTAAAAAAAACTAAGGACATGAAGAGAAAATACCATTTAACTGCCTATACATGAATGCTAGGAGCCTGAGTAAGAAACAGGAAGGGGCGACTGAACCCTCCTCTGGTTTGTGTGTGTGCCTGGAGTGACTTTTAATGATTTTTAACTCCTGGAGCAGCTGCTTTAAAATCCAGGTGCTGCTTTAAGCAGCACATGCTTCAGGCAACCCCCACCCCCATGCAAGCGGGCGATCAGTCACATGGTACCTCCCACCCGCCAACATCCCTGGGCCTGCCTGCAATCAGACTCTCCCCCAGTTATGTGTATGCCTGAAATAATTTTTCATGATTTTTAATTCTTGGATCGGTTGCTTTAAAATCCAGGTGCTGCTTTAAGCAGCACACTCTCCAGACAACCCCTCACCCGCACCCCCACTCCATTGGACAACCAGAACCTCCCCTGGTTCACTTGCAGGCCTGGAGCAAATTTTTATGATTTTTTAAACCCCCTGGAGCAGGTGTTTTAAAATCCAAGTGCTGTTTTAAGAATGCCGCAATGCAGCCACCCACTACCTGCCAGGCCAACATCCACCGTGATACGTGCCCCCCATTCATTGCTTTAAAAAGGCTGGGCATGGACAAGCAGCAAATTTTTTTTCCCCATGAGCTGAAGATAGCTTACCATAGTGTTTATGGTAAACTTCAGCTGCAGAAGAACTTAAATCGTTACGATTGGAATTATGTTTTCTGCAGTCTTAAGAGTCACCAGAGTGACTTTGCAGTTGCAATTATGTCCTTCCACAGAGACAGAGGGCCATTCATTCTGTCAGTACGATCATTGTTCTGAGTAAAGATAAAAATGTTGCTACTGACTGTGCCATTAATATTTCTACATTTATTTTATCAGGACCCAACCTTTCTAGATGACAGAGAGGCCCCAGTTCGGTCCATAAGAGGTTCCCCCAAACATGGAGGAGGAGGTAGTCCTGACATGAAATACTGGAGAGTTATTTTGATGTTTTAACAAAGGAAAAAAGGAGAGCTGACTGAAGGAAAACCGTGATGCACGGTCAAGCACAAATGCATGCTTCATTCCTGTCCATAATGAACAGGCAGACTGAGCTGATTGAGAAATCACAATCAGCAACATCTGCCTTAATTGAAGCAGTGGTTGAGAAAACAAAGTCATCAAACTCTGCACTCCCACTCCAACACATGCCCCATTATATGTCACACTATCTTTACACATTACTTTCCCCTTTTAGGGTCCCTGTATCCCAAGGCCACTCCAGGCACCACCAATATATTCCACCCTTATCCCATTCATTCTCCTCCTCTGGATGGGGCTCTGCATTTCCCACCCACTCCAGGCACCAACATTTTAGACCTCCCTCAACCCAATCAGTCCCTTCTCCTGCTCCTGTTTCTGCATTCCCTGTCCAATCTACGCCCCCTACTTCTATACCTCTCCCCGCCACTCATTCTTTCCCCTCCCCTCGTCATTCCTCCAGAACAAGGAGGGGAAGGTCATGGAGAGCTCTGCACTCTGTCCTCACAAAGTCACGCCCCCAGCAGAAGGCTAACCCACAATGAACCATGATCTTATTATCCTTATGTTTTCCTATAGCCACCACTCTGCCATTAGTGCCACCTAAATTAAAAGATTATAGTTTGAAAAAAAAAAAGTTTTGTTTATTAGTTAACATGCTCTGGGGTTGGATGGGTGGTGATGGTTGTCATGCAGTTGGAGGGGGGTTTCATAAAGGGTAAGGAGACAGCATAGGTTAGGAAGGGTGCCAGTTAACACCCTTCACAGTCATTCACAAACTTGGTTTTCAAAGCAGCCCTGACTTTCAGTGCTTCTTTCTGGGCTTTCCTGTTTTCCCTTGGGGTCTATTGCTGATCATTTCTTGCTAAGATCTTTGCCCTCAGCACTCTCACAAGCATGAAACTTTCCCCCCTCAGCTCGCAAATGTTAAGAATAATATAGCAGGCCCCAATGACATTCAAATTCAACTTTATAATATCTAGTGTTAAAAAGTGGACTTTAACAAATTTGATTTTTTATTCCCAAGTCTAGGTATACCCTGATTTTTCACCAAACTGCCCCGGCCCCTCTCCTTAATGCTGGGAATGCATTAGACATTGGAGGAGCAGTGAGGCTAAATCAATATGGAGAGAGACAGGAGATGGAGAATAGAATTACAGTTAGAGAGCAGATTCTCTCTCCTCACAAACCAAGTCTATTTGAAAGGTTTTACTGTTTTCCCTCTATGTCTTATACAAATGTATCACATTACATGGAGGAGACTAGGAACAGAATTTCTGATATTTCTGATGAAATGTTAGGAAGAGATCATTTTATCCATTTGCCCATATTGAGACAAGCTTCCAAGATCTTCATTGTTAAGAGTAGTGCCTTTTTTGTATTAAAAATAGAGGAACCAGGACTCAGCTGGCTCCCTGCCCCCAACCCCAGCCAATCCCATGGCTGGGGCTGCTGAGGTGCCAGTACTCAGTTAAGAGATTTTATATGTTTTAATCTGGATTCCTAGACTCAAAACTTACAAGAAATGCTCAATACCTCCCATGAAATATATTTCAAAAGGCCTGATTCACAATAACCCTCTATTTTATTTATTAATTTTATGCAAAATGGGTGTGTGGCGTTATCACTGTAACTTGGTAGCCTTTTATACCCACTTTGCACAGGCATCAATAATGACACAAATGCAGGACAGTACTAAGTTTGGCTCGGTGTCTCTGTATGCATCCTGCTCTGTGGCAGTTGTGGAATTCTTTCAGGATTAAAGTTATTTTATTGATCTTGTAGGTGTTTACACGTATGGGACTGAAGAGAAGACTCCCAAGAAAAGGAAGTAAAAAGACGAAGGGGGAAAATTAGATTGACTAAATATTAATAAACACATAGCAGCATTGTGTAGATGGTCATTCACGAGCATGACCTGACTTTCAATTTAAGTTAGTCAAAGACATAGCTATAATGCAAGAATAGCCCCAGAGGTATTAGAGGTGGATAGGAAAGAAATAAGTCATGTAACATTGAAGAATAGTACCTGATATGCTGTGTGATACCGCTGTATGTGTAATAAAACATTAAGCTGGTAAATATGAGAAGCCAAGCACCTGAAGATGCCAAAGACTTACTAGTTTATGATAGCCAAGGACTGTAATGGAGGATCTTAGTGAAAGAGTGCAAAACTGCCAGTCAATACCTATAATCATAGTTCTCATGATCTTTTGACCTCACTGCATATAAAACTGAGTGTATTAACAAACTCTAGCTACTGTTGGTTGATTTCTAAATCTTTTGACCTCACTGCATATAAAACTGAGTGTATTAACAAACTCTAGCTACTGTCAGTTGATTTCTAATGAGAGAATTCTGGTTCATCACATCCCGAAGAGAACATATGTTTACTTATCCAATTATAATAAAAAGCACACCTTTTTTCAAGTTATAGGCTGAGCAGACAGAAGAGATTCCAGAAATATTGCAAGTCTTTTTGGAAAATGTAGGAAGACTCCCAGGATCTACTGCCTTCAAGTGCTGCTGCGGGCTATTTTGCAGGGTTGTATGCATATGCTGTCTCTATTAAATAGCTAAATAGAGAATTTGGATTTCTAGTAATCTTGACCTGGCAAGAGTTTGAAAAGCAAATTTTCTATACCAAACTGATGTTTACCTGGCATAAAGTAACATAACACCAAAGACTAAACTGGAGCTATACTGATTTATATCAGCTGAGGATCTGGCCCATTTTTTAAAAAGTTTGTCCAATCTGAGAAAGTGTGTAACTGAGTGGACGTGCATGGAGCAATATAAAAACTGAGATTCAGGTAACATTTCTGGAGTTGTGGAAAGCAATAAAGCTGCCAAGCTTAAAGCACATCGAGAGAACAAAGCTATGTGATAAAAATTATCTAAAAGCATTTGATTTATGGCAGGATTTCTCTACTGGTATGTGATACCTTAACACAGCATAGCAAGTATATTGCAGAGAAATCTCTGTATATGCTTTAGCTGGTGCTTAGAAGCATTAATATTCCCTTATGCTAAACAAATCTTTGCATGATCTTTGCCATTACTAATTCATAAATAGGTCCTGGTCAAACTGAGTAGACCAGGCCACATGATCATATGACATAAGACTTGCTTCTGTGGAGGATGTTCTTGCTTCTTTTTCTCCTGCTGCTGCCTAAGCAAAAGCTGTTGCCTTGACAACACAGGGCTTTCTCCAGTTCCTCACAAGACAATGGGAAGAAAGCCAAGTCCTCTTCTCAAAAAAAAAAAAAAACAGAACTGTTGAGAAACAAACTACTGTCTAAGCACCTTGGACCATTTAATGGGGACCCTGCCAAAACAAGCATCGAGAATACTATTAAAGTAATGTGATTTCCAAAAACTAGACACGGGCGCATCATCAGTCAGATGTTGTAAAGGCCAAGACCATAACAAGGTTCAAATATTGAACTAAATAAATTGATGGAAGATAGGTCCATCAATGGCAATTAGTGGCCCCTAGCCACAATGAGCATGGATGGTGTCTCTAGCCAGGGGCAAATGCTGAGGAGGCCACCAGCACACAGAAGGGCCAGAACAATCTGCCTCTGCCGTAGGCCCCACCTGTCCACACCCCAACTCCACCCTACCTCTTCCCCGAACCAATGCAGCTTGAGGGGCTATTGGGGCTGGGGTCCAGAGCTGGCGGCATGGGTCTGCCCCCACACTCACCAGCAGTGGTGGGGGAAGTGGAGCAATACAGACCCAGTTTGCTCTTCTCCCCCTCCCATAATGCTCTGTATCCTGCTCCCTTCCCCAAGTGACATGGCTGGAGGAGCAGAGTGAGCTGGAGCTGTGTTGCTTTGCTTACCCTGCTGCTGCCAATGAGTACAGTGAAGGGTGGATCCCTGTTATGGGCCTAGGCTACTCTGCTAGTCCCCAGGCTGCTCAGAGCCTCTGGCCATGCTGGCTGGCCCTGTGTTCCTCCTGCCCATTGCATTTGAGCGCATGTTCCCTCCTCATTTCCCCACATGCATTATCCCTGTCCTTAGCCTCTCTTTTCCAGAAACTGTGAATGGGTGACAACAGATGGATCACCTGATGATTCCCATCTCATTCCAGGCTAAGATTCAGGAGGACTGAAAACAGAAACAGTCTTTACAACTGATTTTCCCAGTGACTCTGTGTATAAAGTCAATGCTGATTGATGGGGATTCAGCAACATCCTGACCGAGTACGTTCGTCTTCTTTAGGCTGATGGTAAGCCCAAAGTCCTTGCACGCTTTGGAGAACCAATCCAGCAGTTTTTGAAGCTGGTCTTCTGTGTGAGACACTACAGCAGGATCGTCTGCGAACAGCATGTTTCTGATGAGGACTTCTCGCACCTTAGACTTAGCTTTCAGCCTTGCAAGGTTAAACAGTTTCCCATCAGATCTTGTGTGCAGCAAGATGCCCTCTGTTGAAGATCCAAAGGCATGCTTCAGGAGGAGTGCGAAGAAGATCCCAAACAATGTCGGAGCAAGCACGCATCCTTGTTTGACGCCACTCCTGATTCTGAAAGCATCCGATAATGCGCCGTCATATTGGATGGTTCCTCTCATGTTTTCGTGGAACGACTGGATCATCTTGAGTAACCGTGGAGGACAGCCTATCTTGTGGAGCAGTTTGAACAGACCATCTCTGCTGATGTCCATGAGTTCGTTTACCTCGGGTCCACCATCACTGACACCCTGTCATTGGACACTGAGCTAAATAGGAGGATCGGAAAAGCGGCCACAACTCTGTCCAGACTCAGCAAGAGAGTGTGGAATAACAACAAGCTGTACACTCACACCAAAATGCAAGTCTACAGAGCCTGCATCCTCAGCACCCTTCTTTATGGCAGCGAGACTTGGACCCTGTATGCCCGCCAGGAAAAGAGGCTAAACGTCTTCCACTTGCGCTGCCTCAGGCGCATCCTTGGAATATCATGGAAGGACAGAGTTACCAACACTGCTGTCCTCGAGCAAGCTGGAATCCCAACCATGCACACCCTCCTCAGGCAGCGTCGGCTCCGCTGGCTTGGCCACATCCACAGGATGAATGATGGAAGGATTCCAAAAGACATCCTGTATGGTGAGCTAGCCTCTGGCAAAAGACCTCCCGGACGCCCCCAGTTGCATTACAAAGATGTCTGCAAGAGAGATCTCAGAGAGGTAGACATCGAGCTGGACAACTGGGAAGAACTAGCAGACGACCACAGCAGATGGAGGCAGGGGTTACACAAGGGCCTTCAGAAGGGCGAGTTGAAGATCAGACAGCTAGCAGAGGAGAAACGAGCGCACAGAAAGCACAATAAGGACTCGCCAGACACCCACTACATCTGCAAGAGATGCAGCAAGGTCTGTCACCCTCATGTGAGTCTTTATAGTCACAATAGACACTGTAAATGAAGTCCTCAATTGAAACTTTAAAGGGCGCGATCCATAGTCTATGCAGACTGAAGGATGCCTACTACTACTGTGTATAAAGACAGGAGATACAATCCTAAATGGGAAAAGATATTTTGCAATTAACACCTGCTTTGCCATTTGTTCTGGGAGATAGGACAAGAATGGCCTTCTTTATACTGTGTGTTTCTTCTCCTCTAAATATCATGGGTTACAATTTTTTACCAAGAAAGACTGAGTTAAAAAAGGATTGGTGGGTTGAGGGGTGGAACAGGTTCCCTAGGCAGGGGTTCTCAAACTTCACTGCCCTGCAACCCACTTGATAACAAAAATTATTACACAATCACAGGGGAAAGAATTGAAGGTCAAACTCCATCATCATGGGCAGAGGGGAGGGGCCCAAAGGTGAAACCCAAGCACTACTGCTTGGGGTCCAGGGAGGAAAAGCCAGGAGCAGTGACCAGAGCCAAAACTTGAAGGTTTCAGCAGGGTACAGGGAGGCTGTAACCAGAGCCCCACCACCCAGGGCTGAAGCAGAAGACTGAACTCTACCACATTTCAGCTTCAGCCTGGGGCTGCTGGGCCTTGCACTTTGGCTTCAGCCCTGAGCTCCAGCAAGTCTAACACCAGCCCTGGTGAACCCACTAAAGTGGAGTCACAATCTAGGGCCCTAACCCACAGTTTTAGAGAATGATGCTCTAGAGACAATGACGAACAGAGGCATTTTTATACTATTGGGGCTGGATTTAGGGGCAAGTGACTCAGTGACTGCCTGGGGTGCTGGGCTTGGGTGGCACCGGGCTCAGGGTACTGATTTTGTTGCTAGTGAGAAAAGGGAAAAATAGAATATTTGAAGTAAAATGTTTCAGGTATTCCATACATGGCCTTATTTTTCACTTAGGCTATGTTTATATTTGGAGCTATTACACAATACCGAAGTATCCTAAAATAGTAACTAAGTGTCTAGGAAATGCCCCCGATATTTCGACATATTTTTCAAAATACCAGGTACGCTATTTTGGCATCCCTCTACCCTTGTTGTGGGAGGGGTAAGGGATGCCTCTAAGTAGCATGGTATTTCAAAGTGAACTCAAAACAGGATACCCTATTTGCATATCTGCAAATTGCAAATTGCATATCTTATTTTGAGTTAGGAGCATAGTGTAAACATAGACTAACTTCCTAGGATGTTGTGGACCTTTGTAGAATTTCAGAGAACCTTCCTGACTTTCTGAGAACTGCGTTTTCCTCAAGCCTCCTAGAATATGGCCAGCCATCCCCTTGTGGGTAACAGAGAGGCAGGGCATTGCCATGCAGTCAGTGACAATTGTTTTTGAAAGTATTGAATGAAACTAAAGTAAAGCTTCAGGACTGCTGTGACAATGATGTGAATGTAAGCCACAGACCTTTGGGGCATGGTGTACTGTTCTTTCTAACCGTAACTGGCACAGTTGAGTAAAGCCAAGGCCAGAATTTTACACAAGGCGAAAAGCCTCACAAACCAGATCACTGAGTTCTGGTTTCAGTCTCCCAGCTGTTTTCTTGGTAGCAGCATAAGGTAGAGCTGTCACTCATTTTCTGTCCTAGGTCTTTCTGCCTCTCTTTCCTTTTCTGTATTTTTCCCTTTATAACAGGCCTTTTCTCCCTCTACCAGTTGAAGCTGAAGGTGCCTGCCTCTGTGATTGGCAGTGCTGGTAACAGTGTGGGGTTGTGATCAAGCTGCTTGCTTGTAACAGAAGAAATTCTCTCCTTCCTTCCATCTATGCTCAGTATGGGGCTTGTGGAACCCATTACAGTGATCTCTGTTCCATATGGGATGGACATACTATGTTATCAAATAACTTGGTACCAGCTACATTGTGAACACAACAGCAATTAGTTTCACACATAGAGCACAAATTGCTTCCCGAAGTAAATAGCAAGTGATAATTCTTGTCTCCTAGTTTGCACATAAGAAGAGGAAGCCAAACTTGCGCTGGGAAGCAGGTGAGTGGCAGTGGCTCAATAACAGTCTCTGGAAATGTGCCCTGGTATTAGGTGGCGTGTTGCAGCTACCTCTCCGCAGAGTCACAGTCAATTCCTTTAATGTTAACAGCAAGAGAGCCAAAAAGGGCAAACTAAATCTTCCTGGGTCAAATGCAAGGAATGCATATTTGCTATTTGCTAGCCTGGCAGAGTTCAGAATCCACCTTGGTAATAGCACAGGCTTTATTCACCACACAAAATTACAGTATGTATTATTCAACCGTAACTAACTATCATACAGTGTGATTCCTTACTACCTTTCCCTATATCTCCCCTTCATTAACTGTCAGCATATCCATTTGCAATAATTCAGTATTAAAGTTGTACATCTTGTAGGTGTAAGTTTATTGTTCAAAATGACTAAAATATCTAGGTCTTCCTCCTTCTGGTAGCTAATTATGTTACCCAGATACATCCATCTTACAAAAGCAGCCTTCACCCTTTTCTTTTGCAGGATGTTTTCGTGGTTAAGCTACTGAATTGGGAGTTGGAGGAGTGGGAGTGAATTCCTTGCTCTGCCACAGACTTTCAGTGTGATCTTGGGTGAGTCACTTACCCCCTCTGTTCTCAGTGTATAATATGAGTGCAATAACACTCTCCCCTGAGCTGCGCACTACACTCCTGGGCCGGCCGCAACCATGCTGCCCGCGTCCCGGGCAACCTCTGCCACCCTGCCCATGCTCCCAGGCAGGTGCTCTGCTCCAGGCCAGACCCTGTCATGCTTCCTGCACTCTGGGCCCCATCCCACCACGCTGCTTGTGCTCTTCTGGCTGGGCACTCCGCTCCCAGGCCAGCCCCTGCTGCGCTGCATGCACTCCTAGGCAGGCACTTCGTTTCTGGGCAGCCCCCGCCATGCTGCATGCTCCAGGATTGGGCTGGCTGCTGGGTGCGGAGCTAGGGCAGAGTGCTGGGCTCAGGGTTATTGTGGGGGACACCATTTTCAAGGGGCCGCCAAAATTTGCCTGCAGATGCCAATTGGCTAGGACTGGCCCTAATCCTTAGATTCACTTTTAGGGTATTATCAGGTATTCTGCCTATAAAAACGATTGTGCAGTTTAACCAATTAATGATTAGGAAGTGCTTTGAGATTCTTTATTGGAAGGCACCACATTAGTGCTAACGAACCTCAAAAACACTCTACAGATCTGTCTATACTATGAATAAAGATGTTTGAATGAATGGAATTACTGAACATGATTAGAAGAAGACCCTGTGCTACTCT
The DNA here is from genome assembly GCF_033958435.1 of Carettochelys insculpta. Classification (NCBI taxonomy): domain Eukaryota; kingdom Metazoa; phylum Chordata; order Testudines; family Carettochelyidae; genus Carettochelys; species Carettochelys insculpta. Next base: position 43,410,566 of record NC_134146.1, on the reverse strand, counting down.
GGATAAAAGTGATGCATCAGTCTTTACCTCAACCAAGGCCTATTTCTTCAGTCACTGTACCTTGCATTGTCATTTATTCGAGTGCAAAGAAGGTGTCAAATGCAACTCAATCAGAAACCACCATTGTATTACTGCAGTTTACAGAGGAGTATCTAGTCATTCAGGCCCACTCTGTATAGGTGCACACGATGTATTGTGCAAGGCAGTAGAGAATCAAGTGCTGTCTCTTCCTGCAAACTGGTAAGCATAATTCTGGGGAAAGACAGCCACCTGTGCGTATGTAACATTTTTTCTATGGTTTGCCATTCTTTAATATAGAAATCCATCCCTGCCAAAAGTGGTCTATCAGAAATACAGACGTAGCTAACCATTTTTGTGTTGCTGTCACTAGCAAGACTTAGATGCATGAGTGGATAAATTTGAACACGTTTTTTTTCATGAAATCTGACAACAGGAATTGGAATAAACATCAGCGTATAGGGGAACACTTTAACCTCCCTGGACAGTCAATAATGGATTTAAAAGTACTCATTCTTCTGCAAAAGAATTTTACCAGAAGATTACAGAGGGAGGTATCTGAATTGGAATTCATTTGCAAATTTGGCACTTTTAAACGAGGCCTTAACAGAGTTTTCAGCTGTCTTTCAACTGCATTAAAAGGACAATTGCCCCAACTTTGATATTCACAGGAATGTGTCACAACCTACTAAATTTGCTTCATTCACTGGTCTTACTAGCAACAGGTAACCTTTTTTCCTCCTCCTCATTCTCTCCCACTCCCTGTTCCCTGCTATAGTAAGCCTGGATTCTATGTGTCTACTTCAATCATCTGAGGAAGTGGGTCTTACCCCCAAAAGCTCATGACCTAATAAATTTGTTAGTTCCTAAGTTGTTACTGGACTGCTTGTTATTAATGAAAGAAGTAAGTTTCCCCTCATTGCTCCAGGAATGTGCTTTAACCTGGACTTTGAGGAATAATTTCTAGAGGTGAGAGAGCCGATCCGTCTTCTATAGTCAGTCCTTGGCTCCCCTCCTAAACCTTCTGACAAGACTCCTAATCACTATCAAGTGTGAGAATGGTTATTGATAAGTTTAGCACTTGAGAGCCTGTGGTATTTGTTAACTTAAACCAGATCAGTCCTAACTCCTCTGCATTTGCCCGCTGCCACTCAACTTAACCAGGTCTGTAGTTACCTTTCAACTGACTAGTATCAATGATACATTTTTATTTTTAGAGCACTCAAATAGAGCCTCTAAGCTCTGTGCATGCACACACATATAGAACTACTGACTGAACATTTCCAAAGGGCAACAAGTCCTTTTAGAATAGTAATGAATATAAAAATCATTTTGTGCACTGCATGGGAGAGGTGCATTTCAAGATTTTGCCATACAGCCTCTATGAAAATTGGCCCCTAAGCAAGGGCGTGAGTCACTGATGAATACAGCACTAAGGCTTCATGCTGTGCAGCAAGAGCTGTAAAAGACATTAGAGGAACACAGGGGCGGAGGAGGAGAGAGCATGGGGGTTAGAGGCTGTTAAATAAAACCTAGTAATGGGTTTTATGTGAACAGTTTCTGAATGTTTTGAAAATGTACCACTTGATCACTGGGCATAGATCTGACTGCGGTCTTGGTGCCCTCAACTGGATGATACTATCAGGGGCTATAAACCTTTGTAGCTATAACTAAGGTCATGCCTCCTCTACAAGTCCCTCACTGCTGAAAGTAAATTAATATACAGTACTATCCTCAAAAAATTCTGCTACTGTAGACACCTGTATACTGGTAAAACTGAAGCCTACAGCTGCATAGTTCCATCACAAAATTAAACAAGCTATACTAGTAAAAGTGTAGCAAAACATAAAAGCAGTCATGTAGCCCTTTAAAGACTAAAAAAAAATAATTTATTAGGTAATGAGCTTTCATGGGGTGGACCCGCTTCTTCAGATCTGGAGATAGTGCTGCACTGGAACTGCTTTTTTGGTTTGTTAAGATACAGACTAACACGTCTCTCTCTCTAGTAAAAGTGCAGTCATTGACTCAGCAGTGTCTACATTAGGGCTTTGGGCCACACCGCTATATTAGCAAAATATATGTTATGCTCCTAACCACCACAGATATACCAGAAAAAATTCTTAAGTGTAAAGAGATTTACTAGAGATGATCACATACTAGAAATGGATTGGGTCACAAAGTTCAGGTCCAGATCCAGATTTCCACAATGTTGAAGAGTGCTCGATTTTTGGTCCAAAGTCTCTTTATTATAGAAGAAACAAAAACTGGTACCAATTTTACTTTTTCGTTTATTAACTAACAATAATGGGTGTCCTATAATTGATTCCACAACAATTCTGGATATGAGTAAATCACTTTAAGGTGCATCAGTTTCTACCCATCCAGGAAGAATGTTACAGGGTGTAATAAAGAAATGTCTTCTTCTTGGTGTTTTCTGTTTGCTTATATTCATCTCAAAATAAATAACAATGCAAGAAACTTTGCTGTGACAGCTCCACATCTCTACTGTCCTATTCTTCTCATTCCTGCAGTCTCATTAATCACTTTTTTCCCCATTCCTGGCTTCTCTCATTTTGCTGGGTGACTTCAATTTACGTATTTGTAAAGCAGATCTTAAAAAACCTTCCTTCCCTGAGTGTTGTGAAGCTTTTTGAGGTCACCAGATTAAAAGAATATGTTATATACACAAATATATATTATCCTTTGGGTTATTTTTATTAACTTGCAATACTGTAGCATTGGTTTTAAAATACTCTACAGTCTTAATTTTAAATGCCCTTAGAAGTAGGCAGCCTTTTAAATAAGATATTGTTTTTCCTGATGACCTATACATACTGCAGACATTTTTAAAGAAATGTTTATATGCTTGTTTTCATTCTGTTTAAAAGTAACAAGTTTACCTCCACAGTCATTTTCAAAAGTCAAGCCATCATGAAAACCTTTATTTTCATGCAAATGAGCTGTTTAAAGCACTGTGCAGAATCAAAATCAGTGAAGTCAATAACTGGATTTTTATTAGATTTTTATTAGATGCAATAGAAACTTGAACTTCTTACAGTGCCGAATAACTCTGGTTTTGCAGTTATATATTTTGAACAAATTAATAGTGACCTGTCTAACCAAAGATTCAATCATTTCAGAGGGCAAATAAGCTGGGGAAATTGTTTGTCAAGTTACAGCCTTATTTTGTTCAAAATTACTTCTCTTTTTCCATAAAGCTCTAATATGGCACCTATAGATTTTACCAGCAAGGGAGCATTTTCTGTTTGTTTTTTTTCCCCCACTAAGAATTACACTCTCCATTTTAAAAAGTGGAGCTTGACAACTGAGTTCTTGTTTAAAAGAAAAAAAAACAAACACTGAAAAATACAGACAAGCAGCACCATCTACTGGATTAATATATTGTAGATTAATGCATGTTACCAGGTACAGAATATATTTCCATAAGGCAAAGAAAGAAAAAAGTCATGCACACTAAAGCTTATTATCGCGACGTATTTAGTCTACAGCAGTGCTCCAATAAAACCATGGATATGGAATTTCCATGAGTATCATGAGCTAATACTTAGTACTGATACAGCATTTTATATTGTCAAGGTACAATATAAATAGTACACAAAACATGTTAAAAGAATATTACTAAGATGCAACTTTGATTTGGCTTCCTTGTGTATACACACAATGATACAGTGTTTAATTACTTGATCAGATACTATTTTTTCTGTGGGACCCTTGTCTTATTCAATGCAGATGATGAGCATCTGTTCATGACCATCTATTTAATATCTTGTTTTCTTTTCATTGTTCAGTGTGCGATTCCCCTATTTACTACACACTATTCAAACCTGATCTGAAGACAGAATAACAAACTTCCTAATATCTGAATGTTTCAGGTGTTCTTTTTCCTGTGCTTGGAAACAAATGAACCATTTGGGCTAAAATTTTCCAAAAAGTAATCAGCTGGAGGCAGACACACAGCATGGAAGATTCAAGATCAAACAGTTAAAGTTTGGCTAAGTTATAAGCAACTGAAAACAGGATCTTATAATCAGAAGCATCAAGAAATATTCACAATAGATGATGCTACCAGATCCCCCAACAGCTACCTAATTCATTTTCATAACTTTTGTTGGGAAAGATGTGTTGTTATTTAATTAAAGATCTCTATAACAATCAGTCTTCCCTTCTGTGTGTTCTCGCTATGTTGCCAACTCTTAACTTCACGAGTCAGGATATTTTGGCTAAGGCTGCAGCCAATCTGGGGAGGGGGCCAGAAGCTCCAGCCCTGTGGTGAATTTCTGCTATAAGAAAATCCCTCTTCTATATTATACTGGTAGGCCTATGTCAGAAACAAGTTCTTCATGTACACATGGCCTAGTTGCCACGTACATACTATGGATGAACAGGAGGAATTCAAAAATTAAAGGATAGACTAAGAGACTTGCCTGAGACAAGCAGCATTTCAGCACTTCCACTTCAGCAGAGATCTTCAGCCTTCTCTTGGCATAGATATGACTTGCCCTCTTAGGAAAGTTCCATACCTGCCAGGGCAAAAGAGTCCTTGTAAGGACAACAAAAGTACAAAACAAAGGAATCCACAGACTCCAGTATCCACCCCTTCTTTACAGGAAAGCTCCCTCAGTCTCAACAGTAACTCACAAGTACCCGTGCATTAATCCCTTCAACAATTTAAACAGTTGAAGCCCATCTTCCAAAAGTCAAGGTTAGCTCCAACTAGTCATAACCCTCACATAGCTCCTGGCCCTCAGCCTGACTTATATTTACTGAAAAGGCACAAAGATGAGTTACGTAACATATGTTAAAAAATAGTTGATCACCTGATATGTGAATGCAGGGAGTGTTGAAGAATTTAGATATTTTAAGGTGAGTGAAAATATCAGGAAAGTAGGGTACTATTTTTAAAAGCTCTACTATGTTTATTTAATGACATAGAGCAGGGTAAGATTGCAGTGGCATGAATATATGAAATATATGGTAGGTGGCAATTATGCACTCAATAGATGAGTATGCCTCACAATAAAGAATAAGCAAAAGAAGTCCAGGGCTGGAGACTGGGAGGAGAGTGGATGGGTTGCTCTGATGTAGCATTAGAAACTGGTCTTGATTTGCCCTCAGTCCTTCCAGTTCCTTGCATTGCCCAGGCCTGCTGACCTGCGCTTGTGAGTCTCAAGCTTGAGGGGTGGTTCGACTGGGGTATAGACATTTGGGCTCTGGCTACAGCCACGTTCTGGGCTCCTTACACAGGGCTCTGGAGCTTTGGCCCCAGCGGGGGCCAGAGCTGAACACCCACTTCGCCCGAGCCGGAATCAGATTGTTTTGAACGGCAGCGTCAGTATATCTTGAGCGGCTCGGAAGCCAAGGCTGGGGTGCCAGATTTAAGGAGGTCAGTGAAGCCTCAGCTGAGGAGGCGCTAGAGGCTGGGTTAGAATTCATGGATGAAGGAGGGAAGCCCAGCAGGTGAAGGCTGAATGGGGGGGGAAACAGAATGACTGCTCCTACCTGGGAGTAAGAAGCCAGGCTGAGCTCCTGTGAGGAGCGGGGGGAAGGCAGTGGCAGCCGGGGCAGCACGCCACCGGATGTCGAGGTCTTTCCCGCCTCCAACTTCCTGTTTGGTCCGTAACCAAGGGCTTCCCGTTGCTAAGGGAGCTGGCGGCGGTGGAGCCTGCTCCAGAGTTCGGAGCGGAGGCGGCCGCAGGGATCCTACTGCCCCAGCATGAGCAGCGCCGCCACCTCCTCGGTCCTGGCCGAGCTGGACTGGGACGATGGATTCGCCATCCCCGTGGCCAACGCGGAGAACAAGGCGCTGGAAGAGGAAGTGAGTGGGGAGGCTGCAGCCCGACTGGCGGGCACGAACCCGGCCCCGCCGGAGGACTGATCCCTCCCAAACTCGCCAGCGGGAGGGAGGCTGAAATGGCCCCTGCCCCTAGCGGGGAGGAGCGGGAAATACGGAATAACGAACCCCTTTCCCAGTCGTCCACCCTCCTCCCCAGGGAGGTGGGGGAACATTGAGCCATCCGTCTGCCTCCTTGTCGGGCAGGACGAACCCCTCCGCGCTCCTAGACGAGGAGCCCCTGAAATAACCCCCGCCCCCATGAACTCCCACCTGCTTCCCTAGTGGAGAACCCCTCCCAGGCCAGAGGCGCTCCCCGGGTCTCATATTGAGGATACTACTGCTCAGTTTACGGCCTGACCCAATGGCTCGCCAGGGCGCTGTGCTACTGGAGGCACCATTTGACAGCTGATTTTATACCACCCGCCCCAAGGGCTATCCACAGAGCTCCAGTGACATTTTTCATAAGGACTGACCTGTTGTGCTGGACAAAATCTTCATCCTTCGTCACTCCTATGCTGGTTCTGTGTTTGTGGGCATGCTGACAACCTCGCGTTTTCTATTAATAGTCTTCCAGGATAGGAGCTTGATTCACCATTACCCTACACTTCAAGCAGTTATTCATATCAATGCACAGAGGGTGTAATGTGCTACAAAATTAGAAAAAATATAGGTTTCACACCTACTTTGTGCTGGTTAAAATGACCATGTAAGGTGGAAGAGAAGGATGATGAGGCCCTTGGAACAGTGGTAGCCACACTCTGGCCCCTGGTAATTTCAGTTGGATGCTGTATTTATCATGTCCTGCCTTATTTAAACTGTTGTGAATCATTGTCATGTACTTACTGTTAAACACTAGACGAGTCAATTGCAAGAGTAGAACCATAGTTTACATAATCAGTTACTTTGGGATGCATTTGGCTAAAATATGATATATAAATAAATGATGATAAACAGAATTCCATGTCAAATTGGGTTTTATTTAGGCATAAGTAATATTACTTTTAAAATATATTTTTCCATAGCTCAACTATATTTATTTTTCTCTACCTTTGTTTTCAAAAATCTGAAATATATTGGCTATATTTTTGTAGTTTACATGTCATAGTTTATATAGTTGTAAACAGGCAGTTGTGGCTTGTTAAGTACTGTGTAGTATATATAGCTATTTGAAGAAGTTTATTGAACACAATAGATTATTCTGTTTGTTTATAGTTGCAAAAGCTGCAGAAAGAAAAGGCAAATCTAAATAATCAGTTGACTGACTTTGAAGAACGTATTAAAGCAATGACATCACATTTGAAAAATGTCAGACAAGAGTTCAACTTCACACAGGTAGGTTCTTGTAGAGCCTCCTTATCCAGTTAAGGATTCTACTAGATATTTTTCTCTAGTTTGTACTCATTTGAATCTATTTTATTACTGATGAGAGATTGCCCAGCCTTATCTTCCACTGCTTGCCTAGGAAACAAATTAAGACATCTCAAATATTATTTTATTGTAATTAAAGTGAATAAATAATGATTGTGCATGGAATGAAGCCTGGAAGGATAGATTTTAGGATAGTGTAGCAATGGGTACTTATGGAAGTCATATAGATGTTTGGACCCAGAAAAAATAAAACTCCTCTGAAAGAGGAATGCAAATGAGGGAAATTGAAAATGCAAAGGAGACACTGATTTACATATCTTGCACTTCATTTGCATAATCTCTTCTCGGAAGAGATTCTTTCGAAAGGAAAAAAACAGTGTACATGGGACTCTTTTGAAAATAAACTCCATCTTTAAAAGAACTGTTCTTCTGGAAACAAAATAGGAAGAGATTATGCAAATGAAGTAAGATATGTAAATCAGTACCTCATTTGCATTTTCAATTTCTCTCATTTGCATTCCTCTTTCAAAAGAGGAATACAAGTGTAGAGGTAGCCTATGTGACTCAAATTTTCAAATGATAGTGGTTTAGGATGACTCCGTTTTTTGATACCCAACTTCACACACTTTTAAGGGGGCTAATATTCACAGGCAGGTACTCAGAATTTTCTGAAAATCTCCCCCTTTGCAGGGCCTCAGGCTGGATTCCCAAAATCAGTAAATCACAGCTTACAGTTTCAAACAGATGTCTGAGAAGAAACTTAGTAATTAATTTACTGATGCAGCCTATGCGGAAGAGCGCTGAGAGGCTGATAGATGGTTTCCCTGCAGCTGAACCGCCTCTTAGTTTTAATGTGCTAGATGCAAGTTTTAATTAGCGACTGAGATGAAGAACACTATGTGCTCCTTCTTCTGTAAGAGAAAAACCTCCAGAAGGTAAAAGACTAGGTATTGTATAGGGGAAAATAGATTAAAGTAGTTTTGCCAGACAAAGAGAGGTACCCAGCTGGCATGTGGCAATATCCGTGTCAGCTAATCCATCTCAGTTCAAAATAATAGAATACAGTTTGTTGTTTGGCCTACTGAATCAGACAGAAAACTACATGGTGATGGAGAGACTAGTTTGAATATGACTGTCTGTACTGCTGGTTGGCTCTGAATTAGAGAACAGTGAAAAAACGGATTCTGAATTTTACATGAAGTGTTTTTGAATCACTTAGGTGGATAGGTATTGGAGAGGTAGCTGTGTTAGTCTGCGTCTTCAAAAACCGTAAGAAGTCCTGTGGCACCTTATAAACTAACAGTTATTTTGGAGCATAAGCTTTTGTGGGGAAAGACCCGCTTCATCAGATGCATCCAACCAGCAGTACAGACAGTCATATTCAAACTAGTCTCTTCATCACCATGAAGTTTTCTCTCTGATTTAGTAGGCAAAACAACAAACTGTATTCTTTGCCCATGAAAGCTTATGCTCCAAAATATCTGTTAGTCTGGAAGGTGCCACAGGACTTCTTGTGGTTTTAGCTAGGTAGGGAAGGCTAATCTGAGAAAATTAGATACAGGTAATTGAGTTTTTCATATTAATTCCGTATGTAAAAGTCCAAACACCAGTAAGTGGAGTTGCTCTGAATTAACACCAGTGCAGATCAGATCTTGAATTTCAAGAGTATTCATAAGCATTATTACATTAGTTCTGTAAAATGCATAGATGTAAAGTTCATAGTTTTATATAAGCATTAGCTTTATTAGAATTCTGATTTTGGTGAAATAATAAAAACGATATGGAGTGTTAAATGCCTGTTAACCATTACATGCAAAATAATGAACTATGTTATTGCCTAGTCTCTTTACAGAGCCAGAGAGAATGAAATTGAAACTGAAGAGCACTTTAAAGCCCTTGCTGAGAGAGAGCTTGGACGTCTCAAAAAAGAGATTCAAAGGCTGGAAAATGAGATGGTTTCCTTAAGAGAAAAGAAAAATACTCAAGAGGTAAGATTCAAGAATATTGTAATATGTAACCTGTTTATCACTATTTTTCTTGCAATAAGCTGTTTTATTTTCCTTTAGACAAATAAGGTAAAAAGGCAACAATTTTAACAATAGTACTTTCTAATAGAGCACTAATGCCTGTGACATCCCCTGCCTACTTGGGACTCAGTCTCTTCAGCCCTTACTCAGGAACATGTTAAGAGTTTTGTATTGTTAGGAACTGGAGGAACAATTACTTAATGTGTTTTAAGTTTCAGACATAACTTTTATTTTTTCCATTAGAATTACTTGTCTTTCAAGTTTTAAGTTGCAGCAGTTTTAGCTGGTAAAGTTTCCTGTAGCAAAACTCAGAAATACTTACTGTTAATCATGAAGTGGCATAGGTCTGCATAGCATGTAATAAATGAATAAAATGTTCCTATCTTGAGAAGCACATAGTACAAACTGGAAAAAATGTAGCCGAAAATGACAATGAAAGATTCAGTTCCACAATGTGCACAGTATTGTCTTTTTTTTTTTTAAATATAGAGATACACATCTCATAGAGCTGGAAAGGGCCTTGGCAGGTCATCAAGTCCAGTCTCCTGTCCTCTTGGCAGAAACAAGCACTGTCCCTCCCTCCCCCTTTTATTTGCCCTGAATCCCATCGTTCTAGGGATTCAAACCACTGAGCTATCCCTCCCCCACCATCAAGAAGTCAGTGAAAGTTGTGGGCACTGAGGCCCTCAGAACCAGGCCCAAATGAAGAGAAATGGATGTGTATAGAGGAGGCTTAAAACCATGAGGTAGATGCTTGCCCACAGACACGCACACATATTATTTTCTCTTCAGCTATTTTCCTTGTACTTTTTAAAAAAGTTAAATTGATAGCATACTTATGGTCACTTCTGGTTTAAAAAAGATCTGATGGGAATCTTTTATGTATTTTCTATAAATAAATACGCTTATAACAACACTTGGATAGAAAACACGTTGGCTATATTTCTTTCACAAATAGTTGTCTTTTCTTTTTTCAAGCCATTAGGCTAACTCTTATTTCTTAAAGTTGGCTTTCTTCCTTTTAGCTGTCTCTTTCTGGTGCTCAAAATGGTCAGATACTCCTTCTGGTTGTACACCTATGGCCAGATTCTGCCATTCCCTCTCACATGGCAAGGTCCTCTCTCAGTCAGTTGGGACCACTCATGGATCAAGAGTATCCAAATTTGTCTTTTTTTTGAGGTCGGGGGGCAATGGAGGGTAAACTGTTACATGATGAGTTTTATGACTTTCAAACTTTTTTAGAATAATATATTCAAGACCACGCAGAAGCTGGAAGCCTTAAGATGCCAGATGAACTGGGATCAGCAAGCTCTGGAGGCTTGGTTAGAGGAATCAGCTCAAAAAGACAATGATGCAGTCACAATCCAGAAGTATGCACAACAGGACGATGGGAAATTAAGGGTATGTAGATATACCATTTTTTAAAAAAAGTTTCCATTGCAGTATGTATATTTTCAATAGGAAAATAAGGCCATTTTTAGCATCTAAGATATTATCATGTCCTTGAGTCAGGTAGACTGAGACAGAGAAAGACAGGACGACATGTTCAGCAGGACTTTGTGATGATTTTCCATTTAATATGTCAGTTACGTTTAATTTAAATTCTTTTTAAAGGTCATATAGGTGACTGCTGTTATAAAGGTCTACAATGCACAGTTTAATACTTAAAAGAATATGTTTATTCTGCTGGAGAAGGCCAAAGTTTAGCCTGAAATTACATGAATATTTAATTATGGCCAGTAGTCACAGTAGGTAAAATTTTGCCATTAGGTTTTAACAGCGAGTTTATCCTAGATATCTATGACATATGACCTTCTGAAGAAAACAAAGGCAAATAATTTAGATGTTCCTGTTTACACCAAACTGGGCTGGTTATAAACAAGAATAAAATAAGGCTACTAAAATGAAATTGGCTAGAGCAATGAAACACTGTGATTAAATATAAAGTAGACTCATCGAGAATCTAGTTCAGAATTCATATTGTTTTCATGAAGCTTATCACTTAGGAAAAATATTTTTGTAAATAAATTTAAGTGTTCTTTGTATACTTTTCAAAGTAATGCTTATTTTACTACCATCTGCATTGAATGAACAGACAACTGAGATATCCAAATAGTACCATCGATAACAGGACTCTATTAGGGTTTAAAAAAGAGCTTGATAAATTTTTGCAGGTTAGGTCCATAAATGGCTATTAGCCAGGGATAAAGTATGGTGCCCTAGCCTTCAGAACAAGGGCAGGAGATGGATGGCAGGAAATAAATCACTTGATCATTGTCTTCTGTTCTCCTTCTCTGGGGCACCTGGCATTGGCCACCGTCGGCAGATGGGATGCTGGGCTGGATGGACCTTTGGTCTGACCCAGTATGGCCATTCTTATGTTCTTATGTTCTTATGATATTGAAGGACTACTCCTATGAGTAGTGGCTCCTTGTATGAGCGAAGGTTTACAAGATTGGGCTCTTAAGCTTTTTTGCATTTCAAACACATGATATAAATGACTCCTTAACTCCTAACTTAACTGTAGTAGAGCTTTGTATTTATAATTATTTACATTACTCCTTAAATAATTTATTTTCAGGTACTGACCCACCAGGTGGAAAAGATGAGTATGGAAGCTAATCAGAAACGCAAAATTCTTGACAATGAGCTTACAGAAACCATAAGTGCTCAGGTTTGTGTATGACACAAGTAAAGATTATTTTCCATATTTGAAGTACCACTACTTCTGAAAATGAGAAACCATTTTTAATTGCGCTTTACTTCCTTACAGATAGAGCTGGATAAGACAGCTGAAGATTTTCGCAGGGTTCACCATGAAAGGCAAGAGCTCATCAGACAGTGGGAAAGTACAATAGAGCAGATGCAGAAAAGAGATCAAGATATAGATCACTGTGCTCTGGTAAAAGATGTACTCAGCATTTGTGTTATGTAAATAGTGGCCCTAACCTGTGCTATTGTCTCAAATGCAAGAACACTATAAAGAGAATGGGCCTTATTTTGTTCCTTTTGTCATAACTCCTATTTACATTTATTCAGGTGTTTCATACTTAAGATACATTACAGAAGATTTCCTATGCCATTGCATCATTTTGATAAATATACTTAGTTTTCAAAGGGGAGTCCGATTAGTAAAGTACGGTCCCTTTCAACCTAAGTGATGCTCTTCTGCACTACTGTAGAAGAGTCTTGAGTTTAATTTTCAGTTCCAGTTGCATGTTTTCTGTTCCATCAAGGACTGGAGTGCCTTGCAACTTCTCTCTTGTCTTAACAGCGCTAAGAACTGGTAAACTTCTAAAAATCAGTAGGCTGCAAAAGGGGGTTGGGTTAGAATCGTAGGTCTGGGACGTGATTCAATGGGAAAATAGGGAATGAATTGTTAGATTTCTGACAGAGGTGACGATTTTTGTCCTCACGCACATGTGTGGCCCCTTTAAAAGTCAGCTGCAATTAGTGCTTATTTAAGGCCAGAATTTAACCCTAAGTACTTTATACAAAGATGAAGCAACAGTAGCATTTTAAAAAAGCCCATCAGAGTATTGTTTTAATTATGTTTTGCAAGTTAATTCTTGCTTCTAGGGTTTTTTGCCTTCTTCATCATCTTTGGGCCTCAGACGTTTATGTTTCTGTGCTAGGAAAAAAAAAAATTATAATGAAAGTGAGGGTCAAGTAATGCCCATTTTGCTTTGCTTTATATGTGCGGCATTTGGAATACACGCAGAAATAAACCCAAATATCAAAGTAGAGTTTCTGTGAAGCTTCAGAAGCCTCATATGATAGCTTCAGATTCTCATATGATAGCTTTTGATTTTGGAGAAAAGTGTCCTGATGTGTCTGAAAGATAACTCTGGACTAAATCTTAGCTTTGTTAGTATGAAATCGCCCTGAAAAATGGAGGAACTTCGGATTTGCATGTTTACACTTGGATTAGAAACTCAGGGAAAAAGTGTTTTGAACTATTCTTACACAACAGTAAACAAGATAGCTGTTTCTACACATGCAGGAAACATCAAAATATGTGGCCCCCTTTCGAAAGAATGGGAGGAACATCTACATGTGCAATGTCTTCTTTCAAAAGAAAATTGAAAAAATGGGGTGCAGACGTCAAAATCTGAACTCCGATCCCGTATCAGGAAAATCATCCCCTTTCGGAAAACTAAATTGAAAGAGTATACGTGTAGATACTCGACATCCCACTTTTTCAAAAGAGGGGTCCACCATGGCACCAATCAGCTGGAGCACAGGGCTCCTCCAGCTTGCAGCAGTGGGGCTCTATGATCCCTGTGTCCAACCACCTTAAAACAGCACACATGCAGGAACCCTGTGGCAAGAAGCTGAGAATGTTCTAGGAGCAGCCTCTGTACGAGCTCCAGCTGCTTGCTCTGAGTGATGCGACGATGTCCAGCACACAGCCGCTTCATGAGCCCCAGGGCCCTCACTCTGAGTCCTCGCAGGGCTCCCAGGATTCCGTGGGGGAGAAAAAAAGGGCCCCCCACCCCCGGTGGAGCAGGAGCTGCGGGACCTCCTGGGCCTCTGGATAGAGGAGGAGGTCCTCGATGAGATGGGCATCAAGCAGCATAACGCCACAGCATTGGCCCACCTGGCCCAGGGCCTCCTCACAAGGGGCCACCCAGAGCATACCACAGAACAGGTATGCAGTAAAGTTAAGGAACTGTGGCAGGGCTATGCCCAGGCCTGGGACCAGGCCAGCTGTTTTGGGGCAGTCCCAGCTACCTGCCCCTATTTCAGGGAGCTCCAAGGCATCCTGGGGTCCTGGGACAGCTCCCTGCCCCAGCAGTCCTGGACACGTCGACAGATGAGCCGCAGCCAGAGGCAGAGGAGCAGCCCAGACCGGGGACCCAGGAGGCTGCCATGACCACCGAGTGGTTGAGCAAGAAGGGGGATCTTGCAATCTACATCCTCTAACACTCATCTAGCCGGGCACCCCTGGATGTCTCCAAGAGACCCTCCGGTATGTATGCGGCAGTGTGCTCACCCCGATCTGTCGGGTAGGAGTGATGCACTGGCCAGCTGGCCGCACTAGGACCAGTAGTCCCAGGCTGCACACATGCCGGCGTGCCATGGTACATGGCACTTGTGGAACCCTACCAGCGATGACCAGCACTCGTCCCCAATGGACAGCACGGTGAGCCACATATGGGGCAGCAGATGGTTGGTGTTTGACAGCACTCGGGGACCATGCACCACAAGCCGGGAAGGACCACCTGTCTGAGAAGCCCCCTGGCCACCGTCCTGTCGGATGGGATGCCGAGCCCACTGGGGGGGCGATTGCCCCGTGGGGGCGGCAGGTTCCCTGAGAATGGGGGCGGCCCATGACCAGACCCCACTCTCCAGGCCATAGTACGCTACCAAGATGCTGTCCCCTTCTCCCCACAGCTGCACCATCCATGGGCTGGGAGAGCCCAGCACTGTTCCTGGTTCCCAGGAACCCACCAGCAGATGTTGAGGGTGGCCAGGCCCCACCCCACGCCACACACTGTCAGGGCTGCAACCAGAGGGCCCCCCACCAGGCCGAGAAGGACCCAGTGAGCCACTGCCAGGCTGAGATGGCCAAGTGGCACCTGCAGCTCCTGGAGGCTGAGCTAGCGTGGCAGAGGGTGGCATGGAAGAGGCTGTTGAACACCTTGGAGGGCATTGGCACGATGCTCCAGGAGCATGCGGCCAATGTTGCTTGCCTCCTGCCCCCCCCACCCCCCGCAGCAGTCCCCCTGCCAAGCCTGCTCCCACACCCCTGACCCCTGCCAGCCTTACCTGCCTGTGCTCCCCGACCCCTTCCTGCCTCGCTGGGGAGGCAAGGGATCCTGGGGCTGACAGGGCTTGTGGCCTACCACTTAAGCCCTGGAATGAGGTCTCCCTGCCCCCTTCCAGGTTGAGAGCCGCACCCCCCCCCACTTTGGTGCCCTCCACCCCCCTCCACACCATGCTCCCCCACCTGTACATGGTTGCCCATACCATATAGTTATTGATACGTTTGTTTACTATACACCCTCTCGTGCTGTGTTCCTCGGGGAGGGATGGTGGGTGGTGGATGTGCGGGTGAGGTGGTGGTGGGGGCCAGGGCGAGCGTGGCAGGGACAGTGAGTGGTGGAAGTGTATGGCGAGGTGGGTGCAGGACACAGGTTGCCATCTGCAAAGGCCTGCCTGAGGGCCTGCTTAATGCAGAGGCCATCCTGGTGGGTCTGGCGGATGGGGATGGGGCCTGGCTGCTTGAAGCCGGCACTGGTCGTGTTACACTCCCCTGCACATAGGTGTCCCCCTTGTCCTCCATGAGCTGATGGGAATAAGGGGACTTCGAAGCAGGCGGGGTCCTTTCGAAAAGGAGCCCCGTCTGGATGAGACGCGCAGCGGCGAGGCGCGTCAATTTCGAAGTGCCGCGGCCGTCTGCATGCTAATGAAGCGCTGAATATGCATTTCAGTGCTTCATTAGTAATCTTTGAAATGGCCATTTGCGTGGCTATTTCGAAGTTTGGGGCACGTGTAGTTACGGCCAAGGTGTCCGAAGGTCCACTCCATGATGTTGTGGGCGTTGCTAAGGTATTGGTTAAACACCTCCCAGATGGGGTCAAGACATCCCTTGTATGGCTGCTTGAGCCATGGCTGGAGGGGGTCGGCCGCATCTGCCACCATGCAAGGCAGCATGGTGATGTCCCTCCCCCACTGGGATCTCCCACTGGGGGATGAATGTGTTAGTCCCCATGCACCGGCAGAGCGCGGAGTTCTGGTAGACCTGGGCATCGTGGGTGCGGCCAGCCCAACGCACATAGTTGTCCGTGAACTGGCCTCTAGCATCTGCCAGGACCTGGAGGACCACTGAATGGTAGCCCTTTCTGTTGACATACTGGCCAGCACTGTGTGCCAGGGCATGGATGAGGCTGTGCATACCATCCAACTTGATGAAGCAGTTCAGGAAGCCCAGGTCCTCAAAGCCTGCAAGGGCAGCATCTGCATCGCCCAGACAGAGGACGCTGCACAATATCATTGTGTTGATGGCTCTGACAACCTGCATGGGGGGGGAGGGGAGAGGGAAATGTGTGCTCCTGTGAGCATGTGGTGGGCCATCTCTCCCTGCCCGCCTGGCCCCTGCAGCTGTGGGTTCCCTTCAACCTGGCCCCCCACATCCGCCCATGGGGTGGGGGGGTGAGTGACCCGGGCCTGCCTTACCTCCATAAGTACGGCCCCGACTGTGGCCTTTCCCAGCCCGAACTGTTGTCCCCCAGAGTGGTCGGAGTCCAGGGTGGCCAGGTTCTAGATGGCAATTGTGACCTGCTTGTCCAGGGTGCGAGCAGGCCGCATTCCACTGTCATGGTGCCAGAGCTGGAGGTGAGCCAGTGGCAAATCTCCTCAAAGGTCTGCCTTGACATGTGGAAGTTCTGCAGCTACCTCATCATTCCACGTCCCCAGCACCAGGCACTCCTACCAGTCGATGCTGCTGGGGTGGCTCCAGAGGTGCCAGGGCACCTAGGGGGTTGGGGGAGATGACCCAGGGGGGCGGGGAGCTGCTTAGCCACCCGAGTAGATGGGGGATGGCTTTGGTGACAGTGCAACGTGCTGACAGCAGGGTGTCCAGGATGAGGGTGTCCTCCTGTGGGATCTGCTGCTGTACCTCCATCCTGGAGCACAAGTGGGCTCTGCCAGACTGGGGACAGCTGGGCAGCACTCAGTTCGTGTGGGGTGGAATAGGGTGGAGGGGGCCCTTTAAGGGAGAAGCTGGCTGTGGCCCCGGAGGGGCTTGTCGGCCATGCCCCCCCTCCCCCCGCAGTGTTTCCTGCCTCCCTTCTTTCGAAGGAGAGCTTGGAGCCATGTGGATGCTCCCTTTTGAAAGACTGCAGCGCCCTTGGAAAGGATTGACCCGTTGATCTACTATTAGCGTGTGGTCACTCCCTTATGACGGCTGCTAGTCTGACTTCCACAGGTCTTATGCTAGAGAAGGAATTCAGGAGGGACAATTTAGAATGTGAGTTAATGTAGAAACTTAGCTGGACTATGGAAAGTTCTGTAGTACTTTTGGCCATATATTTGCTAGTGGCCAGATTCTGCAATCCTTCCTCACATACTCTGCAATTATTCTTGTTGATTTATTTTTGTGATTAAAATAAACAATTGTGATTCTTAATATAGGGACCAGGTCAGTGAAGTGAGATGATGCCATTTTTATGCAGTCACATTTCAAAGAATAGGAAAGTACTTTTACTACACTGTTGTTTTACAATAATTAAATTCTTGCTAAACCTTTTTAACGATTCTTTAAGAATTAAAAAAAATCTGCAATTTCCAAAAATCTGCAGTGTTAAAACCCTTACACCTGCTTTGAGAATCATTCATCATGGCTATTAATTATTGCAACCTTTGCTATACCTTCTCTCCTGTGCTGGTATGTCCAAATGCTGTTTGTACCTATGGCCTCTTCCTTTCTTGTCACCATTTTTTGAAAATTTACAGTGCCCATATTGCTGATTTTTAATACTGAGAACAGAAGTTATCCAAAATATTTGTAGTCGTTGATGTTATATATGAGTGAAATGTGCTGCATATCAAAGGCACTTGCATGGATTTGCAATATCTAGGCTGCCACATTATTACTTTAAGGTATAGCTTGAGTTGTTTATTTTTGTTAGTAATAATTTTAAAGTAAAGTACTCATCAAAAGCTAAGCATAACAGTCCTGCATCAATGCTTGTTGCGTTGTTTAAACATTTCAAATGTTTTTATTATGGTAGTTATTAGCCCAAGTAAGACAGGAGATCCGAAAGAAAGAAGATGTGATTAAAGAGAAGATTTGCTTTTTGGCTAACGAGACTGGGAACAACATGGAGTATGAAAAGCGAATTTCTGCTGCAGACCGGCAAGCTGCCAAACTCAGATTAGACTACCAAAACCAAGACACTTACAGAGTTAAACTGCAGGAAGAGGTAATAGTGCTAAATGCTTCAGGTAAAAGCATATAAAAATATAAACTCTCTAACCTTTAATTAATGAAATTAATATGACAGCACAATGCAGAAGTATATGGCGATCTAGCCATCATTTTCTGGTACAACCCTTTCACATAGTAACAAAATGTTTGCACTTGCCAACCTAGTGCAGGGTGCAGGAGTTTGAGGTTGAGCTCTGGTCAGTAATTCTGCAAAGGAGGAAGCATTTCACTATTAAGGAAGTGAGTGCCTTTTGTAAATGTGTTGCCTTCCGATGGCTGGCTGAACTGTTTCCCTTAAACAGTAGCCAGTGACAGTGACTACTGGATGCTTCAGAGGAATGTATAATGCTCTGTCTTTACCACACATATAATGCATCTAATTCTGTAGTATTGTAACATGGTGAAAAATAATTTCTTCTCCAGATGACCATTATATGCTCTGAAGAATCAGGGTTGATAGCCTTATAATTTTGTCCTAATTAAAATAACTATAAAGTCTATTCATTTTCACAAAGCTATCCAATTAAAGAGGCAAGAAGGGATAGTGTATTGGGTGGTACATCTGTAAAAATAGGAACAATACCTGCATCCTTCCTTCAAAGGTATATTTTGGGGATTAATCAGCTAACGATTATCAAGACGTTGGCATGCATAAAATGCTAAATATTAGTCTCTAGATGAACTATTTATCTCAATTACATTTTGCTGTAAAAATTTCCAGAGGTCAATTCTGTGTGGCATACAAATATTTCTCTTTATATATCTTAGAATGTATTGGGTAATTTTTATGAAACAGCTACATGTCTTTGTACTTCACGAACCTCCCTCAGTTTAACTAAAAGGATGTTGTGCAATCAGCAAAGTTTGGGCTAGTGCTTGTTGTTGGATTCAGACCATTGCCAGTGTTCACATGGAGCCTCACTGAGGTCAGTGGGCCTACATATAAGCACAAAGGTTTACTAATGCAGATGAAATGTCAGGATCTGGTCCCATATTTTCTCCTTGATCATTAATAAATATGTATCTGGTCAAGATAAATAAATTGGAGATACACATCTCCTAGAGTTCGAAGGAACCTTGGGAGGTCATGTAGTCCAGTCCCCTGCCCTCTTGGCAGGACCAAGCACCATCACTCTCATCTATTTGCTCCGCTCCCTACATGGCCTCTTCAAGGCTTGAGCTTGCAACCTCAGGTTTAGCAGGCTAATGTTCAAACCACTGAGTTATCCCTCCCCGTGAGGGTCACCTGCTGTGAATCAGTATGATTTCACAGGCTTTGCTGATTTATACAAGTTGATAATCTGAACCATTTTTTCTCTCATTTAGAGAAAACACTTTAAAATTATCTAGAATAATGTTTGCATTGTAGAAATACAGATTTGTTAGCAAATCACTAGCAAAATCTTTGAAATTTTTGATGGGGCACTGACATCAGACTGTTAAGCTTTAGCTTCACAAATAATAAGCAGTCCTGGAGCACCTTTAAAGACTAACAAATTTATTTATTAGGTACTGAGCTTTCATGGATAAGACCCACTTTCTTACATTTGGACTTAGATTTATATCCTTAGAATGTATTATCCAGTTTCTGGTGTTGGCGAGCTTTCTGAAAACTGTTTATAAATGCACTAAATGTACAAAATAGAGTAAGCAATCTTCATTATTCATTTAATTATTAGCTGGATAATTTAAAAGCCACTGTGGACAGAACTGCTTCTGATTTAGAATCTCTGAGAACAGAAATGGCCAATCTGAAGAAGGAAATCCAGGAAAAAAACGCCAGGTAAGATCAGTAAATTCTGAGATAAAGTTTATAACATTCTATAACACTCAGATCTTTGTTCAAGTTCTTCCTATCAATAACCTTAAATAATGTTGGAGACTTAAGTAGCAAACTAGCAGGATATTTTCACACAGCTAGAGTGTCTTGTTAACCTTATAGAGGATATTGCCTTTAAATACTCCCTGAGACTCATCTCAGTGAGAGGGAAGAAATCTGGTCTGTAACAGCTGTTTGAAATTGACATTAGTGGCCTACACAGTTACATGGTTTTAGATTAATATAATGAATTGCTTTATTATTAGGTTTACTTAATCAACTGCTCTAAACATTTTAGCAGTGTTTTTTGTGTAACCTTCATTTCATATCATTGTGCCTTGTAACTGTCTTCAGGTTAAATCATGTTAAAGACCAGAATGTGAATCTTTCAAATAAACTGAAGTTTGTTACTGAAAAGACATCAAGTTTAGAAGAAAAAGCTTTCAGGATGGAAGAAATACTAAAAGAAGAGGAGAAAATTGTTAAGGTAAAACCCTGTGGACACTATCTTCCACTGAGGATTTGTGTAAACCTTACGGGTTGTGTTTGGGACAAGCATTTATATATAGATTAAAATGGAATATACTTATTATAGAGGCTGCAGCCATTTTCCCTCAAACATTAAAGTACACAGGATTCAGTTGGCTCAATACTTGGATAGGAGAGCCCTAGGGAAAGCATTGTTGATGGATGACGTGGTACATTTATGGCTAAATTGTAAGAAGCTTTTGCTAGAAATTGGCAAGGAATATTAATTCCATTTCATGGAGGATTTTAAGATTTTGGAATTTATTTTCATTCTGAGTCAGAATGAAAACCAAAAATATTCACAGTTCTACACAAAATGGAATGACTGTTCTCTATCCACCTTTACTGAGAACCAGGGACTGCAAGCTCTGAGAGCTTGGGCTGCTGAGGACTGGAAGCCTGGATGCTCTGGAGTCGAGAATTTTCAGGTCCTTGGCTCCCCATCAGCCTGCACATGAGCTTTCCTATAATTTATTTTAAAAAACAAAACAACAAACTCTCCATATCCCAAATTCATAGATATTTATGAATATATTTAGCTTCTGACAGCTCTGATATGAACTACTGACATTTTGCCTGATGACAGGGTATTAGATGCTCCATAGCTTGTAAGATGACCTCATTACACAAATGTCTGAGCAGGTGTCCTCCAACAAGTGACAACAAAAAATACAGTCATGAACACCATCACATATTTTGTTGCTGCCACTTATTTTTCACAAATCCTGTCTTGTTTTACAATCAGTAGCTGTGTGAAATACTGCCCCCTCAGTAGGATTTTGGGACTCACTTCATAAACTTAGCTTTTGTGTTATAAAGTTACCATGCACTTTAACTTGAACTTTGAATATTAATACACAGCTCAGAGAAAATGAGCCTTAGATATATAAATTTAAAATAAATTTTTAATTAAAAAAACTAAGTACTGCAGCAAATCTGAAAATTAGCTGGAATTATATAATGTTTCTGTAAATTGAAAACTGCATGTGCTTCCCCATAAATCTTTTTCTGGGGTGGCTAAGTCAGTAGTAAGTTTCCTTACTTGCATATGTGGCAGATAACCCAAGATGACACCAAGCTTGGCAGCTTTACAGCCTTGGGGTAATATTTTAAATAAGATGAACTGCTCTTGAACAATGTCTGTAATGTATTAGTCAGAAGCATACATTCCATCAACATTAGGCATGCACGTCTATTTTCCACATCTGTTAATTAACTGTGAAAAGATATTTACTGAGAACAATAAAGGCAAAATCCCATATGTCACTTGTGCTTCAGCTTCTTCATCTATCTTGGACTCTGTAGCACAGCACAGTGTTGTAGGGAATGATTCTTATTTAGTGCACATCTGTTCTGGGAGCCTCTTTGTAAAAGGAAAAAAGTGTTTGTTTTTTAAAATAGATAAATATTAAAAATACAAACAGCTTAAAACCCTAATGACATGAGGGCCAACATGTGATCCTATTTCAGTTGACAGTGTTGCCATTAGTTCAAAAAAATTGCCCATAACTGGACATACAGAAATTAAAAATAAATAAATTTTAATTAAAAATTAAAAATAAATAAATATTAAAAGCAAATTTAAAAAATCATTTCCTCTCTTAGGGCCTGATCCAAAAAGCCATTACACCATTGACTTCAGTAGGATTTGGATCAAGTCTATATATGTGCCCAAGTTCTTGAGTTCAGGGTTCAAAAATTCTCCTTTAATATTTATTTCAAAAATAAAACTTTTTCTTTCAAGCACCTGCCTTCAAGTCATGTCTCAAACTAACAATGATGGGGGAAAAAAACGCAATTCAGATCGGGACAAGTAGAAATTCTTTTTTTTTTTTTTTAAAAAAAAAAAAAGAGTAAATAATCAGAGGGGTAGCCATATTAGTCTATATCTGTAAAAACAACAAGCAGTTCTGTGGCACCTAATAGACTAACAGATGTTTTGGAGCATGAACTTTCATGGACAAAGACCCGCTTTGTCCGTTGCAATGTAGTGGAGAGTCAAGAGGCAGGTCCAATTATACATGCTCATGAAAAGGAGGGAGGCCCAATCAAGAGGAAGGCCAGAGTTGACGAGGTCAGTTCAGTCAGGGAGGATGTGGTTCACTTCTAGCATCTGATGTGGAGGGGTGACTATCAAGAGAGGAGAAACTGCTTTTGTAATTGGCCAGCCACTCCCAATCTCTATTCAGTCCTTTAATGATGGGGTCAAATTTGCAAATGAATTGTAGCTCTGCAGTTTCTTTTTGGAGCCTGTTTTAGAAGTTTTTTTTTTTTTTGTTGAAGGATGGATAACTCTAAATCTGTTAACGAGCGTCCAGGGAGATTGAAGTGTTCTCCTACAGGTTTTTTTTGTATGGTACCATTCCTGATATCTGATTTGTGTCCATCTATTTTTTTTACGTAGATTGTCCAGTTTGCCCTATATATATATATATCAGAGGGGCATTGCTGGCACATATTACGTTTTAGATGTGCAGGTGAATGAGCCCCTGATGGTATGGTTGATGCAGTTAGGTCTTGTGATGGTGTTGCTGTTGTAGATATGCGGGCAGAGCTGGCACCGAGGTTTGTTGTAGAGATTGGTTCCTGGGTTAGAGTTACTGTTGTGTAGTCTATAGATGCTGGTGAGAATTTGTTTCAGGTTGACAGGCTGTCTGTAGGAGAGGACTGGCCTGCCTCCCACGGTATGTGAGAGTGAGGGATCGTTGGCCAGGGTGGGTTGTAGATCACTGATGATGCCCTGGAGAGGTTTTAGCTGCGGGGGGGATGCATGTGATGGCTGTGGTGGTCTGTTATTTCCCTGTTAGGTCTGTCCTGTAGCTTCTGGGTAGATGTCTGGCTCTTTCAGTCTTTTTCTTAACGTCCTTAGGTGGGTATTGTAGTTTTAGGAAAGCTTGGTAAAGATCGTGTAGGTGTTTGTCTCTGTAAGAGGGACTGGAGCAAATGCGCTTGTACCTTAGTGCTTGGCTGTACACACTGGCTGGTGTTGCATGCCCTGGATGGAAACTGGAGGCATGCAGGTAAGCATTGCGGTCCATGGGTTTCCGGTATAGAATGGTGTCTGTGTGACCATCACTTATTTGCAGTTGTGTTGACTGATCCAGGCTGAGGTTGATGGTGGAGTGGAAACTGTTGAAATCACGATGGCACTCTTCTAGTGCCTCCTTCCCATGGGTCCAGATGATGAAAATTTCAACAGTTTCCACCCCACCATCAGCCTCAGCCTGGACCAAAACTGTATTGAATACACACATTCTGATATACATTTTACTTGTTGAACAATCTGGAAAAAATCACATGGTAAGTCATTTGTAAGAAATTCATAAAAAAGCAACCGTTTTTCAGGTAGTGAGGGGTTAAACTGGAAAGAGGGAAGAATTTATAGTTTGCTGAAATGGAGAAGTGATGACAAGGAACAAAAGTTGTTCAGATATTCACCCCAATACTTTTGCAAGGAGAAACTGTAGGGACACTTTATTATACTCCAGCTGCAAAGACTTTTTAAGATAGCAAACAGTTTCTGAAACTTCTGATACTGAAATTTCATGTTTCCAATATCTCTTATGTAGAATATTTTATATAATTTTTTTTATGAATGACGAAGACTTGTGTGTCCATATAAGGCTTTATCCAAAACTGATTGTGTGTGTGTTGTAATGAGTAATTTGTCACCAGGAAAAAGAAACACAAATGAACCAGTTGAAAGAGCTCCATTTCAAGAAGACTCAGGAGTTACAAGTACAAAGAGAGAAAGAGAAATGTGTTATTTCAGAAATTGAGGGAACCAGAGCATCACTTAAAAACCTTAACAGTCGGTTACGCAGGCTTGATGCAGACACCTTAAAGCAACAGGAAATCATGTATAATCAGGTAAAGATGTTAACAAGCCCCCAATTTAATTTGTGATCATTCTTTGAGGCTAACATACAAACAGCGTGTTTGGGTGTTTTCTGTCTTTAACTGCTTAGAAAATAGTTTCTGAAATGATCAGTGAGTGCTTGTGCATTCTGCAGTTCCATCTTCCCAAATGCATGAATGAAATTGTTTGTGTGTGCGCGCGCGCGTGTGCATGCGCAAATTATTTTTTGCATTCTCTGTTCTCCACTATAATTTCCCAAATCAATTCTTCACTTTGACTCCTCAGAACTACTGATCCTTCAGGGTAAATTTTTGAAATGATACAACAGAGGTACATGCCAAAATCCTGTTATTTGCTAATGGGATTTATGTGCATATCTCCTGTGCACTACTTTGAAAATTTGCCCCTTTATATCAGTTTCCACTGGTGACGCAAGATTGCAACGCTACAGTAAGCCTCCCTTTAGCTGCCTATTTGTGCACTATGTGCTTTGTTACACTTTTAGAAGATTACTTATGATCTATCATCATACACTAGTCATTTAAGAGCATTTTGTTAATGTTTCACATTAAAATGAGAAGGCTATAGGCCATGAATTATTGTAAAATAATAATAGCTTAATTAGGCAACTGTCCTAAAGCCAAAATTTAGTTCCAAAGTTTATGTGCAATGATGTAGCATTGTAGAAAGAGCTATAATTATTTATCTCAAGCTCTCAATTTATTTTTTAAAAATAATTTCAACAGGATTTTTACATTCAGCAAGTTGAACGACGACTGTCACGGTTAAAAGGGGATGTTAACACAGACGAAAGGCAAGTTCTGGAAGCAAAAGTTGTTGAACTTACAAAGACCTTAGAAGAAAAGAAAGAGGCATATAATCTTTTACATACCCAGCACAAGAAACTTCAGGTAACTTGCTCCCACTATCATCTTTGGGGACATAAATTGTAGAAATCTTAACAAATTAGCTCAGGGAGATTTCTTCTTTATTGATTAACCTGCTATATGAACTTCATTAAGTTACACTGATAGCCTCACACCACATTTCTCTGATGTACCTCATGGGAAATGCATAGCTACTGGACAACTGGAATTTCTTGTCATCTGTGGTACTAGATGAATGCTGGGCCTGATCCAGTATGACTGTTCTTATGGCATGAAGGAGAATTTGGGGTTGTCTGAGCACAAACTTACCTGGCTTTAAATCTACTTTATTTTCAATCAGTAGGAGCTAAAAATGAAACTTCAAATTTTGTCTTCACAATAGGGCACCACTGAGACCATAATTCAATGATAATGCAGGTGGAACCTCTCTAGTCTGGTACTCTCCAGTCAGGCATGATTGTTGGCTACATCCATGATAAGTGGGCATTGGGCTAAGTTTCCTGCAGCCCCATAAAGTTTGCTTACATCCACTAGTCCTGGCTCTCAGTGTTCTGTGCTGTTGTTTAGCTCTAATTTACACTTAAATGTCTTCTAAGAACCCAGTGAGCAGTGGAAGGGTTGGTAAGGTTTCTAGACAATATTGACCTCGAGATTTGGCAAATTCAAATTCTCTGGTTTGGCATTGTTATAGTATAATTGGATTATATGTGGTTTTGTGCAATTAGGATTAAAGTTAATTGTTTAAAGGGGAAAATATTCAAGCTCACAAACCAAAATGTTGACCCATTATTTGTACAAGCAACTTCTTCTGTTCTTTAAAATATTCTCTTTGCATATCTTATATGACAAGTCACCCAATATGCATACGTAAGTTACTTTACTTGAAAGCACAGTTACCGTGAAATGTATAAATGCACTTAACTTGCTTCTAAATCAGTCCATAATAAGGTTGGCACACCTGCATTTGTGTTTAATGTGTATATACGTATAACTTCTCAGGTCATCACAATATTATCCCCAGAATTTTAGCCTTTGTTTCTTTTTTTTTTTTTTTTAAAGTCAAACTATGAAGATTTGCTCCTTTAAGTCAGAAAAGCTTGATTTTAAATGAAGCATCAGCACTTATCATGAATAGTTTATCAACAAAAAGGTTAAGTACTAACCTGATCATGGTCTATAATTACCTATATTGGGAAAAGTTATTTGATGCAAAAGGGCTCTGTTGTCTAGTAGACAAAAACCATAACAAAAACTAATGGCTGGAAGTTGAAGTCACCAAAGTGCAAACTGTATAAAAGATGCACATTTTGAACAACTAGTGTAATTAAACATTGAAATGGAGTTCCAAGGGATGGGGTAAGTTCTCCACCACCTGTGAGTGTTACCCAAATCTGGACAGTTTTGAACTAGATATGGTGAAATTTCATGGCCTATGTTTTGTAGGAGGGAAGACTAGATGATCATAGTGGTCCTTCCTGCCCTTAAAAATCTATACTTGAATGAATATGAAGATTGTATTATTGTATCATAAGAGGGCTTCTCTTAAGCCACTAACTATTTCAGTATGACCAGAAGAACACCACTGTGCTTGGTACTGTACAGACTACAAAAATAACAATTCCTGTGCCGAAGATTTTATAATTTGTAATATTCTATTAACAGCTAGTATTTGGTGTAGTATGTTTCCAAATAATGAACTAAGAGCTATTTATTTTCTAACAGAGTGATGTCCATTTTATCAAGAGAGCAATGGATAAGACAGGAGAAGAAATGACTGGTCTGATGATCAGAATAGATGAACTAAATCTTTTCAATGACAAATCAGATAAAGAGTTAAAAAAAGCCAAAGCTCTTAAGCAGGTACGTTGACAGTCTGTGGCTTTTTACTGAACAAAGTGTCAGGGTTTTTTATTTCATTTTGTGTTTGAAAAATACCTTTCATTTTTGTATTATTTCTCTTTTTCTGGCATTTGATAGGATTTGATGATTGAAGATAACCTCTTAAAACTGGAATTGAAACGTCTTCGAGATACACTGTACAACAAGGCAGAGCAAGTTCTCTCACTGGAAAAACGAAAGCTACAGCTAAATACTGCTATGGAAGAAAGAACTGAAGAAATTAAGGTTCACAAGGCAATGATTGAATCACAAATAAGATTTGTGGAGCAGGAACGTCAAAGCGTAAGGTACTTATTATATATATTCAAAACATTATCTTTGACATTCTTAACAGTAAATGGAAAATAGAAACGCCCTGTAGAATAAATTAAGATGTTCGCCAAAAGAGTTAGGTGAGCTGTAGTTAGTATACAATTTTCCTCTCTTAAATGTGTCAAATATCAGCTAACAGATTGTCTTTGAGTACAGCATTAATAAATTATTTTCCAAGTTTTTAAAAATCACTTTCATATAGTGTTGTCCCATGTAGGATCCAAAAGTATTTACAAAGGAAAGTAAATTTTATCCTTATTTCCCAAACAGAGAATTGTAAGGGACTTGCCTAGAGTCAGTAGCAGTGTTGGGAAAAGAGCCTGGCTCTTGCTGTCATTCTCCTGCTTTAACCATTACCCAAATATGTCTGCTCTCTGACTTCCGATCCTGAAGAATCATCATTTATTCAATATGAAAATATGCAATCTGGTACTGCAAACAATCTGCAATTGCATACCTATAGCCAATCTCTTTAATCTTAAACAGTAGCCAGAGATCTGGGTTTCTGAAATCCTATGCCTGACCCTTAATTGCTGTGTTTGTTCAAGATATCTGGTGTCTTTATTGTCTGCATATTTGGAGTTATAAACTAAATTATAACAGCCAAATCATTATTATGAAAGGACCTATTCATCAGGATTAAGTACTTGAGAAAACTCTGGTCTCCATAGGTGACCCAGTAAGTGAGCAATTCAAAGAGGCATTCTGAGAATCTCTGTCAACAGTTCCACATAATAGCTTTCAATCTCATATAGATCAGAAATGGCACACACAGCTCAGTTAGTTGATTAGTGTTAAATTAATATTAGAAAGTTACAGTAAAGCACAGACTTTTGTTGCCTTCATAAGAGAATTAATTCAAAATATTTGCTATAATCTTTAGTTCTGACCTCCTAATAGTGGTCTTGGAGTGTGTGGTTAAATCCAGCTAAGAAGCAAACACTCAGCAGCTGAGTTGGCAGGCTTTTATTCACCCCTCTACTAACCACACCCCACGCAATAGAAAATTAGAGTGATTTAGTGTGACTAAAGCTTAACTCCTCATCCAGAGTGCAGACTGTATGGTTTTCCTTTGACAATTACACAGCTAATTAGTACTTGCATGTAATTTGATTTGGGGTTGTTGCCTGCTGTTGCTTCTTCTCATTTAGCAGTAGCAGTATTCAGAAATGATCAGCAGGGGGCATCTTGTACAGCTGTAGAACTTACATGCCAAAGCTTTAAAGATTTGGGGGAGGTGTATTTCAGAGCTTCCTGTGATGCAAGGGATCTGCAATTTGTCCATTTTTTTTGCATTAGCATGAGACAAGCTGAGGGAGTGGCAAGAGGACCAGCTGCCTGGAGTTGGGGAGAACTGGGAACAAATAAGCCTACCTAACAGCAGTAGCAGTACTACTTTCATGGCTGGCTCCCTGCACATGTTCAGTCTACTGCAGTAGCAGCTCCAAGTATAGTTTTAATAATAGAGGTAGTCTATAAAAAGGTGCAAAGACAACCATGTTTCCTTCAACATCTCATTTGATGTTTTCACTTTCTTCTATCACTCAGTGCTGAATTTCAAGACCGTCTAAGTAAAATTGAAAAATTAAGATGCAGATACGAAATTCTTACCACGGTCATGATGCCTCCTGAAGGAGAAGAGGAGAGAACTCAGACGTACTATGTCATTAAGGTAATTGAACTACTTTATTGTTGGAATGCTTTTAAATCAACTAAAAACTCGCACTTCGAAAGTCTTTGTTTAAACTATAGTTTTCCGTGTTCTACTCCAATCTCCACTTGCTCATCCCAAAGACCACTACCTTGACCTCCCACTTGTTGTGCCTCTTGGAGAAACGTCCTAGATGCATACTTTTCTGATGTGTTGGGGAAAATGGCTGTTTTCTCTTTAATCCCATTCTCAGAGTGCAGGATCTTCTAACTGGTTTGCTTTCCTGAATGGCTTGTGGATCCTGAGGCCATTGGTCAAAATTGCCTTGAAGGAGATACTACAGTTTACTGTCATGCTCCTTTAGCTAGATGCCGTTTGGAATAGAGTTTTTAATAATTTCCTGTGGTACAGATTTCAGCTGAAAACTACTTAGAAGCTAGATTTCAGTAGAACTGTAGTTTAGACCCCCATCCTGCAAGTTGCTGTATGTGGAAGCTTACACAGGGCTCTACTGACTTAATTTTTATTTGTAATGAACTAATCCGTTCAGTCTCTTTTACAGGTCACAGACGTTAGCCACTCTGTTGAAATCCTTATACAAAAGGAAAGAAGTAATCATAGTGTTCTCCTTTACTCTTAAATTTGTATAATTCAAGACTAGATTTACAATTAGACTGCTCTGGACAACTTATATCATACTGTGGATTTCAAACCTATAACTTTCTTGGTACTTAGTAGCTAAGGCTTCTGCTTTGAGGTCCTAGCTGAACCCCTGTGCTCACGCAGAACTCCAAGAAAATCAGCTCCTGACAAGACTGGGCTTTAAGATTGAATTCTTATAAGACTATAGAAAATGGTTTTGTTCCTAACTACTTAACATCAGGTATTCTTCTGTTTTTTGTCATATTATTAGTGTGCTTCAGTAAGATACATGCAGTCCAGGGACTGCCATTACAATGTCCGTTTGATTATCTGTCTTAGGTCTTTGTTTTTATTTTTAGGCTGCCCAGGAAAAGGAGGACCTTCAACGTGAAGGTGATGATTTGGATGCAAAGATCCGTAAGGCTGAAAAAGAACTCATAGCCTTGCAAAATACCATGCACGTGCTTAATAATTGCAACAGCAATTACCGGAACTCTTTTAAAGCAGTAACAGAAACAAGTATGTAAAATGAACATTTTTTTTAAGTTGTGTGAGTCAAACACGAAAGTATACACCAGACACAGGAGTAAAGCAACGATACACTTAGGCTACATCTGCACTAGTAGCATCTATCTACAGAAGTTACTGTCAGAAGAGATACTCCATCAAAACTTCTGTTGACAGACCATGTCTACGCATAAAAGCGGATCGAGCTTTTGGGCCACTCTGTCAACAGAAGGTCCTCCAGGGCTACGTCTACACATGAAGCCTACATCGAAGTAGCTTATTTCGATGTAGCAACATCAAAATAGGCTATTTCGATGAATAATGTCTACACGTCCTCCAGGGCTGGCAACGTCGATGTTCAACTTCGACGTTGCGCAGCACCACATCGAAATAGGCGCTGCGAGGGAACGTCTACACGCCAAAGTAGCACACATCGAAATAAGGGTGCCAGGCACAGCTGCACACAAGGTCAGAGGGCGGACTCAACAGCAAGCCGCTCCCTTAAAGGGCCCCTCCCAGACACAGTTGCACTAAACAACACAAGATCCACAGAGCCGACAACTGGTAGCAGACCCTGTGCCTGCAGCATGGATCCCCAGCTGCAGCAGCAGCAGCCAGAAGCCCTGGGCTAAGGGCTGCTGCCCACGGTGACCATAGAGCCCCGCAGGGGCTGGAGAGAGAGCGTCTCTCAACCCCCTCAGCTGATGGCCGCCATGGCGGACCCCACTATTTCGAAGTTGCGGGACGCGCAATGACTACACGGTCCCTAGTTCGATGTTGAACGTCGAAGTAGGGCGCTATCCCCATCTCCTGATGAGGATAGCGACTTCGATGTCTCGCCACCTAACGTCGAAGTTAACTTCGAAATAGCGCCCAACGCGTGTAGCCGTGACGGGCACTATTTCGAAGTTAGTGCCACTACTTCGAAGTAGCGTGCACGTGTAGACACGGCTCAGGAGTGTCTACACAGCTTTCTTGTCTACAAAACACACTTTGTGTGCAGATGCTACATGAGTTTTGTTGCGAAAGCTTGAGTTCTCTATAATACTCTCTACTGTGGACATAAATTTGGCTGTGGAACACATTGATAGTAGCAGAAGAAAGCAGTACCCAAAACTAAAGCAAAATAGAAAGCCTAGGTACAGGAAAAAGATTCTATTAAGCTTCAAGTTTTCTTCTTTTTATGTAAATTCTTAAGCTTAAGTAAGGCTGTGAAAACTCTTGTGCTGCAGAATCCCAATAGGAAGTCATAAAGTGCTGTACAGGAACTGTACAAAATGTTTCCCCAGAAAGCTCATTAATCAGTGGTAGGAAGAATGGTCAGTAGGTCTTCAAGTACTTGAATCCCAAGGCAGCATAGCAAGGCATAGTGGTTGCAAGACACTGAGGAAAGCAGGTCCCAAACAATTCTGACAGAATTGTTAGTGGATGACAGTAGTGCTGCATAATGAAAACAGACAACTAAGGTGAGCTGAGGACTGTGCACTGCTGTTTGTGTACTGGGTAGATCACTTCAGACAAGCTGAATTCCCACTGTACAGTCTGTGGAGTCCCGTGGGATGTTTTGTCATTCACCTTTTGTTGAGAGATCACTGAAAAGTTACAGCTTTTTTCAATCAATCACACTTAGTTTTATCCATGCATCAGTGTAAACTGGGATGTCAAGAACTGTGTGGCAACTGGGTTTATTTAACTTAACTTGTGTGCCCTCTGCTGGTTATACCAAAATGGATCTTAAATCCTTATCCTTGCAAAAACCAGTCACTTGTTTCCCTTGTGTTATGTGAGTACTTTGTGGAATGTTCTCAAAAGAATTTTGAGATGTTTTCTGTAAGTTTAGCAATCAGTTGAAAGCAGGCACTGTGAGCACTTAAGACAGATGTTGTTTAAAGCCTTCCTAACTGGTGGCTTTTAATGTATTTATCATATAGTACAGTTGCAGTATTTATTTTTAGTTACATATTTGAACAACAAAATTCTGAATCTCCTCCCCTACCTATGGTATGATTGTAAAGGGAAGTCCTAGAGACTTCTCCAAAGCACTGTACATGAGGATGTTCAAGGTTTCTCCTTGCCCTGGTAGATGCTTCCACCAAGGACAAATCGAAATTATTATGTTTCAGTTTCATAACATGATTCAGTGTTGTATCACTGACTACATATAATTTTTTTAAATGTACAAATTCATCTATTCAACAATTGATCATTGCAAGATCAGGCATTTAAACTGCTGAATATACTACCCAATGTAGTATAACGCACTTGCAGCGTAAGGCAGCCTGGCAGAAGATGTTTGTTACCCGAGATATGGCCATAACTGTTGTTTTAGTATATATTGTACTTTGAATACTTTTTGGTGCGCTTACTATAAAATGCAGCCGTAGTCCATTTTTTGGGATGAAGCTCTCAACACTGAAATATCTTAGTGTGCACTCCTGGAGCAATGTTTAAACACTAACACAAGGTGTTTGATATTGTAGGTGAGGAATACAAAGAAAAACTGCAGTTAGAGGAAGAGAAAAGAGCTGCTGATGAAAAACACAGATACAAGCGAAGACAGATCAAAGAGCTTCAAGAAGACCTTCAGGTAATGGGTTTATGAGATTCTTATTTGTACAGGCAAAGCCCTGGCTTTTCATAGTATGGGCTATTCCCCCCCCCCCGCCCTTCATGGATTAAGTAGCATTCTGGGAATATCTTTCCTCACTCTTGTTAATTTAATTCCCTTCTTCATCCTAGTGCTCATGATAAAAGGTACAATTTTGAGAAGTGTCAAACTCAGTGAAAATCAAGTCCCATTTTCAAAATGACTTAAGCACTTAAAACTTGTTGAAACTCACTAAGTTTAAACTCTCAAGTCATGTAGGCACCTCAAAATTTTACCCAGGATTTGTTTTCTTACTACATATGAAGGATACATACACAAACTATTGTAAGCGATTTATGTAGTTATTCATCTGTTGTCCAGCCCCCCTGGAAAAAAGACAGGAAGCAAATATAGCGGTTTAATTAGGCTGCAACATTATTCACTTAACGTATATGGGAATATCTGGCAATAGCTTGTACAGTGAAGATCAACCTCTCCTTAGTTTTTTCCCATATAATTGCCAACCTACCCCATGACCCTATAAACTTTCCCATTTGTGAAATAAAACTCAGCTGTAAAAGGAAGGGGTTGAATGAGATGTAGGTACTTCTCTGCATTCTTTGAAATGCTCTTTCATTCCATTTTACCAATAACTATATTCCTTCCATAATGACTACCTGTACTGGATATTTCCCAGGGGTTTTTGTAAGTTATATTATAACCCAGCTTCCAAACTTGCCTTATATGCCAAGGCTCCAGATTAACTTCCCCACTGGGCTGTTCTCTACCATCAAGTGCCCCCCAACCTGTGGAGCATGAGATCACACCCAACACTTGCTAATTACTATGCAATATGGAGAAATCCAGGTAACTGCCTCCCCATTCTTGCAAAGGGCCTACCATGCTTTAGGGAGCCCATTCTATTCTGCCCTACCACCACAAGGAGTCACTTTTTCCTTTTGTGGCTTAGGCTGTTGCTGCTTGGAAGGGGGAGAAGAGGAATTACTCCCCCCCCCGGATTAGGAACGGGGACTTAAACTCCCCTCCCCCCCCCCCCCGCCCCAAACAAAATAGACAACTTTGGATTGCTGCAGTTACCTTTCATGATGCTAGGCCTCACACAAACCCAGTGGTCACTGGGGCTCCCGGCAACCCCCAGTTGCCATACGGTGGGGCCCTGCAGTTCCATGTAAGTACGAAGCAGAAAAGCCTGCTGTAGTTAAAGCATCTGCTGTGGGGTGAATGAGAAGAGTCTATCACCTTTTCATTACATATTTTACTTTCACCCCTGCCTCCGTGACCCTGGCTTTACACCCCCCTTTTCCCCAAACCATGCAGAGCTTGCTTTCCCAGGCACTTTCGCAAGTGGTTTGGGGCATCTTTGGTTTACATGTCGATTAAAGGCCCCAGCTAATGCAGCAGCCTGCCTACTTTAGTTGCTGTGAGCCTCATGCATGTTTAAAAGAAAACCACATCTCTCAGTAACATGAGCTATAAATACCCCATCCCCACTCTTGCAGTCAGCAGAAAGGGCAATGCTTCCCCATCTCATCCAGCTGCTTCCTGCTCGTCCCTGTAAGATTTCTACCCGCTTACTCCTCTGACCCTATTATAGGAAAGCCCTTAAAAAGGGGCAATAACTTTTCTTCCAGCCAGCAAGACAAGGACTCCCTCCACCCCAGCTTGCAATAAGCATTTTATGTAAAACTGCTTAACTAATCATACAAGCAAGAAAACTGATGGTAGGGATTATCCAATCATAGCTCTAGCACACTTTAAAAGGGGAAAGCGCTAATTAATGGCCAGATTTTTAAAATTGATAGTCAGTGGGAGTTTGGCTCCTGAATCAGGTACCACAGCACTGAGTAGTAAAACCCTGGAACACCAGTTAAAAAAAAAAAATCTGTCAAAAAGCAACAAGACTAAAAAAATCCGAGTTGTGGTAAGAGCCTAATACCAAATATTAAGTGCAATGAACTACTGAAAGGATAAAATCACTGTATTTAGCGTTTAGCAAACAGTTTAAAGAGATAATAAAACATTGTTCTTTAATATTCATGTTTGAGCTGTACTTATTGTTTCAGAGTATGGAAAACACTTTAGACATCATGATAAAAGAAGAGGCTGTCTACCAAGAAAGAACAAAAGAAAAGCATGGCCATATTTTGCAGCTGAACAATGAAATAGATCAACAGAAGCCAAAGTTAGAAAGAGTTATGACACAGGTTGGTTTAATAAATGACAACTCTTGTTTTATTGGTTTGAGTTAAAGTTGGAATATAGTAAAAATGCAGCACAAACTTAAATTTTAACACCATTACTAAACTGTTTGGTCTTTCAGAAAAGGTATTCAATTTTTTTCACAATACTGAACATTGCTAAATTGCATTTACCTGTTACTTTATGCCAAAGTGTTCCAGGCTGTCCAAAGACGTTCGATCTTTCAAGAAAAGTAAAATGAAAACACAGGAAGAAGATGACATTGACCTCCGTGAGATGAAAGACTACAACAGAACCATCGATAAATTCTTGGTCGATATTTTAGAAGCAAACCCTGACCTAACTCTTCCCTTCCAAACATACTTTCAACAGGTAGCATCTCGATGACTTTACTGTTACTAAAAATGCTGACACTGTTATAGATAGTAAAGAACAATTTAATAGATTTACTGCAGTGATTCAAAGACAAATGTGCCTCAGTTTCATAAAATACAATAAGACTACTAGAAGTCCTGTGGCACCTTACAGATTAACAGATATTTTGGAGCATAAGCTTTCATGGGCAAAGATCTGCTTTGTCAGATGCATAAGACTACTACTGTAAGACACAAGGATCCTGCTGTTGGCAATGAAAATCAGGGACTATACTAAAAGTAGCTGTTATCACACAAAGTACTGCAGAAAAGTGTGTGCGTGTGTCATAGCCCACTTGCAAAGACAGACAAACACTAGTATCTTTTCTCTTCTAGGCCGGTTTAGAACTTCCTACAACTGCTTCCATAGGTAGTCATTACAGTTCTAGATCATCATCTTCACAAAGCTCAATGGCTTCTGTCAGGTGAGTGGCAAAAAAATACTGCACCTTGCTATACCTTGTACTCCCACACCCCATCTCCTGCGTTTGTCACATCTTGCTCATCCCTGTTGACTAATAAGTGTCACAGGAGTCTCCTCAAGTCCTTTGTTAGACTATTCTAGAAAACGAAACTTATCACTTTAGATGCGTTGACAAGTCCCATGCCTGTCTAACCTAGTCCATTCCTTTTCGAGTTAGGATAGCAATTAAAGATTTTCTTGGTAGTAGCAGTGCTCTGAAATTACTTATTCATTTTCCCCCCTATTCTCCCCCATTCTACTACTCTGCTCTTTCACTGGAGTATAGTTCACTTTTAGATGATTTTCAGCTGGATGGAGGACCCAGCTCTTCTCTTTACAGAAGAGGTTTTTGCAGTTGTCTTCTGGACTATCAGTCAAACTTAAGTTCCCTTTTCATTCTTACAAATGAAGAAAATATTTTTTTAAAAAGCTTGTCCTTGTGGATAACTTAACAAACCAAAGTATCTTCTCTTGTTACAATGGAAATGTACTTCACCTGCAATATTACAAATATTGTGGCTTGAGTAAAGTCTTCAGCCATGACCACATAAGTTTCCTGTAGTGGTCTAGGGTCTCATACTACTGCCCCAAGAAATTCTCATCTAGGATTTTGAGGAAAACATCAAACATTTTGCCCACATAGTTTGTAAAGCTCCTTGCTCAGTTTCTTCCTCCCTCTCCCCCAATCACTTCATTATCAGTTTGTCTGTTAAGTGGGGAACAGACTTCTACCTCGGAAGGTCATCCATGCATATATTAAACATAAACCTGTAAATGTGGTGCATTAGTCTTACAAAGTGCTCACTTACCTTCTCCTGTTATAAACTATGGTTTTCCTCTTATTAATCGAGAGTTTTGTCTACATTCTAATTTTACAGTAACTGCTTTGTCTTTTAGATCAACCAGGAGTACTGCAGGTTCAGCTTCTGGCCAGGCATCCCCACTTAAAATTGTGGATCTGAATTTTCCAGTCAGTTCGCCTGCAGCAACAGCTGGTTCACGGCCTTCCAGTACAGCTAGCAGCTCCAGTAGTCTTCATAGCAGAAAGAGCCTGAAATAATATTTTGAACTCCGCTATGGTTCAGTCCCATCTCAATACTGATTTTTGAATTGGTAAAAACAAGTTAATGCACGTTTAGAAGAAGTCTGGTAACTTATCAGAAATACTTAGACTGAAGTACATGTTTTAATTTAGTAGCTAGGAAAAAGTTATACTTGTACGCAATGAGTTAAAGGATTATATTGATAGAATGACTAAAATAAAACTGCCTAACTTGTTTTTTATTTCTGCTGTTATGACTAAAGGACTTCTGGGAAATCCTAAGAAAGCATCAGTGATTCACATTGAGTTGACACTTGGTCAAGTATGTATTTCTAGGGAAACAGAACTAGCCTTCCTACTTTCTCCTGCAACAAACCACTGATCACATGGAGGGAGAGTACCTGCCACAATATTGATTTATGATCATTTCATGGTTTAAAAAAAAAAAAAAAAAAAATCAAGTAAGCATTGTATCTTAATTTTAGACAAAAGTAGACTAGATTTCTTCCTATTGCAAAGTTTGGGAGGGATAGGGATGAAAATTTGTAAATAAAGTCAACTTTCAAAGCTTTTATTTCTACTAGGTCCTTAAATATAACCTGTCACAAACAACTAATGAATTTATGTTTGAAACGTTATTAAAGTCTAGAAAAAGTTATACCATTTTTCCTCTTCCAAATGACAGTAACTGACAAACAAAATGGGTAAAGCAATACATTTTACTGGACTAAATTTCTATTTGTGTGTGAGAGAGAAGCTTTTGCTCTTACCCAAGTGACTTGAAGCGTTCTATGGAAGCTTGAAAGTTTCTCATCCAATGAAAAATACTACTTCACCCACCTTGCCTAATATTCAGGGACCAACAGAGCTACAATACTGCATACCATAATCAAACTAATAGCATGTTATGGCCCACTGTTTTTAGCTTCACATTTCCCACCCCCCCAAAGTGATTTGTACATTCTGTTAACTACCATTTCTTTGTTGAACCATTTTGAAGGTTTCATGGCTTTTTAAACATGTCCAGCTATAGCAAAATTTATACTAGATGTTAATATGTTAACAGTGTTGGACAAGAACAGAATAGCTAGGGGAAAAAAAAATTGAATTGAAGCACTACGTCATTCTTTTAACAAGGAATTTTTTTGTGCTAGAGTAGGCAGATATGGTAGGACTGTCAAAGCTGAGAAGGGGCAGTTATATTTAAGAGGATCATTCCAAACCACGTCTCCCTCTGTCATTCCTTTTCCACTCTACCATGCATAATAAACACTGCACCACTTGAGTTACAATGTTGCTAAGGGAAGGACACATACCAAGTTTTTTTTATTTATAACTGAAGTGAGTATAACTACTCACATTTCTATAGCAGAGTATATAGCCTAAGATTACATATTGTTGACCAGGTTGCCTTGGCATATGATATTCCATGTAAGAAAGAAACATCCAACTTACAGAAAGGTAACAAAAACTTATCCCTAGAATCAGCCAAACCAAGTTCAGCAGGATAACCATTTACACTTTCGTGCAGACTTTCTGCAGCATATTTTGAATGCAAAGGAGACTTACAAGTTTCAATATTCATGATGAGTAACTTATGTTCACATTAAATGGACACCATGACCATCAAGTTCTTTATAAATTCCATTAAACATCCCCATTCAAGTATTAAACAATAAAAGTTATGTTCAGTAAGTATCTGTAGAAGGGAAGCCCGACATTCAAGTTAAGCCAGGATTGCTCATGTAACAAGACAGCTCAGATTTTCCCTATTTATTTAAGCTTTGTTACCCAGGGGTCTGTCCCATGAAAGCTCATCACCAAATAAATCATCTTGTTAGCCTTTTGAAGTTTTACATCTCTGCTGTTTTGTTAGAATAAAGACTAACATGGCTATCTCTCTTACTATTCTATACCAAGTCATGTTTTCAAGCACTGTGTACACCTCTCGCACCTTTATATATATATATATACACACACACACACACATATACACACACACACACGCTAGTGGGACATAACAGTAATTGAAGTGGTGGCAGCAAAGTTAACTACTGTGGGTGATCATGAGATGGGGGCAATACAGCACTGATTTGTATTAAGAAAGCTATTACTTGTATACAAATTCACAACTGTTAGGTGTAAACCCTTTTTTGAAATGTTATATAAAAGTAAATTTCCTACCTTTAAACATTCTCAATTTTGTATATTGTAGATCAGAGTAGGAAAAGTGCCCTGTGGGCCACATTGTTTTCTAGTCATAATCATCTACTCTCTTTCTAGACTACACAGTACCCATATAATAACTGTAGCAAATATTTAAACATATAAACAGTTGGCTTGCTTCTGGTAACGTATCCTGCAAACCACAGTCTGAAAATGTGTCATGGTATGTAGACGTTACATCTCATCCACCACAAGGCAGCAGTCCAACATCATCAGTTTCCTGAAACTATCCTTAAAATGAAAAAGACACCAGACAACTCCCATGACATTTCTGAAAGCAAATTTAGGCCAAACACCATTGTATGTATCTCTGCCTCACTTTCCCCAGCTGTAAAATGGGGGCAATACTTTGTTTCATGGGGCGACTAGATTCGTTCATGACTCTAAGGCACCATATGATCAATGGATAGGATGTCACAGCAAAACCACACAGAACAGAAATTCAAGATAAAAAGTGGCATCAAGCAAAACAAGCAAATTTTAATAAAATTTAATGATTAAACAAAAGTTTTATATACATTGCTAGCACAACTGCATCATTCAGTCAAATAATCCCTGTCAACAGCTAATCATGAGGGTTAATATTACTGGGTTACCATTTTTGCACCTCAGAAGAGATACTTAGGTGTTAACAGGCATGGAGTTAGCACATTAAACAGCTAGCTATATTTTAAGGGTAGCAAAGAAAAAAGTTTTCATCCAATCACAAACAATATTAACTGTACAGGAGTTTTTTGGTTTTTTGGTTTTTTTTTTTAAAAATAAAAATCAGTTCCTATGCTTTTAAAAATTGTCTGATATACACGATACTCTCGCATACTTGTCTGTCAAAAGGATTTGTAACTTGACTCATACCAACCCTTAAAGAAACATTTTTAAACACAGAAACAGCGATTCTGTTCTATTTTTCATAAAAATTTTAAGGGCACAAGCTCAATGGCAATTAAGATCTTATTTTAAAAAAAAAAAAAAAACCACAACAACTGCATCCACTGTAATCGTATTTTTCCTTAGGTACTTTGTTTTTTCTGCTTACTTCCTTTTTCTCTCTCAAATTCAGCAATTTGATTGAATATGTTGAGTAAGTTCTGGGGCAAGCTCTTTTTAACACCACTTTCTGATTGCCCTGTACCATTTTGTGTAATTTCCTCAGCTACCTCCTTTGCTTTAGTTGTTTCCCCATGACTACTTTCCCTATTTTTATATTCTCTCTTTTCATGTGTACTAGGGGTTAACTTGCACCTGTTACCAACATCATTTCCACTGTACTCATACAACCAAGTGCTGGTGTACTGTTTATTCTTTTCTACAGACTTGCCTGAGTAATCTGATCCTGATGGAGAAGTGGAACACATGCTGTAACTTGAACCATGCTTTCTAAACTGTTCTTTTTTCCCCTCTACTTCCTTTTCTAACCTTCTAGAATCCTGGCTCTTGTTTTTATCATCTGACTTCCAGTTGTACGAACCTGAGGAACCCCTCCTATAGGAGAAGGATCTGTCTGTTTTATCCCATTTTTCATTTTTGTTGCTGGATGACTGAGTCCTGGAGCTGCTGTAAGAATCCCTCGAATCTTCAGACCTACCTCCAAAAGCATCTTCATCATCAGCAGAAGTCCTTGATAACGAACAGTGTCTCTCTCTCATTTCTGTCTTTTGATATAATCTGTCTTGCCGCTCCAACAGTTTTTCCATTTCAAATTTTTGGTTAAGGAAAGAAGCAGAGGTATCAGCTGGGGGCGAGTACCATTCATCTTTCCTACTCTGATCTCGCTGATGTGAGGAAACCCTAGATGAATGTTTTTTGGAGCTGCGAGAGCACTCTGACCGATTTCTACTCTTCTTCTTGTGCTTTTTCTGATCAGAGGAGGAAGATGATGAAACTGATACATTGGATGAGGAATCACTTGAGGAGGAGGAAGAGGAAGAAGTTGATATTTTCCTTTTCTTCTTCAGCCTAAAAATGTAATTAACCTATGAGGCATCACCATCGCTATAATCATCTATAGACTCTATTAGTTTCTGGCAAAGCTCTGTCCTTTTCAAGGTCCCTAGAGCACATCTTTTAACTTAGAACAGCTCCAAAACCAAAATATTTAATACAAGCCTCCTTGGGACACAGAGGCTTTTCAGTTACACAGCATTTATGTACATTTCAGCAACTTGAAGCATGGTGGATCAGATGGGAAGGACACAGGATTGTATAGGATCCTGTGCAGATTATGCTCTTGAAATAGCTTAGCAAGCAAGCTTCAAATACGCTACTGCAATTAAAAAAAAAGAACCTTTGAACCTTGAAACATAAAACAACTAATTGACTAAGAGAAATCATTAGAAGAGTTTTGGCAAGATCCTGGATTGCACTCAAATCTGAGTAATATTTACAAACCACTAGTGTGTAGATTTGCCTGACTTCAGCTGACATTCCTAGGTATGGAGGACTTAACCAAACCAGAACCTTATACAGCATTGCTATTATCACAAGAGTTCTTCAGTTGGGGTATCCTGTTGTACTCCTTAAAAACCCATTAAGGCAGATACATACTATTTCCATTTATTTCTCCTGAAAAATCCCCAGTGTTGTAGTAAAGAACATCTGCTTGGAAAACTTTGGGGAAAAACATTAACTCATTAATTCTACCTAATAAAATTTTCTTATTTTGCTTATGAAATCTGTATGAAAATGGATTCTTCAAGGGCTTATCAGGTCATTTGCTCCTTTAGGCAATAAGCCTGCTTTGATGACCTCACTAAAGTAAACCCTCGAGTTACACACGGGTTGCATTTCTGCAACCACTGCATAACCAAATTTTCATGCAAGTCAAGGGGAGACAGGAACCAGATTGCATCCTGGCTCTGGGCTTCCCTCCACTTGCAGAAAGGGGAAACTGAGCCTTGGTCAGTTTCCTGGCTCCAAGGAGTGGCTCCCAGCTCCCCATCACTCCTTGGAGCCAGGAACTGACCAGGGCTGCTGCCCTGCTCAGTTTCCTGGCTCTGCAAGCAGAGGGGAGCTGGGAGCCAAGCTCTAGCCTGGTTCCCAGCTCCCCACCACTCCGGGCACTGGGCAACTGCTCCTGTTAAGGGTGGCAGCCTGACTCATGAGAGCAGTTGCGTTAATCAAACACACGAGCGACTTGACTACACGTACCTCAAGGGTTTACTGTATTTGTTGCTGTGAAAGCAATTACAATGTCACAAACAGATGGGATTACAACTTTATATGGGGATTGAGCAGAAGGAGCTAGAGAACTATTGAAATCAGAGATTTATGCTATTAACTCAAGTAACAGGGAGGGCAAAGAAAGCAGCATACAGGAATTTATCCATGTGGCATCAGTGATTGTTTAGCAGCTTTATTTTTTCAAAGAGCACCTTAGTTTATTCCTTTTATTAACTACTGCCTGATCTTCCTGTTAGCTGTTAAGAATATGGAGACTATGAACCACTAAAATAAATAGGAAGAGTAGCAGTAACAGGAACAGAAGTATCACCCATTTCAGCGACCAAACACTAACAGCAGTTTACTTACTTATGTTTTGTATAAAGTGATGCTGATGCTTTGCTTCTAATCAGCAGTAGATTCTTAATTATGATGTATATTGAATATAATAAGATTACCTTTTTTCTTCTTTTAAGAGCTTACGTAGTTTTTGTGCACTTGTTTCTATTTTCTTATCCTTCTCTCTCTCCTCTTTTTCAGCTTGCTTCTCTCTCATTTCCAAAGATTTCTTTTTTTAACCCCAGACATCAAAAGAAAATCATTAAAAGTAACAGTATGTTAACCCAACAGTCCCGCAAATCCCAACCCCAACCACCACCACAAGAAGCCATATATACACACACACCAAAGAATAAGATGCCAAGATTCCGAGAGGAAGATATTACATTGATCAAATAGAAGTTGATTGTGCAAGTGTTTGGCATGAATTGTTGTGATGATCAGTATGGTATTAAGGACCATATTGCAGTAAATATCATTTTAAAAAGGATATGACCAGCCATTGCATTGGTACCCATGCCAAAAGTCAAACAGGAAAAAATACAGAAAAATTAGGTATGCAAATGAAGATTGAAACAAGGACATGGGTATCATGGAAGATGATCATTACAGTTTGTATATAAAATGTACGTAAAAATCCAATTTTAAGATGGTGTTGGAAGAGGCCATGTTCAGATACAAACCATTTTGTAATTGTACCACAGCCCAGTTTGATGCATGTAATACATAAGAAATCATGTTCCAGTGGGTTGTTGATGAGCAGCACCGGATGTCAGACACAGCAGCAACGGTCCAGTTCAGAAGGAAATGCATTGAAGAAAAACATATCATCAGTATTACAGGAAAAGAGCATTTTATGTTTGAACTGTAAATCGTGTCATTCTAATAGGACAACTAAAAACAGATATATTAAACCATGGTTTACTTAGACGTAAAGGAGCCTTCAATTACTAAATGATTAATCATTAAAGGCATGCTAGCTAAATTCATTAGCTCGATAGACTTCTGCATGCCCCCTGAGATCTTTTAGGCTTTGTCTACATAACAACAACAATATGGAGTTGGAAAACAATTTCTAAAACATATTAATATGCTAACTGGTCCAAGCAGATCCTGCTGGTGTGCACTAGAAGTTCCCTGATATGCTTTAACACAACACTGTTTAAAATGGTTTGAAACAGTTAGAATTCATATCCAAGATGAGCAGCAAGTTTATGGATACCAGTTCTCGAGGAATGATAGTTATTTTTACAAATACTGCCTTGGGACAAGGAAAACCCTTAATTTATTGTGGGCAAACTTTACACAAACTGCTGAACAGTGAGCTTTCTGTTCTTCAGTTGCACCAATGAACCTCATTACTATCATCATAACTTGGAATGAGAGTAAAATCTTTGCCTTCACTTAGCTAGAACATGTAATTTCTTTATTTGTGACTTGCATTATAAGACTCCTTGTTTCAGCAATGATATTTT
This sequence comes from Carettochelys insculpta, assembly GCF_033958435.1. NCBI lineage: Eukaryota > Metazoa > Chordata > Testudines > Carettochelyidae > Carettochelys > Carettochelys insculpta. The sequence continues at coordinate 43,366,336 of NC_134146.1, read as the reverse complement.
TGTCAGTTTACTGTCAAATACATTGGCAGTGCCCACATACTGTAAGTGGATATTTCTGCAGCATAATTTAACTGTAATAAAGGTTACCATAAATCTCCTCTTCCCTATCCTTCAACAAAACCTTTTCACATTATGGCTCCACCCACCTGCTAAAGCAGTGTCAATCAAGCCCTGCTTAAAAAGGAAACATCGTGCACACTTCTACCCCAGTCTATTTAGTTCCTTCAGCACAGAGGCACTGAGTACAGCAACCCTGTACCCCAGTTCTCTAACTTGAATGCACTCTTTTTGATCCTATCTGGAAGACAAAGTAAGTAAAGGAGATGAATAAAAAAGCCACAGAAAGAGACAGGCAACAGACAAAGAGCTTGGCATGGTGACTCATAAGGAGGAACGTGTGCTGAGGACAAAAACAAAAAAGGCCCTGGAATGTGTTTTCCCTATTATTTCCTCCAAGTCTAGTACCCTGGTTAACTGTTATTTTTTTCCTGCATTTTAAATAACTGCCTTGTTATTTTGTATCTCACAAGTTGAGCAGAATTCTGGATCATCAGCTGATCGTAACTGCTCGGGGCCCCATGACATTATGTCCCCAGCACTCACTGGGCCTTTAATTATGATTCTTCTTGTGCCATATGGAGGTACAAATTCATCCTTCTGAATGAACCTTGATCAATTTTACCCAGCTCCTCTCTGATTATTTCCAATTCTCTATTTTGGGATCTACCCTATAACAACTGTTAATTCTTTATCAGCTGTCCCACTCACATGGGCTGTTCTCTCCTCTCCTTCAGACAGTTATTGAGTTTTGGTCTTTCCCTGCATCTGATTGCTATGCTGTTGCTTTCCCTGCCCATCTGAAATGATCAAGCCATCTATAGGCACCTTGCTTGTTTGTAGATGCAGCCATACTACTTACTGTGACAGACGTGTTGTAAAGAGGGGAAAGAGGAGAATAAAAAGGAGTAACCAGTAAATAATTTCCCCTTCCGAGTGTTTATCTGCAAACCTCAAGCATCATACATAAAGTTCAGAAAAAATAAAGAATCACCTGCATATGTTTACGGAGTTTTAATAAGGCATCCTCAGCTTCTTTAAAAGTCTCATCCAAGCTCAAAGCTTTGTTATAATAATTCTGAGCATTTAATAATTTGTCTTCCTCTTCCAACCTAACATTCATATGACAAATGTTTACAAACAGAATTTGTTTTATCATAATGATTTATATCTTAATTCTCAGCCATACATTTTTAAAAAGGAACTCACTAAAATGCCAAAATGAGCTGATCCTCTCTAATGCAGCAACATCCGTAATCCAACATGATTTTAGTTTGCCGGACAACAAACTTATAATGGATGTGGCCAAGTTTCCTGTGGTCCCATGCAATTTGTTTATAGCCACCAGCCCTGGCGCTCAATGTTCTGTGCTATTATTTAGCTGTAACTTAGCCCTAAATGTTTTCTAAGAGCACAGCAAGCAGTGGAAGTGTTGGTAATGCTGCTAGATATTATGGACCTCCTGTGGTCTGGCAAATTATCTCATCTGGCACTGGGTCAGGTCCAGAGGGTTCCAGACAAAGTCTGGTTTCAGTTTTTAAATGAATAAAACATTATAAACTTCGGAATTAGTCTCTTGTTGTTTACTCGGATGGATAAGCTTTGTTTCCTGCATATTCTGAGAGTGTGGCTGTATGTGTATTTTACTTACACACACACACACACACACACACACACACACACACACTCAGAAGTTTAATAGAACATACAATCATAGCATAGCTACAAGGATTTAAAACGTTGTGAAATTGACTTGTTGAATATTCATCCAAGAATTTCACAGAATGTTACACATGTTTAATATTCCATCAGCTAATTTGTATTGGGGCAGGGAAGAAAGGAAGAGAAATTCAAATTGATGTACAAATAATTAGGGTTACATGAAAAACAAGGGAGAACAAACAGATTATACACCTACAACTGCTTTCACTGCAGATTTCTTGTTAATGGCAAATAGGAAAGAGGTAAAAACGTCCTGTCTTTTTATATACTTAGATCTGCCCAATTTAAAAAACAAAAAACAAAAAAAATTGAATTGCTCATATAATACATAGAATTCAACACTTACTGGCCTCCTCTTTCCACAAGTGTCTGACAGAGATATTTCCTTGCATTTCTATGGGTTGGACAGTTTTCTAATGCAACTTCAAAGTCATCTATGGCTTTGTTTAGACTTCCTTTTGTTGCATAACTATAAGAATTATAAATAAATGTCACAACTGATGTTTAAATAAATTATTGGAATCTTATTTCAAGTACAAAAGGGAAAAAAAGACTTACAGTGCCCCACGAGCTACCAAGGCTTCAACATTTTGTGCATCTATTTCCAAGGCCCGGTTATATTCATTCATAGCTTCCACATGGCGGCCAAGCTTAAAATAATCAACCCCAATCTTCACACTAGACAAATTGTTTAAAAAAAAAAAACTGTATTACACAGAGTCATCAAGCTAAACAGATATACATAATTACAGTTTGAGAAGCCTTTCAACTTGTATATTATCTTGCCACAGGCGTAACAGAGACTGGGAGCATTTTAGCACAATATAAATTTCAAGAGTTGCTACTTAGAGTAATGTCATATTTACATCACAACAACCCATAAGTTCTTTTTGTGTGAAAGCATGGAATTTGAAGACACCTATGCACAAAGCACACACACATGCTACACTATAGTCTCAATTTACAAATGGAATACTTAAGTAGAAGTGCAGCTGCTTTTGCTGGGGAGAGGGGGGAAATTTACTTACCATTGGTGCATGCAATAAAATAACTTTTTACTGTGAAATTCATTGTTTTCTGAGTTCTTAGTTCTTATGGAACTGTTGCCATCCTGATCGACTGTGCTGCATCAGGATATCATGACAAAAACAGCTGTACTTCTACTCAAGTAACTTTTGGGGTACTTTTTCCATCTCTGCTTGTCATGGTGCCTCCTAAATGGGAGGAGAGTTTCAGGCCACGTCTACACTTACAAAAGTTTACAGCAGCACATCTGTACTGCTACAGCTGTCTTGCTGTAAGACTGTTCAGGTAGCCACAGTATAGCAATGGGAAAAAGCACTCCCAGTGCTATACTAAAACTAGTTCAATGAGACAGAGTAGATCTCCTGCTGACATGGTGCTGTGCATACAAGTGCTTATGTTGGGAAAACTTACGTCGTTCAGGAGTGTGGTTTTAATTCACACCACTGAGCAACAAAAGTTTTGCTGATTTAATGTACTAGTATAATGTACAAGGACACATTCAAACACTACAGTAAGGGGGCACAACAATGCTGAAGTCATTTTGCCCCAGTGAAAGATTCTTTAAGACATATTTCACATCTTCCATACTGAAGCTTCTCATATTTATCTAAAGATTACTCACTGAAAGCTAAATTAACTGTTGGAGCTCTGAATGTCATATCAGATTTATGAAATTACACTACAACAATCAAAACCAACGATTCAATATAGCAATGTATGGCCATAGATTAAGTAAACTACTTTAATCTCCAATGAATAAGACCCTAGTTAAATTGCTGGATGATTGTCAAATAACTGTGGCTCAGTTGAAACCAAGACATGAAAAACTGCAGAAAAGCAGTAATGGATCTTTATTATTTTCAGTAATTTAGAAAAGCTTACAAACAGGACCCCTTTGGGCAGGAAGCCAAGACTCCCACTGTTGAAACTGTGGTGGGAACCTAATATTGTGGGATCCACAACTATCACAAATTAAGTGAGGCTTTACTAATGAAATAAATGATGTGCTATACGAAAACTGAGAACATTTCTAAGCCTGGTATCATGTCTACCACTACTAGTTCAATCTCATTCCCTTCCAAATGTATCGTGTACGTCTGGGACTACTTCCCAACTAATATTGCTTCTAGGTAACTGCCTACTCCTCTCAAGTTCCCCTGGTCAGATTTGAGACAAGAATGGCAAAGAGCTTGACTTAGATAAGGGCCAAGGCTGCTAAACTGAGAGAATATAAGCTTTCCTTATTCACCCCTTGCAATACTGAAACAGGATGTTCCAACAATTTTGGGAGTAAGGGCATTTTGAAGTTGTGCGGGGACTTCAAAGTGCTCACGGTTACACAGCTTGCCAGCACTTTGAAGTTGCACATTGCAGCGCTTCATTGCTATTCCCCACTCAGGCTGATTACCATGCCCCCCTTGAAAAAGGAAGCTAGTGTAGACAAGCCCACAATGCCTGAAACCAGCTCGGGCCACAGCGGAATTGCTTGCTGTGTCAAAATGAAGGAATTCAACATCACCTGATCGCTATTTACAAAAAGCTGAGCTGGGTATTAACTCTAGGATCCTATGGGAATACTGAGGAGACAAGACAGAGCACTGCACCAGTCTAATTTCAGGAGCCACTACAAGTTATGTGACCTTAACCTCTGGGAACTCACTAAAGGCTATCCCTTAATTAAAATTTTTGTGTTTTGGTTTTGTTTTGCTTTTAAAAACTTCATAAACAAAAAACCTCCTCCATCCCCATAACGTGGCAAGTTGCTCCCTGGGGGCTGATCATTGTGAACATAGATACAAAGAAATATGAAGAACTACGATAATTAATTCTAAAGGTAGATGACAGCTAAATTGACGGACAAGAAAATTAAATACTCTACCATTTCAAGGCCCAAGATGCAGACTGCTTTTTCCTCAATGCAAAGGCAAAATCTTCTTCACTGAAGTTTTTGCTGTTTAAAAAACAAACAAACAAATAAATCTAGATCAATGGAATACATTAACTGTCCAAGTCTCCTTCTAATTCTACATAATCAAAAATCTATCCTGAAGTATAAATAAAATTTTAGTATAACCAAAACCAGCATTATATTACTTTCTCTTCATATAAGCAACAGCACCTGATTTCCTAAGTCACAGCCTCCTCAACTATATTAATTTATTGCAGTCAAATGCCACCTATATTAATATAAATTAAATTTTAAGCTACCTAGCAAATGCGAAATAATGTACAAGCTCATTTTCTATATTTGAAAAGAAAAAAATACCAAACTCAAAAGATCAGGTCCATTAGTAAAGTAAGCTATTACTAATAAGCGTTAGGAATAACTTATTGGATGTTAAGTAACATGATTTTAATCTAATGTTACCAATAATATACAATGAACAGCTTACCAAATTAAACAATAGCGAGTAGATTACTGGTGGATGGAGTGGCTCCTTTTTTTTTTTTCCTTTAGCAAAGGAGCCAATTTTAAGTTTGTTGTTCTGGGGTGCCTTTTTTATACTTATTGGAGAGCTCACATTAACACCAATAATCATGCAAAAGAGGAATGATGCAAGGCTGAAGTAAAAGGACCACAGAAATTTTAAAATGGAAGCCACAAATGAAAACACATTTCAGGCAGTGGAATATTTTCTAGAAAGCAATAGACACAGTGCAATGTCACTGTACCTTTGCAGGCTTCTCATTAATGATGGTGGGTTGGATTCACTTAGTCCAAGTTTTCCTAATAAAAATTCAACTACTCCTGGATTAGCAAATCCCAGAGAACCATGTAAGAGGTTTTCATACGTTTCCGAAGTACTGGTTATTTCAACACTTCTCCTTAAAAGAAAATACGAACACTTGCAAATATGACTATATATGTCAACATTACCAAACAAATAGGTAAAGAGTTATTAATACTTTATCCATACAGGTTCAGAAGCAAGTTACATAGCCTCACTTACCTCAAGGGAAAATACAACACTATCTTTCTCATCTGAAATAAGAATGCCTTGACCTTTGCTGAGTTCTCCATCCTTATCTACAGGTTGTGCCTCCCTGGCCCAGCACCCTTTGGACCTGAGTGGTGCTAAACAAAAGATTATGCCAGACCAAGGTAGATCAGGCCTCCAGGCTTCTTTCTGGGGGGGGGGGGGGGGGGGGGCGGCGGTGGAGAGAGTGCGAGTGACAAAGAGGTCATCCATCACAGCTGCCACCAGCTCCCTGCCCCCAGGGTTGCCTAGAGGGCTCCCAGACACCAGTTCAGCTCTCCGCTGCCGTGGTGCTGTTACCTGAGGACCCCAGCTCAGCTCTCCAGAGGGCTCCCTGCCACCACAGGGCTCTCTGCCACCAGTGGGACCATCCCACCAGCCAAACCAGCTCTGGGCTACTGGGGCTCTCTTGTCTGGCAACATCCACGGCTGTGCTGGACAAGAGCGTGCCAGACAAGATAGTTTCAAACTGTGCTAGATGCAGAATTCTTTGACCAGTTTCCTTCCCTTTCTTCCCTCCTGGTTATCCCACTGTCTGTCTTACTGATTGACAAGCACTATTTGAAAACCTCATTATGGCTCTCCTCTCTGGAAATACCAACAGCTCCTTCTGGGCCTGGAACCAACCCCTACAAGCACTCTAAAGAGGTAGTTACTCTCTTGTACTTCTTGCTGAAGACACTTTGGCTGTGGCTACACTTGGCCAAAACTTCGAAATGGCCATGCTAAATGACCAAATCGAAGAATACTAATGAGGTGCTAAACTGAATATTCAGCGCCTCATTAGCATTCGGACACTTCCAGCCACGACACTGGGCGCGGCTACACAGGGGTCCTTTTTGAAATGTGTGGGATCCTTTTGAAGAGGACCCCCATGTAGCTGCACTGAGCTGCGCATGCTTGAAAGTGGCGCTTTCGAAGTGCCGCGGCTGCAAGCATGTGAATGCTAATGAGGCGCTGAATATTCAGTTCAGCACCTCATTAGTATTCTTCGATTTGGCCATTTAGCATGGCCATTTTGAAGTTTTGGCCAACTGTGGCCACAGCCATTAAGAGTCTCATATTTCTGCCTTTTAAGTCATTAATGGCCCTGTAATTTTCTGCAGTACAGGTTGCACCTCTAAAATCTGGTACTCTCTGATATGGCAACAGCCATGCTCCACGGAGGTGGGCTGGTCCAGTCCAGCATTAGCCAGGGAGGGGGCAAACCAGTAGTAGGGATGGGTGTGTGTGGCCCTGGAGGAGCTGGAGCAGTGTCCCTGTCCCCTGGGAGCTAGTGGCCCAGCATCAACCAGGGAGCCACAGAGCCAGCAGTTGAGGGGCATTGGTCAGTGATCAGCAGTAGGTGGCCAGGAGCGGTGGCCCAGGCTGGAAAGCCAGCAGCTTTGCAGCAGCCAGGAAGTTGCTGGGCCTGGAAGCGAGTCCACACCTGGCAAGAGAGCCTGGGAGCAGAACAACAGGGGACACTGACCTCCAGGAACACTCTAGTCCCAAGGGTGCCAGACCAGGGAGGTGTAACCTGTATATATGTTAAGCCTCTCTCTTGACTAAGATTAACCAATACTGCTTTTCGTTCTTCATCTTTGTGAAGAATTCTGAAGCAATTAACATCCATGCGTGAGCAGTGACACTCTTTTTTCTAAGAAAATAAGACAATAGTATAAAATTGAAGAATACATATCAATCATCAGCATAAAGGAAAATCTTGACAAAGACCCTGTTCTGCCTAAATGTCTGAGACATGTATATAATGAATCAGACCTAGTGAGTAGAAGAGAATGTATCTTCTTACCTGTGATGTAAAGGCAGATCGTCAGAACTAATTACCCCCAGTTTAGTACTAGACAGACTGGGTGGAAGAGCAGAGCTGTGCAATGATACTGTGAGTTTTTCATGGTAACGATCAATGTCCTTGATTGCAGCTAACAAAATAAAATTAAACAAACAAACGAAAAAATCAAAACTAAAGCAAAAATAGCAGACTCCACATCTTAAACTTGAGAACAAACTCAACACACTGGAAGGCAACAGCTTTAAAAACATTTTTAATATGCACTTACCTTGTATAAGGTCTCCAGTTTGATAATATGATAAAGGATCACCATGGCTGCTATGTGAAGGCACATCTCTCAATGGACAAAGAGCCTGCAGTGGAAGAGACCAAAAAATGTAATCCAGAACTCTGAGCTTAATACAGCAAAAAATAGTATTTGTTGCATTACAAGACAACTACCCTCAGAACAGAAGTATTAGTTTGCCCCAAGAAGATTTGTCACGAGTCAATATTAATTATGTTGCAATAAAAAAGCAAGGCTTGAATTAAAATGGCAATTACCCTGTTGACAAGAACTCATCTGTAATACTGATACTGAAGACAAATGTAATAGTTTTAATCTTTAAATAAATGTTTACAAACAAGTTTATTTTTAATAAAAAAGTCCATTTTGTCATTATTAAACTAGATGGAAACTAATCTTAGGCTATGTCTACCCTCTAGATCCCAAAGCAGCACAACTATACTGATGTAGCTAGACTACTCTAAGGTCTCCTATGTAGCCACTCTATACCACTGGGAGAGTCTCTCTATGGCTATGTCTAAACAGCAGTGTTATTCGTGAATAAGCTATTCCAGAAGAGGTATTCCGGAACAGCTTATTCAGAAATAGCGGAGCTGCACAAAATGCATTTCAAGGTTGCATTCAGTCATTTTCAAACAGAGCCTCTATGCACAATAGAGCCTATTTTGAAATAGATCCATCGGATGCACTAAGGCTTATTTTAAAATGTTGTTATCTATTCCCTCTCTGGACAGTTGCTATTTTGAAATAGCAGTTGCACTGTGTAAACACTAATTATTTTAAAACGGCAGCTGCTATTTTGAAATACCTTTGCTGTGTAGGCACACCCCCATTGACTTAGTGCTGTTCACATTTGCGCTTTTATCAGGGAAACTTATGTAGGTCAGAGGTGTCTTTTTCACACCCCAGCCAACAAGTTCTCAATGAAAATACTAGCGCAGACAAAAACCTAAATCTGCCCAAAACTGAGCATTAAAGACATGTAATGTTACTATGATTCAACTCAGACTGAGGCCCAGGTATCAACAAATACAGTCAATTTTCATTCTTCAGCAAAAATATTTGAGCTGTAAAGAAAGAAAATGTCTTGCTGAGAAAGCAAAACAACATCCACCTGAACCAAAGCCAGACTGGATTAAGGCTTTCAACTAATAACCACCACAGAGCTTAAGTTTATCCTTCATAACTCAGGTCTCAGGCACAAGAAGCAGCTAACATCAGAAAGCATGGACTGCCCTGCTTTAGTTTAATTGTTAGAGATCATAGTCAGGTCTTACAGTGATTTCTAAATCTGAGATCTCTCTTATGACTCCGCTGCCCAGACAGATCAACACCATAAAAAAGCCAAATTCACGAATAGAACTAATCCTTCCAAACACAACATCTCCACGCTCAACGTCTCGGAAAAACAGTTCTCTCCTGTCCTCACTTGGCACTTCCATGAACTGCTCCAAGGGTGGCATAACAGCATAACAATCTGCAATTAATGAGAAAAAAAAAGTTATGCAAAAGTGCTCTGCTGTCTGAATCTCCAATTACAATTCACTACAGTATCAGAAAAATCAACGTGAGTCTTAATAAAACACTACGTTTCTTTGTGAGGCATCATGCACAAGCAACATTCCTCAAAATAAAAAGAGACTACAATAGGAATCCTTGTTCCTTCTTGACCTCAAGGAACTAAGAGCTCTTTTCTCCCCTCATGTTCTGGCCAACCAGGTCCTCCATACCCATGTCAGAATCTTCTTCCCTCCTCCCACATGTATACTTTAATTGTCTGCCCCCAAATGGATTAGGTAACATTTGATGCTCAGAGTCTGACAATATTCTTTCTTTAGTCACCCAGAAAGAGTAATTTTTGATAAACACAAGGTCAACCTTTGCTTCTTATATGTACCCTAAACTCTGCCGCATCCAGCAGTTGGAAATACTGGTTTGCACTACCTGCATTTTGAGTTACTAGCAGAGCAAAGCACCATCCTGCATTCAACTTGAATGTTGCCTCACAGCTTCAGCCAGCTCTGCAATTGTCTACAGATCAAAGAACTGGCAGATGGCAGCTATTACTACTCTCAGCACAGTAATTTCCTTATCTCAGCTCCACCCATTCTCCCAATAGAGTTTAATATCTTAAATATCATCAATATCTTAACTCAGAGGTGTAAAGAAATGCTGGGAGTCTTTTGGTTGGGGTGGATGTAAAAAGTCTCTGAAATTTGAGAGGGGGGGGAGGGGATGGGGGAAGGGGGCAGAAGGGAAGGAAGGAATGGAAAGATATCACAGGGAGCCAGGGGGAAGACAAGGAGGCCTGCCATATGCAATGAGCTTGGACTATGCAAGTTATGATGTGTGTATTTTCACATCACAATTTTGCTCCCAGCCAAGTATCTCCTTGGAGCTTTCCTCTCCACCCACTTTATCTTCAGCTAAGGGCTGGTGGGGGAGTGGGGGTGCACTTTGTAAGGACCTATTGTTTTCTGTGGAGCCTGTTTACTCGGACAAAACTTCACCCATTCTGTTCCGATGGAGAATTCCTAGCATCACAACTCTTCCAGTCTCAGTTTCCATGCCTACTTTCTCAGTTATCTGGAGTAGAAATGTAAGATTCTATTCTCAGATACCTTTTCAAAGGGTCCTTAAACCTCCAAGTCCATTTGCCCTTAAAAAGCTGGACAGAACACAGCATTTGGCCTACTTAAACAACAAAGTTTGTGACCCTCTACTTAATGTAATGGAGTGGCACCAACTTCAGTAACCTTCACGTGACAGTAAGTACCTTTTACGGTTTATTTGAATATTAATATGATAAACACAATGTCCACTAAGTAATTGTGTGATGTGGTGGTTCCACCTATGCCCCCTCCCTGCTCCATCCCTTACCTGAGGAGGGGAGAAAGGACACGGAGAGCATGAGCTGAAAGGGTTTCAGGGGGCAGAGGAAAGGAGGGACAAGGTGGGTGGTGGCTATCTTGCAGGGGAGGAAGAAGAGGATGGACCGGGTGAGGGCACCAGGCCTGGCGCAATGTCGGGGAGGTGTGTGGTTGGGGCCAAAGATGGAAGAGGTATAACAGGAAACTGACCTCCCCAGGGGAAACTTTACCCTGCCATCTATGTATGTCCATATATTTTGCTTCTTTCACAATATGTAACCACATTTCTCCAACAATAGCAGGCAACTTTCAACTTGAATAGAGCTGCTTCTCTAACAAAGCACTTTGCTGGGGGGTGAGGCGAGAGAAGACAACTTGGAACATCCCCACACATCCACAAGAGAATGGCAGAATTCCCATTTCTTTTGTCATCAGCATTTAAGGTTATTTCAAGACATTTCCTGCAATAATTTATACGTTAACAGTTCATGCTTGAATTTTAGTGTTAAGTTTAAATAGTCTCCTCAATTACTGAGATAATACTTAAAGTTTGTTCAAACACAAAAAGTAATCTGGCATAAGGTTGGGTATAAAGTTAAAGCAGATTCAGCTATTTCTGAATAACTCAGTGTGTACTCCAGAAAAAAGGCACCCTATTCTGAATTAATTCAAACTGCTTCCAGACTGAGAGCCTCAAGAAATGACGTTAATCCTCTACCTAAGCCCTAAGGAAGTATGCTGTGACTTTCTGAACAGATTATGTTCCTTGCAAGAGGACGCTGTATTTCAGTAAACCAAGTCTGCGTCCACCTAGGTTTTAATTAAAATTGGGGTCTTCAAGATCGAACAATGTAGTATTTGTAATCTTGTAAAATTATGCACACTGACTTGATGGAAATCGTCCTTTCATCATATCAGAGTGAGAGTATGGAAGTGTGACAAACAACTGTACAAGGCTGACATGACAGTCTGATCAATGACTAATGACATCAGTGCTTTAGCTAACAGCACAGAGTACACTTATAAAATCTAAGGATGATATCAAACAGGGAGAGGCTGCAAGTACTTTCGAGGATAGGATTAAAATTTCATAGTTATCTGGGCAAACTAGAGAAATGGTCTGAAGCTAACAAGATTAAATTCAATAAGGACAAATTTGAAGTGCTCTACTTAGGAAAGAAAGGTCAGTTGAACACAAACAAAATGGGAAGTTACAGCCAGGAAGCAATACTGCAGGGATCCGAGGGTCAGACTGGATCACATACTAAATATGAGCCAAAAGCATAACAGTGTTTGGAGACTGAGAGGAGAGAGAAGCAAACATAATTCTGGGGATGTACTAGCAGCAATGCTGTGAGAATTATTTTTCTTGTCTTTCACTCTACTCTGCACTGATTATGCATCAAATAGAGTCTTGTGTCCAGTTCTGGCACATTTCAGACAATATGGACAAATTTGAAAAAAAAAAAAAAGTCCAGAGAAGAGAGCACCAAAAATAAAGCTCCGGAAAACATGACCAATAAGGGAAGATTGAAAAACTGAGTTGTTTATAGTTGCCAAAGACTTAGAGGGGGCATAACAGATTCTAAGTACATAAAAGGCTGTTTTCGTGGAGAAGAGAGAAAATTTGTTCTCATTAAACTCTGACAATAGGACATGAAGCAATGGTCATAGACAGCTGCAAGGATGGACATTACAAAAAATGTCCTAAATACCAGGGTTGTTAAGCACTGGAATAAATTGCCTAGGAAGGTTGTGGAATCTCCATTATTGACAGTTAATACTTAGTACTTCCATGAGTACAGGGAACTGAACTGGATGACCTCTTGAGTGCCCTTCCAATCCCACAATTCATGACAAGTCATATTTGAAGTGGTTTGAGTCAAAGGTGACAATAGGCTCAAAGAAAACCTATCCGAGGCCAATTTAAGGCTCAGTTCTGCAAATACACACTTGGGGAACTTGAGGATCCAAGGCCTTTTTTGTTCATCATTTTTTGAAAAATTTGAACATGTTTTGAGAGCTGGACACCTTCTGCTTCCTGACCTTGTTTTCACACCAATAGTACACTGTTTATAGAATCACTCAGGATGTTTACATTTTACATATTAGATAAACTGAAAACAGACTTATTTAAGCAAAAAAAAAAAAAAAAAAACATGGATGGCACCTTTTCCCAACATATTCCACCCACGATAGGCTGTAATCACGTTTGACTAAAATGACAAATTACTTGACAGGCTTACAAATGGGTTCATAATCTTCAAGTAATTAAATGATCTAACTCCATGCATTTTCTAAACATCAAAAAACTTGAAACAAAATAAACCCTCTTTTTACAAATACTTTTCATTTTTAAATGTATTCTGCACACGAGATCTTCATTGCACCCCGCGTGATTAATCTCTTAGGGGCTTTTTCACTTGTAATTATACAATTTACCTTCATTTTCTTCATTTGTTTCTGAACCTGTTGATGCATTTGGCTTCCATGAAAGAGCAAAAAGGAGATCAGCTTTTTTTGCAATAAAGTGTTGTATCTCAATGTTTTCAATTCTCTTCTCTTTCCTAAGAAAAATAAAGAAAAGTCTATTACTCTCTCTGCTGCAACTCCTATTTAAAAAAAACAAAACAAAACAAAAATAAAAACATAAAAAACTCTCCCCCTGTAAGGCACTGCATAAACATTGGCTGAAAAGTATCCCAACCTATTTCTCATCTTTAGTACAAAATGCTTTGCCCACGATTTTCTAAATCTAATTTAGAGCATGGCAGCAGAGACATTATTTGCGATTACACCAAGTACATCAACAGTGGTGAACTGCAAAGCTTCAAGATCTGGGGCATTTAGATTTTTTCTGCCAAACTAAGCCTCACAGGTTACACAGTTTGCTGCAAGGTGCCTTTTCATCAGCATTTGGATTGAGTGCACAGATTCTGCAAGAAAGCAGGACAAAGGAATAGCTCCTGCAATTTCCCTTTCAGAAGCAAGAAAGACATGCACCCTCAGTACCCTGAAGCTTTTCAACTCACATCACCAAAACACTGTAACCAAACAGGGTATCAGTGCAATGCAGCCCCGTACTTAGAGTCAGGTGACTGCGTGAAAAATCTCACCATCCCTTTTAAAAGAGAGCTTTCTAGCCTCATAGCTCCAGAAGAAACCTTGAAAATGAGAACTCTAAAGACCCAGGGACCAAAAGGTCCAACCGTTCGTTCTCAGTCAAGCCGACCATGATTTTTGGGGGGAAGGGAGAGAAGAGAGGAAACGGGGTGAGGGTGGTGGGGCGGACACTTTTCTGAATATCAGCTGATATCACTATTACAGGATAAGAGAGCTGCGCGTGACTGGGCGAGACTCTTCCCAAGCCTCAGGAGAGCACAGACGGCTGCTGCAGCGCCCCACAGGGGAGCGGCTCCTGGCTGGGAGGCGGGAACGGGCCCCTCTGGCCCCGGGATCGCCGACCAAGCAAACCGTCAGCGGGGACGGGCCGATAAAGGCTCCTCAGAGCCGACCCGAGTTGGAGATGCTCGCGCGAGGGGAAAGGGTCAGTTGCTCCATCCTCCCCCTGCCCGGATCTTTACCTGGTGGGCGGCTGATACTGAACTTCCCGGGACAGCTCCAAGCTGGACCCTCCCGGGGGCAGGATGCTCCGGAAGTCGGGGTTATCGTGCTGCTCGGCGCGCAGCAAGGACAGCAGCGAGGGTCCATGGAAACCCAGCGCCTGGCGCAGGAGGTCCCGCTCCATCCCATCGGCGGCCCCTCACGCAGCACAGCAACCGGAAGCATCCAAGGAGCGACCCGGAAGCAGAACTCTCTATCGTTGCGCCCACTAGCGGAAAAGGCCGAGGTTAGAGGGAGAGGCTGGTTACCCTGCCGCAACCCACCCTCAAAAAAAAAAAAAAAAAAAAAGCCCGCTCTCGCGCATGCGCATAGCGTGAGGCTGGGAACCTTGCGGTGGCGGGGCAAGAGGCAAAGTGACGACAGGGCGCAGAAGAAACCCCCTCCCGCCCGGCGTGCGCGAGACAGGGGAGATTGTGGTCTCTGGCCTCCGCCGTAGCTCCCCGCCCGCTGCTGCCACTACCTCTAACAAGAGCAGAAGCTGCCGGGGGTTAAGTACCTCGCCTGTGCAGGCCCGAACCTGGCCACACTCCTCCCCGGTGCACGCAAGGCCGTCCTGGGAAAAGCCAACGAGTTCGAGAGCCGCCCCCGGGCGAGTCGGCACCTGCCTTCAAGCCGCGCGCAGGCTCCCCGCCCCTTTCCCGGGGAGCCAAACAGCTCCCGCGCGCAGCTGGGATCGAAGCGAGACGGCACCACTGCAGCTGTCCGAGCGCCTCCTTTCACCGCCCCGCCCCTGCCAAGTCGTGTCTGAGCCCGCAAAGTGACCTCAGTGTTTCGGGTTGTGTTCACAGTGGACTGCATTGTCCTAGCAGCAGTCCGCAGCCGTGCACTGTGAACACCGGAATTCAGTGGGCCTGACATGAAAGTCCCGGACTTTATCCTGTGCTGCACTGGGGTCAGCTAGCTACAGGACGTCTTGTCCCTGCTGAAGCAGCATGCAGAGGACTCGATCAAAGGTCTCAGAGAGTAGTCCTATTAGTCCGTAGATTCACAAATAACAAGCAGTCCTGGAGCATGGCTGAGACCAGGGCCCCCAGCGACCATCTGTCCCGTATTAGGCAGGATGGTCCCATATTTGGGATGCCAAAAAGGCATCTCTACTTATGTTTTTAAAAGGGACTAATTGTCCTGCATATGGACCTTGCCCCCTCACCTGCCCTGCTCACCTTCTCTGCCACCAGCTGCGCAGGCACAGCTGCTGGCTGGAGAGCATTCTCAGGCTTGGGGAGGCAGGGGTGGCTGACGTGTCCTGGCTGCTTCCCTGAGGCTTGGGTAGTGCTGGGGGCTTTCACTTCTCCAGGGCTCCCAGGGAGGGCCAAGGGCTGCTACTTTCCAGGGTTCGGGGAGTGCTAGGGGCTGCCGCTTCCCCCAGGGCTCCCAGGGAGGGCCAGTGGTTGCTGCTTCCCTGGGGTTCAGGGAGTGCCAGTGGGTGCCACCTCCTTCCCACCTCCCCGGGCCTTCGTGGAGCTGGGAGGAGCTGCCCCTTCCTCCCATATCTCCCTGTCCCATTTTTTGGACAGGGAGACACGGTCACCCTACCAAGGCAGTTGTTGACAGAACTTACTGTCCAAAGAGATCTTCTGGCAAAACTATTGACAGATTACATCCAGACACAAAAGCAGATCAAAAGAGCAATCTGAACCAGGCCAGACTGCCTGGCTGCTCTCTCAACAGAATGGCCAACAAGAAGCTCAGCAAACAGGGCTGCCCAGTGAAGCAGAAGCCTGGTTTGTCCATAGAGAGCCCCCTGAAGCATCTACATAGCTTTTTTTTGTCAACAGAAATGGTCAACAAAGGCATTATTCCTCATTGTGGAGAGGCAGAACACTGTTGGTGGATGTGCCGAGTTTTGTTGACAGATTGTCAACAAAATGCATTTTGTGCGTATACACTCTGTGAGTTTTGTAGACAAAACCCCAGTTTTGTAGACAAACCTCTCTAGTGTAGATGTAGCCTAATAGATTTATTAGGTCATGAACTTTTGTGCGTAAGACCCACTTCTTCAGATGAAAAACAGTAGAAAAAAAATCTAGGGTTTCTATAGTGAAAAAGAAAGGTTAGCTGTCTCTAGTAGGACGAGTTGGAACAAATTAAATAGTATGTGTGCTGGGTTCCATGTGCACAAAAATAGGGCCTTATCAAATTCATGGTCCATTTTGTCAATTTCTCAATCATAGGGTTTTAAAAATCATAAATTGCATTATTTGAAACACTTAAAATTTCACAGTGTTGAAAGTGTCCTGAGCTAAAAGGGAGTTGTGGTTGGAGGGATGAGTGTAAAGGTATTACCATCATTCTGCATTGCTCCTGGTGGAAATATTGCCACCAGAGCAATGTGGCTAAGTGAGTGGTGGCTGGTGATTGTGAGCTCCCCCTCTGAAGACACCATCCCCATCAGAAATAGCACAGAAGAGTGATGTCTACACAACAGCCTAAACTTGAAGCTTATTTCAAGTCAATTTTGAAATAGGCTATTTTGGCACGTGACACTATCTAAATGGTGCCGTATGTAGAAATAAAGCACTGTTTTGAGGCATCCCTTAACTCATGTATATTTCAATAACAGATGCAGGGCAGCTATTTCGGGATAGCTAAGGGTAGCATGGTATGGGATCAGGGTAGGACAAGAAGTAGTGGGCTTAAATTTCATGGGGGAGGTTTAGGGTGGACATTAGGAAAAATTTCCTATCAGGTGATTAAGCACTAGAATAAATTACATTGGGAACTTGTGGAATTTTGACCATTAGAACTATTTAAGAGTGGGTTAGATATACATCTGTCAGGGATGATCTAGATCGGGGTGAGCAAACATTTTACATCATGCCCTGCCTTTTGTCCTTGAAATAAGCAGCGCCCCCTCAGCCTGTCTAATGTAATTCAAATCAACAAAAATTTTGGTTATCTTCATATGAAAAAAAAAAACCTGTTTTGGCATGTACAAGAAAAGAAGTGTGTAGAATGTAAAACTTCATTAGTATATAAACGTGACTACACATATATAAAAAGAGTAACGACAAAGAGATAGCCATGTTAGCTGGTATTCTATTAAAACAAAAAAACAGTCATGTAGCACTTTAAAGACTAACAGAATAATTTATTAGGTGATGAGCTTTCGTGGGACAGAAAGAAGGAGTGGGTCTGTCCCACGAAAGCTCATCACCTAATAAATTGTTCTGTTAGTCTTTAAAGTGCTATATGACTGCTTTTTTTTTTGATAACAAGAGTAACATATTTTTACATTTTTAATGAGATGGATAAGCCTGAAACCCAGCAGCTGATCGTGCTGTGCCCTTCTTACGAAATTTCATGAGCCCTAAGAGGGCCTGCCCCGCTCTTTGCTTGGTCCTGCCATGCATTCAGGAGACTGGACTTGATGACCTCTTTTAGTCTCTCCCAATTCTAATATTCTACCCTTCTGTACTGCTGCCTTCATAGCCAGGCTTTTGGCCAGCTGACACTTTCTGGCTGCTCCGGTCTGAAGATAGCAGTGCAGAAGTCAGGATGGCATGGTATGGCATTGCCAATGTTATTTTTGCATAGCTGCTGATGGGGGCGCTGCCCCCAGAGCCAAATGGCAAGAGAGGCAGCTGCTGGTCAGGCACCCAGCCTGAATGCAGCACAGAAGTAACAATGGCAGTACCTTCCCTTTGCAATGTCCCCTTCTCCTTGTAACCCTATTTTTGGTCAGAGCCCCAATTTCAGAAACACTGGTCTCCCCCATGAAATCTATATAGTTTAGGGTAAAAGTAAACAAAAGATCATACTTCATGGGGAAGATGAGTTTTCAAGATCCTTGACATGTAGAACAAGTCAGACCCAAAACACACAGAAATTCATAAACACGCTGATTTTGATTACATGCATATTGACAGA
This sequence comes from Carettochelys insculpta, assembly GCF_033958435.1. NCBI lineage: Eukaryota > Metazoa > Chordata > Testudines > Carettochelyidae > Carettochelys > Carettochelys insculpta. The sequence continues at coordinate 43,348,111 of NC_134146.1, read as the reverse complement.
CTGAGGGTCTAAAGATACAAGAGACAATAGGTATGTCCAAAAGATGAGGCACAAAAACCAGTAGTTAATTATTAGCATAATAGGTGTCATAGCACATCAGTGGTATAGCAGATCTTATCTACAAACACAGATAAACAAAAATCTTTACAAACGGACACTGATTTATATTGTGTGGAGGTTTTGCTATCATAGCTTTAAAATAACCTAACTTATATTACTTATATTACATTTGTTCATACTCTAGTGAGCACCAGGAGAATTGCTCCCAAAACATTTCTTGTCTCCTAAAATGAAAAAGTCTTGCCTATAATAAAAGCAAATATACAGTAAGCAGTTATTGCTATTTTAAATTTACTAATAGTATCCGTAAGAGAACAGACTTTAAATCTAAAATAGGCTTTCTAAAAACTGTTAATATAGGTAATCTAAAACTGCAGTATGTAACTGAGAAATAAACAGTTTTAATTATGGAAAGCAACAAACTTCCAAAATCATTGAGTTAAGCCTTAATACCCAATAACACGTGCCTTGTCATTAGTGCATCATACTCCCACGTTATTTTACAAAATGATAATGCTTTTATTATGTATTTCAAATTCTCTGTCCCAAAAATCTAGTTTTTTCTTGCTCATCACTTACTATTAGCATTTTTTATGAAGAAACTGTGTCATCCCATATCCTCCTCACCTCTGTTTTCTAGCTCATCATACCATCTGTTCTTTTAACAGATTGGCATCCAACTTCCTTGAACAGGAAGGTAGTTCACTAGAGGGTGCTATAAGACCACAGTGGCTGGTGTTCCTTTCTAAAGGAATCAGAAATGTATCTAAAAAGCCCATTGTTTTTGAAGTTTATTCTCCCAGAATTACATGGCTCACCTGTAGAATCTGATTTTCAGTCAGGTGCTACTTCTGCCTCTACTTTTTTCCTCAGACTAACTGACCGCCATCCAAACACATTAATGATTTGCTAAAGTTACACACACTGAATCCGTCACTTCATGGATTAGAACTAAAACAACAATCCTACAAACTGCTCCAGGCAGGTAGACCTCTGCACTTACTGATTTTCATGGGCACTATATGGGCAGAGTATCTTGCAGGACCAGGGCATGGGTTTCTTTTGCTTTGCTCTATGTACATGAATAGGATAAAATAGTACAAGGCAAGACCATGGCCCCCTAATAATGAAAAATGTATTCTGACAAGGGCTGTTTCTATATAGGCCACTTTCTTCGAAAGTGGCATGGTAATACACAGCCCAAAATATGCTAATGAGGTGTGGATGCAAATTTCCTGCACCTCATTAGCATATGGTCATGTGATTCGGAGTCCGGAAGACCGTTCTTCCAGACTCCAAAATGCCGTGTAGAAGCACAGCCCTGGGGGAGCTTCTGGAAGGAAGTCCTTCTTCTGGAGGCCCCTTCTTCCCGGAAATTTTTGGGAAGAAGGGGCCTCTGGAAGGAGGACTTCCTTCCAGAAGACCCCCCGGGGGTCACGCATCTAAACAGCGTTTTGGAGTCTGGAAGAACGGTCTTCCAGACTCCAAATCACGTGACCATATGCTAATGAGGTGTGGGAAATTTGCATCCGTGTCTCATTAGCATATTTTGGGCTGTCTATTACCATGCCACTTTCGAAGAAAGTGGCCTGTGTAGAAACGGCCAAGGAGTGTAAGGGAGTGAATGCAAACTAGGCATTTTGAAGAGGCTAGAATTCTGGAATCCTGGGATCCCTTCTTAATTAACTTGCTGAGTTACTTTAGTCAAATTACATTTCTCCACCCTTGGTTTACCCATTTATAAACCAGATCTAATTATACTAATCTAATTATACTTGGGGCTGAGATTCAAGCCATTGTGGGGGATATGAATGCTCAATCTTCATCAATTTTCTTTTGGAAGGGGGCACTCAAACCTCAAAGGCATCTTTGAAAAATCTAAACCAGGGGTCAGCAACCTATGGCACAGGTGCCAACAGTGGCACGCAAACTGATTTTCATCGGCACACAAGGTAGGAGCTCGGTTCTCTCTTTCTCCCCCACGCAGCTGGGAGCTTGCTCAAAGCCAGGCTGCCTGTGAATTAACAAAAGATCAGATAATGCTACCAACCACCACCTAGACGATGAAGCTCTGCATCTTAATTTCATTATTAATGAAGCTGTTGTAAGTAAGATTATTAGTGACTTTTAAAAGTATCACCAACACTCGGACCATACATAGAGGTCAAAAAGTTCATATTTCAGTACTCTGGCTCACAAAGGTTGCTGACCCCTGATCTAAACTCTTGTACACACAAAAGTTGCATATGCCTCAGAAGCAATGCTAGTGGCTCTCTGCTTACCATGTATTAGTAAAGCATGTTATTGGCTACGTCTACACGTGAACGCTACATCGAAATAGCTTATTTTGATGTAGTGACATCGAAATAGGCTATTTCGATGAATAACGTCTACACATCCTCCAGGGCTGGCAACGTCGACGTTCAACATCGACGTTGCGCAGCACCACATCGAAATAGGCGCTGCGAGGGAACGTCTACACGCCACAGTAGCACACATTGAAATAAGGGTGCCAGGTATAGCTGCAGACAGGGTCACAGGGAGGACTCAACAGCAAGCCGCTCCCTTAAAGAGCGCCTCCCAGACACACTTGCACTAAACAACACAAGATCCACAGAGCCGACAACTGGTTGCAGACCCTGTGCATGCAGCATGGATCCCCAGCTGCAGCAGCAGCAGCCAGAAGCCCTGGGCTAAGGGCTGCTGCACACGATGACCATAGAGCCCCGCAGGGGCTGGAGAGAGAGCGTCTCTCAACCCCTCAGCTGATGGCCGCCATGGAGGACCCCGCAATTTTGATGTTGCGGGATGCGCAACGACTACACGGTCCTTACTTCGACGTTGAACGTCAAAGTAGGGCGCTATTCCTAACCCCTCATGGGGTTAGCGGCTTCGACGTCTCACCGCTTAATGTCGATGTTAACATCGAAATAGCGCCCAACACGTGCAGCCGTGACGGGCACTATTTCGAAGTTAGTGACACTACTTCGAAGTAGTGTGCACGTGTAGACACAGCTATTGTGTTGCATCCAATAACTAGGAAAACAGGATTTGGTATTCTTTTTTTCCTATGGCATGTAATTAGGAATATTGAATTCATAAAAGAAACACAGAAACACAGAAACGAGTTGAAAAGCATGAGACATTTCCAGACAGTAAGATTTGTTAGGCCTCAGTCCATGCAATCAGAATCTTTGCATCTTCATAAATCCAAATGCAGAACTGAAGGTTTTGTCAATTACACTGTTTTAACCGAGGAAATGGTGTGAATACTTTTGAATTTTTTTCTGGATGATGACAGTTTTGTTTGGAGGGGAAGTATTGGAGGAAGCCTGAATTTGTGGGTTTAGCAAATAAAACAAGACAGCAGAAAGTTGTCTGAAGTACAAACTCTTTGCTGATGTAAGCATTTTTCCAGTCCAACACACAGCTATACATCGAAAAAATACAGTGAGTGGCTAAAAATAAATGATCTTTTGTTTCAGTTCAGAGGAAACATGATGATTAGTATATTAATTATGTTATGGTCTTCAGATTGTCATATCAGCAGAAATACATCTGCAAAGTGAACCTATCTGTACAATAATTATGGGCTTTTCAAGTGTTATAAAAGAAAACACTTCTGTGAATAGAAATAGAAGCCATTTCTGAGAAGAATATTAACAAATACAATTAGATCATATAATTAGATATAGTTTATTAAAACAGGTTAGTTGCCTCTGAACACCACACCACATCTTTGCTAAGAGGAAGTGATGATTTCTCATCCAAGTGCCTCCTGGACAGAGACATCTGCTGATTTTTATGCCAGGGAGGAAAAGGGCTGAGACACTGAAAGCATAGCGGAAATATTGAAGCCTCTGGAAAAGACAAGGAAATTGCCATATTCAAACCTGTTTTTTCCAGGTTGTACCTAGTTCCATCAGATTTGAATTCTGATATTATGTTTACGCAAGCATGTTGTAATTTTATTCTTATACTAATTTTTCATATCTCTAGCTATAAAAGTAAACTAATCTATTTAAGATGGCAATCCTGCAAATACTTACACATATATGCTTAAATTTAAGCACATGACCCATTTTTATGGATTCAGCTATAAAATTCTCTAACCAACAAGACTAATTTTAAAACATTTGATAAAGTTCCAAATCATTCAGTATCTGAAATGTATTAGGAGATTTCTAAATTACTTCAGATTTATTGATGTTCTGATACCTCTGGTGAAACAGCCTGGGTTTTTTTTAATGCCTGAATCAGTAATTCTAACACACCACTTGTGCACTGTGCATAATAAATAGTCACTAAAGTGCAATTAGAAGAAAATAACAATTGAACACTCAACGAGGCAGAAGTGTACACACTGCCCCAAAGTAATTAACAATCTCTTCACTTGTTTTGTTAGGTTGTCTTGCTACTTAAAATTATCTTAAAGTAACACTCAGAAGCACAATTTGAAAAACAAGACGTTTCAATAATATTCTCTAGATGAAGATTAATTAGTCAAAGAATGCTTTGGCAACTGTTAACAACTGATTAGTGGTCCCCACAGTATTTGCCCCCCAGAAAGCATTTTTAAAATGTTCTTGTATTGCATTTACTTCTTAAGATTTTAATGGACCAAATTTGGCCCCTCGCATAAATGGTTGGAATTCACATTGAAGTCAATGGGCTGAATTGACTTGATGTGGTGCCAGATTACTTTATAGTACCCATTAGAGATAGCTGAAAAATATAGTGACACAATATAATTTTTGTAAATCAAAGTGGCAAGTTCATGCCACCGTTGTTTGTAGCTGTAAGAACAGCCAAGGGAGTCAAAGGACTACTGGCATGTAATAGGGTTACAAATTTTCATAATGCATACTAATATCCTGTGACTGGGGCCAGTAAATAAAGATTAGTCTTTCTTATGAGCATGTCCATCTGTCATGCTGTTATCACAGGGGAATCGTATTATTAGGTATTTGTGAACTCAGACAACAGCTGCCTATTTGTGAATAGGTCCATGAATCCCCAAAGTTGCATAAATAAGTCATCTCAAATGTAAATAATTCATTGATACTTATTATTTGTTACTCTCCTGACTGTATGACTGAGTCTTTCCAATCATGTAACAGAAACAACAGTGTGCCACATAGGAAGTCATCTACATACCACAGAATAGTGAAAAAAATTAGAGTGATTAACATATAGGCAGAAATTTGCTTACATAAACTATTTTGTGAATGCTTTTGAATAAGAAATCCATTACAGGAAAGCAGGGTTGGTCCACAAGAGGGAAGGAAAAAATCTAAATTGGCAATGAATATTATTCAGAATGGCCATGTCTACATTAGCCAAAAGCTTCGAAATGGCCATGCAAATAGCCATTTTGAAGTTTACTAAAAAAGCGCTGAAATATAGCATGTGGACGGCAACAGCACTTCGAAATTGATGCGTCTCGCCGCCGTGCGGCTTGTCCAGACAGGGCTCCTTTTTGAAAGGACCCCTGCTACTTCGAAGTTCTCTTATTCCCATCTGCTCATAGGAATAAGGGGACTTCGAAGTAGGCGGGGTCCTTTCGAAAAGGAGCCCAGTCAGGACGAGCCACGCGGTGGCGAGCCGTGTCAATTTCGAAGTGCTGCAGCCGCCCGCATGCTAATGAGGCACTGAATATGTATTTCAGTGCTTCGTTAGTAAACTTTGAAATGGCCATTTGCATGGCAATTTCGAAGTTTTTGGCTAGTGTAGACGTAGCCAATATGTAATATATCTTCTTGTTAACTCAAAGTAGGTTATGACATTGCTCAAAGATTTTCATTTTGTATAATCTGACTTTTTTTTAACTCCAGGTAACCTTTGAGAGTCAGCATCTCGCCTTCTATTCTTGGCTCTGGATCAAGGAGTAAATCAATGAAGATTCAGATAGGCACACAACTCTCATTGTCTTTAGTGGGATCTCTGGTGCCTCATTAATGATCCAAAGCCTCCTGAATACTCTTATTGTGTTCAGTGAGCTTTCAAAAATCAGATTGTCCAGTCAACATTTAAACCTTAGACTTTCTGTGCATATATCCCTATCTATAAGGGGGATAAGACTACTAATCTAGGGTGACAGCAACGAAGGGTCCTGTGGCACCTTATAGACTCACAGAAAAGTTTTGAGCATGAGCTTTCATGAGCACAGACTCGCTTCATCAGATGCATCTGGGGCATCTGATGAAGTGAGTCTGTGCTCACAAAAGCTCATGCTCAAAACTTTTCTGTTAGTCTATAAGGTGCCACAGGACCCTTCGTTGCTGTTACAGATCCAGACTAACACGGCTACCCCTCCGATACTTAATATAGGGTGAATCTCTCTAATCTGGAACTCTCTCATCTGGCAAACTCCATAATCCAGCATGATTTTAGTTAGCTGGATGACCACTTATCATGGGTGTGGCCAAATTTCCCGTGGGCCAATAAAGTTTATTTACAGCCACTAGTCCTGGCTCTCAGTGTTCTGTGCTGTTATTTAGCTATAATTTACCCCTAAATGTCTTCTAAGAGCCCAGTAAGCAGTGGAAGTATTGGTCATGTGCTAGAAAATATTGACCTCCTATCATCTGCTCAACTCTCTCGTTCAGCACCAGTCAGGTCCCAAGGTTGTTGGACGAGAGAGGTTCAGCCTGTACTTTCCCCACAGCTATGTTGTGAGGCTTCCATAATTAACATCTGTAAACTGTTTGGAATGCACTGCTGAAACGTGAGGTCAGATTTACACTACAACAGAAGTTTGACAAGTTAAAATCATAGAATTATAGGGTTGGAAGAGACATCAGGAGATCATCAAGTCCAACCTCCTGCTCAAAGTAGGCCCAATCCCAACTCAATCATCCCAGTTGTGCAACTCCAACTACCAGAATTTCTTAGCTGGACTTGACCTACCTTAACTTGAATTTTCTGGGGCAGCCACACTGTGGAAAACTGGTAGCAGAAATTTTCCCATTGACTTCCTTTACTCCTTGTGACTGCAAGGAGTACCAGAGTCAACAGGAATGCTCTCAGTGTTTGATTTAGTGCATCCCTACTAGCTGCACTAAATCAAACTCCAGAAGATCAACTTCTGAAGTGTTGATCTTCACATAAGTACAGTTTGAACCTCTCTAATCCTTCATTCTTGGACCTGACAGATGCTGAACCAGAAAATTTGCCAAACCATGAGAGGTCAACACTATCTAGCAGCATGACAAACAAGTCCACTGCTTACTGGGCTCTTAGAAGACATTTAGGGGTAAATTAGGGCCAAACAATACACAGAACACTGAGAGCCAGGACTAGTGGCTGTAAACAAACTTTATGGGACTACAGGAAGGTTGCCGGACCAGAGAATGCCTAGGGTGACCATCTGTCCCAGTTTCGGTGAGACAGTCCCATTATTTGGGGTGCCAGGACAGTGTCCCATTTTATTTTGTCAAACGGGCTAATTGTTCCATATTTTCAGGCAGCTGCTGCCCACCTCCCCCCAGCTGGGGAAGCCAGGAGCTGGACTGCATGGCGGTGAGGCTGCCTCTCAGCTTCCCTCAGATCCTCCACAGTGGCACAGCTGCCCCCGCAACTTCCTGTGTCTGGGGGAGCCAGGAGCCAGACCTGGCTGCAGCTGCCCCAACCCCCCCTCCAGCTTTCCCCATTGGGGGAGCTGGGAGCTGGACCTGACCAGCAGTGCAGCAGCTCCCCAACTTCCTCTGGTTCCCCCACTGTGGCATTGCTGCCCCCCCCATCTTCCAAGACCTTATGAATCCAAGGCTAAGTAGAGGAGAAAGAAAGACTCAGTGTGGGATCCCAGAAAGTGCTGGTGTCTAGTGGTCGGAGTACTGGAAGGAGCCACATGGACCACTATCTTCACAACAAAAGAAGACACAACATGTTTTCTTCCTGCTAGCATTGGTGTCGAGTGGTAGAGGACTCTGGTGTGTAGTGGTTAATGCTGGAAGGAGCCATTACGCCATCAGAAGCAGTAGTGGCTCTAGAAGAGAAGAAAAAAGTTAAGCAAGTATTAGAAGATAGAAAAGTTGAGGAAAGATAAAATCTTGTGACTTGTCTGTTGGCCCCACTCAGGAATTAGTTAGCCTGCAAATGGCAGGGATTCCCTGGCCTCTGCTGGTAAAGGATCCCTCAAACTGCCTGTGTAGGAGAAGGAAGGAAGAAAGAGAGCCCACAAGCTCCATTCCTTCATAGGACATTGTCTCCCAAGCCACACACTTTGGGAATGCTGTGTGGCCCTTTGGGGAGAGCATACGAAACTCTAAAGAACATGTTGGGTTAGGGTTCTTGTTTAAAAAGGGACAGAAGACAATGTGCTTTCGAAAATATCCAATGCAGAACAGGGCAGAGGCAGATGCCCTGAAGCATGGTTCCAGCACGGATGGCTTACAAATGTAACAGCTGCATGGTGCCTTGGGGTGGGGGGAAGCAGCCCCTTAAAATGTACAGTACACAAAACAAGATTCTCAGCCTCTCCTGCTAAATCTTGTGCAGGGAAAAAGCCCTCTCAAGCACTGAAACCCCACGCAGGAGAGGGCATGCCACTGTCTGCAAGCATGGTCTGCACAACCTGGTAGCCACATGGTGGGGGGAAAGGCTAGCCTGCCATTTGCATAGCAGCTTGGGAGAGGCAGCCCCATACAATGTACATTGTTAAATACGTAGGGAAGTGTTTCCCTATTTCATCTGGCAACGGAACCCTTTCAAACTCGAAAGAATTTTGCAGAACCTTAAAGGGAGCTGAAAAAGTAGACCACAAATAATTAAGGATAATAATAAACAAATGTTAAACAAGGTCATAAGATCAACATTTAATTTAATTGCACATCTTTAAAAACAAAAATCACACTTAAGAGTTTAATAGAGTGCGTATGGGGATTTACTGTGGTATATGACGAACGATTGCACAACTGATTGCCTTATTGTCTCCACTCTCTGGCTAAACTGGCATTGCACAGGGACACATCATGGTAAACACAAATGAAAATTTTTTGAAATAAAATTCATAGATGCTTAAATATTAAATTATTATTTTTTAAATTATAAAATGTTATTGTAATGGAATTTTCTCACGGAACCCTTATTTTTGCTTTGTGGAACACTGGGATTCTGCGGGACACCATTTGGGAAACACTGTAGGGAATCTTCTCTTTACAGCTTAGCATGTGGACTGCAGTATTTCTTGCTAGCCCTGGGAAGGAACCACAAAGGTAAGCCATCTCAAGCACTGAAACCCCATGCAGGACAGGACATGGTGCTGTCTGGAAGCATAGTCCACACAGCCTGGCATCCATATGGTGTGTGGGGCAGAGGATAGCCATGTGGTGGGATAAAGGGCTAGCCCACCAGCCACATGGGGTCTTGGGATGGGCTGTCCTGTAAAACGTGAAGCACCAAAAACAAGTTTCTCAGCCTCTCCTGGTAAACTCTGAGCAGGGGAAAAGCCTTTTCAATCACTGAGACCTTACCAAAACCCCATGCAGGTCAGGCCATTCTGCTGTCCGGAAGCAGGGTCTGCACAGCCAACCATCCACATGGCGGGGTGGGAGGTTAAGAGGGGCAGGATTTCACTCAGCATTGATGGGCCTCCCTGGTGTAAGCTTTCTCCAGCATGGCCTGGGAACTCTTCTCATAAAAGTGTGCTTTTCTTTTGCTGGCTTGCAGTTTACTCAGCACAGATTACTCCTCATGCAGAAATCAGATCCTGGCTCTCCCGATGGCTCCACCCTGGGGCTCTTTTGAGACCCTGTTTCCTGTCACCTACTTCCTGCTCAGCTGGAGAGCAGTGGAGGTGAAGTGATGAACAGAAAGGACACATTGAGGGGCACTGTGGGAAAGTCTTGGAGGCTAATAAAATCAATTTTAATAATGTTGCTGTCTACATTTGCATAAATTGACATTGAAAAATTGATTTTCTGAGTTGTTCTTGGTGAAATCAGCAGTACAAAAGTACAAGCCCCCTTAAAATCGACCTATTGAGTGCTGTGGCAAAGACAGCTGGTTTATAAAATCGACCTAAGACCCTTAAATTCCATTTTATCCCCTAGTGTAGACCAGGATAAAGAAGTGCTTGTAGTTTCTGCTATCTGCACGTTCCTCTTTGTGCCTGACATCTGCTATACCATGCGTATTCTACTCCAGAAATCACAAGGCGTACAGCTGGCAAACTTGACATTCTGTCTCATTAGCAACTATGCTAGAACTCACACTATTACAAAGAGCTGGGAAGAGAAGCTGGTTTTTAGATGATATGATTCACAGTTCTTTTCACGGGGAAAATATTATTTTAAATAGTGACCGCAGAGAAAAAGTGTAGGATAAAATAAAAAGTATTTTAGGGATGTACCCTAGGTCTTCCAACAAGCTCCTCTGCTGCTAGAATAACAATGCAGACACGGTACAGTAAGTACAATGGAAGCTTAGCTGGCGAAAGAAAGACCTCCATAGGGACCAGACTGTGGCTTTCTTAGCTGGAAAAAAGTATACAATATGAACTGTTAAAGTTTTCAGTGACAAGCATCATGTTGCCATGTAGCGCAGCAGCATGACAAATCTTAGTGATTAAATGCCAGCTCTCTGGCAAAATCCAAGAACAACACGAATGCATTTTTCAGTGGAAAAAGCCACAATTAACATATCCTGTGCAGCGACTTTCCTAACAGAAAAGACATATGAGCAGGATGGTAGGAATTAAACTCTGTCGACAGGTGCATTTTTTGTATATTGAATACACCACTTCTGTAACTATACTGCTCAGAAAAAAGAAATCCAAATTTAAAATTGGTTTGTTTTTACACCATGATCATAAATCATAAAAAGATTAGAGCATTTGTAAGTGCCAAACCAGTAAAAAGTTCCATTATGATTAAGATGCACGGAATACTTATCCATCTCAAAGTTGGCACGCACATGAAACTAACAAAAATAATAGCAAGCAAGAATGGGTAGCAAAAAGGAAAAGCAAAACAAACTCCTAAGGCAGCAAATTCATAGATCTTCTATCTATCTAATCAAATCCATCTTCCATTCCAATAGGGAGGCCTAGCATAGTGTTTCTAAACCTTTTTGATATCAGCGACCAACTTGCTTCCTTCCTAAAGCGTGTCAGGGTGACCTCGGGCACTGATGCTGGTCCATACACCAGTTATTGGTTGTGTCTACACTAGCAAGTTCTTAGGAAAATCCAGCCCTTTTTAGAGAGAACATGCAGAGCGTCTACATACAAAATGCACTCTTTTGATCTGAATTGAAAGGGTGCAGCTCTTCTTCCAGAAGCCCTCTTCCCCTCCCGGATCAGGAAAAGCAACTTTTTTCGAAAGCTTCTTTATAAAAAAAGCATGTGTAGAAGATCCGTGGGCCCCTTTTTGAATGAGCAGTCCTCATGGCACAGGATGTTTCGATCCCCAGCCCATTCTTTTGAAAGAGCAGGGTCTGTGTGGACACTGTCTATCAAAAGAATAGATCAATTTTTCAATCCAATTTTTTGGTGTGCAGATGCGCTCTTTAGAAAGAAGACTTTTTCAGAAGAGATATTCCAGAAAAACTTGTTTTGAAAGATCTCTGTAATGTAGATGTAGCCATTGAGAAACACTGCACTAAGCAGGATCCAGGGACTCCTAATTTATATCACTGCTCTAAAATTGACTGACTTCATGGAGAAACAATTTCTAAAGCTTGCTGGAGAATGGGCATATATGTATGTATATGTGTATGTACTTCAATGAAAGATTTTAACAATGAAAAAATATATTTAACTGACATGTTCAATGGAAAACTTATATGTGTCACCAAACTCCAGTCTCCTTTCCTCCCTCCATTGTTTTTGTTTTTGGCAACTGGTAACTGTTCAGCCAGTATTTACAATATTTTGGGTTTTCAGGTAGAATGTCAGTTTGATGAAGATAATCAACATTTTAGGAAAAGCGGGCCCTTGCATTGTAAAATTTCATTAAATCCTTCACCAGTTCTAATTACGTCCCTTTGAAGTCAAAGAGAGTAGCATTTGTATTAAATTTGATTTGAATCTCTCTGAATCAACCCATCTATCAGAGAAGTACTTAGTTAATATTTTGAGCTTATTATTAGCTCAATAGATGCAAAGCAACATATAACCATAACACAGGCTGCAAATTTTCTGTAATACTGTTAAGAACAATAGGTGCAACAATATCTATGTCACCTGGTCACTACCCACAGCTCCTTCCAACTCACCATGTGAATTGCACTGAGCACCCTTTCTGCTTCTTTAATTACCCAAACTAGACTAGTTCAAACATGGACTACTCTTGCTGAGGTCAGATTTATTAAGTCTTTCTCTACAGAGTATAACTTAATTCATTAGTCACTCCAGTTAACATACACTCTTGGTCCATATGCATCCCGGTCAGCTTCCTTGGCTCTGTTGGTATGCTTGGTTTGTACTTCAGGCAGTCTCTCTAACTCTGCTTCTCCCTGGAGCTGGGTTATAATTCAAGACAGCTGAAGGCCTAAGCTATCCCCCTTTCCCAGTTTGTCAGGTTTGACCTGCTAGTGTTTTCCCACCAGCTTGTCCCCAACTGGTTCAGAGTTGGAGTGAACCCAACTCTGCAAGACCCCTTGTTATGAGCCCTTGAAAAGTCCCTGTATTTCTCTTAAACACTACATATTTCTGGGGCTACTTCGTTTCTTCTAATATGTCTTATTTCCTAGGGCTTTGCATATATCAAAATATCCCAAAATCATAAAAGACCAGGCCCTAAGAGCTGGGTTGACTCTTCAAGACAACTGCCCTTAAGGAGGCAGACCTTACCATGCTAACATATTGTGGGGAACTCGTTTGAATAATACTGAGAATGAAAATAGAAACCTCTGCAATGAATCTTTGATGGTTATTTACCTGACTATCCATGCATATATAAATGGGACTGCATGGTTATGCAGTTATGGGACAATCAGAAGTGGGTGCAAAACTTTTGTATGTGTAAGGCCACATTAATGAAACTTTGCAAACTGCAGTAAAGCTACTGTTGTTGAGAATTAATGAATCTTTATATAGGGAACACAAGGAAACAGAGGCTGAAAAGGAGTTCAGGGCACGAGCTTCACTGGGAAGAGGGGAAAGCAAGGGCAAGTGATACTTTGCAATCCCCCTGTTCAGCAATCACAGGAGTGGGACAGTCAGCCTCCTGTTCCAGGAGACATCCCTGGGAGTTGCGTTGTGATCCGTCATTCAGAATGTGCTGGGAAGGAAGGGGAGGAGCAGGTAAGTATGGGGCTTTGGTGCCCCAGTGCACAAGAAGCCCATGGAGGAGTGGGACACACAGATGAGCTGCAGGAGTGCTGGTGGAACCCAAATGGGCTGCAGGTTGCACCACTCGTGGTGTTTCTGGTTGCCCATCCCTGGTTTACTCCATTTGTAGATTGTTGACATATCTCTCAGCTCTTAGCCGTTGTGATAAATCAGGGCACAATGGGAGCAATGGGTGACTGCATCATTCCTCATCTCCTCAGAATCCAACCAATGCCCTGACATAACCAGTCCTAGCTTTCTTTTCCCATAACTTCTTTCCTGATTTGCCCCTCACAGGCTATGTCTACATGAGCCAAAAACTTTGAAATGGCCATGCAAATGGCCATTTTGAAGTTTACTAAGGAAGCGCTGACATACATATTCAGGGCTTCATTAGCATGCGGGCAGCCGCGGCACTTCGAAATTGACATGGTTCGCCACTGCGTGGTCGTCCAGATGGGGCTCCTTTTCGAAAGGACCCCGCCTACTTCGAAGTCCCCTTATTCCTATGAGCAGATGGGAATAAGGGGACTTCGAAGTAGGTGGGGTCCTTTTGAAAAGGAGCCCCGTCTGGACGAGCCGCATGGTGACAAGCCGCGTCAATTTTGAAGTGCCGCGGCTGCCCGCACGCTAATGAAGCACTGAATATGTATTTCAGCGCTTCATTAGTAAACTTCGAAATGGCCATTTGCATGGCCATTTCGAAGTTTTTGGCTAGTGTAGACACGGCCACATTGAATGTTTGTATTTTGGATTATTTTTCCTGAGATGCATTAGCTTGCATTTTTCCAAGAGGAATTTCATTTCATTATGGTGTTGTCCAATTCTTAAGAGCTCCAAGGGGCAGACTCTCCACTCCCAAGTTTCCTGATGTGATCTTTTTACCCCTTCCAGGCTACGTCTACACGTGAAGCCAACATCGAAATAGCTTATTTCGATGTAGCAACATCGAAATAGGCTATTTCGATGAATAACGTCTACACGTCCTCCAGGGCTGGCAATGTCGATGTTCAACTTCGACGTTGCGCGGCACCACAACGAAATAGGCGCTGCGAGGGAATGTCTACATGCCAAAGTAGCACACATCGAAATAAGGGTGCCAGGCACAGCTGCACACAGGGTCACAGGGCGGACTCAACAGCAAGCCGATCCCTTAAAGGGCCCCTCCCAGACACAGTTGCACTAAACAACACAAGATCCACAGAGCCGACAACTGGTTGCAGACCCTGTGCCTGCAGCATGGATCCCCAGCTGCCGCAGCAGCAGCCAGAAGCCCTGGGCTAAGGGCTGCTGCCCACGGTGACCATAGAGCCCCGCAGGGGCTGGGGAGAGAGCATCTCTCAACCCCCCAGCTGATGGCCGCCATGGAGGACCCGGCAATTTCGACGTTGCGGGACGCGGATCGTCTACACGTTCCCTACTTCGACGTTGAATGTCGAAGTAGGGCGCTATGCCGATCCCCTCATGAGGTTAGCGACTTCGACGTCTCGCCACCTAACGTCGAAGTTAACTTCGAAATAGCGCCTGACGCGTGTAGCCGCGACGGGCGCTATTTCGAAGTTAGTGACGCTACTTCGAAGTAGCGTGCACGTGTAGACACAGCTCCAGTTTAGTAAGAGCAACAAATTTAATTAACGTGTCATATTTTCTCTGCCCGAGCATTAATGTGTTCATTTAGACTTGAACTAACAGATCTCTATAGTACCTCCCTAGTCACCTAATTGCAACTGAGCACTTGACCATGTAATAACGTTGGGCATGAATTTTATTCTTGGTCTCCTTTAGCTTTATGATGTACACTATTAGTTGATTTATATTCTTAACTTTTAAGTTCATTGGATCAAACTCTGCTGTAGGATGTGCATGAAGCATTCCTGTCAAAATTAGTGGGATCTCACGTACGCATTTAAGGGCAGATTTTGGCCCAATAATAATGAAATTACTTCACCAGACCTACAGCTCTTTAAAGATCAACACAAGAAGTAGGTTAGGAAGAATAGGTTGCAAGAGTCATTCTTAGCACAGTTGTCTATTGACATGAAGTTCTCTTTCTATATGCCAGCCAGCCAGACGAGACAAGATCAGGCAGTTTCAGAAGCACAAACATCTGCATCTTTCTAGTTTAATACTAAATACTCTTTTTTTCTTTTAAGATAACAAATGAGATGCCCTGTAGCTCTGAGCCCAAGACTGTTTTGCACCTGCTAACAGTGTCTAGTCATTGCTAGTTAAATGGAGACCAGATTCTTTTCTTTTGTCTCTGTGGTACAGATCTTCAAGGTCAGCACAGCTCAGGGTCATGGAACAGAACAGAATTCTCCAATGTGCACCCCCATTGATTTCAACACACCCCTTTGTGCTTTGTTTCCTTGGTAGATAACACACGTATGCTACCCATTTTAGTTCAGACTACTATTTGTCTGTTAAAAGCCTTAAACAAAGGGATTCTGTGCTTGTGCTGCTAAGAGGAGTACACAAAACTCTTAGCCCCAAGACAGAGGGGGTCCTGTGGTGGCTTAAAGGCTTTATAGTGGCTCCTGTCTAAATTATGGCAGCTGCCTTAGACTCCAATAAGTTGCAACACTGCCCAGAATCTATGTACTATAACTTGATACGACCTTATCTTCAACATGCCCCTCCTGCCCCCAGCCTCATCGTCAGCATGCACTCTATACCAAGGCTGGCAATGGAATCTTTGGAAGACAGCTTTACATGTGTCTTCTGCGGTGCCTGTGCTGGAGGAATTCTCTCCCAGATGGAGCTGGAGCTTTTCCTTTAAGGGGCCCATTATGCCACTCCCACCTTTTTAATCAGTGTAAAAGCTGAAGCAGGGGCAAGAATCTCACCCAAGGTGAGGGAAAAGAAGTTCGAATATTCTTATTGAATAATGAATGCCTGTGCATAAGTGCTGTGCTTGGTATGGATGGAGTGCTGACAATGGGTTTGTGCCTTCTCACGTGATCAGCAGCTGGAATTATTTAGCAATATTTTATGATCCAGGAACAAAAGTTAAAAAATCAATAAACAGCTAAAACTGTGTTCTTTATCTTTTATCATGTATCTCAGTTATAGTTAAATATGAAGGGCCAAATTCTCTGGTGGAAAACTTCACTGAAGTTACTGGAGTTATGCCAGTTATTTATCCTTTGCTTACATGTTTAACATGGACTGGAAATTGCATTTCTGCTTGCTGACACACTACAGTGGTCCATAATAGATAATATCAATTATCTCTATGGAATCTTCCTAGCTTGTATAATCTATTAATTTTACACTATATTATTAGCTATTTTTGCTTATCTCTGAATCTGAGACAAGCAACATTTCACCTGTGGCTTAGGGCAAAAGAAGGGTATTGAAAGTAACGTCAGAACTAGGCATTTGACGGTCAATGGTCTATCTAACACCATATCCTGTCTTCTGATGGTTGCTATATGCTTCACTAGGAATGAAGAGAACAGGTCAATCACTGAGGCTGCATTTATACTAGCAAGTTCTTTCTAAAGATTTTCCAAAAGAAGGTGACTCTTTCGAAAGGTCCCACGGAGCATCTACACACAAAAATTGCTCTTTCGAAAGTAAATCAAAAGAATGCAGTGCTCCTTTCGAAACTGCTCTTCCTTTCCCATTTCAAGAAAAGCGTCTTCTTTTGAAAGAAGCTTTCTAAAGAAAATATGTGTAAGATGCTCCTCAGGTCCGCCTTTCGAAAGAGCAGTCCTCATGAGGCCTGATTTTTCAATCCCTGTCCCATTCTTTCAAAAGAGTGGGGGCCTTGTGGATGCTCTCTTTTGAACGAGCAGATCGCTCTTTTAATCCACATTTTTGTGTGTGGACACACCGTTAGGAAAGAAGTTCTTTCAGAAGAGATCTTCTGGAAGGGCTTCTTTTGAAAGATCTCTGTAGTGTAGATGTAGCTTGAGCGACCCTTCCCCTGTTATTCAGTTCTGGAATCTGGCATTTACACTTTTTTAAAGTAATTACATTAGCTTTGTATGTCCTTAAATCTTCCTTGGACTGCAGGTCCTGGTAGAGAGGCCAGTGTGTTACAAGGAGTTACCAGATGATGGGGAAGACACTACAGCAAAGGACTAAAGTATCAGACATATAGATAAACAGGATTTGTTGCGGAAGAGTTAAGGTGATGTTGCGAAAGAAAGTGATATTTCACCAATCTATTAGGATTACTTGAGAGCATCAACAAGCATGTGGATAAGGGTGATCCAGTTAATACAGTGTACCTGCATTTTTGAAAAGGCTTGGGAAAGGTGCTGCACCAAATGGCCATAAGGAAATTAAATAGCTATGGGACAAGAGGAAAGGTCCTTTCATGGAGCAGTAACTGGTTGAAAGATAGGAAACAGAGATGGGAATAAATGGCTAGTTTTTACAATGTAGAGTGCTCAATAGTAGGATACCGGGACCTGTGTTATTCAAAATGAGGCTCTGTTCTCAACTGGGACCTTTATGCACTACTGTAATACAAATTATACCAATAGGTGTACAAGGTAAACCAGGAGCATGTCACAAGGTTGATTTCTAAAGTTCTCTTGACAATTTCAAGAAGTCTTAATATCCTCTGTGTTCCCAAACAGACTGTTATCAAATGGAAACAAAATAGTTGCTACAAATGCATTTCTATAACCAGCACTTTCCTTCTGTTTCACTGACCTATAATGCTTGATCTGTTGGTCACATTGTATATTATGTGACAAACACTTGCAATACCCAGTAACAATAGGGGGTTCCTATAGCATTATTTTATTGCTATTTCTTTACATGCATATTTTCCACATTTTTTAATGTTTTAGAGAGCCAGTTATGTGCCAAAGAATGCAGAAAATGGCCTTTTCTCACCATTTCAGTTCCTTCATGAGAACATCAGACCAAGTATGATTTCAATTCCATTGCAAGGCTTGTAAGTCAAAAGAACCTCACTGAAAAACACATTCAATTACTGAAATACTCAGGTTTATTCCAGTCCTTGCAGAACTCAAATTCCCACCCGAAAACCGGTGACTGGGTCACACTACTTCATTATACTGATTGGACTGCCCTCGTCCAGCACCTTCAAGACCAAGGATTGAGGGAATTTGCTGGACCGCAGGAGGTGGCCTCTGGACTGTCCTGGGGGGTGTCTCCAGCCTGCTGACCAGGCTCCCCTCCTAGCCACCAGACCCACTTCCTACCCCCATGCTGTGAAAGGTATGAGGAAGCTCCACGCCTGGCCCACTGGCTGGGCTCTGAGCAGCAGGACCGCTGGCAGGCCTTCACTCCCTGTCCCTAGCCCAGCTCCCTGCAGCAGTGCTGTGCCAGCAGGGCCCTCCAGAACGGGGATGCAGGCAGGGCTCCCTGCCCACTGTTGGGCTCCCTGCTACCAGCCTGTCAGCAGTGCTCCACTCCTGGCCTGCCATCTGAACCAGCTTCACGCTCCTGGGGCTCTCTGGTTCACAGGCTGTCTGGTCCTGCAACATCCATGGTCCTGCTAGACCACAGATGTTGCCGGACCAGAGTCCTGGACCAGAGAGGTTCAACCTTTATATTATTTGTATGACAGTAGCATGTGCAACTAAGATTAGTGCCCCTGCTTATACTGGCCAATGTACATATACCTAATAAGATGCAGTTAGTCCTGAAAAACTTAAATTATAATTCTTTTGCATTATCATATGTTGTCCCGAGACTCTTTTTTAAATGTTGGCCTTTCTCTTGTTAATTCCATCTCAACTTTCTATAGTTACTCAATAACAGCAGTCAGTAGTGATCAAAGTTAATCAAAACAGAGGATGGAAGATCTATTATTTTAAAGACATTTCTGTGGTTCTGATCAAATCACATGGAGGATCAAAAGAACCACTGATAGAATATAGAGGAAAGAAACCATATTCAACTGACAAACTGAACATAATTTCTTCTAGTCTGTTGGGTACATAATTATGTGTTTAGCCTCATTGTGTCTCTCATCTTCATCTTACTTAGAAAGTTTTCAGTTACACATGTGCAATTCCATTTATTTCAAGTGTACCTAGGAGCAGAATCTTGACCGTAGGTTTATTACGGCCAGCTTTGGGTGTTTCTTTACCATCACATTCTGAAGGCCACATTCTGTCACTGACTGGGCACATCAGAGGCTGTAATAGCCTGCTAATTGTTTGCAGTTAAAATTCCTTTTGCAAGTAATAGAGTCTTAAAGTTTTGGTGCTTGTCATCCTGGCTTCTGTCTCTGACAATGGCAGTGGTACTTACATGCACGTGCCCATGACTCTGAGGGCAGAATACAGCGCACGGTTACATTTCATCATGCTGAGGAATGAGCCCAGAATCGCTACTGTTAAAAATTACATATGCAAATGAGTCAGAAATGAAAAAGGGCAATTTGCTCATTGCGTCCTCGTGCTCACTATGTTCAATGAACCCAAAGTTAAGACAACTAATCTAGGCACACATTTACAAAGGAGCCTGGAGCTGAGGATCTCATTCCTTTGTTCAAAAGATCACATAATTAATTAGAAAGGGAAAAGACAAAGGTCATCTAGTCTGAAATGTTACTTTCACTGTCTAGGCCAAAGTCCCTTACGTAGGTTCACCTGGCTAAACTATATTTCTTCACTTCCTGTTCTGGCACTCTGTAGTTCAGCAACATCTGTAATCTGGCATAATTTTAGTTAGCCACATGTCCACTTATCATGATTGTGGCCAAGTTTCCTGTGGTTCCATAAAGTTTGTTTACAGCCACCAGTACTGGCTCTCAATGTTCTGTGCTGTTACTTAGCTGTAATTAACCTTCTAAGAGCCCAGTAAGCAGTGGAAGTGTTGGTAATGCTGCTAGACAATACTGACCTCTTGTGGTTTGGCAAATGCTCTCGTTCAGAATTGGTCGAGCCCCTAGGGTGCCAGACTAGAGGGGTTTTACCTATATTGGTGCCAGTTATCTGCAAATGGCTGCATTTCAGTGGTGAAACATGTTGCTGGACTACAGAGTGCGAGATTAGAAAGGTCCAACCTGTACTACACAAAAATTAAGAACAGGAAGTGAAGAAATATAATGCATCCAGGTGAACCTACAAAAGGGAATTTGGCCTAGACAGTGAAAGTAATAGTTCAGACTAGATGACCTTTGTCTTTTCCCTTTCTAATTAATTATGTGATCTTTTGAACAAAGGAGTGAGATGGGCTACTTCTGGCTCCTTTGTAAATGTGTGCCTAGATTACTTGTCTTAACTCTGTGTTTCATTTCATTGTAAACTGCATCAAAATTTCTTAATCCAAAAAAAAAAAAGAAAACATGAATTTAGTGCAAAATGGTTAAACTGGTGCAAAAGGTTGGGTGGACATGATTCCTCCTTATTTATAAAGGTTCAGCATTTGCTTTTGCTTTTCCCTGTGTAAATCGCAAAACAAGAGTTATATAAATAATATGAGATGGTGATTTTATCATTAAAAGGAAAGTTTCTTAGTTTGCTTTTTAAGGCCCTGATTACGCACCATTCAAGCCAACAGAAGTTTTATAATTGACTTTAGCAGGCCTAGGATCAAGCCTGAGGAAGGATGCATCTCAAAACTGTTGAACTAACTATGCAATTAACCCTAGATTGTTGACAGATAGGGAAAGCTGTCCTGGATGCCAGTGAGACATAAAGAGGAAAACACTCCAGTTAATGAAGAGTTCTAAAGAGATGTGCCTCTATGTTAGGGTATATATGCAAAGCAAAGACAAGCCCCTGGCTGGCCTATGACAGTGGGTTTCATTGCTGTGTGGACTTCCAGGCTCAGGCTAGAGTCCAGGCTCTAAGATCCAGCAAGATGAGAGGGTTCTGGAGCCCAGGCTCCAGCCTGGGTCTATAGGCCTACACAGCACTGAAAGAGCCTGCAGTCAGAGACCTGTCAGCCTGAGACAGCTGGCATAGGCCAGGTGCAGCTTTTTCCTTGCTGTGTAGACATATCCTTAAAGCCGAGAGGCCAGATTCTGCTTTTAGGTTCACCTGTGCAAATCAGGAGTAATTCCCATTAAATCATGGGTCTTACAGGATGTAAAATCCAAGTAAACAAGAGAATTAGGCTTCAGGTGTTCTTAGAAAAGTCATTTCTTAAGGAAACTGGGACTGAGTGTTCTCATGTTAGCACTTCAGGACTGTTGAATTTAATCAGGCTGGAGCTGATCCAAGCTGCCTTTCTTTTGTTTCTATCGCAGGTCTTCTTTCTGTAGTTAGGGCCAGATTCTGAGGTTATGTGTGCTGCTGTAAATCAGGAGCTGCTCTACTGAAGCCAATGGTCTACTAGAGAAATATAAAAAAAGGAACATGGAAAAAAGGATCAATGATAAAAGAGGAAGAATTTCTTTTTCTTAACTGTGGCCTGGAGGTAAAGCTAATGACATACTTCATGGCCAGGATAGGAAAAATGAAGTGATTTTATTTGGAGTACTATTGGGCCATTGTGATTTAAACAATTTTGTTTTTAAAATACACAAAAGCACAAGGATGAGCTATGTGTGCACTGTCTGAAGAAACAACCTTTTCTGAAAACCGAAGAGCTTTGATAAAGAATGAGAAGCCTGTTGAGGCATTTAAAAGTTTTAAGGTAACAAAAGTTACATTGTGTTATTTAGTAAAAATATCAGGGGAATGGGGCTGCATGTAAAGTACCTTGTCAAATTAACTGTAAGCCATAAGGCAAAACAAGAGAATATACAGTAGAACACTGAGCTACGTGCACTCAAGTTTCATGACTCTCGGATTAACGTGACTGAATGGTGGGGAGCTGGCGCCTGGCCCCAGGCTGCCCGCCACTCAGGGGAGCCAGGAAACTGACCACTGCTCTTGTCAGGAGCAGCAGCCTGACTCGCTTTCCCTGCTCTTGTCAGGCTGACTTGAGCTCTCAGTTTCTGTTGCTAGTCAGTTTCCCGGCTCTCAGTTTCCACTAAGGTAACTATGATCAGATTTAAGCCTTTACAAAGGAGATGGTGGGGCTGGAATTACCAGACTGTTACTCTGAAATACCTAATACTCTTACTGTGGGGCTGTGTCTAGATTGCCAAGAACTATCAGCAAGATACACAAACTGCACAAAGCATTTGCATATCTCTTGTTGACAGTTCTGTCAGGAGAGGCTTTCCTGACATTTGGCCCATCCACACAGGGCCAAGTATCAGGAAAACCCCCTCTGCTGAGACATCCCTTCTTCCTCATGGAATGAGGAAGACCAGGATGTTAGCAAGATGCTCCCAACACAGCAGACTTGTGCCAAGAGACCGCCGTTCACCTGACTGAAGTCTGCAGTTTAGACATAGCCTAAGAGACAGACTATTGGGGCATTAAAAAAAAAACAAGCTCATTTAACCTATTGGAACAGGGACCTCAGCAATAGTTAAGTTTAAAAAAATCCTGGCTTGTCTTAAGGAGCATCATCAGTGAGACATGAACTGGCTACATGAAAGAATACAAATTTCTTTGTCTTGACTAGCAAGAGCTAAGCTAGTACTATCATTTTCCTTGTTCTCTTTGGAGGCAAAACTCCCATTCACATCAATGAGGCCAGGATTTTGCCCTAAATATTACATTTCCAATATCAGATTTATATGCTACCTAAGCACACCAGCTTATACTTGATAATAACATGATTAGAGAATAGATGCCCAGCTCCTGCATCCCGGCAAGAAACAGATAGGGAGGGGATGATGCTCAGCGAGGTTCCCCTCAAAAGAGCTTTTGCTCCCTAGACTGGCAGAAGAAGAGCTCATATTAGGTGAGACTCTTGGGGAGTACATGGAAGGGACATTCCAAGTCCAAGGATAGAAATCAGATTCGTCATGGAATGAATACAATTGTTAAAAATACTGGAAGTGCTGATAGACAGGAATGGGACAGAGTCTCTGCCCCACTGAGTTAACATTTGGTACAAGTCAAAACAGTTGTGTCAGTTCTACTCCCATGGGAAAGTCCAACCCACCAAGGGAGTCCCCAGTAGCAGAGTTAAAGCCAATGACTCTGACCCAATTATGTTCTTGATCAAGGCCCTAAGTGTGTTCCTGCCGTTCTTTTGTCCTGACCTCTTTGCTAGGATACCTGCTGAGATAGAATTTTACTCCTCAATGGACATTTTCCCTGTACTATATGAGAAAGTAGGAGCTACATAACACAAGCCTGCCGCTTTTCTTTATGAAGGACATTCTTTATAGAAAACTTCTCTGGAGAGAAAGTATCCTAGACCACATGTTAACATCTCCCAGCTGTTTGTCAGTAGATCTTAAAGCACTTAGGCTCTGTCTACACGTGCCACTTCTTCCAGAAGCGGCATGGTAATGAGCCATCCAGAAGATGCTAATGGGGCATGGATGTAAATTTCCCATGCCTCATTAGCATATTGGCATGTGGTTCAGAGTCTGGAAGAAGCTCTTGTAATTTTGAAGAAGAAGGGGCTTCTGGAAGATCCCCACAGGCCGCACATCTGCACATGTATTTTGGAGTCACGAAGAGCTTCTTCTGGACTCTGAACCATGTGCCCATATCCTAATAAGGCATGGAAAATTTACATCCATGCCTCATTAACATCTTCTGGACAGCTCATTACCAGGCTTTCATAATGCAGAATAAACCAACTAAAAGTTAGCTCAATTATACACAAAAACAACTCCAAGAATGCACAGTTCAAAAATGTAAGACAAAATTTTGAGGAAGAAGGGGCTTCTGGAAAGAGGGTTTCCTTCTGGAAGATCCCCGCAGGCCACGAGTCTGCACATGTATTATGGAGTCCAGAAGAGCTTCTTCCGGACTCTGAACCATGTGCCCATATGCTAATGAGGCATGGGACATTTACATCTGCACCTCATTTGCATCTTCCAGATGGCTCATTACCATGTCACTTCCAAAAGAAGCGGCATGTGTAGACACAGCCTTACTGTATTTAGCCTCACAATGCTTCTTGTGAGGTATGTGTTATGATCCTTGTAATTACAGAGGGGAAAAATGAGACACTAAGAAGAAAACAGAATTACCCGAGGTTAAAGAGGAAGCCTAAGTGAAGTAAGAAATTGACCCCAGATCTCCGAAGTCCTAAGTTAGTGCTCTAATCAGTTGATCGTCCTCCCTCTCTATGTAAAGCACCTGTCTTGCCCCCAAAGTGTTCAAATGTCCTTAACTCAACAGAGTCTTTCATCTGAATATTCATTACATTTATTTGGGTTAAATTTTAAGTCAGGAAAAATATGATTTGTACCAGTTGTCAGAATTAAACAGGTCATTTTCTCCGTCTTCACCAGTACTTCTTTTTTAAAAATAAAGGCCTCATCCTCGCAAGGATTTATTTATGACTACAAAGTGGTGGAATAACTCAATTCCATACATAATTTACTGACTTTTTGAACTGTGTATTCCTGGAGTTGTTCTTATGTATAATTAAGCTAATTTTTATTTGGTTTATTCTGCATTAGGAAAGCTCACATCCCTCAGCTGTATTCCCAAATGCTTTAGGAGCTCACTAAGGAGCCAGTCAAGGGCTCTTATAGATTTTAAAATGTGCCTAATTTTTCCAAAAAGAAATAGAATAATCAGTTTTCTTCTTTAAATCTACAAACAAACTTTTGTCACTGAGTATTTTCTCAAAATGTTTTTAGTTTGCAAATTTCCTCTGCTAGACATCATAACTGCCTATTGCCCAGTTTCAGCGTTTTGGTGAGTGTACATTTTATCAAGACAATACTGGAAAAATAGCAAAGCATTTAAGAAATAAACAAAGAAAAACAGCTTGGGGTGGTTTTTGGTGATTTGAAAGGCATCAAATCCCTCTTGTGCCTTTTACAGTTACTTGTTTTCAGGCAGATTTGTTTATTATTTGTATTATGACACTTGCCTTTGGGCCTAAGTATCAGAGAATCCCAGACTAGATGGGACTTCCACAGGTCATCTAGTTCAGTCCCCTGCACTCAGGGCAGGACAGAGGCCTGATCTACACTAGGAGATCAAATCAAACTTAGTTGACTTAGCTCAATTTTCTAAGCAATCAGCCAACACTACAGGGTCCATTCTGCTGATTTTAAGGGCTCCTAAAGTCAACTTGAGTACTCCTGCTTTTTGCGAGAAATAATACCAAAATTGACTTTGCATGGTTGACTTTTAGGTACTACGGACTGAGCAATGTGAAATTTGGTGTTCTTGGCCTCCTGGATGTGTCCCACAGTGCCCCAATCTGACCACTCTGGCCACCATTTTAACCTCTACTGCTTTCCAGGTGTGCAGGAAATGGCCTGGGAAAGTTTGAATTTTGTTTCCTGTTTAGCCAGTGTGGACTATGTACGTCTACACTGCAAGCAAGGCTGGCATGTATGATTGCAGCACCTGCAGGCTTCCCTCAGCTCTCTTGACTCTATCTAGCTCATGTTCCAACAGAAGCGAAGCTGCAGCAGCTTCAGCTTTAACTACCTGCCCATGTAATTACTGAGGGTTCAGCCCACACTGATGTCGTGGCTTCACTGGTAGCCATATGTGAGATTGTTCAATTAAAGCAAGTGTGGTTACATCTATTTGTGCTGCACTCACACGTATCAGCTGGAGCATACACATGCCTTAGGACTGACGCCACGCTGTGGTAGGCCCTGGACAAGCAATAGCAGAAGACAGCTTTTACCCCAAAGAACTTATTGAAGAGCTTATTTTGTAAAATCCTGTAATGTAGGAAACTGCTGGTAGAAGCCATGAATTGTATTTCTGGGGCAAAAATCTGGTTCTATTGAAGTCCGTGACAAAGTGACACTTGTGCAAAACAGTGTGCAACAGGACACAGACTGCTGCTGTAACGAGATTTCCAGTAGAAATGCATTTTACGCTAATTTAGTACTCATTTTGTACTGGTGGAGGTGACTACACACTCTGTGGAGCAAGAGCAAAATGGGCCCATTGCCCCTCCCTTGGTGGCATGACAACTCTGTATCACTCAAAATGGATCCCCAAGGCAAAAACAAAGCCCACTAGGCCTGATTCTGCATTGGCCTGCACTATGTGCAGTCATTTACAGTGGTGCAAAGTGAATGCATTTTACATTGACTACACTTTGTAACTGACAGCAGAAAGTGCTGGGCAACTAAGAATTGGGCAGGCTGCATTTAAATAAAAGTAAAGGCTTTAGTGAACAAATCCAAGTAGGTGCTTTGTGGTTCTGTGATACCCAACACTCTACATTTTGACAGCAACTTTCTGTCTAACCCTGCAGAGGCTGCTGCTTCAGAAGAGGTAGATCCTGCATTGTTTTGCATCATTCTGCACAGAATGAGATAAGGGGCGTGGGGGACCTGATCCATGGACCATGAAAATACAATGGGAGGGCAGAGCATTCATCTTCCTACTCTCATTTCTCACCACCCTCTCTCTACTTGTAAAATAATCAGAACTGCACACTATTGTTCCTATATTTAAGTCTAAATAAATTAGAAGTGCATGTTTCAGTTGGTTCCAAGCAACAGGCAGAAAGTATTTCAAAACCTGAGTGGAGCTCAGATTCATTTTAATTATGATTTGTCTAAGGTTCTCCCAGTTCTTCTGATCTGAAAGGTTTGGCCAGGGAGGCATTCTAAAACAGGCTTTCAGTAGGCAAGCAGAAGGAGAAGGAACTCCACTATGAGAAGCCTCTCTCTGTGTGTGTGTGTGTGTGTGTGTGTGTGTGTGTGTGTGTGTGTGTGTGTGTGTGTGTGTGTGTGTGTGTGTGTGAGAGAGAGAGAGAGAGAGAGAGAGAGAGAGAGAGAGAGAGCAAAACATTTCCCCAAGAGTATGCTAATGAACAGTGTGATCTTGAACCTTACACCTTCACAGAGCAACTGCAAGAAAAACAAACGTTGGTACAAAGACTGGGACCTTCATTATAGTTACACCTGCATCAGCACTTCTAGGGGACATCTCATTTTTCCCACTCTCTTTATCATTTGACCTTAAACACTCTCTGTGTTCTGAGACTTGGCATGTGGGGGGTTAGTCCAGGAGCTCTTCTTCTTTGCACAAAGTCTGAAAGACAATTCATCTTACAAATATAAAAACTGTGGATATCAATACATTTTAAAGTGCAATGTTGCACTGAAAAGTGATTGTGCAAAAATGTCACCTCATCACGCAAGCCACTCTCTGTCACAATTGCTTATTTCAGTGGTACAAAATAAGCTTCTACTCTGTCACTCCATTTAGCCTTTCAGGAGCCAACGCAATTAACAGAGCTCAGTTCTATTTCTACTCGTGCATCAACAGAAGTAATTACTAAGTTTCTATTGCTTACATCTGTGCAGCCTCCTTGAGGCACTGGAGCTGCACAGATATTGATGACTGAGTCTCTTAGGCCTGAAATAATAAATAACCAATGGCATAACTTTATTACAGTGTAGTTACACTAGGGATAATTTGAACTACAGCACCTTTATTACTGGTGGTGATGCATGACAAAGAAAGAATCCAGTTTAACTTTCTGAAACCAGAGTGAGTTTGAAGGCCTGATAGTTAGAAAAAAACAACTTGTAAATGAAGCACATTTAATATAGAAATCAGCAAGACAAGAAACCCCAAGATGCTATTTTTCCAGTGACTTGAAGAATAAAACTGCACTCTAAAGACTTTCTTTTGGCATCAGCATAATTCAAAAAATAAATAAATAAATAAATAAAACCGACTCCTTTGACATTTACCAAGCAGTTAGTTTTCCACTCTGATTTCACTGTTCTTCATTTTGCAAATAAAAAACACTACATACGTTGAAAGGTGCCTGCCACAGTGATAGGAATGATATCACAGCCAGAATTTTTAGAAGAGTTCAGAGGGCTCAAAAAAGAGCATTTAAAAAAAAAAAGGGTCCATAAATGTCACAATGGGAATTATTGGGTGTTGAGCTCAAAGTGGGGAGCTCAACTCTTTGGGTCAGATTTACAAAAGTATTTATCAATGAAGACTGCAGAAAGGCATTGAATGGGATTTACAGAAATGCATAAGCAGTCTAGGCACCATGCTCTCATTGATTTTCAATGGGCATGAGGAAACTCTCTGCATCTTTAGCACTTAAATACCTTTGTAAATCTGGTCCTTTTGCCTAGGCTCAGATCTGGCATCTTACTTTCCCGTTTTGGACAAATCTAGATCCAGATCCATATTGTGCAAATGGCTCCTATCTTTACAATGAGCCAAAGTAAAACCTGCCTCTGACTAGCCCTGAACTCTGAATACTGGCTCCCTTTTTTTTTTTAAAACAAAAAAAGCACTGAGTTTAATATCCCATTCAAGATATTCTGGGAGTTTTCAGAAAATCATTGTTTAATAGGTGTCTTTAGCATCACTTGTTGGACATGTGGGCAAAATCATTTATCCATAATGGACAAGGATCCTCACCTGGCTGAGTGTACTTGGCAGAGAGGAGAAAGTGATACAATACTACATTTCTATTCTGCTGATCCTAGGGTCAGGTGGGTGTCTGATTCGGTCTCTGACATAATTTAGAGCCACCTGAAGGATACTCTATTTACATGAAAAGAAATAGTCTTATAGGGACAATCAGGCCAAGTCCCTGTGTCGTATCACATGAAGCAGGAGTGGGGGCATAATAAATCAGCCTCCATTGACTTTATACTACACTAGTTAATAGAGGTTGGCAGCATTTTAAACAAAGATGCACATTTGGGTCTGCTGAAACATTTTGCTAATTTGTGTTGAATTTGTCAGGTTGTTTTTGGTAGAAAAATAATTAAAAAAATCAAACATATGGTTTTGACCTTTTCCAAATGAAGCATTGTGGCTTTTTTTCTTTTTAACAAGGAATTACCATTGTTTCAAAATTTGATTAAATTTCTTTCAAAATAAAACTTTTGAAACCCTCAAGTGAAACAGCTTTTTTTTTCAGCTCCAAACAATGTTGCTGTGTTTTTTTAATTTGATTTTGGTTTGGCCAATGAACTTTGGGGGGGAAAAACATTATTCACATAGCTCTACCTTTTTCAGTTGCTTTGCACTATCTGAACAGCACAAAGCAAGACACTGGGGGACCGGAATTCTGGCTTAGTTTTTTTTTTTTTTTTTTTAAATAAAACTTCAGAAAGTAAATAGTCACAGAGAGGTAGGTATGTTAGTCTGTGCCTTCATGAAATACATAAGCAGTCTTGTAGCACTTTAAAGACTAAAAAAAAAGAGATTTGTTAGGTGATGAGCTTCCATGGGACAGACCCCATTCTTCAGATCTGGAAATACTGTAAAATTGGGTCTGTCCCACAAAAGCTCATCACCTAATAAACCATTTTGCTAGTCTTTAAAGTGCTACAAGACTGCTTGTTTGTTTTGTTCAGAAAGTAAAATTGTCTGATTTTCAATGGAGATTTCAATTGTTTCATCTTTCTCAGCCTTGGTGTTCCAGAATACTGGTCTTTACTTAGCACTGATGACAGGAAAGTTGCTTTTTTACTTGCATTCCTTCAGCACACACATTTTTTGTGGAGTAGGTTCAGTTTCCTACCAACTGGACAACTCAAAAAACCCCAAAGCAAACCAAAACAAAAAGCCCATACACTTCACTTGGGTGTTTAAAAATTACTGATTACCAAACCAAGCCAAGTAATTCCACAGCTTTTTCACTGATTCCTTTTCCAGGAAAAAAACCCACACCCATATCACGTTTACCACAAATAAAAGAAAGACATATACAAATAAGTTTCTTCTGGGGCATTGCATATAGGCTATAATAATGCTTAATTGACATGTATCACTGTAATGGAGCAAAGTACTGTGAGATGGTCACTGCACTGCAGCTCTGATCTCAGGTGCACTAGTGTAAGACTAGGCAAAAATGATAATGCTGTGGGATTAATCTTCTCATTGTACAGAGCCCATTTTTCTTTTCAGTTTAATCATGACTCTGCATTTCTGAAAAAGTACTGGTAGGAATAAACAGCGGGAACAAAGGCTCTAAAAATAGAAACAAACTACTCTGAAATGAAATAGGTACCTTGCAAGTTGGTGTTGGTGGCATAAGGATATCATGGCTTTATGAAAACTGGCTTCTGAATATGAATATGTGTAACATGAGATACTTTCTGCAACACAGGCCATATCCTATATCAATTTTACAGTTAGGATGTGCAGAGGTGGGGGAGTTTGGGATAGAGGGGCATTTACGTCTCCAGGGTGGCTGGAGAGCCCTGTCTCCACCCGCTACTGTTTTCCTGCTGCAGCTACCTCCACCGGTCACTCTGCAGCATTGCTGTTCCATGCGCTCACTGCCCCCCAGTGGTGAGTCTTAAGTACGTCATCCCTCCT
This sequence comes from Carettochelys insculpta, assembly GCF_033958435.1. Lineage (NCBI taxonomy): Eukaryota > Metazoa > Chordata > Testudines > Carettochelyidae > Carettochelys > Carettochelys insculpta. The sequence continues at coordinate 43,317,517 of NC_134146.1, read as the reverse complement.
ATTGGTGCCCCTCCCTTTCCATGTTCTGGGAAATCCTGAGATTTCAGGCATTTCCCACTTTCCAGGCACAACCAAACCCTGACCTTGGTTTCAGTTAGCGTAAGAAGAAGCTGCATATCACACTTGTTGGTTGTAGCTCTTACAGTTTAAGAACAGTTCTAAAATATATATAATACCTGGTGTTGCATACATCACTATGCTTGATCATATCGGTCAGGGTCAAACATAAGAAAGGAAGGATGAGATGAGCAATCCTAGAGTGCACAAAAACGTACTATTTTAATCATAGCAAAGGACACACTGGTTGTTCTGGCCTCTTTCCCTCACCTCCTATTCAAAAGAACCATAAAGTGAAACAGACAACATTGGGGCCAGGTCAATACAGCAGGTGGTATTGAGAAGGGTTAAGCTAACTTTGTTTATTATCTATGCCCAAAAACATTGTTGTGTTGCACACCTGCACCCAGGCCCACTGACAGGAGGGGCAAAGGAGGCAGATGTTTTGGGGCCCTGCAATTCAAAAGGACCTAGGGATCTCAGCCACTCTTACTGGGGCAGTGGTAGCAGTCAAAACCCCAGGCTCTTTAAATCACATCTAGAACCACATGTGGTGTGCCCTGGGTGGCTCTGAGGGCTGGCTGTGGAGGGGTCATGCATGGTCATGATGCTGCTGAGGGTGGGCCCTATCTGCCCTATGCCTCATCCTTCCCTGGAGCACAGAGCCAGGCACCTTGCCCAGGGGCCTGGCAAATCTGTTGCCCCTGCTCTCCCCCTCCATCTGCATCCATACTCTAGAGATTTAGGCCATGTTTTTAAGAGGATCCTTTCCTGCTCTTCTCTTTCTGACATTCAAAAGTAGCATGAGCAAATTTTAATCACCCACTTGTCTGGGGGGAAATTAATATGTTCCAAAGTAATGGGAGGCAAGTATATTTTGTTCCTGAGCTCAAAAATTCTGATGATGATTTCACAAGACTGTTATGAACCTTTCTCACTAAAGGCTTGATCTAGTTCCCACTAAAATCAATATAAAGACTCTTGCTGACTTTATTGTGAGTTGGCCTAGGCCCTAAAAGCCTGGGCAATTCCCAAAACCACTCATCAGCAGATTGTAATACACTTCACAATACCAAGGAAACTCTGACAAGGGAGCCCCTATGTATTTCTAGATCCATATTCTGGCACTCTTCAGTAAATACCCCATCAGCTCCAGTATACAAACATAAATTCTACATTTTACAAATGAGGAAACTGGGTCAAAGAGAGGGAAAATTATTTGTCAGAGATGACGCTATGGTTAATAGTAGAAGGGGAGGAGAATCCATACTGCCCCTTTCTCAGTACTCTGCTTATCTACTAAGCTACATTCTCTTTCATACAGCCTGGCTGGTGCTATTTCAATTTCCTCTGTAGTGGTTAAATAACCCAGAGAGATAAGCCAACAGGAAGCCCTCACCCCAGAAACATCAAGTTGTGTTTGCTAATCCTGTGTAATGAGCAAACAGGGGAAGCAGGCCCTCCTCAAATTTATGTCTTTTTGCCATTTGCCCTTTCCTGCGTGGCAAGGATAAAGAAAAAAAATCCATGCAGGCTTTGTATGAGCTCTGTAGCCAACTACTTTATTTAATCATCATTGATCACTGCATTATGTGATGTTATGGTTGATTCATATATGATCAATGTATGCTAAGTAGACTGAAGTTGCAGGACTATAGAAATACAGTACTAATAAATATGTAGAAGTGATTAATGTGTATTAGGTATATAAGTAAAGCATGACTGGAATACAGGGCCTAGAGGCTGACATGTAAGATGTTATCTTAGCCATACTAGGCCACAGGCTTGACATGAGTGGGTGACCTACGATTAACGCTCTGGTCACACAATTATTGCATCGTATGTGTTAGTAAGTGGAGTTATGAAAAAATGGATTGCAAGAGACTATAATTTATTGTACAAGAATATGCAACATCTGCTTGCAATATCTTTGAATGTTTGATGCAGGGAGCATGTTTTATGTAGAAGCTAACGAGAATAAGAGAAACTAAGAACAACCTATGAAAAATGGAGCCATACCAATATTCATGGGGTGTGGCAGTTCAGATAAGGAAAAAGAAGGGAAGCATATGTATACAGCGTTAGGTATAGTCACAATTACAACATAAAAAGGGTTCTTTGGGTAGGTAGACGTTAGAAGACTCAAGGGATAATCCCATAGAAAACCCCAGCAGGAATCACCCCTCTAACAATGATAGTCTATGGAGAGGTCCATCAAACACAAAAACTTCTGTGAGGAGGTGAGCATGACTACAGTTATAATACTGCAGAGTTTTCGATAGGATTTCTGTATGCCTGGGTAATTGTAATTTCACTCATTGCTTTATTAAAACTTGCAGTACGGACAAGACTTTGTACTTGTATGGTCACCGTCCTTGGACTTGGTATGTTCTTAGCATCTCCAAATTTGAAAAAAGCACCAGAGGCAATTGTCACTGCAAAACCAAAAAGAGGTTCTGTGGCACTTTATAGACTACGAGATTTTTTGGAGCATAAGCTTTTGTGGGCAAAGACCCACTTTGTCAGATGCATGATACTTGTCACTATGTACCACTTCAAACTGTAGCAACCAGAGCCAAACCCATGGTGATGTCATACAACATCACTAAATTCACTTTAAATAAAAGGCTACAGCTCCTTGCCTTTCCACCTGCATGTATCATAAAACTGCTGAGGGGGCCAAACACAAAATTTCTCTTAGGCAGAAATTTAATACAGGCTGTCTTCTCTCCATTCTAACTGAAAGCTTGGAAATGTCAGTTACCACGCAACTGCTGAAGGTTCACTAATTTTATATCTGTCCCTTGAGAGGTGACCAGCAGTTTGCTACTCTCTTGGCTAATGCTCAGTCCTCTACATCTGTGTAGCTACGTCTACACGTGAAGCCTACATCGAAGTAGCTTATTTCGGTGTAGCGACATTGAAATAGGCTACTTCGGTGAATAACGTCTACACGTCCTCCAGGGCTGGCAACGTCGACGTTCAACATCGACGTTGCGCAGCACCACATCGAAATAGGCACTGCGAGGGAACGTCTACACGCCAAAGTAGCACACATCAAAATAAGGGTGCCAGGCACAGCTGCACACAGGGTCACAGGGCAGACTCAACAGCAAGCCGCTCCCTTAAAGGGCCCCTCCCAGACACAGTTGCACTAAACAACACAAGATCCACAGAGCCGACAACTGGTTGCAGACCCTGTGCATGCAGCATGGATCCCCAGCTGCAGCAGCAGCAGCCAGAAGCCCTGGCCTAAGGGCTGCTGCACACGGTGACCATAGAGCCCTGCAGGGGCTGGAGAGAGAGCATCTCTCAACCCCTCAGCTGATGGCCGCCATGGCGGACCCCGCTATTTCGATGTTGCGGGACGTGGATCGTCTACACGTGCCCTACTTCGACGTTCAACTTTGAAGTAGGGCGCTATTCCCATCCCCTCATGGGGTTAGTGGCTTCGACGTCTCACTGCCTAACATTGATGTTAACATCGAAATAGCGCCCAACACATGTAGCTGTGACGGGCGCTATTTCGAAGTTAGTGCCGCTACTTCGAAGCAGCGTGCACGTGTAGACACGGCTTGTATGTGCAAGCAAGAGTTAGTTGTTGCCTTGATACCAAAGAGAGTGAGAAGCCCATGGGATGGTCCTCAGAGCTCGCACAGGATGTGTGGCCCCCAACACTCATGTTTTCTTTGCGCATAAAACTGGCCCTTGGAGAGTGCTACTTCCATATCTGAATTTCCATATTAATACAAGAGTTACAGTCAAAGTCAGGAATCCAAGATCTCTAGGGAAGAAAAATAGATTATTTCGACTCCTGAGGAAATCAGTATTAGACCCTTGGATGACTAAACTAGAAGGATGTAAATACTGAAACCCAAGGAATCTCTAACAGCAGCAAAAATAAAAAGCATCATCATGAAACAGAATTCACTGATTAAAAACTAAAAGCTCACACAAAGTCAGATAAACACCCAGGTCCCCACGTTCTACAGAAGCCTAGTTAAGAAATGCCAAGCCATCTGCTTCATCCAAGTTCTGTGTCTTCTTTATGATCGTTGCACTGGGAGAGGAGTTTCCAAAGGAAAAATGCTTAGTAACATCAGAATCCTCAGAGAAATATTTAAGATCCTCTAAAACCACACTCGGCTTAGCCAGGTCTGTGCCTTGGCTGCTGGGCTGAGCAAAGGGGTACTGTTACTGCTACTCAGGAGCTCCCTAGTGCAGTGGTGTCCAACTGAAATGTACCCAATTGCCACTGTTGTTCACCCCACTGCAGCCAGTCCCCCCCGCCAGTATCCCCGCACCCCCAGCCAGATTATTCAAGTGGTGGAAGCTGCGCAAGGGCTGGAGCTGCTGCTGCTGCACAAACCACCAGGGGCTGGAGCCACACCGCGGCTGGATTTGCGGCTGCTGCGTGAGCCACCCCAAGGGCCAGATTTATGCACAAAGAAAACATGAGTGTTGGGGGCCACACATTTTGTGCGAGCTCTGAGGACCACCCCATGGGCTTCTCACTCTCTCAGGTATCCAGGCAACAACTAACTATTGCTCTCTCTGCCTGCATGTACACAGATGTAGAGAACTAAGCATTAGCCAAGTGACTAGCAACCTGCTGGTCACCTCTCAAGAGAAAGATATAAAATTAGTGACTCTTCAGCAGGTGTGGGGTAACTGGCATTTCCAAGCTTTCAGGGAAAATCACCCCCACCCCCCGAGTGAGCGGTGAGGATGGGCAGCCTGACAATCACCCATCAAAGGAGAACTGAAAAAGTTCTGAAGAAGTGGGTCTGTCCCACGAAAGCTCATCACCTAATAACTAATTTTGTTAGTCTTTAAAGTGCTACATGACTGCTGGTTTGTTCTGTTAGAATACAGACTAACAGGGCTACCTCTCTGTTACTCTGAAAAACACAGATTAACACCTCCTAATTGCAGCATGACACAGCAAAACCCATAGACTCCAATGGGAACTTAACTGTATAAGATGGAAAGCTCTCGCCATGGGACTCTGGGTTTGCTCCTGCAAACCAAACTTTGGAGGAGTCTCAGAGGAACCTTGACTCCTCACTCTGTCAGCCTTGCCTGGCCAGTAAGATTCACTTGGGCCACCATGGACTGGTAACTATGCATGCAGGATGTGTGTGCTTGTCTTTATAAAGCACATGCTAATTGCTTCTCTACTGTATTCTCGATAAATGTGGCCTATTGCCTTTTCCCCTGAAAAAAGATCACATGCACTTCTTATAAGCATAACGTAGGCAGTGCATTTCAGCCAGAGGGAGACACTGAAAAAGCAACTCCATGTCGATTGCCTTTATCCTTGTCCTATCGCCTATACCAAATTGTTTACACATAGGAACAATCACTGAGGGGATAGGGTGGAGAATGGGAAGAAACAGCTATCTACCTTTCTGTAGCAGCTGTTCTTTGAGATGAGTTGCAGGTGTGCATTGCACTCTACGTGTGCACGTACCTCATGCACAGTTGTCAGTAAACTCTTCCCTTCAACAGTATCCATTGGGACAGCTCGAGCACTGTCTGTCATCGTGCCACTGTATTAAGGTATGCTGGTGGTGTTGCCCCCAACTCCCTAGGTTCCTCCTGACTGGATACACTTCAACAGAGAGGGGAAGGAGGGAGGGTCATGGACTTCCAGCTGAAGGACAGTCTCATGAGAGTGGTTCCTGGAGGGGGACTGGGAAGTGAGGGGGATATCCCTCATCTTCCATGCTTAAGACCCACTCATCTGATGTTAGGTGGAACCAAGCACTTAGGAAGTGGGCAAAGTAGTTGGCAAAGAAATAGGAACAGCTAAAACTGGTGAATGGTCCTTGAATCAAAAGGCCTCTTTAGATGAAGTAGCCGGAAAAGATGACCTCACTGATGAAGAAAAGGAAGGTGGGTGAGGTCAGCTCCTGTAACTTTTGCCTTTCTTTCCTGGTGGGTCCTAGGACTGCAAACAAAAGCCTTAGTGTCTGTAGGACTGTGGGGCTGAAACTGCTTTCTTGTCATCACTGTTGTACAGATTGCAATAGACTTTACAGTCTCTCTGGGATCTTTCAAATGGAATCAAAATGTTTCCTGCAAACCCTAAACAATTTTTTAAACTTTTGCAGTTCAGGCAATGGACATTAGTATAAGGTACGTGCACAATTCTGGTGGGTATCTAGCTGCTGATTCAGCTGCATAACTATACATGCAGGCCAGAAAACAATGGAGAGAATAATGGAGAGAATCCATTAGAGAGAAAGTTCTAGGACATAATTAAGAAAAAAAATGATCTTGTTGCCCAAAAACTACTTTCTTGATTCACAATTTTCATTTAGCTTAATTAAATTTATTCTTACTTCAAACACTTGCTGAGATTAGAAAACATGTGCTTCTTTTAATAAAAATATCCTTGTCTCTGCTAAAATATTAGGACTCTCCTTTTTTGAATAATAGCATTGAAATGGACTCTCCAAATGGGGACCAACTGCAATGGCCAGGCAGCCCAACAACTCTTTATCCTCCTCTCCCCAAGTTTGCACATTCTTATATATGGATTTCAAAGAAAAAGAAAATCACTTGAAAGTAATTGCAAGTTCTTTTTTATGACTGTGATTCTGGCCTGTGCTCAGCATAGCTCAGCGAGAAGGAAAGGGGCTATCCATCACTTTGTGGACCATACATTTTGGATTTTGCTGAGATTGATATGGTTCCCAGGAATAACTTGAATCAGTCTAAAGGCTGCTTTAATTTATGACAGACTGGCCACATCTACCCTACCATCTCTGTAGCAGGGAATAACTGAAGCAGAGAGGTGTTTCAGCACTGACCTCACTCCCAAACCAGGTGCTCTGTGCCACATGCTGGGAAGAGCTGGCAGTGTGATACTACTCTGGCTTTATGACATCCAGAGATTCCAGTTACTAAAGGGAATTCACAGGAATTCCTACATCAACTTTTTAACGATCTTTAAACGGCTGGCACAGGTCAAGCTGCAGTGGCCAATACAGAGACAACCAAGGGCCCAATAAGGCTGCCTAAGATTTTCCACCAGCCACCAAGCACCAGCCCAGGTTTTACCCCGCTACCTGGATCGATGTCAACGGTGTCTGATCCACAGGGGTTTACAGGGTGTGTGACAGAGCCCGTTTGTTCCCCAGAAAAGATGACAGACAAGGGGTCAACTGTCCACAACTAAGTTTCTTTTTATTCTAACAAGAGCTAGGTTTTTACAATGTAGTGTTTTCTCTTTCCTATTTATTTACTATGTTACCACACTTTATTTTACTATGTATCTATTTAATATCTCTAGAAGCTACAACTATATCCTTCCCTGTTCCCTGAGTCTCAGCACAGGATTTGGAACTAGTTGACTAATAGCCCCTTTGTTGTATTTGTGTAGTTACAACGTTTAAACTATACCCTTCTTAGACTTACTGTTGGCTCCACTGGGACGCACAACTTGGTGCTCTTCCGTGCGTGTGCTATAAGGGAAAAGAAATAAACCAGAACTGATAACAACAACTCTGCTATATATTTCCTTATGTATCTATTTGAATATGTGTATATCTTTATGTTTCTCTTTATGTTATATATTAATACGTTTCTATATATTTAATTATGCCAGGTTGTTTAATCTGGTAACGGGCTTCCAGAATGTCTATGTATACATATAATATGCCAGGTTATTTAGTCTGGTAACGGGCTTCCAGATTTATGGGATATTTTTACCCGAAAAGACCCCAGTGCAATAAATTAAGACTGCGCTGGCTTCCCTTCGCCTCAGCGTCCCAAACGCTTAATTATGGGTAGTTTTGGGCTTAAAGGGACTATAATACGACGCCTCCCGAGAGCTGCCTATGTCGGACCCCCTAATAAGGGAGCCCCTTTACTGCCCTGCCTCGGGAGGAACTATACAATATTATATTCCTCTTACTCGGGGCACCCGCCCCCTTCAGAGCACTTTTCGCCTTTTAGGAAAATGGCCGGTGATGCTCTACCCTAGGTCCCCCAGCGACCCAAGGGAACAGCTGGAATTTAAAATTGCCTAGGTGAGGTTACCCCTGCTGGCCAGGCAGATGGGGCCTCTAAAAGTGGCTATGGCTACTACCCTAGGACTTCTTATATGTATACACTTAATGAATGTTAATAGGATACCTGCCTCCTACGGCCGCCTCAGGACTTATTGGCAACGCCTGAGGTCTTATGTAACCCTACAGGGATTTATTTAATATGGGTACCCCCTTAATGGGGTGTCCCTTTAAATTACTCTTTTAGTTTAAGATTATGTGTAAAATTCTAATTGGGGTTCTCCCTTTACCGGGTTATCCCCTTATGCTTCAACCCCCGCTTGGGTGAGCTCTACCCAGCGGAGGGAGCAATCAGTTCTGGGTCCCTATGAATTAAAATTCTTATCTAGTCTTCTATTATGTATGCAAAAGGTAAAGCGGCTAGGTCAGTAGACCGCCTCCTGTGCTTTACAAATGAGAACCCTTGGAACAGGGTTCCACAATTTAAGACGATTTAAACCCTTGTAATATCAATAAGGGATCAGTATTATTAATGCTAACAATATATAAACCCTAACTCTAGTGATTTAAGCTAATATCCCTAATGTTTGTGGAGAGCAGTTATTAAATACCTATCCTCCTCCTGATCTGTCAGTCCGGGCGCCGGGCCCGAGGGTCTCCACAGGAACCTAGGAAGTGAAGCCCTCACGGCGCGCTTTTTACTGGCAGCCGCGGCAGGCAGATAGGATAGATAGGGAAAAGAAGAGGAGGCCAGGGGAAAAGGCCAGCTTGGTTAACAAAAACCCCTGGCTAAAAGCAGCAGCAGCTCCGCCGCCGGCCAGCAGAGGCCGCCGCTTGTGCGGCTCCCCAGGCAGGGCACCTGCCGGCGCGGTCTGCCTGACGAGCCTGCCTCAGGTAAAATCTGAGGCCTTTAGTGAGTTCAGCTCAGTTCTTGTTCACTGGAGCTCTTCAAAAAGGCTTCTCAGCCGGAGCTCTTCGAAAAGGCTTCTGTGTCCCACGGTGGCTGGGGTGCGTAGATTGACACGTGGGTCTGCTTCAGCGCTTCTCGTCGAATCTTCGGCCAAGGCTGAGTCCAGCTCTAAACTCAGTCCTTTTTGCTCTTCTGGGTCCGTTGTCCTCTTCTCCGCTGCTCCCCGACGGACTGGCAAAGCCGGGCTGCGCTCCAGAATTTATAGAGCTGGGGCGGACCTGTTTGAACACTCGCAGGTGTCAGGTCCGCACCTGCGTTGCCCCGGCAACCAGGATGCACGTTCCGTTTACATATTCATGAGCATCATAAATGGTCCAATCCGTGCATCTGAATTCAAACCGATGCTCATGAATAGGCAATTAGCTTATGAATATGCATAGGCAACGGGCAACCCTAACGGTCACTCCCTATACCTTGCATTTACCTGGGTTATATGGTTACCTAAACAGTGTTTTATGAAGTAAATTATTTTACAGTTTAAATTTATTCTTACCTAGATTAGTGGGGAAGACTGTTAAGTCCATATAAATCCTATTTTTAATTTAAAACTGCTTGACATCTCGAGGCTATCTGGTAAAGGGTAGTGGAAGGCACACACAAACCTCACAGCCCATGGCCAGGGACATGTTCTCTATAGAGGAATTTACAACATGCCCCCGTGGCCATGGCCATGGGATGTATGCCAACTCACATCCTACGCAGGTACGACTCATGAGGCCCAGGTACGATGACACCCAATAGTCAACTCACTCATTCCGCGCTCCTATTACGGGGAACCAGGTACAGTGGCACTTAACACACAGTGTCACTCATCCTGCCTCCCTAAAAAGCCCGGATACAGTGGAAGACCACGGATGACACCCATCCTCGGTCCCTACAGTCCAGCCTGCGCCCAGACAAGATGTATGGTGTTAGAGAGGACAGGCACAGCTGCGCTACATAACCGTATATGCTCACGCGGACAACTACGAATAGAATGCCCCCGTGGCACGGACAGAGGTAGCCCAGCTCACCCTGCACTCAATCACCTGCCAAGAGAATTAAGACTTGAACAGTCTAAACAACTGATGCCAATTAGTCAACAATTTTCCCCATTAATCCTATGTTATAGTTATTTATTTAATTAATACCATCTCTCTAGAGGTCGATGGACTACGACCTCTTTGACGACGACTTTTTCCTTAGGTTTACAGTACAAGATACAGGCAAGCACTACCTTAACAATGACATAAATAACCAATGCCAATACCACGAGTAGGAAAAACAAGGCTACACCTTTCATTATCTGGGTACCTAGGTATCCCAACTTTCCCGTCACCCATGACCAGAGGTCCCACACAGGTGGTGCTGGAGGGACATACGCCACTTGCATTATGTGTTCTGCGCGGTTAAAAATTTTGTCTTTGTTGTCTGGAATATAGACACAACATTGTTTGCCAAAAATAGCGCAGACACCACCTTTATCTGCCAGTATCATGTCCAGAGCTATTCTATTCTGGACAACAGCTTGCCTGAGCTCGTGCTGCTCAGTAGCTAGATCTTTCAGGGACTGGCCAGTTTCGTTTGCCACAACCTCTAGTACTGACTGGAGTCGGATGACAGCTCCACCGACTCTGGCCACTCCAACAGGTGGGATAAGCGCCCAACCTATTGTTTCTTGCATTGTCAGAGGTCTACGATTTCTGAGGTCTTGCAATGCCTGCTCGAGATCTCTCTTGGGTCTCTGACCTCCATAACTAGATGGGAACTCATTGGTCTCCAGGTGTGGAAAGCCTGCAACTGGGCTCCTTTGGCGAACTAGCCCAGCACCTGCACCATTTCTAGGTGCCAGTCTTATGGGAGGGAGCTTACGTCTGGTCGTTAGACGCTGTCCTAACACCAGCTCCCCCTCATCATAATCGCTGACACCAGGTACCTGTGGTCTTAAATAATCGGAACGACTCACGTGATGTTCAACACCGAAATCGATGCCCAAATGACCCAGGGCATATGGCACGGCATTACCTACTCCTCCCCTCGGCAGCGTTTTACGTAGATGTAAGGAAGGTAATAGATAAGCCAGATAACAGGAGCCATCCCAGAAAGCAGGGAGCACCTTATACGCCTTGTCGCCACACACCCAATAGTGACCAACAAGAGCATAAAGGGCTTTATTACAACCGCCGCTTCCCTGCTGGGGATTAGATTTTAAAGATTGCGCAGCTCCCTCATAATACCCTGAAAAGGGCCACGGAGCACCTCCTGAAGGTGTGCAATTGTATAACTGTGAGCCATTCACGTGTACACAGTTTTCGCCTGATTTATCGCTCTCAGACCAATAAGATTTTACATTTGGGAACCACATGTTCCCCCAAGGTTGTGGGAAAGACATGCCATGCTCCATAATGTATGTATCGCATTCACTCCTACCCACAGCAATGCCTTTATGTGCTCTTTTTATCCACACATGTCTTTGTCTATTAACATCATAACTTAGACTATACTGTGTAACGGGTTGTTTCCAATCATACAAGTCAGACCCGTTACAAACAAAACACCAACGTCCCTTTCGCTTCTCTACTAGCAGATAGTCAGATCTACTGATGGTCATAGCCCCCCATGTGGCGTTCTTTTGTCCTAAACATTTGGTCATGTTTCTTGTTGTTAGTGGGATTGGGAGCATCGGGATACCGACCCTGCTGGTTGCAGGAAATGCGCTGCAAATCCAGCAATCCGTTTCATTTAAGGCCGTAGCCACCAAATTTGCCATCCTAATAAATGTATTTCGTTCCCAATCTTGTAAAACACCAATATTGCCTACAACTAACATAGCTAGGATTAGAAGCAGCATGATCTGCAAAACAAGAGAAAAGGTTTGGTTATTACACAAGCTTCAAGCCCTTTGTGTTAACCAATTGTGATGGACTAACATGTTGTTTGGACTCAGATGGTACGTATTCGGGTACTCGCCGATTTCCTGAATAATACTGGGAAAAGGTTCACTTTTTCCTTCTCCCGGCAGAGTAACCCAGACTCTTTGACCCTGATGGTACATCGGCTTCCAAGGTGTTCTAGCCTTGGGCTCTATCTCCGGCCATCTAGAAACTGCCCTATTGATGTTTATCAAAGCCTCGTCCAAGTAGGCATGCCACCCTTTAAAATCAATATTGGGGTTGAGGATCTTGAGTTGCGTTTTCAAGACCCCTATTTTCCTCTCTACCACCCCATTGCTTTGTGGGTGATAGGGGAGATGGAAGTGCCAGCGGGTGTTCCAAATGCGCATTTGCTGGTCAACCTCCCTTGAATTAAAGGGTGGTCCATTATCTGATTGGATTTCAACTGGCACAGACCAGTTTGCCACACACTTGGACAGCAAACGGATAACATCCCTGGCAGTAGTCTTTTTGGTGGGAGCCGCCCAGACTTGGCGGGACCCAAGGTCCACCACTACCAGAGCCTTCGGAAACAGCTTAGCTCCTGGTAGGGGTCCCATAATGTCAACTTGCCAGGTTGTACCCGGGGCAAAATAGGCCGGATCTAGAGTATGCACCTCAGACCTAGGCCGGTTCATACGCTTGTGCGTATTGCATAGCAAACAGCCCTGGCTGACCTGCTGCCAGGTCTTGAAGGACACATATGGACTGCCCTTATCTTTTTTCCACATTTTGTTACAAACTTTAGGACCCCAGTGACCCCATTTATGATGGAACCACCTGGCCAGGTTTAGGGAATCACCTGAGTTTCCTAACAGTCTGTTTTGCTTAACCTCCAAAGTCTGCCTGCAGTACTGTTGGAGGTGCTGATCTAAAAACGTGTGGAATTCATTAGAATCTTTTCTGTGCGAAGGGCAATGTACGGGAAACCATGGTCTAGGTTTTAATTCTAGCTTTTGATAAATTATGTCCCAATGTTCAGGGTAAGCCGTTGGCTTGGCTTCCCTGGAGAGAACCCTGATCACATACTCCGAGTCGATACCAATGACCGGAGCCTCCAGCTTGTGTTTGTCGTTTGCATGCTGGACTGCATACAATACCCCTTTGACTTCAGCTTCCTGTGCAGATGTATTAGGTTTTTCCGTTACTATTTTTAAGTAACGACATCTAGCACAGAAGATTCCTGCTTTAGGAAAATGTTTTGTGGATCCATCACAGAACAACCAAGGTTCCTGGTCTTCAGTTCGGATTACCAGGGCCTTGGGTCTGCTTTCTGCAGGGTTTGGGGTATTGATTAGCAACCAGGAAGACCACAGAGTTTGCGCTTCGTAAAGCAGCTGACTCCATGTGGCCTGTTCTCCTCCAAACTCCAGTGGGTACTCTGTTCTTAACCACTGGAGAGATCTTACCATTGGGCCTTTTACAGTACCATGGTATTCATTCCATATCTTTGCCTCTCTCAAGGCGAGCAGCATTTTGCCATATATCCCATAGTTAATTTGGGTAGGCTGTAGTTTTTTAATAACACGGCCAACAGGTTGATCTTTTTGTGTGACTTCGATTACCAATTGATCATTAGCGAGATCAATTGATATCGCTATTGGGTCTGCTGAGTCTATACGGGCCAGTGGTTGAGGATCTTTTAGAGCCTCGAGTAGCATAGAATAAGCTACTCTCTGACCCGGCGTCCATCTGATCTTATCTCCCTTTTTCAACTTGTTTTGTAATAGGCTTAGACCTGCAGCCAATTTAATGGGTATTAAATATCGATGATAATTTAAATACCCTAATACTTCCTGGACCTGTTTTTTGGTCTCAGGTGGGTGAGCCAACCACTTCTCTAAGACTTCTACCTCGGGCTTAGTACACCAGTTAATCTCAGTGATGGAAATCCCTAAGAAAGTAAACTCCTTCATGGGCGTCATCTGGGACTTCTCCTCATTCACCCTCCAATTATCTTTCTTAAGCTGTACAACAACTTGTTGCAGCAGCTTCTGGACTGTGGATTGATCCTTCCCCACTACGGCGACATCGTCCACGTAGTAGAGGAGTTCACAGCCCGGAGGGATTTTGATTTTTTCTAGTGTTTTGGCTAACTGTTGAGTGGCCACAGCAGGAGAATTCTTATATCCCTGGGGGAGAACCTTCCACTGGTACATTTGGCCAGCAAAGTGGAAGTTAAGTACCCCATAAGGATCATGCATGGGGACTTGATAAAACATATCTTTCAAATCTAATGTACAACCCCACAGGAAATCTTTATTGCTCAGTACCTCTTCGATAGCTGGCCTATCCCATTTGACAATATAAGGTACCGCAGCAATATGGTCATTTGCTTTCCGATAGTCTATGACCATCCTAAACTTGGCCTGCTGTGGCTCAGTCCCAGGCTTAGGGATTCCCCAAGCACTACTAATATATTTAGATTGGTGTATTCTTATTAACTTACCCTCGGTCTGGAGATCTTGTAATAACTTTGTAATAGCTGCAACTCCCTCCTTGGTCTTAGTAGGGATTGCGCTATACTTCCAGACCTGGGGGTTTGTTATTTCTGGCTCATGAATATTAGCCCGAGTAGAGACAGGCTCTACTGGAAGTACTGCTAAAACTGGCTGCAATTTCAAGTCTCTAATGGTGTCTATGCCTATTAAATTCCTAACTCCTAGTATGGCTTTGTAGGTCTTGTATCTCCCTTCGGGGGTTTTAAAAGATGTTTTTACTACAGGAGCCTCCTTCAATTCATTAACTCCCTGTACCCACAGCTTTATGTGAGTGTTTTGATGTGGGACATCAGGAGAAATGACATTTATCTGTGCTCCTGTATCTATTAGGAACTGATGGCTCTTATTGTTTTTGTCTATTAGAGAAACGTACGGTCTAGTGTCAGTCACCGGTTGTAATTCATTTTGTTGAATTTGTACAGAGGGGGCATATCTCAACCTCTTAGGCCGTTGTACCATTTCTACTTGCCCCCGGGAATAACGGCACCCGAGGGCACTCACTGGTTTTTTGGATAAAAACGTGGCGTCCAGGTGTAAAACCACCACTCTGGACGCCAGCCATTATCCAGGGCCAACCTTTCCAGTTGATTATCATTTTTACCACTTAGCTGATGCTCATTAAAGCCCTTAGTTTGCAAAAAACCCCGTAGCGCCTCACGGTATTTGGCCACTACGGACAACGGCTCTCCCTCTTGCTTTTTCCCTTTCTCCTGCTGAGGGAATCTTCCTCTCTCCTGCTGAGGGAGTCTCGGGCGCATTTTTGGTGACTGTCTCCCAAGATTAGCTTTGGGAGGACCATTTCTCTGCTCTATAGTATACACCTGGTTAGTCTTATTAAAAGAAACTTTTCTATTTGATCTTTTATCTGTTCTATCTACGTTATACCCATCATACTCGTCTCCTTTCCTAAAGGTAGCTGGAAGCTCTCCCTCTAAGTCATAAAGGGCCCCTAGAGTCCGCCCTTCTAAAGCTCTTAAACACAGTTTTACCGTTGGGGACTTATAGGGCAAAGCAGATGCCCCTGCCTCAATGGCCTGGTTAGCTATCGGTAACTTTGTAAAATCTCGTACATGGACATACCATTGTTGGTCGTCTGCCTCCTCTGCAGACAGCTTTACCATCCCTCCTTCCACGGGGACCCAGGAGATAGTGGAGACCCCGGCTATGGCTCTTATTAAATCTCTTGTGGATGTAATAGAGCCTGGAGGAAGTGAATAGGCTTGCCAGGTTTTGGTAATTAAGGCTATAGCCAGAGCAGGAAGTAAAATAGGAAATCGAACGTTATTCAGCTGGTCGATGGACCCTTCTCCACCTCTCCAGCTGGATGTTCTGGCTATATAGTGGGCCTCTTTCTGGTCTACCCACTCCTGACCATGTTCTAAGATAAGACGGCCAATCCAGACCATTAATGGCTCCTGGTTTTTCCTACGTGTATCTTCCAAGAGGCTCTTTAGTTCTGCTACTGTGCGATCCTTCTCCACCATTGTCTGCGTAGTTTTACCTTTCGCATCTACAATGGTTTTGGTAATCATTACTGGGAGAGCCTCTGCCTGATCCTGATCTATGTCGTCTTGTCTGTTTTCTCCATAAAATGGAAATTGGATAACCTCCATCACAGATTTGCATAATGTTTTATCTAAAGTGGCTTCTATCCTAGTTAGATTATTAAGTGTCTCTACCCAAAGCTGAAGGAGAGTCCCTACTACAGCTTTCTGGCTGTAGGTCACTCCTCCAAACAGCTTCTTCTTTCCGAGCTGTTCTAATTTGGCTTTGGCCTGATCTAAGACTTCCAGGCCCCTTACCCCTGGTTTCAATAGTTGAGATTTAATAAACAGAGTGGTATCAATTCCACTTTTTTGTAGAATTTGTTTTATGTCTCTTAGGGTCTCCTCAGGGGTCCCTCTCTCAGGTTTTTTCTTGTATTCCACTTTTTGTGGCTGTTTATCAATGGGGTAAAACGTAAGGTTCTTATGGGTATTGATGAGACACGCTAAACCCTGAATAGTAAGGGCCTCAGTGAGGCTCCTAATGTTCTCTACACCTTCAAAATCTAAATGGTACTCTATTTTACTATCTCCCGGCTCTTGGGAGTGAAACAAAATGTGGGCCAGTTCCCTGCCCTGAATCTGTCCATCTCCCCAGGGACACAAACAAACGGCTCCTGACGTCACACGTCCTGTCCGTGACGCCATAACGATCTTTAAACGGCTGGCACAGGTCAAGCTGCAGTGGCCAATACAGAGACAACCAAGGGCCCAATAAGGCTGCCTAAGATTTTCCACCAGCCACCAAGCACCAGCCCAGGTTTTACCCCGCTACCTGGATCGATGTCAACGGTGTCTGATCCACAGGGGTTTACAGGGTGTGTGACAGAGCCCGTTTGTTCCCCAGAAAAGATGACAGACAAGGGGTCAACTGTCCACAACTAAGTTTCTTTTTATTCTAACAAGAGCTAGGTTTTTACAATGTAGTGTTTTCTCTTTCCTATTTATTTACTATGTTACCACACTTTATTTTACTATGTATCTATTTAATATCTCTAGAAGCTACAACTATATCCTTCCCTGTTCCCTGAGTCTCAGCACAGGATTTGGAACTAGTTGACTAATAGCCCCTTTGTTGTATTTGTGTAGTTACAACGTTTAAACTATACCCTTCTTAGACTTACTGTTGGCTCCACTGGGACGCACAACTTGGTGCTCTTCCGTGCGTGTGCTATAAGGGAAAAGAAATAAACCAGAACTGATAACAACAACTCTGCTATATATTTCCTTATGTATCTATTTGAATATGTGTATATCTTTATGTTTCTCTTTATGTTATATATTAATACGTTTCTATATATTTAATTATGCCAGGTTGTTTAATCTGGTAACGGGCTTCCAGAATGTCTATGTATACATATAATATGCCAGGTTATTTAGTCTGGTAACGGGCTTCCAGATTTATGGGATATTTTTACCCGAAAAGACCCCAGCGCAATAAATTAAGACTGCGCTGGCTTCCCTTCGCCTCAGCGTCCCAAACGCTTAATTATGGGTAGTTTTGGGCTTAAAGGGACTATAATACGACGCCTCCCGAGAGCTGCCTATGTCGGACCCCCTAATAAGGGAGCCCCTTTACTGCCCTGCCTCGGGAGGAACTATACAATATTATATTCCTCTTACTCGGGGCACCCGCCCCCTTCAGAGCACTTTTCGCCTTTTAGGAAAATGGCCGGTGATGCTCTACCCTAGGTCCCCCAGCGACCCAAGGGAACAGCTGGAATTTAAAATTGCCTAGGTGAGGTTACCCCTGCTGGCCAGGCAGATGGGGCCTCTAAAAGTGGCTATGGCTACTACCCTAGGACTTCTTATATGTATACACTTAATGAATGTTAATAGGATACCTGCCTCCTACGGCCGCCTCAGGACTTATTGGCAACGCCTGAGGTCTTATGTAACCCTACAGGGATTTATTTAATATGGGTACCCCCTTAATGGGGTGTCCCTTTAAATTACTCTTTTAGTTTAAGATTATGTGTAAAATTCTAATTGGGGTTCTCCCTTTACCGGGTTATCCCCTTATGCTTCAACCCCCGCTTGGGTGAGCTCTACCCAGCGGAGGGAGCAATCAGTTCTGGGTCCCTATGAATTAAAATTCTTATCTAGTCTTCTATTATGTATGCAAAAGGTAAAGCGGCTAGGTCAGTAGACCGCCTCCTGTGCTTTACAAATGAGAACCCTTGGAACAGGGTTCCACAATTTAAGACGATTTAAACCCTTGTAATATCAATAAGGGATCAGTATTATTAATGCTAACAATATATAAACCCTAACTCTAGTGATTTAAGCTAATATCCCTAATGTTTGTGGAGAGCAGTTATTAAATACCTATCCTCCTCCTGATCTGTCAGTCCGGGCGCCGGGCCCGAGGGTCTCCACAGGAACCTAGGAAGTGAAGCCCTCACGGCGCGCTTTTTACTGGCAGCCGCGGCAGGCAGATAGGATAGATAGGGAAAAGAAGAGGAGGCCAGGGGAAAAGGCCAGCTTGGTTAACAAAAACCCCTGGCTAAAAGCAGCAGCAGCTCCGCCGCCGGCCAGCAGAGGCCGCCGCTTGTGCGGCTCCCCAGGCAGGGCACCTGCCGGCGCGGTCTGCCTGACGAGCCTGCCTCAGGTAAAATCTGAGGCCTTTAGTGAGTTCAGCTCAGTTCTTGTTCACTGGAGCTCTTCAAAAAGGCTTCTCAGCCGGAGCTCTTCGAAAAGGCTTCTGTGTCCCACGGTGGCTGGGGTGCGTAGATTGACACGTGGGTCTGCTTCAGCGCTTCTCGTCGAATCTTCGGCCAAGGCTGAGTCCAGCTCTAAACTCAGTCCTTTTTGCTCTTCTGGGTCCGTTGTCCTCTTCTCCGCTGCTCCCCGACGGACTGGCAAAGCCGGGCTGCGCTCCAGAATTTATAGAGCTGGGGCGGACCTGTTTGAACACTCGCAGGTGTCAGGTCCGCACCTGCGTTGCCCCGGCAACCAGGATGCACGTTCCGTTTACATATTCATGAGCATCATAAATGGTCCAATCCGTGCATCTGAATTCAAACCGATGCTCATGAATAGGCAATTAGCTTATGAATATGCATAGGCAACGGGCAACCCTAACGGTCACTCCCTATACCTTGCATTTACCTGGGTTATATGGTTACCTAAACAGTGTTTTATGAAGTAAATTATTTTACAGTTTAAATTTATTCTTACCTAGATTAGTGGGGAAGACTGTTAAGTCCATATAAATCCTATTTTTAATTTAAAACTGCTTGACATCTCGAGGCTATCTGGTAAAGGGTAGTGGAAGGCACACACAAACCTCACAGCCCATGGCCAGGGACATGTTCTCTATAGAGGAATTTACAACACTTTTTAAGTACATTTAGGTGGGCAGAATGACATAAAGAAGCCAGAAAAAGGAATCAGAGCTTAGACCAGTGGTCACCAACCCATCGATCATGATTCACTGGTAGATCCTGGAGCCTCTGTCAGTCGATCACAGCCCTCAGGTAGGCTGGCTCTTCCTGGCCCCACGCTACTTCCAGAAGTAGTCAGCTGTCTGCATGCAGGTTTGTCTCTCCGGCTCCTTGCAGGACAGGTGATGAGGCTCTGTGCTGCCACCCCCAGCACTGCCCAAGCAGCTTCAGGTAACAGGCCAATAGGGGTGGCACTTAGGGGTGCAGGCAGCAGTGCAGCACATGAAGACTCCCCATCTTACCTGTCTCCCCATCCCAGGCTGCACACAGAGACTTGCCTGCACTCAGCCAGCCATTTCCAGGAACGATGAGGAGCCAGACTGAGGCAGCTTGCCTGAGCCCTGCTGTGCTGATGACTGGGAGCTGCCTGTGGTAAGCATCTCCCAGCTGCAGCCTGCACCTGGACCCTGTGCCAGCCCTGACCTGCACCCAAACTCCCCCCTGAAGTCCAACTGTTTACTCCCTTCTGTATCACCCTGCCCCAGCCAGATAAAAATGAATAAGAGTTGGGGGAGCAGCAATGGCGAGGAGTGGATGATGGGGTTGGAGAAGAGATGGAACCTCAGGAAAGGGGACAGGTACACCCTGAGTTATCTTTAAATTTAAAAAGTGATGTTGGGCTTAAAAAGGTTGCAGACCAGCATTCCCTGTAAGCTGAGCATTTGGACAGCCACCCAGCAGAGATTCAAATGCCACTCAGTTGATTAGCAGAGTGCCCACAGTTGCCCACTGCAAGCAGCATGTGTTTCTACTGGTGGCACACATCCACACTTGCCTCGGTGCACATACAGTTGTTCCACATATGGATGGAAAAATTGGAGGGAATATTGTTGGAGACCATTGGTCTAGATCAATTGGGCTGATTCTCCTCTGACATCCATGTCCCCTTTTACACCGATGCAAAGCAGATGCAATGTATTTAGAAATATTGTACAATCACATTGTATTGGGGTAAATGAGGACATAAGCTGCAAAGCACTGGTGCATCAGACCCAATAGTTCTTCAGTTCAGTACAAGAGGTGACCACTTGCTGAGTCGGGTTGCTGACTTTATGACTGAACAAAACCAAACACCCTTGTCCCATCCTTTCTCTGCCCTCCTCACTCTAGCCCCCCCCCCATCACTCATTCTCCCCCACCTGAGGCTTGTCTACACTTGCCCCCAACTTCAAAGGGGGGCATGTTAATCAGGGTGATGGGAGATTACTAATGAAGTGCTGTGGTGAATGCACAGCACTTCATTAGGCTAATTCTCCTCTGATGGGTGGTTGGTTGAAAACTGGACATCTGATAACCCAAATAAATATAATTGTTCATAAACATCAGTCCCAACAAGTGAATAATCTGGATAGCACAAATGCTAAACATGGCTCAGAACGGATGTTTACCACAAGGACCACTCAACATTACAATGAGTAAAACCGTCTGCTTAGCTGGGGAGCTCAGCCCAGTGTGCTCATTTGAGAGCAGAAAAAATACTCCCATAGCCCAAACATACTGCTCATTTTCACAGCAAGATGATTTAATGCTTCCATTAGAATTTACACAAAAACCTGATCAAGCTTGAAAACAAGGTTAAGAAAGCTGACATGAAGCTATGAGCCAGGGCAGCAAATTTAACACTGTTTTGTGTCTGGAGTCCTTCAGAGCTAATGATAAGCAATAACGGGCAGGTATAGCACGAGATCTCACTGCCTCATAGGTACTGCTCTGGAGCATGGCTTTATTGTTATTTTTTTGAGGGAAGGTGTTGAGGACAATGCAGCTATGCCTGAGAAAGATGCCTCCAGACCTAGCCTTTTCTGCAGATAGATGTTTGCAAAATATTCCAACTCAGAATCCAGTTCTGTGCCTGTGAGACGTTTCAGGTCTGCTGTGCATGGAGTTATGCCTCAAAATCAAGGCAGGAACTTTATTGGAAAGGGTAAATTCACAGCTTTCCAGTGGGGCATACACCATGGACCTTAATATTGCAACATCAGTCCTGTATTGTTTGTACTGCAGTATAGGTTAAACCTCTCTAGTCCAGCAGCCTAGGGATCTGAGTGGTTCCAAATGAGAGAATTTCCCAGACCATGGAAAGTCAATATTTTCTAGTACATTACCAACACTTCCACTGCAGACTAGGCTCTTAGAAGACATGTAGGGCAAAATTATGGCTAAATAACAGCATAGAATGCTGAGAGACAGGACTGGTGGCTGGAAACAAACTTTATGGGACCACGGGAAACTTGGCCACTTACAGGATAAGTGGCTGTCCCGCAAACCAAAATTATGCTGGATGAGAGTATGCCAGATTAGAGAGGTTCAACTGCTAGTACTTAGAGACACCATTGACACTGCCTCCCCCTGCTCCCATGCTAGGTATTGTACGCTTACATAGTAGAGCTCATACTCTAAATAGACAAATAGGCAAAGAACAGGAGAAAGGAAATGCTAATCCCCCATTGTAAAGATGGGGAACTGATGCAGAAGGAGATTTAATTAAGGGAGAGAAAGACAGGCCATGTCTGCACTACCACTTATTTCCGCAAAACTTATGTTGCTCAGGGAAGGGGGAAAAAAACCCAGAACAACTCCCTCCTGAGTTTTGCCAGTTTAAGTGGTATTGTGCACATCACTATGTCAGTTGGAAAGCTTGTCCCACAGACATCACTACTGCTGCTTGTTGGGGATGGTTTAATTATGTCCATGAAAGTGCTATTGCCGATGGCTTAGAGCAGCTACATGGGCGATCATATGGAGGCACACTTGGGCCAGTGTAAGGTCTCCAGTGTAGATACAGCC
The DNA here is from genome assembly GCF_033958435.1 of Carettochelys insculpta. NCBI lineage: Eukaryota > Metazoa > Chordata > Testudines > Carettochelyidae > Carettochelys > Carettochelys insculpta. Next base: position 43,295,282 of record NC_134146.1, on the reverse strand, counting down.
TACGTGACAGGCCCACAGGAAGTTTGTGGCAAAGCTGGGCCCAGAACTCAGCTCTTCTTAACCCTAGCCCTGTGCCTCAACCTCAAGACCCCTTGCTTCTTCTTGGTGCAGTAGAAGATACATGAAAAACAGTTCAATTAAAAACGATCAAATTCTTTCCATGACAGAGTGAGTAGCCTCAGAGCTTGTCTACCCTAGAATTACTACAGCAATGCAGCCGTGCCACTGTAGCACTGATAGTGCAGTTGCTCTGTGCTGACAAGGGAGAGCTCCTGTTGGAATAATTACCCTACCCCCTGACGGGTGGCAGCTATGGCAGCAGGAGAGCATTAAGTAGTAAGGGTTAGAGTAAAGTCCTAGAACCCAGCAATGTACATCTTGTGATAAGGATGTACAGATCCCAGGTTTCCCCTCCTTCTCCTTCCTCTCCCTTTTACCTGTCCTCAGCTGATAAACTGAACTACCTAATTTGGGAGAGAGGGGAATGAGGACTTCTACAGCACACTACAAATAAAACTATTGGTGTGGAACTTCCTACAGGTGCACCAGGAACTCTGTCCTGTGACATTCTCAAACATCTGTAAAGTTGTTCAGTGGTATGGATAGCAAAGTGGAATCCCTGATAGCATGGGGTGATATAAATGTTTAAATGGCCCTCATTTGGAATGATTTTCACAGCTGACAAACTGCTTCACACTGCAGCAGCCGAAATGCATCACACCATGCAGCATCCTCTTTTGATCTCCATATAGGACAACATAATTTTGGTGCTGCAAAACCAAACATGCAAAAGAGATGAGGGAGGGCATGCAAGACTTCCTTACTTCTACAACGGAGGCTTGAAGCCTGAGTAATCTAGGATGCAAAGTGCACCAGCAACCAGTTCTTTTATTGAGATGGCTTCTTAAAATTATTTAAAAGGATGAAATTGGTGGTACCCAGAAACAGAGACATGAGGACTTGACTAAAATCCAAACACAAGTATGATTATAGAAAACCAGGCACATGTAACAAATTGATCAATGTATTTAAGATGTCTTGAGGTCCTCTGATGAAACGAGCTACACAGATTGTAGACACATACAAACAGGCAAATGAATTAAATACTGAGGACTCTGTGATGCTGTACTTGAATTTCTTCATCATTTAAACATCACACATGTTACTCTTTACCTTGAATTATGCAAACTCAGTATTCTCTGTAGGGTTCCTTGCAGTAAATAAGAGACAGGGCTATTATAATGAATGTAAAAAGGGCATTCTTTATTCAGGCCACGCAGATGGACCCTGAAGTTCTGTTCATCTCTCCAGCTCCCAGATTAACTAAACATACAATCTGGCAGTGGGGGCTACTGCCCCAAGGCACAAGGAGCCAGGGAACTGGGGCCCACAAAATAAAGGTCAATTTGATGATTTTTCTTAAAAAAGTTGGGATGCCTGTGAGACAGCTTAAATAAGGGACTGTCCCAGGAAAAAGGGCAGATGGTCACCGTAGATACTACATCGACTCTTCTCCTCTAGATCAGGGGTCGGCACCCAAAATAGCAGGAAGAGCCATTTTTTCCAATTGGGTAAAAAACTCAATAATTCAAGAGCCACAATGCATGTGAATACAAAATGATCCTTAATAAATAACGTCAAACCAGACTTTTTGTAACCTCTATTTTAAGAACAGTGCACACACAATGATTTATAATGCGATATATGTTTACTGCAGGATGTTCACAAACTTTTTACATATTCTATTTCCCCACACTTTATGTTTGTGTTTGTACCACTGTCTTCCTCACTTTCGCTCCTGAACCTTCTCTCTCCTTGGAACACACTAGGGAGAGTTATCCAACATTTCAAGATATCATTTGCTATTTAGATATATGAGTTGTTCACCATTATTTGAAAATATTCAGGAGGTTTTTTTGTTTTTTGTTTTTTTTCACTTCACAATTACAGCGTCAGGAGCCATAAAGAAATCCTTAAAAAGCTGCATTCGGCTCCGGAGCTGCAGGTTGCAGACCCCTGCTCTAGATGATGAGTTATTATAGTAAACTCTTTCATATCTGGCATTCTGTCACCCGGAACACTCAAATAACTGTCATTTTAACCATAAGTATGTTTTAGTTATGTTTTCCATAAGTACAGTGTCGTGAAAGTATATACAAATAAATACAGCAAATACAGTATAAGTTTACAGTGTACAATTCTACTGTTGTTGGTAAATAAAGTACTCTGCATACATTTTTGTTTGTTTTTTAATATCGAATCTTATGTTTTTTAGTTATGCATTGCTAAGTATAGCTCTCTATTATCCAGAATATTTGAATATCTGTCAACCTCCAGTCCTGAGTCTGCTAGATATGAAAGCATTTACTGTATTGTTTTTTATTACATGCATTACAGTAGTACTTAAAACCCCAGCTGTGCTGGGGGCCCCACGGTGCTAAACACTGTATAAACACATAGTAAAAGACACAGTTCCTGCCCCAAAGAGCTTACGGTCTATATAGACAAGAGAAAAGGTAGAAGGGAAAACAGAGGTGTAAACATCAGAAGTGACTCGCTCAAGATCAGACAGCAAGTCAGTGGCAGAACTACAAACAGAAGCAAGGGCTCCTGAGTTCCAACCTACTTTAGGTGACCATGGAGAATAAATTTGCCACACACTCACAGGCCTTGTCTACACTAGCCCCAAACTTTGAAATGGTCACGCAAATGGCCATTTCGAAGTTTACTAATGAAGTGCTAAAATGCATATTCAGCGCTTCATTAGCATGCGGGCGGCCTTGGCACTTCGAAATTGACACGCCTCGCCGCCACACGGCTTGTCCCGACGGGGCTCCTTTTCGAAAGGAGCCCGCCTACTTCGAAGTCCCCATATTCCCATAATAAGGGGACTTCGAAGTAGGCAGGATCCTTTCGAAAAGGAGCCCCATCTGGACGAGACGCGCAGTGGCAAGCCGCGTCAATTTCGAAGCGCCGCCCGCATGCTAATGAAGCGCTGAATATGCATTTCAGCGCTTCATTAGTAAACTTCGAAATGGCCGTTTGTGTGGCCATTTTGAAATTTGGGGCTAGTGTAGACGTAGCCACAGTTTGACATGACTGGCATTAGCTATGTCTACACGGGGATGCTATATCGAAATAGCTTATTTCAATGTAGTGAAATCGAAATAAGCTATTTCGATGAATAGCGTCTATACATTCTCCAGGGCTGGTGCCGTCGACGTTCAACGTCGACATTGGGCAGCACTACATCGAAATAGGCGCTGCAGGTGAGCGTCTACACACCAAAGTGGCCCACATCGAAATCAGGGTGCCAGGAACAGCTGCAGACAGGGTCACAGGGCGGACTAGCACTTCTGGGGCAACAGCAAGCCGCTCCCTTAAAGGGCCCCTCCCAGACACACTTGCACTAAACAGCACAAGATCCACAGAGCTGACAACTGGTTGCAGACCCTGTGCATGCAGCATGGATCCCCAGCTGCAGCAGCAGCAGCCAGAAGCCCTGGCCTAAGGGCTGCTGCACACGGTGACCAGAGAGCTCTGCAGGGGCTAGAGAGAGCGTCTCTCAACCCCTCAGCTGATGGCCGCCATGGCGGACCCTGCTATTTCGATGTTGCGGGACGCGAATCGTCTACACGTGCCCTACTTCGACGTTCAACGTTGAAGTAGGGCGCTATTCCCATCTCCTGTTGGGGATAGCGACTTTGACGTCTTGCCGCCTTACGTCGATTTCAACTTCGAAATAGCGCCCGCCATGTGTAGACATGGCGGGCGCTATTTTGAAGTTGGTACGGCTACTTCAAAGTAGCCGGCTCATGTAGACGCGGCTATTCTGTTTAACACAGTCTTGTCTAGGCATATCTGGCTGTAACCAGCACTGGTCCTTTTAACAGCCTGATAACTAACTCTGCAAAAAATAAAATAAAATAAATAAAATAATTATTTACCCAGAATGGAGGAGTCTATTTTGCACAGATCCAGTAAATTAGAAAGAACATACATGAACTATTCCCACTGACAGGTAATAAACCATAGAATTGGCCTCCAACTCCTTTGTGCTGGTTAGCTGCCATGAAGCAAAATGTTTTGTCTTTTAAATCATTCATTTTCAGAGATCCAGCTCTCCTCCACTTTTTCTCCCTCCCAAGTGATTATTTTGATTAACTGTTTTTAAATGCTCATTTCCCACTGAGATTTCTTTTCCTTTTCCTGCACTATTTGTGTGATGTTAGCAGATGTTTCAGGGGAAATCTGGAATCATGGTGTCGGGGACTAAATCTCGGCTGTCCCATAGCCCCTCTTGCAGGAGAAGGGGGTCATAAAGAAGGTGCAGTCTGCTCCAAGGTCACAGCACAGGGAGTTTCCTCTCTTGATGTAGGTAGCATGGCAAGTAGGAGAGAAATTATATTGTCAGAAAGAAGGGGACGGCAAAGCACAGCGAACTGTGGCAATTCTTTGCTTCCCAAAGCACACAGAACACTATGGGCAGCAAAATATAAAGCACCTCTAACAAACATGTAATTTACACTAGGGGGCAGGAAGGATCTCAAAGAGCCCCATAAAAGATGCTTAAAATTATCTTGGCCCCCATTCAGCACAGGGGTGGAGAGGAATTCACATCTGGGGTGATGGGACCTAATTCTTCTCTCACAAGATTTTCATAACTGTGCAATTCAACTGACTTGAGGAGATTTTCTCCTGATTTATGAAGAGTCAGGCCCAAGAACTCACATGTGATAATTTTCTTTGAAACATTCGCTATTTGGCTCCAATCCTCCATTCCCTGTGCTTCCCAAACTGCCACTGGACTTGATGGGGGTTTTGGGTTTGCAAGGGATGAAGTGTCTGAGATCACCACTGGTAATACTTGATTTTAAACTAAACAGTAGTTATTGATTTTAAGATTACAAACACAAAAGACGATATTTACATTTGCAACCAAACTTCAATACTTGCTTGTTAAATTTGATTTGAAACATTAAAAAAAACCACATTAAAATAAGTCTATGCAATTCGCTTTAGGCCAAATGCTGACACTTTTCATTGGTGGCTTTGACCTAGTTTAAACCTTGGAAAGAGTGAGCTAAAGATGAGTAAGGCCTCAAGGTCTGGCTCAGTCACGAAAGGAAAAATGGTGAATGTATTTGCCTACCAAGTAACAAAGTAATTCAAGAATCAAATTTGTTCTAGGCTAAATAAGAATACTGTGTTAAATAAAATCAGCTGATTATTATGATGTATTTCTGGGGGATTAAGTCCAGATGAAACTAACTGATAATTAAAATGGAAAAAATAGTCAAACATTTGGAAAGTTGATATAATTCGAATTGCTTGTTTCACTGAAACCTTTTTCCTTTAGAAAATACCATTTTGATGAAATCTTCTTTTTTCAATCATTTTCATTTGTATTTTTTGAAAAAAAGATTTTGAATTTTTGTATCAATTTTTTTTCAAAGGTTACTTTTTATATATTGGTTTTTAAAAATTAAAAAGGGTCAAAGTTGAAATAAAATGTTTTAAATTTATCAAAAACATTTCAATAACCTGTGACAATTGCTTAAATATATTATGCAAATTATTTTGGTTTATCGTTGTGATAAGGGACATTTATTTCACCAAAGTTAGAATTTTTTGTGGAACATATAACTCATTGTTTGACCAACTCTGGGTGTAATTTTTTGTACAGGACACCTTGAAGTCCTCACTAAAAACAAAAGGTTACCCCCTACAGAACAACACACAGAGGTGGCCTGGAGCAGGCCCCAGTTGTGGCAGAAAAGTCATTACTGGCCATGACACCATCCCTGATGTAGATATGGGCAGGGGACAGGCCTGGAATAGGAAGGTGTAAGGTCCACACACATTATGTAGAGACACCAACTTTATAATACTGACATGAAACCAAACACTCTTTCCCTGACCTTTGCCCTGCCACTTCTCTGAGGTCCCACCACCCCTCACGCCATCCCCCCTCCAGCCATTGCCTGCTTTCTTCCACCCTCATTCACTCGTTTCAGAATTTGGTACTATGTATTTTTGTTTTTAAAACAAATGGTTTTTTTGCTTTCTGCTGTGAACGATGAAAGCCAGTATCTTCGAACTCTTTGTGGAGCCCATGCCCCTCATTAGTATAGGCTAAAAAAAATTGATAAGGAAAGTTGCCCAGATATCTGTGGAAGTTAGTGTCATTGGGTGAAGGCACTATGATTATACATTCTTTCCAAAATCTTCTCTTGAATTCTGGAATCTTCGCTGTGAAGCACTGAAGTTATCTGATGAGTTAGATGGAATATCACAAAGAACAGCTGCTGCTAACGGGTTTTAGATTGTTCCAGAAAGTAGCATAGTGGATTTTTTTTAAAATGGTTCATTGAGCTACTTTGTTCCTTTATTCAGGCTTTTGTGTTCGATTCTTCAAGGACCAAAGTTTGAAATGTCTGTTTATGCTTTAGACCTGATCCTGCATTCCTTAAACATCCAGAAATTCCCCTGCATAGCTCAGGTATTTGGGCATACACATTGTGTATCTGGGCATGTAATTAGTTTCACCTTCATTTCTGCACGCTGACTGAGATTGTTTGCTTTCCTCCCCCTATGTATAGAACAATTTGTCCCCGATGTACAGCATTTATCTCCTCCGTTCATTTAATTTATTTGGTTAGAAAAAGTTGATCAAGAAAATTCTCCAGCATGCCAGAGCATTTTATACCACGGCAGATTTGGGTCTGAAGTAGAGATAGCATTATAGGATCATACATTATGTAACTAACATTCAGCCAAATAAAAATCTCATTATAAACAATTATAAACATTCCATGCATTTTTAATGCTGCTCCTTACATTTTTAAAACCATGGGAGTTTGTTATAGACTGGTCACTGTATTTTATAATAAACTCAAATTTGTAAAAAATTCTCAATTCTTCCAGTCCACCCATAACTTGCATCCATTCCACGACTCTAGATTTGACCCTAACGGTCTGTCTACACTAGATGTGTTTACCCGGCTGCCATTTAATTCAAGTAATGAATACATTTTGAAAGGCTCGTACAGACCACCCCCAAATTCTGTCCCAGACTACCAACATCTGTGCATTGCCACATAAAGAGCATCTGCATGGATTTTCATCTGTTGTAAAAGATTGTCACACCACTAGCTGAGAACATGGGCCCCCAATTCAGATAACTTTAAACATGTGCTTAAGTCACTCCCTATTTAACAAAGCACTTGAGCATGTGCTTAATCACTGAATTCAGTAGAACTTAAGCAAGTGCTTAAGTACTATGCTGAGTTAAGGTAGGGCCCAGATCCTGCAGACCCTCCTCAGACAAAACTCCCACTGAAGTAATCTTCGCAGCAGTGCAGCTAAAATAAATGTCTTTAGTGCTCAGCTTCAATACAACCAGTAATAATGCAAGTGGTTAAATAAGTCATGTTGAGCTTTCTGTCTTTTTTCTTGCACAGTGGAATGGGCTTAACTGATTTCTATACTTTTGGTAGAGTACTCACTGAACAATCCTATTAGAGGAACATAAATTGAATGGGCAGCCAGTCGTAAAAATAATTGTCCAACCTCTATTCTCTCCAGCTTATTTGTTAGAATTTGAAGTCAAAAGTTCCATTAATGCTAAGCATGAACTGATTCACCAAAAACTGAATTAATTTAATTTATGAAGTCATGTTTGAAGGCAAAATGTTGCTTAATTTAAACAGCATTTTAACCTCTGATTGTAGGGCAAGATTGTTAGAAGAGAAATAAAACACTGGGCTCTACTTTGGAGTCTATCTTTATAACACCAGCATTGATACACCAGCATATTGTTTCCTACAGCGCAGTTTGAACTAGTGGTCAGGTCACATGAATTCTTGAGTTCTCATTGCATACTTGACTCTTTCTAAGGCTTTGGGAAAGCTTACTACCCTCTTTGCACTAGCTCTGTAACCTCTTTGTGCCTTGGCTCCTCCATGTGTATAATGGAGATCATATCTTTACTGTGCAACAACTGCCCAAGCTAATAGTCAGACATTCATATTCAGTGCGGCTTAAATCACAGACGTTTGCATCAGCAATTTTACTGGCATAGGTAGAAAGCCATAATCAAAGATCACTAAATATATACATACACGCAGAGTGTTATTATGCTGTCACTAACTTAATGCTGGAAAGTTGCATGATTACCTGGATTTACAGCATGGTAGAAACTTGTTTTTTCATTGAGTCCCGTTAAAAGAAACAACAACGTAAAAGGCCAATGAGAGAAGGTGATGTGAGCTTAGAAACTCCAAGGACAAAGGTATAGTCAGTTAATGATTTTAGATCAGTGGTGTCCAATAGGAATTCAAAGATCACCACACTTGTGGTTGTCGTCCTTCTATATTCACCACAGCTCTAAATAAATGCTCTACCCTCCCCCTCAAAGCCAGGCTCCCCCACTGCCCCCACCACATTCTAGTTTAATGCCAGTGACTCACCAGAACTGCCACTGGATCTGCTGCTGGATCCACCACTGGGGCCACTGCCAGAGCTGCAGCCAAAGCTGCCACCCTCATTGCAGCTGAAGCTGCTCCTGGGGCTGCAGCCGAAGCCATGTCCAAGGCCATGGCTGGAGCCGCCACCACCAGGGCCATTGCTGGGGCTGCTGCTGCTGTCGCCACGCACTTCTCCCACCACGCAGTGGGATGCGTGCATGGAGCAGGTGGACGGCACTCCGAGTCATAGTCATTATGAAAGTTGCCATTTCGGGGGATTATAACAACCTCTGATTTTCATGGAATATATTCTTTTATTTACAGTCATTATCTGGATATTATAGAGGTACAAATGTGCCCAACTCATTTACAAGCTTACTTCTCATTTTTAAAAATTAACATTTTCACAGTTTAACAAAATGTCAGGATTTTAGCCAATATCTGGTAAAGACCAGGATGAGATTTGTGTGAGGAGTATCTTATCCTACTTCTGCCTACTATGGCACTCTTTTGCCTTCCACTGAATCATTTCATATGGGTCACCATTAGCGACAGGCTATTGGATGGAACGGACATTGGGTCTGTTCCAGACTGGCAATTCCTAGGAGTCTGAATTCCATTTTCAAAAGTATCAAAGACACAAGAGCCTTTCAGTGAGAAGTTTAGGTCTAAGTCAATTGGGGGCTTTGGGAAATTATGCCCTATATAAATAAACTTGAAAGCCATAAATTATTTTCAAACTGTTTACTTCAACTATTCATTCTGTGTATTTTATGCTCAGTCACCTGAGTCACACGGTGTAAGTAGATGACACATTTAAAAATAGCAAATAAGGCATTTGCAGTCTGTGATTTTAGAAAGATAGTACTTATAAGTCACTGAGGATTTTGCAGAAATGTTCAATGACTACCCCTTGGTTGTCTGGATATGAATAAATAAATAACTTAACTCCATAAATAAATAACCAACAAAACTCAGTGCTTTTATTCTGTAAAAAAAAAAAATCTCTATATCATCCAGCTCACTGTTTTGTATTCTCAGCTCACTGGTTTTTGTTTCCATTTATAGCACATACAAAATATTATAATCTAAAAAGGATATATGAGAAAATTAAAGAAGAGCGGTAAGAGAGAAAAATGTTTTAGAGGCCATTTCTACAATCATTTTTATCTTGTAACTTTAGTCATACTCTGTTTCCCAGTGGATAATAAGAGTGGTAAGTGCATCTGCAGTGGCTGAATGGCACTCCCTATGTAGCACCACCGACTTGACATATGAAAAGATAACATTAGTTCGAGGAGCAGAGGAGGCTCCCTTCTGAGCTCTTAGCAACAGCATCTGTCTCATCCTCTTTACAGCCTTTGGGATTTTTATCTCCTGGAAGAACATCTTTTGCTTTCTGCGTGTCAGCCAATTTACATGAACAGGGCAGCTTTTTTCTCTCTCTTTTACAAAACTGGTCCCAAGTGCTGCTGGCTTAGGGATGCGAGGAGCCTGCACAGTAGGAATGGGGCATCCCTTAGGACTCACATCCAGAGGCACTTGACACCTCACCCAAGCTGTGGCTAGGTGAGGAATGGCCTGACCTCAGCAACCCTGAGGTCAGCAGCAAGCAGTCCCATCGACTTGAATGGCAGCAGGTTTGAGCCTTGAGTCAAGCCAGTATGTACTAAAAGCAAGTTGGCCTTTCAAACCTGAGCTGCTGACCACCACAGTTCCTCAGAATATGGTCAGTGGGAATTTTGTCATTCACTTACTGGACAAAGATAATTCTCAATGCTGGAAATACAGAATGAAGCCTTCCAGTTGATAGTCAGATGCAACTTATTTTTATTATACACAGCCTGCTGAAGGGGGCAGAGGCAAAGAGAGCTGCTACTTTGGCAGTGTGCCGAAGTGGGATGTTTGGAGATTTTATTCCCCTTGTTAGATGGCATGTGTTTCCTGATGCCCTGTGGTTCCCTGCAGTTCCCCTAAGTTTCACTATTCAGCATCAGTGAGTGCGTAGTGGTAATGGGAGCACACAGGTGACACCTTTGTTCCCTGGGAACAGGACAAAAGGGGTAGGTGGGGCTTGGCCAATTTGAATTGGAATGGGGAATTGGAAGGCAGTTAGCCTGGGCTGGGGGAGAGAGAAAAAGGGGGGTCAAGGCCCCAGCGTGTGGTCCCCACTTGGGGCCTCCTCTCCCCAAAATGGATTGGACTGTTTCCAGTTGCTGTACTGACAACTCTGCTCTACACTGTATCCCTGTCAACTAATAAACCTTCTGTTCTACCTGCTGAATGAGAGTCACTCCTGATTGCCAATGGGGTGCAGAGCCTAGGGACCCCCACACTTCATGACAGGCAACAGCGGCAGCTGGAGCTCCAGGATCCTTTGAAGTGCTGCAGCAGCACAGCTTTGGATGCACACAGCTGTGAAGGAGTCAGGGGGAGGAGGGGAGGACAGAAATGAGGGCTGAATGCCCTACCCCTGGCCCCTTCCAGCCTTGGCCCTGCCCCTTCCAGCCCACAGAGCCAGGCCCCCCTCCCACCATGCCTGGAGCTCACAGTGGCTGTTGGTGCCATTGATTATAAATCAGCTTGTCTACAGCATATTGCTGTCATTTTTATTAAGATCTGCTTGAAAACTGGAAGACAGTTCGTTCCCTGAAATGTCATTAGCAATCTTTCCTCCAGTGTCCTGGCCAAATCTCTGAAACAATTCCACAGAATCCATCCCTGGTTTTACACTAACTCCAGTGATGCTCGTACAAGACTTGGGGAATTTCCCAGTTTGAAAAGGTGACTAACAAAGCTCAGATATATACAGGTGCTGCAACTAGGGGTGTTGCCATACAACCTGGCTTCAAGTGATTTCCATCATATACAGGGTTTACAGTTTGGTTCAGAGGCTCTCAGCACCCCCACTATACAAATTGTTACAGCACCCCTGCAGCTATATACATATCACTGCTCAGTGCTTTGATTTAAGGAGCTCCTAGTACCCTAGACAAAACAGCTCCCCGAATTCATTTTTTCTGTAAAAGTATGTTTTAAGTTAGACAGTTTAGAAATGTGTATTATTATGTTTATATATGACATCAGTATTGTTGGATCTGTAGCTGTGAACTAGTGGTCTCTCTAGGAGGTGGTGGTTTTAACAAATAACCCTCAAACTGGCTTGAAAGTAACCTACCTCAGAGAATGCCTTTCCCTTGTGCCACACTTAGTGTTGCTCACTCTTGCAGTTTCATTGCAAATCTCAACAAATTTCCTAAATGCCTAGTCATATGGTTAGGTGAGAATGTATATAGTTTCCAGTCCTCATGGTTGGAACGAAAAACCTGAGAATGTGAACCAACTGAACCCAAAAGTTCAGAAAAGAGAAGGCAACACCTGATATTGGCAATAAATGTGCTGCCACAACAGAGATCAATGAAGGCATCCCTCTTACTTTTGAAGAGATAACAGTGTTTTCCAAGAGGGCTTTGCAGCTTATTTCCTCATCTCCCCTGAAATAGTCCTAGTTCACTGACCTTTAGGACAAACTGCTAATCCTATTTTCTCCGGCTTTGAAAGAAGGATGGGCTTGATGAAAGCAATGTTTGGAAGGGAGGGAATTTGGTTAGGAAAGAGTTGTGATTTGAAGCTGTTTATGTTCGATTGTTTTTTCACTACATCCCAGGCACATCACGTTATGGATGGGTGTTGGGTGCCCTTTTTAAACACTTCGTTAAAAAATAGTAAGGTAGTCAAAAACATGGCTCCAGTGGTGTTCCATATGCATTCAAAAACCTTCCTAACGAGTAAAAATGGAATTAATTCCCGAAACCAGAAATTCAACCAATACTTAGTTTTAAGTAGAGCCTGATGTCTTTCCTGCTGCAGCAAAATCCTTTAGTTTAAAAAGCCGTGTTATTTAATGTTGAAAAGGCTTGGCTGTGTACTCACTGTAATTACTTTAGAGAACAGCTTTGTCTGTGCTGTGAATGAGATAGCTGGCATAGTAGAATAAAATTGTAATGTTCCATTAACACCCTATTATGCCAGAGAGAGACTTAGGCAGGAACACCCTGCAGTATCTTCACCCTGAATTAGATGAACAAAAATATATTTCTGGAGGTTTTGTGACAGAGCAAGAAGTGATAGCCTGCTACATGATTCTGGGTATTTTCTGTGACTATATAAGGCAGCTTTTGCATGGGAACATCAGACAATGCACAGAAGCAAAGGCTGCCTGACATCCTTTTTACATGGGGCAAAATGAACGATCAGGATTATAACACAGTAAACCCTTGACATACATGCAACCAAGTTGCGTGTCTCAGGTTAACGCGACTGCCACCCCTGACAGGAGTGGCAGCTGCTCCTGTCATTGGCAGTAGTGAGATCAGGCTTCCATCCCTGATGGAAGTGGGGAAACTGCTGCTGTCAGGGGCAGCAGCCTGACTATCGGCTGCCACCCCTGGCAGGAGGGGTTTCCTAGCAGCCCTGGTCAGTTTCCTGGCTCCAAGAAGTTGAAGGGAGGGGGAGTCAGGCTGCCCCTCCTTCCTGACTCTCCTCCACTGGCTGGAGCCAGGAAACCGACCATGGCTGCTGCTCTGGTCAGTTTCCCAGCTCTGCAAGGGGAGGGGAGCCAGGACCCAGGAGCCAGGCTTCTGCCTGGTTCCCAACCCCCCACCACTTGCCAGACCTGGGAAACTGACCAGCTCATGTCTGTTCCATTTCCTGTCTCCCAGAGTGGTGGGGATCTTGGAACCACATGGCATCCTGGTTCCTGTATCTCTGCCACTTGTGGGACTCAGGAAACTGACCAGCACATGGCTGATCAGTTTCTTGGGTTCCACCAGTGGCAGGGAGATGGCAACTAGGCTACCCCCTAATTCCCAGCTCCTCATCACTCTGGGAGATAGGAAACTGACCGTCCCTGGTGGGCTGGTCAGTTTCCCTGCTCCTGCAGGCTCAGGGGAGTCAGGAACCAGGCTCCCCTCGACTTGCATGAAAATTTGAGTTATGCAAGGGTTGGAGAATGCAACCCCAGTGTAACTCGAGTATTTACTGTAATATTTAAATGTGACTCCTGCGGAATACAGTAGGATCTCATGATTTGTGAACTTAAGGTGTACAAATTCAATTATTCACGAGTGGCCAAGCGGCTGCTTCCCCAGGGCCCTAGGCAGGAGTGCTGGCAGCCACCACTTCCCCTGGGGCTTCAGGGAGGAGCACTGGCAGTCGCTACTTCTCCCAGGGCCCTGGCAGTCGTCACTTCTCTCAAGGCCCCACGCACCCCCCGTATTCACAAAAAATCAACATTCACAAGGGTTCTGGACACAGAGCCCTCAGAAATGTTGAGATCCAACTGTACTAGCTCATCTTCCAAGTACAGGAGTTGCAGTAAAAGCCAGCAACAACACTGGAAGTTGTGACTATTTTTCACAATTCTTCATTTGGCTATTTTAGATTAGCACTATACACACACACAAGTCAGATTGAAAATAAAGGTTGTGTTCACCCATGCATTAAGGCACCTAATGTGTTTTCAAAAGGGGGGTTTCCTTTCGAAGAAACCCCATCCTCACAGGTGCTTTGGCTTCTAAAAATAGCTCTCTGGAAGCCAGATCACGTGGGAATATGCAAATGAGGTGTGAGATATTTAAACCCATGTCTCATTTGCATTTCTGATTGGCCACATTTGCATGTCCCTTCCAAAAGGGAGAGGCCGTATAGACAGAGCTTTACTGTGTTTCTTTAATTTTAAGTTGGGCCTCTATTATGATGTCTTTGAAAAGTTTCCATGCACCTTGTAGGGATTTTACTTTCGATATTGTACCTTTTTAATTTCTGTTTAACTAACTTCCTCATTTTTGTGTAATTGCCCTTTCTGAAATTAAATGCCACAATGTTGGGCTGCTAAGGTGTTATCCCTAGTATGGGAATGTTAAATTTTATCACTTTTTCCAGGCGGTCCAGTTATATTTCCTCTTGTACCAGATCCTGCACACCACTTAGGACTAAATCAAGTATTGCCTCTCACCTTTGGGTTTCAGAAACAGCTGCTCCAAAAAGCAGCCACGAAAGGTATCAGGAAATTTTACCTCTGTATCCTGTCCTGGGTGACATGTACCCAGTCAATATGAGGATAGCTGAAATCCCACACTACTACTGAGTTTTTTATTTTGATGGCCTCTCTAATCTCCCTTAGAATTTCATAGTCACTATCACTATCTGGTCGGGTGGTTGGTAATATATTCTCAACTGGTATATTCTTCAGAATAATTCAGGATAATAATCTCCCCACCTCTCAGTCTATTTCCTCTCCCATTGCTCAAGAAGGTCAGGAGATTACTCACTTACCGATCTTCTAGCCCTCAGCCTCCCAGCATTGGCTCTCCTCCTTAGGAAGTTGAGCAAACCAGCTCCTCTCTCGCTTTCCTAGCTAATTCCCCTCTGTTTTCAAGGAGGGCCTGCAGAGCTTTCTAGTCTTTACAGCATCCAGTCTCTTCCAGGTATCCATCAGGTCTTGAGCCTCCAATTTATGCGACCTGCTTGCTGTCTTCTCTTGAAATGGCTTATATGACTTTTCTTTAGGTCATCTGCGGAATCGGCTAACCAGACACACATGCAGTGGGCCTACTCCCATGTAAAGGGGCAAGTCAGCCTGGACATGCCCCATCACCTGTACCCAATGGCCCCGTTTTGTACTGGCTTTGATCACCAGTGTCGCTGCTTCCCAAGCCACACAGTTCCTTAGACTCATACCATCAGGGGTCCTGCAGAAAGGATAATACAACCCTCGGTTGTATTCTCTTTTTCTAGCAAGGTCTGCCAGGCTAATGAATACAGTGGGCCCTGCCCTCAGACTGCCTGTTTCTATCACAGCCCATCCTGTATTGGTCATCCGCCAAGAATGACAAATAACAGATAAACACCCTCAACTCCAAACTCCGTCTTTTGCAACTACTGTCAAAAGGTTCCAGTCTTCACAGACACACAGCCAGGTGCATCCCTGGTGTGGGGAAAGGGTTATGAGGAGTTCAGAGGAGATGTGAGTACTGTTGGAAGGTAGCTTTGTCCCTGCTCTTCTCTGTGAAGACTTCACATGGCAGATCCCCTCCATGCATAGATCTTTGAGACACCACAATAACAGACACTACAGAGGAACCTAAAATGTCTATGTAGACTTGAGTGAATCTCACTCATTGACTTCAGTATGGGTTTTTCCTAAGTAAAGACTGAGTGAAAACTGAACAAAGGCACGGTAATGATTCAGCTAGCTGCTGAGTCAGCTATATGACTCTCTTATTAACAGGCAAAACTTTTTCAAGGATCTGGAAACTAACAATAAAACCACTTAGTAGATTTCCATACAGTTGCCATTATTCATTGTCACTGCTCCCCACATAAGCAAAGATTTTACATTTAATGCACTGATCAGTTATTTATCCAAGTAGGTTTCAATGCAATTATTTCATATCTGAACTAATTTCTCATGCAGCTTTTAACCCACGCTCCATTAAAAAAGGACATCCAATTACAAGATAACTGGAACATCTGAAAGGGGAAAAATAATCTATATTAGGAGCCAGAATGAAGCCAAAGTGTCACTTGAAGTAGATGAAATCCAGGACCTTAATTATGATGAATTTCAGCCAGCAGGCAAGTGTGCTGTTTGTGGTGGGGGATGAAGGCTGTAAAAAGAGACCAGAGAATACTGAACCACAGAGATGCAGAAGTACAGGGCTAAGACAGGGTGGAAAGAGTCAGAATAGCAGGTCAGAGGGCAGGTCAGAGGGCGGGTCAGAATAGCAAAGACAAAGACATTTGGTACCAAAGTGGTGTCAAATTTCCTAGAGAAAGGCAGACAGAAAAACCATCACATTGAAGTAAATGAAACCTGGCGTATGAGAGTAACTAGCGTCTGGGAGTGGCTTATTTATGAATTGCTTTTCTATAATAATTTCTCAGCTACCTTTAAGATACCGTGAATAAGATAAATCCAGTGATGACTGATATCAGAGGGGTAGCTGAGTTAGTCTGTATCCACAAAAACAACAAGAATTCCTGTGACACCTTACAGACTAGCAGATTTTTTGGAGCATAAGCTTTCATGGGCAAAGACCCACTTCATGACAAGCATTTGATGAAGTGGGTCTTAGTGCATGAAAGCTTATGCTCCAAAAAATGTTAGTCTATAAAGTGCCACAGGACTTCTCGTTGTTTTATTGATGACTGAGTGTATTACCCTAGGCCATGCTACTGTGTGCCAGGACATAAAATTTCTGCAAAGGCAGCACCTCTCAGAGACAGGGCATTTCTAAATACCAGCAATAGAATAGTGAGAACCACAAGTTCATATTGAAGTGTAATCAATGTGGCGATGACTACTCGGCAATTGCTGTTTTGGGGTACATTTGTATCATGAAATAGCAATGTCAAGGCTTTTCCCTGAGCTCGAAACCGCACTGCCATTTTGCGTGCAGTATTGCAGTTCCAGTACCCCTCCTTGTGTGAGGGGTAACAGAACTTTCAGAATAAGGAATTTTGAAATAATTTACACAATTTGCATAGCGCACATTGCATAAATAGTTGAGAAAACAACTCTCCATTTAGACACGGTTTAGTTTATTTCATCAACTATTTTGCCATGAATTTTTATTTATTATTAAAAGCAACCTCTTCACTACTGCTCTGACCATGTAGCTACGTTCTTTTAAACTGGTGATTTTAGGTCATTCTTTCATGCATTTTAAATACTCCAAGCTACAGCTACAATGGGTGCACACAAATGCCTACTTTATAGGAGCCACAGGGCACATCTGTTTAAGTGAAGTTGAGATAGTACAGTTAATCACTTGGAAATTCTTCTTAACTAAGCACATGCAAACGTAGCTCCTACATGGCATGGAATCACCTGCAGCCCCACTGTTCTCTCAGACAAATGGTATTGGGATATCACACAGAACATTTGGTTCCAGAAACACAAGATTATTGGTTGAGCTAAAAGAAATCTGCCTTAGTTGGCAGCAGTGTTAAGAGACTTCTCATCCTCTTTGCTGGCCCAGCCACAAGGAGACAGGAATTGCACTCAAGCACACCCACCCACCCAGTATGCTATTTGCTAAACACTTCTCTAATTGTACGTGACAATGCAAATCATTACACTCTGCTAGCCTAGCTTCCTTGTTATAAGAAGAGTATCACCATATGCTGATTCTGCACTACAGTCCTGCAGTTTTCATTTTAAAATTATTCAAAGAGATTATTAGCAATTATTTTGAGTCAAATTTCAACTACAGCCGCCTCCTTTGCCTTTTTCACTGGCAAAAAATTTTGGTGCTCCCCAGCAGTTTTGCAAATGCAGTACAGACATTTTCATAGCTCCTGTCACTTACTATTGAGATTTGGTGGGATTTTGTTTTTACAAATAACAATACAGCAGTCAGACACTGTCCAGCACCGAGGACTTTATTAACCACCAAGCCCTCATGGTTTGGGCCTTGAGCTTAACACTAGGGGATGATGGCTACTTTATTTTTACATAATGAGCAGAAAAAACCTTTCATACAATTTAGTACAGGAATGAAGGTGTTATTTAATAAAGAGAGAGAACCCAAAGGCTGAGCAAAAAGATATGACACTTGTCAATTTCATTGAAAAGTCATGGTATACATGCCCAAGAATAGATGCATCACCCTGCATTATATATCAACAGGGTGGCTTGCCATTAATGACTTCTGAGGTTAACCCTCGTCACCCATATTTTCCATTATGTGCAATGGTTGATATATTGCCAGGGTGTAAAGAGTCTCAGAATGATAGCTGTGTTAGTCAGCAACTTCAAAAACAACAAGCAGTCCTGTGGTACCTTAGAGGCTAACAAATGTACTAGGTCATGAGCATTTATGGGTAAAACCAACTTCAGCGTTTGGAGCAGAAATAACAGAATGCAGTGCATATACAGGATAGCAGAAAAAAAGGAAGGAAGGAAGGAAAAGGGAGTTACCTGTCATTAATAGGACAAGTTAATAAAGCAAATTAAGCTGGATGTGTTTCATTCATAGCATGCTATGTTGAAATGCAAATCTCAAAGGCAGGGAAATTTCCCTTGTAATGTATTAGCCAGGTAAGATCTTTATTAAAGCCTGAGCTAATGGTGTTAAATTTGTAAATGAATTCCAGTTCAGATGTCTCCCTTTGCAAGGGGGTGATAAAATTCTTTGGTAGAAGAATGACTACTTTTAAAGCCATTATTGACTGTCCAGGAAGGTTAATATATTCCCCTACGGCTTTATGTGTTTTCACATTCCTGAGGTCTGATTTTTGTCCATTTAGCCTTTGGCACCAAGACTGTCAGATTTGTCAAATGTACATGGCAGAGGGGCACTGCTGGCACTTGATAGCATGTATCATGATACTGCATGTGCAGGTGTATGTGCCCCTAACGCTGTGGCTTATGGGGTTATGTTTTGTGATGGTGTCACCGGTATAGATATATGGATGAGTACCAAGAAATCAATATAGGTCCATCAAGGAAAATAACAGATCACTGGTCATCACCTACAGCCTACAGCTTAAACCCCTGGAACACAGCTCTGACAATCTACAACCCATCTTGCAAAACAATCCCCCACTTTCGTAGACCTTGGGAGACAGGCCAGTCCTTGCCTACGGACAGCCCCACAATCTGAAGCAAATATTCACCAGCAGCCACTCACCACACCACAGAAATACTAACTCAGGAACCAAACCCCATTGCCAAATCCGCCCACATATCTATACATCTGTGGAAGTGGGTTTTACCCAGGAAAGCTCGTGATCCCATTGTCTCTAAGGTGCCACAGGACTGCTTGTTGCCAGGATGTAGTATTTCCTGTTGCCCCTGGGGTTCTCCAGTGTACCTCACTGCCACCAGGTTCTCCTACAGTTATAGTACATAGACAGCACCCAGCAGAAGGAGACATCACCAAGTTGGGAACACAGGCTTCTGCGGTGCTCTCTCCTTTCAGTCACACAGACGCAATGTATACAGCATATAGTCACTGATGCCTTGGCTCCCACTTGGTGCCTACGGTAACACCACCTACTTTGGGTGCCACAGCAAATGCAGAGAAACAAAGACGAAATGAAGATTAACACTGATCCCTTCCACCACTTTTAGAAGTCCAAAGAAGTGTGTATGTTTCTTCCTATAGCTCCCCTCTCCTGGTGTTTGGTGGATGTGAATGTATTAATCTAGCCCTGATTTTACTTGAGAAACTAAAATTACAAAAAAGGGTGGAAGCTCTTCCACTGGAAACTTTGAATGTGAGAAGCTGCAAGATCTCAACACTTTGAGGTGGAAGGAGACCACAGGTCAGTGTGTGAAAAACATGTGGGTCCATGGAAAACAAAACAAGCACTTAAAAACCCTACCCCGATGGACAGTTCATTCGAGCCAAGTCAGTATACAGGTCAATAATCAGTCAATGTGGAAGAGGTGTGTGTCTGGGGGAGATCAAAGAGGGGAGAAAAAAGGTGCCTGAAAGATTTGCAGTGTTGAAAATAGAAAAGGAAACAATGGCTGTGGCGTGCTGTATAAATGAGATGTTTACATATAGATAAGGGTCCAGTAGATGGTACTCAAGAATATATTGCATAGTTCATGGATTTTGTAGTATCAGTTAACCTTCTTGGATCCTGCAAATGACTGCCTCGAGAGTGTCGGTGGGGTGGGGGAGGCATGGAGGTGAGTGGGTCCTCAAGAGAAAGTTTGGTAGCACAGCCACTCGAAATCAATGAGGCAGGGGGACCATTTCAGATTGAGGGGGCAGCTTTAAGCATGATAAAGTAAAGAGGCCAGATAATGAGACACAATTAAAAATACTTAACAGAGAGCACAGAAAACCAAACCAGCAAAAATAGAGTTGCCAGATTTCTACTGACTCAATAGTCCACAAAACAAAGCAGCAGAAACATAGCACTTTGAAGACTAACAAAATGGTTTATTTGGTGAAGAGTTTTCATGGGGCAGACCCACTTCATTTTGTTAGTCTTTAACATGCTACATTTCTGCTGCTTTGTTTTGCTGGAGTACAGACTAACACGACTACCTCTCTGTTCCTATTCAATAGTCCACAATCCCTTAAAAAAAACAAAAGCAAAACACAACCGCCTACATCATCAATAAAAAAAAACAGCAGCCCAATTTATTTATTTAAACAATTTATAACTACATTGTTCTATGGCTTTAAATAGAATCACTATCAAGAGTATAACTAAATGATGGATGTTAGCAACATAGATCTACAGCAAACAAATTTTGTTAGCCAAATCTTGGTTGAATTTCTTTATATGCTCTGAAGTATTTATGCAAATAATTATGAATGAATACAAATCTGAAAGGAGGTTCATAGTGTGTGTATACTGTAAGGATTTGAGAGTATAAATATTACCTCCATGAACTTCACTGAAGGTACTCAAGTTTGTAAGACTGTAATTCTAAGAAATATTAAAGGCAAACAGGAGCTAAGATTACTTAGTGTTTGGAAAAGGAGGACACGCACTACAGCAGACACACAGCCATAAAACGACCGTCTGCTTAGGGCAGCATGTTTATATTTGCACACGTGAAAGACCAACAATTCCTTAAAAGGTGTTCTGGAGAAAAGTCCTAGAACTAAAAAGTGCAATTGCAACCCTGCTGAGAAATCAACATTTGTGTGTAACAGGTGGGCTTTACCTGGTAACCTGACCCAAAGACCACTGTAGTCAAAGGAAAGACTCTCACAGACAAGAGGGACTATGGTGGGGTCTGGACTGAGGGAATTGGTGGCAAAAGATATGCAAATTGCGCACCACGATTTGTATATCTTTTGCTGACAGTTCTGTCAGGAGAGGCTTTCCCAACATTTGGCCCATTCACATGGGGCCAAATGTCAGGAAAAGCCCCTCTGCTGGGACACCTGTTATGCTTTGTGGCACAAGGTATACCAGGGATGTCGGCAGAACATGCCCCCTTTTCCAAGAGTCATCTTAGAAAAGCGGATGCATTGTTTGGACATGGTAGGCGTCTTCCAAGAGACCTCTAGTCTCCCAGAAAAAGTCTGCAGTCTAGATGTAGCCTTAATGGAAGAATAGATGGCCATCCTGGGGTATTGCCATTCCCCAAAACATTGGAGATTTGGAAAAAAGAGGAAAGTTTTAAGTGTAATTTTAGCAATGCTTGTGGTTTGACAGCTCATGTTTGTTTCTTGACAGCAAAGATACCAGGTGGTGATTCTTTAGCTCTACTGCTCTTGCAGTGCAGCACTGAAACATCCAAAGCTGGGTTACCTTGCATGAGCACGGGGCACCAGCCTCCTCCCCTGCTTGAGCAGCCCTGCGTTTACTGGTATCTCAAGGGGCTTGCTCCTCCCTGCCTTGGTAACACAGCAACCCATAAGGGTGAGGACAGATCATGATGAAATCCGCAGGAATCATCTCCTGAGCTACCTTTCCTATTCACCACTCCCTGAGCCTGTTTGTCTCCACAGATTTGCAAAAAAAAAAAAAAAGTGCTGGAGAAGCTCCCAGCCCCACTACTGGATCTGCTAGCTATACCTCCGCATTCCTGTTGGTAGTACAAGGAATAGCCCGTCAGAGGAGAGAAAAGTTGAACTACCTTTTTGATCAGAGAGAGAGAGAGTGTAAGCTGGAGAGGAATATCAGCATGGGTAGCTTTTGGCTGGTGAGTGAGGGGAGATGAATAAGCCAAACGAGCAAGGAAGCACTATGATTGCTCAGCTTTGTATTTTGCATTTGCTACTGCAGTTCTGTTCTTGCCCAGAATGGAAGTAGTATCTCAGGAGCTGATTCTAACCCAGCGGTTCCTGATTTCAGACATGAGCCAAGCACCAGTGTGCCAGGGTACATGGGCCTTTTGCTTTGCTTGTATTCCTTTCACTGAGGGTGGGGTGGGGAGGGTATTAAAAGAAAGCTGCCTGCATTCTGCTCACTCCTGGCTACAGGAGAGATGGTCCTGCTGTGTTAGAAAACTTGGCAGTGGGAGCCTACAGCGTCTCCCTCTCCTCTCCCTAAATCTCACCCTTGCACTGAGGGATTTCCCATTTACTTTATGGGACCCTGGAGCAGGTTATCTCCATTCAATCTGCTTCTATTGTGTTAGTGTCAAAATTTCCCCTGGAGCAGAATGGTTCTGACTGGGCCATAATGGAGGAAGACAGGTGAAAATGCAATAAAAAGAAATCTGACTGCAGAGTGAGAGAGCCCTGAATAGAGCTCCAGAGAGAGATGCATCAGAAAACACAGGCAGAATCTAAAGAAGCTGCACAGGGAAGATGATTAAACTCCTGATGGCAACAATGGCACTTTTTTTCTTGGGAAGGTCCATGGGAAGGTCCATGGGAAGAAGAAAGAGCCAATGTCAATAACATAGGATTAATCAAGCTAATCAGCTTGATACGGTATAAGCCTGTTCATGCCATGAAATGGAGACCCAGTGCTAGCCCCTTTGGCAGCAGGGGGAGCAGGAGCAGACCACTAGTTAAAAGAAAATGGTGAGTTTAGCCCCTCCATCATATAAAAGGAATGATTCACTCTTGTTACCCACAGTACACACACCTGTAAGAGAGCAGTGATGAATTAAACAGCTTAACTGATCTGTAGTTTCAAAATAACTTTCTATGGGTGTCTTGCATTGTATGAGCTGTCAGAGTCACTATGTAAAAAAGAATAAAGATGGTTTGTAAGATATAGCAAATAAATAACAGATGCACTGCACAAAAAGAGTATTCCTCCTCTTTCCAATATCCTGGCCAAATGCAGAAAAACAGCCCTTAGGACCTTGGGCCATAACTACTCTGGTTGTCTGGGAAGAATATTAAATGATGAAATCACATTTTAGCTTCCAAACAAAAATGAAGAAAGGGTATGTATTTTACCTTATAAATAACACTTTTTATTGTTTTATTTTAAAATATTCTTTCAGAGCACCTCAACAGATGTTTCCATAGGAACCTAAGAAGAAAAGCAAAAAGAAATGTAATTTTTGCTCAGTTTAGGCACCTCTGATACACCTTTCTGCTTAAACCAATAGTCTCTCTTCTGTGGCCATTTTTATCAGTCAAAACATCTGGATGATAAAGTAAATTAAAACAGTTTTGCCTTTTAGGATTTACAGAGAGTAGGTGGGCATGGCAATATCTTTAATTGGACCAAGTCAGAGATATTAGCTATTCCCCCTTGTCTCTCTAATATCCTGGGACTGACATGGCTACAACACTGCATACGTTTTTGGATTTACCACTACCAAGAAGCGTTTTAGGAATTCCATGTATCAGTTATTTTAATTATGGCAGCCAATGGCATGAGAGTGTTTATTGCAACTGTTTGAAAGAATCTGTCAAGTAAACAAAAGACTAGGTGGTAAGCTGCTTTAGAACTATCAGAGCCTTTTGTTTTTCTATAGAGTTATTTAGGATGCTGTGCAAATAAAAGGTTTTAAATAGGTTCCCAAGTAAGAATCAACCTGCATTATCTCAGCTGTTTTTGTGTTGCTGACTGACAATACAGCATCTGTTCAGGATTGGCCCCTGTAAGAACACTACTAGGCCAGCCCCTTGGTCCCTGTCTAGCCAGTAAGCTGTGTTCTTTCAGTGCCTCTGCCAGATGCGTCAGACGGAATGAACAGGGCAATTTATCTAGTGAGCCATTCCCTGGTGTCCAGTTTATTATTAATCTCAGGAATGGGAAGTCTCCTCTTCCCTATTTTGGTTAAAAACCTCTTTGGGGGAAGGGAGAGCACTCTGAACCCTGATCTGAAAGGGTAGTGATGACAAACCTAACTTTTATTGCATTTTTAACTTCATAAACACAGGACTGCATGTAAAAATCCACTAAGAATGTGGTAAATTAGCATGCTGTATGTCATAGCCATTTAAACTTGCATTCCGCCACAATTTAACCTCAAGTAATTTACCAAAGATCATTTATGCCATCAGCCAAAGAGCATATATTAAAACCCAGTTTGCCTTACTTAAGTTTGTTTTATCCACTGGACTGTCATTATATGAGCACTATTTTTTAAGTCCTAAAAATAACAATTAGCCAGAGAACATTATATTACCTTTGCTAATGAATCTCAAGTGAGTGAAACACATTTTCCTGAAGATATAAAAAATCTGACATCTGTATTTACTCCTAACAACAGTTTAATGATGGTACAAGCTTAAACTATACTACAATTCTGACTATTTAAAGGAAGACATATTGGCCTATCTTTGCTTGCTCCCCAATATCAAAATGTAAAAATAGAACAACTCACTCCAGAGAGCTGCAAGAACTCCTTTCATTAAGGTGAAAAATCCATCATTTACAGCACTGGAGCAAGAACAGATTTTGAGATCTTTAGTCACTATTAAGAGAACCATAGCCCCATCCCAACTATGCAAAGTTATATATAGTACATGGCAATTAGTTCATGTTAATCGGAATAGCTTGATTTTTCCACATATTTCCTAAATTTAAAGGAAGGCAAAGGAGAATCTATGGAGAATTCATAGTCTGTAACAGAAATCTTTGAGGTAATATAGAAACATTTGAAAGTGCATGTGAAAGATGGAGGTTACTTGCTCAGAGTGTATTTCTCCCCAGCACTTTGAAGATGAGTTGAGCTGTATCTTTGATCTATATCAAACGTTTTCTTGACAAGTATACATGCAGCTGAAAAAAATCCTTTAGGTGCCAGTGCTAACATTAAAGATAGAAGCTCTAAATCACAGGGATGAACCTGCATTGTGTTGCTTTCAACATTAAAGCTTAGTACCCTCCTATCTATAGCAGTTCTGCAGAACTCTTTGCTTTCCAGCTACATGTGGTGGGAGACAGAAAAACTTTTGCTCTAGCCTGCACCTGATTTGAGGTGTCCTGTATATTTTTAAAGGAGATATAACTAAAGAACTAAACTTTTTCTTTTGGCTGGATACATAAAAACCTCCTACCAGTATCTTAAATGCCTTTTGTTATGAAATGGGTTTGCAGCCAAGTGTTCAATCAAGTACACCCTCCTGGGGTGTTAAGGTCTGCATGCCTTCTGCTTCGGGCAATCATTCCAAAGAATGTCATCACCACACATCCCAAAACTAGATTTACTGGATTTTGGCCACTGACTCCCCTTAACACCTGAGCAGTACTTTGAAGATCTATCCTTTATGTATCACCAGAACCCCATGCATAGGTGTATGCTACATAACAAGTTAAGGAGAAAATAATATGGAGCCCGTATTGTTTGGAAGTATGAAGCCACATCTTTGAGCCATTACCTTCCCAAATTTCAAATTGACTATGTCAGGTCAAAGGACACCTTTCAAAGTGGGCAGAGTCATAGGTGCTAGAACTAGGCATGCTGCCACACACCTGGGCTCAAACTGGTTTCCATAACTTAAGAACTTAGAGCACGGGTCAGCAACCTTTCCAAGGCGAGTGCTGAAATTTGACCTTTTGACCTCTATGTACGGTGCGAGCACTGAATGTTGATACTGAATGTGCCCCTCTTCCAGGGTCCCACTGTGCCCCGTTCCCACTCCTTCCCCCTGCTCTGTGCGGAGACTTACCCAGTGCAGGTTGCCTCCCTGGGCTGGGCAGGACACTGGCAGGGGACAGCCAACCACATGATTCCACAGGGGTGCAGCGTGTGAGCGAGGGGGACAGCACAGGCACACAGCCCAGGTGTGTTCCCTTCCGCTTGCAGGCAGGGCTCACCTGTCCCAATCTCTGCTCCCCTGCTGCATGGGGGGGAAGAGTGGCAGGGTTGAGCTCCCACCGCATGCCACCGAGAGCGGCTCAAGTGTCACACTCGGCGTGCATGCTGGGGGTTGCATCTCCGCAATACAAATTGTCCCAGTACTCTCGTGGGGCACAAGCACAGAGTGCAATATAAGAACTCCCATTTGCTGTCTCACACTCACCATTGGACTCCTTCCCCAACCCTCTTTACTCTCTTGCTGCAATAGCTCAGCAAGGCTTGATACAGTATTCAGCTCCTTTTGGCAGAAATATCTATAGCAAGATTTCCTCAGAACCGAATCACCAGGTGGAATTCTATATCCAAGAGCTATTAGACTATACATCACTGGGATCTTTTAAAGTTACCTCACTGGCCTTCTTGGAATTAAATAACACTCTGCTGTGTTCAAGAGGCTTTACGAACATTAGCCAATTCATCACCAAAACAGCCCTGGAAAGTAAATAAGATTTTTATTCT
Organism: Carettochelys insculpta; assembly: GCF_033958435.1. Taxonomy (NCBI): domain Eukaryota; kingdom Metazoa; phylum Chordata; order Testudines; family Carettochelyidae; genus Carettochelys; species Carettochelys insculpta. The sequence continues at coordinate 43,268,594 of NC_134146.1, read as the reverse complement.
CATTTTGCATATGGGAAAACATATTGAGATTGAGGTTGTACAGTTGGAAAGTCAGTGTCCCAGCTCTCATTCCCATGTTTCCTTTGTAGTCTTACATTCTACTTTCCCACCCTACACCTCTTTATCCCTTCACCACACACACCAGAATGGGAAAGAAATCTTACCTTCTGTGGTGTTGCACCCCATATTTTTATGGAAATATGCCTATGAATATGACATAACTCAAAATGTTTCATGCAAAATACTTCATGAAACTTATTTTAAAATCATAATCAGCGGAATGTGTATATTCTATTTGTGTGACATATCCTTCCTCTATTTGAAGTTAGAAATGTGAAGCATAAACCTGTTTACTGACCTAGATATGCTAAATGAGGGCCATTATTGGTATTTCAGGAACTAAATGATCCAGTATTTTGGATAATAATCTGTGCTTAATCCTGCTTCTCCTGTAAACTTGGACTACGGTTGGTCCTACAAAGACATATAACTATGTCACCTGCTGCTGCAATCCATCTTGAATGTTTGTATTTTTCCACAGAGGTGTTTGGGAAAGGGAATCAAACAACTGCTCCCACCCTACGGAAATTCTACATAAGGCAAGGGAGTAAATAATGAGGGGCTTCAGCCAGTTTTGCAGATTGCTTCTCCACCCCAAGAGGATACATGAAAACACCAGGAAACAAAAGGACTGTAACAACAGAGGTGGAAGAGAACTGCTGGACCCAGGTCAGAAAGGAGATCTCAGATCTGAGAAGTACTTTACCAGAAATAAGAACCAGAGTGAGAAATTATCATCTGTACCAAGTTCTCTCAGCGTATTAGCTTTAGCTGGTGCATTTTCTTTTATTTTGCTTAGTAACTTACTTTGGTCTGTTTGCTATCACTTGCAACAACTTAAATCCTACTTTTTATATGTAATAAAATCACTTTTGTTTATTGGTAAACCCAGCGTAAATAATTGTGACCTGAGGCGGGATAAGATCTGTGCATCTCTCTCTTTCATTGACAAAGGGGACAAACAATATATATGGTTATGTTATATGCATTTTATGTGAAGTAAGATGGATTTATCTGGGATTCTGGTTTCACTGGGGTTCTACAACTAGGTGCTGTATCAAGTCCCATTGACTGATTGGCTAGTGCTGAGTGTCTCTCAGTGTCCATGTTGCTCTTCTGTGGGGTGTGAGCACCAACTCTAACTGGGGGAATCCAGAGGTCCTGGCTGAGCAGGATGGGATAGTGGAGTGCCTCAGAGGGCAGGTAGGTGATCTAAGTGGTATTTTCAACACCTCAAGTGACAGTCACAAGGGATTCTTTGTTATTGAACCTATCACATGTCCTTCCCCAACAAACATGTACTTGGGAAGGAGGAGCTTTTACTTTTGGAAGCACCAAACAAAGCAGCTGTTATCATTTGGTGAGCTATCCCACATTATCAGTTGCCCTCCCAGTTTCAGAGGACTGGTTTGTTTGCAACTCTCCTTGTAGTCTTTTTATGTTTAGGCTGTAACCTCTTCAGGGCAGACACTGACTCTCACTGTGCTTACACAATGGCACCTCGACCCCAGTTGTTACCTAACAATACAAATAATGTAGCACATGTGCAGCTAAATCCTATGTGATTTCATCAGGGAAGGGTGAGGAACAATTTCCCTAAATAAATCAAACATCTGAGATACCAAATGAGGATGCAAAGAGAGGGACATTTTCTTTCACCTTAAACAACCACCTGGAGAACAATGGTAGTTTTGCCAACCTCAGTAAATCAAAAATCATGAGTCAGGCATCATAATAAATAAGATTCTTCTGAAAAAATCCCACGATTTCTAAGTCAACTCATATATTTCCGGTTATTTTGTCTTCTGGTTGTTGGTCCTTTAGGTTGAACTGTGGTTGTGTTTTTAAGCTTATTATCTGCAACCATTAGAGTTAAGGACTTACTTTTTAAAAACAAATTAAAGCTGTTTTTTTCACAATCACTTCACTCCATGAGTAAGGGGTTTATTAAAGATACCAAATACCATGATAGAAATCACAAGTTGGCAACCCTATTATGATTTACATGAGAGATGGTCAAAACTGAATTCAATTCAACTCCTTTGGATAGGGTTTTGGTTCCATGATAGATCCAGCGCAGTAACAACTGGCTTCCTGCTCGTAGTTCACATGAAGCTGATGTCTTGCAGACCAATTCACAAGATATCTGTGTGTTGAATTTATATCCAAATACTAACCCTTCTATTCTTCTGCTCACGCTGATAATTTAGTAACCTCTTTCTACCACCTAGCCGTCTTCTTGGTTCACTTGTACCTAGAGTCTGCACAACCTGCCAATCAAAATGCTGGATAGCACAATAGGGGCCTGATTCTTGATCAGAGCTAGGGGCTCTACCATAATACAATTAAAATGATTCAACTTTGCACCCAAAGGCCAGTTTAAGCGTAATTCAGATCCAAACAACATATCCTTAGCCCTCTTCTAATCTATAAAAACATTTAGCATAGACAAATAAAATTCATGGTAACTGGGTGTCCCCTTTCTTTCGTGCCTTAAAGCACTACTGTACTGAGTGCTCTGCTGCCAGTATTTGAAAGTTATCAATCAAAGAGCCTGACTTTCCTTAAAGGGTTGGATGAGAAATTCACATGGCTGTTCCTTATCCTCACCTGCTGCTTAGAGCTGTGCAAGCTTAATAGGAACAAAGACTTGAGAAAACGATTAATCTGAAGCGAGAACATTTCTCATATGTAACCTGCCTGACAGATGTCAGACCGCAACAGACGTTTGTGCATTGCACAGTTAAGTTGAAGTACCAGTACACATAGCAAGAAATCTGTATACAGGAGCAAGGGCTGTATGAATCACGACAGGGGTTGTGAATGGACTGCTGAAATTTGGTTGACAAGGGCTGAAAGCAAACCATTATGTTCCTGAAGACTCAAACCACCAGAAGAAACACCCAGCTACTCTCTCTTACCCAGGACCACTCAACAGGTCCCAGATACTCTGGGAAATCCTCTAAGTTAACAAAGGGGCTTCCTATGGGGGAGAAGGGTTTGGGTGAACCCATGTGTAAGAGCAGAGCTGAAGTTTGTGACCGCATCAAACCTTAAGCCCACTCCTCAGTGTGAAGCTTTTATATTCAAGGAGAATATTTTGCCTAACTATGCTTACAAACAGGTTCTTTCCTAACTTCTATTGTAGGTGGAGCTGACCTCATTTAGTAAATACCAGCTACATAAAAATAATTACTGGCCTGCACATTGAGACATTTGCTTTAGAACCCATCTACATCTAGGTTGTATTAGACTGGGACCCTAATTCTTTCCTATCATGCACATCTTTCTCCCTTCTTTCTTCTGTGAGTTGGAGATTCATGATACCAAAGCAATCATACAGGGACCATCAGATGAGATAATTTTTGTTCCTTACAGTACCAGCAGTACCAAAAACGCAATGAAAAATATGCTTACCGTGGATGATGTGATGAGATTTTCATTGAGAAAGCTCCAATTTTGAACACAGATGTTACTTAAAATCTCGAACTAAGTCACTCAGCTCCATTGTTTTTGCTGATGATCAAATATTTGCATTTGCCATAGTACTTTCTTTTGTGTTCCCACTGGACCCTACAGATAAACAGGGTTAGGTTAAATCAGTTTATGGCTTGCATGGGATTCAGGAAGAGTTCCAACACCCACCAGATGCCTGTAAAACCCTCTCGGCTATAATTCTCACCACTCATTTCATGTGGTGGGGTGGTTTTACTGAAAGTGGAGAGGGAGGTAAAAGGTGGGTATCTGGTGCCTTTAAGAGTAACCAGATTGCTTAGGTCAGACAAGTAGGGTTAAACGAAACCTAGTATTGAGCAGTGTCAATACCAGTACTACTTGGCAGTCCACCAGATCTACAGCAATAAGTTGGCAAGAGAGTGGGCATATGCTTAGTGTAACTAGGGAAAGGCCCCTTCACTGTTATGACAGAGATCCCAACTGAAGCAAGTTGACTACCTCAACACAAGCAGTTTTCTTTTTAATTGCAAGTTACCAAAAGGTCAGTAACGCATAATGGTGATAACGAGGGTGAGACTGGCCGGCTGGAAATGTTGCCACCATGTGATCATTATGTGGTGCCTGAGACTGACAGAACAGAGGAGGTGGTGAGAAATGCAGTCCAGGAATTCCATAGTAAGGCACCTGGCATGGTGCAGTGATGGCAGACCAGCTGAAAGTCTTGGGCAAGAGAGGAATAAAATGGATGAGTAGATGAGTTAATGGCACAGTTCCTCAAGGCAGGTACAAGTCTATTCTGATCAATTCATGAGAAGGAAAGCGTCCATGAACGTGGAAACTACTAACTGATAAAGCTATTGGCATGTAAAATTAAGATACCAGAACGTATCCTAGATGCTAGAATTCAGAGAAAGAGGAAATGTTATATCATACATGAGAAGCTGGGCTTTACAAAAGGATGGGGAGGCATGAATGTCATGTTTGCAAGTCAGAAAGGACAGAGAAGCAGTTTCTGGGCTTCCATAGCACTAGAAAAGGCATACAAGAAAGTGGTCAGAAGGATACTTGCACCAATACTGAGGAAATACAGAGATTGTGAGGATTTAATAACCACAGGGAACACATTTTACAGATAATCTAAACCAGTGATTCAAACATGCTTCAGAGCAAGTCCTGTGAATTAAAAGTTGGACTGTGCAAGGACCAGCAACCCTAAATCCACTGCTGTTTATCACATTGATGAATTATGCCAGCAGAAAGATTGCAATGGGAAAAGCTAAGAAGGTGCTAGATGCAACTGACATAGTAATAAGGATATTCTCAAGAGAAAACCTAGAAGAAATACGAAAGCAGCAGTGTGACTAGCCATGCTGGTATTAAGTGATAATGAGCACAGTTAAGATGGAGGTCATGGGGGTCATAATGGAGCGAGACTAAACCACACCGACCAGTGCAGAGATCATGGTGACCACGCAAACATGAACATAGTTCCAGCACTCCCCAGCTTGGACTGTAAGGCTGTGTCTACACGTGCCCCAAACTTCGAAATGGCCATGCAAATGGCCATTTCGAAGTTTACTAATGAAGCGCTGAAATGCATATTCAGCGCTTCATTAGCATGCGGGCAGCAGCGGCGCTTCGAAATTGACGAGCCTTGTTGCCGCGCGGCGCGTCCAGACGGGGCTCCTTTTCGAAAGGACGCCACCTTCTTCGAAGTCCCCTTATTCCCGTGAGCTCATGGGAATAAGGGGACTTCGAAAAAGGTGGCGTCCTTTCGAAAAGGAGCCCCGTCTGGACGCGCCGCGCGGCGGCAAGGCTCGTCAATTTCGAAGCGCCGCTGCCGCCCGCATGCTAATGAAGCGCTGAATATGCATTTCAGCGCTTCATTAGTAAACTTCGAAATGGCCATTTGCATGGCCATTTCGAAGTTTGGGGCACGTGTAGACGTAGCCTAAGAGTGAGGAACATCACCTTAGCGACTGTGTATGAAAACTGTATGTCACTGAGACTGAAAGGCAAAGTGGATAGAAGATGGTACACCCTGGAATGCTGTACAGTGCAGAAGCATGCATGGCAATGAGACAGCAGGTTCAAACACCTATTGACATTTGGGATGAGATTATTTCATGCCGTGAGAGGAGTTATGCAGGGAGATGCTTACATTTCAATAATTATTAGGATGGAAGTTAAAGGCTGTGATGTGTCTGACAAAAGCCAGGAAGTATAATTTTGCTGATTCAGACACATGCAGAAGATGAATGAAGGGGGGCTGGTAAAGATAGCAAAGCAGGAAATGATGGTAGGAAAGAAACACTGATGAAAGTCAATGAAGTGGTGGATGGATTATATCAAAGATGGTAAGAAAGTGGACCTTACTGTCTCAGACAAACAAAAATAGCTGATGTTGCACAGTGACCTTACCCCAGCTGATGGGATACAGGGAGAAGAAGAAGGAGGAGGAGGAGGAAGAGTCACACTTTGGTATTTTTCTTGGCTTATCAAACACTTATATTTGGTGTGCATCCATACCACCTTCTCTTGTGTTCCTATCAGAACCAATATGTAAAACAGGTCAAACTAAATCAGCCTATGTCTAGATTAAAGGGTTTTGCCAACGAAACAGCCATTTTGTCGAGAAAACCTGCAGGCTACTTCTACGTGGATGTGGCTACACTAGCACCCCCCTTTCAAATAGGGACTGCTAATGAGTTTTGGGAAGAAGAGACTTTCAAAATCCAGGGGGTCCTTTCAAAAGGCCCACATCTACACCAGCAGCATGTGTTTCGAAAGCAGCACTTTCGAAACGCTCGCAGGTGCCATTATGCTAATGAAGCGCTGCATATGCATGGCAGCACCTCATTGGCATCCCCCTTTTGAAGGCAGGGTGCTAGTGTAGCCATGGCCCATTAGAAGCATCTGTCGACAGAAGTTACTGTTGAGAGGGAAATCTCAACTGAATCCCTCCTAACAGATTGAATTTACCCACAACTTGCTCTGTCAACAAAAAACTGCCAGGCTGCATTGCCCTCTGGTGCCAGAAAGCGGAATGGTAGCTCTACAAAGAGGGCTGCCTGTCAACCATAAGTCCTTTCTGTCGACAGATTGTTATGCCTCAAGTGTTTGAGGGATAATACTGCCAAGGCAAATGCAGAGTTCTGTTGAGACTCTGTTGACAGAATGCTTTAAGCATGCAGACGCTCCCTGGGTTATGTCGACAGAACACCCCTTCTGTCAACAAAATCCTGTAGTGTAGATTCAGCCGCAGAGTGTCCAGATTTCCAGTGTGCAGTGCAGAGTGTCCAGACAGTAAGTCGACAGAACCCAGCACTTTTGTCAACAGCCATACCTCAATTGCAATGAGGAAGAATGCTGCTGTTGACAGATCTGTCGACAAAATGCCAGACTGGACATTCTGGAGGGGCCTTCTGTCAACATAAAAGCTCTGGGATACCACGCAACCCTGTCTGCTCTGGTTCCGGGTGGCCATTTTGCCGACAGAGCAGCCAGGCAGTCCAGCTACTCTCTGTCAACAGAATGGATTGCTCTTTAAATCTGCCTTGCGGTCTGGACATGATCTGTTGACAGAAGTTTTGTTGCAAGCTATCTTCCAACACAAACTTCTGCTGACAAGTCCCTGTTATCTAGATATAGCCTCAATGTTAACACTAATGGTCATCATAATTGTTGCTGGGGGTTAATAGATGGGCACTCACTCTTGTCTGTCTGTCATTCTTAAAGCAAGAGACCAGCCTGGTGTTAGGAGAAACTGCAGCTAGAAGTACTGCCATTCTGAGGTGACTTCAAACAATTCTACTTCTCTCCTTTTGAAATGTGCCACATGGTCGCACAAAAAAAATATTTAACCAGAGTCCCTGCTAAGTTTTCAAATGGGTAAATATTTGCTACTCCCCTAATTTCTCACTACAGTTTCAAAATGGAGAAGATGAATTCTACCTCCCATTCTACCTTAATATTGCTGTGCACTTTTAAACAGCTGTTGCTTCTCATCCCAGAGATGGACCGGTTATTCTTGTACATATACAAGTGCCTGATGCCAATTGGCATTATACAAGCCATATTTAAAGAACAGTCATCTCATAGGCACATAGATGCAATTACTGTGCTTATTTATGCCCTGAACTGAGTTTCCACTAACTAGGTGGTCCAATGCTGCTGAAAATCTACACAGGGGAACTCAGCACACCCAGCTCCCCATGAAGCAAAGCTCTGCAGTCACTCCCAGCAGTAGGTGGTGGATGAAGAAGCACCAGCTTCACACATTGTGGCTCTAATTCCTGTGGGGAGATGTAAATTAGGCTGCTGGTGTATTCCCTTTTACTATGAGCTGCAGCTGAGCTGCATGCCACCTACTACTGGCTGGGGTTAAGCACTCCATCCCACAGAGCAGATGCATTCAGGGCAAAGCTCTTTAACTCAAGTTTTGGTTTGTGCCCTCCTCTTGTCAGAAGTCGTATTTAAAAAGCAATTAAAATGAGTTTAGTGTGTCCTCTAAAGTTAAATTCTGGAATGGGTGTTTACATATGCAGAAATGGAGGGTGAATTATTTGCCTGAGCAAACGGAAAAGCTACATCTCTGAGAAGCCTGTTTTGATACTTTATTTTGCTAATGAGATGGAACATAAAATGACTTCCTAGTTATTATGCTGAAGGGTGTCATGCATATTCACAAATGATCTCCGAGGAACTGAAATGATTTAGAAAAGATGTGTTACTGAAGACATGAACAGATTTCACAATCCAACTAATGATTACATGGAATCAACTGTTAAATACAACGATGGAGACAAAAAAAAAAAGGGCTATGCATGTTTGTGTAACCACCAGAAATTACTGTTTGCAGCATAATGGTAGCACTGGCCTTCTTTTTAACTATGTGTATGTCATTTGTCTTAAAAACCAAGAGCCAGATTGTATTCTTCACACCTGGGGAAACCAAGTGGTTTCTATAGAGTGTGAGTGCCCATATGAGTGCCCATATGACAGAAGAATACTGAATTGATGCCTTGAGATAGTTTTAAGTGGTAGAAAGGGATTTTTTAGGGCTGTAAGATCTGACAGTATTCATGGGTTGTCAGTGGGTAATTCTGATCGACTTATGAACAATCTGACTTCAGACCCTCTCTCTTGGCTCATGTCCTTTCTTTTACTCTTGTGTTGAACAGAAACCACTATCCTGTTCACACACATTAGCTACACAAACAGATACAGAACTAATACCCAACCTACGTCAGGTCAACACCACCATCTAACAAATACAATAACTAAGCCATTACAGAAGATTGTGATTTCAAGAGCCCAGCTGCTCTGCACTACTTCTACTGCTGCATTTGACCCATGCTTCTACCTTAACTGCATTCCATTAACTTTTACAGTATCACTGCAGTGGATACGAACAAGGCATAAATCAGTGTATCCTATATGACTCATGAACTGTCTGTGCTCTCCACTGAAGAAGAATGAAGATAATGCACACATAGTACTTCCCTAAAAATCCTCTGGTAGAGTGGAAGATTTACTTTCATTGGCATAAAAATCGAGAGATGACCATGTGTTTCTGTAGTGTTCCCTGTAAAAAGCAGCTCAGCTGAAAGAGTTGACATCAGATACAAATGCATAATGGAAGTAGTAACTTAAGTAAGTGCATGAGGCAACTCTGAAAGACAAAACATGTATCTCCCACAAGTGAAGCATGGGCCAGCTGAATTCTAAAATGCAATACCCTTGTGAGGTTATTGCAAACGAATCTAAAGAGGTTATGAAATCATACACAAGATAATTTTTTCTTCTCTCTTTCCCTGCTACTCCACTAAGGCTACGTCTACACTAGCCCCAAACTAGCTCATGGGAATAAGGGGACTTTGAAGTAGGTGGGGTCCTTTCAAAAAGGAGCCCCGTCGGGACGAGCTGCATGGCGGCAAGGCATGTCAATTTCGAAGTGCCGCAGCCACCCGCATGCTAATGAAGTGCTGAATATGCATTTCAGCGCTTCATTAGTAAACTTTGAAATGGCCATTTGTGTGACCATTTCGAAGTTTGGTGCTAGTGTAGACACGGCCTAAGGGGCACAAATCTGCTAAGCAGTTGAAATGATGCTATGCTAAGCCCCTAATCTTGTAATTAACTAAAATGAGTAGAGATCCCTGTTCCTATGAGCAGGTACTCCTGAGTCACTGGGGCTGTGAATGGGTCCAGGGAAACCACCATTTGGAGTCAGCTGCAGCATCAAGGCTTAAACCAGAGAAAGGGCATGGCAGAAAGGGCCAGAGCAATAATGGTGCACATCAGGAAGAGGAAAACTAGCCTGTAGGTGTCAGAGATCGAAAATTTATTCCTGTGTTTTGGAAATGCAGAGGCAAAAGAGAGGGTGTAGAAAGTGCTTAAACTGAGATTAGAGATGGAAAGCAAGCTGAAGAGATGCTTTGGGCAGGCATTAGGGAGGAAGTGGTAGAAGGTAGTTGAGCCCCAGGCAGAGAAAGGCAAAAAGCCTTGACTGGAAGTTTCTCATCAAATTAGACAAGATTTGCTTAGTCTTGTATTTCACTGCTTGTGAAAATGGATAATGGTCCAGCTTTCAACAGCAATGATTTGTGAATATGCTGACTACAATTGTTTAAACATAGAGGCAATAACTCCTACTGGCCTCAAGTGAACAGCAAGGTAGAGAAATTCATTTAGACTACAACTTGCAGCTGCAAAGAAAGCTTTAAAAGTGCTGATGTTTTCAAATTAAGTTACCAAGCAACTCCTAATTTCTCAACTAGCATTCCACCTGCGCTGGAGCTGCTCAAGAGACACCAGGGAATTAGTATACCACGGGAACCTGTGCCCCACAAAGAAAGTCATTTTGACAGAAATACCTTCACTAACTCATTTGGAAAATAGAACATGCCATGTTCTTGAGGATCCGATAGTAAATCACCCAGACTCAGGTCATCCTGCAGGTTACTTTTGTTCCCAGAGCAGGGCATGATCTTCTTATGGCATTATAGAAGACCTGGCAGCTCTTGTGGTACAGGGATTCAAACCTCACCTCTTGGCAGCTGGTTGGTGTCAAGTTGTCCCTGGCAGGCAATCCTGACCCATCATTCCCTGAGCCTGTTGCAGCTGTCACAGTCTGCTTCAAGCCATTTAATTCAATAGGACCACTTAGGCTAGTTTCTCTCCATTACTTCCAGTAAAGCAGGAAACATTTCTGCTCTTCACAGGAAAAGCAGTATTGTCTCCTTACTATAAATAAGTTTTAACTAATAGCGGCTTAGTTCATTTTGTCTGATTTTGTGTATCTAACAATTAGCCTCAAAACTACGTTTTAGAATGGGTATGCCAAAGACTGGCAGGTTATCGCAGGATACGAGCACATACCCTGTGCTCACAATTCAAGGAAAACTCAGCTGAGAGGGACTTGTCTTCTGTTTCAGTTCATATGGATTCCAACCCTCCCCATCTCCTGGAGTTCAGTTGCAACCCAACCTAGCTCAACCCAATATTTCACCTTGAGACTTTAAAAATATCACAGCCTGCCCAGAAACAAAACTAACCCCTGGTTAGCTTGTACTTAAGCCCACATTTGCCCAGAAGAATCACAAACCTTAGGAATTATTTGGTCAACCCGGCCTGAGTTTCTAGTTCATCAGAAAACTCAAACCCCTGCAAGATGGCATGATTTGGGGCTTCATAAGGGAAATTTTTGTTACACTCTGCTGATACGAGCTGATGTTGTTCTCTTTGCTGAGTAAAAACAACAAAAATCAGATGTTTAAGCAAAAGTTAAAGTTGTAAGAATCCTGTTCTGCTACTGATGAAGACCACTCACTGCACTGCGGTGTTAGCACAAGTGAGAACATTTACCCTGCAACTGCAAAACTTGAACTGAATAGAGTGATTTGATTAGCAACACAGAATAGTGGTACCCCTCTGCTTGCTAATCTCTTACGTTAACCTTTGCCTCCTAACTTGAGTTTATACACACCACTTAACTCAAGCTAAGGATTTGTTTGCAAACAGGAGTCAGGTGTGGAGCAACATTCATGTTGAACCTCAATCCAAAAAACAAACAAACAAAAAAAAATGGTATGGTGGGCTCTACGCTTACGGAACCTCAATAACTCCAGATAAAAATTCACCATGTACAGTGTACTCTTTCATATCTGACATTCTATCATCTGGAACTTTAAAATAACCAGCATTTTAACCATAAGTAAATTTGAGTTATATTTTCCATACGTACAGGGCAGTGAAAGTAAATACAAATAAATACAGCAAATACAGTAAGGCTGTGTCTACACTAGAGAGTTTTGTCAACAGAAGGGTTCTGTTGAGTACTGTCGCCAGAAGTGTAGTGTAGGCACTTCTGTCGACAGAAAGGACTTTCAGTTGCTTGGCAGCCCTGTTAGCAGAGCTGCCATTGTGCTCTCTGTCACCAGAGGGCAGAGCAGTCTGGCAGGTCTCTGTCGATAAAGCAAGTTGTGTATAGCAGCAATCTTTTGACAGATGTTCTGTGGAGATGTCTGTCGACAATAACTTCTGTCGTCAGATGCTTCTAGTGTAGACACAGCCTAAAAGTTTACAGTGTACAAGACTACTGTTGTTGGTAAATAAAATATTCTGCATACATTTTTGTTTGTTTCTTAATAGCTAATCTTGTTTTACTTTAGTGTTGTGCATTGCTAGGTATACCTCTCTATTGTCCAGAATATTTAAATATCTGGCAACCTCCAGGTCCAGGGCTGCTAGATATGAAAGCGTTTACTTTACTGTATTCAAACCAGCCATGTTCTCAAACAGTGCTCTCACAGTCCAAGTGGATTCCTTCTGGTGTGTTAATGCAGGAATCAGAATAGAATCTAGCTCCTTCTCCTACAAAAAGTGTTTAAATTGTAGCGAAAGAAGTGCCAGGGCTCAAACAATTTTTTTACATTAAGAATGGATGCAGCAAGCCCAGAGGTATTAGACCTATGAAATGCTGAAGCTAAAGATACCCAGCACTCAACCTTGGCAAGTCCTTGTACAAATTAAGTACTGCCTATAGCTGTATGGGCACTGCAATACCACCAGGAACAAAATGTTGTGGGGAAGTAATTTGGTCACCAGGCTGTCAAAAGAGTTTGCCAGGCCTTTGGCAATGTGTGTGTGGCAGGCCTCCTGGAAAGGGTGGGGCCTCAGGCAAAAGGGTGAGGCTCGGGGCTAGCTTCTCGTAGCTAGCCTTCAGGGACTCCAGCCACTGCTGCTGCCGCCAGACTAGCAACAGTAGCAGCCCAGTGCCCCAGGTCCTTTCAAACCACGGGGCACTGGGGCAACTGTCCCCTTTGCCTGCCCCTCCATCAGTGGCCCTCTTTGTCACCAAAATAAAGAGCACTGACCAAATTCCCAGAGTTGATATATCTAATAAGTAAGAAAGTGCAATTTTTACAGTCAACTTTTTTTTTCACACACTAATGCCCCACCTTAAATTGAAACGCAAAAATCTTTTGTTGATGGAGAACAGTAATGCTTCTCCTAATGGAGAACATCCACCAATTTGCCACTAACCATTTAGGAAAAGACATGCAATTCTTGAAATGCCGAGCCTATATTCATCATCTGGGTACAACTCAAATGCTAGTTGTGTGCGAGTTTAAATATGTTAACTGAAAAGTTCTTGACGATAATAAATGGCATGCCTATTAGATCTAGAATGTGCCTAGAACATATTAGATACAAGAGGCTAGAATTACTTTGGTGGTAACAGACCTGCTATCCAAAAGTGCGGCAGAGAGCTGATATTGTCTCTACCAGACATTGGAATACAGATCATCACTAACAGAAGTCCTGACAGTTCTATATTGTATATGGAAGAGAGGTCCCAATAGGACAAATGTGAAAAAGAAAAGAAACAAGCCCCAAAATAACAAAAAGTAAATTTAGATACTCTTTCTATTGTCTTTTAAATAGAGGTGACTTGAGGACCTGGTCTCTCCTTGATACAAGTTCATAACTCAAACTGGCTCATAATACAATTGTTAGTATTTAAAAACTTGTTTGCAGGTAGTACAAGAACAGTTTGTGTAAATGTAATCCCAGTGTACTGGCAGCAGCTGTATCATGTGGATTATCTGATATGCAACCCCTGTCCATAAAATACCTCTGATTTGCAGGTCTGGATTATAATTTTACAATCCAGCCCAAGCAAGGCAGGGACCAAATTATGACTGTCATCATTCAGTTCTACTATCCTATTGCTCCCTGGGGGAAGTAAGTGGCACCAGCTCTTTCTCTGGTTGAGTTTACTGGCTCTTTGCTATGGTTCTGCTGTGTTTCCTAATGTAGGTGCATGCACACTCCCACCCCCACTGCTCACTTACAAGACTCCACCCATTCCTAATCATTCACACCTCATCCATCTGCATGGGAAGGAGAGTAATAGTCTGTCAGCCTCTCTTGCAGGTTTGCAGTGGTGATCTGGGTACAGGAGAGTAAGAGGGCTTCCTATTTTCCATTACTACCCTACATGGCTGAACATGAAGACTGATGAATCTAGCTCTTGCATGATTATTTCTTGTTCACTTGGGCTGTTCTCCCTACCCTGCTCAGAACCATACCGTCTTCTGGGTAACTGCAGTGAACAAATCCATATTGATGAGAACCAAGTTCAAGTACATGACACAGGACCATCATATACAGGAGATTCTGCCTTTTGCCTGGCACAAGCCATGTAAGGACACATCCTTTAGTCTTACAATTGTAAGGGGCCAGTCAAAATCTGCAAGATGGGGGAAAAATCACACAGTGGTTTTAAAAAGCTTTAAGGGAGATTAAGGGATAATTTGTCAGTCAGACTTAGAAATAATAATCAAAAATTGTCGATAACCAGGCTAAAGAGAACAGAATAGAATAAGCACAGCACAGTTTTAATTTAAAGGAACAAGAAGATTTAATGTCTTATTTTAAGATTTAAGAGTTCAGGAAAAGGGCATCAGGAACAGTGCCCAGGACCATGGTTTGAAATGCAAACGAGCGATTACTGGTGATTTGTACAACAGCATCAATGGGCATGTAAGACTATGTGAGTAATGGGAAGCACAGGTTGGGAGCGTGGTGAATGTATATATGCACGGAACTGAAAAAGAACAAAGCAGGGAAACCTATATGTTTGGATGGCTCAGTGGATAGTAATGAGCTATAGATCCTTGTCAGTTCAAATCTTGCCCTGCATGGTAGTGATTGACAGCTCAGTCCAACTCCCGGGTAAAGATGTCATCCTCATACCAAGTGGTATTAATTGGCAACCTGTCGCAATGTATATGGCAATACCTTTCGTCAGGGTCCCATACTCTGCTAAGTTCTGTGCATACTATGGGAATAGATAAGTATTAGCTTCATTTTAAAGAGGAAATTGAGATACAAAGTAGTTAAGTGACTTGTCCAAATTCACATTAACATAGTATTACACAGTTCTGATCTCCCATTTGCAAATCCATAGTCAACCAAAAACTATCCTGAGTCTCGAGAAAAGCATTCCCCCATGTTCTTCATCTCCATTTTCAAATGAGCCCAGTCAGCACTTTGTAACACAGCTTTGTCAACTTTGTAATCAATATTTTTACCCCCATTTCTTAGATATTGAATGAATAAACTGTTCTGTTATTTACATTATAGAAATTACCTTAAGATGACTGGCAAAGATCATAATTGTAACATTTAATAGTGCTAGTAATAAGGAAACCGTTTAATTGTGTATACAGCTACCTTTGAAACAAAGATTTAAGTGGTTATGTAAATTCAATTCAGTGTTTCTCAGAAACAGTGATGCCAAAATAGGAGTAATTTTATTCATTTTAATTGCCACTTGTCTTCAATAAAAAGGAGGAAAAGTTAATGAGATTGCTTTGTCTTTTGAACTATTATTACAATAATAGGAGCAGGAGTGAAAGATAAACCCAGCACTGACCAAAAGTTATAGCAATAACATTTATCTAATCTATCCTATTTTTATACCATACGTCTTGTATTTTACAAAAATCTAAATCATAATAAGATTTTAAGAAGGTCATTTAAGTGCTTAGCCCCCATATTTCATCAACAGCAAATCTCCGTGTTCAGTTTCACTAGCACATGGCTTCAAACGATAGAAACAGATTTAAACTACAACTTCAGACCAAACCCCTTCATATTTTAGTTTGGGGACATCGACGCAAGTCCCTACACATAAACTTAAAACCAAAACAAATCAGGTAAGGAAGGGCATGTGTTCTAGACTCACTTATGGTGTGGCCCAAGATGAAATAATAAATAACTGATCTTGTGATTTTCTCAGTTTAGAAATAAATAAAAATCTTACTAGAATTGATGTAAAGATTTCAGCACCAATAGACCTGAACTCTCATGTAAATTGGTCCTTAAACCAGAACACCAAACTCTAGCCTAAATCTAACTGAGACCAAGATACTACCTTTTCAGCTCTTTCACTTATGGGCTATGTCTACACGTGCCCCAAACTTCGAAATGGCCATGCAAATGGCCATTTCGAAGTTTACTAATGAAGTGCTGAAATGCATATTCAGCACTTCATTAGCATGCGGGCGGCAGCAGCGCTTCGAAGTTGACGCACCTTGCCGCCGCGGGGCACGTCCAGATGGGGCTCCTTTTCGAAAGGGCCCCGCCTATTTCGAAGTCCCCTTATTCCCATGAGCTCATGGGAATAAGGGGACTTCGAAGTAGGTGGCTTCCTTTCGAAAAGGAGCCCCGTTTGGACGCGCCGCGCAGCGGCAAGGCGCGTCAATTTCGAAGCGCTGCTGCCGCCCACATGCTAATGAAGCGCTGAATATGCATTTCAGCGCTTTATTAGTAAACTTCGAAATGGCCATTTCCATGGCCATTTCGAAGTTTGGGGCACGTGTAGACACGGCCATGGTGATTTACACAGCACCACGTTTACATACTCCTTTACAAAAACAGAAGTGTACCCATTCCCAGATCCAGGTTACTTCCAAACCATTCAAATTGGAAAAGACCAGGCAGAGGGGATAGATTTGGGACCCTAATTATGTTATCATTTTCTATATTTTATTTCACACATGCACATCCACACACAAACACTCTTCGGCCTTTAGTATTCAAATGACATGGAGGACACTGAATCTAATTGATAAACATTGAAGCCACCAACCTCTCTCTCATTAACAGAATGGTACTGGTAGCTGATGTTTGAATAATCAGTGCTGAATTGTGGAAATGTCAGATATTGCAGTTGTTGAACAGATACAGGTGCAATTCAGGAAATAGTCAATATGGTTTTATATTACACGTTGGACCTCCCTAGTTTGACACCCTTGGATCGTGACTGGTCCCAGATGAGGGAAAGTGCTGGACCAGAGGAGAACCCCTGACTCCAGCTCCCCAGCCTCCTACCCCTAGTTGCTGCCAGCTCTGCTTCTATCCCAGCCAGCCCCAGCCCAGGTCCTCTTCCCAACTCTTCCAATGCCAGCCCTGATCCCAGCGGGGCTGCCTGATGCTGCCCTCAGCCACGTCGAAGCCAAATCTAGCCACAGCCTGGGCTCCACAGATGCTGGCTCTGGATGGCCTGCCAGATAAAGGCCCTTGTGAAAGCCCTAGCCTCGCAAAAGCCAGCTTCAGCTCTGGCTGGGCTACCAGCTGCTGGCCCCGCAGGCATTGGCTATAGCATCAGACAGGTAGCCAGGCCACCTAGACATTAGCTCCCAGCTCTGGCCAGACTGATGGCTCCACAGTCGCTGGCTATGGCACCAGCTGGATAGCCAGGCCCCACAGACATTAGTTCCCCACCCCAGCTGGGTTGCCAGCCCAGTGAATGCCAGCTCCTGGAATGGGCATTTGGGAGTGGACCTCTACATGGTGGAACAGATGTCTTAGAGTAAGAGCACAGCTTGGTGAAGTCATGTAGTTCAAGCAGGATCAGAAGGTAAGTCCACTTCCCCAACCACGCAAGTGGACTTGCAGTGCTCTGACTCAAATAAGTCAAGACAAATTGCCTGTGGCTGTCAGAAAGTAATCAGTTCAGTCCTTAAAGTATGACATTTGATTACCCAAGAGAAAAAACCACGCTAGAATTAATCTTGCCAAGACCAACTAGTGAAAGATTATTTACAAGACTGTTTTACTTTGTATGAAGTGGAACTGATAAAAATCCAACAAGGTGTCAGACGAAGGCAGGTTGGTTTGTGGAAACAAATCAGGAGAGAAAAAAAAAACTAAAATTGCCTTCTAAATTTAAACATCTTTGGGTTAAAAGCCAGTAGAGTGGAATAGAGCTGTTAAAGGAGACACTCCAGCTGAAGTGGTACTTATGCTGTAGCAGAAGAGATTCTGCAAAAGATAGACAAGGACTTCTTTTAGCGACCTGGCTACATAATGCATCTCGTAACAGAAAGCAAATTTTAGCTTACAGTATCAAACTAGTTGGCTTTACCAATGTATCTGGTTTCACTCCACTGCTTTTAGTGCAAGGACAGTACAACACCAACAGGCAGACTCAAACCCAGGACCTCTGGAGCTTAACTTATGAGCCTCTCCTACAAGAGCAAAAAGGCCTCTGAACCATTTGGCCTCAGTCTGAAGCCCTTTCCTTCACCTCAAACCCCTCATTCCTAGCCCCAAACCAAAGCCTGCATTCCCATTCAAGAGCCCATACTCTGTTCTACACCCCAACTCCTAAGCCACAGCCTGGAGCCTCTTCCTGCACCCCAAACTCCTTGTCCCTGGTCTCAGACCAACCTCTGCATTCCTACCTGGTGCCATCACCCATTCACCCCTTCCCACATCCCAACCACCTGTCCCAGCTCACTGAAAATGCATGAGTCAGTGAGGGTGGGGGAATGCAATGACAAGATGGGGGACGTGGAATGAGCAGGGCAGAGCCTTGGGAAAGTGGCAGAGTAGGGCGTGGGATAAGGGTGTTCAGTTTTGTGCTGTTGGCAACCTGACCCCAAAGTAAAGTGTGCTATAAACTGATTTACGGTGCAAGTTGGGATACAACAAAAATCACTAATTTTAGCTTTGAAAAACAAACAAACCATTGTAATCACCCCTGCAAGACTGTTATATTGCCATTTACATAAAGAGGTCTTTACTCCAACAGCCTGGCTCCAAATGTAAACAGTCTCAGGTGGGGCCTGGGACAGAAGAGTCAGCGTAGTCCCTAAATTTTGATGAGTCACTGCAGTAGGACAATCCCTGATGGCAATTTAATGTACCTCTTACCTATAGCAAGGAGATTACTCCCCACACAGGATGGGATCCTGCTAGCGACGGCTATCTCAGACTCTGAGATGTCTGAAGATTTCTAATCACTTCTTATCATTTTCTGGGATGTGGCAGTCTCCACAATGCACCTTCATCTTTTGGAATTCAAGGGTTGTCACGCACTTTCTGATGATTTGTTGCACTGTATGTTCTAGCACTTCTAGTCTTTGTTGGGTTCCTCACATCTTTCAAATTTATCCAGCAATTAAGAAATTAGATGCACTAATTCAGAGAGAAAGGATAGCCTCTCACCCTTACTTCAGAGGGCAAATTGCCTAATAAGGAACTGGTTTGCATCAGACTCTTAGGCTGTGTCTACACTAGCCCCAAACTTCGAAATGGCCACGCAAATGGCCATTTCGAAGTTTACCAATAAAGCACTGAAATGCAAGTAAAATGTGGGTCTTTTCTGGACTGGGTTTCACAACCCCAGAGGAAATCGACATAGTCTAAATCTAAGCAATTAAATGGACAATGCCTCTGAGGCACAAAAACAGAATTTACCAAGCCTCCTACGAATCACAGAATGGTGCATCTGCCTGTAGATGTTATAGAAAGAATGAACTTAAGTGCATACTTAAAACAGTTGTAATTATTCTTGGATTTTAACTAGCAATCACAAGAAAAAAATCACATCATAGGTATTTCTCACATTAAATGTAATGTACAGTCCCCCATTTGGCTGACAGTATAATTGCATATTGTGTATAGTCACAGCTGTTCTTTATTGGGCTATGCTGAAAACAACCTAATTTGGCAAGATAAATGATGTATCTTGATTTCAGGACTTGGTTTCTCAGCAGAGCAAAAACCATAAAAATAAGTAAAGCCTCTACTTCAAGACCAGATAAATGAGCTAATTTCTCTGCTCCAGTCTCTGCCTTTTAATCTTGGATTATGTATGGCAACATCCATCAGCTGCATGGGAGATATATGGGAGCCAAAAAAAGATGGCACAGATTTATTAGCACATGAAAGTAGTAATTAAATATTAAAAAAATATTACTTAAATACCAGTGTGATAATAGATACTGTGTCCATGTAAAATTAAGTAGGAAGAGTTAGACAGATGATTTTTATACCTATTTTAAACTTGGGATGTCATGACTCAAGAAATTAGTCGTAGAACATGACAGAGAACTCCATTCACTAAGATCTGACCCAGGGGGTTGGCAATGGCCTGAAGTCATTGCTGCCTGAAGACCTATGTGAAATAAGCAAGTGCTTTCCATTCAATTCTCTACACTGGTGTCTTCATGATAAAACTCATCTTCACAATAGGCTCTAGCTAGCATGTCTAGAGAGGCTCAGTACTAAACAGGCACAGAGATTAGCACACATAATTCTTACTGAGAGGTGATGCAAGATTCTCACCCAGAAGGTTTGCTCAAAAAATAAGAGCTTTTTTTGCCAAAATCTAAAGGTTTTTTTTTTCCCCCATGGGAAAGTGTCTATTCTCCAGAAAAAGAATTCCATTTTCCTCATGGAAAGTGTCATACTGAACATTTTGTGCTGTGAATCAACATTTGAAATGAAAATTTTCATTTTCACTTACAGTGTTTTCCTGTCAGTTCCCTGGTTTAAACAAAACACAGATTTTTCCACATAAATTTCTCATGAAAAAAGGTTGGATTTTCTGACCAAATTGCCTTACCTAGCACTTGATCAGTTCTGGAGAAAGGAAAGGCAAATCAGGGGTGCTCTGGCCTGAATAATCCCCAGGCTGAGGGCCTGCGACAGGGACCTGAGGGGTACTATGGCTGCAAGGAGGTAGCCAGGACAGGAGAAGGCAGCAGGTCCACAGCCCCTTGCTAATGATAAGTGGCCAGTTCAGACTGCAGTCTGCCCCAAGGCCAGGGCTAGATGATGACTGGCAATGTGTCACTGATGCCAGATGTGTATGCGGAGGATTGGGGTTCCCTGGGAGGGGAGAACCTCAGAATGAGGGGACACTCCCATGGGGCAGTACTATGTGGGAAAGAGTGAGGTGGTCTGGGATTGAAGTGGGACCTGACATGAAGTAGTGAAGCTATTAATAACAGGAAGGCACTCTGAAGCCTGGACTGAGCTGATTCCCTGAGGGACCTGCAGGAGATGCTGCGGTGGTGAGTCATGAACCACTACAGGCAGCCTTCTCCGTCTGCCCCCCTGAACTGCAGAAATGTCAAAAATCTCACTGCACTACGTGCTGTCACTCCCACCAAGCCAAGTCCCCAGCCCTCACCCCTGTAGATCTCCTACACTGGCCTGGTGTTTCAAGGGGTCCTCAGAAGGCAACCTGTGTAACATCTGTGCTGAAGGAATTCTCCCCATGGCAAAATGCAAGGCTGCAAGGGTCTCTTTTTCATCCTGACATCAAGGGGATAGAGCGAGGGTGAGAATCTCACATATGGGGTTAACAAAACAAAACTGGCTGTTCAAGGCACCGAAAGCTCTCTTCCCAAATTAGACTATTTATACCTCCAGATTAGTGGAACTGCTGTGGGCACCCCCATGGCCCCATGATATGCTAATATATTTATGGCTGACCTGGAACAACGATTCCTCAGCTCTCGTCCCCTATTACCTCTCCTCTACTTAAGATACATTGATGACATCTTTATGATTTGGACCCATGGTATAGAGACTCTAGAAGAATTCCACAGAGACTTTAACAATCTGCACCCCATCATCAACTTATGCCTTAATTACTCCACGCGAGAGATACATTTCCTGGACACTACAGTACAAATCAAGGATGGCCTGATCAGTACCACACTCTACCAGAAACCCACTGATCACTATACTTACCTACACTCTTCTAGCTTCCATCCTACACACATAACTAGATCCATTGTTTACAGTCAAGCCCCTAGGTACAATCGTATTTGCTCTGATCCACTGACAGAGACCAAAAACTACAAGATCTTTACCAAATATTAATAAACCTGAATTACCCACCAGGAGAAATAAAAAAACAAATCGACAGGGCCAGATGAATACCCAGAGACCAGCTACTCCAAGATAGGCCCAAAAAAGCCAAGAACAGAACACCACTGGTCATCACCTACAGCCCCCAACTCAAACCACTGCAACGAATTATTAAAGACCTACAACCTGTCCTTAATCAGGATGCCACACTCCAGAAGGCCCTAGGTGACAGGCCTGTTCTCTCCTACAGACAACCTCCCAACCTTATGAGGATCCTCACCAATAGCCATAGTCTATACCCCAGGAATACCAGTTCTGGAACCTTTCCTTGCAACAAAGCCCACTGCCAGCTCTGTCCACATATCTTTTCTGGAAATACCATCATTGGACCTAACCAGGTTATTCACAGAATCACAGGCACATTCTCAAGTTCCTCAACTAATATCATATATGCCATTATGTGCCAACAATGCCCAGATGCTTTGTACCTTAGACAGACTTCAGACTTCCTTAGACAAAGAGTTAATGGGCACAAAACGGACATCAAAACACTCCAGATCTACAAACAGGTTAGTCAACATTTTAATGGAGTGGGCCATTCTGTTAATGACTTAAGAGTTTGCATGTTACTGAAGAAAAATTTTCACACCACTCTTGAAAGGGAGACAGCTGAACTGTCTCTTATATTCAAATTCAGCACATTAACACATGGTTTGAACTGGGATGGGAATTTTCTGAGTCACTATATGGGCTCGTTTGCAGACTTGGCTTAATCTAATTCTTGACCTCCCCCCACCTTCTACACTTCTACTCTCTGATTTGCTCACCTTGATCATTTTCTTTTCTGATTTGTCCACCTTGATTACTGTTTTTGGTTCTCTGTGCCTTAAATATTGAGTCTGTTCTGGTCTGGCTATGGTCTGAAGAAGTGGGTGTGTCCCACGAAAGCTCACCTAATAAATTATTTTGTTAGTCTTTATACTGCTACATGACTGCTTTTTTGTTCTGATAGTATATAGACTAGAAGGGCTCCCTCTCTGTTACTACTTCCCAAATGAGCTGTACAAGAACTGGCCAGCAATGTTTGCTGTAACAGTGGGGGTAAGATATTTAATTTGATAGACACCAGTTCAAACTAACAACAAAGACTGTGTCTCCTCAGCAGGATTAACCTTTTTGTTCCCATTTATGATGAGCAGGAGAGCATTTAAACCTAAGCTTTCACCCAGAATGTGGAAAAACAATGCAGATGTCAAGGATATGCTTTATATCGCACTTCAGCTAATCACCCTTGCAGGCAGAGCACAAAGCATTATTTTTTCCAGCCAAATCCTGCTCATCTTACTCCAGAAAGCCTCCCTCCGCAGTTAGCAAGCACATTAACTTTCCATTATTAATTAGTCATTCCCATAGTGCCTGGAAGCACCAGCTAGCATTGCAGCCACGCTGTGGTGGGCACTCTATATGCATGGTGAAAGACATAAGTGCCAACTTCTCATTTTGCTGGAGGGGTGCTCGACCTTCACCTCCACTCCTGGCCCTGCCTCTACTCCACCTCTTCCCAAAATCCCCTCCTCTTCCAACCCTGGCTCTGCTTCCACCCATCTCCTCCCCCAGGGGTGCCACATCCTTGCTCCTCCCACTCCCTCCCAGAACTGGAACACTATAAATCAGCTGTTTGTGGCATTCCAGAAGTGCTGGGAGAGTTGGGGAGGAATTAGTAATTATGGGGCCACCAGCGCCTGAGAGGCAAAGGGGCAGAAGGGACAGCCTGTCTGAAAGAGAGTGATAAAGAGGGGAAATCATTCCCTTCTTCTCATTGTTTGTGAAATAAAAGCAAAGTAAAATTGCAAGGCACATAGAAGAGCACGAATTGTTGGGCAAAAGTCAGCATGGTTTCTGCAGAGGGAAGTCGTGTCTAACTAATCTATTAGAATTCTTTGAAGGGGTTAATAAACATGCGGACAACGGGCACCCAGTGGACATAATATACCTAGATTTCCAGAAAGCCTTTGACACGGTCCCACATCAAAGGCTTTTATGTAAATTAGGCGGTCATGGGATAGGAGGAAAGATCCTTTCATGGATCGGGAATTGGTTAAAAGACAGAAAACAAAGGGTTGGAACAAATGGTAAATTTTCAAAATGGAGGGGGGTAACTAGTGGTGTTCCCCAGGGGTCAGTCCTGGGACCGATCCTGTTCAACTTGTTCATCAATGATCTAGAAAATGAGGTAAGCAGTGAGGTGGCAAAGTTTGCAGATGACACCAAGTTGTTCAGGACAGTCAAAACCAAAAGGGTTTGTGAAGAACTACAAAAAGATCTCAGCAAACTGAGTGATTGGGCAGCAAAATGGCAAATGAAATTTAATGTGGGTAAGTGTAAGGTAATGCACATTGGAAAAAATAACCCAAATTACATGTACAACATGATGGGGTCAAATTTAGCTACGACAGATCAGGAAAGGGATCTTGGAGTTATAGTGGATAGTTCCCTGAAGACATCCACGCAGTGTGCAGCGGCAGTTGGTAAAGCAAATAGGATGTTAGGAATTATTAAAAAAGGGATAGATAATAAGACAAAAGATATCATACTTCCCCTATATAAAACTACGGTACACCCACATCTTGAGTACTGTGTGCAGATGTGGTCTCCTCACCTCAAAAAAGATATATTGGCATTAGAAAAGGTACAGAAAAGGGCAACTAAGATGATTAGGGGTTTGGAACGGGTCCCATATGGGGAGAGGCTAGAGAGACTGGGACTTTTCAGTCTGGAAAAGAGGCGATTGAGGGGTGATATGATAGAGGTATATAAAATCATGAATGGTGTGGAGAAAGTGAATATAGAAAAATTATTTACCTTTTCCCATAAGACAAGAACTAGGGGACACCAAATGAAATTGATGGGTAATAGGTTCAAAACTAATAAAAGGAAATTTTTCTTCACACAGTGCACAGTCAACCTGTGGAACTCCTTGCCGGAGGAGGCTATGAAGGCCAGGACTCTAGTAGGGTTTAAAAAAGAGCTTGATAAATTTTTGCAGGTTAGGTCCATAAATGGCTATTAGCCAGGGGTAAAGTATCGTGCCTTAGCCTTCAGTACAAGGGCAGGAGATGGATGGCAGGAGATAAATCACTTGATCATTGTCTTCTGTTCTCCTTCTGTGGGGCACCTGGCATTGGCCACTGTCGGCAGACGGGATACTGGGCTGGATGGACCTTTGGTCTGACCCAGTATGGCCATTCTTATGTTCTTACGTTATGTTCTTCTTGCTGAGAAGTATTGCTTTAGTGTTCCAGTTCTTCATCTTGTGTTCAAACACACACTGTAGATTGTCTCTTTGCATTACATGGCCCTAGCTCAGGCAAGGAAACTCCATGCTGCATCATAGTCATTCCTCTCCTCTGGCCTGTGAGGCAGCTGACAATAGAAAGAGACCTGCTGTCAAGAGCAGGTGTGTATATAATACGGCTCAATTGTCTAAAGCAGCAAGGAATAAAAAGCTGTTGAGATAGAATATTAGCATCTAACCTGCTGTGTGGCTCTGCACTTAAACACAAGTAATACATACAGATCTTCCTATTCCTCCTTTCTATATGAATTCCCCTCTCACAGGGGACATAAGTGGAAGCAGGGAAACATCACCATTGAACAGGCAGGGTGCCTGCCTAACCAAGGTTATAGTGACAGGTTGTATGACAAGCAGGATTAAAATTCAGGAATGCCATTGTGCTGAAATCATCAGATTCCACCTTTCTTCCTGCGATAGGAACAGCATGTCTGTAGTCCCTACTCAGACCACACAAGCATGTTTATCACACCCATAACTGATGCAGGGGCTATCCTTACACACATAGTTAAATGGCATCCAGTGGAACAGTAGTACAGAACCTGGCATGTCCCTATAACCAGAGTAATATGCAAGGTCTAGGATACCACTAGTTGATCAAAATTGTTTTTGAATTTTAAACACTGGAATTTAAAAAAAAAAAGACAGACTTCCCACCTTTTCACTGCAAGGGGACGGGGGAGGGGTGTTGAAATCAGCTCTGAATACTTGACTATACTAGCAGTGTTGCAAACCATGGTCAAGCTCCCCATTATCAACTGTATTTGGGTCCCATCTGCTGGACCCTCATGTTAAGCTGTTCTGATTCTGAGCACACTCCAGGCAATGCTTTTGTGTACTTAGGCATACACTCATGGTGCAGATGCTCTTTCTAACAATCCTCTCTGAGAGCTGAGGCCTCACAGTCTAACCACCTACATCTTTAAATGAGTGCCTGCCCTCTGTGACTCCCAGTTGTTTAAGCATGCCTTGTCGCAGAGCTCCAGCCTTGTGGGCATGGTGGTTTACAGTTAATCTCCTTCAGGACACAGGACTGTCCAAGCAAAGAGATGCAGGCTTGCAAAAGTTTTTAAACACAGTTACTTGATACTTCAGCCACTACAAGAGATACACAGACCCAAGCAAATCAAAGCTGCGTGTCATTGCCTAATCCCCAAGTGATCTCTCCGAGTTGGTCTCTGTATCCAGGATCTCCCTCCTATGGTTCATGGCTTCTCCTCCAAAGCATTATGTCTCTCTCCTATGCACTCAATTTTCTTCTTGGCTAATTGGTCCTTGAGTCAAAAAAGTCCCCTTCTTCTGCAAAAGCTTGCCCTTTTGTACCTCTCTCCTTCCCTATTCTTCTCTTGTCTCTACTAGTTCCTCTACTTTAATGCTAGCAGTCACACCTGGTTTCTTTGTTTCTCCTTTCGTGGAAAACCGACTGCTCCAGCTTGCTCCCTATAGGCCTCCTGGAATAACTGGATTCTTCCTGTTCAAGCACTTTCCTTAGCATACCCATTGTCCTACCAGAGCAGAGCCATTAGAAAGTTAGCTTCTCTTGTTTGTTCTGTATAGCTTCTCCCAAACAGGGCATGTGATCCACACCACTTGTCAGCCCGCAGGTGACATACTAGACCTTGAGGGGTTGAGTTATACATAAAGTTAATAAAATCAGAAGTTGTAAGTTGTATATGGGCCAATCCACTGAAATCAGAGGTTCTCAAATGTCATTGCACCACACACAAAAGTCACTATACTACCCCATGAAAGAGGTGTTAAGCCTGAGAAGACCTGCCACCCTAGGCAAGGAATACCAAAGCCTGAGCCCTATCAGCCAGGCTGAAGCTCTTGAACTTCAGTCCCACATGGTGGGACTCAGGCTTCAGTTCTGGGCACCAGCAAGTATAATGCCAACCCTAGGGACCCCATTAGAATGGGATCATGACTCACTTTGGAATTCCAACCCACAGTTTGAGATTTGCTCCACTAAATCATCACCATAAGCTTCAGCCTAATTATCAGGGCATGGGTCAGTTCCTTCCAAACAATTTAACTTTGCATAAGGTGGTCAGAAGATACAATTATAGTTGTAGGGTGGCTCAGGCCTTGATGTCTATGAAGACCTAACCAATCAGATGGTGTGCCACCAATAAAGGGAACTGAATTTATTTTTATACATGGAGGAAGGAGAAAAATTGTTCTCCTTGGCCTCTGACGGTAGGACAAGGAGCAATGGGCTTAAACTTCAGCAAGAGAGATTAGACTGGACATTAGGAAAAGTTTCCTGTCAGGATGGTTAAACAATGAAATAAATTACCTAGGGCAGTTGGGGAATCTCCATCACTGGATATTTTTACGAGCAGGTTCGACACTTATCAGGGATGGTCTATATGGTGCTTGGTCTTGCTGAGAGGGCAGTGAACTGGACTTGATGATCTCTCAAGGTCCCTTCCAGTTCCAGTGTTCTATGATTCTATGATTTATTATAGTTGGAAACCTGATTCATGAGTAGCCAAACATATGAGTAAGCAATGAGGCAAATTTTTGCCCCTTTCAAGGGAAAGGGTCATCTTTTCGTAGTATATTTGATGTATACATTAAACAATGAACATTTGGGTTTACTTTTCATTTGTGAAACTGTCACTCACTGTGAGTTCTCTCTCTGTAGTCCTCTAACCTGCTAGCTTGGTTCCCTGCTCACTGCTTCTCTTAGCTTCCCTCCCAATTAGTTCTCTAAGGATCATTCAGCCACAAACTGCTTATTCCAGCCAACTTCTTTGAAGTCACTTGCTTTGTGTCCCCCTACCATTACTCTCCCAATTTCACCATTTTCCCATTTAATCTAATCCAATTTTCTTATTTAATCTAATTTCCTTATTACTCAAGCAAATTCAGAGGCTCTCTGGGACCACAATCTTTTAATGGTCTTGCTTGAATTATCACAATGAGTATGTGCTATTAGCAACATCTGATGTAGAGAAACAAAAGAGGCTTTATTCATAATTGCATCCAAACCATCAGATCAACGTAGTGTGGCTATCGAAAAATCTAACTGAATGTTAAGAGCCATTAGGGAAGGGGTTAGATCACAGAAAAGAAATATCAGAATGCCTGTATATAAATCCATGGTATGCCCATAACTTGAATACTATGTGCAAGTCTGGTTGCCTCATCTCAAAAATACATATTAGAATTTTAAAAAGGTGCAGAGAAGGGCAAAAAAAATGATGAGGGATATGGAACGGTTTCTGTGGGAGGAAAGATTAAAAGCCCAGACTTTTCATCTGGGTAAAGAGATAACTAAGTAATTTACTCCTTCACATAACACAAGAAGGGGGTCACTCAATGAAACTAATAGGCAGCAGATTTAAAAAGAAAAGCTTGTTCACACAACGGACAAGAATTCATTGACGGAATGTTATAAAGGCTAAAAGTATAACAAGTTTCAGAAAAGAACCAAATAAGTTATTGGAGAATAGGTGCACAAGGGTGAAAATAGTTGCCAGGACTTATCGGTAGGCTGGGGTACTTGGCAAGGCGGCAGGGCAGCTATGTGCCCCCAGATGGGGCGGAGCCTCCAGCAGAACTGGCAGGTCTGAGGCCAGACAATTCAAGCCAGCCCATACCCTTCATGGGTGCCATGGTGGTCAGGAACCTTGGTAGTGATTTGTAGGGCTGTGGGTTTCTAGAAGCTACATCAGTAGTGGCCAGGAGCCCCAGGCCCTTTTAAATCACCATGCCCTTGGGCAGGGCTGCTGACACTGGGAGCCAAGAGGGAAGCTTTAACGGTGGCTGTATATGTGCTGGTACCAGCAGACAGTTCTTACCAGTACGCTATACTGGCCCACTTTCACCTCTGTATCCATCAGTGGCTATTAATCAGGATAGGCAATAATGCAACAAACCATGCTTTGAGTGTACCTAGCCTTGTTTGGCAGAAGATGGGAGTGGATAACAGGGCATATATCACTTGACAATTGCCTGTTTTGTTCATCCGTCCCCTCAAATATCTGGCATTGTCCACCATCAGAAGACAGGATACTGACATTGGTGTGGCCACTCTTATACTTGTAAAATAGGGCTTTATTCATAACTGCATCCACATTACCCACGGTCTTCATGCAATTTACATGGATACATTTAATAGACTTTCAATGTCCTCCTAACCAAATGCTTCAAAGCATGTGGAAGAAGAAACAGGCACAGGACAGAAAGAGGCATAACATGATTAGAAAGCAGAGACCACCGTGATATAACATCACATACAGAAGGTGATAATCCATTGCTAAATTTGAATGGTGGCAGTAGCCACACATATAACAAACATTTCCAAGAGTCTGGTACATGAGTTATATCAGCTTCAGGAGAGGTTTAATTTGGTTGGCCAGTTCTTATGCAGCTGCGGAGTTGCCCTATAGTTTTCTCCTTCTCTTACTGTCGATATTCCTTTTAGTGTTATCTTATGCACTATTTCCCACTGTTTAAATAAATGTGATTTCCTATCATATCTGTAGTTATCTTTTCCCCAGCCACTGAGCTCTTTTGAAAGCACATTCAGTGTGGGAAATACTAAGAAAATTGATCTTTTTTCCATAGGCTGTATTTCCTTCCTATTTTGATGTTCACTGATCAGAGAATCTCATCTTGGAAAAAAGAAATAGAATGAAGCTGTAGAATAGGCAGTTGACATTAGCACACAGAACCAATTGGCTGTGGGGCTCCTTAAAGACACAGTACCTAGCATAGCGTATTTAAAAAACTCCTGAAATTTTCAGCTGTCATTTTAATTTTCAGGGAAGGAAGGATTCTTGGTCCAGCTTGTGTGATATGGACCTAGAAGTGAGCAGGCTGCCGATTACCTGTTGTAAGATAGGGTGAGTTGTGCTTTGGTTTCAGTGAAAAACCTTCTGTGTCGTGTTCCCTTTTTTATTCTTGTGTGTTGTTTACAGTGTAGTCTTTCAGCAAGAGTACTTATACTTCCCCTTCTATCTTTTCTGCATATATACTGTCAACATAACACTCGAACCAGGACACATACTCATCACAATGTCATCAGTACCTGGACCTCTCTAATCCCACCTAATATGCTGAATTAAATTCCATACCAGTTTTCTTTATGTTGTGCACACAGATGTCTTTTGGGGTCAGCATCAGAGTTTTCGGTTAAATTGCAAATATCACTTTCACAAGTCTTTCCTCCTACTTGGGGCTGAAAGTGCTTTTTCCGATGCCAAAAGGAGGGAGAGTCCCCCAGTCAAAAGCAAAGTGGCTGCTGATGCCAAAAGAGACACAGTGGGTGAGGTAAAGGTACTTTTTAGGGAGGGCAGATTGAGCGGTGGGGATAAAGCCCCTCATACTGGAACACTTCTTGCTTTTCTTCTCTTCCTCCACTATGAGGGAGCAAGAGAAAAGTATGCAGCTTGCATCACTTACTCCTCTGCCCCTCCCCGCACCAGCCAGGAGTGAGAAGAAAGCACACAAACTGCGTACTTTCCCCTCGCTCCCTGATAGTGAGGGGAAGGGGAAGAAGAGCAGGTAGCATCTCAGTATGAGGAGCTTTAGCCCACCCCCAACCCTCCCTAAATGACACCTTTGGGGTGAGGTAATCTCTTCATTGGCCCAGCTTCTGTCAGTGAAAGATATATGCTTTCACGCTACACCAAGCTTCTCTTCAACAGAGATGGAAAAAGTACCCAAAAAGTTACTTGAGTAAAATACAGCTGCTTGGGAGCAGGGGTGTACGTAAGTACATGTCACCAGTGTCCATCTTGAAAGCTACCTGAGTGAAAGCACACACCTGCGCACATGCCACATCTTGATTGTACTCAAGTATCCACAAGTGAAAGCAGTTTTGCTTCTACTCAAGTAACTTTTGGGGTGCTTCTTCCACCTCTGCTCTTTGGGTCTTGCTGAGGATGCCAAGACACCTGAGGTTCTCTGGGGAGGGAATCATCCCATAACATTGGGTGGGTAGCAAAGGTGGAGAACACCTGCCAGCACTTTAAGTCAGCTGGAGTTCTGCCTGAGCAAGAATAAAAGAGCTAGGCCTCTGTTTAGTAGTACAGCACACTTGCCAGACAGATATTTGTCATTATCACTCCAGAGAGCAAGACAGAACAAAATATACTCCTGTACCCATGTGTGAAATTTAGACGTAAGTGTCAAAACCCTGTTGAAAATGGGGGAGGGAGTATTTCAATTTAAGATATATTTTACCGCCTGTGATTGTATTAAATTGCATTGCTGCACTTTGGGTATTTGTAGTGTATCTTCAAGACTAAACAAAGGAGACTAGAATAGAGGACAAAGTGCTCTTTTCATATTTCTAAAATTTCAACTAGTCATAATAATTTTTAATTATACTCCTGACTCCATCTGTATTTGGACACAGAGACCGGAGCTTTAATCAGGCTTTTTCTTGGCAGCAATGTACCCTGAGGTGGTAAAGGGGTGAGCAGTTTGCATCCCCTCTCACATACACGTAGGTGGCAGTTCTACAGAAAAGCACAAAAAAGATAAACTAGAAAGAAAGCTTGTCTGATCAACTAAAAATAGACTAAAGGCCCCAGCTTCCCCTAAGGTCCCCAGATAGCAATGTGTGGTTTTTCAAGATATGTCAAAATTTCAGCGATAAGAGAAATCTGACAAACCCCCTTTGCTCTGCTCATCTCAACAAGGACAGGAGATCTTTTGGGAGGGTCCTCTTGACCTAGCCCACAGACAGCCCAACTCTCTGGAAACATGAGTTAAGCAGCTTATTGTCCTAAGACATCACGTGCACGAGTTTTACAGCGATTAGAGCTTTGTCCACAAATGTTTGATGAGTCACTGAGAAACCTATCATTTAAGCCTCAGAAGTGACCAGAAAAGCAGCGAAGGGCTTGAAGCCATAATGCTGGATTCAGAATTTTCCCTCCTATCTAGTTTTCCAGCCAAGTGCTTACATGTCAGAATACCGGGACTCTTTCGAACAGCTACTCTCATGTGCTATTGGCCTGGGGAGAAATATGGGCCATTGGTGGGGGTGAGGTACAGAATGTAATATTTCAGCTGAGAAAACTTTTGACTCTAACATCCATTTTTTAAAATAGAGCACTCTCCCATCTCCTGTCCACTGAAAGACATATTTTATCCCTTACTAAAGAAACCCTTGAAAAATTTCTCCTCTAAGTCACTGATTCAAATAGGCTAGGCCTACACATGCCCCTCCCTTTCAGAAGGAGCATATAAATGAAGTGGGTGGAAAATGCTAATGAGGTATTGATGTGAATATTCAGCACCTCAATGACTGCCACCTGGCACATCAAAAGTGCTGTTTTCGAATTGCAAACTAGCCATGTAGATAGGGTTCCTTTGAAAGGAAACCCCGATTTTGAAAGCACTTGTCTTCCCAAAACAAATTGGGATCGTATTTGCCTACCTCATGGCTTCACTGTGAGGCTTAATAATTAAGAACTGAACAGGTCTTTGAGATATTTGCATTGATTGTGCTCTAGGAACAAGCTATTTTTGCTGTTGGTGGGCTTTTGTTAGGTTTGCAAAATAAGTGGAGCTTAATCTAGCTGTCTCATCTCCAAATTCTCTTCCCTTGCCCCACCAGAAACCACTGCTACCAGTAGTAATTAGTACCATTAACGAAGAACAGACATAAGACTGGCATATGTGGAGAGTGACCTGGTCTCCTAGCATTGGCCCCTCCAAGCCAGGTGTGCAGACTGTTGGGGGACAGTATGAGGAAGCTTGCAGCAATTCTGTACAGCACCATGCTTATTTTATGGATACATCTTCAGGATTCATCTTTTAGGAACGTCTGTGTATATCCCTCAGTTCCCTATAATGACGATTAAGTTCATTTCAGGAAGGAAAGCGATGAGTAAGCACTAAAGGGATCCGGTGTTCACTACTGTTCATATCCTTTTACTTCTTCACATAGGACCTTCTATATTCACTAGCCAGGGTGAGGGTGGGAGAAGGCACACACAGAAGCAGGACCCCTCCTGGAGTCACTGATGAATCTAGAAAACCTTTATGATTGCAGAAAGCAGCAATACAGCTGTGACAGAAGAACAACTCCATTCAGATATTCTCAAGCATCCAGACCCCCTACAGAGAAGAGTCAATTATTAGCTCCATCGCTCAGCCTTGAAAAGAGCTGGTGTGTTCATCTGGCTGGATCTTAGCAACTGCATAAAGTGATTATACTGACTGAAGCACTGACATCTTTTTTAATCATTGTAGCCAGTGCAGGACAAGACCTGGAATTAAAGACTCTGCATGTTGCACCACACATGGACTCATTAAGGAAGGATACAGTTTGTCTTTATATCTTCAATCTGTTCTCAATCGAGTTAAACAATCTGGTGCTGATTTCTGATGTTATACACTAACAAAGGCATTTGTTTCTTTTATATATCAGCTTGTAAATCCACCAAGTTTTCCCAGAGAAGCAAGAAAGATTACTGGTCTCTTCTATGGCCAAAACACACTCACACGACTATTGCATGTTCATATGTGGCATGCTGTTATTTTGAGCCAAATATTTACCTGGAATACATTGTTTATGAATGTCCCCAAGATCTCATTTAGGTAAAGAGCTTAAAACCCACACTCAGGTCATGTCACCAGCAAAAATATTTCAAGGGGAGATTAATATTGTACTGTGATCTTTCTTCTCTTGTTTGAAATAGAGTGAAGTGTTCTGTAGCTAAATGTGAAATAATTTGCTTTCAGCACATAAGTCAGTGTTTGAACTGAATTAGTTGACATTTTCTAGTTCCACAGGTAGGTCCTCTGAAAATTTCTGAGGGCTATAACCTCAGTCCAAGTGCATTCTCTGTGAAATAGGAGTGGAGGGAAGCAGGGAGATCTTTCTTTCAAAAACAGCACTTATGCGCCAAGGAAATTTGGAGCTTGCACACTAATAAGAGCGATCATTCACAGCAACCCTACAGACCTAAAAGAGCTACATAAGCTCTCACCTCTCAATTCCACCCCATAAAGAACAATGGAGTACACACGTGTGTATGAGGGCTACATATAGAATGGAAACCTGACGCCATTCGAGTCAATATCTAAACTTTCACTGATTTCAATGTGGCCAGAATTTCACCCACAGGCTTTATAAGTGTCCCATAGGCTTTATTAAGTTTGTAATATGCTGGGGCTAAGTCTACACTACAGCAATCTGCTGACGGAAGTTACTGTCAGAAGATATCTTCCGACAAAACTTCTGTTGAAAAAATTGCAACCAAACAGCAAAGCTGATTGAAAAAGCAATCCAGTCTGTCAACAGAGAGCAGCCAAACTCCTCGGCCACTCTCTCGACAGAATGGCCAACTGGAAGCACAGCAAACAGGGCTGCCCAGTGACTCAGAAGCCCTGTCTGCTGACAGAGGGCCCCCTGGAACATCCACATGGCTTTTCTGTTGACAGATGCTATTGAGAAAGGCATTTTGCCACATGGGGACAGGCAGAGGGCTGTTGACAAAAGTGCCGCATTCTGTTGACTTACTGTCGACAGAATGCATATTTAGTGTGGATGCTCCACAAGTTTTGTCAACAAAACTCTCTAGTGTACACATAGCTTAGGCTAAGACTTGTTAATATACAAAGGAAACAACCTTTGTATTCAGAAAAAGTTCCCACCAAGCCAAAGTGCAGGATCAGACCAAATATTGTAATGACAAAAACTTGCTGTCCGTTGAAATATACTTTTCTCCCTAGGAATCTTTACCCATCTCCTGGCATGATTATTTATTGTAAATCAAACTTGAGGTCATTAAAGTTTATATATTTTGAAGACTGTCATCCTTACAAAGTCCTTCTTTAGGACCTGTTTCAGCATGGTACTTAAACACATGCCTAGCTGCAAACACATAAGGAACCCCATTGTTGTCATTATTCAATGAGATTACTCATGTAGTTAAAGTTTGGCACATGCTCAAGTACAATTTTTCATTCCCAAGCTTCAAGTCATTATTTTTCAGACCAAATATGCATGCTTTTTCATGTGGCCTCTTGAGCCTTTTTATTAAGCAGAGTCACTTTCAGATCCTTCTGAATTTAACTTGCTGTCTCCATAAATACCTTTCCATTCATTTTTATGGAATCATTAGCAAAGTAATTAGTTCAAGTAGCTGCTTCAGTTTGGAGCGGATATATTTTTAAAATAGCAATGGCTCAGACAGTGACATCCCTTACTTAGAAAGTGCTTCTCTGGAAAATATTCCTTATCTTTTATTTTTGACTAGTTTTTTACAAGTCCATGTACTAACAGTGTGCTAGAAGCGTCTAGCTGATGATCAAAATACATTCCACTGAAAAAATCTGGGGGCTCAAACTTTCCTTGAATTTTCCAATAGGTCAGCCAAAAGAATCACTGTCCAGGGAGAGAGGAATTTAACATGGTGAAGAAGCCTGGCTTGGTGGATAAGCCTGCTGGTGTAGGACTCAGAAGAGCTGGGTTCTATGCCTAACTTTGCCATTGGCCTCCTAGATGTCCTTAATATAGACTGCCACCTGTCCAGGCCTTTTTGAAAAGGCTCCCTTTTTCCAGGGGGAGCTGTCTTGGGACATTTATAAAGGTGCTTAGTATATCCTCCCAGCTGTCCAGTTTATTGGCTATGCTGAGGATCAGACCAGATGGATGTCCTGAGGTTTTTGTAACCCAGCAGAGACAACCTTACCCTGAGTAAGTCACTTAATCTCTCTGAGCCTCCATCTTCTCCTCTGTAAAATGGGACTAATGATACCTACCTTCTATGTAGAGCACTTTTAGATCTATTGATAAGAGCTAGGAATTAATGTTAAGTCACCTTTGCACCCCTCCTGAAATGCCCTGAGGCCCTTAGCATAGTTTAAACAGCTTTGAAGAGCTGTCTAAAGTTGTGGTAGACTCCGCAGACCTAACTGCTCAGGGTCACTGTAATGCCATGTGTAGCAGCCATGGCCCTGATGCATCTCCAGGCACAGTCCTTAAGCCAGGGCTTGTGAGGGAGTCCATCAAAAGATAGCCTTATGGATGTCTTCTGCAGGTCCTGCACTAGGAGAATTCTCCACATGGCCAATCTGGATCTTTTGTAGCTACATTATCTCACATTGGCCCCTGTATGTGGTGTCAAGGGGCCAGAGTGGGGTGAGGATGTTACTTCAGATGATGACTTTGGCATGACTTTTGCTTTCTCTGCTCTTATAGAAAATGTTCTGTACATGAGCTAGACCTGATATCCTTCACTTTTGGGTCTGGCTGCATTTACATGTACAGAGTCCTGCACATCTGCTGATATCTGTGGACCGTATCTACAGATTCAATGAGAATGCAGGTTCTATACTTGTTCTTGTGAAACATGTGAGCTAAAATTCAGGATGTCATCGAGAGTCTTCCGAGACTGATTAAGTCCTCGGATCACCACCCCTTCCTGCTCCTCCACATGGGGACCTATGATACTGCCACGAATGACCTTGAGCGGGTCACTGCAGATTACGTGGCACTAAGAACAAGGGTCAAGGAGTTTAAAGTGTAAGTTGTGTTCTTGTCCATCCTGTCTGTTGAACAAAAAGGCTCAGGTAGGGATTGTTGAATTCTGGAAATAAATGCATGGTTGTACAGGGGATGGTGACTGAGTTAAGTGGGAAAGAAACACAAGAAGTAAAGTGCAACAGAGGAGGACCCCTGAGCCACACTGTGAAAGTAGGGAAATTGGCTAGTTGTCTTAAGTGTCTGTACACAATTGCAAGAAGCCTGGAAAACAAACAGGAAGAACTGTAAATCCGCGCACAGACAAGGACTATGATGTGATTGGAATAACGGAGATTTGGTGGGATGTCTCACACAACTGGAGCACTCTCATGGAAGGGTATAAACTGTTCAGAAAGGACAGGCAGGTGAGAAAAGGCGGTGGACTTGCACTGTATGTACGAGAGCAGTATGACTGCTCAGAGCTCCACTATAAACCGTGAGAAAAGATGTTGAGAATCTTTGGGTTAAGTTTAGAGGCAAGAGAAACAACGGCATTGTCATGGTGAAGGGTCTGTTATAGGCCATCGCATCAGGTGGATGATGTAGATGAGACTGCAGCTTTCTTCACACAACTAACACAAGCTTTCAGATCACTGGCCCTGGTTCTCACAGGGGACTTCAATCATCCTGACAATTGCTGGGAGACCAATATAGCAGTCTACAGACAATCCAGGAAGATTTTGGAGAACGTCGGGGACAACTTCCTGGTGCAAGTGCTGAAGGAACCACTGAGGAGCCATGGTCAGCTTGACCTGCTGGTCACAAGCAGGCAAGAATTGATAGGGGAAGTAGATGTGGGTAGCAATGTGGACAGCAGTGATCATGAGATGGTCACGTTCAGGATCCTGACCGAAGGAAGAAAGGAGAGAGCAGCAAAATACAAATCCTGGATTTTAGAAAAACAGACTGACTCCCTCAGGGAACTGATAGGCAGGGTCCCCTGGGACAATGACGGGAAAATGAGTCCAGGAGGGTAGACTGTATTTTAAAGGAACCTTATTGAAGGCACAGGAACACACCATCCTGATGTGCAGTAAAAAAAGCAAATAGAGTAAGCGACAAGCCTGGCTTAACAGAGAAATCTTTGATGATCTTAACCATGAAAAGGAAGCCTACAAGAAGTGGAAATTTGGACAGATGATTAGGAAAGAGTATAAATATGCTGCTTGAGCATGCATGGGTTCAATGAGGAAGACCAAAGTGCAATGGCAGCTAGCAAGGGGTGTAAAAGGAACAAGGAGGATTTCTACAGGCATGTTAGCAATAAGCGGCTGGTCAGGGAAGGTGTGGGACAATTAACAAATGAGGGAGGTAACCTATTGACAGATAATGTTGTAAAATCTGACATATTCAGTGCTTTTTTTTCTCTCTGTCTTCACAGACAAGGTCAGCTCCCAGAGCGCTGCACTAGGCAGCATAGTATGGAAAGAAGGAGAAAAAACAGGTTAAGAACTATTTAGAAAAGCTGGACATGCACAAATCCATGGGGCTAGATCCAGTGTGTCCAAGGATGATGAGGGAGTTGGCTGATGAGATTGTAGAACTACTGGCCATTATCTCTGAAAACTTGTGGTGATTGGGAAGGTCCTGGCAACAAGAAAGAAGGCAAATGTAATGCCCATTTTTAAAAAATGGAAGAAAAGAATGCGGGAAACTACAGACTGGTCAGGCTCACCTCGGTCCTAAGAAAAATCATGGAGGGGATCCTCAAGGAATCCACTTTGAAGCACTTGGAAGAGAGGAAAGGGATCAGAAATAGTCAATATGCATTCACCAAGGGCGAGTCATGCCTGACCAATGTGATGGCCTTCTCTGATGACTAACTGGCTCTGTGGATAAGGGAAAGGCAGTGGACATAATATACCTTGACTTTAGCCAACCTTTTCATATGTCTCCCACAGTATCCCTACCAGCAAGTTAAAGCAGTATAGATTGGATAAATGGACTGTAAGACAGATAGAAAGCAATGGTCTCACATTGTGGTGGGGAAGGTCTAGGCTGGACTTTAAGAAAAACTATTTCACTAGAAAAGTGGTGAAACTCTGGAATGGGTTAGTAGGGAGGTGGCAGAATCTCCTTCCCTTAAGGTTAAGTCCCAGCTTGATGAAGCCCTGGCTAGGATGATTTAATTGGGATTGGTCTTCATTTCAGCAGGGGGTTGCACTTAGGTCCTGAGGTCTCATCCAACCCTATGATTCTATGAGCATTAGTAGATTGTTACTTAAATCAAACTGCGGACTTTCTACTTTGATAAGTAGCCTTTGCTTGTGTTTGTGTTTTGGGAACAGAGATGAGTTTTAATTAAAGGACTTGCAAACTCAGTTGAGGACTTTTCGACTGAGCCATTTCATTTAGGCCTTGATCCTCTCTGTAAGGAAGCGAGAGGACTGCTGGGCAAGGTGTGGGTTAAACAGAGCCTGTTTGCCCAATTAGCCCCACCCCAGTTCAGCTGCAGCCAGTGTCAGGCTTGGAGGCAGTATAAAGGGGAGAAGCCAGCCCAGTTCAGGGCTGACCAGCCAAGAGGCAGGAGCTGGCTCTGATGCATGCAGGGCCTGAGCCAGAGCTGCCACCAGGTCAGTCGCCGGAGGAAGGAGCCTCTGAACCCTTCCTCAGACAAAGAGGGGGAGAATCCCAGGGAAAAGCCCCTGCCCCGAGAGGAAAATAGACTCTTGGGGCAAAGCCCCAAACTAAGACTACAGCCTCTAGGGTGTGGGCTGAAGACCCACACCTCAGGCCTCTAGGCACCGCAAGGGGCCTGGCCACAAGGCCACCCTGACATCGGGGGAACCACATACACTCTCCCATCCTGAGAACTTGGAGCTCTCTTCTCTGACTCACTGAAGTCCCAGTTCTCTGGATTCTAGTGTGAACCATATGCCACAATCCCATTTTTCACATACACAAGTGCAACCACATCACCATCATTAAATAATCCTCCATTCAAGTCAGACTCTGGTTCAAGTTGCTCTCCTTTTAAAAATCTCCTAGAATACAGGAGCTTTGTTTTCTTCTCTCTCACTTCTCTTGGTGGTCACTCAACAATGAGCAGGGCATACCTTCCTCTACACTGTTCCTGACTCCCTTTCTCCACGATCTAGTACTGGCGTCTCCTTTTCATTCACCACAGATTCTGTCCATTGTCTCCCCGATATTGCTCTTGGCATTTGAACCAGCTTTCAAGTATCTGACTCATCATGCCTTCTCATATCTCAAACAGTTGAGCTGACATTCAAGTTGATGAGAGTTTTGGCATAGATTTCAATGGGTCCAGGATTTCACTGTGTCTGTTTTCTGTCACATATACCTCTTATTTCTCTAAATTGTCTCACTCTCTAATGATCTTATTTAACTTCCTAAAGCATTTGGGGATAGAATGGTAAGGAACAAATTTATACAGCACTTATATTTGTGTTCTTCTGGCTTCCTCATACCATCAGCATGTACATTTCTTCTGGTTTCAGAGCCCCGAGGAAGATAATTTACTATGTTAAATAGTGATTTTTTTAGAGATACTCTTGGCATTTTCTAGCCAGCTCTTTAGAATTAGAACAGTTGAGAACTTATTCAGTTGCCTGTGTTTTGAGCATGTCATTGTAACCTCACAAAAAAACACCCAAACCTGAGGCGGTGACATAGACAGAACTCCCTTGGGAAATTTTATCTGCTCATTTATTATTTGCTTTGAAGTGCCCATCAAAGATCAATGACAGTGCCGTTTCCCCAATACCTGCAGTACATCCTTTGAAGAGGTTTATTTATGTCTTCATTTCAGATGAAAAGAAGCCGTCATATTGATATTAACAAGGCATTGCCATTCACATCCTGTCCACCCACTCCAACAGGAATTTAGATGTGTGCATCCAACAAGAAAGTATCTTTTCCTTTCAGGGCTGTCTTCCAGATGAAGGAATTTGATTTCAAGAGCCTCCATAGCTGTAACTGTAGTGAACCAGAAAGCCATGTGGAAGTCAGTTTCTTTGATTGTGCGTGAGGGTGCCAATTATCATCTGTCCTAGGAAGGCTAGAGAAAGTGTTTCCCACTCTTTCCTTGCTCTCAGTTGCTTACTCAAAGTTTGGGGAGTAATAGAGCCACAGGGAATGCTTGGTGAGCTTGTGCAGCAGTGGCCACAGCAACACCCTCTAACAGGTTGTATCAGGAGAGCCTCTTCCAGCTCATTTCAGCTGCTGTTTGTCCCTGGTGAAGAGTCTGGGGCTGTCAGTGCCATTGCTAGACTCCCCACTTGCTGGAAGTGCAAGGTCTCTGAGAGTGGCTGTCCCATAGAGATGCCAGTGCTCCTTGTATCTTTTTACTTTTTCACACCTGCATGAGGCAAGTCATAGTCTGACCCTGAATAGCCTGGTTTTAATTCCTTTTATTTAACTCAATGCTATTAAAACATTAGAATGTGAACTGGTCTTAGCAACTTTCTCATCCACGTGAAATGTAGCCTCCCCTCAGTGACAAAGCCAGTTAGTGACAAGTGACTAATATCCATTTAGTGACTCACAGTGCCTTTGCCTCTTGGTCAAACAGGGCCAGGTTTCCCTAACAGCTCAGGGCCCTGACTTCTGATGGGCCCAGTTTCAAGTGTTTTACACCCAGCAATTAGAATCATAGAATCATAGAAGAGTAGGACTGGAAGGGACCTCAAGAGGCCATCGAGTTCAGCCCCCTGCCCTCATGGCAGGACCAAGCCCTTTCTAGACCATCGCTGAAAGCCATCTATCTAACCTCTTCTTAAATAGCTCCAGTGATGGAGATTCTACCACCTCCCTTGGCAATTCGTTCCAGTGTTTGATCACCCTGACAGTTAGGAACTTTTTCCTAATGTCGAACCTGAACCTCCCCTGCTGCAATTTAAGTCCATTGCCTCTTGTTCTATCCTCAGAAGCAAGGAAGAACAAGTTCCCTCCCTATGCCTTATGACACCCTTTTAGATACCTGAAAACTGCTATCATGTCCCCCCTCAATCTTCTCTTTTCCAAACTAAACAAACCCAATTCTTTCAGCCTTTCTTCATAGGTCATGTTCTCTAGACCTTTGATCATTCTCATTGCTCTCCTCTGGACCCTCTCCAATTTCTCCACATCCTTCCTGAACTGCGGTGCCCAGAACTGGACACAATACTCCAGCTGAGGCCTGACCAGCGCAGAGTAGAGCGGGAGAATGACTTCTCGTGTCTTGTTCACAACACACCTGTTAATGCATCCTAGAATCATGTTTGCTTTTTTTGCAACAGCATCACACTGTTGACTCATATTTAGCCTGCGGTCCACTATAACCCCTAGATCCCTTTCTGCTGCACTCATTCCTAGGCAGTCCTTTCCCATTCTGTATGTGTGACACTGATTGTTCCTTCCTAAGTGGAGCACTTTGCATTTGTCCTTATTAAACTTCATCCTGTTTACCTCAGCCCATTTCTCCAGTTTATCCAGATCCTTTTGAATTATGACCCTATCCTCTAAAGAAGTTGCAACCCCTCCCAGCTTGGTATCATCTGCAAACTTAATAAGCGTACTTTCTATGTCAATATCTAAATCATTAATGAAGATATTGAACAGAACCGGTCCTAAAACAGACCCCTGCAGAACCCCACTAGTTATACTTTTCCAGCAGGATTGAAAACCATTAATAAGTACTCTATGGGTACAGCTATCCAGCCAGTTGTTCACCCACCTTATAGTAGCCCCATCTAAGTTGCATTTGTGTAGTTTATTGGTAAGTATATTATGTGAGACCGTGTCAAATGCTTTACTGAAGTCTAGGTATACCACATCCACTGCTTCTCCCTTATCCACAAGGCTCGTTATTCTATCAAAGAAAGCTATTAGATTGGTTTGACATGATCTGTTTTTAACAAAACCATGCTGGCTGTTCCCTATCACCTTACCACCTTCCAAATGCTTGCAGATGATTTCTTTAATTACCTGCTTCATTATCTTTCCTGGCACAGAAGTTAAGCTGACTGGCCTGTAGTTTCCCAGGTTATTCTTGTTCCCCTTTTTATAAATGGGCACTATATTTGCCCTTTTCCAGTCTTCTGGAATCTCTCCCGTCTCCCACGATTTTCCAAAAATGATTGCTAAAGGCTCAGATACCTCTTCTATCAGCTCCTTGAGGATTCTAGGATGCATTTCATCAGACCCTGGTGATTTGCAGGCATCTAATTTTTCTAAGTAAATTTTAATTTGTTCTTTTCTTATTGCAACTTCTAAACCTACCCCCTTTTCACTAGCATTCTCTATGTCAGGCATTCCTTCAGACTTCTCAGTGAAGACCAAAACAAAGAAATCATTAAACATCTCTGCCATTTCCAAATTCGCTGTTACTGTTTCTCCCTCCTCACTGACCAATGGCCCTACCCTCTCCTTGGTCTTCCTCTTGTTACCAATGTATTTGTAAAAAGCCTTCTTGTTTCCCTTTATGCCTGTAGCTAGTTTGAGCTCATTTTGTGCCTTAGCCTTTCTAATCTTGCTCCTGCATGCTCGTGTTGTTTGCCTATATTCATCCTTTGTAATTTGTCCTAGTTTCCATTTCTTATACAATTCCTTTTTTATTTTGAGATCATGCAAGATCTCCTGGTTAAGCCAAGGCAGTCTTTTGCCATGTTTTCTATCTTTCCTACGCAGCGGGATAAGTTGCTTTTGGGCCCTTAATAATGTCCCTTTGAAAAACTGCCAACTCTCCTCAGCCGTTTTTCCCCTCAGATTAGCTTCCCATGGGACCTTACCTACCAGCTGTCTGAGTTTACCAAAATCTGCCTTCCTGAAATCCATTATCTCTATTGTACTGTTTTCCCTTCTACCCTTCCTTAGAATTGTGAACTCTATGATTTCATGATCACTTTCACCCAAGCATCCTTCCACTTTCAAATTCTCAATCATTTCTTCCCTATTTGTTAAAATTAAATCTAGAACAGCTTCCCCCCAGTAGCTTTTTCAACCTTTTGGAATAAAAAGTTGTCTGCAATGCAATCCAAGAATTTATTGGATGGTCTGTCCCCTGTTGTATTAGTTTCCCAACATATACCTGGATAGTTGAAGTCCCCCATCACCACCAAATTCTGGGCCCTGGATGATTTTGTTAGCTGTTTAAAGAAAGCCTCATCCACCTCTTCCACCTGGCTAGGGGACCTGTAGTAGACGCCTAGTAGGACCTCATCCTTGTTTTTTACTCCTCTGAGTCTAGCCCAGAGACTTTCAACCTGTCCATCTCCACCTCTGTCCAAGTGTGTACATTTTTAATATACAAGGCAATACCTCCTCCCTTCTTTCCTTGTCTGTCCTTCCTAAGCAGGCTGTACCCTTCAATACCTACATTCCAATCATGAGTATTATCCCACCAAGTTTCTGTGATGCCAACGATATCATAATTGTATTCATTTATTAGTACTTCCAGTTCTTCTTGCTTATTTCCCATACTTCTTGCATTTGTATATAGGCATCTCAGACACGGATTTGGTCTTGCCTCCCAGTTTTGCCCTGGCCCTCTTTTTACTCTCCCAGGCTGCGTCTACACGTGCACGCTACTTCGAAGTAGCGGCAGTAACTTCGAAATAGCGCCCGTCACGTCTACACGTGCTGGGCGCTATTTCGAAGTTGAAATCGACGTTAGGCGGCGAGACGTCGAAGTCGCTAACCCCATGAGCGGATGGGAATAGCGCCCTACTTCGACGTTCAACATCGAAGTAGGGACGTGTAGACGATCCGCGTCCCGCAACATCGAAATAGCGGGGTCCTCCATGGCGGCCATCAGCTGGGGGGTTGAGAGATACTCTCTCTCCAGCCCTTGCGGGGCTCTGTGGTCACCATGGGCAGCAGCCCTTAGCCCAGGGCTTCTGGCTGCTGCTGCTGCAGCTGGGGATCCATGTTGCATATACAGGGTCTGCAACTAGTTGTTGGCTCTGTGTATCTTGCACTGTTTAATGAAAGTGTGTCTGGGAGGGGCCCTTTAAGGGAGCGACTTGCTGTTGAGTCCGCCCCGTGACCCTGTCTGCAGCTGTGCCTGGCTCCCTTATTTCGATGTGTGCTACTTTGCCGTGTAGACGTTCCCTCACTGTGCCTATTTCGATGTTGGGCTGAGCAACGTCGAAGTTGAACATCGACGTTGCCAGCCCTGGAGG
Source organism: Carettochelys insculpta (assembly GCF_033958435.1). Lineage (NCBI taxonomy): Eukaryota > Metazoa > Chordata > Testudines > Carettochelyidae > Carettochelys > Carettochelys insculpta. The sequence continues at coordinate 43,223,917 of NC_134146.1, read as the reverse complement.
ACGTGTAGACGTTATTCATCGAAATAGCCTATTTCGATGTCGCAACATCGAAATAAGCTATTTCGAAGTTGGGTGCACGTGTAGACGTAGCCCCAGTGTAGCCCATACTCCCTCCCATTTCAAGTTCATCTCCCAGGTATCCATGCTCTCCACTTACCTGCAGGCTTTGCTCCCCTGCCCCCGTCGAACCTAGTTTAAAGCCTTCCTCACTAGGTTAGCCAGCCTGTGTCCGAATATGGTCTTCCCCCTCCTCGAAAGGTGAACGCCATCTCTGCCTAGCAGTCCTTCCCGAAAAAGGATCCTGTGGTCAAAGAAACCAAAGCCTTCCCGGCGACACCATCTACACAACCAAGCATTCACCTCCAGGATACACCTGTCTCTGCCTAGGCCCCTACCTCTGACAGGCAGGATTGAAGAGAATACCACCTGCGCCCCAAACTCCCTGACCTGTGCCCCCAGAGCCCTGAAGTCACTCTTGACCTGCTCAGCATCACACCTCGCAGTATCATTAGTGCCCACATGGATGAGAAGCATGGGATAGTAGTCAGAGGGCTGGATAATCCTCGACAATGCCTGCGTAACGTCTCGTATACAGGCCCCCAGCAGGCAGCACACCTCCCGAGAGGAAATGTCAGGGTGACAGATGGGCGCCTCCGTCCCCCTCAGCAGAGAGTCTCCAACTACCACTACTCTACGTTTCCTTCTTGCAGGGGTGGCAGTAGACTTCCCAGCCGTGGGGGTACGAGGCTTCTCCTCTTCTGTACGGGGTAATTCTTGGTCTCCTGTATTGAGTACAGCATAACAGTTTTCCAGGACCACGGTGGGAGGGTTCTGAGCAGGGGTGGGACACTGCCTGCTGCGAGAAGTAACCAGCTGCCAGTGTCCACCCTGGTCCACCTCCTCCAGTGGTTTATCAGCCGTCCTGTGCACTGGGACAGTTACCTCCACAGTCTCCACCTGAATACTATCCAGGAACTGCTCATGGACTCGGATACTCCTCAACCTGGCCACCTCCTCCTGTAGCTCCCCCACCTGCCACCTGAGAGATTCCACCAGCAGGCACCTTGCACACTGAACATTCCCCTCAGCCTGGGTATCAGTAAGTGGGAACGGCAAGCCACAGTCCTTGCAGAACCACACCAGGATCTGGGTAGCAACATCCATGGTCAGGCAGTCTGTCTGGCTACAGGCACAAGTGGAGGAGACAGCAGTAGTGCTGGCACAGGTGGTGCGGGTCTTCCTAACCATTATAGTCCTCTCTGTCACACTCCCTCCCAAACTCCCTCTTAAACTCCCCTGTCTGCAGCTCCCTGTCCGCTTCCCATGGCAATACTTATGACCAAACAATCAGAAGAGTTTGACATGAGGGGGTAAATGGGATAACGGAGCTGGCTTTGCATATCTAGAAATACCTCTTTGTTAATAGTGATTTGGTTAACCCTGTGTTTAATGCACAACTGTGGTCCTCCCAGGAACTCAAGATGAGACTGAGGTGCATCTGAGTGCATAAGGCTACGTCTACACTGGCTATGGAAGATTGAATGCTTAGATCAAATGCTGTTTTTTGATTTTCTGGGGCACCATTTCACACATACGTGAAACAGCACATTCCAGGGTTAATGTTGACCCTGGAACTCCTTGTGAGCTGCAAAAATTAAGGAATGTCGGTAGGAAGAGCACTCCTGTTGACATTGTGCAGTGAAGGCAGGGACCAGTGTCAATGGCTGCAAAATCGATTTTAGGTACTCAATTGGAATATCTAAAATTGTGTAGCAGGTGTCGAGTAAGTCTAACATAGCCTAAGACTTTCCAAGATGGATAAATGGAAGCTAACTCAGATGTAGTTGCAGATGTCATTTGAAAATCTGACTCAGGTTGTGCTTGATTCCTACAGTCTTGAATCATGTGTAAATATTTAATCCTGTACAGCCAGGCAGTAAAACGCAATTATTCTGAGCTGATACATTTGATATCTTACACAGGGGGTGTAATTAGCATTTTGCTTCTGTATGCTCTTTTTGAAGGAACAGTGATTTCCTGTATTTTTGCAGTACAGATCATCACTTTCATTGAAGGTTAACAGCTACTGGCAAGGCATTTGGTTCAACCCCTGTAAAACCCTTTTCCGAATCCTTTAAAAAACGCTCTCTCTTATTAGCTTCCCACCACCTACCAGCAAAGGTGAACACATACAATTCTTGCTAGTTGCAATAGCTCCTAGAAGTTCATGGTTACTGTGTTTATATAATATGTTCCAGATATATACACAATGACAGAAATAACCAGGGAAAAAAGAAACTAGATGCAATTAGTCCTGTTTTGAAGTGTGCAGTCTTAGAGCAACAGCCGCATCTAAAACCAATATGTTGGTTTTGTTCCCATATAAAAATCTGTACTTTTAACATTTATGCAGAAACAAGTATTTCACACCACCAATCCCTGTGGTCACTGGAGACAGATTTTCAAGAGAATGCAGCATGCTGGGCATGTGTTGGATTCTAGGCTCTTTTGAAAAAAAATCTGACCACAACTGGCACAATGAAAGCTGAAGACTTTAGAGCCCTTTGGAGGAACTGGGTCTTAACTGAATATGCTGAACACTTGTAAATCTAGCTCTGTGCTCATCTGAAATCTGGCCTGTGAAACTGAAATTCAGCCAGCGGCAGACTACCAGAGAGAGAGAGAGTTCTCTGCAAAGAACACTGTATCCCAGCTGCTCCAATAGCCAGAGACTTTCAGTCTCAGCTGATCTGGCTTATAATGATGGTACAAAGGAAGAGAGATGGTCTCTAAGGCAGTGGTTTTTCAACAAAGGCAGTGGTTTTCAAAACAAAATTGGAGTAAGGGAATTTTGAAGTTGGGTGTGTATTTTAAAGCACCCACATCCAGACTGATTGTCAGCACTTTGAAGTTAGCAGCTTCAAAATTCATGTGGCTGCCATTATGCTAATGAGGTGCTGCATATGCATAGCAGCACTTCATTGATATTCCCCAGTCCGTGTCATTTCCGTGCCCCCTTCAAAGAAGGGGGCTAGTGGAGACATGGCTTATATGTGCAGACTATCTATTTCAAAATAGCTAAGTGCTATTTTGAAATACATATTTGTGTGTAGCAGCCCTATTTGGAAATAGCTATTCCAGAATAGGGCTGGTGCGTAGATGTAGTTGGAGAAAACAAACCATTTACATTTTTATATGTTCTTTGCCTGCGCTTTGTTTCATTGGTTTTGCTTGGTGACACAGTAGGGTTTGAAAGCATCAGATGGCTTGGAGGAGTCCATCCAATGTGTGGTAATTACAACTCTCTGCATGTTTTGTTTTCACATTATTATTTGACTCTGCATTTCAGAGAAATAATTAGGACTTAGCTAAGGCAGATTTGTCCTTTTTTTTTATTATCATGACTGACTACCCTTGGCAGACATACTACAGAGCCTCTTAAATAAAACCTACACATGATCTTTCCATCTGTCAAACCATCATAATTAAAGGCAATGGCTATGCTTACAACTAGCACTTCAGCTTTTGTTCTCAGCTTTGGATGGCATCTATCATTAATTTGACAGACGGGAATATTTGCCTTCATTTTTCCATTTTGTTCTCACTTCTTGCTAGTACAAAGAGGCCCACAGGAGGCCAAGAAACATTTGGGATGCATTCTGGTCTCAGTTACAACAGTGAAAACTTGGATTAATGCCATTTAGCTTCAGTTGAGATAATCGGGGTGTAAAAGAGAGCAGAATTCAGCCCATTGTTCTGAATTAATTGCGTGCAGCCAGTTTGAATATCTTTTATAAAATAAGCTATTGTATATGCCAGTAGAGAATTCTAAGGAAAGCCACATTCTTTTCATGTGAAATAGAATATGGCTGAAGTAAAGTCCTGAAAAGTTAAACGTCCAGCGGGTTTTCAGAACAAATGGGAGCATTAAAGGGAATTTCCTCTGCAGCAGCAATTTAATGGAAATTAATCTTTCTGGGGGAAGATCCTCAGCTGATATAAGTTATCAAAGGCCCAAACTGACCTCAGCTGGGGATATGGCATATTACTGTATCTCCCTCCATTCCTTTTGGTCTGGTCATACTCCCATTGACACCAGTGGCAGAGCTCCCCTTTGACTTAGTTATAATATGCACTGTTGGCTTCAGTGTTGCACTGCAATTCACTCAAAAAAGGAAATATCTTTATATACTTATGGCCATCTTTTGTCCACGCCTCCCAGGTACTTCATCCTTTTGCATCATCCTTACCGGTGATTTGTAGCAGATGAAACTGGAAAGCAGGTTAGAACACTGACAGTGGAATCTGACCTATAAAGTCAGAGGTTGATGTCCTGGCTTTGATGGATGTAAAGAGATCCTCCTCCTCTAGCACAACAGCTACTGGGTCCTGATGGATGGAACGGTGTTAGGCAGAGAGAGTTTCTTTTTCCCCCCATATTTATAGGTTCAGGAGAGGTTTACTGTCATTTGTTTCATGTGAGGGTTGTATTTTTAAATTTCATTAAGGCCACTGATACAACAAAATAAGCACATTTAAAACTTTAAGCTTGTAAGTAGACTCACTGAAGGCAACAGAAATAACCACATGCTTAAAATTAAGCATGTTTAACTTCTCTGGATTGAGATCATATTGCTTTAAAACTGGCAGAATTCAGCCCTTAGGGTATAAGTGGTTTGCTAGCTCAGATCTTGTTCCACCTACTGAGCTGTGTTAAAGTACATTACAGAAATCCAAAAGAAAACATAGGCTTGGAAAAGTAAAGTTTTGCCAGTGTATCTATGCCTGCAAAAGTTCTGATATAAATACAGTTACATTGGCAAGACTTGTTTTGCCAGCATAAACTGTGTCTACATACTACGGCTACGTCTACACATGCCCCTTCAGCCTGGAAAGTGCTAATGACGTGTGGATGTAACTTTCCTGTGCCTCATTAGCATATGGCCACGTGATTTGGAGTCTGGAAGAAGATCACCCAGACTCCAAAATAGACATGAAGATGCACAGCCTGCAGGGATCTCCCAGAAGGAAACTCTCCTTCCAGAAGCCCTCTCTTCCTCAAAAGAGATTCTTCCAGACTCTGACTCACGTGGCCATATGCTAATGAGGCACGTGAAATTTACATCTGTGCCTCATTAGCATCTTCCAGACTGCTCATTACCACACCCCTTTCAGAAGAAGGGGCATGTGTAGACACAGCCATAGTGTGTAGACACAGTTTATGCTGGCAAAACAAGTCCTGCCAATGTGTTTACATCAGAACTTTTACAGGCATAGATACACTACATAGCTACAAAATTTTGACAAAGAGGAGGCTTCTTGAAGGAGGGTGTCCTTCCAGAAGATCCCCATGTGACATGCATCTACACGTCTATTTTGGAGTCTGGAAGAGCTTCTTCTGGACTCCAAATCACATGGCAAAATGTTAATCCATGCCTCACTACACCTACGCCTTATTAGCATCTTCCAGGCTGCTCATTACCATGCCCCTACCAGAAGATGGGGCATGTGTAGATGCAGCCTATGAGGATTTCCTGGTATGGCTATAGTGGCATACCTTTTTAAGCCTGAACAAGGCCCAAGCTACAGAAGGCTGAAGTCTAATGCTCAGTGCAGAAGTAAACACTTAGCTAAAAATAATGTACAAAAACAGTGTAAATTAAATACAAAAATATACTGCCCTTTGAGATATGAGAGAGATATTTCCTTGGCCATAAGCATAAAAGCATGACTTTGCAGTGCACAAATAACTCTCTCTCTATGACTGAATTTAAATGTCAAATTATTTCAGAAAGATGCCAAACGTGTCTGGTTCTAAAAGCCAGAATTTGAAAGTAAAATTCTGCAGATAACAAAAGACTCATTATCTGGGTTTTTCAGCATTTTTCTTCTTCACAAGCCACACTTACAGTTGACGTTATATTTATAAGCATGTAAATTAACAGCTTTCTGTCCCAAACATGTTTGTTTTATAATCATGGGGACAAGAATGCTAGAGTCCCGGTTCCATTTGTCAATGAAATATCTATGAAATGCACATTCCTCGGGAAGTAGAGGGACTGTAATGACATGAGCTTGTTTTGTTTACTGGCTCTTGGTATAAGCAGGTTAGTACAGGAGATTCCTTGAGGTAGGCATTGTCTGCTTTGTTTTGTGTCAGATACAGCATTATCTTTTCCCATTGCTATGAGCTGGCTTGGAGCATACTGCTTTGTGTTAGTTCTGTCTACCCATTTCCAAATGTCAACAGTTTCCACTACCAGTTATCAATGCCAGCAGCAGACATCCCATAGTAAGGAAGGTAGACACATGCAATCATTGAAGATACCAAGAGTCTTAAAGGATGGTGCTTTTGATCCTTCTCAAAACCTTGAGCCTATGAACTAATAGGCTGGTCTTCAATCTACAGTATCTCTCCCATCAGGAAAACCATCTTTTCACTGGAACTCAGAAGTCTGTTTTGTTCCAACAGGATGATTTAAAATGGACTTCCTTGTTTAGTGCGCAAATGAAAGGGAAATGAATATTTGGGAGTAGAGTAAGTGTTTCCTTTTTCCATCCATAACTCAGCAGATCCACGCAGATAACAGGCCTTTCAAAAGGTGTTAGAATTGCTACTGCTTCATGCTTTTTCACAGCGGTGTAGGGAAAAATGGACGTGTGAGAGACACAAATAATGACAATGGAGCACAGACCTAAGCTATGCAAGTAGGATGAGTGAAATGCAACCCTGACTGGTCTACAAAGAGGAACAACCAATTATGGTTTTGAAGAGAAGGAAGAACACATCCACTAATGGAGAATTCTCATGTACTGTAAATCCCCTCTATGCAGCTTTGGCAGTGTACGGGGTCCATTAAGTTATGCCTGTTCTTCAGGCAGGTGTGCTTGCTACCATGTGAGCTCGCCTGAGTCTCAACAGTGGCGAATCCACAGCAGCACAGGCTTCAGTGGATGGACCCTGGGTATGTACTCAGGCAGCTAGCCTGAGCTGCCACAGCTTCGTGACAGTGGTAATCGCACTAGCTGGATTACAGCTAGCTCAGATATGTCTACATGTGCTGTAATTGCATATACACTCCCGAATGCAGTACAGATCAACTCTGAGAGTGGAGTTAAATTAATTTCAGGCTACCAGTTTTAATGGTTTCATTATGTCACAGATCAGATGCTTGATTATCATAGCCTTCTCCACCCCTCTCTTATGGTCTCGTATGTCTCTCATAACCACTCCATCACCTCAAGCTTGCACCAGGTTTTCAAAAACATGATTTAGAATTCAACATTTTTCCATAATTAGGCTTTGAGCCCATGAAGAGAGGAGCTGCTGCAAAACTAGAAGTCTGCATCAGAAAAAAGAAGCACGAAGTCAACAAAGAGATACAAATAGAATTTGCAAATCTGTTCCAAGCAAAAGTAATGCGGATGAACACAGAGAGCCAGGCTTTAGCTTCTTCACCTAATTCCCCTGTGAGTGGCTCCTCTGTCCCGAACATTTGTATCAAGGTTCTTCACAGCTAACTTGCAAGCGTTCCCTTCAAACAAATGAAACAAGCTGAACACCTGGTATCACCTTTCCTTACTATAGGAGATGGGCCCTCTCTAGAACTCCAGAGCCAAGAACTCTTCTGACTCCCTTTGCCTGGGAAAGTTGGGGTGTGAATCAGAACCTTCCTAACACTGACTGATCTCTACTGCTGCACCCACTTCTCATTTTAGAATCAATCATACAGTGAACACCAGATGAGGCTGTCCCCTATTCTTGTGCTCCTGAAGCAGGCATCAGCCACAGCATGGGCTGGGAAATGTAGACCTTGTTCCTTCCTAGTACCTCCAAAGGCATACACTAACTGAAGGTGAGAGGGAAGGTGGAAGGAGGTGATTGTGGTCCAACCTGGCTTCCAGAGGAGCCAGTTGCACAATGTAAAACAAGGTATACATACTGCCAAAGTCAACACAGCTGCTACCCAGGAGTCCGTACCACCCTCTCCCTACATGAATAGTGGCTGACTCAGCCAAAATTCCTCCTGAGGATACAAGCTGTGTCATCAGCTTTCTCACTCTCACAAAGGCACCTGAGGACACACTCCCTCTTTGATTACAAGGTCTTTGTGGCAGGGAGCTTGTCCTCAAACCTCTTGGTAAATGGCCTACCATACACTCGACAAATACTAAACACAGCCTAGCTCTCAAGCTCTTTCTATTTATCCTGATTTGGAATGCACGGCACTCACAGTGTGGGAAGATTCATTAACTCTGTTTTCTAATGCTTAAGTCCAGATGTGTTGGGCAGCTTACTCATGTTTCCACTTGCAAGAGCTCATCACTTCTACTTTGACACAAAAATGGAAAAAAATATTGTCCTTAATCTAGCAGAGGCTGAGAGACATGAGGAAAGTAAGTGTGCTTTTAGGTCCAAACTGCTGAAAATGCAGAGGGGGTACCAAGAAAAAAAGAGAAAATTTCAGATATTTTTATTTATATTTTATATAAATTTATATTTCAGATAACCTTAATAATCATTTGTGCTCCAAATACAAGAGTCATGGGTTGAGGGAAAGATTTCTGTGTTGTACTCTAAGATTCTCTTGTTCCATTCACCTACACACACAGCACTGGACATATCTCTCACACAGAGGGGTGACTACCCCGTCCCTTCATTCCTGCCATTTTCTGTGCTCTGTGCCTATATGGACCCCCAGGACAGATCTGCCTTCTCTGGTACAGCATCTTTCTGGGTCAACGTGTAGGTGAACATGCAGTGTCTCATGTCCCCTTCCCCACATTTCTGCCAGGGTTTACCCCAGAGTGTGGCCAGTAGCAGCTTTTAAGCACTGTGCAGGAGGGAAGGGAAAAGAGTTGCTTCCAGCCACACAGGAGAAGGGAGGATGAGATGATCTGGTAGGGCACACCACCCGGCCCTCCAGCACTCCCATGTGACTGGAAGCAGCTTGCCCCTTTCTGCCTACAAAATGACAAAAGGCAGCTAACATCTCCAGGCTGGCCACCAACATAACTCACCCGCCTCCTGTAACCTGGCTACAGCATGGACAGGAAGGGGTTAAACCCCTAAGGGTGCATTTTGCACCAGGGCCCAGGGAACATCACTATCAAAGCTTCAGCATATCCAGCCAGAAAGGTGAGTCAGCAGAGGAGGGTGCCCAGGAGACAGAGGTCCCATCTTCCCTGGGAGCAGGACCAAGGGCTTGGGTAAAGAGGGTGCTAAGTCCTTGCCCTGGGGGCTCCTGTTCAGCCTGCAGATTTGGAGTGTAAAGAAACTGGAAATCACTCCCCTGTCCCACTCCCATACTACTCCAGAGCTTAGCTAAGGGGCAGCAGGCTTCCCTCTGCCAGCACCATGAGTGGCCTTGGCACATGCAGGGCTTGGCTCTTCCTGACCAGTGCCCTGGGGTGGAGAACCTTGGGCTTTCCCAGATGCCAACCCAGCCAGAGGCAGTGGGGGTGGGGAATGGGTGGGAGAAAGTATTTTGCCAGCCAGCTACCGATACATAATACTGTATTGTAGCAACACCACTGTCATTAAGAGCAGCATGCAATGGGTTCTAACTGTATTTAACTTAGAGGTTTACTACCTTTTTATAAAACGAGAGGACTGCTCAGACTCTTTTCTCCACAGTATTCACTGTACTTCAACCTCCAGGTATGAAACTGACAAAGCAAAATTGTGCCATTCATTTCTGATCAGATAGAATCATGTGATGGAATAATTATGTCTAGAACATAATATTTCACACCCAGTCCTATGTGCTTTACAATCAGGTTGCAGCATGTCTGATGAATTACTGCTCTGCTACTCTTTGCTGCACAGAACAAGCATAGGAAGGATGACAGTCTGCAGATAATTTTATACGACATCAATTACAGTTGGACTTCCTTAGAAAACTCACTTTTATAATTTCCCCCATTACAGTCTTCAGGTTGCTCAGTTTAGATGCCTGTAGAGCAAAGAATATTTAGTATACAGCTTTCATCTCAGAAAACAGAAAAGCCACTGCTGATGTTGTATTTCTAAAGCAGAACACTAAGGACAAGACTTCAATCTAAAAATGATAAATAATTCATAACTTATCCTGACATCTGAAAAGGGACCTGAATATTCATTTGCCATCCAGTTAGTAAAGTCCCTGTAAATTCGTGAGTATGATGAGACTGTGGAAACTGTCTGCATTAGCATAATACTTGCACAAAATCTTATGGGGAAAACACCTGTCACAGAGGGATTTGCTGATACAAGACACACTTCCGGAACAGAAGATGCTGTGGAAGAGACTGGAGACTTTGAATAAGTCTCTTTACTTGAAATAGTTTCCCCTAGAACAAGGGGGAACTCAGGTTAAACCCAGAAATCCCAGTCACATGTAGAAGATTACTCACCATTCACTCACAGTGACTCTATGATCAGTGTGTAAGGTGTCCTCACAATCTTCCACGTTCAGTAAACACTCTGGACATGATTCTCTGTTGTCCTGCATCTTCTATAATTTTTTATGCCCATAAAAGTGAAAAGCACAAGCATTCTAATCTGATGGCATTTTTCGCCCAGGCTGTGGCCACAGTCTCCTTTCAGTGGGAGCATGCTAATGAGACACTTTGGCAGATGCTAATCAGGTGCTTCAATGAATATGCAGTGCCTCATTAGCATAATGGCAGCCACACGCACTTCAAAAGTGCCGGCTTCGAAATGCAGGCCGTCCGTGTAGCTGGGGGCCTTTCAAAAGTGACTTTCTGATTTCAAAAGCCCCTTCTTCCCAAAACCAAATGGGAACAAGGGGCTTTCAAATTCAGGGGTGATTTCAAAAAGCCCCCAGCTACATGGGCGGCATGCATCTTGAAACCACCACTTCTGAGGTGTATGTGGCTGCCATTATGCTAATGAGACACTGCATATTCATGATAGTGCCTCATTAACATCTGCCAAAGTGGCTCATTAGCATGCTCCCGCTGAAAGGAGGGAGTAGTGTGGCCACAGCCCCACTGACCACACAAAACTGTAATGGAAAATTACTCCTCATCACCTGAGAAGGCCAGAAAGAGCCCAATTCTCCATTTGCATTTTGTCTAGTCACTTACTTTCTGCAGACTGAATGGAAAACATTAAGTAATCTATCTGTTGGCATCAGTGGGACTGACAGCCTCTTTGAGCCCAGGGGCAAGGTGAGAGGGGGGCCTGGCTCCCCGCCCCTTCCAGGGGGCAGGGCTTCGGGTAGTCAGTCCTGCCCCCCAACACTCCATCAGAGCTGTGTGTGGAAGGGCATTTCAAAGGACCCGAGGCAACAGTCCCCTCTGCCCCATCCCCACCTCTGGGCCTGACCGGGCATTTTACACCAAGGCTGTGAAGACTCAGGATCAAAATGCTCAGTGCGCTCTCTCTCCAGAAGAAGCAATAAATAGGCTCATTTGAATCTAACCTGCATGAAGGTTTGCTGACTTGCTGAAATTCCTAATCGAGTCACATACAATTCCACAGGAATTATTGGAGTTTCTGGACCCCCAAAACTAAATTCTTAGTATTCTTGGCATACAAAGGATGTTTTGGCTAGATGCTGCACATTCAGACCCCAAAAGCCACAGTCCAATGCTGACCCACTTTTGGCATCCTTCAAAAGACTGGAGCCCTGGACTAGAGGGCAGGGTTTGGGGATCAAAGGAAATGGCTCTGTACTTTAGTATAATTACCCCTAAATCCAACAAAAGCTCATATGCACCTTCCTCTCTGATTCATGCACATCAACTGTACTTGGTACAGTTTGGAGATGAGACTGTACCCAACTTCAGAGTCAGCACATGTTTGCTTAGCTCCTATTTTGGGTGCAAAAACACCACCTAATCCATAAGGGAGGAATCCGTTTTGAAAAAGGTAAAGAAGGTATCAGAATTCAAACAAGGGTGGTATCTTAGTGGTACCTTGCCAGCACCATGGGCTCTTTTACTGAGCAAGAGAGGGAAGAATGATCTTCTGTAGGAAGTAAAGGGCAGACAATCTGGCAGATAGATTCTACCGTGATAGGCACATTAGCCAGACCACAAAGAGGAAGTATGGTCTCAATTAGGAACTGGATTGGGACTCAAGAGATCCTCCTCTGCTGCAGACTCCCTGTGTGATCTTGGACAAGTCCCTTAACTTGTGTGCCTCAGTTTCCCCATATAGAATGATGGAGAAAATACTTCAGTTAGCCTACTCTTTCTCTTCTCTATTTAGATAAACTGTTCAGGGAATGCATTATTGTACTATGAGCAGGTACAGCACCTAGCTCAAAGGGGTTCCGATCTTGACTGGGCCCTCTAAGCACTACCGCAATATAGATGCTAAAATTATACAGCTAGGAAGCAGTACTAAGAACAGAACCCAGAGCTCCTGAGTTCTACTTCCTGTATTATTTGTAGTATTGTGCCATCTAGAAGCCCTAGTCCTGGACCAGGTATGTATGAGGAACACCTGCCAAACATATGGAGCAACACTGAAGAAGACACTAAAGGAAAACTGTTGAACTTCTGTGCTTCTGTTTGATATTATCTTGTTACCTTCTCACAGAGGCATGATGAAGCTCATTCATGTTAGTAAACTACTTAGAAACTGGTGAAAAATGGTAGGAGCATTAAACTAGGTATTGATATGATAAATTTGATTGCAGTACTCCTTTTCAAAATTATATTTTTGGTGGTAATAACTGACGTTAATAAATGGTTACTGCAAAGAATGATTTTAAAGAGATTGGTTTGTCATTCTCTTTGCGGGAAGAAAAAACCAGCCGAAGAGCAAGTTAATATGACTCTATTGCTACGTCTACACTGGGATGGTACATCGAAATAGCTTATTTCGATGCAGTGAAATCGAAATAAGCTATTTCGACGAGTGGCGTCTACACATCCTCCAGGGCTGGTGCCGTAGGACAGCACTACATCAAAATAGGAGCTGCAGGGGAGCATCTACACAAAAAAGCAGCCCAAATCGAAATAAGGGTGCCAGGAAAAGCTGCAGACAGGGTCACAGGGTGGACTAGCACTTCCGGGGCAACAGCAAGCCACTCCCTTAAAAAGGGCCCCTCCCAGACACACTCAGCCTGCACAGCACGCAGTCTGCAGAGCCACAAGCACGCACACCCCATGTAAGCAGCATGGACCCCCAGCAGCAGCAGCAGCCAGAAGCCCACACACCCGCCCCTGGAGCAGTGGCCACCCTGCTCGGTGCCATGGAGGAGGCAGCTCAGCATCTTTTATTTGAGGAAGATGAGCTGTGCTCAGGGGATGAAGAAGCAGCCCCAGACCTTGCTGCCCTCCCAGCCTCCCCCCGCCGGACACACCGCCAGCTATGGAGGTACCCCACGAGCACGGACTGGTGGGAGCGGCTGGTGCTTGGCGAGTGGGACAACGACCACTGGCTCCGGAATTTCTGGATGAGCCAGCAGACATTCCTTGAGCTCTGCCAGTGGCTCACCCCTGCCTTACGGCACCAGGACACCCCCATGAGATGTGCCCTCACCGTTGAGAAACGGGTCGGCATCGCTGTCTGGAAGCTGGCCACTCCAAACAGCTACAGATCCACAGGGCAGCAGTTTGGCATGGGCAAGGCCACCGTCGGGGCTGTCATCATGAAGGTAAGAGGACCCAGGGGGAGTGGGGAGACCGGGGGAGCGGGTGCCCAGGGAGGAGAGGGAGCTCGGGGAAGATGGAAAGCCCGGGGGAGGGAGCCCTGGGTGGAGCGGGAGCCTGGGGAGAGGGCCAGACACACCCTGTACACCCCTCACGGGTGCTCTCTCATGTCCTTCCCCTGCAGGTGGTCCACGCAATCAATGCCCTGCTCCTTCACAGGCTCGTGCGCCTCGGGGACCCGGATGCCGCCATCGCGGGGTTTGCCAGCCTGGGCTTCCCTAATTGCTTTGAGGCTCTAGATGGGACCCATATCCCCATCCGTGCCCCGGAGCACAGCGGAGGACACTACCTGAATAGGAAGGGATACCATTCCGTGGTCCTCCAGGCCTTGGTGCACAGCCGGGGCCGCTTCTTGGACATTTATGTTGGCTGGCCTGGCAGCACCCATGATGCCCGGGTGTTCAGAAATTTGGGCCTGTGCTGCCTGCTGGAGGCGGGGACCTACATCCCCCAGCGGGAGATCCCGTTGGGGGACACCACCATGCCCCTCTAACTCATCGCAGATGCAGCGTACCCCTTCTGGCCCTGGCTCATGAGCCCCTACATGGGCCATGTCAGTGCCACCCAGGAGTGATTCAACACCTGCTTGAACCATGCGCACCAGGTGGTTGAGCGGACTTTCGGCTGCCTCAAAGGGCGCTGGAGGTGTCTCCTCACCTGCCTGGATGCAGGGCTCGCCAACATCCCCCAGGTTGTGGGCGCGTGCAGCACACTCCACAACCTGGTGGAGAGCAAGGGAGAGGCCTTCTTCCAGGGCTGGGCTGTGGAGGCTGGCAGGGCCGACGCCCAGCCACCCGCTGCCCCCAGTCGCCAGGTCGACCCTGAGGGGATCCGGGTCTGGGAGGCCCTGCGGGCCCATTTTGAGCAGGCTGTGGGGTGAACACTGGCAGGGCCAGCTGCTGGTGAGCCACCCCCCCGCCACATCCCCCACAGCACTACCTGCCCCCACGCTCACACCACTGAGCACGAGAGAGCACACACCACCCACACACTTCTTTTGTAAATAAACCAACACCTTTTTTTTTAAACAAAACAATGAACTCAACATTAAAGAAGGAGGGAACTATGTACAATGGGGGGGCAGCTACTAAAGTGGGGTGGAACAAATAAACTATTTACAAAGATGGGAAGAATATGTACAAAGGAAGGGGGGCAACGTCCTTGGCCCTTCACCCATATTGTCCAATGCCTGGCACGGGGAAGCGCGACCCACGTCTGGGCCGGAGGCCCCGTCGAGGCTGGCTGGGGGCCGGGAGAACCGGCAGATATGGCTGGGCCAGGTCCTGAGGCCTGCGGTCCCCCTCAGCGGCAGGCTCCAGGACAGCTGCTGGTGGAGGGCGGCTTGGAGGGACGGCAGGTGGAGCGACGGGGGGCGGGGGGAGAGGGGGCAAGTGCTCCGCGAGCCGCTCAAAGGTCCACATGAAAGCTTCCCAAGCCTCCTGGCCCCAGGCCAGCGCTCGCTCCTGCAGGTGGAGCCGCTGCTCCTCCACCTGCAGTCAGCGCTCAGACACCTCCAGCTGATGCCGGAGGGTGGCGAGGAGCTGGGGGTCAGCGGACGCCCGGGGATGGCTCCGGCACTGTCGGGCCCGTCCTTGGGCCGGTCTGTGCTCCGCTGCTGGGCTGGCCTGCTGCGATGGCCCCGGTGGGCTGTCTGGCACAACAGACACAGCGCCTGTGCTCTCAGGGCCCTCAGATGGTGCAGCTGCAGAACAGAGGGGGGAAGAGTGGAGACAGCCGTTAGTCTGGGCCCTGACCCGTGGCCCATGTCCCCCCACCCCTCTGCTGCTGGTTCCCCATCCCTGTCCCCCGGAGATGCTGCTGCTGCTGCTGCTGATGGGTGTGCTATTCCCACCCCCGGGGGGACCTCTAGGTTCCGTTCCCCCCATCCCCAGGGATGGGGCATGGCGTTGTCCTGCTGGGGGGCAGGGGCTGATGGACTCTTCTGAGGGACATGCCACTGCTGTGCTCGGGCCCTGGTCATCTGGGTGTGTGCAGGGCCCTGGTCATGTCCCTTGTCCCCGCCCCTTAACCCTGGGGGTGTGCACCGGGGGAGGTACATACCTGACGGTTCACTCCCACAGTCGGGGGACACCCATCGGGCGGACGCCCTGCTGGAGCTGTGGGAGGGGAGGTCTATGAGCAGCCCCCCGTCGCTGGAGGCCTCCTCCTCCTCCTGCTGTGCTGCCCCAGGGGTGGGCTCCTGTGGGGGCCCCTGGGGTGCAGGGCTGGCCTCCGGGCCCGACTCCGTCTCCGGGACCTGCTGGGGCTCGTCGGCCGAGATGTCAAGAGTGGCCAGGGGGGAGGAGGTGTACCAGGGGCCCAGGATTTCCCTGAGCTCCCTCTAAAAGGGGCAAGCGGCGGGGGCGGCCCCAGATCGGCTGGCCATGTCCCGGGCCCAGGCGTAACCCTGCCACAGCTCCTTAACCTTACTCCTGACATGGTCAGGAGCGCGGACAGGGTGACCCCAGGCAGCCAGGCCCTCGGCCAGGCGAGCAAACACATCCATGTTCCACCTCTGCTCCCCATTACCTGGAGCACCTCCTCCTCTCCCCAGAGCCCCAGCAGGTCCCAGATCTCGGCCTCCGACCAGGAGGAGCCCCGCTGCCTCTTCCCCCACTGGCTGGCTGGCTGGGAGCCCTGGGTCCCCTTGGGGGGGTGCCCTGGGGGTTCTTGGGGGGCTGGCTGGATGCCAGGGGTGCTGGGTGGTGGGTTGGGGCTCATGAGAACGTGTAGGCTGGGCACTTGTGTGTGCTGCTGCCTGCATGCGCTCTCAGCTTCCTGCACAGGAAATAAGGGGGTGGGGAGCTTTAAGGGGCTGCTGCACGCGGCGACCATAGAGCTCAGGGGCTGGACAGAGCGTCTCTCAACCCCTCAACTGATGGCCACCATGGAGGACCCCACTATTTCGATGTTGCGGGACACGGATTGTCTACACGTGCCTTACTTCGACGTTCAACGTCGAAGTAGGGCGCTATTCCCATCTCCTGATGAGGATAGTGACTTCGACGTCTCACTGCCTTACGTCGATTTCAACTTCGAAACAGCACTCTGCACGTTTAGACGTGGCAGGAGCTATTTCGAAGTTGGCCCGGCTACTTCGAAACAGCCGTCAGATGTAGACGCGGCTTATAAGTGTTAAATAGGTTTAAGACCGTGCTATTCAAAGCTACTTAAAGCATTTGGGCACACAGTTTCCATGAATTTTAACAGAAACTGCATGGTCAGGTCCCCCAAGATGACTTTACTACCAAGTGTCCCAAGTGATTTGTCTTTTTAGGTCAGATTTTCAGAGCCTCATTCCAATTTACACACCAAAAACAAAGTGCCCAGATCTTCAGAAGTGTTCTTAAATGTGCTGCAAATTGGCAGAAAGTTCAAACCCCATTGACCACAAGGGAGACAAAAACCAAATGCCAATATACTTTTTGAAGAGTGGGGGTTATGGGGTAGGGTAGTTTATTTCTACTTCAGCACATGCATTTGTTAAATCTGTATATGTGTTTACTTCATATATGAGTCAGATTGTAATTTTTTTTACTCAAAGTGCTTAGTTGCCATGTCATAACCTGTCGAATGAATGAAATTATGGCCAAAAAGAATTATGAGTCTGACCTCCTGCACTACATAAAGCCATATGCTCTCAGTCACTAGTTTCCACATACATTGTCTGCTGAGAGAAACAAAGCCAAATATTTCAATTACTTGCCTCACCAGGGTGCAATCTATCTTAGTTTGCATTAGTGTCATAGGTTCATGACCTTAACCAAACTGTATCTTCTTGTGAAGAACATTTAGGTTAGCTAGGTGTAGCATATGTACCAATCTCAAGGGCAGACTACAGGACTATTTACTTATCTACTTTACCACTTAGGTCAGCAAAAAAACTTTTGTTGGGGCAGTGATGATTGGTGAGAGGGCCACCACCCACATGCCTCCTCTCATCCCCAAGTCCCTCCCCTCCATTGCTCCACCTTTGCTGCTGCTCCCCCACTCCCTGACTCCTCCCACCTTTGCCCACCTCTTCCTCCAGAAGTGCCACACTGCTTCCAGTGAGTGTGGGGGAGGGGGATGGGCGCTGGGAGGTGCTTGTGACCCCTCATGTATCTCAATGCATTGCTCCTGTGCTGGGGCATCTTCCATTGGTCTGAGCTAGTATGGCCATTCTTATATTTATGTTGCTCGGGATATGGCAAATATACACCCCCCGTCAACATAAACGTTGCCAGCATTGTATTTACATGTACTGCACTAAACCAGCAGGAGAGCTTCCCCTGCCAACATGGCTACTGCCACTCATTTAGATTGCTTAATTATGTCCATGGGAGAGCACAGAGCAGCTACACAAGCAATCTTACAGCAGTGCATTTGCACCAGTACCGATGTGCAACTGTAAGTTTGCTAGTGTAGAGATGGCATAAGATATGACTGATGGGCTCAATCATTTACTTAAAAGCCCCTCACACTATTGTGACTATGTAAATGGACCACATAAATTAGAATCAGGTCCATTGAGAGTCAGTGTATCACAATCTGCCCGTTGATAGAGCTAGATACAAGACTGGGGAAAGCTAAAGTTCTGATTTTTTTTTTTTTTAATTCTAACAGTGATTATCTCTGAAGCTTGCAAAAATGTGTTAAGCCAGCAATTTAGAATAAATGTTTTCTATCAATTCAAATATGCTTTAAATCATTTAATGGTATTTTGTTTTCAGCTAGTTCTTTACAGATTGGCTCCGGCTGTTAGCAATAATCATCGAAGTTTCCTGATAGTTGCCTGAGCAGGCAGAACAAAACACTGCATCTTAGAACTGATCAAATGCATTTTAATAAAATAGATGTTATTTAAAATTACTAGTTTTAACACCTGTCTTCCAAGATACAAAGGAAACCAATTCATCCTGCACTTGTTTCTATATAGACATGTAGCTATAAAATGGGCAAGACCAAGGAAAATGATTGATTGCTGCCAGTAGGGATAATTACTAAATAAGGTTTTTTGTCATGCCTTTGTCATTGTCAGTCTACTTATTTCCTGCAGTGTCCAAGGCAGGCTAGGTGCTTTGCAAATATTCAGAAAGGAAGGGTCACTGCTCCAAGGACATAACTGAAGGAGACAGACTACAGGAGAAGGGGAACTTAAATTACATATTTGCTTATGTCATCTTGCTTCGCCATAAGCAGCATAATAGGAGTTAGCCTTTAAGAGGAATTTTTTTGGAGGATTTCAAAGTTCCTTACACACACATACATAAATACATGGATATATACACATGCATATATATTAGGGCTGTCAATCACAGTTAACTCATGATTAATTGAAAAAATGATCACTATTAAAATTAATCACTATTAACTGTGGTTTTAGTCATGCTGTTAAACAGAATACCAATTGAAATTAAGTATTTTGCATGTTTTCTACATTTTCAAATATATTAATTTCAATTACAACACAAAATGCACAGTGCACAATGCTCACTTCGTATTATTTGCATTATATATATTTTCACTGGAAAAAAGAACTGTATTTTCTATTCACCTCATAGAAGAACTGTAATGCAATCTATATTGCGAAAGTGAAATTTACAAATGTAGATTTTTTTATTACATAATTACATTAAAACACAATATAAAACATTAGAACCTACATGTCCACTTAGTCCTACTTCTTGTTCAGTCAATTGCTAAGACAAAAAAGTTTGTTTACATTTATGGGAGATAACACTGCCAGCTTTTTTTTTAGTGTCATCTGAAAGTGAGAACAGGCATTTGCAAGGAACCTTTGTAGCCAACGCTGCAAGGTATTTACATGGCAGATATACTAGATTTTCATATTTGTATGAGTCTGTCACCATTCCAGATGACATGCTTCCTTACTGATGACTGTTTAAAAATTGCATTAATTAAATGTGACACTCCTTGACGGAAAATAGTGTCTCTCTTGCCCTGTAGTTTTACCCACATTCTGACATATATTTCATGTTATAGAAGTCTGAGATGACCCAGCAAACGTTCATTTAAGAACATCCTTCACTGCAGGTTTGACAAAATGAAAAGAAGGCATCGATGTGAGATTTCTAAAGATAGCTAGAGCACTTGACTCAAGTTTAAGAATCTGAAATGCCTTCCAAAATCCGAGTGGGACGAGGTGTGGAGCATGCCTTCAGAAGTCTTAAAATAGCAACACTTTGATGTGGAAACTACAGCATCTGAACCACCTAAGAAAACAAAACTTCTGCTATTGGCATGTTACTCAGATAATGAAAGTAAACATGTATCTGTTGGCATGGCTTTGGATCGTTATCAAGCAGGATGGTTGAAATATGAAGGGGCATCTGAATTTTTAGCTCATCTGGCACATAAATATCTTGTAACTCCAACTGCAGCAATGCTATGTCAATCCTAGTTCTCAATTTCAGGTAACACTGCAAACCAGTGTTTCTTAAACTTTCTGAGACCACAGAACACCAAACAATAATATTTTTAATGAAAATTTTCTTCAAAAAATTGTCAGACCAAAAACAAACCAACAAAACTACCCAAAACCCAAACAGCAACATATGCAGCTAAATCAAAATGAAGTAATTCAGTCAGCTATCATAGCACTGAAGAGGCATCACTGGTTTTAATAACAGAAAATAGATACCATCAGTGTATTTTTCCAAACACTCATGGCACACCTGCAAGTTGTTCATGGAACAACAGTATCCCATGGAACGTAGTTTAAGAAACACTGCTATAAGCAAGAACTGATCAGCATTATCTCTAGCAAATGTAAACAAATGTAGTTGAGTGACTACCTGAAGAAATAGAACTGAGTGGACTTGTAGGCTCTGAAGTTTCACAATTTTTTATCACTGAATGCAGTTATTTTCATGCATAATTCTACATTTGTAAGTTTAACTTTTGCAGTAAAGAGATTGCACTACAGTACCTGTATGAGGTGAACTGAAAAACATTTTGTTGGTTTTACAGCACAAATATTTGTAATAAAAGTAAATATATAGTGAGCACTGTATACTCTGTGTTCAGTGTCATAATGGAGATCAACATATTTGAGAATATAGAAAACAATAAAAATATATTTACATAAATGATAGTCTATTATTGTTTAACAGTGCAATTAGCTACGCATTTAATTGAAAATTTTAATTGCATGATTAATTGGAATTAATTTTTTAAATTGCTTGACTCGTAGACTCTGACTGTGGGGAGCAGTAGTACTTGAAGTGCAATCCCCGTTTGTTCACCATAAAGTATACCCTTTAACTCCAGCAATTCTCTTGTGATTCACTATGCTGCATTTATGGATGCTTCAACATTCTGCAGGTTCAAGGCAATGTCGTACAGCAGGATCAGGGCCACCCTTGCCATTTTGTACATAGACAAGTTAACAACAAATCCAATCAGTGGCCCTTCTAGGGATAGAACCCAGGAGTCCTGATGGGCATTGCCTAGCTCTAACCACTTAACAACACTCCCATATGCTGAGAAATACTCTCTGCCCAAATCCCCTGCCATCGTGTGTTCATGTCCTTAAAACTGAAGAGAGCTATGGTATTGTTCAATCATTTCTCCTCTGCAAAATGTTTCTGTTTCATTTTAAAAGGAGACAGACTGGAGGCATTTACCTTTGACACTCCTAATCCCAGGAGCAGCTAATGTAGCTGCACACCAAACAACTCTCTACTGAGCTTTGAAATTGATGTGATTCAACACACTCCAGCTCTGACAACACATGCTTCTTGCAATCAGTGTTACTTGGGTTGAATCCAGTGTTTGAAATAACGTAGAAAGAAAAAAAATTACCTGTAGCAATCAATTCTTGTCTGATGCATTCACATGTGTAAAATTCACAGAAGGAGCTGGACAAATAAAAATTGCTTTCACGCTAGGAGAACTAACATTGTATGTGTGTCTGGGAAGATTAAATGCAAGTGGTAAGAGAAGTCATGCTGATGAAGGCTATGAATCAAGATTCTGTGACGAGAATGATGCCCATCCAGTCAAGGTGTGACATACCCATCTTGCTATTGTGAAAATAGGTAGATTAACATTAGAAAATAACTTACCAAGGTGTACAGTGGTTATCTGTAGGTCCCCTGTGAGGGTTTTAGAAGGTGTATCGCATCTATCAAAGATGAAATTAAGTGACCTGTCCACACAACTATAGGTGCAATTTAGACAAAAAAGCAGTCCAGTAGCACTTTGAAGACTAACAAAATAATTTATTAGGCGATGAGCTTTCATGGGACAGACCCACTTCTTCAGACCGTGGGTCTGTCCCACGAAAGCTCATCACCTAATAAATTATTTTGTTAGTCTTCTAAGTGCTACTGGACTGCTTTTCTGTCTTGTTAGTATATAGACTAGCATGGCTATCTCTGTTACTATTCAACATAAGTGCAGTTTGTGTAATGAACATATTTTAACTGTCCCTTTGTGTCCTACATTCCTTTCTCCTTTAACTTTAGCCATCTGCAGACATATATATATATTTGGCTGCATTTAAGCAAGCTACTTAAGCAGCTTCAAATGCAAGGTGCTGATGTTTCCCCAAAATGGAAGAGCTTTGATAGAAGGGACTCTCATGTCCATAGAGTGAGGTACGTACTTACATAGCTTACTTAATGTGGGTGTTTGTTCTTCCCTTCTGGGAAGACAGCTCTACCTTGCATTTGAAATTGCTTATTTTCTACAGAAAAATCAATACAGCTGTTTTAAATAGTCAGGTGATGGAGAGGGAAAGAGTGTAAATCTTGCTTATCACAGCTATGTACATAGATTTTTCTGATGGAAAAGAGCGACCAACAAAACCCATCATTATGGGTGGTTAAAGGTCAGAAATGAAAGGTGGCATTGAACTGAAACAGTGCACACATGTTATTATAGTACTTATATGTGCCCTACTACCATGGTATCTGAATACCTGACAATCTTTAATGAATTTATCCTGGATACACTGTGAGTTATTGCCTTACAGATAGCAAAATACAGCACAGAGAATCAATGGAAGAGACGGAATTTGACTACAGGACTCTCAAGTCCTAGGTTTGTGGCCTCACCATTAGATCACCCTTTCCTCTTGTTTAGACTGCTCCCTACCAATACACTGCTCACAGCTGTAACCACCACCATATCTCCTTCCCTACTGCTTATCTTGTTAATTGCTTCCACCAATAAAAGGAAAAGGAAAAGAAAGGAAAGAAAAGAGGTGCCTTTTCACCTGGAATAAAATATTTTAGACAACTGGCTAATGTTCGTTGGTTCAGTCACATTAATTTTTATTTTCAGTTTTGAAATATGTGATCACTTCGCCATAAGAAAATCTTGGAAAAACTTCTGCCTGGGTAGTTCATTAAAACTAGATGCTCTCATGGCCAGTTTGCTATTATTTTCAGTCTGTTTCATTCTCTTAGGGCCAGATTCCCACCAGCAAGTTCATTAAATTGTATCTTCTAATACATTGTGGCAAGTGGTCCTCTTCTTCTCCAGGGCGATTCACCCAGAACAATGGTAGGCAGAACTGGAGTTTAGGGGGTGGTCATGGTGGGGCAGCCACTCAGCTTCAATAGGGGCTATACTTAAGCTCCACTGCTAGGAAGAGGTACTGCACTAATGCATCTGCCCTATGCTGTGGTGGGTCTCAATAGCTTTCATCGAGTTGTGCAACCACAATACGTCCCACCCCCCAAGAAAATTCTGCCATCCAAGGTCATGTTCAGCCTAAAAAATCACTTTTCATGACGCTTGACATTCATCCATAAGCACTATTATCCCAGTTTTACAGCTGAGAAACTGAAGCCCAGACAACCAGCTTTCCCAAGGTCACACAGCAGCAAGGCAGTTGCAAAGCTGGGAACAGAACCAAATCTCCTGATGGCCACTGGATATCATTACTTCCATCTGCTGAAACTGATGGAACCACAAATGAACTTTGTGCCAGGATAGCAGGAAACATATAGTAAAAAGCCTTATTTGCAGTGCTAACCTCCCACTCGTGAGCTGCCTTCAAACACAACTCCCATTCACAAGTCCCAAGTGTGCACACTTACTCAATGGACTGTATATTACATTACTTAGAGGTTAGAAGCCCACACTCCCCCTCACCCTGCTGAGTGCAGATTTGTACTCTCCTCTCTCAGAAGAGACAGCGTGACCCATAATTAGCATTGGTTGCTAAGCTACTGTAAACCAGCATGTTGTACCAGAGTAAGGAGTTACTGTATATGTGTGTCACTAGCTAAACTGTAGCGTAAGCCTGTCCTCGATAAGGCTCATATGTACATACTGTCTCTTTGCATCCCTGTGTACATCTACACGCAGCTGTGGTTTGAGATGAGACATTCAGTAACACTTGTCTCACCTTGTCTCTCCCTAAATCTGGTTATTCAGGCGACAGCAGAGTGGGGATGCTGAGAGCTCCTGAACACAGCTGGAAACTTTGTATATAATGGAAACCATGTCAGGCCACGTGGCCCTGTAGCATCCTCTCTATCCCCTGTCCCAAGTTGCAGCACTTACAGACCACTGTCTCCATGTGTAAAGAAACTGGATGTCAGAGAGCTATTGGAGCAGTTGTTAGCTACTCAGCCTCCTTCCCACACACCTTTGTGATCCAGGGGCCACAGCTAGGAGTAAGGGGAGGCAGCCACGGTATCCCACCCAGCAATATCCATGTGTTGTACGGATGTGAGATGTGGATGATAATGAAAAATTCAAAGAAAACAATACTGGCATTCAAGAGAAGTTATTATAGAAAGATTCTGAGAATAGGATGAATGCAGAAAGTCACCAATGAGGAATTATATAGGAAGATACAGACAAAAGAGAACCTGCTGCAGAAGGTAATACAATAGATGTTACATATATTTGAGCATATCTGCAGAATGAATGATGAGCAAAACGTCAAGACCTTGTATTCAGTATAATGGACAGTTCGCATAGGAGAGGCAGATCCCACAGAGAATGGGTAGATGGTATAGTAGATTGGTGGGAAGCTAGTCTACAGAAACGAAGCCACTCTGCACTGAACAGGGAGAGATGGAAGGATCCAGTGAGGGAGGCATCGGGCACCAACGTCCACTGAGCCTGTAGTTGTCGATGATGATAATGACGAATATCCATGTGTCTGGGGAGCTACTTCAGGCCAATAGAAACCAGCCTAAAAAAGAGACTTTATGCCAAGAAACAGCCATTGGGCCGATATATCCTGATCCTGGCATGATGGTCCCCTTTTTGCTTCATGCTACCAACTATCCCAAGCTCTGCAAGAAGTGAAAGTAAGGTAGCAGCCAAGGTGCACCACTGTGTCAAGTGCCAGCTGGGATGCTCCACTGACAGCTGCCTGGTGGCTGGCGCAGCTTGCGGTGCACACTCCCAGAGGGGTCCTGAGGCTGCTGCTGCTACAGGCTGCTGCTGGCGACCCAACACATGCAGCCAGGTGGGTTCAAGGGGAAGGCTGGGGCCATGATGCAAGGGAGGTGTGTGCTCTCCCAGTTGAGCTACTGGTGTGTCCAGGGCCTCCCAGCGGATGCCAGGCAGTGCACAGGCCATCCATGGCATGCATTGTTGTCAGTGGCCCCTGGGAAGAAGCCAGGGGAAGGAGTGACAAACAAGGTGATCAACTGAGCCGCACAGGCCAGGGATATGCAGGAACTGAGGAAGAGCGGCCACAGCCCCAGCCTCAAATTAGCCCACTCTCCAACCAGCTGGGGCCACTAGGCTCCAGCCTACACCCTGCCACAGGCCGTGCAGCCCTGACCTGGCTCCTGCTGCAGCAGCCCAGCCCAATCCTCCTTCAAGGGGCAGAACAGTCCCAGCTCCTATCCAGCTGCATTGGCCTTGATCTCAGCCCAACCATTTGGCTGCAGAAACCTGACTCTGGCCTCACTCCTGCTGTGGTTGTGGGGGCTGTGGAATCAGCCCCCATCTGGCTACAGCAATCCTGGATTGGCCTCCTGTCTAGCTGCTGTGGCCCTGATTGGGCCTGGTCCCTTGTCTGGTTGTGGCTGCCTGCCTGCAGCAACCTTGCCCAACCTCCAGTCTGGCCCCAGTCCCTACGTGGCCATGATGGGCTGTTCCTGGGCCCAATCCTTCAGCAGGCCCCCATCTGCTGAAGGAGGTGATGGAGGCAGCCCCCATCTGGATGCAACCTGGCCCCAGCCCCTATCCTGCCACAGGAAGGGCTGGCTTTGGTGGGCCTAATCCAGCCCCAGCCCCCAGCTGGCTGCATCAGCCTGGGCCTGGCCCTGATCCTGCAGAAGGGCCTGGTGGTCTGGCCCTCATCTGGCTGCAGTGACTTGGCTGCAGTGCCTCACCCTGACTCCCCATCTGGCCCTGACCCCTGTTGACTATTCCAGCCAGGCCTGGCCCCTATCCAGCTCCGGGGTGTTCTCCACACCCAGGTGCTGCTGCAAGAAGAGAGAGCCCCCGAGCCCCCACCCACACACTGTACCCCAGCTCCCTGCCCTGACTCCTGCACCACCCTTCCCACATCCCCAGCCCTTTGCCTTGAGCGGCTCACATCCCAACACTGACTTCCTCATGCCCCCACACCAGCCCGCTGCCCTTATTCCCACATCCCCCACCTCACCCACTCTCAGCCCCCTTCCTTGACTCTTGCACCCTCACATCCCAACCCCCTGCCCTGAGCATCTCATACACCTCAACCCTGATTTCCAAACCTCCCCACATCCCCAACCTGCTGCCCTGATTCCTGCCCCCACACCACACTCACCCTGACTCTCACAGTGAGCTCTCCGCACTCCACCTCACACTTGAATTTCTTACAGGTACTGTTGTATTGCAACACTACAAAATCCCTCCCTTCAAGGTCCCTCGAGAAGCGGGGTGCATTGTGATAAGACAGTGCCTGTAAAAAATTTAAGGTACCTTCACCCTGCCAGTCCTTTGTGATATTCATGTTTCATTCATAAAAGAATGATTTTTAATTACTGATGTGATTTTTTTCCTTCACGTTTTTTTTTTAATTATTTCTACAATGTTTAAAGAATTATTTATGATGTGGTGATTGTACATAAAATTTATTTTGCAGGTAATATGAAGCCTGACCAACATTAAGAATTATAGCAACTCTAATAGGGAGATAGCTATTAGATTATTCTGCATACACTAAGATCATGTTAATCAATGATGTTAATGATTAAACATATCAGTCTTCTAAAGCCGTAGTATTTCAAAAATCAAATGTGCATTTTGCAATTCTTGTATAATTAGTTACAGAACAGCTATCACATCTTCTACCCAGCATATTTTCACTAGTGGAGCATTCTGTCAGCATGGGCACAAGTTCAAATGGCTCATTTCTCACCAAGGCCTTAATGGAGCAGCGTACTTATGTAGGTGCTTAATTTTAAGCATGTGAATAGTCTACTGAAGTCCAATTTAAGCACTTTCTTGCTTGACTTGGAAACGTGCTCAGAACCTTAACAGATTAAGCCCCACATATCTGAGACCCATATATCTGCATTCTTTTGTGCTAATTTATGGAACTAATTGCGTGCTTAAAAATGAGGCATGTGCTTAAGCGCTTTGCTGAATTGGGTCCTAAGAGAAGATGTTAATACTTCAAAAAATTGGACTAAGCCAGTCAGTGATCAGAGTGTAACAAATATTGGCCACTAAGTTCTGCAAGAAGTGAATCATAGATGATGAAAATCTCTGTTTTCCATTAGCAGTATCCTAAGGGTCCACTCCTTTTAATATGTAACTTTTAAAAAAAATCTGTTTGTATACTTGTGTAATACACACAATTACCAGTATCTTCACTCCAAGGACCTGCTTTTTCAATGCCTTGCACTTTGTGTACTCATTTACACCTGGCTAGAGTGTATATAAAGTGCTGCCATGCTGATTTACTTTGGGATAAATAAGTATTTAAAGGTGCCAAGCAGTGGAAAATCATGCCCCTTCACTCTTAAACCTCCCAGTATGCTTGTACAGCACATGGAAGCATTGTGAATACAGATTCCAGCTAATTGATGAAGTCTCTGAATAGTACATCAGCAATATGCCGCTGAATCAGGTTCTGTGTCATGAAGGTTACATAGATTTTGTTCAAGATATATTGTCTTGGAGGGGAAGAGTAGGTAATAGAGGCCTTATGGCAGAGGTGTGCTTTATGAAGGGACATGAAGGAAGAGGGACTTGGAAGCATGATACGGTCAGCAGGAGGGTTCCAGCCGCATGATCGGCATGAAAGAAGATGCAGAGACTAGGTCAGAAAGAGATGGCTGGCTATCTAGCTTAGACAAAGCAAAGAGAGGGAGATGGAGCTGAGTGAAACAGAAGACAGTAAACAGGTAAGCAGGAGCTACACATTGTGAAAGGCAACGCAGACAGGGACAAATACAGCAAATATAGATGGCAAATAGAAGGGAGAGCAGGTTTTTTAAAAAAGTCAGAGTTTATACTAGGAAAAAGCCAGAGAGAACATGAGCTGTATACATGGAGCTATTACATAAAAGGAAAAGGTAAACCAGTGTGCAGACAGAAGATGTTACCTCAAGAGCAGCCAATCTACAGTACATATATCTGCTAAACATAATCAACATCTAGGCAGAAACAGAGATCTTAACTGATTACCTAACAGTGCCCTTGGCTACTCCAAATGCATTATTTCTTCTACAGGAATGTTCCTGTATTCCTATCATGTCTAATACGAAGACAAAAGAATGTACAGATTTTTCATTCCATAACCTGGTACAGCTAGTTTGAACTTGTATTAGACACTTGGGAAGCTGGTAAGTTATCTAAATGACGCTCTTGAGATTTGACCTAGTTGCTAGTGAAGTCACTAGCAAATCTTTCAGTGACTTTAGTGAGTGCAGGATTGGACCCTGAGGAAAATAACAGAGCTCAGTAATAGACATTCCAACCTTGTTAGGAGAGATTTTTGTCAATGCTCATTGATTTTCTTCAGAAGCTGAGTTTATAACTCAAACGTCGGAACGTTTGGTTGTTATCATGAAAAGTTTTGCTGATGCTTCAGGCTCTTTTGTGCCTCCATGTAAAGTTCTTTTCCTGTAAATGAGCATGCAACAGTGTAGTTTTAGGGTAACTATCTTCTTTCATTTTTGTAAGATTGTCTTTAAAAACAAAATTTGACAAATGCACAGTAATATACTATACATGCACATATTAAGGAGAGCTATGTGCATACATAGTGTAAACAGAATCAGTCTCTTACTCATTTAGGATTTTGTGTGTGTGTGGAGATATATGTATGTCTCTTTAACATATGATCACTTCCTGGTTTAGTTACCCTCATTTCACTTTGCATCTGTGGACAATTCTTGCTCACTTCAGCAATATGATAGTGCAAAACAGAAAGAGTGTGAAGGAATCAAAATGATGAACCTTAGAATTCTACATATTGCATGCCTTCTGAGGGTCTCAGTGATTATCAAGGCTCACATTCAGGAAGGTATTTCACAATGCTCCTAATTTTAAATATTAATGGTTGCACGGAAATGCACCACCAGTACAAGCACACACTGCCTACTGTGCGTGCTCTGCTAATCAGCTGGGCAGTATCTGAATTTCTCCTGGGTGAATGACCAACTGAGCACCTTTCAGGGAATGCTTGTTAGGAACAAGTTTCCGTCTGGCAGGTTATTCCATAGTTAACAGCTGTTGGGTTTTTTGCACCTCTCTTTGAAGCATGCAATACTGGCTTGTCAGACATAGGACCAGGTAGAGGTGTGGGCTAATACAGAATGGCAATTCTTATTTATAAATCTGTATTCCTTTGGCCCAGTGTTGAAAGCAATGATGGGGCTAGGCAGTAATTACATTAATGGGGTGTGTGTGTTTTTGAAGGGGGTGGGTCTGGTCTTACTTGAAAAATCGAGAGAAAGTTTATTGTGGTAACAATTACAAGAAAGCCGAAATCCCAATTACAAAATAAATTTCAGATGTAAGCTTCAAAATCATCTTGACACTTGAAAATGTCCTACCTTGCTAGAGCATTTCTACTGCTAAGATCTCATTCTTGTGTGATTTTCTTTAGTTTTCTGAGCAGTCTTACCAGCTATTCTTAGTTGTGCTCACAAGTCAGCTGTGCTCTCATGTGGCTGTTACACTATCTTGCATTTGGCTCTGGTTCATATTCACTTCTCTCTTCTGACTTTCATGGTTGAACTCTTTTATCTCCCATTATTTATGTACCCATATAGCTCCTATTGTTCTTGAAATTTGAAGTTAAAATAGTGACAATTATTTTTTCAGTGCAAAAGTATGATCTTACTTGTAAAATCAGAGGCTGCTTTTGAGTAATATATTGGCATTCTTTTTTAGCCTTGCATTTGGCACATGGTAGAGACAATTTTTGTCCTTTATTGATATTCATCATACTAACCGATGTCTCTTCTCATGATTATACATGGCAGTTTTGCTCTCATCAACTACCTTTCTCTTGAGTTTCTTACACTAAAACTCCCCTCGACTTTAAATGCATGAATCCTTCTCATGAGTTTGCTTTCAGAGAACACAACCACATCTTCATAATGTTTGGGGAAACAAACAGAGGATCCCATAAGCCCCAAAATCCTAACAACTAGGTATCCAAAAACACTGTATCACAAACAAAAGCCTGAAAGAAAATGGGGAAGATGAAAATGAAGCTGCCTTAATTGAATGCACATAAATCCAAACAGACAAGAGCAATTGACTTTGATTTTAACTGGAGCTTTACACCAAATATCAGATTGGACTTGGATACTCACAACCCAGAGAAGAGGATGTTACCAGAGCATTAACAGAACAGAATTTCCCCAAAGTTCCCATGCATTCATATCTGTATCTTTGACTAGACCCATAATGAGGTCACTTCCAATTTATTGTCAGTTTTTCTGTGCCTCAATATGCCTTTTCTCTGTCGCTCAATCCTCTCATCAAGATCAAACTGTCGCTTGACCAGAGGCATGGTAAGGAACCCTCACCTTCAGTGCTTCTCCCTCTGGTGGTGAGGGCCTGGAGTACAGCAGTCCTAGTCCAGAGGGTTTTAATTCTAGCTTATTTTGTACTGGACCTCAGAGTAGACCAAAATAGCTCTCTTAAGCCATGTGGGAAGGGATAGCTCAGTGGACAGAGTGCTAGCCTGATAAATCCAGGAGTGTGAGCTCAGCCCCTGAGGGGGCTGTTTAGGCATATGGGGCAAATAGGATTTTTTTAAAAAAGTGTCAGGCATGGTGATAGGTCCTGCTGTGAGTGCAGGGGACTGTACTCAATGACCTTTGAAGGTCCCTTCCAGCTCTATGAGATAGGTATATCTCCAGTTTTTTTCTTTAAATTCCAAACTCGTAACACACACAAAATACCTCTTCCTGCCCCCTCTCCAAGGTTTTGCCATATTATCCTGGCTTCTGGTTTCCAGGGTCTCCACAAACAGCAAGTAAATGGATTGTTTCCCCTATAGGGAGGAAAGAAGACTTACACCCAGGAGAAGCCTTTTCTCCCTTCTGCAGCTTATTTTTCATTCCTCTTTTTAATCTCTTACCAGAAGACGGGTTTCCAAAGATCATCAACGGCCCTTAATTGGACTCAGGTGTCCCTAGTTAACCCAAGGTAAATTCTTTTCCATTTACAGGGGAAAAGTGCCTTTAGGGGTGATATACCTGCCTTTTCCCCCTCTCTTCTGTCAGGTTTGACTTTGTCATATCAGCCAGTTTGACTTTCGCAAGTTTGGTGGCTTGTCCTGATAAGACTAGAAAGAATCCTCTTCCCAGGGAAAACCAGAAACAAAACAGAAACAAGGAGTCCCATCAGCTCATCCCCCAGCTCAGGAGCTCTTACCCATTTAAGGGAGGGTCTCCATGTTAATATTATGGGCACCAGCTCTGAACTCTAAGGTCATGTCTGCACTACATGACCAAATTGCTTTTTAATAAATTTGACTTTTTAGCCTTGATCTTATAAACTTGAAGTTAATTGTCCACAAATGTTTTGTTAATTCGACTTACTGTTTCTCCGTGTCAACCTACCGCATCTCTATTACCTTATCCTACCCCACTGTCTTAGCCCTGTTGCATTCTGGGGGGGTTTGTACCACTTGGGCATGGGGAAAAAACTGCTGCAGATGCTTGTGGGTGAGCCCAGCAGCCGAATGGGGAGGGGGAAGGGTTCGATTCCAGCCTCATGGCTGACTGGGTGGGGAGGGTTCTGTGTAAAGTGCAAAGAAAGGCTGGGGGGGAAGTTTTCCAGCCACATGGCAGAGGAAAAACATTTCTTGGTGGCTCATGATCAAGCCAGCAGCATTGTGGGAGAGGAGAAGGCCAGGGGAGCCTACCAGTCACGTGAGGAAGTGGGGAAGATGGAGCACCCGCCAGTCACATGGGCTGCGTCTACACGTGCACGCTACTTCGAAGTAGCGGCACCAACTGCGAAATACCGCCCGTCACGTCTACACGCGTCGGGCGCTATTTCGAAGTTAACTTCGACGTTAGGCAGCGAGACGTCAAAGCCGCTAACCTCATGAGGAGATAGGAATAGCGCCCTACTTCGACGTTCAACGTCGAAGTAGGGACAGTGTAGACGATCCGCGTCCCGCAACGTCGAAATTGCTGGGTCCTCCATGGCGGCCATCAGCTGGGGGGTTGAGAGATGCTCTCTCTCCAGCCCCTGCGGGGCTCTATGGTCACTGTGGGCAGCAGCCCTTAGCCCAGGGCTTCTGGCTGCTTCTGCAGCAGCTGGGGATCTATGCTGCAGGCACAGGGTCTGCAACCAGTTGTCAGCTCTGTGTATCTTGTGTTGTTTAGTGCAACTGTGTCTGGGAGGGGCCCTTTAAGGGAGCGGCTTGCTGTTGAGTCCGCCCTGTGACCCTGTCTGCAGCTGTGCCTGGCATCCCTATTTCGATGTGTGCTACTTTGACGTGTAGACGTTCCCTCGCTGCGCCTATTTCGATGTTGGGCTGAGCAACGTCGAAGTTGAACATCGACGTTGCCGGCCCTGGAGGACGTGTAGACGTTATTCATCGAAATAGCCTATTTCGATGTCGCAACATTGAAATAAGCTATTTCGATGTTGGCTGCACGTGTAGACGTAGCCATGGTGTGGCATTGCAGTCCAGGGAAACGTAAAAAGGCAGGGAGCACTGCAAAGAAAACTAATCCAAACTCCTGCACTTCTGTAGGATGACAAAGAAGACATCACTCTCATAAGAATAACAGATAAGGAAAAAGAAGAGATGCTCATCCTGTGTGAGTACAAGCCTGGAAAAATCTGCCAAAATACTATGTGGCGCCCTGATACCAGATTGCTATCTGGTTGCCTGGCACAGCAGGGTGTGCTATCGTGGAAGCCACAAGTCAGACCTGCCCAAAAACCTCATGGAAAAAATACAGGAGTACCTTGATGAAGCCTTTGTGGAGATCTCAAAAAAGGATAGGTGCTCCACCCTCAGAAAAATTAACACACTGTTCTGAGAGGCATAAGTCCATAGAAAACCTATACCTAAACCCAGCCACATCCCGCCTGCAGCGTTCCAGAAAAAAACACTCACCAGAG
Source organism: Carettochelys insculpta (assembly GCF_033958435.1). Classification (NCBI taxonomy): domain Eukaryota; kingdom Metazoa; phylum Chordata; order Testudines; family Carettochelyidae; genus Carettochelys; species Carettochelys insculpta. Next base: position 43,190,722 of record NC_134146.1, on the reverse strand, counting down.
CAGCAGGGCCCCAGTGGTTTGGGGATCGGCATACAGGAGACTGGCTCAGGGTCAAGGGTGAAGAGCTCTGGTCTGTCAGGAACAGCTTCCTCGGGCCCCTGCTGGCTGCCCCCATCCTCCTCTCCATTGCCCTCTTCATCCTGCTTCCCCCCCCACAGACTCAGATCCTCTTGGGTCACCCTGGACTCCAGAAAAGGGCTTCCTGAGGAGTCCAAATTAAGCACAGGTATCATGGTTGGGTCCTTCCCAAGAGTCACATCCAGCTGTTCATAGTACTGGCATATCTTTGGAGATGACCCGGACTGCCCATTGGCTTCCCGGACTTTGCGATAAGCCTGCTGGGTTCTTTCACCTTCACCCAGCATTGCTGAGCATCCCAGGTATAACCTCTGTCAATCAGCTCACTCAAAATCTTTTCATAAAATTCCGCATTTCACTTGGACAAGTCTGCCTGCCTCAACTCCTCTTCCCAAACAGGAAGAAGATCCATAATTTTGTTATGGGTCCATGCTGGACCTCTCCTGCAACCCTGAGAACTCAGATCACAAATCAGAGTACTCATGATGGCAAGAGATAGTTAACAATGCAATGCAATGGCTAACAATGCAATGCAATGAGATGGCTACTGATGCAATGGCTAATGATATAATGGCTACCGATGTGATAACTAAAAGAAATTCTGGCTGCCAAGTACCCTATACATTTCCCAGGCTTGCTGGTGATGAATTCAAATTTGCGGGCTTCCTGTGCCTGACTTTCTGTGCACCCAGAGAGTAGCGGAGACAGAAGCAGCCAGAGCGGACAACCGTGGGGCATTGTGGGATACATACGGGACACCTACGAAGGCTATTTAAAGTCTATTTAAAGACAGGGCATTTCTACACTAGCCTTAATTCGAACTTTTAAATTCAAAATTGATACTATACCAAGACGCTTTCGACAATGTTATAATATCGACCTTGGCGTGCCGTAAAATCAACCTAGTGGTATTTTCAGTGAAGACAGTGACATTGTAAAAACAAGCTAACTGCCTTAAATTTAAATTTATCATGTAGTATAGACATCGCCTAAGTTACAAGCAGCAGTCAGCTCTAAGCCTTAGTAAGCTTGTTCCCCAAGGTCATAAAAACCTGTATGGAAGGGCCACTCCTGCAAGAAGCTGACTGCTTCCTGGGTGGAGGTCATGGAGTGACCTCTACTTTAGTGACAGTTGAGATCTCCTGACAACTCCTAGGACTAAGCAATTGCAAACAATGACAAAACAAGAGTGATAAAAAGCCTCCTGCACTGGAATTCAGGAAGCTATGTGATGAACAGTATCTGCTTTCCTGATAGACTGGGATACTGCAGACCCATGTGCTCCATGCTCATACACCATGATCTATGCACCATACCTTCTGGAACTAGATAATCTTTCTATTTGTTTAATTTATTCCTTATTAGGAGAATAAAGCCTGGGCATGAGATAGTCCCAAAGTAAAAGTCTAAGAGGGAGAACAAGCTTATAGGCCATTCTATGAGCGCCATTACTTTACAAGATGCATATAGACCTGTGTTTCCCAACTGGTGTTCTGCAGAACCCTGGAGTTCTGCAAAGTGAAAGTAAGGATTCTGTGGTCAGCAGTCAGCAACCTGCAGCTCCGGACGTGCATGCGGCTTAAGGAGACATTTGCAGCTCCGCTGCGCTCTGCAGCTTACTGCCCCACTGCTGCCAGGAGGAGAGTCAGATGGGTCCTGCATCATCCTGTATTTGGCCCTCGGGACTAGAGTCAGAGGAGCAGAGATAGGTTCGTCTGCCATGTTGGGTGAGGTATTGGGCAGGTTTAGGTCTGAGAGGGGTTAATCCTGGGTATAGAGGGGTGACTTTGAGGCTAAGAAGAGTTAATCCTGGGGATGGGTGGGTGGATTTAGGACTGAGAGGAGTTAAGCCTGCAGATGGCGGGGGCAGGTTTGGGGTGGAGGAGGTTTAGCCTTGGGATGGGGCATGAGTTTAGGGCCGAGTGGGGTTAAATCTAGGGATGGGGGGTGGATTTAGGAGTGAGAGGAGTAAAGCCTGTGGGGGCGGGTGTGGGACTGAGATGGCTTAAGCCTGGGGATGGGGGCAGGTTTGGGGCTGAGAGGGGTTAAGCCTAGGGATGGGGGGTAGGTTTGCAGGATGGAGGGGAGGGGTACAGCTTGAGGCTAGGGCGTAGATTTGGGGGCTGAGGCAGGTAAAGCCTGGAGATGGGGGGCAGTTTGGGGGCCAAGGGGAGTGGTAATAGGATTCAGCAAAATTCTTTCAAATTTAAAAGGGCTCTGTGGGCATATAAAATTGGCAAACACTGATCTAGGCCATTTACAGAAACAAAACAGCAAGTCTCTCTACTGTCTTATATCTTTCAACAACATCATATGCTGTGACATCTCAGCACCAAACAGCATCAAAGAATCCTGGGAAATGCGGGTAGCTTAGGAGATGTCATAAAGTACATTTGCCTATAAACAACATGCCAAAGCCTCGTCACAAAAACGTAATTACTTTCACTGTCAATCATGCTCTTTCCTTGTCTTTTTACCCTTTGTCTCCACCATTTCAAGGGTATATCCTTGCAGAGATGACATCCTTGTCTGCACAGAGTGAACTGTGTCATCACCCTTAGAAGATAAAGATAAGACGTGCCCACTGGATGTGGCTGAGTACAAAACATGCACTGCCATGAGTTCCGTCTCAGGACAGTATCTGATGAATAAACACATGCATGTGGAGATCACTAGAAATCACGAAGCTATATCAGATGTTAGCAAGGGAGCAGACAGTCATACTAGAACAGACAATACATTATTATTCTAAAAAGAGGAGCAATAAAAAGGAAAGAGATTAGACTGGCACATGTTACAGCCTCCTAGAGCTATTCCTGGATTGGTGCTCCAACCTGTATCTAAAGGCACAATCTAAATGTTTAGCATAATGAAAAATTATTCAGACGCCCTGATCTGTTCAGTACCACGTTAGGGTCTGATAGTACAAGTACTTACTACTTAATGTGAGTAGAATATGAGTTTTAATGGGTCTGCTCACACTAGTAATAATATATTTGGTTAGTGTCAGCAGAATCAGGTCTGTCAGCTACTCTAAAAACCTTAAAATGAGAAGGGTTTGCATTTCTTCTTAAAATCACAAAATTATCCTGTTTTATGAACAGCCTTTGTGATTTTTGCCTAGGAAACAGAAAAGGAAGGTTAAAATGGTTCTGTTTTCAAGATAAAAAAGTCAATATTTCATTTGGAGGAAGATCAAATTTCACTTAAAAGACATGCATTTGAAATTTCCCTGTTTTGATGCAAGACTGACCCATTGACAATTTCATACAACTCTCATCTCCTGAATTATGAAATATCACGAAATGCAATTACAAATGGGATCTGGTTAAAAGACAGGGTAAAATAAAATTCATGAAAATGTCAATGAAATGTTGAAAAATCCAACAATTTTAACATAGGGCACGAAGCAAGCAATAAATATTTCCTTCAAATTTTTCAGCAGTCCACATTTTCTTGTTCAATATGCGAAAATATGATGAAGACTCTCTAAGAAGAAATGACAACTTAATATTTCTTGACCAGCTTGATGTCTACTACTTTTTTTTCCCCAATTTTACTTTAGAGCAAAGTTTTCAGCAGCTTCTGCCCCTCCCTTTTATAGAAATGCGTGCATTATATTTTGTCAGAGACGTTTTCCAGCAGGGTCACTTACACTCCAGAGAAGCAGCACAAGGCTTAATGCACTACTTCCAGCCCCCTAAAACTCATTCATTTTGCCATAGACCATTAAGGAAGATGAAGCAGGCCTAATTTTACCCCACTTTCCAGACAGCTTTATGATTTGTTAGTGTTTACATTTTGCTCCCTCTTTTGTTTCTAAGAGCCTCTGGGTCTTGCAGAAGCCTGTGTGCACTATACTTCTCAATTTATTTTGTTGGTGTTGTACCAATCTTAACAATTCTTTTCCTTCAGGAGCTCAAACTGTAAAGCCAAATTATGAATTATTAATTAAAGCTTTTGTTAAGTAGCTACGCCCTCTGGTTTTGTATTTCTCAGTGATTCTCTCTCTTGCTCTCTTTTTGCATCCATGGTTTCTTATCTATTGTTGTTAATATTTATTATTTATCTAGTGCCATCGGTTTTCATGGTCCGTTACAGACTAACTACTCTGCCAGGTCCCTGCCCAGAAGAGCTTGCAATTTATGGTCAAAAGGATTTTCTGATATTTATGAAACCTTAATGAATGTTACATTACAGAACAGCACCTAAGAATGTTGATAGAGCATCCAGTTCCACCACCAACCAACAAGATCATTGACTACATTAAAATCTTATTCATTGCTGCAAGAGACTTAGATCCATTTCTCTGTGCCTTTTAGCACATTACACTACTAGCACAGGTGGAGGTAGTACCAAGATTATTTTTTGCTACATGGTTATAAAATATTTGTAAGTTTTGGCACTGATCTGCCCTTATTATAACTGATCAATGAAAGAGGAATAGATAAAGTACGTGAAGAGCAAATCAGTCACAAGGCTGAGAATCTTTTACTCTCACAGCACAGGATCATGCCAAACTAAAGTCAATTAAGAAGTACACATCCAAATTTGAATGCATTTTAATGTCATCCATGTGGATGAAGCTCCTAAAAATGATCCACAAAACTAATCTTGTAATTGAAGCATGGAGTGCTACATTAGATGCTGAGAGGGATAACAATTAATGATTTCTTAAAGATATTCAAAATATTCATGCTGAGGGGGATGCAATCCTTTCTGAGTCCAAATCAGTAGTATAAGGTATTGACACTTCATCTGTGTTTGCCAGTAATCATAGCCTAACATCTCAATCTGATGCAGACAGGCACTATCGAGTCAGTGGTTTTCTTTGTCATTACTGACTCCAGCAAATCTGGTCTTACATGTCAATTTGAGTATCTGCAACAAATTTGTACCCTTTCAGGTTTCCTGTGGGAGTTTAGAGAACTAAGTGATGAAGATCTATATCCAGCGGCTGAACAATTCCAACAAAGGTACAACAACAAAATTTCAAGAGATCTCTGTGATGAGATCGTCTTCCTGAAATGGGTACATTCTACCAACTTTAAAACAGACTGCAAGGCCAAAGAACTACTTCAAGAAATATTCAATCTCAGCCCATCGACTGAATTTCTTAATATCAGACTTTCATTACATATTTTTGCCAGTCTCCCTGCATCAGTGGCTTCAGGTGAATGGAAATTCAATGTGTTACAACAATGGGACAAGAGCTTTTGAACGGACTCGCAATGCTTAACATTAACAGTGATGTTGCATGAAAATGAGATTGTTCTTCAATTATAAACAAGTTTGCACACAACAAAGCCAGAAAAACATTCCTCAAATGAAGAGTTATTCTTGTACAGGAAACTCACAAAGTTACATTTTTAACATATATGCTATTGGCATAATTACTTAACTGTAAACAATAAATGTCTCAAATGTTCATTTTCAGATATTCTTTTGGTTTTAATATGACCCTGTGGATGAGAAGTTAGATATGTTGGGGACCTGGAGGTGGGGCCTCAACACAAAGTGGCCCGGGCCTCTGTCTTTCTCTGAGAGGGCCTGTGTTAGATAACTCCCAGCTCAGTCTCCTCTGGAAATCACAGACACCTAACCAGGTGACTTTGTTGCCAGGTGGCCTCTCCCATGGCAAGAGGAGTTCTTCTGGGTGGTAGTCAACCTATTGTTTAGCATGCTTGCATTGAATATGATCCAGATCCTCTCTTGTCAGCTCTACACAGCGGGCTGACAGAAACCATGAGACTGGAGGAAAAATGGGAGGGGGTCCCACCTCTGTGTCCCAGAAAGGACAGGGCCTAGGTTTGAAGTGGCGGAGCCTGGGGCACTCAGGCCTTAGCACTGCTCTGAGTGTGGTGCTGGCTCCCCACAACCCCAAGAGCCACGCAGAGTGGTGCAGCAGTGTTGCCATGTCATTTCGAAGGAGCCCAGGGTAATTGCCCAATTTACCACACACCCCATTGCTGGGCCTGCCTCTGCATTACTGCCTCTTGGAATTTCAGTCCATCATGGAGGCAAAAGGACAACTGAAAAGGCAAAATGCTGCAGAGTCAAAATGGAATTCATAGCTTGATAAAGATGTTATACTTGAGAGAGGTTATACTCTTACATCAGATTCATGATATATAGTCAGATTCTCCAAGTTATCACATGTGGCTTGGAGGAATCTAAACTGGGAGGGGGAAGAAAATAGGAGCAGAACCTATTTTTCACACCCACTCAATAGTTGGGGTGTCTGCTGAGATAGCCATACGTACCAGCCTGAGTACTGTTCACTGACCCATGAATAAAGTGCCTGAAAAGGAAATCAGTCACAAGGCTAAGATGCAAAACTTCCATATTGAAATTTAACTTCTTTTCTTTTAAGGAGAAAAGTCACTCCTCATAGAGATATCTTCCATTTTATGCTGGCTAATGAATACCCCAGCGTCTAATAACATTCTTCACTACAAGGTTGGGCTGCACTCAAAGGACCAAGCATAGATATAAGAGATTCTGCATCCCTTTGCCAAAATCATGATCTATTCTGTCCTTTGTGGAGGTTTTTGTGGACTTTTTAAACCAAGATTGAATCATTTGTTTAGCAAATCATGAATACCATGGATGGAAAATGCACACCAACATTGCAACAACTGCACATTGCTTTGAGCTTGAGAACAGTGAAAACTACTGCATGGGTTGTTCTATAAAGCATTAGACGTGGAATATTTTCATATTTAAGCAGAACTGGGCCCAAACCGCAAATTCTAATCCAGATTGAGAGTGTCATGATTTCCAGGTTATATGGGTGTTCAGTATGTGCTTAGGCTCTTTATAAATAGAGAAGTGATTTGTCTAATTCTGATGTGGAGACACTGTTGAATATTAACCACCAGCCTTTTCACCAGCATCCAGATCAGCACCATCTTTTCATGTAGGCCCTGATTCAGCAAAGCACTTAAGTAAAAGCTTATTTCTCCGTGTGAAAGTAGCTCCCTTCCCTTCAGTGGGATCAGTCACCTGCTTAACAGTAAACACATACTTAAGAGTTCTGCTGAATTGAGGCCAATGGATTGCTGTAGTCTGATAGGCTGTGTCTACACTAGCCCCAAACTTCGAAATGGCCACGCAAATGGCCATTTTGAAGTTTACTAATGAAGTGCTGAAATGCATATTCAGCGCTTCATTAGCATGCGGGCAGCCCCGGTGCTTTGAAATTGACGCGCCTCGCCACCGCGCGGCTCGTCCCAACGGGGCTCCTTTTCGAAAGGACCCCGCCTACTTCGAAGTCCCCTTATTCCCATCAGCTCATGGGAATAAGGGGACTTCGAAGTAGGTGGGGTCCTTTCGAAAAGGAGCCCCATCGGAATGAGCCATGCAGCGGCGAGGCGCGTCAATTTCGAAGCGCCACGGCCGCCCGCATGCTAATGAAGCGCTGAATATGCATTTCAGCGCTTCATTAGTAAACTTCAAAATGGCCATTTGCATGGCCATTTCGAAGTTTGGGGCTAGTGTAAACGTAGCCAGAGAGAAATATTTGAGAATCAGGATTTTGTTTGGTACAGGAGACATAATCAGTACCCAAGGATTAAAATACATCATCATGTTCCTGTCTATGTCACAGCATCCATTTCTTACCACTCAGGGACAAGAGGGCTGATTACCAGCTCCTTCCTGCTGATGTTGTAGGAGTTTTCAAATGTTTCTCTTAGAGTGCAGATAAAAAAGCAATTATTATTTTGTTTTAGTTTTGTAAATACTAAATCCTTACAGTACTCACTGAATTGCGCAAGTAAGATTACTGGCTCCATTTACTTTTTTTTAGGTTTCATGATCAGGCTGTGTTTGCATTCAGGCTTAATTCCCTGAGAAAGTCAATCAAACTCTTACTGTACTCTAAGATCACTGAATAAAGCAAAGTGATGTACTAAGACAAACCCTGTTGAACTGCTTAAGCTTCAATTTCCCCCTTAATTTAGCAAATTCTATTACAATACATTATTTTTCTATGTGCAGATACCATTTTGAAATGGTATGCAATGCTTGCAGGAAATAGCACTATTTTTAACTATACCGTTCAATTTTTTTGCAGGTGCCTCTGTGAATAAATCTGTTGATTTATGTCCTCTTGTGGCCTTCCACTATAACAATTTACCTGAGCAAATTAACATTACCAAGTCTCTGGCAATTTATTGGTTGTTGCATGTATCTGATTTCCCCAGTCATCTCCAAGCCTTTTGTTATGCTCTTTTCTATGCATTGAAATGCAAGTAAGGAATTGACTGCCACTAAATTCTTCACTCAGATCCTTCCTTAAGACTCACTTCTTTCCTGATGTCCATGAGAACACAATCAGTCACAATCAGTTTACTATAGTACACACATACCCTGATACAAACTGAATCACTAAAGGTGTGCTCATACCTAAACTGAGTAACCATTGTGGTATGGCTAACCTAGTTCCTGGGCTCCAGGCCTCTGTTCAGTCCGCTAGTCCCACAGCCAGGATGCTGTTGCCCTTCTTGAGACAGAGGATAGGGATGGTGGTCTGGGGGGAACCCAAGCCCCACTCACTCATTCCGGGTTCTGGCCCAGGCACCCTACTGGTGCAGAAGGGCTCCCTTCGCCCTGGACAACGCAACTCTTTTCCCTGGCCGCTTCCCCAGATGATACCCCCGTACCTCCTCCAGGTAGTAGCAGCAGCAGCACATTCCTGCTCCTGGATCAGCTCCCCACATGTGATCAGCCCTTTCTGGACTCATGGCGAATCTCAGGGCTGCCTGGATAGGCTCCTTAGCCCCTTGCTGCTGAGTACTCCTCTCCTCCTCTGCTGTTCCTCAAAAACTCCCCTTACTTCTCTCCACTTGTCTCCTATACTCTCCTCAATCACCTTCCCCTCCCACTGGGCAAAGGGTTTTTTAAAGGCAGTCTTAAATGGGACCAGCTGGCCCCCATTGACCCAGGGCAGCCTCCTCCCCAGTTGCTCCCACTCTATTTGTTTGCCAGCCCTGCTTTTCCCTCTTGTACTCACAGGCATGTGGGTCTGGCAAGACAAGGGCATTTTGCCAGCATGGGCACATCCACATGGCCTCTCTACTGCCGGCACCCTCCTCTGCCGAGAACGAGCTCTCACATGGCTATGCTAATGAGCCATGGAACCATGCTAATTAGCAGCTATTTCCAATTTCGAGGCTGCTGATTAGCACGGATCTGCCAGGAAAGCTGTGCTGTATAGACCCAGCCTGAGAGCCAGGACTGGCAAAATTTATAGGACTATGGGAAAGTTGCCCACACCCATGATAAGTGGACATATGTCTAACTAAAATCATGCCAGACCACAGACATTACCAGACTAGTGACTGCTGAACCAGAAAGGTTCAACCCACACATACCTTATTCTGGTTCCCTTTACTTTTTTCTTCTTCAAACAGGTGCAAGATAAGACTGCAGAAATACTGGGGTTTGCATCCAGAGAAACAAATGAATTGTCATATTGTGTTAGGCCTGTGTTCCACTTAACATGGTATCCTGTCTCAGACAACTGCCAGTACCAGAAGCTTACAAGGATGATACAAGACCCTTTGTATTGTGAATGATTTACCTCCCCACATTTGGCCTCTGTGTAATGCCTTAATATTAGTGATTGGCTTAAGCCCTGAAATATAACTTTCAATTCTCTTTCAAAGCTTTTGCTACCAAAAGTTATTTTAACCTTGACACTCTTGTTATCCAAATAAATGTCATGCCTTATTCATTTGTGGGCTCAGTTATCCTGAGGCAATGAATTCCACAATCTACACATTGCGTGAAAGTATTTATTTTTTATATTTTTTGATTTTTCCATATTTTAATTTTATTATGTATCCCCTTGTTCTTGCATTGTGAGACAACGTCTACACGTGCCCCAAACTTCGAAATGGCCATGCAAATGGCCATTTCGAAGTTTACTAATGAAGCGCTGAAATGCATATTCAGCGCTTCATTAGCATGCGGGCGGCACCGGTGCTTCGAAATTGACGCGCCTTGCCTCCACGCGGCGCGTCCAGACGGGGCTCCTTTTCGAAAGGGCCCCGCCTACTTCGAAGTCCCCTTATTCCCATGAGCTGATGGGAATAAGGGGACTTCGAAGTAGGTGGCGTCCTTTCGAAAAGGAGCCCCGTCTGGATGCGACGCGCGGCGGCAAGGCGCGTCAATTTCGAAGCACCGCTCCCGCCCGCATGCTAATGAAGCACTGAATATGCATTTCAGCGCTTCATTAGTAAACTTCGAAATGGCCATTTGCATGACCATTTCGAAGTTTGGGGCACGTGTAGACACGGCCAAGGAGAGCAAAAGCAAGAAACTTCCTGTCTATATACTGGGACCATTTATTATTTTATAAACTTTTATCATGTCCCTTATTCTTCTCCTTTCTAAAGTAATCTTTTAATATTGGAGGATTTTTTCAGGCCTTCAATAATTTTGCCAAGCTTTCTGAATCCCATCTAATTCTGCAGTACACTTGTTTTGCGATGGCCTGATCAATATCACACAGTATTCTAGGTGAGGCTACACCATTGTTTTATAGAAGAATGTTAGAATATTTCCTTATTATTCTTCATACCATCCTGTGTTGTGCTCTGAGCTCTGCTGTATGTGAAGGACATCTTTCGCACAAGTGTAAGATTATAAGCTTTTTGGGGACGTGACCATCTTATATTTTATATTTCCAGCACTTTTTGGCATTTGGAGGGTCAGCAGAGACCTATTCTACAGAGACCTACTCTATATGTTGCTGAATACTCGTCTCTGAGCCAGCAAAGCACTTAAGCACATGCTTAAAGTTCATCACCACTGTAAGCTGTCCCATCGAATTCATGGCTGGGATGGAGCCAGAATGCTCAAAACCTTGCAGAATTAAACTATACTAAGGCTAGTTGGTATTAAATGGGACCTACAGGGCCAGCTTTGGTTTGGTTTGTTTGTATTTGTGTGCTCCTGCACAGCATTGTTCCTGCAGGCAGGAAAGCCACAGAAATGCAAAAGCAATCTCATTACATTAACTGCAGAAGGAAGTACAACACCAACCTGTGCGTCCATGAATGAAACAAATCCAGTGCTTATATGGCCCTCTATCATGGTAACATCTGAGTGCCTCACAATCTTTAATGCATTTATCCTCAACAGCCCCGTGGCATAGTCAGTTCTATTATCACCATTTTAAAGGCAGGGAAGTGAGGTCCAAGGAGGCTAGATGATTTGCCCAAGGTCACACAGGCAGTCTACAGTCAAGCAGAGACGTAAACACAGATTTCCCAAGTACCACGCTAATACTGTAGGCACTGGCCAATTCTTCTCTATTAGCTATCTTAAACCTCTATAAGGGATGTTGCTGACTGAACCAATTACGTTTAGGAAAAATGAATAGCCTTGTATTTCAGACAAAGATGCAAAACCAGAAATACAAAGCTCTACCTCTGACTGCATGGCCTTGAGCACATAATTTGGAAGAAAAAAGTAGCACGTATATAAAATGGGAAATGGCTGCCTAGGAAGGAGTATGGCAGAAAGAGATCTAGGTATCATAGCAGAGTACAAGCTAAATATGAATCAAAAGTGTGACACTGTTGCAAAAAAAAAAAAGAAAAAGCAAACATAATTCTGAGATGTGTGAACAGAAATGTTGTAAACAAGAACCAAGAAATAAATCTTCCTCTCTACTCTGTGCTGATTAGGCCTCAACTAGAGTATCGTGTCTAGTGCTAGGAGCCACATTTCAGCAAAGCTGTGGACAAATTGGAGAAGCTCCAGAGAAGAGCAACAAAAATGATTAAAGGTACAGAAAGCATGACCTATGAGGGTAGATTGAAAGAACTGGGTTTGTTTACTCTGGAAAATAGAAGACTGAGAGGTGACATAATAACAGTTTTCAAAGGGTTGTTATAAGGCAGAGGAAGAAAAATTATCTTCCTTAACCTCTGAGGATAGGACAAGAGCAATGGTCTTAAATTGCAGCAAGGGAGGTTTAGGTTGGACATTAGGAAAAACTTTCTGACAGGGTGGTTAGCCACTTGAATAAACTGCCCAGGGTGATTATGGAATCTTCACGACTGGAGATTTTTAAGAGACGTTTAGACAAACACCGGCCAGGCAGGGTCTAGATTGGGGTAAGCAAGTAGAGGCCTGTGGGCCAGTTGCTGTTCACCAGGGTTAGCCCCTGGAAGGACATCAGACTACTTACCTGCATAGCTACTCATAGCTCCCATTGGTCCTGCCGTGATTGCAGGGGACTGGGCTTTATGACTTCTTGATGTGCCTTCTGGTGCTATGAGTCTATGATTTAAGTTCTCTTGGTGGCTTAGTGTATTTCTTTATAAGAAATATTCTTTATTACCTATCTCACAGCAGTGACATGAAAATAAATTCCTTAATTCAGGTATGTTTTGAGATGCTGAGGCAAAATGTCTCAGAAATGCAAAATATCTTTATTATATTACTTAGCTAAATGCTACAGCTACACTACTGCAGACCGTCAGCCCCGGAACTCCTCATGAGTGGCAAGGATTAAGGAAGGTAGATGGGAGAAACAGTCTTGTTGACCTTCTTCCATGTAGACAGACATTGAAGTCAACCACTGAGAAGTCAATTTTACCTATGCAATTGGGGTAGCTAAAACTGCATATTTGTGATCAACTTCCGTGTCTACTAGAGACATAGCCAAAGAGTTGACATCTTTACAGAACTGCAGCTCCTGCCTTGGTCAGCTTATACATTTTCAAAGTACCAGGAGGACACTGAACCACACTTTTCACTTATATACTACAATAAAAACAAATGCAAAAACATATTGAATGTGCAGTGCCCATAAAGAAAGCATTAAATAAATTAGATTCTCTTCCTCATGTTTGTACATGAAGCTATATAACGATTGGCTGTGGTTAATGTAACAATAGCTTACATTTATACATCTTTTATCCCTACAGATCATAAATTGCCGTGGAAATGGATATACAGACAATATAACAGGGATCATTTAACCTAAACTAAAATGGAGTCAGAAGTTCTGGGTGGAATTCAGTAGTTTGATGGCACACTATAGCTACAAAACAGTTTGTCACAGGCAGTGAAAAATACTATACCCAGCTGCAGTGCTGGGAAGGAGATGGAATTTAGAATTTATGTTGACTTAATTCTGTAAGTGTCTACACTAAAATGTAGCTCCCACAAATGTAACTCCTCTGCTGTGTCCACTTAACAACTCCTCCTCTCTGAGAGGCATAGCGCTTATGTTGATTTACAGTACAAGCTTGATTATCCAGAATCCTTTGGGTATGGTGATTGTGGATAATCAAATGTTACAGATAACTGAGCAGTGCGAGTGGCCCTGCTCTGGGCCCTGGCAGGGCTGCCACCCTGCTACAGCTAGCAGGCAGCTTGCCCAGCTAGGACTCCAGCCCCACTGCTGCCAGCCCCAGCAAGGCAGTTGGCCCTGGATGGGACACCAGCCATGGCAGGGCTGCTGGCCTTGCTGCCACCAGCAGGGCCACTGGTCTTGGCAAGGATGCCAGCCCACAGCCACCAGGCCCAGCAGGGCAGCCAGCCTCACTGTTGCTGGAAGGGCAGCCTGCGCTGGCCAGGAAACTGGTACTACTGCTGCTGGCAGTGCAGCCAGCCCTGGCTGGGATGCCGGACCCACTGTCACTGGCCCCAACAGGACAGCTGAACTGGCTTCACTGCCACCACCAAGGTAGCTGGCCCCATGTTCACACCACCACTGGCCAAGCAGCCCCAGGGCCACTGGATAACAGACATTGCTGGTTATCCAAGTGCCTGATAACACAGCTTTTACTGTAGTTCAGTTGATGAATGTCAGTGTAGACATCATATTAGTTGCATCAACTTTTGCTGCCTTTCAAAAACTACACCACAATGTCCCACACTGGCAGTTGAATCAATGCAAGCCCTCTGAGGTGGTAGTATATTGATGGACTTAATTTTGTGGTGTAAACTTGGCATAAACTGGAGTTTGACCTGGAGATTAGAACTAACATCCCTGTAATGCAAGAGAAACAGGATGCAGGTACAATAGGTATTTTGATCCTGCTAATTTCTTCACAGTTTTTGTAGGGTGATAACACAATCTGTTTCCAAGAAAAAGTAATGACAAGTTCTGTGGCACTTACAGACTAAAAGATTTATTTGGAGCAGAAGCTTTCGTGGGCAAAGAGTCACTTCGTCAGATGCATGTGTAATATCTTACAAAGTGGGCCTTTACCCATGAAAGCTTATGCTCCAATAAATGTTGTTAGTCTGTAAGGTGCCACAGGACGTTTCATTGGTTTTGCGGACACAGGCTAGCATGGCTACTCTTCCAATATTTGTTACCATGAAAAGAATCAAAGTCTTAACTGAACATATTAAGGGTTCCGCAAGCATAATCAAAGCAAAAAATTCTGCATTGTAGAGAGAGAAACTGTTTTTTATGACTCCTTAACAAAAACAATGAGAAATGAAGTTTTGTGTGAATTGATTTCCAAGTGCAGGTTTACACTGGTTACAAAGAACAATACCTGAGCAGCAATGTGCTTGCTATTATTTATGAAAGAGACTCCAAGTCTAGGAGAGAAGCATCCCAGCACCAGCTGTCTGGAAAATGGGCTTGCAGCAGCAAACAGGAATGTTGTACCTTCTCTGCTCCAGGGAACAGAGATACACATAAGGAAGGAAGTTTCCCTTAGCAACCAGAAATTGTTCATCCCTGCCTGTCATAATGCATGGGTTTTGTTTGCAATCACTCCCCACTTCAAATAGAAGGATCAGGATGTTTAGAGCATCTTGGTCATAAATAGCTAAATTGCTATGCAAATTGTCTCCAGTATGATAGTCATCAGCTTACTAGAGCAAGGTTGGTGTAGCAGGTAAAGGGAAGGGAGGAAAAGAAGAGCAAAACATTCAGCTCTAAACCCCCACACTGACAGGGCACTCAAAGGCTCTTGTTTCTAACAGAACTAGACAGAAGTCCTACCTATACCCATGAGGCTTCAGGCATTAGCTCTGCATTTTTCAGTCATTTATTTGGCCCCTCCATGACTGCTTAACCCCATAATCTACTCTCACCAAATCTCCCACACCCATCATGCATTGTCCACTTCTTCTCTCCCTTGTGACCTTTGACCTCATCTTCACCTTCTCCCATTTCCCTATTCCAACCCACTGTTGTATCTGACACAAACATCACCGATCCCTTCCATGTTTTACTTCCCCCCAGAGGAACTGTAGTGTTAGGTCTTAATCATGGTGTCTCAAGCTTTTTTCAGACTGTTTACTAGACGCTTTTTCCAATTCCAACTCCTTGAATCCTATGTTGATCATCCTTACATTGTAATTTCCAAAATCACGGGGTGAATTTCATCCTAACTCAAGGCCTGCTCTCCACTTAAGCCCTCTAAATAAGGCTTAAATGGGTTTTAGTGGCGAACATCTCTTTGCAAAGGGATTTACCTACAATCAATCAGAGCTGTTCACGAGGGTAAAATCCTGAGCTAGGGTCAATTATCATCCCTCCATTTATTTGTTTATGATAATTCCCACTAGCTAAAGATCTGCCCTGGGTAGTCACAATTGTTGTATATTTTTGTCGTCATAAAATGTTAAGCTATAGAAAATATTTATTGGAAGATGACTTGTTTGTGCTTAGAACCTTTAGCCATTTTAGCTTTTAACTACAAATGCTTCCATTTATACATATTCGCCTTTTCTAATAACAATAGCTTTGCAAGCTTCTGAATCAAAAGTCTACTAATAACTATAACCAGGTGCTTTGTCAAACAATAATGACCACAAGCAACTAAGTATATTCCTGTGACCCAGGCAACTAATATGCCCATTTCATGGCTGGGGAAACTGAAACAGTGATTGAATCACTTGATCAAAGTCAGGCAGGATCAGTGCCAGAGGCAAGATTAGAACCCACGAGTTCACACCTCTCTGTGAGGCTGGTTTTTAATTTCTGGAAATGACAGAAAGGGCCAACATTTCAATTTAACAAGTGAATGGAAAATGAAAAGTGAAAACTGAAACAGATGAGTAATGAGCTCATCTGAAAAGTTTTCTTTTCAAGGTTTGCTCTGATGCCTTATTTGCCCTCAACAACACAGACACAACAGAATCACTTTGAAACAGGCTATTTAAAATAATGAGCAGAGTTTTTAGAGGTTTTGTGGGAGACTTTCAGTAACACCAAAGATATTTAGACCAGATTTTAATGGCGTTCCAGGTCCTAACTCTCATTGAAATCAGTGAGTGTTACGGGCCAAATACCTCTGGCACTCAGAAGCATAAGTCCACAGCTTTCCATGGAACTTGGACTTCTAAATCCCTTAGGTGTCTTTGGAAATCTGTCCTTGTGAACCTCCCTCAGGATGGTAGCAGAGGTCATAAAACTAGCCCAAAGAAAAAACTTAATGCTTTCTCCCGTTCATTTATAAGTACACCGATCTTTCATTTTCCTATGTAAATTAAGTAAGTCCTAAAAGGAGCCTTGCAACATCTGAAACAGTGAAGTAAGCTGAGGAAGGGAGCTTTCAAACCATCAATCTATCAAAAGATGGATTTCACAGCCCTACTATGCACAGTAATCATTTGTTTTGGAGCTATCAAAAAAACAAGACATTTCCAACTGTAGTGGGGCAGAGCAGCTGCCCACTGACCCGGAGGCAGAGTAACCCCTCCAGGAGCCATTTTGGCTGAGCCTGACCTATCCCTATCACCTGAATGGAAGACTGGAGGCGGGGCCAGGATTATAAAAGCCCAGCATGAGGGCTCAGTCTGGTCCCAGCCTCCAGAGGAACCCAAGGTCTGCTCAGTGTTCCCTGCCTGGGAGGCTGAAGACCTGCTAGAACCACAGAAACCGCAGACAGCTGCAGACTGGCCTGGATCCCCTAGCTCCCAGATGACTCCAGATTACCCAGATGTCCTGAGGGACCAAGCTGACCCCGGGAGCAACCCTGACCCCAGCCTGTGCCCTGAGTCCAGCTGGAATCCCAAGACCTGCAAGTGGCTGCAGACTGGATTGGACTGCCTAGACCACTGCCAGTCCTGGCACCTCTTGCACCTCCTAGAGACCACCCTGACTCTGGAGACCAGCTAGACCCCTGGCCCTGACCCCAGCCTGCACCCCAAGTCTGGCTGACACTGTGAGACCTGTCAGTTTCTGAGGACTGAGTCAGGCCACCTGGACCCCAGCTGGACCTGGAACCCCTCAAACCCTGAGACCTAACCAGATGCCCAGGTATGCACCAAGGGGGAGAACGGAAGTGGCCTAAGGGATACTGAGGACTGTTAAAGGGCCTCAGGTCAGTGTGTTCCAGTCCAGATCCCCGCTGACCATCGCAGCAGGCACTGATCTGCTGCGAACAGGGCCTTGGGGCGGGGCGCGGTGGAGTGGGTGGGCCTGCATCCCCCTTTCACCCATCTACTGGGTGACAGTCTCCCCATCTCCACCAACACAGGCAAACGTCTTACATCCCTCCCGACTCAGGAGACAGACTGTTGCTGGGCTAGGGCCTGGGCTCTCCTAGACTGAGTTTGCTGCCTTGCCTTGCACCAAGGCCTGGGCTCTCCTAAACTGGGTTTGCTGCCCTGTTGTGCACTAGGGATTGGGCCCTCCTAAACCAGGTTTGCTGTCCCTCCCTGAACAAGGGCCTGGGTCCTCTGGACTGGATTTAGTCACTGTCTACCCTGACCTAGGGCTAAGACCCCTGAACTGGGGCTATTTCCCCATTGCCCGCCAGATGCGAGGCTCAGCGTCTGAACTAAGGCTGGGGCTAAGAGACTATTGACTTGGGGGTGGGAGGTGTTTGTTTTAATACCTGTGTAGTGGGGTGGAGTGGCTGCCCACTGACTCGGAGGGAGAATAACCCCTCTGGGAAGTCAAACCGGCTACACGAACACACAGAAAGGATAAGTTATCCTTATGGCTATCTCAGTGTATCAAAAAAATAAGATGACTATTGATAATCCAACCCACTGTGTGAAAAGTCCTTGGGAGAAAAATCCTTAGGAACCAAGGAAAACTTCACAGACATTGTTGCACGTGAAAGCCTGAACAGTTGCCATCGCTGTTGCAACTAATATATCCTGAGACTTTGGAACAGTGATTTTGCTGATGTCTGATGAATAGCTAAACTATTCAGCATTATTCTATCTGTATAGCATGAGTGGCTCTGGAATAAACAGGGTCACTTAAAGGGCACCAGTGCAGTCATAAAGCCAGGAGTTGAATGACAGAGGAGCCAGAGATGGGATTCAACCATGTGTTTACTTTGGAGTAATCTATTCTGGCATGTTTAGCCTTGGCTGTGATTCACTGAAGTGAAATTCACTCCTGTACAGAGGGCTAACACAAGCCTAATGCGCCATCAAGTCCTACTTCAGTCCAATTTTAGGACTTAAATTCTGGATAGGACTATTGCACATAAGAAAATTTCACCCCTCAAGGTAATTCCTTATCTGGATGTGCACAGGTGAACTGTGGCAACAAAATACATCCCCTTCAAACCTTGGTGAAGGACAGAGCTGCCACGCAATCCTCCACCTATCACACAAGCTGCTGCACCGTCCTGGAACAGCAGCTATTGATTGTCCTTCTGCCCAACTTGTGAGGGTGCTAGAGGACTGGATTCATATAAGCAGTGATCCTATTGTTCTTTCCTTGGCTGGCTTTCATCTAAGTCATCCACCACAGGTTATGGGAGGATGGCATGGAAACCCTTTCCATGGTGAATATGAGTATTCATCTACCACTGTGTGGTTGCTTTAGTGATGGCTCCCTGTCCATCTTCAATACAGGGTGAAACAGCACAGAGGTCTTGTGTGGAGAGCCAGCACCTAAAGCACTGTGATGTATTTCACACTTTATGAAGGTCACCCCATAATAGGATCTTGGATAAAAACTGAGTCACTCCAAATTTGACCTATTAGACCTATGCCCCAACTGCACCTCTCAGAATCAGGCACGTGAGTAAAGAGATTAGGATTGTGCCCACTGATGTGACAGAAATTGCCAATGCTGAGGATTTTTTTTTATCAGTTCCTGGAACAGTTTCATTATGCTCCACTCTTTCAAAGATGCATAGTTTCCTGATATTAATAACCACTGTCTCTGTCCCAGTGCTGTATCACAAGAACATTGTTATAAGCACAACTGCAATACAATTGATTGCTTCAGAGCAAAAGGAAAGAATCTATCATTAAAATTTTCTCCTACACAGAACAGAATCAAATATGCATAATATAGGGAAGTGATGGGCAACCTGCAGCCGTAAGTGACACACTGGAGTTCTACGTGTGGCCCACGAGATATTTTGTCTACCATTGCTCATGTACCTGGTTGCCAAATTCTGATGGGTTTCATTTCTGTCTTTTTTTTTCCCTATAGGCATTAAAGAAGTGACACAAATTTAAAGCAAGGGCACATGAAGTGAGGGACATATTGTGAGAGCCGTGTGCTCCCTCTCCATATTGTTATAGTTCAATCAAAACACCTCTCAAATTCTAGGTATGCAACTGCAGTCAGCAAAACTACCCTATCCTAGGAGACGTCTTGGTTACAATAATCTGGCAGTCCACTGAGATGAAGGAGGACCTTTCATGCAGCCCATTCACTAACCTAGGTTGCGCCTCATTGTTTGACGAAATGCCCACTTTTGTCTAAAAGTGGGGAGTGGAACAAAGGAACTTGTGGAGGCAAGTGGCAGTGCCAGTTCTATGAGGCAGGAGGAAGGTAGGGCTCAGGTAAGTAGCAATATCAGCCTCAGCCCAGCATAGGGGACAAGTAGGGCTCAAGTGAGCAGTGACGCCAACCCTACCATGACATGGAGGATAGCCAAAGCTTGGGCAAGCAGCAAAGCCAGCCCTGTGCCAGTAGGAGTGTGTGGATGGGTGGCTCAGGCAAGCCCCATGCAGGGTGGGAGCAGGGCCTGGGCTAGCTCAGGCTATGTCCTATTTTTCCTTTGGGAAATATGCTCTGCCTATCGTGGCGTTAAACTCAACAACTGAAATACAAACCCACAGCTCAACACTGAAGACTCCAAGAGCCAGTGAGGACACAAGAATCAGACACAATATACCAGCAGCAATCACACCTGTGCCAAATACGGAGGTAATAATATGATTACCCTGCTCCTCGATAGTCCTATTTATTCATCCAAGAATCACATTAGCTCATTTGGCCACAGCTTCATGGTGACAACTCATTTTCTGCTGCTTATGCACCATGATCCCTCAAGTCCTTTTCAGAGTCACTGCTTTGCAGAATACAGTCCCCCATTCTATAAGTATGACATGATTTCTTTGTTCCCAAAGATGTGACTTTAAATTGTATCTTAAAACACATACTGTTGGCATGCACCCATCTTATAAAAAAATCCAGATTGCTGTATTAGTGACCTAACATCTCCATTACTTACCAGCCCAGCACTCTGTTTAGCTACACACTTCACCAGTGATGATTTTTTGTTTTGTTTTGTTTTCTTCCAGGTCGTTGGTAAAAATGTTAACTTGCATTGGTCCAAGATTCAGTCTCTGCAGAACCTGTAAGAAACAGTTCAATGATAATTTCCATTCACAATTACATTTTGAGACCTATCAATTAGCCCAGAGGTCTGCAACCTGCAGCTCTTTTAGGACTTCTTTGTGGCTCCCAACACTATAAGTGCAAAGTTAAAAAAAAATCCCAAAAAACCCTTCTGATTATTTTTGATAAATGGTGAACGTCTAATAGCCCAACCATGAACAACTCATATCTAAATAGCAACAATATGTAATCTCAAAATGTTGGATAATGCTCCCTTTAGTATGTGCATTGCATTGGAGGATACGATACTGTAACTGTGTCTTCATCATGTTGCTAATAAAGTCTTGATTTTCAAAAGAAAGAGGAGTTTGTGGTATTCCTGCTGTGAAGGGCAACATACATTTTAAGAAAGAAAATTGAAATTAACCATGAAGTAAAATTGGCATAATTAAAGTGGGTTTGGGAGTGAAAGTCAAGAACACAGTAGTACAAACGTATCTAAACTGTGAGGAAACAGAACACTTAAAAAGTTTGTGCATGTCCTGCAGTAAACATGTATCACATTGCAATCATTTTGTGTGAACTGTTTTTAAAATAGGTGTTACAAAAAGTACGGTTTCACCTTATTTGTTAAGGACTGCCTTGTATTCACATGCATTGCAGCTCTTGAATTATTGAGTTTTTACCAAATTCGAAAAACAATGACTCTTCTGGGTATTTTGGTTGCGAACCCCTGAATTAACCAGTTTTTAATCCATTTAATATGTGCCAAGATGAATTAGTATAGCCCTAGTTTCTTGTTGTACAATACCCTATGAAATAAGTCTACTTTACAGAATTCTATTACATCAGCACTATTATCTTTATAAAACTTCAAATATCCTTAAAAAGATATCAAGCGAGTTGGACAAGATCTATTTTCCACAAACTCATGTTGATTGCCATTAGTTACATTACCCCACTTAATTCTTTATTAATTGAGTCCCATATCAGTCATTCTATTATTTTGCTGAAGACTGATGTCCAACTAGTCAGCCTGCAATTAGTCATTCATTCCATTTACCTTTTAAAATACTGGCATAATATTAACTTTCTTTTAGTCCTCTAAACTCCTTCGATATTCCAAACTTTATTGAAAATCAGTATTAATGGTACAGAGAGCTCCTCAGACAGCTCTTCTAAAACTGCACTACTACTGGAATGAAACTTGACTTTCTGTGCCTCAGTTTCCCCATCTGTGTAATGTGAATAATGATAGTTACCTCCTTTCTCAAGTGTTTTGAAATCTACAGAGGAAAAGGGCTATATAAGAGCTAAGTAATATTCTTTTGTTCTGAATTTTGGGAATACTTTAGAAATTATTGAATATTCCCACTGCAAAATGATAGTTCAACATTGTCAGATACAGTCTACCTCCTTCATGCTAAACTGAGTGTCACATGAACTATTTTCCAGAATCTTCTTATTTGTGTTACCTAAATTTCATATAACATTAAACTCTGCACTGCTGCAACTCCCTTATGTATCTTTGCACTGTGATTAGAAACTGCTGCTCCATTGAAACCAACAGATTCCTCGGGTTAGCCAATTGTGCCAACGATGAAGCTGTTAATGTTTGAAAGAAGGATATGTGCTATCAGATGCTATCAGTGGATGAGGGCTGATTAAACTACAAAAATGCAAAGCATCTCTGTAATATTACAAAAAATAATAATCAGAGCGAAAAAACGTTGGGTAATTATGTGAGGCTGCTTTCTCTGCACTATTTGGGAATCCAAGACATTTCAGCGGCTGGTGCTACATGGCATATTTTTAGCAATATTTTGTAATTACAGCATATGTAAACATGATGATAACATTCCCCACAATCATTAAAAGCAGATTTTCATTAGTGCTTTCTCTAAATAAGTCTTGCTATTTAAATAATTTCCCTAATGCCGAACTAAATTAAGTAGGAGGATATCAGAGAAAATTATGGAAGGAAATGGAGGTGGCTAGCACACAAATGGGGATCTGAACTGAGTAATATAAAAAGATAGGCATTGGACTGGAATTCCAAGGGAAAAGAGGCAAGAGGGTAGATTAAAGATTACTTGTAAATGCAGCACAGGAGCAGAACTTAAAGCTACCAAAATTACATGAGAAGAAACCAAGGCTGCAACAACAGACTGTCAATATGAAGGCAGAGGTGAAGGTCCTATGTTTCATATGGAATTAAGAGGAGTATGTCAAGTCGTCACAAATGCCTTGCGAAAAACATTTTGCAAATGAGTGTGAAAAGTGTTTTGTGGTAGGGGTGCCTCATTTAGGGTCTGAGGCTGCGTCTACACTATGAGATAAAAATCAATTTTGCATCAGTTATCCTGACTTTTCCCAGTGCTTGTCCTCACTGTAAATTACATTAGCTCAATTTATGGACCACCAAAATTGACATGATATCGAAATCCTAAAATTGAAGTAACCCGAGGGTTGTAGCATTCTATTTGAATTTAAGAATCTGAATGAAGGGTAGTGAGGATGCGACGTGTCTCTGAATTGAATTCATTAGCCTCCACAGATGTCCCTTATGTGTCCCACAATGCACCACAGTGCTCCACCCTGGCCTCTTACATCTCCACTGTTCCCAATTGCAAAGGAATTAGGCAACAACAAAACCATTACAATTTGGCACCTGTGAGCCCGTGGCTCTTTTCTTTGCTAGGAGCACAGCTGTGGTGTCTGTGGTTCTGTGTATACCCCTGATAACTGCCTTTTATTTCTGCACTGCCTGGTGCCAGCTGCTGGCCTCTTGTACCATGTGTCAGCTAGGCTGCAGGTGGCAGTTGTGTTTGTCTGGTAATAGGAGAAACTTCTTTTCAGCCGTTTACATGTTGTCCTGATCCCCACATCCCCTCTTTTCTCTCCCCCTGGAGGCGCCACATAGTCTGGAACATCTCTGCACCCAGCTGCAACACGTAGCTTGGCCCTGAACCAATAAAAGGATGTGCTGATCAAGGTGCCAGGAAGATTGCGTGCAATGAGGGTCACAATTTTCAGGGGCTGGCTGTAGTTGAGGCTCTTTTAGACGCCTGGGGGATGCCTCCCTCAGCAGTCATGATTTTGAGGGGCTGGCTGTAGCCAGGGGTCTTGTAGCCACCCTGAGTTACATACGTCTCAATAAAGGCAGTGTATTAGCTATACAATTACTACATTCGTCGAAGTAAGGCTTGCAGCAAGCAACATTCATACCCTAAGGGTCTTCTTTTCCAGGTGGAAACCTGGCTGTAGTCTGGGGTATTTTAGTCTGAGGAATCACTCAAGTTTCAGTGTAACAACCGTCTCCACTTTGACATAAGGGTCTTCTTTTTCAGGTGGCCTAAATCCAGATTCAAGTCTGAGAGAGATCTGTGGCCGATCACAATTTGCGTGGCTGCCAACTGAGTGCTGTCTTTTAGCCGCTCCGGCCCATTACTGATGATTCATTTAAGTTTCAGTGTAACAACCGTTTCTACTTAAGCATACTTAACATGGCAGGGGACAGAGGGGAATGAAATGTGGGAAGATGGCATCATATACCCACATCTACTTGTGGGGCAGAACACAATGGGGCTCAGTGAACTGTGGGATAGGTTCCCATAATACACTATACCAGCACTCGATTTAAGCTCAATTTAAGCTACATGTGTGTGGCAACAGTAAGTCAATTTTGTGGGGAACAGGTGGCTAGGTGAAGATGCTCAAAATCAAAAGGATAAAACCCAGTGTTAAGAAATCTGCAACTCTAACTCCTATGCAACCAATCGCATTAGAATCCCTAGAGCAGAAATGGGCAAACAAGAACTGTGAGTGGATGACATGAGTGGCCCTCCTTCATCTCAGTGGGCTTCATGATTGAAATCCAGTGGTGGGCAACCTGTGGCCCACTGGGATTCCATCTGCAGCCCAGGCACTCCCTCTCCCCGCTTGCCCCATGCCTCTCTCACACTAGGGCACTGGACCCCTGCCCTTCCTAATGCTCCCCCTCCTTCCCAGCACTTTTGGAGCACAATATATCTGCTGATTTGTGCTCCATCCCCACTCCTTAAATTTTACAAGAATGTACACAATATCTCATGACCACAAAATGATCATGTGAATACTGTGACCATTGGATAAAATATAAAATCTAATTAGCTCTTGATCCATAATGTAACATTTATAATACAGACTAATGCTTATAAATACCAATGCCTATTATAAAACAAATTATACCATTAACATTAAATTTAAAGGAACTTCATCAGGTTAATTTCTAAAAATATTCCCTATGTTATTAATTACCCCTACAACTGTTTAAAAAAGGTAAAATTCAACTTATTTGTGATTTGTGCTTTTTAATTTTTGCACTAGGCAATGCTTTGAAAATAGACTAATTTCACACTTGTTTTGAGTCAACTTCACTTTCAAGCTCTCACAAACTGGGCAAATTCTGAAATCTTTATTTGTAAATAAGAAATTGTTCAGATTTAAACAAAACATCTCATTTTCACTGAATTAAGAAAAAAAACAGGCAAGTGTTGATTTGTATTAGTGTTTTTAAAGCTCTTTCCCACCAAACTTTATATGATGGACCTAAGTGAACCTTCACAATCTCCATGTAGACAAATTAAATTCTTATAGCAATGATTACATCTGTCATAGACTGATGTTTTATACAAAAATAAGTAGCAGATGTTTCATTTAACAATTTAACAAATCAGTGGATCAGTATATATAGTCAAGCTAACCATGGGCAATAAATTGCTAGTCAGATATAAGTTAACTTGGGATGTCAACAATTTAATACAATGTCCAATATGAGATGTGTCAAGAGATTTACAGTGATCTGATAAAAACCTCAGAGGACTGATGCAGGGAATAATCTGCAGGAGGTGCAGGGAGAGGTCCTGCATTTTAAAGCTTTTTGTTCAGTCCTGGCTTTAGTTAGTCCTAGAACACAGTGTTATATAATCAGTGTTTGATTTTGTTTCGATAAATATCACCATGAATTTACATACAAGAAACGTCTGGTTGACCACTTTTGTGGGAAATAATAATACTGCTCTGGGTACACACTGCATTCAGAGTTAACTGAGAAAAAAGGCATTTAAGCACATATTTAAAATTAAGCATTTAGGAGTGTTTTTTCTTAATCAGGGATTATGTCTCTGTGTTTGCTATGGCTATGACTTCCACAAGAAAAACCATGACGTCTTTTTTCTATAGAAGCCATGTGCTTTTGTCAGCCCTTGAACGAGCTCTTGAATGAGCAAAAGCAACAATAATTGGTACTAATTTGCTTCTCCATTGTAGTGAAGGTTCAGATTTCAATGGTTTTAAACTACCAATTAAATGTCAAACCTGTGATATTTAAAGAGGCACAAAGGAATTAGCTATCCCACTCTCATTCAAAGTCAATGGGACCTAAAGAAACAGACAGATATCCAGATGCTTTTGAAAATCATACAAGGCACCTACAGTACTTGCATCTTTAGGGACCTAATACCTTTAAATATCTGGCTCTGAGTTCTTAATTTCCTCAGCTGTTTCTGAAAATCTTATCCTAAGCATTTTATTGTAAAATAAAGGATTTTATTTGACATTTTATATAATTTCACACAACAACTTAGTATTAATTAAAATATGGTGAGCCATATGGTGACTTTTCCCTTTTCTAACAAGCATTAGGACTTTTGCATTATTTTTATCATAACTTTTCTTTTAACTGAAGAACCATCCTCAGAGAGAACATCAGAGTACACAGATACCACTTCTTCAAAATAGTTGGGCCACACATAGGGTGCGTCTACACTAGCCAGCTACTTCGAAGTAGCTGGCACAACGTCGAAATAGCACACGTAGCATCTACATGCACCGTGCACTATTTCAATGTTGAAATCGATGTTAGGCAGCAAGATGTCAAAATCGCTATTCCTATCTGAAGATGGGACTAGCTCCCTACTTTGACGTTCAACGTCGAAGTAGGGCGTGTGTGGACGATCCGTGTCCCACTACATCGAAATAGCAGGGTCCTCCATGTCGGCCATCAGCTGAGGGGTTGAGAGATGCTCTGCCCAGCCCTGCAGGGCTCTGTGGTCGCTGTGTGCAACAGCCCTTAGCCCAGGGCTTTTGGCTGCTGCTGCTGCTGCTGCAGCTGGGGATCCATGCTGTGTGCATGGGGTCTGCAACTGGTTGTTGGCTCTGCGGACCTCGTGCTGTGCAGGCCGAGTGTGTCTGGGAGGGGCCCTTTAAGGGAGCAGCTTGCTGTTGCCCCAGAAGGGATAGTCAAGCCTGTGACCCCACCCACAGGCTTGGCTGGCCCCTTGTTTTAACAGGGAGAGCTTGTGTGTGTGGACGCTTCACATTTCCTTCCAGGGCGGCTCCTTTTGACATTCCCTGTCTCTACTTCGACGTTGAACATTGAAGGCACCAGCCCCGGAGGACATGTAGACGATACACGTCAAAGTAGCCTATTTCGATGTTCTTACTTCGAAATCAGCTACTTCGACATAGTGTGCTAGTGTAGACATAGCCATAGAGACCTACGGGAAGCAACAGGACCTTTCTACAAACAGAACTATTTACAATAAAAACTTCACAAAACAAATCAATCCCACAACTTCACATGTAGAGCAGAATCACAGAACAGCATGTATCCCATTACTCACCTTTTCCTTTGCTCCAATAAGCCCTGCCTGTGTTTTTACAGTTCAAAACCTCATTGTAATGCTATCCCCTCCTCCACCCATCATGCATTTTTTTGCAATCACAGTTACCAAGCAATAAATATCATGCATTGGTTTTGGATAATAAATAGACAGGGAGAGAAATGGCCTTGCTTCTGCAGCTACTTCTGTTGTAATGGGTACTTACAGAGAGCTGGAGCATTGAGCTTAAACTGAGGGAGCACAGCATGTGCATGTCTGTGCTTTATATTCTGCTGTTACCTTAAAACACATTTGGAGAACAGCTCCTCAGGAAGAAACCGCTACTATTCAGCTATCTTTGCATACATCTTGATCTTCCTTCCCTCCCTCTCACCACAGCACACCACTGACTCTTTATCAGCCTCCTTGCAGGCTGGTGCCAAGTGTTTAAGCTCCCAATCTGGGTAAAAAGACAAAAGCTGGAACAATCTGGATCCTGCTGAACTGCCAGATCTAGCCAACTTCTGGCACTAATGCTCAAGTTTTGCCATCAAAATAAGGAACAAATCTACCCATGCATGGCACACCGAAAACTCTATATCCTGGCATACCCGTTTGCACGAGTGGCACAAAAACCCAGATCTGGCACATGGATTCCGACTGATTAATTCAATTTTTGGACCTGATGCTCAAATGACTGGCTATGACTACAAATATAGTCTCTCCAACTGCACCAAACATTCATGACCTTAAAATCACAGAACATGAGTCCTATAAAAATCATAATCTGACAAATGGAGCCACCCGGATATTAGCACAATTGAGGGTTTGTGGCCCAAAATAGTGATCTAAATAGAAAATAAGTGTAGCTGCTCCTACTTCACAGGAAAAAATTGGATCCTGGTGTGTTCTGGCCTCACTGCATTGGAAACATGCAAATCTGTAAGATGGATCCAGCCTGTTTTTAACCTCAATCTCCAGCATTCATTCAAATTGGCAAAAAATAGCAACTTCCTATTCACCAAAAATCCGCACCCTGTGGTAAATTTGCACAGCAACACTGCAAAACATGTGTTTCTGGCATTTGGATCCCTACACCATTCAGCTAATTTATATCCTATTCCCCAGAACTTAACCAGTTAAATAGAGAAAACCTGCTGCTTCAACTCCACTGCAAAAATTACAATTCCCTATATTTCTCTGTTCAACATGATTGCATAGACATGCTTCTAGTATTTGGATGTGGATCCTGAAATGTTAAGTCCACTTTTTCACATATATTCCCCAATATTTTCTTCCAGATTTAGAGAGCATAGCTGTTTCCATGAGATGTTTATATTCCGTGGATTCTGTTTCAAGAAAAGATGTAATAATGTAAAACTTTTATCATGAGTTTTATAGATACAGCCAAATTCCATAATGTCACGCTGAAAACTGGCAGTCAAACTGGGTAAGCAGGTGTTCATAATCACTTTAAAGGGGGTTTGAACTCATCAGCTTTTGACTGAGCTTTTCAAAGCAACTTATGGAAATTTAAACAAAAACTTACGTTAATTTTAAAACACCTTTTAATAGAAAATGTGTGTCTAATTATCGTAGGGTATCTACCGCAGGCTATGTCTACACTATGAGATAATATCGATTTTAAGTCATTTAGCTCAATTTTTCCAAGTGCCTGTCTTCACTGTAAATTCCATTTAGCAAAATTTATGGTGCACTAAAACTGACATAATACTGATATCATAACATCATAATAATCTGTCGGGTGTAGCGTGCATTTCAAATTTAAATTCAAAATTTAAAATTCTAAAGGAAGGGTAGTGAGGAAGCGCCATGTCTTTAAATCAAATTCATTAACCTCCAGACATGTCCCATATGTGCCCCACATATGCAGAGGAATTAGGCACTAGGAAGACCATTTCAACTTGGCACCTGGAAGCCCACAGCTGAAGGGCCATGAAAGGCTGAAAAAAATCTTCTTTTTGTCTGCTAGCAGCATAGCTGTGGGGTCTGTGGTTCTGTGCATATACCTGCTAGCTGCCTTTCTTTTTTTCTGCACTGTCTGGTGCCAGTCACTGCGAGGCAGCGAGGCTGTGGGTGGGGATTGTGCTTGTCTGATAGGACGAGAAACTTCTTTTCAGGTGCTTACGTTTTGTCCTGACTCCCACATCCCCTCACTTTCCTATCCCTAGAGGCACCATGCAGCCTGGAACCTTCCCACACCCAGCTACATCACATGGCTTGACCCCGACTCAATAAAAGAACATGCTGCGCAAAGTGACAGGCAGCTTGCACGTGGTTAGGGTCCTGTAGCTGGCCAGGGGAAGTCTCCCTGATCAGTCACGATTTTCGGTCAACAGAAGAAAATACTCTGTCACTAGTGCGCCTGTTCTCTCAGAGGAAAATTTTGGATGGGCTTTAGCCAAAGGACAAGGGGCTGGCAATAGTTGTGGGGGGTCTTTTAGCTGCCTCAGGGAAGTTGCCCTTGGTGGTCACAATTTTCAGGGCTGGCTATAGTAGAGGGACTTTCAGCCGCTCGGGGGAAGTCTCCCTCGGTGGTCATAATTTTTGGGTGCTGGCTGTAGCCAGGGGTCTTTTAGCCACCGGGGTAAGTCTCCCTCGGCGGTCATGATTTTTGGCTGATGGTTGTAGCCAAGGTTCTTTTAGCCACCCCTAGCCATAACTGTTTCAATTAAGGCAATGTAGTAGCTATACAATTACCACAGTTCTTGAAGTAAGGTTTGCAGCAGGGAATGTTCTTGTTCTGAGGGTCTTTTTTGGCAGATGCAAACCTGGCTATAGTCTGGGGTCTTTTAGCCTCCCAGGGGAAGTCTCCCAGACTGGAAATGATTTTCAGGGCTGGCTATAGTCTGGGTTGTTTTAGCCACCCCGAGCCATAACTGTTTCAATGATTCTTTGCCGTTTCAGTGAAGCACCCATGTCTACTTAAACATATTCTTCTTCTTCTAAGGGTCTTCTTTTTCAGGAGGTCTAAATCCAGATGCAGGTCTAAACAATAGATCCCAGCCTAGGGATGCTGTGAACAGGGGCAGGTGGTCGGTCTCACTGGGAGGTCATGATTTTCGGGGCTGTTGTAGCTGGGGATATTTTAGCCACTCTGAGCCATAACTGTTTCAATGATTCTTTGCAGTTTCAGTCTAACACCCATTTCTGCTAAACCAGATTCTTGTTCTGAGGTCTATGTCCAGATCCAAGCATGCAAAGATCCAGTGCTTTTACATACCATTTTCAAAAACCTGTCAGTTGGGAAACCCAAAATCTTTTTTCGAACCATTCTGAAGCGCTTTACTACACCTCCCCTCCACTCAATTATAAAAAGCACATCTCTTATAAAGGCAAAACAGACCTTGTCTGGAAAAACGGATGTTTGTTTAACATGGCAGGGGAAAGAGGGCAATGAAATGTGGGAAGATGTCGACAGATACCCACATCTACTTGTGGGGCATTTTTTTTCCCACACTGCACCAGTGAAAATAGCCAGAATGCTATGGGGCTTAGGGAACTGTGGGATAGGTTCCCACAATACACTGCTGCAGCACTCAATTTAAGCTACTTATGTGTGGCAGCAATAAGTCAATTTTGTGGGACACGTGGGAATGTGAGGATGCTTAAAATCAAATTGATAAAACCCAGCATTAATAAATCAACGTTAAGAAAAATCAATTTTAACTGATACTGTAGACACAGCTCCTGTGTCTACATAACATACCTGCTATTTTGAAATAATTTCAAAATAGCAGTTGACTTATTTCAAAATTGGTAAACCTCGTTCCACAAGTAATTGCACCTATTTCAAAAGAGCTATACTGAAATAGGTACTGTTAAGACAAGGAATACAGCCTATTTCGAAATAAGCCATAAGGCGTCCAAAGGGTCTATTTGAAAATAGGCTCCATGGCAGTGTCTACACTTGCATTCCTCTTTCAAAAAAGGCATGCAAATGAGGGGAATTGAATATGTAAATGAGGTGCAGATTTACATAGTTGGTGTCTCATTTGCATATTCTTCTTTCAAAAGAAGAAAAGCAGTGTAGACATGGCTCTTTCAAAAGTAAACCCCATCTTTGAAAGAACCCCTTTCCTTTTTTATAAGAAGGGTTCTTTTGAAGATGGGGTTTACTTTTGAAAGAGCTGCATCTACACTGCTTCTCTTCTTTCGAAAGAATATGCAAATGAGGCACCAGATAGGCAAATCTGCACTTCATTTGCATTTTTGATTCCCCTCATTTGCATGCCTCTTTCAAAACAGGAATACAAGTGTAGACACAGCCTGGCTGTGTCTACACTAGCCCAAATCTTCGAAATGGCCACGCAAATGGCCATTTCGAAGATTACTAATGAGGCAATGAAATGCATATTCAGCGCCTCATTAGCATGCCACTGGCCGCGGCTCTTCGAAATTGCCACTTTTCGCTGCTGCGCAGCTCATCCAGACAGGGGTCTTTTTCAAAAGGACATTGCCATCTTCAAAATCCCCTTCTTCCTATGAGCAGATATGCATGGCCATTTTGAAGATTTGGGTTATTGTAGACGTAGCCCCTGTGTGTAGATGCTGTATTTCAAAATCGCTAAGTGTTACTTCTAAATGCATTTTTATGTGTAGCAGGCTTATTTTGAAATGAGCTCTTCCAGAATAGTTTATTTCAATATAAGGCTGCTGTGTAGACATACCCTTAGATTCCTTTGAAAATCTTGCATGTTGGATAAGTTTATCTGATATAACAGGATTGTCCCTTTGATGTCTTTCTAGAAAGTAAAACAATAGAGGTCTTGGTGAGAAAAAATGGGCTAGACCTTGCTGGATCCAGGTCCATTTAATTAAAATTTTCTTCAACGTTCATGTGCACAAGAGCCAAATTTGTACAATGAGGTGGGAGCTACATGGTCCTTGTGAAAAGCTCTCTGATAATATCTGTCCACTGTGCAGCAGCATTCAGAAAAGCTAACAGAATGTTAGGAATCATTAGGAAAAGGAACAATAGTAACACAGAAACTATCACAATGCCTCTATATAAATCCACGATATGCCCAAATATTGAATATTGTGTGCAGTTCTGGTCATGCCTTCTCAAAAAGGTTATTAAATATATCAGAAATGGGAAAGATACAGAGAAGGGCGACAAAAATTAGTAAGGTTATGGAACAGCTTCCAGATAAGGAGATATTAAAAAGACTGGGACTGTTCAGCTTGGAAAAGAGACAATGGTGCAGAAAAAGTGAAGAGGGAACTGCTATTAACCCCTTCACATAAGATCCAGGGATCACCAAATAAAATTAATAGGTAGTAGGTTTAAAATAAACAACAAAGAAGTACCTTCTCACATGAAACAAAAAAAGCAGGCATGTAGCAACTTAAAGACTAACAAAACAATTTATTAGGTGATGAGCTTTCGTAAGGCAGACCCATTTCTTCAGATATGGAGTGGGTCTGCCCCACAAAAGCTCATCACCTAATAAATTAGTTTGTTAGTCTTTAAGGTGCTACATGACGGCTTGTTTGTTTTGTGAAGATACAGGCTAACACGGCTACCTGTTTGCAACTATTCCTCACACAACACTTACTGCCAAGGGATGTTGTGAAGGCCAAATCCAAAACAGGATACAAAATAATTAGACAGTTTCCTGGAGGATAGTTGGTCCATCTACAGTGATTACTCAAGATGATCAGAGATTCAACCACATGCCTGTGTGTCCTAAACCTCTTATAGCTAAAAGTTGGGAGTAGACAGGAGGGGTACATAACTTGATAATTGACCTGTTCTGTTCAATCTGTCTGAATCATCTGTTGTTGGCCACTGTCAGAAAACAGGATACAGGCTGAACCTCTTTAGACAGGCACTCTCTGGTCCGGCAACATCTGTGGTCTGGCACAATTTTCACTAGCTGGATGTCCACTTATCATGGGTGTGGCCAAGTTTTCAATGGTCCCATAAAGCTTTATAGACAACAGTCCTGGCTCTCAGTGTTTCATGCTGTTATTTAGCTCTCAGTGTTTCTCAACCTTTTTTAATGACTTACACCCTCTTTAAAAATAGTGTAAGTACCCCTAGACTTCTCTTGCATACTCCCAAAGGTATGCGTACCACCGGTTGAGAAACATGGTCCTAAGGTAATCTGAGGTCTTGAAACAAGTGCCATTCAACCTTTCCAGACTACTGTGCCCTCTTCAGGAGTCAGATTTGTTTTGCATACTGCCAAACTACACCTCACTTAAAAAACTACTTACAAAAAACATGCAAATATATCAGAGAAGACTACTACTGAAAACTTGTTTTCTACCATCTACCATCAAATAACCGTATTGGGATAGAAACATTGTACATACATTTCAGACAAAGGTATATGAAGAAGTGGAAACAAGTCATTGTCTCAATTAACTTTTAGATTGTAGTGACTTTACTAGAGTTTTTATGCAGCTTGTTGTAAAACTAGGTGAATATCTAGATGATCTTATATACTACCTGGAAGACTTCGGTGGGCCCCCTAGGGTGCTCATACCACTGGTTGAGAAACAATGCTCTAACTTACCGGCAAATATCTTCTAAAAGCTCAGTAAACCGTGGAAGTGTTGGTAATGCTGCTAGACGATATTGACTTCCCACTGTCAGTCAAATTCTTTTGCTCAGCAGTGGCCAGGCCTGATGGTGCCAGACTACAGAAGTTCAACCTGCACTGGGACAGAGAGATCATCAGTCTGTTCCAGCCTGGCTGTTCTTACATTCTGTACTTTCATCATAGAATTTAAAGATTAGCAGCCAAAATATTGCTAGTGCCAAGTGCCCGATCCATGCTTTTGTAGATTTGCTGAGCTGGTTTGCTAGAGAGTCTGGAAGTATTTTTCATAGCTGATGCTATGATTTTGTTTCTCCACACAGCAAAATTTGAGGGATTGGGATTAAATTATCAGCATCCAGAGATTTGATATATGTTTAGACTCCAGATTTTTCTGGACCAATTACACCTGTTTTCCATCTAGGGTGCACAGTTTGGTGGAGACCAAAAATGGACAGGCTGTAGCTGCATCAACATGTTGGATGGGGGTTTTGCATCACTCCTGCCTTGGGATCCTAACTACTTTATTTTTGATGCACCAAGGGGAAGTAACCACATGCCCTATTCAGTAACTGGGGTCAGGGCCAAAACTTGGAGGGTGGGGCAGGATCCATGTGTCAGACCCAGGTTGTGTGGCGCTCATGATTCGGGGTGCGCCAGCATATAAAATTTTGCAGTGCAGCGGGAGCAGCTTGGTCCAATCCCCAAGCTTCAGATCAGTGGCTATCGGGACTCAAACAGGCTTGGATCCAGCAGCAGCCTGGTGCCAGTTCCAGGTTTTTGCGCTGCTCCTGCTCCAGGACAACTCCAGGGCCCAGATATTTTCTGGTGCAGTAGCAACCCACAGACTTACTAGCTATTTTGATGCTGCAGTTCTGGGGTCAGAGGGCCAAAGACCGTCAGGAAGCAGCGGCGGGATTTCCCCCCTCCGCCCTTCAGTCAGCTGTTCCCGCTCTTCCTCCTGGGTTTGCAGGCAGAACGCTGGCGCCGCACCCGCCGCGCGCGCGGCTCCAGATAACGTTCCCCGGATGCCGCGCGCTCCCTCCGCTGCAGGGGGAGGGGACAGGGAGGCTGTGGCTCCTTCCAGGAGGAGGATGCGCGGACGGGGACGCCTTGCACGGGGAGAGGAATGAAGGAGCCAAGCAGAAAACCAGGAAGAGTCCGGCTGAAAAGGAGAGGAGAGTTGTAGAGGCTCCAACGAGAGCAAGAGTTTGCATCCACCCCCCTGTGCTCTCTGAGCTCCTGGTTTGCATTGGAAGCTCCCTGCTCTCCGTCCTGCCTGCCGCTCCTCTCAGCACCCCAAGAAGGAACAGCTCCTTCGCAGTTCGCAGCACTGCATAAAAAAGGAAGCAGTCCGGGTCGCACGGGGCAGCTAAAAGCAACACAGCAGCAGCTTCCAGCACAAACTGATCCCTTTGCAAAATCCGATTATTCAGTTTTAGCTGCCCCCCTTCCCTCCTTTTTCTTTTCTCTTTTCTTCTTCTTATTATTTTTTTTTGCAAGTAAACAACAACAAAAACCCTCCTCAACCTGCCGGCCTCAGAGGGACCCCAACCAGGCAAAGCAGAATGTACCAAGGACACATGCAGGTAAGAAGCTACATTATGAGAAGCGTACTTAACTGGCTCTGCGGAAGGGCGATTCTGCTAAGTTTAGGTGGGTTGTGTGTAAGAGAGGGTGGGGGTTCTGCCTTCTCACTATGCAACAGGTGAATTGGTGCAATGGGGAAAACGCGACCGGGGTTAGCCAGGCGAAGGAGGGGTTGGAGAGATCTGTTAAACTTTACCACTAGCTGAACTTTGGTGTATATTTGTTCGTTTATTTCGCTCCTACTTTCATGTTCACGTAGGATCGTTCATAGAGAGCCAAGTGATCATTCCAGGAGACACGTTCAGTGGAGTGTTTTCAGCTGACACGCGTCTCCTGCCACCCTCTTGATGCATCCGTCCCTCCATGTATGTCATGTGAAGGGCAAACAGTAAGGGGAGAGGCAGAACGGGAAGCTTTGCAAACTCTGCATGGGTTGCAATCTATCCCAAAGCCGTGCATGGCTTTCTTCTTACTGTGCAGACAGAGGGTGTTCAGAAGTGATCGGTTTCCATTCCCATATGATGGGACGGGGATTCATCTCGCTAAGCAGGAGGATGACTGTGGGGTGGAATTTCAAACACACGTCTAAGCGACTTCAACGTTGTGGGTGGAAGTCCCGGCTCCTGGTGCTGTCGATCTCCATCTCTGACTTTCCCTGCTGCTAACTCACTAGTGCTTTGGACGTGATTATTTTAACCTTGACTCTCCTCTCCTTCACGTGGCTGTTCCTTTAAAAGCCCAGCTGTAGGATGGAGAACAGGAGGACATAGTAAAGAAGCACGGAAGTTGACGCTAATCTCTCAGAGCTGTTTCTTTGCATCGGGACCCAGTCCGGCTTCTTGTTCATGGAGTTAAACGATCACACACATTTATCACCTGCAGTGGCACCAGTCGGGCATGCAGCATGTGTGAGGGTCAAAGATGTTTACTTGTACTGCAGGTTAGTAACTGCAGTACTGGGAAGTACTCTTTTGTATGGGTCCAACTGCAGTGTTTCAAGATATTCGGAATACTTACTACAGACTTAATTCAGTGTCACAAAACATAGCAGTTAAATAACTACCCTCATTCAGTACCTTCTGCTTTCCAAAAATTGAATGCAGACCAGTTGTTGCCTTCTACTGAACTGTATTACCTAATCTCTGCAAATAAGAATTGTTGTGTCATGCTATTACTTGTGATTAAATAATAAAACATAGGTTTTAACTAGAAAAGCAATGGCTGGAAATAAGCATACTACTACTTATTAAGGTTAGAAATAGGTTAAAGTGTGTACTGTTTTCCAGCAACAATAAAGTAGTTGTATAAATAATATGATTGAAATGGATAGCAGGCAGTATGAATAAATTTTAAATTTTGAATAAATATAGATGTTAGAAGGGAAATGTGATGATATATTAATATCCTAGGAAATTTCAGTATATTACATGCGTCATAAAACAGGGTATTTTAACAAATACAATTTAAAAATAAATTTAGAACTAGAGTTCTCATAGAAAACTCTGATCTAAACATATAAAAATCTTATATTAAAATACACAATTTTTAATCTCATTAATTAAATATTAACCGAACTCACTTAAAATATTACTACATTAAAATTATATGCAGTATTTTTGTAAAATGTAAAAAATAAATCTCTTGTCCAATTAAGCTCTTTAATATAATTTAATTTGCTGCTGTCACAACATGAATCATTAGGGTAGAAAGGCACCAAAAAGACTTTTAAAAAACTTTTATAAAGCATCTTCATGTTTGGTAATTACTTAATTCCTGAGGCTACAAGTGAGTCAAATAAAGAAATAGAAAACTAATTAATCTGTAATGGACTGATCTGCTATTAAATTTATTTAAACCACCTTGGAAGGCAAACTACTAAAGTTTTATTCAACTACAGCATTAATCCAGGTCCCAACAAAAAAGGCAAAAGCATCAATGAAACTCCAAGCCCTTTTGGTTCCACTTTACTCTTCTACAAAATTAACTACTCAGCGAAATACAGTAACATTTCAGCTAACTTTGGGGAAAGCTACAATGCTTGGAAATGCTTAGGTCTGATTGTGACTGGCTTATCAGTTA
This sequence comes from Carettochelys insculpta, assembly GCF_033958435.1. Lineage (NCBI taxonomy): Eukaryota > Metazoa > Chordata > Testudines > Carettochelyidae > Carettochelys > Carettochelys insculpta. The sequence continues at coordinate 43,153,220 of NC_134146.1, read as the reverse complement.
CAAGTTATGTGGTGTGTAAAACTGCTTAAAAACAGATAATTAAAAGTAATCAAGTTCAAAGAGTTCCTGAGCATTCGTAGTTCCCATTGATTTTAAAGTGAGGCATGCGCCTAAGCATTTTATTCAGTTGGTGCCTAAATATGGATGTAAGTAGCTAATTGTGGACACCTGTATTTGAAAATATTGGCCATTTTGTGTAACACTTCATCCTGCATTTTCTAGTCAGAAAAACCTGCCACTGAAGTCATTGATGGTAGAACAATGCTGAATTAAGTCCATACATATATAAGTGCTAGCATACCGATACTCATTTTCCTTTTTCCCTAAGTCTTGATTCTTGCCTTTTCCTACATAAAGCTAAAATATACCCACATTTCCCAAGTCCAGTTACTTTAATCTGAATGTTGACAAATGTTTCATTAATCAATTGTTATGATTTAATTACTTTCTTTGAAAACTTTTGCAAGATAAGACATTTAGATATACAACAATATAATGAATGAATTTATTGTATAGATTGAGCATTTACCCATTTGGCATATTCGTTATGCATACCCAGTCTCAATCTGTAGTCTCCCTTTGACTGAAATAAACACTGCAAAACTAACTTATATATACCTTGATTCAGAAAAGCACTTGAGCACATGCTTAACTTTAACAAAATTTAACAAACCTTAACTTCCACAAAGAAAAGGTAGTAGGAAAATCCTCAACAATTTATAAAGGAAAATGAAGTTTTAAAAGATAGGCCTGTAATAGCTGTAATCTGCTTTTCGCTGTTCCATCACATTTTCAGGGCAAGATTTCACATCACTTGTACACCCTAGATCAAAGGGTGAGAGAAAAGGAGAAATGAATCTTGCCAGGGAGTCAAAAAGACACATAGGGACAACACTCGGATAAAAGCATTATCTAGCCCCTTCAAAGCCATTTCACTATAACTTAAATAAGTAAACACATATTAGTATTATTTAAGCAACTTTTAAGATCCTTCTGATTTGCTAGATCAAGCCAACTCCTTGTCAACAGAGTGCTGTCTACAATGTAAAAGGTATTGGCACATTTTCTAAGATAGATAATGGCTTCTGAGACCTGATCCTTTGGTAGGGACTTCTGTGGAAGAAGCAACTTCTGGATAGATCCATGGACCATTAACTTAAGTCTTAAGCCTGAAAACATTTACTGAAGTGTATAACTTTACTTACATGAGTTGAGTTAAATCCATTCCTACATGGCTGCAGAAGCAAGGCCTAATCACCTAAAATCTGCATCATTTTTAACAATAGAGTCTAAAATCTGTTGCAAATCTTTTACATTTTATTGCTCGCTGTGTGTAGTGCTGCACTTGGTGCAGATTTCTCTCAAACCTTCATGGGAGTGCCAGGCATGGAGTAAAAGTAAATTATGACTGTGGCGTAGGATTTTTAACAGCAAGTTGCATTATCTTAACTCACTTTCCCTCGAAATCAGTAGCAGAAGTCCCACATCAGTGGAAGTGGAGTTAGGTCACTGTGAATGCTTTTTAAAATCCCCCCCAGCGCGCCCCCTCACATGCCTTTACTCACTCGCTTTTCCATTAAATACATTTTTGGGGAAAGAAGAGCTATTTTGCAGAATGTTGGAATGGTATTTCATATATGTAGCTAAGTGGCTCTGCTGTGTGTAGAGGTGCCACATGTCAGAGAAAGCAAAGACCACTTGTCTGACCACTTGTGGCTATTAATGTTCCTTTGGCAATTTTGCAAGAACAGGGTATTAGCAGTGATGTTCTGACCAAGTTCCAAATCAGATAATTACATTCAGTCTCCCTAATTTTTCCCTGGACAGATAATTGCATAGGTTATTCTCTCCCTGTCTCTGTTATACGGTGTTGTAGTGTGATGCTAAAAAAGTTGCTGTGTTTTACCCTAGATGTGACTGCATTTCAGTTATGGATTAAGTGCCTCCTTTGTATTTCAGCTGAAGAAGCCAGTTCTGCCAATACATACACACACACATCCTGTTGGTCTAGTGATATTAACAAAGTTATCTATATATTTTCAGGGTCAGGACCTAAATGGAGAAGTGCTTTCAGGGCCTTTTGATTGGAAATGCTAAATATTTGTAAGACAAACTAAAAAACATGAAGGAACTATTTTCTGCATGTACTCTGTTAAAACAAGTGAGGACAAATATTTCTGCATACGGGCACTGATTTTCAAACATTTGAGATGGGACTGGCCTGGCTTATCCTACTGAAATCAATGGTAAAATTCTCTTTGCCTTCAGTGGGATCAGACGTAGGCCAATGTTGAGTGATTTTGAAAATCTTATCATTGTTTTGTTATACTTTTAAAATACTACAGTATCCCCAGGTACTGGTTAGCATTTTGAAAAACATAAGAAAACAAAGCCATTCATGAGTTCTAACTGCAAAGCTGTATATCAAAGCAGGGCATTTTATAAATACACTGGGGCTATGGTTACACTAGCAAGTTTTGCCAAAAAACCATGGTGGTACATCCACACACAAATTACGTTTTGTTGACTGTTTGTGGACAAAACTCAGCACTTTCGCCAGCCACTTTCTGCCTCTCAGTCATGAAGCACAAGACTGCTGTCGACAGATTCTGTTGAGATAAAAGCTGTGGGGATGCCCTGAGGGGCACTCTCGGCAGACAGGGCATCCAGAACAATGGGCAACCCTGTTCGCTGTGCTTCTGGGTGCCTGTTTTGCTGAGGGAGCGGCTGGGCAGTCTAGAGCACTCTTCCAATTGGCTTTTGTGTGTAGACATGCTCTGTCAACAGGAGTTTTGTCAGGACATCTCTTCCGACAGTGACTTATGTTGACATCACTGTAGTGCCGGGGTCATCAACTTGCAGCTCCGGAAATTCTTGTTCTCTGTTTCATCAGTTTACTTGCTCAGAGACAAATTAAGTTAGATTCCAAAAACTTGGAAAATCTTGTACTGGCTGGAAGGCTCATCTTTGTGAGATTTCCCAACCCTGAGGATCGAAAAACCCAAGTTCTCACTGTATAATACCATCCTCATTTGGAGAGTAGTGTTACCAGATATGAATTTCTTTAGATGAACAACAGAATGGCACTTGTTAACATTATACCAGTGGTTTTCAATTCTCTGTTGTATTGAACTGGTGGATTTAAATCCAAATCTTATTCCCCTAGGCCCTTCATGTCCCCTTGAGCCATGACCTGGCACTGGTGCCACTATTTGGTTTTCTTCTCCTCGTGTCCTTCTATTTTTTTCCCTCCTCATCATCTAATTTAAACTCTGATTTTTCTTGATTTCTTTTTGCCTCCTTTTCTCCCCACACCACAGGGCTGGTTTTTTTTTCCTGACCCTTAGCAGGGCTTCCATTTTACCACTCTCATGACTTTGTGCTGCTCATGGAGGATATGAATAATCCAAAGCTGGCCCTGCCATGTGGTGCCACCAGGGCCACACATGGAAAAGAAGCCAAGCATTGAGGTTCAGGCTACTTGAATCTACAGCCCCATAAACATAAGATAAATCTGCATTAGGGGGCAGAGTGGGAGAATGAAGATAAGTGTCTTTCAGGGAACTACCTACCACTTTCTTCATGGCCACTGTCTCATCTTTACAGTGTGGACATGCAGCTCTTACTTCACTCGTAATTCCCGTGGGCTAGTTCTTCCCAAGTCTGGGGAGCACTCCACTCCAGTCACTGCAGTTATGTTAAATCTAGAGCATATTTACACTATCTTCTTTGTAAACAGATCACAGTCTCTTGAAAACTGGCCATTTGTGACTTTATCAGCCCCTAAAAGGCATCAGACCCAATATGAATTAGGACCACAAATACAGTCATGTGATTAATTCTCATTTCTTTTCATCATATTGTTTAATTACTATATACAATACATCTATAATTTCTAATCCATACCAATATCATAAAAGTGAGATTATGCTAGTGCAAATTCTGTGTAATTAACTCAGACATATAGACAGCCAGTCCAGTTTCCTCCGTAGTCTCTGAAGACATTTAATCTGGCAAACTAATTAAAAGACATAGTTGTGCCGAGCGGTCAGTTTCAGCAGTTCTATTGAAATAGCCATCTTGCTCTTGCAATGGAATGAAATACCTATCAGTATGTTCTTCACTGCTGCAGTCAAAGTAACAGATGTTGAGTAAATTACAATTATCCAGAACTAAGAACTAACAGTCCACATTTTAATCGGTACATGGAAATAGGCATTGTGGAGTCCTAAATAGATGCACATAAAAGCAATATTAATATTTACCAAAACAAACATCCTCACATAACTGATTCTTGCTAATAGGAGGTACAGTCTGTTCAAGGAGTATGCATAGCCATTGCCAGTTTAAGGATGTAAGTACATGAATGGGTGGATTATGTGCTCTGATCAGTAGATAATGTCCTGTAATGTAATTGCCCATCCCATGGAAAAGCTTCCCTGCAACCTTCTGGTGAGGCCTTGTTCACATAGGGCCTGAACCAAAGCCCACTGAAATCAGTGGGAGCCTGACTGTTGATTTCACTGGACTTTGGAGCAGACTCCTGCATGTCATAAATATGCAGAGCCTTTGTACAGCACCAGCCATAATTTGTCGCATATAGTCCCATGCGTTTTTCTTTATTTTGATAATTCTGGTTTTCTTGAGTTAGCGCTAAAAAAACTCTAAAAGGAAACATTAGTGTTTGACCTGTTAATTATGTGTTCGGCTAATTAAACAAGTGAAGAGCATAGTGATTAGGTCTGAACAACAATGGACCTAAATTGTCCTCCTATACACAAATGGAACTCCCACAGACATCAGTGGGAGTTGCACGGATAGAAGGTCAGCACTGGTGTCTTAGTCCATTTTGCCTTTAATCATGCACTCTTCCCTTCACCAGTCAGGTTCAAAGTTAAAAATTGTCCTGTAGCAACTGCAAAGGTTTTGTGTGTTGATTTTTCTAATCCAACAGTATCCAACTGGTACTTGTATCAAGGAAAGAGGTTAGTGAATACATATTCATTGTTCATTGTGAGTGGATTGAGATATAATTTTTCCCTGTTAAAACCCTACCCTCTACAGCACAGATCAGTGCGTCAAGAAAGATACAAATAATATACTCGCTTTGCAGATCAGAGTTCAAATAACCTAAGTTTACTCAGCTCACTTTTACTAATATAAGCACAGTGAAAAGCATGAGATAAAGACAGACTGCAACATTGGGGGCTTAAAATTGAAAGAAAGCATCAAATTTTGCACAGTGGGCATATTGATCAGTGCTTTTTACACTCAAAAAAGTGACAAGTTAAAGGCTAAGAAATCCTGAAAGAAAGTTGTTCATAGGATTTTAAACAGATGAACTGAAGAGTACTGGATTTTTGAATGCCCGTGACAATGGGACCTCAGTCCTGAGTGGGGTCTTTGGACATTATTGCAATAGAAACAATTAATAAAATAACAGTAATGTTGCTCTAGACATGTACCAGCGTGAGTTATTTCTGCTGTAATTCGCTGAAGTTTGGCTGTGATGTTAACTTTTCCAGTTATAGGTTTCCATTGTAGCAGAGATACTATGTCAGTTTCCTGAGGGCCTGATTCTGCTTGCATTTAAATGAACCAAAAAACTCTTAACTTCAGTGGAAGTAGCAGCAGACCCTGCTTGTTAGGAGGTGTCAACTATGTGAGCTTACCTCATATAAAAAAGTAGAGGCCTCAGATAATTTAATCATGTATTTGATGGCTCAGGTATATTTTACTAGCTAATATGTGATATATAAGCAAGGATACAATCAATATAAAATAGGTTTCGTTTAGTTTGGCTAAAAAGACCCTTTTTCAGTAAGAAGTGTTAAACAACATTTTTGGCTTTCTCAATACCCTGTTATGATCATACGGCCAAATATAACCAGGATAAACAAAAAGAGTTTCCAAAGTCCCAAGAGTCATTGTCAGATATTAAAACTGACAGTTTTGTTATGGCTAAAATATTATATAATATAGGGTGCAGTGCAGAACCTAATATTTGGTCCAAAATTAGTTAGTATTACATACACATTTGTTGGACTACGGACTAACATGGCTACCTCTCTGTTAGTACTACATAGTGAAGCAAAGAAGAGGGGTGTTGATACAAGTAGGGGGCATTTTTGTTTAAAAGAGTACTGAAACTTAAGTCTTTGTCCTTGTGTAGCACTTTATCTGCGTACAGCTTTGTGTGTTTAAACTCTGCTAGATCAATGGATGCTCATCTTCAACAGATCGCTGCTTTGGCACTTTGTGTCTATGCTGACATAAACCCCATCTATCCAGCTATTTTGTTTTCTGAAAAGCCTTTTCCGGAAGTGCGATGGCTTGATATTATGCAGAGCAAGAGATTTGTAAATCAGCACTTCATTTGCATTTTTGATCTCCCGCATTTGCATTCCTCCTCTGAAAGGGGAATGTAGTATAGACACACCCATACTGTTTTCAGTAAATCATCATACACTACTACTGTGAGATGAGCAGAAAGGAAAGTGCTTCTATCACATCAGTAAATTCCAAAACCATTTGGAAAATTCTTGGTGCACCCTGAAGCTTGTGTGTATTTCTACACACATGCACGTTTATTTTACTTGCAGAAAATATGTGGATGTATAAAGGGCCTGATCCAAATCCTATTGCTACCAATTGTAGTCCTTCCATTGGTTTCAATAGCATTTGTATCAGGCCCAAAAGACGGGTGGGAGAGGAAGGCAAAATGAACCTTTCCCCATCCTTCTTGCATCCCTTCACAGGAAGTAGGCACAATCTTAATCCTTTTTGCCCCTAGTTAAGGTGACCATGTTTCACTAGCCCAAATACAGGACATGGGGGGGCAGCTCCCCAGCTCTGGCACCACGGGGGACCTCCCCGCTGCCCCACACATCCAGGCACTGGGAATGGTGTGGCAAACATGCTAGGGCTCCTCCTGGCTCCCCTGAGGTTCAGGGAGCTGGGAACCCAGCAGCAGCCATGCCCCCACACCCGAACATACCCCTATGGCGGGGCCACCTGCTGGCTCCCTCTCTGGCCAGCAGCTGCAGCTGCGCTGGTTGGGGGGAAAGGTAAGTTCAGCAGGGGGCCTGAATATAGGGCAATTAGCTCCTTCATTAAAATAAACTGGGATGCCTTCCTGGCGCCCGAAATATGGACTGTCCCAACCAAAACAGACCGGATGGTCACTTTACTGCTGGTGCTCAAAAGACCCAGGACTCTAGTGCCAACAGCAGCAGTAGAAAACCTGTTGAGGGGAAAGGAAAAATGGGCCAGGGAATGGGAAGTGTGCAGTGGCTCTTGTTAAAGAAATGCTGCCATTGTACATGCTCTTCCAGAGCTGCTGGTGACATTTTTCCTCTACAAGTTGTTGTTGGTGCACATTCCCTTCTCATCCCTGCAACCCCGCTAATGAGGATAGCAGCTTAAAGCCATTATCTAGCCCATAGTTTTCTTATCATAAATCTTCCATATGTCTGTACATAACAAGAGCTAAAATGAGACAGAAGCCAACCAGTACTAAAAACATAATGGGGTCAGTGGTGGTAGAGATTTATACTGGTCTGATCAGAGCAGATTTTAGCCCATAGTGTGCAGAGTACATTTGTGTATTTGCATAAATGATTTATTCATTATTTTATCAAAGGGTCCTGCTAATAAAAGCAGAGTCTGATGATTATTATCTAACGCATGTTCTCAGAACAAGAGGAGTCAAACTGCTCTGTTTTGCAACCCCGCCCAGGAAAGTCTCCCACTGAACTCAGCTGGAATCTTTTCTTTGCAAGGATCAGAGGAGCTTTTCTCAAAGTCATTTCCATTTACGGTAAATCCTCGATGGAACGGACCCCGATATAATGGACTTCAGAAATACTGGACGCTGTCTGCCAGCCCCCTCCCCCGCCCTTCCCTAAATAAATGCCAGAGACTCACCAGAGCTGATGCTGAGGCTGGGGCTCCCAGGGCTGGAGGGGCCACTGGGGTCAGAGGGGCCAGGGGCAGGGACTGCATTGTGGTACAGGAGCTCTCCTCCCCTAGCCCTGTGTGCATGGAGCATGTCGGTGCCTAGCCACTGCTGCCTGCAATGGTGCTGAGCAGCAGCCATGGTGTCAAGGCTGCTGCCTACTGGCAGGCTGACGGCAGCCACACTCTACCTTAACACGGGCAGCTCAGAGCTGGAGGCTGGAGGAGCTGCAGTGCTGAGAGCCGCAGGAAGTGGAAGGAGCCAGGCCGGCATTCAGCTCCTCTCCTGGTAATTGGGAGAGGGAGATGCAGGTCTGAGGGGAAGAATAGGGGAAGGGAAGGGGGGGCAGAGAACAGGAGTGAGTGATGGGCTGGGATGGTCAGTGCATCATCGTACAGTATTACCACTCGGATGTAACAGACTTTCAGCATTAATGGACAACCCTTCTCCCATTAGTCCGTTAAATCGAGGGTTTACTGTACTCTCCAAAAGCGTCAGGCATGAGCTCCAGGCATGATTCTGCTTCATAAAACCTACCTAGCATTCAGCCTCTCAGTTTTCTGGATCAAATCAGATCTTATATATCATGTTTTGCAACCTCTTGAGTATCTGACAGAGTGACTGTGTTCATCATCATGCCTCATGTGAGCAGCTACTGCATCACATCCTTGCATATCTTAGTTGCCAGTGGCTGCTGTATTTTGGTTCACTGAAGCATTGTTGTGCTATTCATTTCTCAGAAGTTAAGGAATCATACCAGCAAGGGGATTCTAACTGTGATCATTACCTAACAGCTGTTCCAGGCCTTGGGAAAAGCACAGTACTCAAGAGTCTCTGGTTTGCTCTTTAACAGGTTGCATTTGGCACGTGCCCAGGATGGTTGTTGAAGGGTTAACAGTTCCCTTCCGATCATTATGAGCAGTGTGAATGATTATGTAATAGTAAGTGTTTTTAAATTATATAAATTGCATTTGTGGATCAGGCACTGATATACTAGACAAATTAATCTTGTACAGTTTGGTAACTACAGAGTGCAAGTGACTCAAAATCATTCTTCTGCCACCGAAGAACCACTGCATTTCCCAATTTGCAGATTTGCTGTCCAGCTTTTCCCCTTTTCTTCATACAGGTTGACCCTCTGAAATCCATGACTCTCTGGTCTGGCAACATCTGGGGTCTATCAGGACCCCAGATTTTGCAGGAGCAGAGAGCCCCAGGAGCTGGGAAGAGGGCAAGCTGGGAGACCAGCAGCTGGGAGCACCAGCCAGGGCAGCCTCAGCCAGGCCAGCAGCAGGGAGGCCAGCAGCAGCTGGGGATCTGTGGCGCAGGAGCAGTGGTAGGCTGGGAAGCTGGCAGCCTGCGTCCAGGAAGCTGGCAGCTGGGGCCAGGGAGCCAGTGGCCTACAGCCGGGGCATGCAACAGTCTGCCACGGCCAGGAAGGTGGGGCTGGAACCAGGGCGAGGAAGCTGGAGATGGAGCCAGGGAGCTGCAGCTGGGGTTGGGAAGTTGGTGGTCCATGAATGGGAAACAGAAGCTAGTGGCTCAGCTGAGAAGCCACAGGGACCAGGAAGCAGCACGCAGCAGCCAGGAGGGGACCTAGGGTCAGGAAGCCAGCAGGAGAACATTGACCTCCTCTAGTCCAGCAAAATCTCTGGTCTGGAACCAGTCAGTTATGGTGCAGGACCAGAGAGGTCAAACCGTTAGTTCGAGCTGGGCAAATATGACAAAACAAGTTTCAGATCAGGTTCCAAATAACTGCTTAGTTTATCCACAGTCAGTATCAAGAAAACATTGGTGCAAGCAAGATTTAGTTCACACACATTGAAGATGCTTGTACTTCATGCAGATGAAGAGAGTCTCATGCGGACATGGGTATTAACATGCAAATAGGAATATTCACTGTAGTCTATTCCTGACATGTGTTCAGCTCCTTTAATAATCCAATTAGGTGCAGAAACAATATCCTGTTATTTTGGCAAACAATCACACACCACAGATCATGAATACAAGAAGAAATAGTTGAGAATACAGTCCAAACAAATAGTTTTTGAACAACCCATTGGCTGAAATACATTCACAAAGTGGACAATTGTGAAAAGCTGAGAATTCAAATTCATAAACAGGAAAAAACGGTTTGCTCTGAATGGCTGCACAAATTCATGCAGAATGCATTGAAGTGCTTAGTTTACGCTAAGGCTCATTTAAACAAACCAGGCTTTTTTACACTTGCTAACTCAAAACTATTTGTGCAGTGTTTTGTACCTATCACTGCTGACATGCATTCTTTACTTTCTTGAATTTCTTGCAAGATCATCATCTCTAAAAAGTTAAGATCCTAGTTGTCATAACAGCAGGAGAGAAATAGTTGCTTCAGCTTTGTTAAGATGTCTTTTGGTGAGTAATCAACAAGGAGTGCAAAAGCGATACAGTCATACTCGCAACTACAAAATTAGCATCAGTTGTTCCATTGTAAGAATTATCTAATAGGTTAGGTTTTATGCTCTGCCATGAGACCAGACAGATGCTTTCTGGTATACCATTCACATTTTAACTGACAGCCTTTTAAAAATGTATCTATTAGAGAACACCTGCCATTTTATGAAAGACTTTTAAAACCTTGCTACCTAGAGGCAATTCTCCTTATATAGCATATATTTTCTGTATTTCTCTTTCCTGAATTTATGTTACTGAGACTGTGTGAATGACAACAGGCTTATGGCTTGTTGAGAGTTCATACCACTTATTTCTCCTCCTTCAGCTATTAAATCCTACTCATAGAAGATAAATATATTGCAGCAAACAGGCTAAATCTTGCTCTTGTTTATTTACAACAGTACAGCCCCACTGATCACTAAGTTAATTCTGACGTGATCTAAGCCGATGCCATTCAGTTCATTTACAGAGTTTCACTTACTTCCATTAGGTCACAACTGGATTTTGTGAGACTGATGTGGTATAGCTGAAAATGGAGTTTGGCCCAGTTTCTGAAGTTTGGGTCTCTAAACATGTAATTTATCTCAATTTTCAGCCTTATGTCAGGTGCTTAATGCTGACTCAGCTAGCAGCAACCTGTGGCCATGTGCTATGACCATGTGCTACAAGATTCTTTTGGAAAGATTCCATTGTGTTCACCTAGCCCCACTAAAATCAGTGACTAAATTCCCATTGCCATCAGTGGAGCCAGGATTTCATCCTAGAATTTGCCATAGCATGTGTATAAAGCATTCCAGTCTTCTTTTCTCCAGACCATACAGGGCATTTTCATTTTGTACAGTTTGATCCCCTTTTCTTGACAAAGTAAGATTAAATTGCTTTTAATTAACCTCTTTTCAAAAATCCTCTAACTAGATCTTACATAAATGTATCACCATAGTATAAGAGTGCCCTTACTCGAAACCCATTTGGAAAAGAGAAAAATTCTCTGTTTGGACATACATAAATTAAAGCATCCAGTGCTACAAGCCACTTTCAATTTTCTCTCTCTCTCGATACACAAATTTAAAAAAAATACATATTTCCACAGCAGTAAAGTATGAGGGTTTATTGCTGATCCTGAGCAGTGATGGATGGCTTCTGTTGTATATGACTAAACAGACAAATAAAACACTGCAAAAATCATCCAAGAGGAGTTGTGTCTGCTCAGACCACATCTGCATATGCAATTAATTATCTGCTTTCTGTGAAGAGTCATAGGAATAAAATAATGATAATGGACAATGATTTGGGAATTTTAAAAAATGATTTATCCTGTCAGCAGTCCCTGTGTGAGAAGTGCATTTTAGGTAATGTCTAAGTCAGTTTGTCCTTACAACTCAGGTGGGAGATACACATAATTTCTATCATGAAACATATGTGAAACTGGTGCTTATTGATTTGATTTGCTCAATAGAAGGTATAGCATTCTGACTGGAGTATAAAGAAGAACAGAAAGAGAGTGTGAAGCTGAAATGGTAGGCTAAGTCCACTGTGTGGTACTAGACTGGTTCACCCCAACTCTCCTTTTCAATGTCTGAATAAATGTAGTACCTGGGAAAGGTGCTGCTTAGATCAGTAGCGAGACTGATTCTTGTTATTCAAAGAGTGTCAAACTCACCCTAGTTGTACAGATGCAAGGTCTCCACAACCCTCAAGCCCTGCAAAGGAAATGCACATGGGTACTGCCTAGTAAGTAGCTTGTCCGAAGCATGTGGTGGGATTGGTCTCCATTCCAGTCCTGTGGAGGCAGGTTTAGGTGACCCAGGAGTGGGCCAAATGAGAAGGGCCATGAGTCTTCATTTACATAGATTCAGAATTCCTAATAAAAATGCAGCTGGTACAGAGGCATCGCAATGCAAAATAATTAATGAAAATAAAACTGTGAACTGGAACGATTACTGCATAATATAAGATAAAAGTGGAAAGGAACATTGAAGTACATGGAGTATATTTAGGGCCAGATCTTTATGCTACTAAAGGTAAAAGCATCTAGCAATGAGTAAAGTACTCCTAATAATAAACATGCAGTTTTTGCATTCATAAGATGCAAAGGGCCAGGCATGGAGATGGAAAGGCTATTAGAGGCAGGAGGAGGAAGTTAGTGACAGATGAGCAGATGTTACTCAATGAACATTTCGCATCAGTAATTTTAAAAAAAGCTGAAGGTCACATTTCCTAGCTGGGGATTCATTACTTTTCTGGAGAAGGAGGATGTGTGTGAAATGTTAAATGTCTTTATTATTGTTTAAGGAAGAGAAGTCATTGACACTTGGCTGCAAGCCCAGTTGGTGTTCAGGTTTGGTATCTTACTTAAATAAATGCTCCTTCCTTCGAGCTTAAGAATCTGTACCTCAGAGAGATAGGAAGGATGGTCCAGTGGTTAAGGCACTAGCCCTTGTCAGACGTGGGTTCAAATCCCTTCTCTGCCATAGACTTCTTGTGTAACTTTGGGCAAGTTACTTAGGGCCTCAGTTCCCCAGTGGAGGCAGGTACTGTCACCACATGCCCTCTCTGCACACCCTCTTATGGCACAATGCAGAAGCCTCCACCACCTTCCAGCTTGACACTCCATGTTTCAGTGAAGGCCTATAAAACCCTACTCCTTTCAGGGTACCCAGAATCCAAAATAAACTAAACTAAAACAAACAAACTCTTCCACCACTTCTGGGCAGCGTCCTCACCAAATTCTTCACTTCTCCCAGGCTCTGCAGCGTAGCAGGAAACAAACAGTTCAGCCTCACTTGGGTTTATGCAGTATTCCCAAGGCAGGCCTACCTTCCGCCAGGAAGAAACTGGTAAGACAGCTGCCTTTCTCAGTTCCTGGCCCTCCATCAGCCTTCTCTCCTGCAGTCACAACCAAAGATCCACTTTTCCTCCCAGCCAGGCACCAGCTCAGCTGGGCTCTCCCCTTTCAGCCACTCCCTCAAAGTCTGACATCTGTTTTGGTATTATATGGCTGGACTGATGGACCGCTAGGAACCTATTAACCCTTTTCTGACATATGTACAATTTGTACACCCTGTCACAGGTGTTCAGTTCTGCCTGCAGCTATGTCCCCAACAGCTTCAGTGAATTCAGTGTAGTTACACAGATGTAGTTAGGAGACAATCAAGCTCAAAGTGTTGGAGACAGTAGCTAAGTAAAAGTGGCACGGGCTGAGGCTGAGAAGTTGTCAGGCAATAAAGGCAGAATTCCTTTGCACAGAATGCTGAAATATAGAACATGCTGCTAGCATTAAGGGGCCATTAAACCCAATCATTTTAAGAGAAAGCTACTTAGTTTTGGAAAAAAGAACAAAGGGAATTGCTGCTACCTAGATATTCATTAATTTTTTATGTGAAAAAAGAACCGTGCTTATGAATGTGATTGAACTAGCAGCACTGACAGGCACCCAGACCTGTTAAAAGCTTCCTGACGCAGACACAGGCCAGCCCATGCAGCCCAGGCCTGACCGTTAGCAGTACTGTTACTGAAGCCCCCAGCCTTTCTCTCAAACACAAACTGACTGGCATGCTGAACTAATCCCAACTGAGCAGTGCTTCTGTGGTGTGGGCAAACCTCCATGAGAGCACTACAGTCCTTTGCTTTGGTGACTTCATTCAGGATTTGATCCCAGGCTCCAGAGGAAAAGGACCAGTACAGTCTAATTCACTAACATGCTTCCAAAATATTGCAAGGTAGGTCTTGAAACCACAGGATGCTGGAAGCAGTTTGTATTTTGTGACAGAGAAACTAAGACCAAAAGCAAAATGGAAACAGCCCTGATACTTAACTGCCAAACCCTGGGGTAACGAGTCAGAGCAGTGAAATCAGCATGTTTCCACTGCCATGGAAGAAGAGGAGCATTCCCAGGTACTGAGAGGCTAAGAAGGATTATTGGGCTCTTAGTGTTCAGTATGGCAGCTCTCTCTAGAGCAGCCAGTCTTTGTGAGCAGAGCAGGGAGGCATGCAGGCCCACCATCAAACCTCATCATGGAAGGGGAGTGTAGGTATCCAAGCCTGCTACCCAAGGCCTGGGGAGAATCTGAACCTTTTTGGAAAGCCCCTATTTGGGCTTTTTGCCTGAGCCAGAATTCAGGCCCACAAAATATTTCATATAGACAGTACTATCACACAGGATAGTCTTGTAAATGCCATAAGTTAGGGCCAGATTGCGATATTCTGGTGAAAATGAAATATTTCCTTACTATAAAAATAGTACAAAAATAGCAGGAAAATGAATTTAAGGGGACTGCACAAGATCTAAGGTACTATTCAACATAAGGGTATCAGAAATTAGCCCTCAGTCACAGCTTCCTATTTAGTCCCTGTGGGCATCACTCAGGAGAAGACTCCCATCCTTTCATTTATAACTTTTGCGTGCTATAGATATTACTTAAGTATTTTAACCTGAGGGAAATGCAGTTTCATTTTTTGCTCCATTCACCCTGACTGAGGGCATTTCTCTCTGGCTGAGCGGTTTGGCACATATTATAGTGAAAGAACTATTGCGCTCTGATTTTTAGAGAAACAGAGCTTTTCACAATGCTTTTTTCTTTAGCAGGTGTCTCCCTGTAAATTTCATTTAGCTAGCATTTGTAATTCATTTAACAATTTCAATCACTTAAAGCTATTTCCATATTTTGCCTTTTATTTAAAGTTATTGCTTTGCCCTGAGCCAGGCATTTTGTTTGATGAACAACTGTACAATTGCTCACAAAGGAAAGATTTTAAAAGGATAAAAAGACACCAGAATTACATCATAATCAAATTTAACAATATTTTAAGGAAAATGAGGGAACAATACAGTTGCCTTGGAACAGCAGACCTGAAGAGCCATGGAAAATGAAGTGAACCATCCAGAAATTTTAATTAGCTCAAATCTTTATGTGTGTACGATTTACTACAGATAAAACCAATTGGAATCCAGTCCTGCTCCCATTCAGGCAATGCCAGAACTCCTGCTAACATGAATGAGTGTAAGATTGGGACTTGTAAAATATGAATCCAGCAAGTTTATTTAAACTTGAAGCATGTGATTCATGGTAAAATTCTTGATGTTTGTGTAATATATTAATTGATTATAACAATAACTTCTTTTAGAGTCACAAATTCAAGGCTTGAAGGGACCATTTTTGATCATCTAGTCTGATATCCAGTTTAACATGGGCCACAGAATTTCACTCGCTCATTCTGGCATCAAGGCCATAACTGAACTACAGCAGAGCATATCTTTTAGAAAGGGATCCAGCCTTCATTTAAATATTTCAAAGGCTAGAGAATCTACCACATTCCTTGCTAAGTTTTTCCAGTGGATGATTTCTAGCACCCATTAGAAATATTTCTAAACTAAATTAATTTTATTTCAGCTTCTTGTCATTTAAAAATAGCAAAAAAGTCTAATTTATTTTATATTGAATTATGGGTTACTCACTTATGTAAGGCAAATTTGCCAGATTAGTTCTGTAAGAATAAATAATGTGCATTTAAGATGCCCCATGTCCATAAACTTCTGGGCTCCTCACATAATATAGGAAATAATTCACTAAGAATTTTCAAGAGATTAATAGAAATGTTATCTCAGTTTTATCTACTGATATTTTATTGTACAATTTATTTGATGAATATTTTCTGTGTATAATTTATCCTAAAATACTACATTTAAAAGAGCAATTACTTTTACATATCCATTGTGTTATTATGAAAGTATTTTAAAAGAATTATATATAGTCCCTAAATGCCTCTCTAATTCAGAGTGACACAGTGAAAAATAGGGCAGTACAGGGACACACCATCAACTCCCCCTATCCCAGCCACACCTTCTTTTTATTTTACTTATAATAAGGAAAGGGGATGACTGATTTAGAAGGTGATAGGGACACCTCCAACAGTAGAATTCTCCCGCTATTTATATAAAAAGCAGTTCTCATGGACTGTAGAATTTGCACATAATGTCTTTGGCAATGTCTACACTAGAGGGTGTTGTCGACAAAATGGCCATTTTGTCGACAAAACCCATGGAGCATCCAGATTCCCAAGGGCATTCTGTCAATAGTAAGTTGACAGAACACAGCACTTCTGTCGACAGCTATATTCCACTCACCATGAGGAAGAACACTTCTGTTGACAGAGATCTGTCAACAAAAAGCCAGTCTGGATGTTCTGGGGGGCCTTCTGATGACAGAATGGGCTTCCAGGACACTGGGCAACCCTGTCTGCTGTGCTTCCAGTAGTCCATTTTGCTGATAGAGCAGCTGGGCAGCCCATCTGCTCTCTGTCGACAGAGCAGATCGTTCTTTGAATCTGCTTTGGTGGTCTGGATACAATCTGTTGACAGAAGTTTTGTCGCAAAATATCTTCCGACAAAAACTTCTGTCAACAAATTGCTTTAATCTAGACATAGCCCTTATATAAAATCCTAGCCCACTGAAGACAATGGCAAAACTCCCATTGACTTCAGTGAGTCCAAGATTTTTCCCTAAACTTCTGTAGGGAAATTTGAATCTTAATGATTTCCACTGTCCCAGAACACCCATTCATGTTACCCAGACCAATTATATCTTCACTTTAATTTCTGTTAGCATTCAAGAAGATAAATATAATTTTTTCAGACACTTTCCAGTTAGATTCATTGCACCAATTTCTGTCGCAAACTCTGCAGAGGCAACATCCATTTGTTTAAATATTAGTATTAATTTTTTAGTGTTGTTGTGGCCACATTGGCCTCAGGATATGAGAGCGATAAGGTGGGTTAAGATAATGTCTTTTACTGGACCAAATTTTGTTGGTGAAAGAGGCAAGCTATCAAATCGCATAGAAAAACTTACGAATTAGTAAGTCAAGAACTATTCCATGTAACTTAAAAGCCTGTCTCTTAACCCAGCAGTATTACATTTCATTACATTAATATCCCTCTCCCTTCTACACACTGACTTCAATGGGAGTAATTCCTATAAATAGGTTCATTGTGTGGTTTGAAAGTATATGGTAAAACGCTGTAATCTTATAGAGTGCACAGGTAGGGGCAATATCATAGAGTGATATGTGAAGTATATTATGTGGTTAAAAAAAAATTCCAGACCCTGGGACAGTTAGGTAATCTGAAGTTACAGAAATTAATAGGTCTTTGACATTTGTTTTATGTTAAGTCTGTGATATGTGCCCTTTTTTACACAGATTGTAGGATATCATTAAAGCAAGCAAAGGTACCGGGTATACATGTAGGCTGCGTCTACACTAGCAAGTTCTTTCAAAAATGTTTTGACAGAAGGGGGCTCTTTCAAAAGAGCCCATGCAGCTTCTATACACAAAAAACATTCTTTTGAAAGTAAATCGGAAGAATGTGGCGCTCCTTTCGAAATCACTCATTCTTTCCCGTTTCAGGAAGAGTGCCCCCTTTTGAAAGCTTCTTTTGAAAGAAAATGTGTAGATGCTCCACAGAGCCCTTCTGTCAAAAGAACAGTCTTCATTTTCAATCCCTCACCCATTCTTTCAAAAGAGTGGGGGCTGTGTGGACGCTCGCTTTCAAAGAGCAGATCACTCTTTTGATCTGCTTTTTTGTGTGTGGACGCACTCTTTCAAAAGAAGTTCTTTCGGAAGAGATCGTCGGGAAGAGCTTCTTTCAAAAGATCTCTGTAAGTGTAGCCATAACCGTATTGTTTTAATAACGAATGCAAATTGGAGAGATGCTTTCACTGTCTCCTGGTGATAAAACAAAGGCAGCAAAGCTCTCTGTGGGGAGTTAGGTAGCTGAATCAACCTGTTTATGAAGCAAAGCCCATTTGTTTTATTTAAAGCAGTCTCAGTAGATTTGAGGTAGTGCAATGAATCTCTATCTGTCTGCTATCTGATTCACTTTCTGTTAGATGAGATACTTACTTTGAATTCATACCAAGATTTCCCCTGTTATTTTCTCTTTCCTTGAAAAGAGAAGCACTTTCATCCTATTTTTCCTAATCCCCCGACAGAAGTTGATCATAGGAATACACCAACAATATTATATTTCTGCACCTTTCCTATGCTCTTCTTGAAGTTGTACTGACACATAAAAAGCTAGTCAAATAAACTTTTATCCACTGTATAATGATTCAGCAAACACATCCACCTATTTTCAACAGGGAACATTTAATGCTAGTTGATCATCATCTTAGTCAGGGCTCTCAGACTTCATTGCACTGTGATCCCTTTCTGACAATAAAAATTACTACCTGACCACAGGCTGGGGGACTGAAGCCTGCATCTGCTTGAGTCTCACTATCCAACTGGAGAAGGGGGCAAAGCCTGAATCTCATCACTCCCAGGTGGGAAAGAAGTCAAAGCCCAAACCCAGTGACATCAGACCCAGACAAGGGGGCCAGTAACCGAAGCCCCACCACTAGGACTGTGGGGTTTGAGCATTGGCCCCATGCTCCAGTAAATCTAAGCCAGCTGGTGTGACCCCTGGGGATCCCAAAGCACAGTTCACACAATATAGTAATTCTTGCAATAGTGTTAAAACAGACTGGCTACTCCATGAGATCTATCTTGTTATTACAAGGAGGGCACTCTAAATACACAGCTAAGTGTAATCTCCAAGTCAGAAGAAAGAATTCTCCTGTGGTGCCTGCATCAGGAGTCACGTGAATTAGGACACACCTCTTCTAGAGAGCAAAGTGCAGCTTTTGATTGGGCAGCAGAATTGTTCTAAATAAACTCATTTTTTATTTATTAAATAGAACTTAAAATTGAGACAGTCAGCTAACAGAGGCCTAATTTTTTAGTGGAAAGGCTTCAGTACTCAATGGAAGAAGAGTCAAAATATACGAATTAGACAATCCAGGGCTTTGTGACTGGAAGGAGTTGAAATGTCCCTGGTTGTAATCACTAACTGTTCATTTCCTACCTGGGAGAACTCCACTATGTTTGTTTAAACTTTTCATATCTTTTAAGATTTTTCTCAAATAGACTAAAACCAGCGCATGCAGCTCCTCACCTTTGGAAACTGTATAGGCTCCTGGTATCTCATTCATCTTCCATGGCCCAACCTGATGGGTTCCAGTGCCAAGGTTAGTGGAACATAGGACCCACTTCCCCCTTTGAGCAATATTAAATCCTAGACCAAGAACAGGTTTAAGGGATGATATTTTGTGACTCTGCAATGGAGCTCTGTACCACAGGAAAGGTTCTCAGTGAGACACAGCACTTGCTTTTAGCCTTTGAAGGACCCAAGATAGTGGACTTCAAATTCCTAACAATTTTGCGTATAAATATTATTTTAAGCCATTTTTATAGGTATTCTATATTTATTAGCTTTAATTTTTACTCTGTCTGAGACTATGTCTACATACATGATAAAGTCAATTTTAAGGTAGTTAGCTCCATTTTACAATGTTACTATCTTCACTGTAAATACCATTAGCTGATTTTAGGGAGTGCTCAGGTTGATACTATAACACTGTGGAAAGCAAGTTGGCATAGCATCAAGTTCAGTTTAAAAGAACAAATTAAGGCTAGTGTGGAAATACCATGTCTTTAAATCAATTTTAGTCGCTTCCAGAGGTGTCCTGTATGTTTCCCACAATGTCCCATGGTTGTCCACTCTGGCCACATCCATCTCCACTGCTCCAGGTGGGCAGGAATTAGGTAACAGGAAGCCCGCAAATTTGAATTTGGCACCAAGAAGCCCATGGCAGGTAGGCTGTGGGGGTCATCCTTGTAAGAGAGGCCAAGGCACTTGCATCTACCCATGAAAAAATAGCACCAATACAGAGTGGTGGCTTCTTCCCTGCACAGGATATAGCAGGAGAGGCCAAGATTCTTCTTCAGCACTGGTGCCAGCCCCTTCCCCACCACACCACGTGGTGGCTAGGCTGCGGGGGTCATGCTTGTATGAGAGGCCGAGAAACTTCTCCGCAGGTCACATTTGTAAAGGGTCATCCCTCTTGCTTCCCCAGAGGCGCCATGCAGTTGGGATCTATCTTGCACTCAACCACAACACATGGCTAGTTCCCAACACAATAAAAGCACATGCCTGCAGGGCAGTACAGACCATGCTTCCAGACAGCACCATGTCCTGGCTTGCATGCAATGAGGGCTCCAAAGGCGGCAAATATTTTTGCAGTCTGGTTGTTGCTGGGGGAAAGTTTCCCCCATAGCAAAGATTTTCAGGGGCGTGCTGTCACCGGGGCAGGGGGAAGTTTCCTCCCACAGCAAAGATTTTTGGTGGCTTGCTGTCACCGGAGGGAAGTCTCCTACCATGGCAAAGATTTTCAGGGGCTGGCCATTGCCACAGATCAAAGTTTGTGATATCTGGCAGCCCCATGATACCCTTTGTAGGGTGCCCCCCAGCAGAGCGGCCTGCTGAACAGACTCTTTCAACTGGCCTTTCACTCTACTCTCCCACCCATCTCTCTGGCAGACTGTTGTGGGGCCAGATATCACAAGCTGTAATCTGTTCCTGTAATATTTTCAGGGAAGATATTTCTCATTTTAAAGGGAGGAAGTGGCTGGAGTGCCAGTTGACATGACACAGCTACCTGGCTGATCCCAGGGCAGCGTGACAGTCCCCTGCCTGGTGAGTTACTTGGCTGATAATGTAAAATCCTTACCTAAGATGTTCTGGCTTGTAGAAGTTTGGCGAGCTGCATGCCCCATGTTGGACACATCTGTGTAGTGAAGTGGGAAGCCAAAAATCCTTCAGTGCAGGCTTTTCCCCGCCTGAGGGAGTTGGCTTTAGCTGATACAGTTTGTGTTTTCCTCAGCTTTACTATCCTACTCTTTCCTCAAGCAGAAATCTGTTCCTGTAATATTTTCAGAGAGGATATTTCTGCAAAAAGTGGCGGGTGTGCCGGTTGATGTGACCCGTGTCACCAGGTGATTCCAGGGTTTCACCTGGGGGAAAAGTGGCTGGAGTGCCAGTTGACATGACACAGCCAGCTGGGCAGTATGACAGTCCCCTGACTGTGTTGCTGGGCTGATAATGTAACAGTCATACCATTGCGGATGAGCAGGGATGGCTTCAAGGTGGGGCAAAGTGACTGGAGGCTCAGTTGAGATGGTCCAGGGCAGTATAACAGTCATACCCATTTCTGTGTGGGAAAAGCAGCTGGGCAACCAATATACATGGTTCAGTCACCTTCTGAAGCAAGCCTGTTTGGTTTTCCTTCACCTGGGATTCCCTATTTTTCCTTCTTTCCTTCTGAAAAAAATGGTTGTTTGCTTTCCACTGGAGGGGAATGAGGGCAATGCAATGTGGGAAGATGACATCACATACCCACAGCCACCTGTGGGGAATTTTTTTCCCCAGATTGCACCAACAAAAAAATTCAGAATCCTACGGGTCTGAGAGAACTGTGAGATAGGTTCCCACAATGCACTGCTGCAAGAGTCGAGGTTCGGTGATTCAGTGTGGCAGCCCTCAGTTGACTTTGTGGGGACTTCATGGGGAGGTGAGGTTACTCAAATTAACATTTATAAAACCCAGTGTTATAAAATTCATTTTCATAAAAATCAAATTTATATCATAGTGTAGATGTAGCCTGAAAGCCACTAAGTTGGACTCAGCTTAATTATGGCACCTGGTTTACAGATCATAGGATACCAGAAATAATCTTCAATAATTGTTTTTAAAACTAATTCAAACATTCTTAAAACATAGGTCATATACAGAATGCATAATAGTAAAATTTAAAGGTTTCATTCGCACTTTCATAGAATAACATGCATAACTTGTGGATTCTCCATTCATGTATAATGGGGCCATTCCAAACTCAGACTGTGATAATACAAAGGTTTTATCCACATATCATGTATCTATGTATGGACACGCGTATGGATCATACTAGTTGGATTATAGGTCATACTGTTTTAGCATAGATAAGTGCATGTACCACAGGAACCTTTGAAAATAAGTTAAAAAATACTTAATCAAACTGTAACTTAATCAAAATGCAATTTCACGGACTTATTATCATCCGTGTAATTAACCTTAGCTGTCCCAGCTGCTGCTTAGTTAATTAAACTCACAAAAACAGGATTCAAATTGCCCTTTAAGAAGAGCAAGTGCCTTAATTTGTCTAAACTGTAATTGTTAGCTGACCCTTTCATTTTCATCGTGAATAAAACTTTTCTGGTATATTTGTGGTCAAATTTTGTTGATAGGGAAGCTGTAACTAGTGTAACATTCTGTTATGCAACATACGAGGCTTACATTATTGTGGTGTACTCCAATTACTTAGAGCCTGAATTTGCCATGGTTACAATAAGTACTACTTACATACAAATAGTCCCATTGACTTCCTACTATTGTTAAAGCTACTTGGAGCATAGTCTTGGTTGCTTCTTAGAAGTTACTGGAATAAAGTTCATTAGCATCTGTTGGGGAGACTGCTGAGCACTGGGCACTTCCATTGCCTTTTGCACCTATCATGGCAGTTTGGTGCAGTATGACTAAATAGCAGATATTTATGTAACAATCACAACATTTAAAGCAGTAACAAAGAGGAAGCCGTGCTAGTCTATACACTATCAAAACATAAAGCAGTCAAGTAGCACTTTAAAGACTAGCAAAATGGTTTATTAGGTGAGCTTTCGTGGGACAGACCCACTTCTTCAGACCATAGCCAGACCAGAACAGACTCAATATTTAAGGCACAGAGAACCAAAAACAGTAAGCAAGGAGAACAAATCAGAAAAAGATAATCAAGGTGAGCAAATCAGATAGTGGAGGGGTGGGGGGGAAGGTCAAGAATTAGATTGAGCCAGGTATGCAGACAAGCCCCTATAGTGACTCAGAAAGTTCCCATCACGATTTAAAAGCAGGAAGAGGTTGTAATGCTTCTATACAGCATGACTTTTTTTTATAGATCCCTTAAATCTTGCCTTGGTTTTAGATAACCATCTATTTCTCAGCTATGTTTTCTAAAAAGAGGTGAATGCATGAACGTAAATTGTGCCATGGAGAGGAGTGGGCCATATTCATATATTGTAGGCCATACTCATTCTCTGCTTGCTTTCCTGCATGTCCACTGCACTGCTCTTAGCTTCTGAAGCAAAGACTGGCTGGTAGTTGAACCAAGTCTGGTTTGTCGAGTGACACAGCTGGTATACAGAGGCTGTGGTCACACTTTTCGAAAGGACCCCATGTAGCCACGCTGAGCTGCGAGTGTTCGAAAGTGGCATTTTTGAAGCGTCGCAGCGGGAAGTCTCCTAGTGCTAATGAGGCGCTGAATATTCAATTCAGCACCTCATTAGTAACCTTCAAAATGGTAATCTTTCGAAGTTTTGGCCAAGTGTGGCCACAGCCAGGGTGCATCTATGCTTGCATTCCTCTTTCAAAAGAGGTGTGCAAATGAGGTAAATTGAAAATGCAAATGAGATGTAAATTTGCATATTTTGCACCTCATTTGCATATTCTAATTTCAAAAGAGCTTCTTTCAAAAGAAGAAAGCCAGTGTAGATGCTGCTCTTTCGAAAGCAAACTCCATCTTCGAAAGACTCCTTCCCATTAAATAAAGGGAAGAAGGATTCTTTTGAAGATGGGTTTACTTTCAAAAGAGCAGTGTCTACACTGAAAGAAGCGCTTTCAAAATTAGAATATGCAAATGAGGTGCCAAATATGCACATTTATACCTCATTCACATTTTCAATTTACCTCATTTGCATATCTCTTTCGAAAGAGGAATACAAGTGTAGACACACCCCCAGTGTTGCTGTACCCTAGGACTCAGTCTGATAGTGGGAGAATCGAAGAGATGGAAGCACAAGACCTATTTACTACCTGAGTGAGTGCACTCAGAGACAAAGGTCAGAGATCAAAGGTGCAGCTACCCCTCAATTGTGACAGACACTTCTATTACATGCTTGATCTCTATATACAAGAGCATCTTAAGGTCTTCTCCAGACCCAGTGCTCAACGGCCCTAAGTTAGAAAGGTCACAAAATGTTTGACCATGCAGAAAAATGTCCTCAAAACTTCAGAACTTTCAGTAGAAAACAGATTTTTTAAAAAAAATTTGAAAATGCTGGTGCATTGCCTCATGGAGTTGAGGTTTGGGTACCTCATGCACCCATTCTCCTCCCTGGCAGACTGCATCTGGCATGATGCTCCATGGTCTCCCTTACTGCTGAGCTGCTGCAGTTTATTGTGGGAATCTTTGGCCTTCGTGCATCATGGGGAATATGGTTTGTCTTGGGAACCTGGTCCATGAGAGGAGAATGGGGACATAAAGAGCCCAAACTACAGCTTTCATGAGACATCAGTGCAGCATTTCCAAATCAAAATTCTTCATGTTTTGGATATTTGGGTTTCTTTCATGAAAAGCTGACATTTTCCACAGGAATTGCTCTTCAGAAATAAAATTAACTTTGTGAAAAAGCTATTTTTCCACTGAAAGATGGTTTTGGTGGAAAATCTTCAACCAAAGATTGAAAATCTTACCAGCTGTAAGAAGGGTTCTTTCTAATTTATTGAGTCCATATTGGGGATGGGTTATATAATGAAATACATACATTTTACAGGCTGCAAATTGTTCTCAATGCGAAAAATAAAAAGATGCAGTTTTCTTTTTTTCTCATAGGTTAGCTAGCATGCTTTGGAAAATATACAGATAGGCTTCAAAATTTGGGGTTATGAACATTCTAAAATGTAGCCTAATTATGAAGATCCAGATTTTGAAATTGCCAATATGCTGGTGTGTTTGTATGTGGGATTTTGATTTGGGAGACATCTCTAATTGAAAGCAGAATAACAGTCATTACTTTAATAAGCATTCAGTGTCAGCAGGAAAGTGATGCAGAGAGATTTCATCAGCTCATTTTACAGAGCTGTGGTACACTATCTTAATTGTTTTATTGCAACAAAAGAGAAGAATTTTGTAGTGTTTTCTTCATGAAGCTCTGATATGGATCTGAATTAACCTCAGTGGCTAGCCCTAATCAATATATCAGAGATGATAATATGATACAAAGACACAGAAACCTTCCAGCTGCTAAAAGGAAAAAAAAAGAGTTTGAACATCAGGCACTTATTAGTCCCTTATACCATTTGATGTTACATACTAGATCCTTTATATTTTATGCTGTGAACCTTTAAAAAACTCGTTTGGTGCTGAAAGCAAGTTAACCATTATCTTGATTTGTAAACATTTGACAAAAAATCTTGTGTATTAGTACTGGGCTGTGGCTCAGCGCTAGCCACTGGTTGTCAGTCTACAACTCTCAAGAGTGCATTGTTCCAGGGTCACTGAAAATTTGCAGGCAAAGCTGCAGCTACTGCAGTGCAGGCTGCATAGGCTATGCCATTGTGTAAGTTCTTAAAATAAAGCTGTATGAATTTTGATCAACAAAACTGTACCTAAGTTAAGAAGGGTATTTAAAAATAAAGATTTAATGCAAAATGAGCATTTCCAACTCTTGCTGCAAGTAAAGGTGTGTACCTTGGTAAAAACTGCATCATTTCTGAAGTCAGGGTCAACCTTTTCCACATTCCGTTGTGTGTGTGTTCACCCTATGTGTTGTTGTGAACCCATTTAATGCTGGTCATTAATGATAAAACAGTAGGGTTGCAACATTCGCAAGGGTTCGGTGTTCAGAACCCTCACAAGTGTTGATTTTCATGAATGGGGGGTGGGCTCAGAGCAGCAGCTGCTGGCACTCCCCACCAGAGCCACAGGGAAGTGGCGGCTGCCAATGCTCCAGGGAAGTAGTGGCTGCCTGTGCTCCGGCCCCAGAGCCCCAGGGAAGCAGCGGCTATCTGCACTCCAGCCCTGGAGCCCTGGGAAGTGGAAGCCCACAGCACTCCTGCCTGGGGCCCTGGGGAAGCAGCATGGGTGCTCTCCGCCCCAGAGCCGCTCATGAATAATTGAATTTACGAACATTAAGTTCACGAATGTGGGGACTTTAATGTATGTACAAAACAAACCAGTGTGCATGCAAGTAACCACAAATAGATCATACAAGAGAGTAAATCATCATTTGGGTGCAGAAGTGATAATGATCAATAATTGCACGTGATCTGTACGGTAATATTGCAAGCAGAGGAACACAGTACAGATTGAGGTCCCTTTCTACATGTGCACTAATAAATGTGGGAGCTCATTATAAGTGACTGCAAACAAGTTTCCATCCTACTTTCATGCCAGATTAACAACCAGAAAATGTTTTAAGGGACAACCAGTAAAACTACAAACTGACAAGGACAATCATACTGTATCAAACTCTTACCCCAAGGAGTCACTGCTATCTCTTCCTCCAAGCAACCCAATTTTCAGACTAAAATGACTAAAATAATAAAGCTTTAACAAACAGATTTGTCCACACCCCATTTCCAGTGTAGCATTTGCAGTGCACAAATGATTTTTCTGTGTGTCTCACCTTTAATGTTTTCCTGTTAAGTCCTTTATTCTGGGCACAACCCAGAACATCATGGCTAAAATATGTGCCACAAAAACCAGTGAATTAGCAAAAAAAATTTCAAATTGATTTTCACTAGTGTGCCAACCTGGCAAAGAGAGACGTTCTTTATGTTTAATTGGCATTCCAAGGAAATAAGAGAGAGATTGTTGGAAATGTCTGTTCAATATCTTATAAAAAGCTGACCTGCTACAGAGAGACTAGGTTGGTGGTTGTTTGGTGGTGGTGATGGTTTGTTTTGTTTTGTTTTGTTGTTTTGTGTTTTTATGCTCATGAAAGATTCACAGCAGTGGCAACTAAAGTCTGCTATGTATCCAACTAATAGGAACAAAACTGGCAGTGATAATATAATCTGTCCCTCTAAACTCTGTCCACTTATATTGGTAGATTTGTATATCTCAGTTTCCTTACCTGTAAATTAGGATCTAATGATACTATGTGGCTAATGCAGACCTACATGACAGGTTTCTGTTGTGAGGGTGCATTCAGTAATGTTAGTAAAAGGCTTTGAAATAGTTGGATGGGAGAAAAAAGTGATGCACCAAAAATGTACAGCCATTACTTGCCAGCAAGATGTGCTAAACTATAAGGGAGAAAAGTAGTAAATGTCCCACAATGCATATACGTCATCCACTGGCTATAGATATAGAGATTTGTCGTGCTGACTCAAGCTAAATTGCTAAGTTATAGCAAAATTTAACATAGATCAAACTGAGCTCTCTGTTTTCCTTCCCCATTCCTCTCTTCCTCTCTTCTGTCACTGTTAACATTAGTTTTCTCAAGCCCGTTGTCTGAGAGTTACTTCTGTCTCTTCTGATTCCTTTTCCCACCACATTCAGGCTCTGTCCAAATCATGCCACAGGAACATCTCTAAGTTCCTGCCCTTTCTGTCCAGACAGACTATCAGAACAACTGGCCAGGACCTGGGAATGCCCTGTCTTGACTACTGCATCTTCCAGTTCTCTGGCCTCCCAGGTGTCCACATCATCCTGCTGTGTTAGTCTACACTAACTTCAACCTCTGGGATCATCTTTATTTATTGTTCTGACTACATCAAGTACAAGCCTTGATGTCCTTCATGACTGTGCCCCTCCTTGTGTATCAGCTCTTGTAGCTACATGAGCTTGGAATGAGTCTAAAACCACCTATGAATTCTTCTGGTCACCCCATGATCATAATGATAAAACACTGAAACTGTACCATACTATTATGTGGTCTGTACATGCTACACATGTTACAGGAATGATACATTAGGAATTTTTAATTTATTTTTACATTTTAAATTTTAATGATTTGAAAGCTCCTGGGATGGGAAAAGATCATTTTGTTCTGTGTTTGTACAGTACATGGGGGCTCTCGGTCTATAAGTAGAGTTCCTATGCACTATGATAATGCAAGTAACTCCATAAAGTCTGGTGTTTTAGCTGTCATGAGTACAAGGACACAGGGCTCATAAAAATTAAAAAATTAAGAGAACCTCCGTTTGTCATGATTGTCATGTTGAATACCTTGGGCACTTCTAGAGCTAGATGCATGTGCTAGGAATCTAGGAAAAAAGCTCCCTTTTCTAGCCTATCAAGGTTGAATTTTATAGGATTAATTATTACTCATTTTGGTCTTTGGGAGATGGAATCAGGGTGATGTAAGAAAATTGTACTCCTCCAGATATGCAATTCTGTCTTCGATTACATGTTCCTGAGAACCAGGACAGGCAATGTTCAGGCCTAGACCAGCAAAAATGACTCTGTGTATGTACAAACAGAGCTCTCTGCTGACACAAGTAGAATGTATGTTTTAATAATATATATTATTTCAACACTTCCAAAAGGGAAGTGTGGAAGAACACCTCATGATATATAAAGTGTTGGAATAAGCAGTTCATTTCATATCTTTCTTCATTATGACCTAGTTATTTCATCTCATTGAACTTCACTACATTCAGCTGGCTAGTCAACAGAGACCAAAGCAGGGAGGGGTTAAGTGATACTGGCCTGAGAAATTGAAAGGGAGTCTCTCCTGAATCTCACTGCTTTGCCTGGCAGGCAATCACCTATCCTTGCAGGCCCAAATCCCACTGAATTAAGGTGAGCAAGGTTGAATGGTTGTTGAGAAATGAGCTGGGGGTCTGTACTTGTTCCACTCACTGTCACTGTGCCCCTTTAAGTCCAGGTATTGTGTTGCAGGTGCTCTCTGCCTCAGTTTACAAGGTAAAGCAGCCAGTTTAGAGCCTGGCAGTCCATATCATTCTGTTAACATACAGGCTCTAAACTGTTATATCATAACCAGGCCAAAATCCATCTTAAAAAAAAACAAAAACAACATAAAATGCCGATGCAGAAAATTAAGCCCAGGACTTGGCATAATCTAGCCTAGTTTGGAGGCTTTGTGTTAGCACTGAGGAACTCCAACACTGTCCCAGTCTCACCCAGCAATACTCTGATCACTCTGAGAGGAAGCCGGCAAACCTTCTTAAGTGGCCTGATGGCTCCCTATTTGTCACCTCCTCACTCTTCTTGATCTCCAGAGGACTAAATCTTGTTGCGACCCAGCCCAAGTAGGTTCTCCTAAAGCAGGGTGTGTCAGGACACCAATTGCCCCCTGGTCCCAGTCCAGTTCCAAGTGCATAACTGATTGTATTACAATATTCCACCCTACAAGGTGTTTTTATAGACAGTCTCAGCAGAGTGAAGTCAAAGGTACAGGTGCTACAGTGTGTTACTTACTGCTAGTTTCACTTTTAGGTGTAGTCCCTCCAAGTTCTGGATGAGATTCAAATCACAGGACAATGTTAAGAGAAGCTCTCACTATTTCTGTTTCGTATGTTTTGTGGATAAACAAAGAACATCAGTTTCCGGTGCTTTCAAATGGTAATCTTGTACCAGTGTCCTAATTACATTAATTCATTTGAAAAAAGAAAAACAGGTCAGGTCAAGTCAGGAAGCCATGTATAGCTAAGGAAATGGAGAGGCTCAGCCAGGAGAAACTCAGAGCTCTAAAAATAGACAGGCCATTAAGACATAGCGCTAGGCAGGCAGGCAGGCAGGCAGTCAAGGGGGAGCTCTAGGAATCACTGCTACTGCTGCCACTATCTTTGGTACTTACGATGGCTTTCATCACTACAGTATCTGTGCATGTGACAATGATTAATGTATTTATCTCCACAATACCCCGGTGAGATACGGCAGCGCCATTATCCCCATGCTGGGGGCTGCGAAGTAAGACACAGAGAGATAAGTAACGGGTGCCCAAAGTCATACTGCATGTCTGTGGCAGAGTGAAAATAGAGCCAGAGTCTCTAGAATCTTGGTCTACAGGGATACCCTTCCTTTCCCCCATTCTTTTCCCTCTGCAAAAGGCAAATGCCCACAGAGAACACATGATTCTCAGTTCTGGCCTGACCACTTGGCTGCTCAGATTGGCGAGGTGAGTGGGTAAAGATTCCCCTTGGGAAGTGTCTCAGTGTGTCCAGGTGTGGTCAGCTCAGTAAAGACAAATTCTTGCATCCTGAGTTTACAGGTATTTCCTCTGTGTCCAGATTCATAGCTTTAAAGGCCAGAAGGGACCATTGTGGTTATCTGATCGTTTCCAGAATAGAGGCCATAAAATTTTACCATGATCTCTGCATAAGGCCACAGCGGATTTTTTAGAAAGTTATCCAAGCCTGACTGACAGATTTCCTGTTATGGAGAATCCATCACATTCCCTTTTTAAGTTATTCCAGTGGTGATTTACTGCTACAATAAACAATTTGCAGCAGTTCTACGTGAATACACACTAGATTTTTCTCAGTACCATTATACTATTAGGCTAATTATTGTTTATCCTAATTCTATGTCCCAGCTCTAAATGCAATAATCACTTAGGAGAGAGCATTTCATAGCCAAGAGAGAAACAGGCACTTTGCATTAAAATCTCCAAGTTACAAGTGTATTAATAGAAATTACAGCATGCACACTATGCAAAGATAGGCAGAATTATCTGAAAATGAGCAGTCAGCAAGGGCAGGTTCAGCACACTGGAGTCTGTGAGTAATATTGTATGTGCCATCCTTGCCACCCTCAGCAAGTTCTTTCTTCAGGGAAATAAATGAGGCTGCTTGAAAAAAATCTCACAGGCAGTCTAATGCTTGTTCCTTATTTTCAGGGAACATCATATTATGTTATTGACTTGATCCTAAACACAGCCCAGGGTACGTTGAGAGTTTATTCTTTCCACTGAGGGTAAATGGGTTCTATACCACAGAAAATGGAGATACTAATAGCAGTGGTCTGTTGAATTCTAAATTTTTAGCAACACGTGTGATACAGAGTATGCTTTAGCCATCACTTCTCATTAAAGAGGAATAGCTTTGTTCTGTATGTTTAATGGGACAACAACTAGTAATGTTGGAAGGAAAAACTACTTCACCAGGAGGGTGGTGAAGCATTGGAATGCATTGCCTAGAGAGGTGGTGGATTCTCCATCTCTCTAGGTTTTTAAGTCCCAGCTGGACAAGGTCCTGGCTGGGATGACTTAGTGGTGGTTGATCCTGCTCGAAGCAGGCGGCTGGACAAGATGACCTCCTGAGGTCCCTTCCAGCCCTATGATTCTGTGATGTTGTTTCCTTATAAATATGTACAGCCACCCATCTACAAACTGGTAGTTTAAGCAAAAGACTTCCAATGCCTAGTCCAGTTGAATGGGCGCTGTGCACCCCATGCAAACAATGACAGAATCAAAATCTTTCGAGAAGTTTCTTGCCTCCTAACATGGTGAATTTCACACACATTATGTAGGTCAAGTGCAACAGATGTAGACTTCAGAAACTGGCCAGGCTGCTCAAAATGGACCATATTCATAGCTCATTTATATAATTCTTTCACCTCTTAATTGCCACTGACTTGGGTTGTTCCTGTTATATACCAGAGTGAGATTAGAATCAGGCCTTACACAAGCATCAACTACTAGAGGATCTTTAGAATGGTATCGGTATCAGTCTCTCCAAAAGTTCGTCACCCTGAATTAGCATCCTGTTTACAGTCATCTAGAACACTGGTTCCCAACCTTTTCAATAACATGGCACACTTCAATGAGCGCAACAATTCCATGGCTCAGCCACTTTTTTACATGTACCATGGTTACAGTCTAACTGGGAAGCAACACAGCAGTGAATACAAGCTAAACAAGGATCAAATGCATTAATGTTTCAAATCCAACATGAAATACACCATCTTAGAAAGTGAGCACAGACACATTTTTAAAATCTGCTCAATGCCATGCTAGGGATGTTCAGTAAACAAGTAACCACTGAAAGCAGGCTCCCCTCTCCACCATCCCGCTGGAGCCAGGAATCATGCCCTGTTCCAATATGCTCCTGCCTTCCCCCTTGCCACAGCAAGGAGTGAGGGCAGGCTCCCTACCAGCTCATTTGGAGTACGAAGAAGCTTTATAGCTGCCTCCTAGCATAAGAGGGTTTTGCAGGGTTGGTGTTTCCCCTCATGGTGGCCCTGCAGAGAGCCACCGTGTGCAGAAAATTAATGAACCCTGCTCCAGCCAGCTCAGGGTTGTCATTTCTACAAACATGAACACACACACACTGTGGTGGCTCTGCAGAGCGCTACAGTGAGGGGAAATTGATGAAATTTCACAGCACACTGGGACAGTTCTCATGGCACACTGGTTGAAAACCACTGATCTAGAAGGAAGAAAGAGAATCTGAGAGCCAGTTTCCCGGATGATATAAACTGACATTATTCAATTTACACCATCTGATAATCTGACCTCTAGAATCTCTCTCAAAGATACCATCTAGCTGATGGTCTGGGGAAAGAGGGAGAATTTTAATTTCAGAGTCTATTCAAACATTGTATAGTTCTGTCTATTTCCTTTTCATTATAATATATTTTCTGGGTTGGACTGGGTTTCTCTCTACCCTGACTTGAACATTGTGTATCTATGTACACAAGACACAGCAAAATGGACCCATTACTAGTTAGCTCACCTCTCCCTTTCCCCCACCCCTTCCCAAATATGTACATTCTACTTTAACAAAGTCTGAATTCCTTAGGGAGATAAAAAAGCTGTTGGGAGATCATGGCTCTGGTTATCCCCAGTGTAAGTTATTGATTCGGATACTGGTAAAGGCATGCCATTTTTCCCTGCAGGTTGCCAGGCAGGTGAGATTAAAGCCCTGAAATTAGTTGAGGTTGGGGAGAGGTGATAACCTGTCATGTCAGAGAAGTCTGATTATCCCATAATGTATGAGAAAGAAATAATAGACAGGCAATTTCCTGTGGGGAATTGTTTTGTATGAGGTTCTTTCCTGATGCTATGGAAATGATTCCAGGCTAGGACAACTCAGCACTTCTTTAAGCCAGGAAGAAAAGTCTGTTTTTAAACTTTTACCAATGGGCCATCTTGAATGATCAGCATACATGAAAATCAGGATGACATTTCCTCATAAATACTTAATTAAATCCTGCATTTCCTACTCAAGCAAAAATCCCATTGACTAGCAACTGAATAAATGCTGAATAAGAATTGCATGCTTTGAATCACCCAAGTAATTTTTGCTTCACTTGTTCGCTTCACTAAGTCATCACATAATCCTTATTGTTACTGGGCTACATGTATTGGAATCAATTATGGAGATTCATAGCTCTTCCACTAGTTGCAACTTGCTGCATACAACTCATAGTACCAATTAGCTAGTTGTCTCTTCTTCCAGACATATTATAGAGCTCAGTCCATAAACTGCTGAATAATTATGGAGGTACTGAGTACCATCAACACCCACTGAAGATAACAGGAGTTGAAAGTACCTAGACAGAATTCTGTAAAACATTTAAGAAGATGCTTCAGTTTTCTATAGTCAGCACAACACTCAGGCTTGCACTAAACTTTAAGCATTATGTTTAAGTGCTCTGCTGATTTCAGGTCATAACTGCTCCAGGAGTTCTCAGCCCCTTGAGGGATTGGGTCTTTAGAAACAATGGGCCACACTGAAGTCAATGGAAAAACTGACTTCCATGGGCCATTTCACATTACCAGTTTCGTGTTTAATATAGATTTAATTAAAATATTCATTTTATGTCAACAAATCGAACAATTAGATGCACACTGACACTTAGGAAAATATCTCCCATTAATATGAGGAGTTTTGCTGGGGTAAAACCAAGTAAAGGCCATATAGTTTAGCGTTAAATCAATTATTTAAGCCTGTTGAGGTTTACCAAAGCCTGTTGAGATTTACCATTCTGTAGATGGGTGTCATTTAGCTATACATATTGCAGTCAACAAATGTACCTTCCCGATGTGCAGCCCTCTCAGTGTCTGAAGTATGCTGAGGATTCCTACTGTTTTACCCCCTCATTTACCCACAACCAGTCCATGCAAGGACTGACACTTCAGCTAAAGGGAATTGATTTGTCATTAAGGTCAGAGGCTCTCAGTGCAGCTCCTGAAATCCACCAAGCAATCCCCTTTAGGGCTGACTCACAATCCAGGAGGGTAGAGATCACGTTATAAAATGAAACCAGTTTTTTGTCAAGGCATGACCAAGGGAGAACACCCGTAATAAATATATATTTAAATGATGCTCACCGCTGGAAGGAACTAGGTAAAAAATGGCAGCTTCTAACTTGATGACTTTTGCAAATGACTTTTTACTGGGATTGACTTCACCAAGCCAGATAGAGCCAACACAGTTGTGGGAGAAGGGAGAGAGTCAGTACATAGGATTATATTACATTTTGCACATCTTCTAAAGAATTGCTTACTAAGGGGTTGGTTTTTGCAAAGTGGAGAGTATGCCATTTCCAACTGCAGTCAAGCTGAAGTGCAATGCAATGGGAGTAGCACAGGTGTGAATGCAGGCAACACATGGATTGAACAGGTGGAAGTTTAAACACAGTCTAAGAATCTACCTACTACTTTTGGGGTACAGCTTCTTTTTTCAGAGCTTATTAATTTTGTATTTTTTATTTTTAGCAATTTTTGAGTTTCCAAGAATCAGGGGTTTTCTGGGTGTTCTCTTTGTTTACACAGTAGTATGTGCTGTAATGGGTACTCCCTTTGTACTGTTCCCTAGTGCACTTGAGCATGGTTCTGTTTCAAAAACTCTTCAGAACCTTTAGTGTACACCATAAAGGTCACCATGCTCACTCCTGCAGTCTGCATTACTCCTCCATGCAGATAGTTGTTAGCTACATGTAACCCTTTCTGGTGTTTTTCCAGTGTTATTGGATAAACTTTATTTTTACTGAAGCTGTTGTGTCTATATTTGTTGTTTAAAAATGAAAATCAGAAGCCCTGATTATGAGGAAAGGAACCCAGCATGTGGGAAGGAAGCCAGCTTGACTCATATTTCTCATTCAATGTGCAAGTCTAGTGATTAGAAAAAGAATTTCCAGATCTGAAATAGTAGGTCTGTCTCATGAAAGCTCATCTCCTAAGAAATAATTTAGTTAGTCTTTAAAGTGCTACGTGACTGCTTTTTTGTTTTGTGAAGATACAGACTAATACGGCTATCTCTCTGTGACTAGAAAAAGATTAAGAAGTCCTGTGGCACCTTATAGACTAACAGATATAAGGCACCACAGGACTTCTTGTTGTTTTTGAAGATACACACTAACATGGCTACCTCTCTGACAGAAAAAGATTGTTATTCTTGTAAACTCTGTGCACCTGATACGGAAGTTTTAGAAAAACAAGAAATTTGGAGCCTCATATTTACAGATGCATAATCACCTGTGAAAGATAACTGTATTAATTTAAGATTATATAACATCTTGCATTATTAAGTCTCATGCGTAGGCTGTATCAACTGACTACAATTAAAAGATGTTAATCCAAGATCAACGTGATTTCAGTAATTAGGTACTATTTATGAAACTCTAAATAACTGGGTAAATAGAAGAGTTCAGTATCACATTGTGAAGAAAGATAATCCAGAATATTTAGCTCTGTTTACATTTTACTTAATTTGTTCTAAACTAATAAGCATAGTGCCCACAATCTTGTGAGGTGCTGAGTATTGTCTACAAAATACTGATTGATCCCTGCTCACATGAGTACCTGAAGATGCTCAGAAACTCTCAGGTTCTCACAAGGTCAGTACAGGAAAGACTAGCTTATTTCTGCAAGACCAACACTGCAGACTACCCAACAGCTTCTCTGTTAATATAGTCACATATTCTGGGCAAATTAATTGCTAATACTTTCCCTTCCACTCTTCTTAGAAGCAGACACTCTATAAACAAAGGGTTACATCTTTAAATCTTGTTGCTAATTAGAATATATTGATCATCAGTGAGGTTTTTCTCCGGATTAACTATCTATCATATGTATTAGGCTCTGTAGTTTGCTATGGCACCATGACAGTGCTTTTACCATCGAGTACTTTTCATGACCTGGTAAGTCAGTATGAAGACAAAGCATTTTAAAGACAGAGATCACTTCTGACATTCTTTAAAAGGTTCCACTTAAATTAAGAAGCTCTTTAGGTGGAAAAACCAATGTCTAAACTCATGATTTCTTCTCCATGCCAACAATTAGAATCAATCAAAATACATTGTATTGCTCCAAGGGAATTTTAGATTTTGTAATTTTATAACTATAAGTCCGGAAAGCTCTTTTTTTCTGGGGGGCTAATCTGCACAATTGAAGCATTCCCGTTATACTTGCTTCAGTAAATTCAGAAGTTTGCATTATTAACTGGAGAAGTATTCCAAAGCGTAGCAGAAACTTCATTAAAGAACACTTGCATGAAATACTCTGCGATGCCCACATCCCTTTCCAGCCCCAACCGAAGAAATGTGCCTATACTTTCTTTACCTGTAAAAAAGAGAGGTTTCACTCGTGTAACTTTGCCAAAATGTTTCACAAGATCTTGATTCAGATCAGACCAGATGAAACAGATGCTACAGAGCTAGCACCTATTGAGTAGTCATTGCAGCAAGTGACCTAAGCAGTTATACTTTAAAGCAGCAGTTTTCAAACTTTTTGTGCTGAGCCTTTCCTTGCATTACAATTTTTGGTTGCACCTCACCCACTCACATGCCAGATCAAAAGAGGTGAGTC
This sequence comes from Carettochelys insculpta, assembly GCF_033958435.1. Classification (NCBI taxonomy): domain Eukaryota; kingdom Metazoa; phylum Chordata; order Testudines; family Carettochelyidae; genus Carettochelys; species Carettochelys insculpta. Next base: position 43,116,361 of record NC_134146.1, on the reverse strand, counting down.
CAGGAGTGGAAGTGGCACGGCCTCCTCTAGTCCGGCTTCACAAGGCTGAAGCCTGAGCTGCCTGGCATCACTGCTCCCTTTTCCACATGAGTGTTGCTCTGTGCTCACATATGGAGGCGCACCCCACAGTTGGAAAATTTCTGCTCTAAAGACAATGCAGCGAGTCACTGGTTAATAAATGCTTTTATATATTACAGTCAGTGACCGGGGAGCTTGTATCAATCCACTTATGCGTTTAATAGAATAGAATCACAGACTACTAAAACTGGAAGAGCCCTTAAGAGGTCATCAAGTCCACTCCTCTGTGCTCACTGCAAGACCAAGCACCATCTATATCATCCCTGTTAGATATACATCCAAATTTTTCTTAACTATCTCCAATGATGGAGAGTCTACAACCACCCCAGGCAACTTATTCCAGTATATAACCACCCTGACAGTTAAGAATTTTTTCCTAATGTCCAACCTAAACCTCTCTTACAACAATTTAAGCCCATTTCTTCTTGTCCTATCATCAGTGGCAAAGGAGAATAATTTTTCTCCCACCCCCCTTGTAACACATTTCTAATGTACCTTTCTGTGCAGTGTTCAAAGCATCATATATCAAATGAAGAATAGCATAATTTATGGCCAAAAAAAGACTAGACTCTGCATCCCTCCCTCATTTTACGCTCTTTTTCCAACTGGCGTAATTCTTTTCAGGTGCCTCCCAAGAGAAATATTCCTGAGCTGTTCGCTATCAGCATTCCAAACATGTGCCTTGGCATCATCCCCTAAAAGTGGTGAGATTTGGACTCAGCCTTACCTCTGGGAGCACTCTCTGGAGCAGGCCTTTCACCAAGAATGCCCAGTCCCTACTCCCCAGGTGTGTCAACCTGGAACCATCAGACACAGCGCTTCCATGTAATACATCTGTTACTGTGGCAGCACGGACAGAGAGGCAGTAGAATATACAAGCTAGATTACCAACATTTCCACTGCTCACTGGGCTGTTAAGAAGGCATTTAGGGGTAAGTCAGAGTTAAATAACAGCATAGAACACTGACAGCCAGGACTGTTGAATGTAAAAAAGCTTTGTGAGACTATAGGAAATTTGGCCACACCCATGATAAATGGTCCTCTGGATAATTAAAATCATGCCAGATTAGAGAGGTTCAACCTGTATTTGGAAAAGTGAATTATGTACAAAGGAACATTGCCCACAGAAACAGGGAGTTAACGAGTGAATTTTTACCCAATTAAATGTGAAGGTCCTGGAGGAACAGGCAGGTGCTGGAGAACTGCAGCAAAAGGAAACTAAGTGTAGTGCTGGCCTTATGCCATTCCTGTTAACCCCTTCACTCAGTGCAAATGACCATTTCACTCACAACCCACCATTTCTTCGCAGGAGATGGAAGATGTGGATGGTAACAAGGAGAGACTGAGGGCTTTGGGGACAAGCTAGGAAAGTGCATCCAATGCATAGGAAGCTGCTGGGGGAGAAAACAAAGATCTGATGTATGAAAATGGACAAATGAGGGTGTTAGGAGCTGTCATCACTGGGGATTGGCTACTAAATTTTGTGTATGATACCTTAACATTGTACAGGTAGGTATATTACTAATGTATAAGCAGATTGTTTATGTGTCAGGTGCTGAACATCACTAGCAAGACTGTATTTTATGTTGTGCTGGCATCTGGAATCCTTTGTATGTGTGTAGAGGAAGAAGCTTCATTCTGCTTCTTTCCCTCTCAGTAGCCTGTAGCTTCCTCAGAGTCATAGACATGCAGAGCTGGAAAGGCCCATAAAAGGATATGTAGCCCAGCCCACCACACTAAGCCAGGATTAAATACATGATCACACTCACTTCAAAATAGAGGAAGCGTGGTTTAGGGCACGGCCAGAAGATCTAGGTTCTGTTCCTACACTGGGGAAGTTACAGACAAATCAAACACCACATTGTGGCATGCGTCACAGCTCACAGAAGAGAGGTAGAGAAGCACAAGATTCCAAGCACAGTCACTTTGAGGAGGGCCATTTGGCCTGGTCCTCCAGCTCAAAGGGGGCCTGAAATTTAGACATTTGTTAATTTTTTGGCATTTGATAAATTTTGCAACTTGTTTTTATGTACATCCCTTAATAATTACTGCATTCACACAGAAAGAGGCTCTGGATTATTAATATTCAGATTATGTATCACTCTTTTGGGGGGCCTTATTTTGTTTTCATGTGTTGTCATTTTTTATTTTTATTATGGCTAGGGGCCTCAAAGGCTGGAAGTGGCCCATGTCTATACTTCTGGGAAGATCGACCCAGTCAGGGTCAGTCTTCCAGAATTCAATTTTGTGTGTCTGATGGAGACGTGAAATCCATCTGTCTGGGGTTTGTAGTCAATCACTGTACTTCACTATCATGAGGAGTAAGGGAGGTCAATGGGACAAACTCTCCCGTCAACCTCCATCAGTAAGGACAGACCTTAAAGTTGACAGCAGATACGTTGATTCTAGCTATACAATTGCCCTAGCTAGAATTGCATATCTTAAGTCAACTTTCAGGTCTAGTGGAAACCTGCCCTGCGTGATCCCTGCTACAGCCTTTGATTAGACAGTGAACAGGCCTCTCCCATTCACATTAACCCTCACCATTCCCATCTAATTCCCTACCTCCTTTTGGATACCTGCACTCTCCATAGCAGGCAGACTGGAATTGTGACTAGTCCTTGCAGGGTGGGTGTAGGTGGAGAAAGGCTGCTTAAATTTCTTTCCTCCTTTTGTACCTACAGAGAGTTAGACCCCAGATGGCCCCTCACCTCTCTTTGCTTCAAGTTTCTCCATCTGTAAAGTGGAATCAAAATAATTCTGTGCTGCACAGTTCAAGATTGTCATGGTTTTTCAATTTATGAATGGAAAGCACTAGACGTTCAAATAAAGTTATAATGTGAATTAGATTTAACCAGGAAGACCTTCTTTATCCTATTCACTGCCTTTCCTCCCACAGAACTCTGCTTTGCTAACATAGCTGGCAGAAGCCTCCTCACTGAGCTGATTCATTTGTGTTTTGACATATGTTTTTCAAATCACATAATTATAAATGCAGTTTGCCTTTTACACATAGTGTTGGCAGTGAGATTAGTCATTTGAGGAACCACAATATTTTAGCACTGTTGATACTGAAGCAAAGGTAATCTGCAGCCATGAGAAAAGAGGCAAAATATTTGCAATAATCTCTGTGTGGATACTTGTCTTTGTAGGAAAAGGTGACACTTAATGTAAAGGAAGTCAACACAATGACAGAAACAGCATGAGACAGACGAAAGAGAGAGAAGGTACCTCCTATTCTTGCAGATTATCAAACTGATTTGTCTTTATCGCAATTTAACATAACATGGAATAAAATCAACTGTAAAATTTCAGTGCAGATAATTATCTGCCTTTCTGTTTCAATGACCATCTGTCCTCTGATTTAAAGCTCAGTCCAATAAAAGATATCATTTCACATACCTTTCCTTTCTAATTCCTGTTCACTAGCAGTTGGAAAAAGAAGTTAATCATTTTGTAACTTCCCTGACAAGTTCAGATGATGATATTAGCTCCAGAGTATGTATCAACCAAGCTCTCCATAAGATAATATGGAGATAAGATGGAAGAATTTAATCTTACTAAATAATCACACACTGCCACTCAATCAATTATTTGCTATCATCATTCAGTAAAATTCAAAACCAATGCAACACACACAAGACTGTCACTACATTAGTCATACAGTTTGCTCTTCCCATGTACACAAGCATCCTGCTCAATAATTAAATAAATAATGTACCCTGGGCCTTAGTGAATTTCAATCCAAAAAAACTGTGTAGGTCTGAGAAAATAATAAAAGATCAGTCTTTCCATACTTGTTTTTTAATTCCTATTGTAGCATTTCCATTCTTGTGATTTCATATTGAGTTTCACTCTATTTGCTGCTTTTCCGAAAGCCCCAGTTCCTAGTATCACATGATTATGTCAAAATCTCAGCTTTCATTAAAAAAAAAAAGTGCTGTGTGGGAGTTGTAGTGCAGATGCCTTATCCTTCTGTTTTCCTCTACAGATCAGAATTTCTGGGGGGGGGGCATCAGCCAGGATGCGCTTCTGTCTGAGCCACTATAGTGCATTAAAAAAGATACCTAGCATGGCGCCTAGCCCAAAGAAAATATGAGCATGAACTCCCATGGGCCACTGCTGCAGATCAGGCATATGCAACTTAAATGTTCAGCTGACTTGAACCAAAAATATTTTCACATGGTTCAGTCTGAAACAAAACAAACTGTTTCAAATCAGAAATGTCAGAATGTTTCATTTCAAGTGAAAATATTTCAGCATTTCCTAATAGAAGGTTTTTTTGTTCCTCAAAAATATGCCATTGTTTCAACTTTCTATGCCAACTGGAAATGAAAACAAATGTCGAAATACTGCAATTTCTCAACAGAATATAAATTTTGATTTTTTATTAGCTCTAATGATTTGTTTCCATCAAAACAGCCTTACATTTTTGCCCTCTTAGTGACAATGGGGAGACAGCAACTTGCTGCATGAAATTTCTCAACAGTGATCTGAAAAGTGGTTATACATAACACTTGCATTGCACTTTTCATCTGCAGATATCCAAGAATTTAAGAAATCGAAAAGATCATCTTGCATAAATGCCAGAGACTAGAACAGAATTCAGTTCTTGCCTCCTGGTATTACGCATTATGCATTGGACAAAACAAAAAAGCAGTCATGTAGCTCTTTAAAGACTAACAAAATAATTTATTCGGTGATGAGCTTTCGTGGGACAGACCCACTTTTCAGATCTACAGCCCTGCCAGCACAGACTCAATATATAAAGCACAGAGGTCCACAAATTGTTATCAAGGTTGACAAATCAGAAAAAATTGTTATTGTTGGCAAATCAGATAGAAGAGCAAAATCATCTCCTTATTGGACAATTACGGATGTAAAGGTATATCTATACAGTAGGTGGGATTGTGCTTCACAGTGTAGGTAAACAGACACATGCTAGCTCTGCTTGAACTAATATACCAAAATAGCAGGGTGACCACAGCTGCATGGAGAGCAGCTTGGGCAACTCACCTGAGTAGAAATCCACCTAACCCTTGGATACAGGTGACTAACCTGAGTGCCCATTTGTGGCACCACTGCCATTTCCAGTACACTAGCTCAGACAGAGCTACCACATATCTAGAAGCACAGTCCCAGTTGCTGTGGAGACATATTTTGACACAATAGACCAAATTTTCAAAGGACCCCAAACAATGCATGCTCAGGAGTCTGCATGCACAAAACCACTCAGGTGGAAGCAAATGGGCATTTGCATGGGCAAAGTGGGCCATGAGCACCTTCATAGAACACAGAGGTGTATTTAAAATTGAGTTTTCCAGCATGGGCCAGTATAAGTTGATTTGATTAGGCTTAGTTGCATTGTAAATTGTGGATATTTGTTAGAGAAAAAAATCCTAGATTTCATAACCTTTAAAAAAGGAAGACACAAGACTTGACATTTGGAGACTGATGTGATGTTTGCAGCTGTCATTTGGCAACTTTGTTGAAGCATTGGACAAACTGAACAGCCTATAGATCCAGGTGATATTCATATTCAAGTGATAGATGCTTTCTAAATCTAAGTATCATTCCAATCCAAAAATCTGTTCAGAACTCTTTCAATGGGAGTTGGCCCTTCCACATCTAGTCATACTGACAAAATTCTCAGCCTTTCTTCTAGCTAGCTTCAGAGTTTTCACAGTCTAGCACCCTTTGTCCTCCAGTCACCATAGTAAAGGAAGGTCAGTCTATTCAGAACCATCCTCTCTCCCAATTCATTCCTTTAAGGGGGTTACCAGATCCACCAGTGAAAGTCATTTGGAGGCATTCAATCTGCCTGCCCCTTATTGTGAAGCAGTCAAGGCATGGAACACTTTTTCAGATCCTGTTATTTTCTGGCTCCCTAAAGAAAGCCTGACTTAAAAGATGCCTCACAGTGCGCCAGACTAGCGAAAACTCTGGGGGATAATTATTATGAGTACCCTCCAGAGGCTTCTTCATATAAATCCTAACTGTTCAATACCACCTAAAAAGCCATACATGAGACTAGAGACGTAAGCCAGTTATTTGTTGTCAACCTGAATATCAGGAAGGAATCTGCTCTGCACTGGAGGCTGCAGGGGCATACTTCTGGTCTCCTGAAATATGATAATTTCATAGGTTTTAACCTAAAATATTCATGTGAGTTTCATAGTTTTTTTTCTTGACCAGTGTATAACAGGAGATACCTCTTGCTATGGGACAAGAAATGCTGATTAACACAGGGAAATTTATCATGAAATGAAAAGCCACATCAGATTTATTATCATAAGATAGTGGTGTCCTATAGGAATTCAAAGATCACCGCACTTATGACTGTCATCTTTCCATATTTGCCGTATTATATTACACAAATCTTTATAGAGACAGGCACTCTCTCAGCCCCACCCCAAAAATACCCTCCCACAGAGCCTGGCACTCCAGTCTCCCCCATCTAAATAAATGCCCTCTGCCTTCCCCAGACCCCACCCTGCTCTATCTGAATGCCCTCCGCAAGAGCCAGGCATCTATTCTAATTCAATGCCAGTGACTCACCAGAGCTGCTGGGGCCAGCAAGTGGTGGGGAGCATATGTGGAGCAGGCAGATGGCATTCCCCATGTGCAGCTCTCAGGAAGAGCCACATTTAAAGGCTCCAACAGGCACATGTGGCTTGAAAGTGGCAGATTGGCCACCCCCTTATTCACCACAATGCAGTGTCCTATTGGCCACATGGCGAGTGATGAATGTATTGGACACCCCTGTCATGATACATTTTAGAATCATAGACATGTTTTCACACTTATACCCTTGGTCAGAATTTAGCCCTTGTATATTTTTAAATGGTGTTTCCAGCATTAAGGGACAAATGCTCCTTTCAGATTTACCCAGGAATCTCCACTTCAATCTTCTGCTTATAAAGGCCTTGATCCTCCATCAGGATCCATAAACACAGACTCTGGCACTCCTACTCGCTTTAAGTGTTGGAGATCCCAGTGTAAGATCAGGCCACAATGACATTTATTCTGATATTCTGTTGAGGTCTTCAGATGTCTGTAGAGCAGAATATTGGAGTCAGAGTCTGCTGTGGCAATCTGAGAACAGTAATTTGTCTTTAGTCAGACGCTGGCTTTAATTTTAGTTGAAAATATTTTATTTTTCCTTAGTGGGGGATAAATTATGCTCACTTACACTGTTGCAAGTCTGGAGCAACTTCATTCCTTTTTAACAGAATTAGTCCAGGTTTGTAACAATATGAGGGCATAATTTTGCACTCTGTGAGGAAATTAACAGTGTACCCACTTTCCTTGTAATAGCTATTTAGCTGAAAACAGAAGATCAATTATAATTATGAATTCAATATTTTGAACAGCAAGTTTATATTTAGGTGTGTGAAAAGTCTTAACAATATGACAGGTTACAGCTGGTTTGGGACAATCAGTTCTGCAACTGTGGAAAGTAAAAATATAAATAATATTCTGTTATGCCTTCTTCAACATAATAATTTACAGATTCAGCAAGTTCTTGCAGTGCCTCTGTAAAAAAGATCTGCAAGGGAGGCTGACAGTGTTGCAGCCAGCTGTGAATTCAGCATCTGCTTGTGATACTCTCAACATGAAGCTCAAGGAACAATTATTTTCTCTATATTCTCTGCAACTGTAATGATACAGCAGGGCCAGCTAAACATGCAGGGTTCAGATGCCAGAAAACTGAAATACTGTTGGGAAAAAATTGCACTTCCCGTCTTGATCACTTGGGAGGCATGTAGCTTATGCATAAGTATAATGTAATGATGACACTGTGCCTCTGTTTCTCTTGCCATCTGAGACACTCAGTACATTTTGCAAACATTAACTAAGCCTTACAAGAGCAGGAGAGAGAGGCACATGTTATTGTCGTCACTTTTCAGATGGGGAACTAAAGGCCCAAAGAGATCCCAGGGTATTTTTTAAGAGGCTTCTGTACAGCTTTTGTGTACGCATGCATATACATGCACCTATCCTTTCCAGGTGCAAAAGTTGTACATCTGCTTTCAAACTTTAAATAATTGAAAGCAAATTTTCAAAACAACTTGGCATGAAGTGTTAGGATTCACACCTGCAAAATATATGAAGATCAGTGGGTTTCTGACATGTAAACACAACCAAGATGAGATCCCTACAGGGGATAGATCACTTGATTTTTGACCTTTTGTATTTATTCACCTGACATTGGCCACTGTCAGAAGACAAGATACTGGGCTATATGGACCTTTGACCAGTCTGGCCATTATTATGTTCTCAAAGAACTTAAGATATAATTAATATAGTTAAACTGATAGATATTTTTCATAATAGACATGTAAGTCCCATTTTTCAAACTAACTTTGGCAATTAGCAAGTGGGATTTATACTCCTGAATGCCGAATTCACTTTTGAATATGCGACTTAAGTTCCTAACTCATTAAGATGCTTTTGAACATGTTTTACCCTTACATCCTAAATAGACAAGATAGAAAGGAGGAGTTATCCTGACTTCATAAGCAAGGAATTGAGGCAAATATAAATTAGGTGAGTTACCACAGGTCACATAAAAATATGTGATAAGACCAGGCTCTGCCTACAGTGCCTTTACTACAAAATCAGCCTTCTTCTTTTCTGAAAATATCTTGAGGTAAACCAGCTGGGAATATGGTTAATCTCCTTAGAGAAGAGACACAGGAGCTTCTAAGTTCATACAGAGGACAAAATGGGATCTTTATTATTGAAATAATGTCTGCACTTTTCCCAAGAACTCCCCCTAGCTGCTATTTTCATTTTCTCTGTCTTTGCCAATTTTCTCCCACTCCACTCTTAGCCTTTGTCTACACAAGACAGTTTTGTTGACACAACCAGCATTTTGTTGACAAAATCTGGGGAGCATCCAGATTCCCAAGACATTCTGTCAACAGTAAATGGACAGAATCCAACTCTTTTGTTGACAGTCTTATCCTGCTCCCCATGGCTACGTCTACACGTGAAGCCTACATCGAAGTAGCCTATTTCGATGTGGCGACATCGAAATAGGATATTTCAATGAATAACGTCTACACGTCTTCCAGGGCTGGCAACGTCAATGTTCAACATCGACGTTGCGCAGCACCACATCGAAATAGGCGCAGCGAGGGAACGTCTACACGCCACAGTAGCACACATCGAAATAAGGGTGCCAGGCACAGCTGCAGACAGGGTCACAGGGCGGACTCAACAGCCAGCCGCTCCCTTAAAGGGCCCCTCCCAGACACACTTGCACTAAACAGCACAAGATACACAGAGCCGACAACGAGTTGCAGACCCTGTGCGTGCAGCATGAATCCCCCACTGCAGCAGCAGCAGCCAGAAGCCCTGGGCTAAGGGCTGCTGCACATGGTGACCATAGAGCCCCACACGGGCTGGAGTGACAGCGTCTCTCAACCCCACAGCTGATGGCTGCCATGGAGGACCCAGCAATTTCGACGTTGCGGGACGCGGATTGTCTACACAGTCCCTACTTCGATGTTGAACGTCGAAGTAGGGCGCTATTCCGATCCCCTCATGAGGTTAGCGACTTCGACGTCTCGCCGCCTAACGTCGAAGTTAACTTCGAAATAGCGCCCGATGCGTGTAGCCGCGACGGGCGCTATTTCGAAGTTAGTGCTGCTACTTCGAAGTAGCGTGCACGTGTAGACACAGCTCATGAGACATAATGCCCTGTCAACAGAGATCTGTCGACAGAAAGCTGGTCCGGACGTTCTCGGGAGGGAGGGGGGCATCCTTTGCCAACAGACAGGGCTTTCAGGACACCGAACTGCCCTGTCTGCTGTGCTTCCAGCTGGCCATTTTGTTGAGAGAGCAGCTGGGCAGTCCAGCCTTTCTCTGTTGATGCAGTGCATCACTCTTGCGATCTGCTTGGCAATTTGGCCACAATCTGTTGACAAGTTTTGTCAGAAGATATTTTATGACAAAAACATGTTGACCAATCGCTGTAATCTAGACATAGCCTTATACATTATGCTTCTCACACCAATATTTGTTTGGTTCAGCGATACAGTGCAAACTTCTGTAGTAGGCAGCAAGAGCAACAAGAATCAGCGAAGATACAGGTTAGCCAGAAAGATGACACTGGCTTGCTTTTCTTCTTATGTGGTTGCTCGTACTGGGATGTCTAGCCAATACAGAACATTCTGAAAAGTGAAATTCAGGATCTTGTACTGAGACAAGAACAACGGAAAGGTGATCAACAGAAAGGCAGCCAAAATGGGCTGTTGAACTAGACCATAAGCCCTGGTCTGTTCTGCAGTGTGTGAATTGGAGGTGCAGTGACTAGAGTGCTACCCAAGCTGTTGGTGCTCAGCAATCTGTTACAGTATTAAAGATGTACTGCTCAAATGGGTGTTAGATGCTTGAGTTAAATGCATCACTGTATATGGTGTACATTTTTGTATTAGATTGTTTTCCAAAAGAGATGGAGGAAAGACTGAAGTAACGAGTGAACAGAATATTAACTGACAATAATATGCTAAGGCAAAATGAACACTGGAAATAACATCCATTGAAGCACTTCTGGGATGGTCTTGAACAATGGAAAATTTTGAAAAAAATAGTCTATCAGTTGAATTATATAATTGATCAGATGAGGAAAAAACTAAGCTACTTCTCCTAAAACTTTTCTATTAATGTGAAGAGGCTGCAGTGGGCAGGAGAAAGACAATCAATAGCGTCTACAGGTTTAACCACTCTTGTCAGGCACAGTCTCATTTGGCAATATCCATGGTCCAGCAGGATTTCAGTTAGCCAGTTGTCTACTTGTCATGGGTGTGGTAAAGCTTCCCGTGGTCCCATAAAGTTTGTTTACAGCCAACAGTGTTCTGTGCTGTTATTTAGCAGTAGTTTACCCCTAAACATCTTTTTAGAACCCAGTAAGCAGTGGAAGTGCTGCTGGACAACACTGACCTCCCAAGGGTCAGCAAATTTTCTCATCCAGCACCAGTCAGGTCCCGAGGGTGCCAGACTGGAGGGAGTCAACCTGTAGTAGACTGGGTCATGTGTGGATACCATGTACAAGAACTTCCATCTTCCTCTTGTAAAGTGAGTTTGTGGCTTCCTGGCACCTGGAAGTAGCGAAGAATCTTTGCCACTAATGCCATTATAAGAAGTTAAACCACAATCATTCCATCACTGCACTTCAGATGTTAGCCAGTTCCCCATGAAGCAAAAAAACCACATTTAAATGTGCTCTGAATATGATTCATCAAGTTCCCTGCTTTGATTAATTTTTCTGTCAATTTCAGTATAAGAATGCAAGGACCAGATCTTCAACTGGTGTAAACTGTTTTTGGTCTATTACTAGTTGTATTTTATATCAGCCAACGATTTGCTCCAAAATGTTTTTGTTAGTGCTATCCAGACTGTTTTGTGTGTTCATCAGATGAACATCACAAACATCGGTACTTCAGGAGGCAAGATAAGGAAATGATGTGTTGCAAATTCCTATTTCCAAGACTGAATGCTCTGAGCTTTTGGGCCATATGTGCACTGAGTGTGGTTACTGATTATCAAGGGACACAAGATTAGCAGCAACTTGTGCAAAGTTTGGCCTCAATTTTAAATGATTTATTTCCTTTAAAATATTTAATACAATCACAAATTCAATTTTGTGCTAGAAAAATAAAATATGAGTGTATCATATGCATACAGCCCAGAGCTCTGTGCAGCTAACATATGCTCTGTGGGTTCATTGGCTATATAGGGAACATATATAACAGACTACTGTACTGACAGTTTGTAGTCCTTTCCATTTGAAAAGGCCTATTCAAATTGCTGATAGCTTTGCGAAACACTTTTCCATGTCTTAGGCAGCACTGTCAACTCTTGCAATTTTATCACACATCTTGAGATATTTGATTATTTTATGAAAACCCCAGCTCCCAAATTTATGGCACATTAAAATCTCATCTTTCATGTTTTTAAACAAAAGAAAGATTCTAATCCTCATAGTTGCTGAGAGAATCTAAGAAGTAAAGGAAAAGTAACGCCTACAAAACCAGAAGGTAATTAAGGAGAACTACAAAGTAACAGTTATAAAATCTGTAGGCTGCCTCTCCCAGAGATAGAGAAAAATTACGAGTTCGTTTACCTTGGGTCCACCATCACTGACACCCTGTCGTTGGACACTGAGCTAAATAGGAGGATCGGAAAAGCGGCCACAACTCTGTCCAGACTCAGCAAGAGAGTGTGGAATAACAACAAGCTGTACACTCACACCAAAATGCAAGTCTACAGAGCCTGCATCCTCAGCACCCTTCTTTATGGCAGCGAGACTTGGACCCTGTATGCCCGCCAGGAAAAGAGGCTGAACGTCTTCCACTTGCGCTGCCTCAGGCGCATCCTTGGAATATCATGGAAGGAAAGAGTGACCAACACCGCCGTCCTCAAGCAAGCTGGAATCCCAACCATGCACACCCTCCTCAGGCAGCGTCGGCTCTGCTGGCTTAGCCACGTCCACAGGATGAATGATGGAAGATTCCAAAAGACATCCTGTATGGTGAGCTAGCCTCTGGCAAAAGACCTCCCGGACGCCCCCAGTTGCGCTACAAATATGTCTGCAAGAGAGACCTCAGAGAGGTAGACATCGAGCCGTACAACTGGGAAGGACTAGCAGACGACCACAACAGATGGAGGCAGGAGTTACACAAGGGCCTTCAGAAGGGCGAGATGAGGATCAGACAGCTAGCAGAGGAGAAGCGAGCGCACAGAAAGCACACTAAGGACTTGCCAGACACCCACCACATCTGCAAGAGAGGCAGCAAGGACTGTCACTCTCGTGTGGGTCTTCATAGTCACAGTAGATGCTGTAAATGAAGTCCTTAATTGAAACTATAAAGGACGCGATCCATAGTCTATACAGACTGAAGGATGCCTACTACTACTAATTATTATACAGGAGGTACCCATGTTCGGACTACCACTGGCAAACCCTTAACCAGAATCCCAAGCTAGTGGCTTCTGTGTGCGCGTGCGCACACACACACAGGTAAACTTTTGACCAGAACCCCAAGCTAGTGGCTTCCACGCGCACACACACACAATTACTTCTTGAGAGAAAATTACCTGTACATTTCACTGCACCACAGGAAGTTGTAATAGTCTGATTTTTCTTGCAGTGATGCCTCAAGTAAGGCCTGATTCAAGTGGTTCAGACATACAAAAGTGTAAGCAGCCTGTACACTACCAGCCTTTCTAACTGGAACTCTAAAACTGCTTATATTCTCTCCCTGTGAGAATTAAAGCTCCAGCAGCGTGATCACGTTCCCCTACTCTTTGCTGCAATTATATCCATGCAATCACCAAACAGAACCACCTTCATGAAGGTGACCACCCCACCACTTATAATGAAAGTCAAACAATACATTGGGAACACTGCATGTAAGCAGTCCAGCAGATGAAATTTGTTTGCAAGAAACATGTGTCCAGTAATTCTGAATCACAAACACATTAGCGAAGGTGAAGGGCAACTCACAGGGAATTCCTTAAGAGAAAAAAAGGATGAATAGTTCACCCATATCTCATAAGCATAATTTGGGATGTTATGAAACATTCATTAGCCACCTCAAATACATACTAGGGAAAAAGATCTCCATTCTGACCTTTTAAACATTTTATGCACACCTTCCTGGTCTTCCAGCCTTTTTGGTTCACCTTGATGAGTATGTAGGAGTTACAGTATTCAGCAAAAAGATCATTCAAAATTTGCAGCTAAACACTGACTTCTGGTTAGGTGTTAGATTTTGCTTAATCGCTGATTTCAAGTAAGAAAGCAAAGTGAGGAACAGTGTATGTGCTAACCCTGATGGTGCACTTTGCATGATATTCACCACAACAAAGGCAGGTGCATAAGAAAACTGACAACACTCTTAAAAGACAAATTAGCAATGATAGGCAATGCCCTGAGGAGTTATAACGTAAAATGGACACAGCTTAGTAGGGGATGGCAATGAATGAAATGGAAATAGAAAGACAAGCCTAATGAAAACAAAAAAATCAGTCAAGTAGCACTTTAAAGACTAACAAAATAATTTATTAGGTGAGCTTTTGTGGGACAGACCCACTTCTTCAGACCATAGCCGTACCAGAACAGACTCAGTATTTAAGGCACAGAGAACCAAAAATTGTAATCAAGGTTGACAAATCAGAAAAAAAATTTATCAAGGTGAGCAAATCAGAGTAGAGGGGCAGAAGGGGTGGCGGGGGAGAGTCAAGAATTAGATTAAGCCAAGTATGCCAAAGAGCCCCTATAATGACCCAGAAAATTCACATCCCAGTTCAAATCACGTGTTAATGTGCTGAACTTGAATATATCAAGACTGTTGTGAAAATTCCTCTTCAGTAAGACACAGACTTTTAAGTCATTAACAGAATGGCCCATATGTTAATGACTTAAAAGTTTGTGTCTTACTGAAGAGGAATTTTCACAACAGTTTTGAAAGAGAGGCTGCTGAACTCTCTTTTATATTCAAATTTGACACATTAACATGTGGTTTGAACCAGGATGTGAATTTTCTGGGTCATTATAGGGGCTCTTTTGCATACGTGGCTTAATCTAATTCTTGACTCCCACCACCTCTTCTGCCCCTCTACTCTCTGATTTGCTCACCTTGATAATATTTTTTTTCTGATTTGTCAACCTTGATTACTGTTTTTGGTTCTCTGTGCCTTAAATATTGAGTCTGTTCTGGTATGGCTATGGTCTGAAGAAGTGGATCTGTCCCACGAAAGCTCATCACCTAATAAATTATTTTGTTAGTCTTTAAAGTGCTACTTGACTGCTTTTTGCTTTGATAGTATGTAGACTAGCATGGCTTTCTCTCTGTTACTATTCAACACACAAAGTGTAATGAAAGAGAGATCATGAGATATAATTATTTTTTCATATGGATGTTGGTAGGCATTTTTAATAGATGCTGGGAATGAGAGCTTGGAAGGAAAGCAGTGCATCTGGAGGTTGTTTTAGCCTGATGGTTGTAACGGAAATTACTGTCTTAAGGTATTATCCTGTAAGGTGCTAAGCATCTTCTGGGAGGTCTCCAATGGGAAAAAAGGGTGCCTGGCATCTCCTAGGAAAGGCCAGAATGCCACTGGAATCACTTCCTTGGAGAAGCTCAGTAACTCTGCTGGATCAGGCTGTTATAAATGCAGCATTAATAGTTATAGCAGGTTTCAAAATGTTTCTGAGGCAGGCAATTGGATATGAACTTTTCAACTATTTTCAATAGTTGGAGAATAAAACAGAACTTGTGGGGGAAGGGAAAAGCCACCCTCCTGCCATTTTTGTCCCCTGGAACATTGAATTATGCTTTAGACATACCTCTATAGACATCTCCTACCCGGCTGCCATTTCCATGCCTAGATTGCATTTCTTAGCTTCAGAGCTGTGCTCTTCATGTTTCTTGTTACACCTCACACTGAGCTCTCTCATAGTGCAAATATTCATGTATACATTCCATGAAGAATCAAAAAGTCAAACACAACTACTCACATTTTTATGGGGCACTATATTGCCTACAGAAAAGCCCCTTGTATTGGTTTGGCAGGTTCCCCCAGATGGTAGATTGGGTTTTGGGTTTTTTTGGGTTTTTTTTTTTTTACCTCTTATCATGATTAATCTACTTTTGGCTGAGCTATTCTTAACCAGAGTAAATTTCCTACTTACTTAACAGTGAAATGATCTTTCATGCTTATAATTTATGTATAATTGGCATGTGTATTAAAACCCAGGACACAAAGCATTTCCTTCCATTAAAGAGTCGTGCCATTGTACCAACATCCTCTTTAGCCATCAATCACCGAATGTGTCAAAGATCTTTGTTTTGTAACCCAGACTGATCTTAGATCATTAGCCTTGATTCTGGAGGACAGCCTCTGAAATATTAATCAAAGTGACAGACTACTACAGAGCAGAGCTTCAGACAGCAGAGCAACTGTCAGCAATTAAAGAAACATTCTCAGAGGCTGGAACACCAGTAAACTCTGCCCTCTCTGGGGACAAAAGGCTGTGACCACAGTAGGACACTGGTATGGTTTTGCTGCACAGAGAGAAGGGCTGGGCAGAAGGGTGGGCATAAGCATAATGAATGCTCTTCTTTCAGTTTGCAATGTATGGCTGTGCTGTGCTCAGTGTATATACATGATCTCAGTCAGAGGGAGCAGGTTCCTACACCATCCCCCCTGCAGGCACCTAATTACTCAGTCTCTCAAGGTGAGTGCTTTTGCCTATCCTGCACATTTACGTTACTACACAGTTGTTTTGCCTCTGAGTCCAGACCCAATATGCAGCAGCTCACTTCTTTGGGGCAGTCATGCTGCACAGGCTTTATATCCCATGCTGCTAGGGCCATATTCCCAATTTGTTTAAACATTTTGACTCACTGCTATAAGTAGTGGCTTTTTTCACCAACTAAACATTATTTTAAAAGAAGGCAGGTGAGGACTTGCGGAAACGGTATAAATACTCTTCTGTCCCTGCCACCCACATTAGAAACTACTCACAATATTTCCTTAGGGTTCTGTGAAGAGTAGTTTCCTCTGTGGCAATGTGAGAATTCAGAAAACATCCCTAGGTCAGCCAGGATAAAAGGAAGAAAGAGCAAAGATTTCAACCAATGCTATTATTAAATCTGAAATATAATTAGGGCACATCATGCCATTCTGCAGAAGGTAGAGGGATCTATCTTATCAAGTCTACCATGCTACAATATCCATCATAGTAGACAAGAGCCAGGATGGTGATACACAGAATGAGGCTCATGAGTCACAAGTGTCTGTCTAATATCTCTCTTGTGGCTCTTTGCAGCACATGATGTTAAAATGCTGTGTAAGTTATTAACCAATCAGGAGGCTTTTGATAAGTTATTAACCAATTGAAGTTGATAAATAATAATGCATGTTCAGTCACTGTGCTGTGAGAATAATACATTTCCATTATAGTGTTTAAATATGAATATTTAATACTATAATAAATGAAACAATGACTTCACACTACCGTAGTTCTGTTGGGTAATGTCTGATGCTAATTTGGTTCCTCAACTACTGAGTATCACTGACATAGCACTTACTAACTATGAATATAAACAGGATTTTTATGTGGGTCATTGGACCTTGACAGACCCCTTGAATGCCCCTGGACTCTATAGCTGAATTCTTAACAAAGGCCCCAAGTCAGAAAAGCTAGATAAGCACATGCTTATCTACTAATATATGGCTGAGTCCCCTTGATGTCAGTGTGACTAAAGCATGTGCTTAAAATTAATCACATGCTTATGTGCTTTTCTGAATAGTGATGTCTGCATGTCACCTTCTGTGCTGGCCTATCCCAGTCATTGAAAGGAATGTTTGCTGACTATGCCGTAAGTACACTGTTGGTAGATTTTTGCTTTTGGCTTTTTTCTTGAACATGCAAATAAGCATTCAGTAACATCTTGGCACAGCAAGAGTGATCAAGTGACTGTCTCATCCAGCAGTTTTGCAAATGGAAGCAGGGAGCCAAATGCAAAAGTCACTAATTAAAACTCTGACTGAAGTCAGTTCTTCTAAACTTTTGAACATTTCCACTGAAATAAATTCTCCCACATGAAAAGGAATAGATAATTGCTTTGCATGCTGGAGCTTACTGACAAGAGGATCAATGAGCTGCTTCTGATGGGGCTTGGAAATACGAAATTTTTGCAGTACCCTGTAATAATTATCATTTTTTAAAATAATTGTTTTAGTGACACTGGTCTAGGAGAGCTTAAAGATAGAGAAGGACAAATTGATAGCAAAAGAAAAGTTAATCCTAATTTGAACAGGATGTGAATTTGCAGGAATTTACCTCCATGTACGAATCTATAGACAACTGGCAAAATCCTGGTGCAAGCCTACAACACCCATTAAATGCAGTGCAGAGATCAACACACAGAACCTGCACTCATTGACATGTAAATCAAAAGTGTTTAAAACCATTGTAAGAGGAACCAGGGCCCAGCACTTCTAGCTAATGGCAAACAGCTTCAGTCCCCATGTCTGCAAATTGCTCATATTACATCAAAAGTTTAGACAGTAAAATGCAACACTTTTAAAATGCATTGATTAAAGTAATTTCATTGGAAGACTGAGAAATTAAGCCCTTAGAGAGTGGTCTGGGCCATCCTCCTCACATGAAATAAGTGCTACTTGGTACATGCTGTAGCAAAGAGAAAAGGTGTTCTCTTCAGATGCATCTTTCGCAGCCAAGGAGAGAAGCCCTCTTTGGCAGGGAAAGTTTATGAGCATCTAGAGAAGGAGACTAACTCCCAACAGCTACCAGCTTATTGTCCCTAAATTCTCCTCTTACCAGATAAAAAACCTGCACCATAATATTAAGGGCAAGATAGAGGCTGAGCATGGTGTAGGTGCTTAAAAAAATAGATGGCACAAGGGACGAGCAACTTTTCTGTTCCTTATACTCTTCTATCCTAGCCTTCCCTTGAGGGGTGAAGATGACACAGGGTTAAGATCATAACCATGTCTGCACCCACTAGCTGTTGCAATGGGAGAATTACTTTGGTGAACAACATGCAGCATCAGTGATATGTCTTCACTATCCCACTCAGGCATAGTTCTAGAAGACTGCATTTGTAACTTAGCTTTCAGTTTCCCAGGAATCTGCCTCAGCCTTACTATGAAGTTTTAGGCACTACTCCCTTCCACTGAGTTCAATGGGACTCTGTGGCATGGCAGGTTCAGGGCCTTACATATTAAAATATTTAAAGTATATTGTAAGAATTTAATTGTCCTTGCAAAGAAACTTCTTTTGATCAAACAGCCAGATATGTGGGGCTCAAAAGAGTACAGTTTATTTGAAATTGCCCAGAAAGAATTAGGAGGTACAAGATACTTAGACTTCCAAAGAAAGGAGAAACAGATTCCCAGGTGAGTTCTCTTAACACCTAAGTCTTCTAAAAAGGGACAGCAGAATTTATAATGAGCATGAGACTGCAGAGCCACCAATGTGATGTGCCAAGAGACCTAATTAGTTTCAAAAGGTGCCAAAGAAATAGATAAAGCCAGGCATACGTTGTGTGGGAGGGAAAAAAGCCCTTGACATTTTAAAATATATCTGTCTAGCTACAAAATGAACTTTAATCTCTGTCAATACACAGACCTCTGCAAAGAGCTTTAAAAATACAGTGTCAGCATTCACTGGCAGGATGTCAGAGAAGGAAGCATAGAAACCAGCGGGCCTGAAAGAGCTACTGCTAGGTCATAGCAGTGATCTATATATAGTCAAGCAGTTACACCTCCTTACAGCAAGCGGTGGGGGGGGGGAAATTCCTTTTAGCTGGCTGGAGGGAGGGAATTTTCCTTTTTTCGTTTACATAAGAATCAATCACATGGTGAAGAAATAAAATGTACCCTTCTTGTAGGGTAATGACTTACTGGTGTAAGCATCAATTTTCATACTATGGGCCAGATACTCCACACCCTTCCACTTTATACAGTCATTTTCATCTGTGCAATGTGCAAGTAAACATTACCAAATCAGAACTCCCCATTCACACCAACAGTACAGTTTTACACCCAACACCCTATCATGGAGTATTAGCCCACATTTCCAGCAGTGTGACCATGAGGTCATTGCTGCACTGATCACGTCTTAGAAGTAAATTAAAGCAACTTGGAACTGCTGCCAATAGCTCCAAAGGGACCATTCCACCAACTAGGGATCACCAGGGTGGAGGTCATACCACCGTTCCCCTAGCTATTCCCCATACTCCAAGAGCTAAGGTGGCACTATAGTAAGATTCGTCTTTGCAGGGGGAACATAGAGATAAAAATATATTGAATACCATATTTGACTCTGTGAGGCACTTTGGCCCTAATACACAAGGTCCTATTTGCTCTGCAAAAGTTTCACCCACTATTTAGCCATTTATTTATGTGATGGGATGAAAAAATTCTGAAGCATAAATCTGACACTCTGTAAGAGTTCGCAGTGTGTTTCAATTTTAGTCTTCCAATGGATTCACTATGTTATGTATATTCAGGAAAGCAAGATAGGTAAGATGATTAAAGGAAATGGAGTATGCGGGAAGTGTAACAGTACAATAGAAAGAGGTTTTTAATTTTCCAAATTAATATTTTCTTCAGTCTCTACATCTCACTTCAAACTGGCCTTTTTAACAAAAAAACTGCTCTAGAGTAATAAAATGGCACATTACCTGAGCCTTATTCTAACCTGAGCAGCAATGAAAAAGGTTCATTATCTAAACTGGATCACTCTTTTTTAAAATTTTAATTCTCAGGATTCTGACTGTTAAGCTGTACAAACAGAATATGAAGATACTTCAGCTAATATATCCCTCAGAAAAAAATTCTGCAGCTGGAACCTTGAGAATGTTTTGTACAGGCAGCAGCAAGATAAATTAATTCTTAAACAGATGCAAAACAGACATTTGGGAGATGGGCTGCTTTCGGTTTGCAATGGATACTGTTTGTGCAAACCATTTCTGAGCCTTGAGTCCATTGAGTTTAACTCACCGATATTATGGAAGCTTCACAGCTCAACATGAGATCCAGTAAAGTTACAAAAATCATTTGCTTTCATTTCAAATCTATAAACTGGCAACGTATGTACAGAACTAGGCACCTGGTGATTCAAAACGTTCCCAGATCTTAGCATACCTTTCACTAAAGCTGGCCTGAGACTGGAACTGATGATGAAATCTGAAACTTTACTAATTTAGGGTGGCATTGAATTTTAAAATAAAGGTTTTGTGTGACTCCAAATATAAATATTTGTTTCATTCTGAATGTTCTGTTTTGTGAGACAAGTCTGCGGAGAATGGTTCTGATACTCCACTGCCTTACTAAGTCATTTACACCTTCATTATTACTTACTTATATTGTAGTACACCTTAAAGTGTGCAGTAAGGATAAGGACTCTATTTTGCTAGGCGCTATATAAATACACAAGCCCTGTACATTGTCCCTTAAGTATTTTCAATACCATTTAAAAATATATGTGAAAAGTGACTGCACCAACCAGTAGGAGGGATAGGAGAGGATAGGATAAACAGTAGCACAGGCTAGCTACATGCAAAACATAGTGATTAGTATTAGTATTATATTATAATGTTTTTAAATATACTAACTTAATATTAAGATTTCAAAGTCAAGCACTCAAAGTTAGGAAATAGAATTAAGGTTGCTATTGCATATATATTCTAATACAAATACCTTGTGTACATTTATTATAATACAGTCTTTAACTGCATCACATACTGTTTTTTCTACAGGACCCCTGCCTCACTCAGTACACAGGATGGACACTGCTTAATTCATAAGCCTCTGTTCAATATTTTGTCTTGTCCTTGTTGTTCATTGTATGGCCGCAGGCCTAAATACTGCACAATAGTCAAACTCTGCTTTGGATACAGAATTATTGGTTTCCCCCCTGGAGTTTTTTACAATGCTCATCATAGTAGCATTTGTACTGTTTCACAAATATTAAATAATCTGCACAACTCCCATGTGACATGGAGGGTATTTTCCCTATTTTAAGATGGGGAGTTGAGGCACATAGATATTACGGTTAAAGTGTCCACTAATTTTGAATGCCCCGTTTGAGAAGCATAGGGCCTGATTTTCAGGGAAATTTATCATTACATAGGTCCTTGCACATTCCCACTGACGTCAGTTGTAGCTGAGACTGCAGAGCACTTTCCCAAATCAGGCTACATTTTCATCTGAAATGTGGTACCCAGAACTGTACACAATACTCTAGCCCAGGCTTTATCAGTTCAGGGTAGAATGGAAGAATTACTTGTTTCTTGCTTTTCACACTGCTGCTAATATATTTCAGAATGATGCTCACTTTTTTTTTTGCAACAGTTACATTGTTGACTCACATTTAGCTTATGTTCCATTGTAACTCCCGCATCCCTTTCCATAGTACCAGAGCTGTAATATCTCTGACCATGTTAGAAAATCATCCTACTGTATATTCTCTCTCCCTTACAAGTCTTTTCTCTGAGTGCTCAGAAGGAGGCAGTGCTTCATCCATTTTATATTTCCCCTTGACCTAATTTCCCTCATCTCTGTCATTTGTCTCTTCTGGTGTTCTCTTAGCTAGTGCACTCCCACATGGCCTCCAGTCTTGGCTCAACAGTCTGAAGAACTAAAAATGAGAAGAGAAGGCTTCATACAGAAGTGATTCCTCATGACCATCTACCCACCAAATCCCCCATGGAAAAAGCTGTCAAATACTTAGAAATGGTTCTGTTCTCCTGCAATGCTGATGCAATTGCACAGTGAAGATTTCCTATGAAGTCCTTAGCCTATGTGTAAAATACAAAGATTCTTTTACATCTCCATGGCCCTGCTGTTTTATTGCACCTGCTGCCTACATTTAGTACTCTGTACCTGACAAAATGAGCCATGAAAAAGGAGAGAAGCTTTGAAGACTTCTTTCCTCAGAATTCATCCCCCCATTCCCCTCAGTAACCGTAGGATCAAGATAAACACATCTGTGATATAGAAAGCTTTAAGACAGATATCAGGAAAGAAAAACAATAGCACAGAAATCTGTTAATTGAAGAATTCATGAATGAATTATTTAAGTCACCACATTGTTTTAATTCATGGTGTCCTGTGTGTTCACTGATGTCAGTATAAACAATAAAAAGCAGCACAAATCTTTAATCTACAAATAAATAAGCAGATAAGTCAAAGATAGACTCATGCAGTTTAGATGCTGAAGTCTGTTTCTTCACTTGATCTTTGAAGACAGCTGCTGACTGTACTGTGAATTAAGTTGCTTTCTCAAAATAAAAAACTGAAATTTATGGTGCATGTCTCTGAACTGTAGACTAAGGACTCCCATATTGTGGTTTTTGAGGTGTCATATCCACTGGCTGAAATAAAAGTCACGTCCTTTTGAAGTGGCTGATGTAGTTGAATAACTGTGTCTTGAACATGGGAAACAGTTTTCTTTATTCAGAAGTAATGTAGCATTAGAAACATTAGTCTTCCTTTCAAAATTCAGATGCTTCTTGGGGTGCTATTCATCCGGTTCTGGTGAGTTTCAAAGAGATACTTAATGACTGAAGTGTGTGTGATATTCATTGTATCCTGCCTGTGACGTACTTTATGTCTATACGCCTGGGCTATATCATGCCATCAATTTTTAGGACTCCCCACTGAAACAAGTTAGGAATTTCCTGAAAAATCTGCTTCATAATATGTGCCTAGCTCCTGTTGAGTGCCTGGAAAAACAGACACATTCATATATCTCCGAAAGAGATCAATACCTCATAGGATTGAGTCATTGTGATTTTTCCCCCAAATAATGATATTTAATCATTACAGGAACAAGCCAGGAGGAAGGGATGGCGATAGGGTGACCAGATGTTCCAGTGTATCAGGGGCTTTATCTATATTCCTCCACATACAAAAAAGTTCCTGATTTTTTCACACTTGCTATCTGGTTATCCTAAGTGGGGAAAATTTACATCATAGCACTAGAAGGATTGTTACCACCCTTCCATCTAGAGATAAGAAGTCCTTGCTAAAGTTTATCTATCCAAGGAGTTTACTCGTGTTGGTTCTATAAAATTATAACCTTGCGCATTCCAGTGCCCTGCATTACTCAGACCTTTTCTAATCTCAGAAGAATTTTGTGCATGACAAACATCAAAAAGTGCATGACACACTGCAGTAAACACCAAACCAAACTTTCTAATGATTAACTGAAATAGAAATCCCTGATACGAGCACTGTAGCTGGAGTTTATTTCTAAAGGACCATCTATCTTTTACCTCAGAGTATAATTCTTTTCAAAAACAGTTGTATATTAAAATGTAAATTGGTTCTCAACTGATTACCATTGTTTGACTTACTCACTAAGAACCTTTGTCTAAGAAACAGAAGCAGAACTAAAAGCAATTTGCAATGCAACAAATTATCAACACACTCATCTGAAAAATAACAAGCAGTCCTGTAGCACCCACTTATTCAGAATACCCACGAAAGTGCATGACATAATACTACAGAATACAGGTGCTTCAGAATGGCTTATTACTGGTAAACCTACAGACTAACCTGGCTATCCCTCTGAGATTCTCATCTGTAAAAGTAATGCTGCTATAATAATGTGTATGGGCTCTTTGCTCTCTGCCACTCTACATGGGGTAGACGAGTAAAGCAGATGGGAAAAAAGCAGAGGGAAGCAGAATATTACTGGGCCCAAGGAAGCCCAAGGAAAATTCTCTGCACATTTCCCACCTATCTCTAGGCATGCTGAGCAGTGTTCCCTGTATTTTTTGTCCATGCATGGTAGAATAAGTTTTGTTATGTGCATCAAGGTATGTATGAATGTGCACCACCAATAGAAACAGGTTGCCATCTGCGGGTGGCTGTGGACACTCTGGTAATCATCTGGGTGGCACCTGATTCACTCCTGGGTAGTCATCCACGAACTCATCTTACAGGGAACAGTGATGCTGAGGCTAACAGTAACAGCTGTGCAACAAAAGTGTTCCTCTCCAAGTGTAGTGGTATTTCCACTGAAACAGGCAATAGAAGTTAGTACTTCTAGGAGTAATCTTAACTTGCGGTCTGTGCCCCCTAATCCTCTTGAAGAGAAGGTGAAGCACAGGGATGATAGATTGGTGTCAATGGTAGCATGGTTCCTTCTGGAAATATGCTGCTAGGACAGTAGGAGGAGAGCTGGGCAGGTTCTCTGTGCAGACCCATTGACTACGTCTACACAAGAAACCTCTGTTGACAGACGTGACTGTCGGAAGGGATTTCTCAGCAAAACTTCTATTGAGACAGATAGTGTCTACACACAAAAGCAGACTGAAAGAGCAATCTGTTCTGTCAACTGAGAGCAGCCAGTCTGCCCTGCCCTGCCCTCTCTCGACAGAACTGACCAGAATGGCTGACCAGAAGCTCTGCAAACAGGGCTGCCCAGTGAACTGGGAGCCCTCTCTGTTGACAGAAGTGTCCACATGGGCAATCTGTAGATAAAACACTGTCGACAGAGGCATTACACCTGACTGGGGAGAGGTATAACTCTGCCAGCTGATCAGCTGGGTTTTGTCGACGAACTCCTGAGAGTGCTTTAACCATCCAGACGCTCCACAGGTTTTGTTGATGAAAGCCCAATTTTGTCTACAGAAGGTGCCCATGTACACATGGCCATTGTTGAAGCTTGATGTCCCCGTGGATTGGCGGGCCACTCAATAAATAAATTAATATGCTGCCATCCAACTTGAGGAGAGCACAAAGCAGAAACTCTAAGTGACCCCTGCAGGGCTCATGAATTCACTTTTTTCTTTACAAGTTATATTGCATAATATAATTTAGTCAAACAGAAGGTTAGAGTATGTCTGCACAGCAGCCTCGTTTTGAAATAAGGTATTCTGGAAGAGCTATTCCCAAACAGCTTATTTCTAAATAACACAGCTACCCACAAAAATGCATTTTGAAACATCTGTTAGCTATTTTGAAATACAGCATCTACACATGTATGCTGCATCTACTCTGGAAGGGACATGCTAACTGAGTAAGGGGAACATTCAAATACTATTTCAAAATAGGCGCTACTCCTTAGAGTGAGATTTATCAATTTTGAAATAAGACAACCACACTTTGGAGATAATTTTGAAAGAGCGGTTGTGTACATTGTAGTATAGTTATTTTGAAGTAACAGCTGTTATTGCTATGTAGACCTACCCTTATTGGGCTCAACACAGGAGTAGCTGGTTGAAATTCTATGGCCTGTGTTATACAGGAGTTCAGATCAGATGATCTAATGGTCCCTTCTGGCCTTAAAAATCTTTGAATTCATCAGGAAGTCTGTCCCATGCCCATACATGAAGAGAAAATTCAAAGCCACATTGCAAAACTGAGGAAACACCAGAGTAGTCTGATCAGTCCTGTAAGAAAAGCCATGCATCACATGGCTCTGGCTGCAGGATACTAGGAAAAAGAGAAAGCTATCTTGTTCTCTAAAGTGGTACATGTTGATCAAATGGTATGCTGTAATGCTGCTATTAGACTCTAGTGGCTAGTCTGAGGTAATCACGAAGCAAGTCAACCCCAGTGATGTGCAGGGTAGATTCTAATTAGGTAGCTACTTCAAACAAATACTATAATCAGTGTTTAATCCTGCATGCTTATGAAAGGCCAGTACTGGTGACAGACTTTGCTGGACCCTGGGCAATTGGGGAGCAGGATTTAGCTCTGTCCCCCAGAGGAGGTGGGACCTTGGGCAGAAGGGGCAAGGCTGAAGGGAAGTTTGCCCTCATCACAGCCCAGACTGCACTACAACTCCCCCAGGTGGTCCTCATTGCTACCTAGACTGCACCACACAGGGCTCTGGTGGCAATTTAAAGGTCTAAAGCTGGGGCTCCAGCTGCTGCTGCTGCTGCTGCTGCTGCTGTGGTAGCGATGGCCTGGAGCCCAGGACCTTTTTAGATCACCTGGTCCTGTGGCACTGGCCCCTTTAGCCTTCCCCTCCCTGTACCCCTGTCGGCAACCCTGTGAATGGCAATTGTGTGTGAAGACAAAAGGTTCAGCCTGACCTTAGATTTTCAAACAAACAAGGAGACTTTGAGGGCCAAGCAATAAAAGACATGCTCCTGCAAACTGCGCACATGGGTCTAAGTCACGTTTCCATTCACATAGCCCACAAAGAAGCTCTCACAAATAAGGGTACCTGTCCACTAGAGGGAAGAGCGACCCTGCCGCAGTCGATCTCCCAGAGTTTGATTTATTGTGCCTAGTAAGTACACACTAAATCAAACTTATGCAGCATCTGCATCGGCACTGGTACTCCTGCCTCTTGTTAGGAGTAAGGGAAGTCGATAGGAGATGGTGCAGAAGTCCAAATTAAGGTATGTCAATTCCAGCTATGTAATTAATATAGCTGGAATTGCATACCTTAATTCAACCCTCTGCTGTAACGTAGACCTGCCCCAAGTTAATTTGTGACAGTTCCCATTCACAACTACTCTGCCAACAAATGAAGGGAACTCATAAATATGCATTTTTCCTGTGTACATTTGGTCTTGCAAATTATTTTTCAAATCTGTGGTAGCTTCAGGCATTTTCAGGATGTTTACAAACCTTAGCATAAGTAAAAGAATTCGATGGAAATAAGAAATATTCTTAATACTTCTGACTCCCTACTGTTCAAGAGTAAAACATAGCATTTCAATAGTTTATGTCCTCCTATTAATTACTCTCTTTCATCTGTAGTTTATGAAGCAGAATTTTGACATGGAAACAAAAAGTAAAGACAAATTTTCACTAGAATCTGAACAACTGCTGGGGGTAGGGAGAGCTTCAGTGCTAAAAAGATAGCGACTCAGCAGGCACGCAAGTGTTACCATCCATTTGTGACTGAAGAGGGGCATGACAGACACAGCAGATCTTCTCCAGCATTTTCAGGATAATGGACTGTGGTTTGAAGGGACTGCTCTTGAAGTGCTAAGAAATTAAAATAAACACTGTGCCTGCCGTGGCTAAGTTGCCCTCAGCAATTAATATTGTTATTAGCCAAATAAGCCTATTCTAAATATAGAATGAAAAAACAAAGGAGCACTCATGTGGACCTTCAGAATACTGACCCAGCTGATGCACATACAGCATAACTCAGGGAGAGGTGTGACCATGGTAGAATGATGTAATCAACCCCACATTACTGAAGAGGCATCTTCCCTTTAGAAAAACTCCCAGTGCTTTCCTGTTAGTCACTGTATGGTTATTATAAAGCTGTCCCCTTTTTCATAGATACTGGAGATGTTTTTTCATTCAAAAACCTTAGGCAGCTTCACTCAGGGAGGGCCACACCCTCTCCCATGTCTGCAAGCTACCATGTTCTACATCCGTGACAGAACACCATCCTGGGGAGTCCAATCAGTTATCATTGCCTTTCCTCATATACATTTCTTCCTGGGAGGAGAGGATTCAGCTCATTGTAGGTGTCTTTCTTGGAATTTGTGATGTTGGCAGTTGCTTTGGAGTGTTATTCTAACTAGGTTTCTCTACTGTAACAACTTTGGGTGTGAAATGCATGTCAGTTAGCCGCTTGTGGCAGTCACCATCTGTGACAGGTTTCCTTCTGGTTCACTTCTTCCCATGATAGAACGGAAAAAAATCTTCCAGGCACTGTCGAGGTGGTGCAAGCACATGCCTCAGCAGTTGTTCATGTGACTTCTCTGTGTCAGAGCTGACACAATGTCATCTTTCACTTCCCCCCTTGGGAGCTTCACTGTTGAGAAAAATCCTACTGCCACGAACAAAGGCACTATGCAGTTCCACTTTGTGCCAACAGTAGCCCCAGGAGGCTGTATGACTGACACGCATCTTCAGGACACTATGGTATCCTCCTGAGGGAAGTGGAAGTGGTAAATTATTACCCCTCCTCTTGTGGTCAACTCAGCTACTCTCCCCAGTGAGCAGTCAGAGTCACTGTTTAGGTAGCCCATCTAAGGATGATGTGTGTATACGGTGTTCTTATCAGACACAGGGAATCACAATCTGGCCCCTAGGATGAGTAATAAAAAGTCAAACAAGTTTCCTGTGCAGATAATTAGCTAGTAGATTCTCTCATAACAAGCAAATAACATGGGGGTGTATGCAAGCTATTTGGAAAGTGGTTAGTTCTATCTCTAGCTTGCCTTCCATTTCATAAAGATTTATTTTGATGTATGGGACCAATCCATTCTAAACAAACCTGCTCTTGCAGAAAGGCTCACAAGCAGGGTATGTAAAGCATGACTACTAAGCTATAGTAATGGGATTTTGTGTGTGTTTTATGAGCCCCTGAAGAGAAACAGTTCTGACAATAGCTGTCACACAGCTTAACCTCCAAAGCTGTAGGTGACTATGCCTTGAGCTACAAAGAAGATTTTAGTCTGGTCTTAACTACACAGGACAGGACAGTGTGAGATTTGACATTCTAGCTGAAGACAGCAAATTCCACTAATTGGAGCTAAAGTATATCCACAGGATCTTCCACGTACCATAAGCCAATTTTGAAATACAAGCAATATCATTTACATCCGAAGAAAGTAAGCTCTAAAGATGCTTCTCAGCATGTGTAATTGCTGATTTAATAAACTTGTGCATATGAGAGGATCACATTCAAGAAGTCTTGAGACTACCAAGCAAATCTATGCAGAATCTTTACTAAGTTCACACCATTTTGTTTTTGGGGCATTTAAATATTTTCACAGTCATTCTCATTTTTCATTACCAGGTCGAAAATCTGATGCTTCAGTTACCAATTCATTAATTCATTCTTACTGAACAAAACGCACAATTCTGACCAGATGAATTAGAAGGGTTTATTTAAGGCTGGTTTATCGGTGTGGATTTATCATACTGATTTAAACACATGGGCTACGTCTACAATAGCACACTACGTCGAAGTAGCCTATTTCGAAGTAAGAACATCGAAATAGGCTACTTCGACATGTATCGTCTACACGTCCTCCAGGACTGGTGCCATCGATGTTCAATGTTGAAGTAGCGATGGGGAATGTCAAATGGAGTCACCCTGGAAGGAAATGCGGAGCGTCCACACACACAAGCGCTCCCCGTCGAAATAAGGGGCAAGTAAAGCCTGCGGACCGGGTCACAGGCTGGACTAGCCCTTCCGGGTCAACAGCAAGCCGCTCCTTTAAAGGGCCCCTCCCAGACACACCTGGCCTGCACAGCACGAGGTCTGCAGAGCAGTAGCCACTCTCTTGCAGACCAAGTCACAGCAGCTATGGACACTCAGCAGCAGCAGGAAGAAGAGGCCCTCCAGGTAGTCATCCAGGGGACAAGCACCCTGCTAGGTGCTGCCCGGGAGGCCGCCCAGAAGTTCCTGCCAGAGGAGCCCTCCCCGGAGGCAGACGGGGACACCCTGACCACCGGGCTCCCCTCTTCCTCCCCCGCCAGCTGCTCCCCCACCTCTCGAGCTACCCCACCAGCTCCGAGTGGTGGGAGCAGCCCGTCATGCGGGAGTGGGATGACGACATGTGGCTCTGGAACTTCCGCATGCGCCGGCAGACCTTTCTCGAGCTCTGCCAGTGGCTCACCCCAGCACTGAGGCACCACGACACCCGGATGTGGCGCGCCCTCCCCATTGAGAGGAGGGTTGCAATTGCTGTCTGGAAGCTGGCCATTCCAGACAGCTATCGCTCTGTGGGACACCAGTTTGGAGTGGGAAAGGCCACGGTCGGGGCCGTCGTCATGGAGGTAAGGAGGCCCAGGCACACACCCACTGGGGGGCAGGGGGACCGGGTATGGGGGGGGAGGGAGGGGCAAGATGTGGGTCTGGGGAGGGAGGGGCTGGGTATGGGTCTGGGAAGGGAGGGGCGCCGGGGAGGGAGGGGCTGGGCAGGGGGGTACCCGGGAAGGTGTCCGGGAGGGGGACCTGGGGGAAGGGCCCTGGGGCACCCTGCGCAGCCTCATGGGTGCCTGTGTTCCCTCTCCACAGGTGGTCTGTGTGCTTAACACCATGATGCTCCAGAGGGTCGTCTGACTCGGGGACCTGGACGCAGCCGTTGCTGGATTCGCCTCCATGGGGTTCCCGAACTGCTTTGGGGCCCTGGATGGGACCCACATCCCCATCCATGCCCCGGACCACAGCGGAGGAAGATACATAAACCGCAGGGGCTACCACTCCGTGGTCCTGCAGGCTATGATGGACAGTCGGGGCCACTTCCAGGACATATACGTGGGCTGGCCAGGCTGCACACACGATGCCCGTGTTTTTAGGAACTCAGGCCTGTGCCGCCGGCTGGAGGCGGGGACCTACATCCCCCAGAGGGAGATCCCTCTGGGGGACATCACTGTGCCCCTCTGCCTCATGGCAGACGCGGCCTACCCCCTCCAGCCCTGGCTCATGTGCCCATACACTGGCCACCTGAACGCCAGCCAAGAGCAGTTCAACACCTGACTGAACCACGCCCATCAGGTGGTGGAGAGGACATTCGGCCATCTGGAGGGCCGCTGGTGGTGCCTCCTTGCCCAACTGGACGTCAGCCTCCAAAACATCCCCCAGGTTGTGGGTGCGTGCTGCACGCTCGACAACATCGTTGAGAGCAAGGGGGAGGCTTTTGTCCAGGAGTGGGCGGTCGATGCCGGCATTGGCTTCCCCCAGCTGGCCGCCGCACCCAGCCGCCAGGCCCACCATGATGGAGTACGGGTCCGCGAGGCCCTGCGGGCCCACTTCAATCAGGGAGACCCCTGAGCACCTCCCTGGCCTTTCCCAGAAGACCCCACACACACACAGCCCGTGCTGCCCGCACACCGCCCCCCCAACAAGCACACACCTCCAGCTTTTTTGAAAATAAAACCTTTTTTTTTTCTGAAAACTGCTAACTTGTTTTGTTCACAACAGAAACTGCAACCAATATACAAAAAGGGGGACAGCTATATACATGGGGGACAATGACACATGCGGGACAACCTTATACATGGGGGCCTGGTGGACAGCTCGGCCGTTGGCCCATCAGTCTGGGGTGGGAGTAGAGAGGCGCGACCCCTGGCAGGTACGGCTCGCAACCCCCGCCCCCCTTGTGTCCGGGGTCCCTGGCATGGCTGGCTGGGGGCTGGGAGGATCAGCAAGTATGGCCGGGATGCCTCCACTGGCCGGTCTTCAGCCCCAGTGGGCTCTGTGGAGCTTGCAGATGGCAAGGCGGGTGGGGCGGCAGGCAGGGCAGCAGGTGGTGAGGTGGGTGGGGCAGCAGGCGGGGCAGCATGGGGGGTCTCAGGTGGAGCGATGGGGAGGGCGGCCCGGGGGGCAGCAGGGGGCGGGAGCTGGGCAGTGGCCTCCTGGATCAACAAGGCTATGTCCCGGAAGACCCCCATGAAGTCCTCCCATGCCGCCCACCGCCAGGTGGATTCCTCCCAGTCAAAGCGGAGTCTCTCCTCCGCCACCTCCATCTGCCTCCGGAGAGCTGCCAGGAGCTGGGGGTCCATAGGGGCCATCCCCAGAGTCCGGTGGTGGCGGGAGCATCCCGCTGCCCTTAGGGGTGTCTCCAGGTGCTGGCGGTGGCTGACCTCTGGCAGGCTGTTGGGGGTGATGGAGGGTGCCTGGCCGCCTGGGGCATCAGATGCTGCAGCTGCAGAGAGGGAGGAGAAGGTTGTTAGTACAGTGCCCTGGCCTGTGGCCCGTTCCCCCGGCCCCCCCTTGGGTGCTGGGTCTCCATCCCCATCAGTGGGTGTGACGTCCCTGTTGGCTGTCGCCATAGCATTGTCTCACAGCCCCCGGGGTTAAGGCTGAGTGCCATCCATGGGTATGGGTGCTGACGGGCGCTGATGGCCATGCCGCCGTCCGAGGACTGTACAGTGGCTGGGCGCTTGCAGGTTGGGGTCTGCTGGGGGTGTGTGAGGCTCCCAGTCCTGTCTGGTGTCCCTGTCCCGTGGCCCATGGGTGTGTGCTCTGTGGGGTACGTACCTGACCATCCATTGCTGCAGTCGGGGGAAGCCTGGTGGGCAGATGCCCAGCTGGGCTCCAGGAGGGGAGGTCAATG
Source organism: Carettochelys insculpta (assembly GCF_033958435.1). Taxonomy (NCBI): domain Eukaryota; kingdom Metazoa; phylum Chordata; order Testudines; family Carettochelyidae; genus Carettochelys; species Carettochelys insculpta. Next base: position 43,083,734 of record NC_134146.1, on the reverse strand, counting down.
AGGAGCCCCCCCCTCGCTGCTGGACCCCTCCTCTGCTGTCCCGAGGGGGGGCTCCTTGGGTGGGCCCTGGGTTGCGGGGCTGGCCTCCGGGCCAGATTCTGGCTCCGAGGCCTGCTGGGGCTCATTGGTCATGGTGTCAAGGGTGGCCGGCGGTGGGGAGGAGGTGTCCTGGGGGCTCAGCATGGCCCTGAGCTCCCTGTTATAGGGGCAAGTGGTGGGGGCGGCCCCAGACCATCTGGCTGAGTTCCGGGCCCGGGCGTACCCCTGCCACAACTCCTTCACTTTATTCCAGACATGATCTGGAGGGGGGGGCAGGGTGACCCCGGGCAGCCAGGCCCTCGGCCAGTCGGGCGAACGCTTCTGTGTTCCGCCGCTTGCTCCCCATCACGTGGAGCACCTCCTCTTCACCCCAGAGCCCCAGCAGGTCTCAGAGCTCGGCCTCCAACCAGGAGGGGCCCCGCCTCTTTTTGGCCCCCCTCTTGGCTGCTGGGGGTACCTGGGTCCCCTCAGGAAGGGAAGCCCTGGAGGCGCTCGGGGGGCTGGTTCAATGCCATGGAGCTGGTTAGAGGGGTCAGGGTCTGTAGAGGGCATGCAGGGCTCGCACGTGCGTGTGCTGCTGCCTGCATGCTCTCAGCTTCCTGCCACAGGAAATCTGGGTCCATGGTGCTTTAAAGGCTGCTGCACTTGGGGACCATAGAGCCCCGTAGGGGCTGGACAGAGTGTCTCAACCCCTCAGCTGATGGCCACCATGGAGGACCCCGCTATTTCGAAGTAGCAGGACACGGATCGTCTACACACACCCTAATTCGACGTTCAACGTCGAAGTAGGGCGCTATTCCCATCTGAAGATGGGAATAGCAATTTCTACGTCTTGCCACCTAACGTCGATTTCAACGTCGAAATAGCACACGGCATGTGTAGATGCAATGGGTGCTATTTCGACGTTGTGCTGGCTACTTCGAAGTAGCCGGCTAGTGTAGATGCACCCATGAAGGCTTTTTTAGTATTTCAACTGAAGGATTTTAAACAGCTTTTGCTTTGCAGACTAAAATGTGTCTAGGAGATATATCCCTCATCAAACTAATTCTCTGTGATGGGGAACACCATGTATTTTGGCCAATGATAACAATAACAATTTAAAAAATTATCCTGATTCCTGAATCAGAGTTCCTAGCTACTCCAACAATACAGAATCAGTAGTATGCACAAGACTAAATTTCATCGGTATAGACCAAATTTCAGTGAGTAATTGCATATTTTGTCCACATTTTAGAAAGCCTACCCTCACCAGGACATTTCTATAGATATCCTGGTGACTTTTCATTATGCAGAAAAAAAGTGCACTTAAGAAAGTGTCAGATTGCTTTGCCAAAATAAGTTTTGTCAAATTGATTTGTTATTACATTACATTACCTTGTTTAAACTGATTTTAACAAAATCCATGCTGGTGTGATATTAACTCCTCCAACTTGTTTTTCAAGGCCTACAGATATTCTAGCCAATGCTGCAAAGTTTTAGGGCCCAGTGTGTTTCTTACTCAAAGTTAAGTTTCTCTCTTGGATAGTCTAATCAGAAAACACTGCCATGACAGCTAGTATAGCTTCGATGACAAGGAAACAAACTCTGTGGACATGGGGAAGTCAGTGGATGTGATATACCTTGACTTCAGCAAGGCTTTTGATACGGTCTCCCACAACATTCTTGTCCATAAGTCAAGGAAATATGGATTGGATCCTTGGACTATAAGATGGATAGAAAGCTGGCTTGATGGTCGGGCCCAACAGGTAGTGGTCAATGGCTCGCTATCTGGATGGCAGTCTGTTTCAAGCGGAGTGCCGCAAGGCTCGGTTCTGGGGCCAGTGTTATTCAACATCTTTATTAATGACCTGGATACGGGACTGGGCTGCACCCTCAGCAAGTTTGCAGATGACACAAAACTAGGGGGAGAGGTAGATACGTTGGAGGGTAGAGAAAGAATCCAGAGGGATCTGGATAAATTGGAGGACTGGGCCAAAAGAAATCTGATGCGGTTCAATAAGGAGAAGTGTAGAGTCCTGCACCTGGGGCAGAAGAATCCCAAACATTGTTACAGGCTGGGGACTGACTGGCTCAGCAGCAGTACGATGGAAAGGGACCTAGGGGTTATGGTGGATGAAAGGCTGGATATGAGTAAACAGTGTGCCCTTGTAGCCAAGAAAGCTAACGGCATACTGGGGTGCATTAGGAGGAGCATTTCAAGCAGATCTAGAGAAGTAGTTATTCCTCTTTATTCGGCACTGGTGAGACCACATCTGGAATATTGTGTCCAGTTTTGGGCCCCACAGTATAAAAGGGATGTAGATTTGCTGGAGCAGGTTCAGTGAAGGGCAACAAAAATGATTAAGGGTCTGGAGCACAAGACCTATGAGGATAGGCTGAGGGATTTGGGCTTGTTTAGTTTACAGAAGAGAAGACTTAGAGGTGATTTAATAGCAGCCTTCAGCTTCCTGAAGGGGAGCTCTAAAAAGGAGGGTGAAAAACTGTTCTCAGTGGTGTCAGATGGCAGAACAAGGAGAAATGGCCAGAAGTTGAAGAGGGGAAGGTGTAGGTTAGATATTAGGAAAAACTACTTCACCAGGCAGGTGATGAAGCACTGGAATGTGTTGCCTATAGAGGTGGTGGATTCTCCATCCCTCGAGGTTTTTAAGTCCCAGCTGGACAAGGTCCTGGCTGGGATGACTTAGTAGGGGTTGATCCTGCTTGAAGCAGGGGCCTGGCCTAGATGACCTCCTGAGGTCCCTTCCAGCCCTGTGATTCTGTATAATCAGAGAGGTCGCTGTGTTAGTCTGTATCTTCACAAAACAAAAAAGCAGTCAGATCTGAAGAAGTGGGTCTGTCCCATGAAAACTCATCACCTAATAAATTATTGTGTTAGTCTTTACAATGCTACATGACTGCTTTTTTGTTTTGCTAGTACAGTATAAAACAAGTTTCAGGGAGACCCTGAACCAGAGAAGCAGAGAAAGAGCTAAGGATCTGTCTGAGTCCCAGTGGTGTAGCTAGGATAGGAAAGGTGTGTGGGCTCAGGTTTCAGATGGATGGGTGATGATGTGGGGAGTGGATTGGAGGGCCCTGTGGAGGAGCAGAAAGGCTCAGGCATGCAGGAGGGATCCAGTGTCACAGGGATGTAGTGGGAGGCAACTCTGGGGGCTCAGGAAGGGGAGGGAGTGCAGGAAGGATCCAGGGCCTAGACAAGAGGCCCCTATTCCTCCCACCCGACTCTTACAGTTCAGCAGGCACCCGGGACACACAGTCTGCAGGGCACACCCATTAGGTGGAGGGGGTCCCACCAGAGCTTGAACTCCACCCTCCCCTCCCAATCTTAGCTCAGTCTCTGCCAGCTCTGTTGCATCACTCTCCTGCAGTTGTGACTCCAGCGCTGGCCCCAAGAAGCACACAACCCCCCCGTGGCAAGAGGGGACAGGAGGAAAGGGGGAGAGGAACAGGAAGAGGAGGAGGAGGAGAGGATGCAGGAGGGAAATGGGAAGGGGTGCAGAAGGGATCTGGAGCCTGGCAAGATGGGGCAGGAGCAATGGGAGCCCTGCCTCTCCCAAACCCTCTCTTACTGCTCGGCAGGCAGCCCTGCCACATCTCTCTTCTGCTAAGCATGCCCTGTGCTGCTGCCCTGACCTCCAGCTCCAACGTTAGCCTTGCCCAAACCTGCCCCCATGAGGCACACCCACTGCAGGTTGCATACTGGGGCCAGAGACTGGGACAGCAGTGTGCGGTGCCAGCACGAGAGCCCTGCAGCCAGGCTGACAGATACTCAGCCAGGGTTAGGAGTCCTAGCCTGTGGAGTCAAGGGGCTCTGCCCCTGATTAGGTTGGGCCTGGATAAAAAGTGAGTGGGCCACTGCCCAGTCATGTCCACCCATAGCTATGCCCTTGCTGTGTCTAGCAACTTCAGTAAAGAATTCTTTTTATATTCACTACACCCGAGGTCTACCCCTTCTCTATTATAAGGGATGCTATGTCTTCAGGACTGAAATATTGTTTTGAAGACAATTTAGTGTATGTTCAGACTACAAATGAAATTTCGCATAAGATATAAGATTAGATTAGAAGGCATGCCCAGCTTTGTTTAATATTATGGGCCTTGTGATTTTATTCTGTTTTACTTTCGGTCTTACAGATCACTGAGTAGTAACCTAGCTGAAGCTTCAGTTCAAGTTCAAATGCAGACTGGAGTGAGAATATTCACCTGTGCATTGTACACACATTTAACAGGATACTTCTATGGCAGTTGGACTTTTATTAGCTTCAGCACATAAGGGGAAAATGCAGTTACAGCTGGAGCATTTAAACTGGATGCAGGAGTCACATTGATCTTAGCCCATTGTGCTTAATACCCGCTTCCAGAAATAGCCAGAGAGTGAAGCCAAAGAAGAACAAGAAATGTACTAAAACTGGTACTTCAGAAAACCTGTAACGATTTCTCACAATGCCAAGCCCCGCTTTCTTCTCAGTTATGTTGGTTTCTTTGCTCCTCCTTTTCTCATGTTCTAAATGGGTGATGACTCATATGGCCAAAACTGGGTACACTTTGCCTGCTCTGCTTAATTTGAGCGGCTACCACAAAAGAACCTGACTCTCCTTACCCAAGTGTAAAACCGTGAAGTGAATGGAAATACATGGGTGTCAAACTGGAGTCAGAGGAGCAAAGTTTAGACTTGTAAAAGTAGACAATGTAAATATGTTTACTAAGCATCAGAAGGAGTTGGCCTGTGATTTTTACTGCTTTGGAGTATATATGACCTTATTCTTTTTAAAAGTATATTTCCATTTCTGACATACTCTACTTGTGGGAGATACCCGAGACCCTAGGTATCTCTGACACAGATTTAAAAGCAGGTCAAAGAACAATAAACACTAGTTCATAAACAAGAAATAATCACAAAACAGAACCAAACAGCAATCCAGTGTTCCCATAAATACTAGTTCTTTTCCTCCTTAGAGGGCCAAGGGCTTGAGGTTGAGACCAATGCCCCTCAGTTATTTGACAACACCCCCTCTGTGGATAGACAGCCACTGGAATATTTCTGTATTGCCATGTCAAGGTGCATATTTTTGCCAATAGCTCAGAGCACCACTCATATAGTTTCTGTCTTTTTTGGTAGCAGCTGACTTTATCTTTTCCAGGATAACCTATATGCTAATAAGCTGTTCACTCACCTTCCCTCCACATCACTGTGACTGAGACATATTTTGTGATATTGCCAGATCGCCTGCTCAGGAGTGGTCTGTGTGTGTTATTGCTTGCTGTGGTACCCATCCCAGACAACAGCTCATCCATAGCCATTAGAGGCTGATTTGATAACACTCCACTCATTAGGATACCCAAACCTGGCAGCATATGATTTCCATAGTGCAGACAGAGGAGTAAAAAGTTGTTATAAAATAAAGATGTATTCAAATCAAAACCCAGATATCACATTCTCCTCTTTCCCACTGTCTCCCGAAACTTTGAAGTTTAACCACCATAATGATACTGAACTTTGCAATTCTGGCTATTTGCTCATGTAAAATAAGCAGGAAAATGTATTGATGGAAGCTGAAAATGGCCTTTCTGTCATACCAGTGAATTTCTAATTTACAGACATGTCATATGAGGCAGATGTGAAAAGTATAGTTACCGTTATAACCATCAAGTCAACCAAAATGATGTGGGTGCCCTATAAACCCCTTGACAAGATTATTTTGCACTCGGTCTCTTAGATAACCAAAGAAATTGGAAAATGCCATCTTTCTCAGCTCATTTTAATTCAGAGCAAATACATGCCCCCAAAATAAAATATATTCTTCTTCGAGTGTCCCCGTGGGTGCTCCACAATAGGTGACGGGCTTGCCCGGCGCCGCAGATCGGATCTTCCAAGCAGTTTCTGCCAGACCGCGCATGCGCCGGCGCGCACCGCTCCCTTGCGCGCTCCTGGCCATGTGCGCAATCCGGTCCCCGCCAGTTCCTCTTAACCGCCGTCGGCTGCAGACAGAATCCGACTAGGCTAAGGCCAAATAGCGTATTCAACGACTTTATCTGTTTTTCTTTGAAGTTTTTCAGGTACTTAGGCTACTACAAGTTAGCCGGTTGTTATTTTGCAAAAAAAAAAAAAAACAAAAAAAAAACAACAAACAAACTACGAGCGGGACAGCTTCAGTCCAGTCCCAGTAACAAGCGCCGGAGGCCAGGAGCTACGGCCATCAGCCCTCCTGCTGAGGCAGGCCATCGGACGGGGAAAACAGCACAAAGAAGGTGCTAAGTACCCGCTTAAAAACTCAAAGACTCACCAACAATGTCCTCTTCAGGCTTTAAAAAATGTGAGTCCTGCCGAGAGGCGATGCCAGCGTCCGATGGGCACAGTCTATGCATAAGGTGCCTGGGGGAGTCCCATGTGGCACAGAAATGCGCCTTCTGTGCTAAATTAACAACCAGAGCACGGAGAGACAGGGAGATGCGGATTAAAATGCTGCTTCTTGATAAGGCCCTCCAGCCAGATGTGCCGGAGTGGCCGCAGCAGGAGGGACCCTCCGGGGCCCTTAAAAGGAAAGCTGCCTCCCTCACTCCATCAGCGCAAAAACGGAGGAAAGTCTCTCCAGCCCGATCCCTGCCGGCAGCAACAGTGAGCGGGATGGGAGGAGCAAGCAGCCCCCAGCCGCAGCAACAGCTGATCGGCGGCGGCACGGAGAGCCACGTGGAAGCGGCTCAGCCTCCGATAATCAGCCAGCCGCCCCGCACCGCAGGCAGGGCGGCGGCTAAACAAGCGCCGGTACCGGTGGCACCGCAGGCAGCGGCACCGACCCCCAGGGAACCGGCGGTGCAGAGCGCGCAGGCACATAGCCTGCAGGCGCAGAAGGACACCGCACGTGCGGCACCGCACGATCCCCCGCGTGTCAGGGGGCGGAGTTACCTCCTCCAGGGAGGGGGAAGGCTGCACACAAGAGGAGGCATTGCAGCCCCTCTCCGGAAAGGGCTGTGGAGCTGCTTTCTCACAGCCCTCCGCTCATGTTGCAGACTCCAACCGGAAGGCAGGGGTCCCCCCTAGCCTACCCGGAGCCCCCTTCTCCATTTTTACAACCAGCCTCACCATGGCTGGCACCACCTTCACCCTTCCTGGGGTTTGAACCGCTGGACTATTATGCGAAATCGCTCTCTCCAGTGTCTCGACGATCTCCCTCCCCCAGACGCAGAGGGTACGCACCAAGGGAGTGGTCTAGGTCACCTTCCCAAGAACAGTGCCTATACTGCCATGGTCGCCCCTACCACGCGGGGCATACACACCATCAGCAATCTACTAGGGAAAGATCCCCACAGACTATCTCGTACCCCCGAAGGCAATTGCGACCGGGGACAGAGACTCAAGCATCTCAGGGGGGACTGGTCATGGAACCCCGAGATTTTCCCTCGCAAACCTCCAGCAAGAGGGTGTACCATCACCAGCAGGAACCGGAAGGGTCCAGAGAGACGTACCCCAGCGGTTCCTCGCTCTCCTCCCCGGACGAGGCTACGGCCCTGGGGGACGTCCATCCTACGGACGATCTCAAACAGTTTCAGGAGCTGTTTAAGAGGGTGGCCTTCACGCAAGGCATCCAGACAGCAGAGGTGCAAGAGAAACACCATAAGCTCCTCAAAAATTTGAGACCTCCGGCCTCCTCCAGAGTAGCAATACCGCTTGATGAAGCGATCTTAGAGTCCGCCACTACGATATGGCAGACCCCTGCAACTATTCCGCCTGTCCAAAAGAGAGCGGATAAGAAATACTTCGTGCCGGCGAAGGGCATGGAGTTCCTGTTTAGCCACCCACAGCCAAACTCCTTGGTGGTGGAGTCCTCGCAACAAAGATCAAAAACATCTCAATTTAAAACAGGGGGAACAGACAAAGATGCCAAGAAGCTAGAGCTGTTCGGCAGAAAGGTCTACTCCTCCTCCACTTTAACGTTGCGAATGGCAAATTACACAGCGCACTTAGCGAACCATAATTTTGACAACTATTCCAGGTTAACCTCCCTCATGGACTCGCTTCCAGAGGACAAAAAGCCGGTCCTCAAGGCCATAGTGCAAGAAGGCTACGCGGCTGCGAGGACGGGAGTTCAGATTGGTTTGGACGTTGCAGACACAGCAGCACGTTCCACAGCAACCGCAGTGGTGATGCGAAGGGAGTCCTGGCTCCAGACCTCGGGTATACCGAGGGATCTGCAGGCGAAGATAGTTGACCTTCCCTTCGACTCGCAGAAGCTGTTTGCTGAATCAACTGACTCGGTCCTTCATTCCAGTAAAGATTCAAGAGCCACACTCAGGACCCTGGGGATTTACACCCCTCCATACACAAAGAAAAGGTACTACCCTCAGTAAAGGCGGTACCAGTACCAGCAACAGCGCCCCCAGTATCACAGGGGTTACGAGCAAGGGCGACATCAACAGCACCAGCAGTACAGAACTCCCAGGCGACGCTCACAACAGAGCCGTGCGTCCTCGGGGCGGGGCCAAAGGCCACAAGTTTGACATACAGATCCAGGGCTGCGCCATCACTACCATCACACAAGGTCATCCGAACCGGCTATTCCACCATCGCCTCCGACCATTCTACGACCAGTGGCAAAGGATCACCACAGACAAATGGGTGCTGGAGATCATAGCCACAGGGTACGCCATCCCCTTCCAGTCGCTCCCACTGTCGCGACCTCCACCCAAGCCCCACCTCCAGGAGGCCTCCCATGTAGCCAGGCTCAGGCAGGAGGTGGCCCATCTCGTGCTCATAGGGGCGGTGGAAAGGGTGCCAGAGCAACTGCAAGGAAAAGGGTTCTACTCCCGGTATTTCCTCACGGAGAAAAAGACAGGAGGCTGGAGGCCCATCTTAGACCTTCGCGGCCTCAACAGGTACCTGTGCAAGCAACGTTTTCGGATGACCACGATCGCCTCCATCCTTACAGCACTGGACAATGGAGACTGGTTCGCAGCCCTCGATTTACAAGACGCGTACTTCCACATAACCATCCATCCGGCTCACCGCCGATTCCTCCGGTTCATGGTAGGCAACGAACACTTCCAATACAAGGTCCTACCGTTTGGCCTCTCCTCGGCCCCCAGAGTCTTCACCAAGACCTTGGCAGTGGTGTCAGCCTACCTGCACAGACAGGGGGCATTTATTTTCCCGTATCTGGATGACTGCCTGCTCAAAGGGGCCTCGAAAGGGGAGGTTCTGCGCATGATACGCGTCACAGCAAACACGTTCTCCTCACTTGGCCTGGTTATCAATCTGGCAAAATCACAAATAGACCCCACACAGGACATAGAGTTCATAGGGGCTCGCATAAACTCGGTTACAGCGAGAGTGTACCTACCAGAGGCTCGCTTTCGAGCCATCGGTTCCCTCATGCAAGTCATCACCTTCAGCCCTACGGTGCCGGTCTTGACGTTTTTGCAGCTGCTGGGCCACATGGCAGCAGCAACGTTTGTAGTGCAGAACGCCAGGTTACACATGCGCAGCATGCAGCACTGGCTGGCGAGTGTATACAAACCGGCAGTACACACCGTTCACAGGGTGGTGTCGCCCACAGCCGGGGTGCGCAAATCCCTGCAATGGTGGGTAAACCCCAGGAACTTGCTAACAGGGGTACCCTTCCACCAGCCGCAAATATCGGTTTTTCTCGCTACAGATGCCTCCCTCATAGGGTGGGGAGCACACATGGGCGAAGAGGTGACTCAAGGACTGTGGTCACCCACGGAACAGTCACTACACATCAATGTACTGGAGCTCAGAGCAGTGTTCAACGCCTGCAAACACTTTCGAGACCACATACAAGGCAAAGTCGTCGGGATCAGTACAGACAATACCTCCACCATGTTTTATATAAACAGGCAAGGAGGAGCTCGATCCCGTGCCTTATGTGCGGAAGCAATCCGCTTATGGGACTGGTGCATCGCCCACGATATAATCTTGAAAGCCTCATACTTGCCGGGTGCGCACAACGTGAAGGCAGACCAGCTGAGCAGGCGTTTTGCGCTCACACACGAGTGGCAGATCCGTCCCGATCTGCTACGGCCGATTTTCCACGCATGGGGTTTTCCCCAAATAGATCTGTTTGCCACTCAGCACAACAAGCAGTGCCCACGATTCTGCTCCAGGGCAGGACTGGGATGGGGGTCCCTGGGGGACGCGTTCGCGATCCCGTGGGGGGGCCCCCTGCTTTATGCGTTTCCTCCCACAGTGCTGATCCACAAAGTTTTGCAAAAAGTCAGGAGGGAAAGGGCCCGGATCATCCTGATAGTCCCAACGTGGGATCGCCAACAATGGTTCCCCCTACTCCTGCGCATGTCGGACCGTCCACCGATGCCTCTTCCGGTGGTGCCGGATCTGCTCATGCAAGCCCAGGGGTCCATAGTGCATCCGCACCCCCAAAGCCTGCAACTGCAAGTGTGGTTAATCCATGGCTCAGCTCCCTAGAGAGCACATGCACAGTGGGAGTACAGCAAGTCCTAGAAAGTAGCAGGAGGACTTCCACTAGGAAGACCTACAAACAAAAATGGACTCGCTTCATGGCTTGGTGTTCTACCAAACAGCTGGCCCCCCTTTCGGTGCCTATACCTACAATTCTAGAGTACTTACTGGACCCCAAGAGAGGAGGACTCTCACTATCCTCGTTAAAGGTCCACCTTGCCGCCATCTCGGCGTTTAGACATGAGGAGGAAGGGCACACGGTGTTCGCCCACCCTATGGTTACCAGGTTCCTCAAAGGGTTGGTAAACCTCTACCCCCCTCGGAAACTGATTCCACCTTCATGGAACTTGGACCTGGTGCTTACCACACTGATGGGACCACCGTTCGAGCCCTTGGCCACGGTTCCCCTCCGCCTCCTTACAATAAAGACGACCTTTCTTCTTGCAATTACGTCAGCTCGTAGGGTGAGCGAGCTCGCGGCAGTCATGGCAACGCCACCCTGCACTGTTTTTTCCAAGGAGGCGGTAACCATACGGCTGCATCCAGCCTTTGTTCCCAAAGTTTCTTCCGAGTTTCACATCAACGAACCTATTGTTCTACCCTCGTTTTATCCAAAGCCTCATAACTCCAACGAAGAGGCGCGCCTACACCTCCTGGACGTGAGGAGGGCGCTAGCCTTCTACGTAGACAGGACCCAGTCCTTCCGGAAAACGGATAGACTCCTAGTCTCCCTCGCTCCCAAATCGAAAGGAGAGGGTCTCTCCTCGCAGAGAATCTCGAAGCACATTGTATCCTGCATAAAAATGTGCTACGAGCTCAAAAAGACTCCTTTATCGGCCACTCCCAGGGCTCATTCCACCAGGGTGGTTGCGGCATCAACAGCCTTTTTCAAGGGCGTTGCGTTAAAAGACATTTGCAGAGCGGCGACCTGGTCATCCTACGACACCTTCGCCAAACATTATGCCCTTCACAGGGTATTCCAAGAGGATACCCATCTCTGCAGCGGTCCTCTCGGGGACAAGCTGCACATAATCCGATTACCCACCTCCTATCTTGGGTTACTGCTGGGTAGTCACCTATTGTGGAGCACCCACGGGGACACTCGAAGAAGAAAGAGAAGTTACTCACCGTAGTAACGGTGGTTCTTCGAGATGTGTCCCCGTGGGTGCTCCACTACCCGCCCATCCTCCCCGCTTCGGATCTCTGTTAGTGTTTTGCAGGGGCACCCGAGGTGGTTGGTCGAGGAACTGGCGGGGACCGGATCACGCACATGGCCAGGAGCGTGCAAGGGAGCGGCGCGCGCCGGCGCATGCGCGGTCTGGCAGAAACTGCTTGGAAGATCCGATCTGCAGCGCCAGGCAAGCCCGTCACCTATTGTGGAGCACCCACGGGGACACATCTCGAAGAACCACCGTTACTACGGTGAGTAACTTCTCTTTCTTGCTTTCTCTGTTTTCACTGTCATAGTTACCCACTAAGGTATCAATGTACTGCTTAATCCAACTATGGCATTACATCTTGAACAGAATTAGCACTAATACGAAGTGTCAACTGTCCACAGATTACATATAATCCAAATTGATTTTAGCAGTATTAAATGATTTACTCATCATTATGGATTAATGGCCCACATGTGTAAAAGCACTACAGTTTAACTTTGACTTGCAGATAAAAAGGAACAAACTGTATTTGATTTCTTTTAATAAATGAAAAAAAAATGTTTCATAGCTCGAAATAATTTTAAGAGACATGTAAGGCCACTCCAGAAATACCATGGGCATGTCTACATTACAGAGATCCTTCGAAAGAAGCTCCTTCAAAAGATCTCTTCCGAAAAAACTTCTTTTGAAAGAGTGCATTCACGCACACCCAACACTGGATTGAAAGATCAATCCACTCTTTTGATAGAGAACATCCACACAGCCCCGGCTCTCTCAAAAGGGCAGGCCAGGGATCAAAAAATCCATGAGAACCGGTCTTCTGAAAAAAGGGCCCATGCAGCATCTACACACATTTTTTTCAAAATAAGCTTTTAAAAGGAGGGGCTCTTCCTGATCCGGAAGCAAAAGATGGCTTCTGGAAAGAAGAGCTGTGTTCTTTGGATTTCAGATCAAAAGGCTGCATTTTGTGTGTGGACGCACCACGTGTTCTTTCAGGAAAAGTCCTGATTTTCCGAAAGAACTTGCTAGTGTACATGTGACCCAGTGTTTACCCAGGCAGAATTGTCATTGATTGTTATGGAGGGCCAAATTCTGATCCTCACTGTATCTGGAAAATGTGCCTAATTTATTACTGAAGTGGCAAACATGCCGTTCCTGCCATGTGCTTCTCTGTCTAAATCACAGGTGACCTGAAGAACAGCAAGCACCCACCACTGACTGGCTTCCATTGTTCTACACATACACAAAAGAATGGTGTGGAAGGATGAGGTCACCTTCTTTCCACAGCTAGTCCTCCAACCTGCATACTCAACACATCAAAGCCTGGATTTCTCACACCATACGTGAGCTGGAAAAATTCCCACATGCACCATTTAAAGTCCACTGACTGGTCTTCCAGATGCACCCATCAGGGCTAACAGAGTAAGAGTGCTGAGGGAAGCACTGGGGGCGGGGAAAGCAGGACTTCTCCAAATGCAGTGCTGATGAAGGGAACCTGTTCTGCTGCTTGAAAGCTTCCTCTTCTGAGATTCCAGTTCCCATTTGAAGAAGGCACATGGTCCAGGGAGAGGAGTGATTACCAATATTCCTGCCTAGAACTATACATGCTGGGGATTTGCTGCTTATTAAGCAGAGTGTAGGTGTGTTATTGTGTCAGATTCTATTGGTATCTCACTGGGGTCATATAAAAAGAGTATCATAGTCCCATCATCTATGCAAAACCCAGAGCACGGACTGGCAACCTTTTCAAACCAAAGAGCCAAATTACATCAACACTCAAAACAAGTGGTCAACCAAGAGCCAGTATAAGAACACCCATTTGCATGACTGAAAATATGCAGCTTACTCTCACTGGTAATTGGCATTATGATTCATAATAATATAAATGAAACATTGTACTCACAGGCTTTATTTAAGGAGATTTTGCTGCTAGATCTTTTCACACATTTCTTTGACGTTTGCATCTTAACTGGTCAAATTCAGCTTCACGCACGTGTCAGTCTTGAGTGCAAATTACTTTTTGATGTGATTCAGTTGAGAGAAAGCCTGCTCTCACATATAAGTGGAGCCCAAGATTGAAAGTAAGGCCAAGCTGACATTTTCCATGGTGGTGTATGCGACAGGAAGTTCTTTCCAAGTTTGCAGAATCAGAATTCGTTTTGTTAATTCTGCACATTTTTGAGCAAGGCATTCTAAATCAGAATTCAGCTAGAAGATTTTTTCCACCCAAATATCACACTTCTTGAAATCTGCTATTTCCATTTTCAAATCACTGATTGAGATGCTTGGAATTACTGTCAAATCCAGTTCTTCAACAGATGCTTTCTGTGGACAAATCATAAACTTAAACAGAGCACTGTGTTTGCGAAAAATCAAGAAAACAAGATGAATGCCAGCAGGGCTCAGAAGCAAACCTGGAAACTCTTGCAAATCAAGGCTGTTATTTGGATTCTCTCGTTGATACAAACCACTAAACATTCATAATCTTTTGAAATGAGCCAATCTGCCCATCTTGGTATCTTTGATGAAGACAGTCAATTTTGATTCAAATCCAAACGCTGCCTGCTGCATGGTCAGGACTGTATTTCCTTGCCTTTATAGCTTAAGGTTCAACTCATTTAAATTACCAGTAATTTTGACAAGATAGTAAAACTTGAGCAACCAGTCATAGTATGAACTCTCCGTGTGTTTGACATAGCCAAAAATGACTTAATCTCATTAACGCAGGCAGCAAAATGAGAAAAAACTTCACCATGAGATGAATGGCAAACATTGCTGTGAAATAGTAGATCGGGATATTTGGAATCTACTTCCTCAAGCAGTGGCTGAAATTAATGATGATTAAGGGCTTGGACAAGAATCAAATTGAAAATGCGAACCAGTCTCATTACAGTTCCGAGTTCGGTTCCACAAGATTGCACAATGTTCATTTTTCATTGCAGCTGCGTGCAGGCTTGTGTGTGTGTGTGAGAGAGAGAGAGAGAGAGAGACAGAGTGTGGGAGAGAGGCTTCTCTGTGTGTGTGTGTGTGTGTGTGTGTGTGTGAGAGAGAGAGAGAGAGAGAGAGTCACCCTCAGGATATTTTGTTGCAAATGCTGTGTGTTTTGTCATGAAATGCCACTGTACATTTGATTGATTTTTGTTGGAGGACAGTCTCACTGCAAATGACACAGTGTGGAGGTACAGACGTATCCACAAATGCATACACAGCTGTCCACTCTTTTTGAAAATGTTGGTACTCATCATTGCTCTTTCTTTTCATTGTTTTTTACTTTTAGGGGTCACAGAGCTCACCATCATGGATAATGGAAGGATTTCTTGACCAAATCAAATAAAAAGAGAATATGCATGACCCCCAGTCGCTGGAAAGAATGGGTGGTTATTAAAATGAACAGTTAAAGACAGTGGTGAAAGTAACTTAAAGTTCTTACAGGTACAGATTGCACCTCCTAAAACTGGTGCTGTCTGATCTGGCAACATCCCTTACCTGGCAGCACCAGGGATGCTCCTGGACCAGAGAACTGGGGAAGGAAAACAAGTCAAACTGGCTTCCCAGCAGCTCTCCTGAAGACTCTGCAGGGTGCTGGGGCTGGAGGTGGTGTCCCCTGGCAGCCACATGAGGCCAGGGCTGGAATGCCAATGACATGAGGCCGGGGCTGGAACACTGATGTCTTGTGTTCCTGGGTAGCTGCATGGGGCCAAGGCTGGGGCTGAGGCCAGGACCAGATTGCTGGCATCCCTTGGACCGCCACAAAGGTCTGGGTGCTAGAGCACTGGCTTCGAGGGCCAGGGAGCCAGCTGTGGTGGTGAGCTGTAGCTAAAGGGTCAGGGAGCTGAGGTCAGAGGGCCAGCAAGGGGAGCCAGGGACCAGGGGGCATTAACCTCCCCTGGTTTGGCAAAATCCCTCATTCAGGATCACTGAAGTCCTCAGCCTGAAGGACCAGGGAGGTGTAACCTACACTGTCCTATCATACACCCGCCTCCCCCTGCTCCTGCTTTGCAGGGTCAGGAGGGGAGTTGTGATATGACAGAACTGGTAGAATATTTAAGTGTGGGGTGGAGTGCAGGAGATTCAGGTTAGTGGGTTTGGGAGTGAGGGGAGGGTCAGGGCAGGAGGCATATTAGGGTCAGGCCAGGTGGCGCTGGGGTGGAGTCAGGGTTGCAGCCTGGGGGAACATGAGAGAGACAGGGCAGGAGATGAGGTACGTGTTGGGGAGACAGGGCGGGGTGAGATAGTAGCGGGAGCTTGAGCCTGGGTTACCTGCCACTGCCACGGCCACTGCCAAAAGGCCACTGCCAAAAGGAGAGTTCCTGAGCATGCTGGGTTTGTCTGAACATGTTCAAAGCACTCTAGAGAGCAATTCCTGCAGAGATCAACACAACACCAGCTGCCAGTGGCACGCCCCAGCTGGCTCTTGTCAGACCTGCACACGGGCACACTTCCTTACTTTCAATGCTGATTAAAGGTGAAATGGACAAACTGACATGAGTAATTGGATTATTTTAAAATTTTGAATTAAATTTTTCATTGTAATTCAAAAAGTGGTGTGCATTTTGGAATGTCAAAAAAACCCTGGTTGGTGCGGCACTGAGCCATTTTTGGCTGTTGAGCCATAGGTTGCCTACGCCTGCCACAGAGGAATTTTTTTTTATTTTTTTTTGGTTACAGAGAGCAAAATAAAATACTGTATAAAACTACATGCATGCACCCTTCCCTGAGGTTGACTTTGGAATCTAACTGACAGTCCTCCTGTGAAAATAATTCATTGAAATTAGTGCGACATATTCATGCATACAACAAAATACTGAAGTCAGCATATGTTGTATGCGTATATCCAATGGCAGAACTGGCTCCAGGATATTTGGTCCAGGAGTTTGGTATATCTGCACAATTGATCTCTGTTCTTGGTGCAGTTTCCCAGTCCAGATGGCCAACTTTTGTCCTAATTTCCACCCTGTGCAAATCCACTGAAGCAAATTTACACACTCTAAATACAAAACATTGGAACTAATCCTTTAAGAGACCTCATTCTCAGTTATACTGTACATATCAAAAGAGTAAAACATATTCTAAAGACACAGTAACTTTTCTATCACGTTGTCTGTGTATCATTCATCTACTCTCTACAAATAGAGTATGAACTAATAGCATAGATTTTAGTAGAGCAGTTTCCATACATGAAGGTATTTTACAGTAATAGAGGACACTGACTTACACTCTAGGGCTATGTCTATACTAAAGGGTCTTGGTGGCAAAATGGTCATTTTGCAACAAAACAGCAGAGCATTCATATTCCCAAGGCATTCTGTTGACAGTAAGTTTACAGAATGCAGCACTTTTGTCAACATTTGTACCCCATTTTCCACAAGGAATAGCGCTTCTGGTGACAGACAAGGCTTCTGAGACACCAGGTAGCCCATCTGGTTGGCCATTTTACTTCGCACTCCAGCCTCTCTGTTGACAGAGCAGATCACTCTTGTGATCCACTTCACAGTTTGGCCACTATCTGTCAACAGAAGTTTTGTCAAAGAGATCTTCCAACAAAAACTTCTGTCAACAAATCCTTGTAATCTAGACATATACTAGGAGAGCAGCAGGTAATAGTTCGTGCACGATTTGAATCATTTAACCAAGAGAAGAAATGTTAGCCAGGAATATTAAACTCATTGAAAGTGGTACGAGTTCTTAATTTCTATCTGGCAGGCACCAGAGACCTCAATTTGATGTCGTATATAAAGGACATTAGTTCCTACAAATGCATCATTCAAGTTCTATACTGCAAGAGTATTGCTCAGAATCATGACTGGGACTACAATCTACTAGAATAGTGATAGGTGATCAAGACTAGTGAGTGGACTGCATGAGTGGCCTTCCTTTGCCTCATTGGGCTGGAAGATTGGCTGTATATCCCCACTGCAGCCAATCAAAGGGCTGTTATGGGCCAATTGACACACCCCGCAAATTCTGGATTCAAAAGCAGTTAGAAAAACTCTCTTGTCCCAGGACACCATCCTGGTAATGACAATCTTGCATCCCATTGAGATGAAGGATGGCCACTCATATGGCCCACTCACTAGCCTAGGTTGCCCACTACTGGTGTAGATTTTAGAAGAGAACATTTTTCTAGTGTTTTCTAATAGCCATGGGAATTCTGTTGGCATCAACATCCAGAGGGGAAAATATTAGCACTGCATTGTTTAAACAATCAAGCAATACGTAACTCATCTCTCATTTTTAAATTGTGCAAAATACGATTTGTGGTACATAAATCCATTTTGAATAGGCAATTTAATTGGCACTGTAAGTCTAATACATCCACTGCCTGGGGGTCTGGACAGCAGCCAAGCAGCCAGAGTGCAACATGAACAGTGGCTTGGTCTGTTCTCTTTCTTAGCACAAAAGACCTTCGTTTCTATAAATTAAACCTACAATTATGTTAAGCTTTCAATCAATGCAATATATTTTCCACAAAATTTGCCTTTCAAAAAGAATAAAAACACTTCCAAGTCTGTGTTGCTATTTAAAAGTGATTTTTCTTTTCAGAAAATGGGCATTATTCTACAGACCTGAACAATATTTAAGTAGACATTTTCGTCTGAAAAATGGAATAAGAGCCACAGTCAGTCACCTTTCAAAGCAAATAGTATGAGTTGAATACCTAATAAAAGGCTTATTTTAAGCTCTGGAGTAAGTCTGGCTGGACTTTCTGGTCATGCATAGCAAAGATGTCACTAGGGGTATGATTATTTCAGGATACATTTGTATCTCGAAATAGCAACTCTGGAGCCAAATGCCATGCTCAAAATAGCAGTGGTTTTCCAATTCTGCTACCCCTCATGAGAGTGTTCGCATGAACCTTGAAATAGCTCCTTATTTCAAACTTCAGTGCCGTTTGGATAGCACCGAGTTCAAAATAAGGTAACTTACAAATTGTGTAAGTTATTTCAAGTTATGGCTATAATGTAGCTCTACAGTGTAGCCATAGCCTAGAATTTTCCTGGGCTATCTATCAAAAATTTGCAAGAATTCAGGAGAGTTTAACCTTTACTGAAGTAACCACATTACACTGGCAGATGAGATGAGATGAGAGGAACAGCTATGCGAAGCCATCCTTAAAAACCCTAACTAAATAAAAATTGCAAATTTTTTGTTTTGTTTTGTTTTGTTTTAGTTTGTTTCAATCTGAAACTTGTGCTAGGTTTGCGTATGCTCATCAGCTCTGGGCATCTCTTAGCCATCTTTTCCAAGAGACCCTATCTGTGCTGTGATTTCAGGTAGAGACCACACAAAGCCACTCTTGATTTTGGAGTTTGTTCAAATGCAAAGCTTAGTAAGCTTGGCACCTCATGGATTTAAAGTAAGAAAAGCATTTGCCCAGAGTTCTGGGAACAAAAAAAGCACTGTATTTCATAGAGCTTTAATTAAAATATATACAGATAAAAGTATGATCAAAAGGGTAGATAGACGTGTGTGCCATGGGTGAACCCAAAGCAGAACACCAGGTCCAAAGCCACCAAGATTTTTGGAACATCATGCCAGTATCTGTCCAGGACTGTCAACAATATTCCGCAGCTTTGGATCCAGTACAGTGTAACTTCAATTATCTGATCCCCAGTTATCCAACATTCTGTTTTATCTGACACCACCCCACTGCCCCAGCCCAGCAGGCACATTACTGTTGGGCTGTGGGAGTGGGGCAGTGGTGTTAAAACAGAATGTTGGATAACTGGGGCTGGGGGAGGGGAAATAATCGCTCCCATGGCAGCCAGCAGCCAGCCCCCATCACATATTATATGAGTAAATCTCTCTGCTTTGCTAAACTGTGTTCTCAGAGCCATGTTCTGCCCACAGTTACAGCCCAGTATCCCCACCAGTTTCAGTGAGGCTGTACAAATACAGATGAGGGAAGAATTTGGCCCCTGATACATATTTTCAGTTAATGGGAGAAGGATTTATCTGCTGTGTTCTTTAGAACCAGGTTCAGCTTGATTGATTTTAAGTGGTTACACGTGTCACATACATTTTTGGCAAAATAGATTGTATTTGTTTTCCTCTTATTAACTGTTACAAGTTTTTGGAAGAGTGAGTTTGTAGATTATGCATCAAATCTTTATTGTTCCCAGATTTTGAAGCCAGTTACGTGCCTACCCTGCTCCCAGGTTCCTTTAGCACAGTGGTGGCCAATCTGCGGCTCTTGAGCCATATGTGGTGATTTGAGCCATTAAATGGGGCTCTTCCTCAGAGCGGCGCCCTGGGAGTGCTGTCTGCCACTCTGCACATGTGCCCCGGCACTTGGTGGAAGTAGTGCATGGAGGTAGTGGTGGCAGCGGCAGCTCTGTGGGGGCAGCAGCTTTAGTGAGTTGCTGGCATGGAGTTAGAGCTGGGGGAGGGGCGCTGGGGCCTGGCTGTCAGGGAAGGGTGGGGGATTGAATTATAGTGGGGGCTGGAGGTTCCTGGCTCTGGGGGACGGCACTGAGCCACGTATTATGTTTTTATCTATCTAGATATAGAGATATATATCTCGATAGATAGATAGACAAATAGATAGATACGTGGATCTTTGTACTCTATCCATGGCTCTTCATCTCTAACTAGTTGGCCACCCCTGCTTTACACATCATGCCTGAGTTTTGCTTCTTTTCCTTTTCTAGGTAACATTCACCCATTGACAGTGTGTTACTTCTTTATCTTGACTTGCTTAGACAGTGCCAAATTCTGAGCATGCGCGACTTCCACTGACAAATCATCTGATCTTAATTAAGTCAACTGAGGTTGTAAATGCATATCTGATGCTAAAATGTGATTATTTGCAGCTGAGAGTGTACCTTTCCTTTTACATTACCTTCACTGGGCGATGGGGGAGATAAAGTGAGGGAGGAGGCAGGGTATCAGGAATCCTCTTCTCAAGGCCTAATGGCTAGAATAGATTCTGCCCCTTCCAGTCCCCACATCCAGTGTGTGTAGCCTCCACAGAAAACCACAGTAGGAATAGCCCTCTAGCAGTGTAACTCTGACAAACCAGCTCACATCTATATATCACCACCATGCTGTCATACAGAGGCCTAGCTGAGCTGGGTTCTGTGTCATGCAGTTTTTGCTCTGGTTGATTACACTACTAGGGAAAATGCACCTGCAGTGCAAAATTAAGATGAGGTGGAGTTGAAAATATATTTCAAAGTAAGCCCAAAATATGATTTTCCAGTCCAAGAGATTCACCATATTTAGTAGTGTGAAATGACAGATTCTGTGCATAGATCACAGCCAATGAACCTGGTAAATGTTTATTTAGAAAGACCTAAAACTATTGATCTGTTGGCTACTGGGTTCCTGTAGCTAATAATAGTCATTCTTTTCCTGTTCACTATACCAGTCTAGAATCAGTGTCTACTAAAATATCAGAATCATGATGTTGCCTTTATCTTAGCAACTAAAAGGACACATTTCATTATTTATCAGCTTTAAATGAGTTCAGGCTGAATTTCTTTTAAATCTTAATGCAATCTACTCAAATGCACTTCTGAAGGTTATAAAAATGGATGCACAGGGGTTAATGCTGATTCAGTTTCTTATAGGGTTATTTGGTAAACTTTCACAATGCAGCTGGAAAGAAATATTTCCTATGTCAATTATTCTGCCTCTTTAGAGCTTTGAGATAGACCTGCAGTAGGAAAATATCTTGCATGTGGGAATATGTAGATAATTATGTCCATCCTTTTGGTGATGAACTTAATTACATTCTGTAAAGGCTTTATGAAATAAGTGGTTTGTCAGCTGACTGTGCAGCCATGGGGCAGAATGGGTAGGAACAAGATCTATGATTATAATTTAGCAGGCTCCCCAGCTTACTAATTAAAAGAAGCTTTGGGAAAATATTTTGGAGGAAATCTAACATTTCTGCATTAAAACATACTTTTGTAGTATTGTGTAACGCTTTCTGTGTGTAACAGCATCATTGTGCTTTATACCATTGTTCACCAAGGAAAGACACTAGATGAGCACAACTGTATCTGAGTCTTTCTTCTGGCTTACATACCTGTCAAGGCAGTTAGTGTGAAAATCTGGAGATGTGATAGAAAGGAGCATATATCCTAACATGCAGCATTTAGGCATATGAAGGACCTTATTAGCATCTCCCAACCATTAAATTCAGTTTCCCTCCCTCTGCCAACAAGCCTCAAATTTTCTCTTTTCTCACCCTCTCTCGCTCTGACTCCTCTTTCCTCCCTGGAATTTCACCTTCTTCGCTGCCTCATTATCTCTGAATCAATCCCAACACTTGATCCCTGCCCTCTTAGTTTCTTTTCATTCCCACTCAAGTTTCTAGTCACCTCTGGTGCAGGAGTACCCAATTCTTCTAAGCTCAATCTCTTTCTCTTTCCCCCCTACGGTTTATGTGCTAAGAAGTGGGAACCATGATCTGGGTTACTTTCCTAGCCTCTGGCAGAAGATTTCTTGTCTCCTTTTTGCTTCAGGCTGCAGCCTGCAGAATCCTTCACTGACTGCTGCCTTTAGCATTGGCTCTTTCTTCTGAATAGCCATAGCTTCTGCAGCGAGATGGGCGGTGACAAACAGGTTACTGCCAGAAAGCAGAATTTCTGAACCAATTTTTGGTGCCATCTTCTGGGGGTTCCCAAAATGACTGGCCAAGCCCAGGCAATTCAGGAGGTTGCTCAAGCACCCAGAAGAGGGTGCCTGCCATTGAGAGATTCTCAGAAGACTTATGGTCTAAGCTTACAGCGAGGTCTAAGCTCATAACTAATTCATCAGAAATTTTTTGTTTAAATGCAATTTCATTGACTTCAAAGCTGAAATGTTTTACAGACATGTAGTGGAGCCAACGGACTCCATGCGCCCTTGGGCAAAGGGAGGGTAGCTCCATGCTCCCAGAAGGGGCGGGACTGTGAGTGGAAGGGGAAGGCTGAGTGCACACAGCTCTGAGTGCTGCCTGGGGCACATGGCATGGCACTCTGGTAGCAATGGAGAGGACCCAGAGCTCTGGCAATCACTGCCTGCAAATCACTGGGCCACAGCGCAATTGCTTCCTTTGTCCCTCCCATCAGTGGGCCCACGAGGACATAATGGTTTCAATGAAGTTTTTGCCCAGAAGTTTTCTGAGATCTGTGACTTTTTTATCACTTCTGATGAGAGACTGCAATCAAAATATTTGATAGTTCACATTGAAATCAGCCATTTCAACCCAAGTCCATGTTGCAAAAAGATCTGCATTGTAACCCATATGCAAGGAGACCACTGAGAGGGAGAGTGAAGCGTGCTCTGCAGCCTTGACTAAGATGTCATGTGGTCGAGCCTCATGGCTTTTGCCCCAAAGGGCTCCCACCTGCTCTTAGACTGCCTTTACACATCAATGGCCAAAGGAACCATTCTGATTATGTAGTCTGAAATTCTGGAAACCAGTACCACAGAACTTCCCCAAAATAATTCTTAGGGCACCTTTTTGATTTTTTTTTTAAAAATTCCTGTCTTGATTTTAAAAGTGTCAGTCACAGAAAAATCCACCACAATCTTTGATTAGTTGGTCCAATGGTTAACTACTCTCCTAGCATTCAAAAACACTCAAAAGGCTTTGTTATCTTTCCAGTGTTTAACAAAAAAAAAATTCAATAGCTGTTGCAAAAGGTACTGTCATCCTCTGGCCAACTCTGCTTACAACCCACCATCACCAAAGTAAGCAACTCAGTCTCATCACAGAAGTCAGCGCTGAATGGAGATGGAGACTGAAGTACCCGCAATATTCGTACATACTCCTCTAGTGGCTGAGCCACAATGAGGTTAAGAGACTGCAACTGCTGCTAGCAATCATTGTTACTTTATCTCAAACTATTGAGGTTAGTATTTTTTGTCTGTTGTTTAATGCAGCCTATATCCTCAGACAAGTGAATGCAAAATGCCAATACATTGTTTTTAGCTCCCTTGGGATCCCTAAAATACTGGCACTTTGTCCTATTTTAATGCAATAGCACTGTTTGAAGAGTCCCAGACGCAGATCGCTCCTTTTCCCATTTATCTTCACAAGTAATGGAAGAAAGTTATTCTTTTTTTCCTCAACAGACAAGGAAACATATCTTACAAAATTGCTATGCAGGTATACCTGTACTGATTATGTGTGTACTTTACCTTTTTTTCCTCCAGTATTTGTCATAGTAAAACTTTAGGTTACCACTATTGCAAAAGAAATGATTTGAGAATGCATGGACACTAGCAAATTATGAATATTCCTGGTATATCAATGAAAAAACACACTTGTAGTAGAAAACCAGAAGAGTATCACCATGTACCATTCACTGTGAGCCAAATACAGTAGGGTCTCAACATTCGCAAGGGTTTCATGATGGGAACCCTCATGAATGCTGAATTTTGTGAATATGCCAGCCCCTGGCTGCCGGCGCTCCTGCCCAGAGCCCTAGAGGAAGCGGCAGCTGCCGGCACTCCATGCCCCAGAGCCCCAGGGAAGCAGCCGCTTGCGAATAACTGAATTCACGAACCATAGGATCATGAATATTGAGACTCTATTGTACTTCTCTCAAGTAGACTGGCAGTGCCTTCCTGACTTCAAATGGAATTGCACAGGTCTAACATAATGTTGGATATGTGTGTGTATGTATCAGAACACAGATTATAGAGATGAACATGTCTACAAAAACTAGTTGACTTCGAAAATAAATGTCAATTTAATTATGTCATGAACTCTTTTATCTTCAGATTTATGAAAAATTCTCACACTCCAGCATTAACAGCATGGATATTCATGAAAAAGTGAATTTTAAGCTCAGATTCTTAACTATTGGCCGTTAGTGAATTTCAAAGCCCAAACTAGATTAGAGTTCTTACTGTGTTACATTCAGTGTCCAATTAGGGAATAGGCAAAATATCACATGACTTATGTAACTCCAAGATTTAGGCTTTGTTGAAATTAGACTATCAGATATCTGCAATGAACTGATCATAAGGTTTTCACGCAAAAAAAATTGCAGATTTCAAACAAATCAGTTTATGAATTTAATTGTCTTCTCACAAATGGTAAGGCCTTGATGAGATGGTTATATATCTCTAAGGATCATATAGCATCGTATCGCTGTCCCAGACACTAAGGCCTTGCAAATGATCATACGCTGGCATATTAAAAGCTGAAAAAAAGTGCTATACAACATGAATTAAGTTGCTAGATTATATGTTTTCACTCAGTAAAAAAATGTGCATGCTGTCCTGAATGTTAAATTAATATTCTCTTACAGTAGCTTAATTAAAACCTCATTAACAAGTATCCCATTCTTTGTAAGTAGCGTGATTTGTTCTGAATTTAATTTAGTGCTATTCAGAAATACCAGCTGGTAAACCAATATATTTCTCTGTAGAGTGGGCTTGCAAAATCTGCACACTCCCATGGAAATGTCTTTTACCATCCATTCTCTCAGCCTTGAGGGAGAAATTGCAGAAACCATTAGCAAGTTTTTAGCTGACCCTATTACAATATTCAAAGTGGGGTGAAAATACTCTAAATATTGTATTATTTATCTTGTCCTGGAGATATCTCCTAAAAAGGAGTGGTTAAGTCTTAATTGTACCAGACAACAAAACACTGATGTACTCCTCAGTTATACAGCTTCAGTACATTGCAAGAAAACAAATCATACATTTTCCCTGCACCATTTCACTTAAGACAGTATCTTTGGTTTACATGCAGTTTTTCATGCTGTGCATCCTAATTGTTTAAATCTCCACAGTGCTGACAAAAGAGGTATTTGTGAATCTCATTCACTGAGTGATCAAAATGTTGTATATATGAGAAAACAATCAACCCCAGGTTGCTCAGTTATGAAGAACTGTTCATTATGAGAAGCTTGCAAGTGTAAAATTAGCTGTTTCAGAAGAATGGTAATGCTTAACACCAAGCTACTGTGACAGATTAGGAGGACAGCAATCCATTATTACTAAGAAACAACACTTAACAATGGAGGCAGCCAAATAAATAAATATACATTTTAAAGCAATTCTTCCATTATTATTTGTATAGTAATGTCTATATTTAAAATATTGTAATTAGAGCGCCACAGGTTACCATTTCAGTTATAGCTAACAATCTAAAAGTATTAATCATTTTTGTGCCCAAGACACAGATACCAAAATTATTCCTGCCCCACCCCCGCCCCTGCCGCCTCCTTTCTAGAGGAAAGGGGAAAATAATTTATTGCATATCACAGAACATAATCAAACATGCTCCTGCTCCTGCAAGCTGCCAGAGGTGCTGATGCCAAAAAGACAGGTAAAATTTCAAGTATATACAATAATACCCTGAATACAGTGGTCGAAACTTTTAAACTTGGTCATCTAACATTAGGCACTGAAATCAATATGTAAGCACCTAAATAAGTGGCCAGATTTTTGGAGGTATTGAGCATCTCTCTCCCCTGAAATCACTGGGAACTACTGCTGCTGTATTCTGGTCTACTTCTCCTACTTCCAAATATGCTGCAAATCTAAGTTCTGATTCCAGAATCTTTCTTGTATATCATGAGCGTACCAGTTACAAATAAATCAACATGGGTCACACATACATGTTTGGGCTTGTAGTTCGCATGAATAAATTCTGTTTTGACTTCCAAATGCAGCAAATGTAAGACAAAAGTCGCTGTTGAAAAAGCAATACAGTATCCTACAATGTAATTTTTACTGTTACTATTCTGACTATAAACACCCTTTTAAAGTGATGAGGTACATGGTATATGATATCAGCCATTCAAAGGGCTATTTTTTATAAAAGTTGATAGCAGGCACTAATGTGAGTATCATGACTCTTTTCAGGCAGTAGGTGAAACCTTGAAGAAAAAGTGGCTCTGTCTTCAAAAAAGTGACCTGACCTTTGCTTTGGTGGGTTTCTACTGTGCAAGAAATAAAAAGCACTGCATGCTTTCTGATGCATCCTTTTTTTAATGGATAAACTAATTCTCTATAGCATTCCACACATAAGGATTATGTTTCTAAACGTCAAATAGCATGTTACGAATGCCAACTAAATAGTAGCCCTACCTAACATTACAGAAAATATTTCATGGATTTGTAATATATCAAATGAATCATGAATAGATAAATGTTGGACAAAGAACCTTCAATAGGCGTACCATTTAGAGCTCATTTCTCACCAAATAAGAGAGAATATCCTAATCTGAAGTAAACTTTACAGTGACTTTGCAGTTATTTGTATATCAAAAGAATTACAAATTGAGCATGCCTATGTTTTATGACACTTATGGTATGAGAACTTCTTGCAGCATGCAATGAACTATCTCTAGGTTGCCCACAATGCATCGCACAAATAAGTTAATTTGACTTCATTTTGTTCATAAACACTTTTCTAAAATCGCAATACTATTCATGTGTTCTGAACTGTAAACAATCATACAGTATTTGTGGTGTTAAAAGTTACATCACATGTTTGGTATCAATAAAAAGTATCCTTCTCAAGACACAGTATATACACTGGTATTTTTAATCCCTATTATACTGTACTGTAGCTAAAAATGTATTCAATACACTGTTCGTTAATGAAACGTATTTAAGATTAGGACAAAATCCTCCTTTGGTTTTCATACACTCCAGACTCCCATGGGCTTCAATGGAGGTTTGCGAGTATAAGAAAAGTCAGATCATGCTCAGAATCACATGGCAGAACTCAGCTCCACAACTCTGCTCTCCTTGCACCCAGAGACATTTGCCAACACTTATAAAAGTTGTGTACATACAGGGAGAGCACAGTATCAGAGACTCAGGACCTGCTATGTAGCTCCAAGAGAATTTTGACATTAAATTTAGAGTATTTAAAGTAGAATTTAACTTACAGTTTTACATATGCTCTAAAACTTCATAACGGTCTGATTTCTTTTTGTCTGTAACCTGATTTGAGGAAAAAGCCTGTATATTTCAGCCATAATGTTACAGGTAACTACGATTAACTAGTGGTGAAGAAATAAAGGGCCTGATCCTCCAGCTATTACCCATATGAAGGCCAAGTTCTTTGAGATTCTCAGCTTCCTTCACTCCTTCTGATGTATTCCTGTGAGACCACACAAAAGCAAGGGCATTTGTAGCCCTACTGACTTCAACAGAGTGATTCATATGAGTAAAAGCTGTAGGATGGGGCCACAACACTGTTACCAATTAAGTTGTTGGGGTTTTTTGTTTGCTTGTTCAGGTTTGGTGTTTTGTTTAATAGTATTTGTGTATTTTATTTCAACGACAACATACTTCTACTTCCAGAGTAACACCATCATTTAATTACTGGATTGTTCTGGGGTGTTTTTTGTAACCAGTGCTAAAGATTCCTCCTGACACAAGCCATTGTTGATTTCACTGTTGTAGGGGAAAGGCTCTAGGGCGGCAGATAAGGCTGTTGCCATGGTGATGAAGGAGCTACCGAGGGAGGAGTCTGCAGAGGAAAAGCCCCTCCTCACTATGACATCACAGGTGGGCAGAATGTTAGGATTCCAAGGAGGCAGCTGACATATGTTAATGTAACAAAGAATGCAAATTAACTAGCAGATAAGCATTAACAATCTTGAGTCAAATCTTTTAGCAAGCAATTAGTTTTCCCAAAAGAAAACACTATTATGAAATGCCACACACACACCAAAAAAAAGGGAAGTTGGAGAAATTAATTCCCTGTTTAGGTTTTCAATTTGCATATTTTATTTTTAGTGATTCTCCTTGAGGGAGACTCTTCGGAAAACATTTTATGCAAAATTATATTTTGTGCCATCATAACATACTAAAGAAAATAATAGCTTGTAATAAATAAATTAGCTGCTTGAGCTTTGGAAGATTTTTAACAACAAATGTAAATTTCCTGAAGAAATGATTTGTAGTAAGCATAATATACATATGTCAGTTACCATCAGATTATTTAAAATTGATTTTAAAGGGTCAAATATTATTCATGCCATCAATATGTACCTATCATAATATATACAAACATTCTGACTTACAACGTATATGTCTAAAATCATATGTAACAACCAGTTGATAGTGGTATCATTTATAAATAAATAAAATCCTTTCTTTAAGTTTTCACTAGCATTTAACTCATATCTCAAATAAGATTATTTTACATACTTCATTGTTTTAATTTGTGCAAAAATAATAAATGCTAGATTACAGATCCATTACCTGAAATTTGATAGTAGTAGATTTTAAGTAATGAAAATGATGCAAACTTGATTGGATAATTTTTTTAAATAATCCTATGAGGCTAGACAGCAACTTTGGATTAAGTTTAGTAATATTTTCCCCAGCAACATACATGGTGATAGCATTCAATACAATTATTTGTTGATATTTAACATGCAAGTACACGAGGTTATTCAGATTCAGCAGTTGGTCTGATGCCGTACATCACAGGGCGTGTCTTACATAAAAATAATCTTCAATAAAATCCAAAAGCCTTTTTTCTAATGTAGGAAAATAAATATTTATGTCTTAAAAATAATATGTCTGGTAAAATGCCAGAACAAACTTATCATAGCAACTGTGTAAAATGTGTTACACTAAATCAATTAATTAATAATAGAAGTTTTTATTACTGACATTTTCATATACATTAGAAAACAATTCTTTCAATTTCCTCCTAACTCTCTGTCAAATGTTGTATTATACTTGTGATGTATTGTTAAAACATGATTGCATAGGGAAATAGGATGCTTTGTTTAAAGTATCATATTCCAATTTTACACTAACCAGTTTATGAATCACAAATATTGAACCCACGAGTGAAATCCTGGGCCCAATTAAATGAATGGCAAAACTCCCATTCAACGTCAATGGAGCCAGGAGTTCATCACAGATTCATAACATTTATTGGTTATTTGTCAAATTCTTTCAGTAATAGTTTGTGACAGCTTTTCTAAGTAAAATGCTCATGTTTATTAGTCAGAGTAATTTTTTTCACTATACAAGTACCTACTTCCCTGCTATGCACCGATGGAGTGCACAAGCCAAAAGGAAGCAGTATCAGATGAAAAAGTGAGTATTTTCCACAGCCAACTCTGCATCATGTATGTTTTATGTGCAGTATACGAACATATCACATTTGTCATTTGTGCCCTAACTTTCTGGATGTGTAGCTGTTTTAAGATTCTTGTGTCATTAATGTTTTGCTGCAAACCTCTTGGTCAGATCATGCATTCAGTATACCGTGTTGTTATATGGCAATGTATATTCGTCCTTTGATATTGGTATGTTTGTCCTGATTCTTCACATGATGAGAGATGGATGTCGTTGTACCTCATGGGAAATAATATGTAAATCAAATGGAAATAATTTCTAATTACCACTGGCCACACTTCCCAAGTCAGGTCAAATGTAGCTTAAAAGAGTAAGGTGTAAACTTTCAAAGGCCGTCTGTTAATCACACAAAATAAGCACTGAAGAACTCTAACTGTATTTTTTTGAAACTGAAATAGTTATCTCAAGACGTCATTAAAAACTTGATCTTGCAGCCCCTCTAATCGTGCAGCTCCCATTTAACTCAGTGGGAATTTTGCATAAGAAATTCAGTTCCCACTTAAATAGGCTGTTTGTTTTTATAATGGACAAAATGAGACACGCACAATGTGCTCAGTAAAACTTGGACTCACCAGGCTTGATTTGGTAGAAAATCTCAGGTAAGATCAGTGAAGTCAATAGTAGATAGGACACACACAGCTCCTGGACTTTGTGAGAAATTGTCAGTTATGATGTGTGAAGGTGTTTGAAGTAAATCTTCAAAGAAATTCCCTCTCTCCTATTCTCGTTTCTCTCTGGAAAAAATCAATAAATATTCCCTTTGTCATAAGCTGGACACGTATTCACATTCAGTTATTTTATGCTGCTGTCCAGCTGCTCCTGGGAAGAAGTGAGACCTATTTGTTGAAAGATATAATCACTGTTCATTTGAAATATATTTTCAGATTCAAGAACACTGCAAATATTACTTTACCATAAGTAACACAACCAAATATAAGCACAGATCCTCAGCCGCTATGACCTGGCATAGCTATGCTGATTTACACCAGCTGTGAATCTGGCCCATCATCTCAACATTAAGGAATATATTACACGAAGGGCTTGTCTACACTAGCCTCCTCCTTCACAGGGGGCATGTAAATGAGCCCGATCAGTGAATAGTAACGAGGTGCTGCGCTGCATATGCAGTGCCTCGTGAGCATAATTCTCACCACGCAAACTTTGAAGTAACTAACTTAGAAGCGCCAGCAAGCAGTCTAGCTGTGGACACTTCGAAGTACCCATGCTACTTCGAAGTTCCGTTACTCCCAAAACATTCTGGGAGTACAGAAACTTTGAAGTGGTGCAGGTATTTCAAAGTGCCCGCGGCTAGACTGCTTGCTAGCGCTTTAAGTTAGCAACTTTGAAGTTCGCACGGTGAGAATTATGCTAATGAGGTGCTGCATATTCAATGTGGCACCTCATTGCTGTTCACCAATCTGGCTCATTTACATGCCCCATTTGAAAGAGGTGGCTGGTGTAGACAAGCCCTAACAGCGTAATACACCAGATGATTCAGCAGATCTTTTCAGTCTCTACTTTTTGTGAGTCTATCTCAATTTTTTTTCAGTGGAAGTCCCTTTATCGGCATCGGAAGACTTTCAGAAGTCACCAAATATAATATACCAGGTACCAGTAGAAAGCAGGGTTTCAGTGTTAATGGGATTTGATAAAATGTGTCTCCATTTTATATTATTGTCTGAGGGCAAGAATGTTTAACCAAAGAGAAAAGACAAAATTTTTAACAGTACATTTGTTATAAAGGGAAACAAGAAAAAGGGAGAGCAAGAGAGATGTAATATAATTATAGAAAATTGTATACAGTAGACCCTCGATTTAATGGACCCTGATTTAACAGAGATTGGAAATAACACCCCCCCCCAAATAAATAAATACCAGCGACTCACCAGAGTTGCCAAGGCTGGAGGAGCCACCACTGCCACTTGAGCCACCGGGACTGGAGGAGCCGCTACTGCGTCTGGGACCGCCAGGGCTTCAGAAGACACCAGGGGCCATTGCAATGGCTGGGACCGCTGGAGCCAGAGTAGCTGCTGGAGACACCGCCGCTGGAGCCACTGCATGCTCCTCCCACCAGGGGTGGGATGCATACACAAGTGTCACCTCCTTGCATGTACGTGCCTCATCCCTAGTGCAAGGAGTGCATGGTGGCTCTTCTGGCCCCAATTGCTTCTCCAGCCCTAGGGACCCTAACCAGTGCAGTGACCCCCCAGCTCCTCCGGCCCTGGTGGCCCCAGCTGGTGCGGTGGTTCCAGAGGCTCCTCCATCCCCTGAGGTTCCTCTGTCCTCAGCCATCCTGGTGGCTCATCCGGCTCCAGCAGCTCTGGTGAGTCACCAACATTTTTTTGGGGTGGGTGTTGGGGGAGCCTGGCTGGGGGTGTGTGCTATGGTGAATACTGTACTGTACTGTACAGTAAACCATTCGGATTTAACAGACTTTTGGCATTAACGGACACCTCTTCCCCGCTATTAGTCCATTAAATCAAGGGTTTACAGTATTACTTACTGCAGCTGCGTGAATAATGGAGAAAATTTGTCATGAAGATTCACGTGAATTCAAAAGTAATTTTTTTAACCCTCTTTGCAAGTTTGGTGTGTGCACATTTAGGAACATTTGAGCACTTGAGAAATACTTAGTAGTAGGAATAACCATTAAAAGTTGATTTTACACATAGTGTGAATTGTACATTCAGCTGTCAGAATCACAATTCATGTTAGATCATGAAGAGATTTAGGTCCTGATTCAGCAAAGCACTTCAACATGAGCTTAATATTAAGAATGTGATGAGGTGTTTTGCTGAATACGGAAGAAGTTAAGCGTGTGCTTACAGGCTTTGAGACCTACCATAAGTGATTCACTCAACTAGCAGCTTAATTCACCATGCAGGGAACAGAATTAATGCCACATGATTAATCAATACAATGCAGTTTTTGAAGAGTAGCAATCAACTGTTCATAAACAATCTACAGATCTAGAATTATTTGCTGAGGAAATTCATGGATAGTTTAGAACAACGAATAAAGGTAGCTATGTCACAGATTCTTTGTGAACAATTTGCCAACAAGAAAAAAATCACAAAGTTCATTGGAAAATAATCACGCTGCTATGTTCATAACTGAAACCCTTGAGTTTTACTTATGTAGTTCATTCAAGTTCTGTAGGGGCACAGCTCTCTACTATTTTAATGTCAGAGGGCAAGACACAGCTGAAACATATACATAGATTTTTTGCACAAATAAATATGGAAGTTCGACAGTCAGCATAAAGACAGAGATAACAAATATCAGATGCCAAATAGCCAGAAAATTAACTGTATAACCAAGGAAAGCCTCAGTGGTTCCCCCACTGCTCCCTGTCAGCTGTTCATGTAAGATATGATCCCGGTCTCAGAGAACTCACAGGCAACACTTCCACTGACATCAAATGGGTGTAAGACTGGGGCCATCCAGAGCCTTGCCTCACCAATACATGCTATGCAGAGCTGAACCATTCCATTGTTATCACAATAGACAAGAAGGGAAGAAAATCTTCCAAAGGACAGGTTGATCCTGGAACAATTAAATCACAGATTTCTAAATTTTTGCCTAATAGCAACTATACAGCCACATCCTACTTCATATGAGGAACATGAACCACCCTTCCCATCTCTT
Source organism: Carettochelys insculpta (assembly GCF_033958435.1). Classification (NCBI taxonomy): domain Eukaryota; kingdom Metazoa; phylum Chordata; order Testudines; family Carettochelyidae; genus Carettochelys; species Carettochelys insculpta. Next base: position 43,050,386 of record NC_134146.1, on the reverse strand, counting down.
AAAAGGGAATACAGTACATATTATGCATGTTCTATAAGCAGCATTAGTAGTTCATTTCCTTATTGCCCCTTCAGAATAACTCTGTGCACCATCCTTCCATGACCGTTTTATTATACTAACACAGTAGGAATAGTTTTCTGGACAAAACTACACATAGACATCAATACCGGTTGAGTCATGTCTTTTTATTTGCACATGGATTTATATGTAGGCTACACCCACTTCCTCTGTAGCCATCCTGTTATGCCTTTGTATGCAGTCATTTGCAGGTAACTTGCCATTAGGTATTTGTGTTTCTTTATGGAGGAAACAGAGTTAGGGTTGTGAGTTTCAGTTATAGACTCTAACTGCTACTGATAGGTTTTCTAATGTATTTACTTGGCTCATCAAAAATAATCTAGCCCATAATCATAGTTTCCTTTCTGAAATCTCAGAAATAAGCAGCTGTTCTGGATGACTGAAAACCTCTAACAAGCACCTTAGCTTTTAGATATGCAGAGTGATTTGTAGCACCCTTTGCATTAAGGAAACTAAACCATTAAGGAAGTATTTAATTAATACACATTATTAATACAGACACACAGGCACTATGTAGAATGACAAAAGTTAGTCAATAAGACTAGGGCTATGTCTACGTTATCCGAGAAGATGGATCTTCCAGGATTTGATTTTGTCCGTCTGGTAGGGATGAGCAAAATCAACCTGTCAGATTTTAGCACTGACCCCAGTACTTCTCTTGAGATGCAAGGAGTAAGGGAAGTCAACAGGAGAAACTCTTCCACTGACCTTCTTCAATGAGGATCGCCAGGTAAGACAATTCTAGCTGCATAATTGCCGCAGTTAGAATTGTGTATTTCTAATTGACTTACTTTCCATGGTTTAGCTAAAACCTACTTCATCTAGTATATGCATCATAGCATGAGGTATATAATTTCAAAATATTGTGAAAACAAAATATGTAATTATGCTAGCCATAAATATTAACTGATCCAGACTTCGTATCTCTAAGTTAAATACAGTTAAACTTATTTTACTGTTATTGTTTTTAAAAGAGAATGTATGATTTCAGCCAGAACAGTCTCATGAGAATCATAAAAAAATGTTGCCCTGACAACAGTTTAAAACCCATAAATTGGCTGCCTGCCTAAAGTTAAACAGATTTTTCTGTCACAAATTAAATAGACTTTTCTGTCACATATCTTAATTTTACATTACCAAGGGAAATAATGAGAGTTTAAAATAATTTGAAATATATCTTTGTATGGGACTCCATTTAATAAAAAGGAAGAGATAAAAATAGAATGTTATGAAACAATATAATTACTTTTTAAAAGGTCCTCACTATTTTTCCATGGTCATAAAAATATCTGAGAAAGCTATATGCAGCAAATAATATATTGGATTAATTTAGCCCTCTTTTTTGTCCATGAATTATCTGTGAATAGGAATCTTTTTTTTACAGGTTTATTTGTTGATTTATTTTACATAAACACTTTATGCAAATATAATTCAGTCTCTAGAACATTGCAGACTTATTCACTATGGCTATTGTCTTGAGTATTTATTTCTAACTTGGTATTTGTATTGTGTGGCTGATCACCAGAGTTGCACGATGCAAATAGAGAGATCCACAGAGAACTTTCATGTTAACCATATTACCATTGCCAGTGCCAATACATAGGCAAAGACATATTCCTTATTGTGGGGGTCTGTACAAGTTAATAGGAAATGACAGCCCTTCCATCATATTCCTGCTTATAGGATGGTTGAAAAGAAAACCTGTAGACAGGAGAGTCTCCATTCATTCTATGATCAATGTTTTTATAAATGTTATACTTTATCTTCATTTTGCTCAGGGGTAGATGACAACACAAGGTGCAAGCCAATGGAGAATCTTACTATGAGTTTTTACATAATTTTTATAGATGTCACTACATTATTATAACAACCAATTTAAACAAGACATATCCTCTTTTCTTTTTAGGACCACATTGTTTCAGTACCCCCGCCCCACAGCTTTTTATGCTGGGGGTGCTGAAAGCCATTGATGCAAACTCTAAATCCTGTACATATTGGAAACCATTTCAAGCCATAGGGTGCGGTAGCACCTCCAGGACACACAATTCCAGACCCTATATTGTGGCAGCTATTCCAGATTTAAAGGTGTGGGGAGGAACCAGCTGTTCCAGCAATGGTGAAATTATTATGATAGAGATATGTTGTGCCTTTTTTTTTTTTGGTTAAAAAAGAGGAACTGGTACTCAGCTGGCTCCCCACCCCCCAGACAATCCTGTGGCTGGAGCTGCCAAGGTGCCGGTACTCAGTACCAGCAAGTACCAGCACAAAAAAAGCACTATATACATGATTCAAAATAAGGGCTAGGATGCATACAGGATAAAAGTACCTGTGTTTAGGGAATGTGCTTGAAGTATTAGCAATATTGTGACAAATCCAGAAGAAAACAATTTGAGGCCTTTTTGGAGCATTAAAAAGAGCTGGAGATCTACATATGGTAATTCCATAACGTGAAGACTTCAGATTTAATGTTCAGTCTACTACACAAATCAGACTCCTTACTTTCCCAAAACAAAACTTACAGTTAACTCTGAAGAACAGAAAAACAAAAAACAAAAACAAAAACAAAAAAAACAAACCCCACCTAAATCCTAACATTCCTGAATTTTGGTGGGGTTAAGAATCTCTGACATCCGCAGTGGGGATCTAATGCAAAGCATATTGGAGTCAATGGGAAAGCTCTCAGTGGCTTCAGTAGGCACCCACTGCAAAGGCACTCTATTCAGATGGAGGATTTAGATGTGGCACCTCGTTCCCCACAAAAGCATAACATCCATGGAACAGATTCACTGTTAATCTGTACCTTGCACAATCATTTATTCCATACCACAGTGAAAATTGGGTGTAAAATGGCACCAAATTGGAACAGTAGTATTTATCACCCAATTTTCACTGGCGTAACTGACCAAACAAGGTTCCGGGAAATGGTGGAATGAGCTCCTCTGCTTCTTTCTGATCCTGTATTGCAAAAAGTAGGGCAGAGGACATGATCCATCCACAGACAATTCTGAGATAATGACAATTGTTGAACAAGATTTAATTTAAGACTAAATTGTCTCTGGTTTTGCTGTTATGGTTCCCTAAGCAGTATATCAGAGGGGCAGACCTCTCTACTACATTGAATCTGACAAAGCGGGTCTTTGCCCACAAAAGCTTATGCTCCAAAATATCTGTTAGTCTATAAGATGCCATAGGACTGCTCGTTGTCTAAGCAATGTATGCCAGATTCTCATTACACTATTCTCCCTGTGTTCAGTGACCTTAAAGCAGTAAAATTTGCATTCATGTTAAAATGCTTTTACATGCCCAAGGCAGTGTAAAGTGGCCTTAGCATTAATAAAAATGAGGCCCATATACTCTAATTTGCAGAGAATAGAACTAAGGAAATGTTAGCTTTTTTCAGAAAAAGATTTTCATGAAAACTATTTTTGGTAGGAGAATTATTTTTGGTCGGAAAACAGTCAATCCTTTAATGAGCTGCAAGGTCATTATAGTGTATAGATAGAAAGTACTTGTTTCCAAGACATCCTATATGGATTTTTATGTGTGTCATTAGGCTTAAAGTGCCCACAAACTATCAGCTGCTTTGGTGTTTTCTATTTTTGTTTAGACACAGAGAGTGAAAGTCTCTTCAGCTCCTGAAGATGTAACTGAACCAATGTATCTAACTACTACAAGTGGACAGTCTTTCTTAGATTCATATATTTGTGCAGCCAAAATACTGCAAGGACATGGTTTAAGGAGACTTCTGTTTTTTGGTATCTTGACTTTTGAGGGTTTTCAACACAGCTGAAGATGGCCCAATATTGTCTGATCTTTACAAAAAGGCACACTCTGCAATAGGACAAAGTATCTTTGCCATAGTTTTGATCCTCTCCTCTCTACACCTTCATACTGGTTCTGTGGTTGCATAGCACATGGATCTTTAGGCTGAAGAGTATGAGAATTAGCTTCAAGAAATATTCTTCAGCGCAGTGTATTATTCCTTTAAATTGTGACTTGATTCTGTCTCTTTTCTGAGACAGTCTGCAGAACTGTATAAACCCTTAGCACACAGTTTTTCAAATTCATCCTTCCCACTGGGTGAGACAATGACTAGCTCTAGAAAGCTGGCAGGCCCTGTGATCCTGGAGCTGATCACTTCCAGATGTTGAGTCACATCAAAGGAATCTAAATAAATTAAATAGTTCCTTAATATTTTATAAGGAATTGCTGTAATTGTCTCTGGGATGCTCTAGTCTCATTAAAGAGAAGGGGTAAGTCTGTGCAATTGTGAATGGGAGGGGAATGGGTCACTGTTTCGGTAAGGTCCAGGCTATGAAAACGTGTGAGAATCCTTGCTCTAATCCACAAAGCTGCTCACCTCCTTTAATGAGTGATCTCCAAATAGAATAGGTGTAATATTTACAAATCTAGGTTCTAAACACTATTGTTGGTGTAAAGAATTATGTCAGGCTGTTTAGCAAATTAAAATATGAAAGGAAGTTGGCTTCATCTTTGCCAAGTTTACACAAATGAGCACTGGAAAGTTTGAAGAAAGCTACATGGTCCAAATATTAAGAAGGCACTAGCTCTTTGTCAGCAGCGCAATTATGAGTTCCCATCTAAATGTGCCAGATATTTCAGGAAGTGTTCTCTGGGCTGTATAAACTTATTACAGAAAAAAACACCACCTCCAGAGTTTTGATTTCTTCTGTTAAAAATGCAAAGCCCTACAATTAAGTTACAGTAGTCAATAAAAAGAGAAGACATGAAAGAAGGTATAATTCGTATTGATATAAAACAGACTGAGAGAAAGCACAATGCATCTATTCATCTGGAAAAAAAATCCATTGTAGAAACAATCTAAAGCAAGCAGCCAATATAACTAGAGAGAGAACACACCTCAACACTTAAAGCTTATATGATAACCAACACCAAACACTGCCACTGCACATTTACTTTGAATGTAAAAGGAGTTTCAAAATCTGGAAAGGGAAAAAAAAAAAGAGAAATCTGTAGAGCAGAAACAAAACACCTTTCCACAATATATATGCCTAGGAGGAAATGTTACACACCACATGAAACACGTGAATTTAAATGCCCATTGTTGTGTCTGTGTGAATCCTAAAAACACATGCAGACCCGCACAAACACACTCTGTTTGCTGTCAGCACTAAATTATTGGTGGCCATCATCATTTTTGGTATCTTTCAACTATGATGTAACTCTGGTTGTTTTGGGAACAAAATAAATAAGATTGTAGTAGCTACAACTACTGGTCTAAAGCAGAATGGAAATTCGACCTGAGTTACACAACTCCAGCTATAAGAATTGCACAGCTGGGGTCAGCCTGCCTTAGGTCGTATTTCTGGTGGAGTCCCACGTAGGAGGTCGACAAGATAGTTTCTCCCCTTACTCCTCACTGTTGCAAAGAGTACCGGGGTCAATGGCAGTGTCTTCAGCGTTCCATTTAGTGCATTCCTATTAGGCACACTAAATCAAACCTGGGAAGATCAATTGCAGCATTAATCTTCCCCTGAGAGTAGACATACTTTGATTGTGCAGGTTTTTTACCTGCAAACATCTGACTGATGATTATAAGCTAATTTTACATTGGTAATGTATCTGTGAATACAGGATGTTCTCAGGGTTCATCTACCTACAAGGCACTTTCGTATTTAAGCATTTCCTCAACAGAGGCTATTTTATCCATTAATTTTGTCTGGTTGCCGCCTGGATGCTTTTAAAGTCTTTCTATTGCAGTTTCAGTAAACTGTACCTTGTCAGCAAGGCAAAGCCAATTGTTTTGATACACAAGATCCTGCCACTTTTACATTTTCAACAGGCACAGTAAAATATGCCACTCTACTCACAAGAGTACCCTAAATCAATAGCAAGAACCAGAGGCTACAGAAGATACAGAACTGGGAATATTTTAGAGGGCAGCAGAGCTGCCATCTTTATATAGCTTAAGTATGTGGCATTTCCAGTCAGTGATGATGCTTCACTGATTCCCCTTATAAAGGCCCCATCAGTGGTGACAGCAAGTATCCCCTGGGCTTGGGGAAGAGCCAGGAGTAACTGGAGGAACCTATGGAGAGCTTGCTGGAAGGGATGGAGCATGAGGTGGGGAGTTAATGGAATGCATCTATGGGGTGAGCCTGTAGAAGGGGGGCCCGGGGTTGGTGCTAGGATGAGAGCCTGGAGCAGCCTGGGTTGAGTAAGGAAGCCTGGTGCCTGCTAGAGTTGGTGGGAGTGTTATGGCAATCTCCTTCATCCAGCCCTGCTCCACATTAGCATCCCCATCCCATTCAGCCAGCCTTATTGAGATCCTATCTTATCCACCTTTGCAACCCCTGCCCATTCCCACTACACCCTGTCTCCCCAGATCCCCTACCTAGCCCTCAACTGCACCCCATCACCCTCCCTTGGTCTAACCGCTACTCAGGCAGCAAGGCACTAAGACAGCCAGTGCATCCTCACCCTCCTTCCACCAGCTAGCATTCATGCTGCTGAGAGATGCCGGCGGGCTGGAAAAGAGCAGCGGGCATTGGGTCCAAAGAGCAGCAGGTGGGAGGCAGAGAGGCCAGCTGGCTGCACTTATAACATCTTAAAGCAGCCACCGTTGACAGAGAGGAGTAACTGCAGGGAGATATGGGACAAGGAGAGTGCATTGCTTCCCTGGTTAAGAGGTACCTCACTGCTGCCTGCCCTTAACATGAGGAAGCCTTGTCTGAGACTGCCATTGGTCAGCTCCCCTGCTCCTGCTACCACAGGCAACACAAGCACACACCTAAGAATCTCAAGTCATCTTGTTACTGTACAGGTTGGCACACCTCAACCCTGGGGCCCTCCAAGTATTTCTCTAGATGTCTAGCCCCTGTCCGTTGGATCACTGCCTCCAAAGAAATGGTATCCACAGCTTACCAGATTCACCTCAGGTCACCGCACCAATCAAGTTACATTTAGTTTCTCTGTAAACATATTTGTTTCTTTACAAAACAGAGATTCATGAAGTATTGGAAACCTGTGGTAACATAAAAATTAAAGCATTTAATCTAGTGCCTAGACATAATTAAGCAGCCCACCCAACATTCTTAAGCAGCATAACCAATGTTCTTGCTTTGCTTTACAGCCAGGTTGACTGTGACAGTTTTCTAATGAGACAAGCAAGTTGTCAGCTGCCTCCTAAGTGAAGGATCCTGTGCATTTTATTTTAACCCAAGCAGGGAAGCCAACAGCCTTTTCAAGCTCCTGGGCAATGGAGGAGGGGGCAGCACAGTGCTCCAGCAGCAATTTAAAGGAGGGGAGACACTTTGAAGTGCCTGGCCTGTGGAACCATCCCCTATTGCTCCCCCAGTCTGTGGGCCTGAACCCAAGATACACAAGGTTTATGTTTTTATTCATAAACAGAGTGCCTGCTACTGTTTGTTTCATCCTATAGACTTGCTTTCATGTAGACTGCACCACTTCTTATTTAGCTTTGGCTAAGTGTCTAAATTGGCCTATACAAATGACCCTCAGAAGGAGATAGGTAAAAGGAACCTTTCTTAAGTATATCACGTCTCTATGATGTGTCTTAACTCTAAGACCTTAAGAACCCATATCAGTACAGAGACACAACTCTTTAATATGTTCTGTATACACATTTTGTAATGATTACAATGACCAATAGAGACTTCAGATGCCACCTGTTGGTGAATTACTATGCACATATCTAACCCAATGAATCCCTATATAACCTTATTCACACCATCCCATCTGCCAGCTGGCATCCAGATGTTCCCAGGTCAGAGACATTAAACTTGAAGTTAAGGGTAAAGAAGATTATCAGAGGAGAAAGTATCAGAAGTCAGGGAGCACTATCATGCAGCAATAATGACAAGTAAGAGAAAATTGGAAACCAGTACATTAAAAAAAGTTCTTGGTTCCTATATAAAATATTAGTGTACCATTTCAGATGGGAATGGTGACAAAACCACAGCAGTTCTCTAAGCTTTATGCGCCAAAGTCCCACTGGACATAAAGCAAGATTGGCAAGGGTTTTGGAATGCAGTTGAGTGATAGCAAGATGTAAAATGGAGACCCATGGATTCCATCTGTCCACTATTGAACTGCATATGTTGTACACTGAATGAGAGCACATACAGTCACCAGTCATAATGGGACAGAGAAAGGCAAAACCACCACATCAGGAACTAGACTCTCTTTACAAAGGACTAATTTCTCAGATCAGAGTATACCTAAAAATAAGCAAGTCGTACAGTGCATTGGGGGTGGGGGCTGTATCTGCCTCCAGACAGACATTTGTACCACCCAGTATCTTTGCAAAAATAAAAAATACCTCAACTCTCAGTCCTGATTAAGACAGTGGAATAATAAAAGCAAGAATGTTTTGGAGAAAATAATTTCTTGAACAAGGAAAAACAAGTTTTTCTTGTGTAATGTCCGATAACATAAGTCAGATAAATAAACATTAAGTTCATTTCAATTTAGAAGGAATATTTTAGGCTATTGTTGAGCCTCTTAGTTGTGAAATCAATAAGGAAGTATCTCACTAGACAAGTTTGTAGATATCCTTCAAGTGAGACTATATTTCAATTAAATGAGATTTTGGAAAGCAAAATGTAGCTGTCAGAGACACTGAATTTGTGGCACGCACTTGCTGAACTGGGATTCAGAAATCAATTAATGATTTTACGCTACTCTATAAATGTAGTGTTTGCGTTACAGGTGAATACAAAATACTAGAGCTGATTATAGGCACCCCTCTTATCCTATAAAACTCCAGTAAAATAAGAAAACATTGTCAAATTGTTAAAGTAGAGGAATGGAGTGCAGAAGATCTGGGGTTATACTTCCTTTTCTGCTGTCACATAAATTGTTGCATTACCTTGGTCAACATACTTAATTCCTCTTCTCAATTTTCTCATCTATGAGGTTGAGGCAATAGCCGTAGCTCATTAATGTTTTAAATTTTTCTGGCACCTCAGATGGAAGGTGCCAGAGAGCCAAAACCATCATTAATATTTTCCTCTGAATATGAACATTACAGAACACTATGCCAAATTCATGCCTGATCAAATTCCATTAACATCAGAGTCATTCCAGGGCTGAATTTGGCTCAATACATGTGGTGGTATTGGAATGCAAATTATATTAACAAAATGTGAGAGAAGAACTTACCAAATTGCACAGCATACTTCATAAGAGTGCATAATTTGAAAAAAAAACATGAAAATCAGTGATTAATTCTCTTGTAAGATGCACATGTAGTTTGGCTATACAAATATCAGGATTGTTATGCATGGGAATCATCTGTGTTATTGCCAGATGTTCAGTCCAACTTCTAAATTTCCATATGCACTTACTGGCACACACAAATTAGGCCCTCATCTCACTAACTCCTGACCTTGTGTAAATCTACTTTGAGTGCACACACTGTAGGAGCCACTTTGAGAATTTGACTCTTCACAGATCCCATTGTCCTGGGTAAGTGCTGACGCACATCAGTGAGTATTTTACACATTATTTAATAGACACTAGCTCTCAGGATGGCTGACAGAGGTCATGCAGGGATGAGAAAATGCCCTTTAGCCAATTCAAACATCTTGGGCTTGAAAAATCAACTCATGTTCATAGTGGTGTGGGGTTCATGTGCCATATAATAAATGTTTTTGAAAACGGGAGAATAGAAGAGGGGGAGAGCAAAAGGGGAGGGTGAAAATGGGGAAGAAAGAGACTGAGATGAAAGGAACAGAAAAGGAAACATTCTTAAAGATAAAATAAAGTCAATCCATACCAACAAAAGAGCAGCCAGTTGTATTTGTACAGGCCCCGATGCCACAAAAAGAACAGCAGAGAGTCAGTTGCAGCAAAGGGGCAATAACTGAATTCTTTTATCCCTAATTTAGGCTTTCGTTCAGATTTACCTTTAGCTGGCAGAAAATCTGAATTGAATCTCCCTTAAAAACACCAGACTCATATAGTGAAAATTACAGAATTGAGCAATTCAAACCACAAAATAGGTTTAACCCCTACACAGCCAAAAACAATTCAAAAGATTCATAAACTCCACAGTTTGCCCTATTTAATTAATTTGTTCTTGCATTCCACAGAAGTATCTCGTGTAACAGGTTACGAGGAATACAATCATGCAGATTTTCTAATATAAATTGTGTTAAAACTCTGCATGTGAGAGTTTATTAGTGGAAAAAAGATATCTCCCATGCACCACAAAGAATCAACATTGACTGGTCAGTCCCACACAGATAATATAAAAGGTGAAATTCATCCATTCATGTCACTAGGCATTCATTAATTTGGCCCATAATCATTAGCATGAAAACAATTTCTCTAGAACTGTCTTGGAACTTTACTGTCACATGGCTTATGAGATTTGAGCATAAATTTAAGACATTCAGAAAGAGTCATTAAAAGTTTATGTTCAAACCCAAAGTTGCCTGTACCTTAGAAAATGGTGACAATCACTGGAGTCCCTTTTCTCTCACAAGCAGAAACTATTCACATTCTCTTGTAAAGATTTTCTTTAGATTCTGCATCTCAGCAAAGTTCTTTGACGCATGTTTTTCTGTTACCAGCTAGTGAATGAACAACAAGAAAGCAGACCACTTCTCAGCCCCTCCATTGATGACTTCCTCTGTGAAACCAAACCAGAAGCCATTGCAAGGCCAGTAACATCAAATACATCTGGTAATTATTATTTTCTTTATCATCACTCATTAAAGGAAGAAAATTAATTTTCATTTTATCTTAATTAGGGTACTTTTTGTCAGGTAACATTTGTTTCTTATTCTTCAATTTAACAAGATTCATTATTAATTTTTATTGTTACAAAACTCAGTTGGTAGTATGCTAAATGTGGACTAGTCTGGGAGTAACAAGACCTTGTTGATTATCTCTGATTTTTACAAGATCAAAACTTGAGCATGTTGTTGTTAAGATCCAGGTCTCAGGTTATACCAAAGCTTCAGAGTTAAAGGTTGACGTAATTGGCTCTGATTTTAGTCCATTGGGAAAATGGTTTTGGTTTGGTAACTCCTCAGTCTAGCTGTTCTTTTACAAAAATTTACCCATGTGTGGTTACATCTAGTACTCCTGTGGGAATTTTGCATTATTGCACAATGCAGAATTTTTCAGAAGTTAACTTTGTACACACAGAATTTCGTCCCCTGCCCCAGAAGAAGGCTGCAATGCTGCTAGCTGCCACTAGGAGTCAATGGACTCAGCAAAGCCCAAAGTTCCCAGCATGCCCTGAGGGAAGGAGAGGGCAGTATGCAGGAAACACTGTACAAGCCTGGGATTCAGCATCCAGCTATTCCTCCCTCTAGATCCCAGGACTCTGAGGGGAGGAGAATGGATGTCTGGGCAAGGGGGGATCCTACAGCTGGGCTCTGGGAAGTGAAGTATTTGGGATGGGAGTCCCTGTGGCTGGGCTCTGGGAAGGAGAGGTTTGAGTGCATTGCCTGGAAAGATTCCCACAGGTGGACTCTGGAGGATGGGGAGGTTGTGGGTATTTGCCATCCCCTGTCGGGAATTGGGGTATGATAGGGGGCAGAAAAACAGGAACTGTTTGTACAATATAGACAAGTAGAGAACTAAAGGTACCAATGCCACAGACATAATTGCTGACTAATAAATTATCAAAATAATTGAAAATTATTTAAAAAAATAAAATAAGTAAAATATTTCAGAATAATTCAAAATAATTGAAACTGGCATGATTGTGTGGTATTAGACAAATAAAATTCACAGAATATTGCAGAATCTGAGACTATGATATACAGAATTTTTAATTTTTGCTGCATGATTTTTAATTTTTTCATAAAGAATGCCCCCAGTAATCTAGTTCTTATTTTATTCAAACTTCTTTAATTTGGAGCTTATAGCTTTTGATAAGGCATAAAGAATTGCTCAGGGTCTTGTCTAGATATCTTATTCCTACAAAGTTCATTTAGTTTATAGTGACGTGTTTACCATTAGGCTTTTGTAATGAATACGCCCTTCCAGCTGTGAAGTTAGATTCTTCCAAAGCTCGGAATTGCATTTGTAACCCCCTTGGTGAGTATATGTTACAGATCCCTTGCTGTGCCTGATCAATAAAAATATATATAAATATGTTATAGCCGTAGTTCAAACTATAGCCATTCATGCCTAGCTGATGGCCACCACATCCACACAAAAACCTGCCCACCAATTATACTCTGCTGGAGTGAATTTCAGTTAAGGACAAAATATACTCATTCCTCTAAGTTGTGGCAAAACTCCTGCAATACTCTGCCGAATATCAGTACTATGGCTGTCAAGTTTGTTTGGAAGGCTCATTCTTGCTGAAATCTCTTCTTTTTCTACCCTAGCATTTATGCTGACTTCAATGATAGAATATGTTTTATTTCCCTACTTTATTGGCCACAATGGAGCTTTTGATGTTTCAGTAAATGAGAAAGTTTCTTTATGAAAAACATGAGCCAAATATTACTCCATTTCTGATTGTCAAAATTATACTGGCCTTCCTGCCATTAATTCTTTATTACTTCCACACTTGCTTTATTGAAAACTTGGAAGTTGTGGAGTGACAGATACTAAAATGTCATCCTTTTCCCACTGGGAAAAGAACAGAAAACCTACAGCTGAGCTCAGGAACTTTGCTATTGAAAGAATGTAATACATTTCTTATTTGCCTTGCATTTTGATAAGATAACACAAGTAATAAAAATAGCAAGGTAATCCTGAAATCACTCAAAATGGAGAAAAGTACACAGTCCTGCAGGACTGGCTTTTGAGATTGTAATATTGCTATTCTGTGGCATGTTCGGACATAATATGCAACTTGAATTAAATAAAGGCTAATCAAAGTAAATTTATCCATCAGCTGAGGGACAATGTAGTCAACACCACTACAACAGTTTATAAATATTTCATAAAACAGCTTGCTTTGTTGCAAGCCACTGGACTGGATCAAGTGGAAAATTCTAATTTGTGCTTATATGTCTTGTTTTGAATTCCACTTTTGAGTGAATTTTGCAACACTGAGAAGGAGTTTCAGATAGATGTCACTAGCCACTTGCATCGTAAAAAAACATATACATAATTTGTGTGTGCAATACTACTTTTGTAGTTACCTAATTTTTAAAGGCAGTGAGGGCAATCATGCTTACAGAGTTGGCACACACCTGTACATGTAATATGCTAACTGGGCTGAAAATTTGCCTTAGTGTGTTTTAACAGCTTCAGAGCTGTAAGGGGGAAAATAGTCACCATAAGCAGGACTGTCAGCAATAGTACACTAATGCATCATAAAACAGACCACTTTGAAACTACGCCTCCTCTTTCATAATGTCCAATTCCCACAGCCAGACACTAGCAATGAACATTTGGCCTCTTCCAGGATATTTCTTGTTTTTATTATCATCTCCCACACACACACACACACACACACCTTCCCTAGCTGGTATTTCCCTGTTCAGTTATGATATCAAATACACTATACCCAGGGGTTAGCAACAAAAATAGCAAGAGCCTTTTTTCCCAATTTGGTAAAAAAATTAATAATTCAAGAGCCACAATGCATGTGAATATGATACGGTCCTTAATAAATAATGTCAAACCATACGTTTTGCAACCCCAATTTTAAGAACAGTGCACACACAATGATTTGTAAAGTGATACATGTTTACAGCAGGATGTTCACAAACCTTTTACATATTCAGTTACTTCACACTTAACATATGTGTTTGTTTCACTGTCTTCCTGACTTTCCCTCCTGAACCTTCTCTCTCTCTGGAGGACTCTAGGGGAGTTTTCTAATGTTTTGAGATCACATATTGTTAGCTGTTGGGATATGAGTTGTTCATTTTGGGCTTTTAGACATTCACTGTTCATCCAAAATAATCTATGTAGGTTTTTTTTTTATGGGACACCAGTCTCCAGGGATGAGGAGCTGTTGTCCCATGTCAGAGGTCCTCAGTGATGAGGGCTGATGCAGCCTCCCCATGGGAGAGGGGGAGCGGAGGATGGGGGTTCCTGGCAGCAGGGGCTACTGTGCTGGGGAATGGGACAGCTGCCCCGCAAAGGAGCTTTCACATAGCAGGAGCTACGTCCCTGAGGCGTGGAATGCTGGGGAGCGAAGCATCTGCCCCTGGGAGGGGCTCTCTGGTGGTGGGAGCTGTCTTCCCTAGGTGTGGGATGCCAGAGAAAGAGGCAGCCGCTCCATGGCAGAGCTTGATGGCAGTGGGAGCTCCCACCGTAGGGTGCTGGAGGAGCTCCCCTGAAACAGGAGTTGCTGCTCCAAGACACAGGGCAGCATGGAATAGGGCAGCTGACCTGTACAGGAGCTCTCTGGCAGTGGCAGCTGCAGCCCTAAGAAACCAGGTGCCAGGGAACAGTGGCCTTGCAAAATACGGGACAATTTGCCAATTTTCTTTAAAAAGTCAGGATACTTGTGAGACAGCTTAAATAAGGGGCTGTCCTGGTAAAAACAGGATGGATGGTCAGCTTTTGCACGCTCAAGATAACATTAACCAAAACTAAGCTCATGCTTGTACAAATATATATCATTCCCGACAAACAAATCCAATTCACTGAAAGGCAGAAACCTCACTCAAGACTTCAACATAGTAATATTTGCAGTTCATTGTATGAAGAGGAGGAGCTGCCAACCTGGGATGCCTTTAAAAGGGCCTAATTTTCAGAGGGTCCTCAGCCTTTTCTGAAAAATCAGGCTTTTTTTTAAAAGATACCTCAAGACTGGCATGCAGAAAACAGAAGCACCCCAAAAATCACTAGTCCCTTTTCAAAATCTCAGTCATAGTTCTTACCCACTAACCTTGTAACATCTACTGCAGTCAGATGAAAATGTGTTTAGTCTAAGTCAACTTTGCCTCATTCAATTAAAACAAATTTAAAAGAAAAATCTAATCACATGGATTAAAACTGAGCACAACACTGGAGTTCTAACATTTTACATCTCTGATAGTGTTATCAACTGGTCTGGATCTCTTGGATCTGAGTGAACCTGTCTTACAAACCCAAAGCAAGACAAAGAAGTCAGAGAATGCATCAAGAGGTGAAAATTTAAAGGCTGCAGCTCACAAAAAGAAGACAGACAACTCAGATCTCATACTTGTGAATTCTGAGCAGAAGGCCCACACTGTGAGAGCTCCAGAAAAGTCTTCGTTAGACTTAGGTAAGAGCTGGTTATTTCATCAATGCCACACTGACATGCTTAAATTCACCAATTCCTCTTTTCTGCTATCACAAAATAACACACAGGGCCATTTTCTCCATTGCCTTGTATCTTCTGTAGACATTTACACCACTGAACAGTGCAAATACATTGGGATTGAGTAGCATTTTATGTCCATTTGTGCTTGAAGTGCAATGACTACACAGGGCAATGGAAAAGCTGGTCCACACAATGGAATGCCTTGATAAGAGAGTAAAGTATTTTTATAATGGAGGGGAGCTGTTAAAGGCAAATAAAATCAATCTCTTTTCCCCAGAAGCCACTCAGGGTGTGTCCAGGGCTGCCAATGGCTGGCGGGGAGGGGGGAAGCAAATGGAGTAGTTGCCATGGGGCCTAATTATTTAAAAGGCCCTGGGTCTCCATTTCAGCGCTGCTGCTACTGTGACAGTAGCAGCAGTCAGAGCCTGAGGCCCTTTAAATAGTTGCCAGAGCCCCATGTAGTGTGATCCAGAATGCATGGAGGGCTGGCAGCCTCTAATTCCAGCCCTTCTGACAGAAGCCCTGGCCTTCTGGGGCCCAATTGGCTCCTTTGCTCCTCCCCTTGGTGGGGTTGCTACACTGCCATTAGACACCTACAGTTGGCCCAAGTCAGATGACCCAGTTTTGTGGAAGAAGGGGAGTTTAATTGGTGTGTAGACATTCAGGCTCAGGCCAGAGCTCTGGGACCCTCTCACCTCATAGGGTCTTAGATCCCTAAATCAAGGTGGATCCAGACTACTGGCATTAAACATTAAAAAGGTCGTAGAGCAGTTTTTAAACTAAGAGGTGGGGGAAAGCCGATTGGTGCGGGGGAGCACCTGGATCGGACGGAGACTTCTCTTACACGAGGCTCCATAGATAGGGATTCCCTAGAAGTTAGTCAGATAGGGAACGTGGGAAATAATATATGGGCAAGATCAGATGTGAAACAATTGCATATAAAAAAATCCAACGCGTCTGTGAAAGGCGGACAGATAAATAGTGGTAGTTTTTTAATGTGCTTTTACACAAATGCTAGGAGTCTGTCTAATAAGATGGGTGAACTGGAGTACCTCATATCAAAGGAGGAAGTTGACATAATAGGCATCTCAGAAACATGGTGGAATGAGGACAATCAGTGGGACACTATCATACCGGGATATAAATTATATCGGAAAGACAGAACAGGTCGTGCGGGTGGCGGAGTGGTACTATATGTGAAGGATAATATAGAATCAAATGAAGCAAAAATCCTAAAGGAATCAAAATGTTCCATAGAATCATTATGGATAACAATTCTTTCCTCTAATATGAATATGGCGTTAGGAATATATTACCGACCACCTAACCAGGACAGTGATAGTGATGCTGAAATGTTAAGGGAGATTAGAGAGGCTATCAAAATAAAAAACACAGTAATAATAGGAGATTTCAATTATCCCCATATTGATTGGGTGCATGTCACCTCAGGACGGGATTCAGAGATTAAATTTCTTGATGCCTTAAATGACTGCTTCTTGGAGCAGCTAGTACAGGAACCCACAAGGGGAGAGTCAATTCTCGATCTAGTCTTGACTGGAACGCAGGATCTAGTCCAAGAGGTAACTGTTACTGGACCGCTTGGAAATAGTGACCACAATATAATAACTTTTAATATTCCTGTGTTGGGAAGAACACCGCAGCGGTCAAACACTCTGGCATTTAATTTCAAAAAGGGGAATTACACTAAAATGAGGAAGCTAGTTAAACAGAAACTAAAAGGTAGAGTAACTAAACTAAAATCCCTGGAAGCTGCATGGAAACTGTTTAAAGACACCATACTAGAGGCCCAACTTAAATGTATACCCCAAATAAAAAAACACAGTAAGAGACCTAACAAAGAACCACCATGGCTAAACAGCCATGTTAAAAAGGCAGTGAGAGAGAAAAGGGCAGCTTTTAAAAAGTGGAAGTCAAATCCTAGTGAGGAAAATAGAAAGGAACATAAACACTCCCAAATTAAGTGTCATAATGTAATAAGAAAAGCCAAAAAAGATTTTGAGGAACACCTAGCCAAAAATTCAAAAAACGATAGTAAAATGTTTTTTAAATACATTAGAAGCAGGAAGCCCGCTAAAAAAGCAGTGGGGCCCTTGGACGATAAAGATATAAAAGGAGCGATCAAGGAAGACCGTGCCATTGCGGAGCGATTAAATGATTTCTTTGCTTCAGTCTTCACGGCTGAGGATGTTACAGAGGTTCCTAAATCTGAGCCAGCCTTTTTAGGTGACAAATCTGAGGAACTCTCTCAGATTGAAGTGACATTAGAGGAGGTTTTGGAGTTAATTGATAAGCTGAATAGTAACAAGTCTCCAGGACCAGACGGTATTCACCCAAGGGTTCTGAAAGAACTCAAATGTGAAATCCCAGGCCCCAGCCCAAGCCCAAACACCGACACTGCAATTAAACACTCCGTGAGCCTGCACTCACAAGCCCAACCAGGCCTGCTGATGGAGTCAGGGGGCATAGGGAGCAATTACTCCCAGGCCAGGCATTTTAAAGGTGCCCAGACATCCAGTGTCTGCAGAGCACTGTGCCACCACTCCACATGCGGCATATGGTGGGGTCCAGGGATGACTGCCCCCTTCCACTCTAACAGACCGGGAGCTGGGCACCCCTCCTACCTTGCCGCCTGGCCTGCGACAGCTGTCAGCACCACTGAGCCGAAGTCAACTGCCACAGACCAGCTGCAGGTTTTTAATTGCAGTGTAGACGTGCGCTCTGTGTGAGTTGTGAGGGTCTTGTGATGTGAACACTTATCTATTAGGAGCTGGGCTCTGTCCACAAACTCAGTTGCAGAGTCAATCAGACAGTCATTGTGATAATACCTTTCCAAGTGGGGCTGGTTTGAAAATTTATAATCTCTAGCATACCGTCTTTCTCTAACCTTTTCATATTAGCTTTAAAAATGGTGAGCAGTGCTTCTTGTGAGATGAAGTCTCAGAACTTAAATAAAATCACTGGGGAAGGGGGCAACTTTTTCAAAACTCCTTCCAGATTTTTCTCTGCATGGGAACTTCAAAAGTACCTGAATGAATTAGGTGCCTATTCCTATTGATAATTAGGCACCTATCACAGACTAACATTTAGATATTTTTGAAAATCTCACCCTCTTGTTTGGGTGAGTTGCCCAAAATGGAGTGCAGTATTCTAGGTGGTGTCTCCCAGGACTAGCATGTGCTGTGGAAAAGAGATTGCACTAAACAAGAACGGTGTTTCCTCGTGGGATGAAGGACTGGATCTATAAATGTTAAATACTAGTAAAGGATAGGAAGAGGGCAGTGTCTTTAAAAATGTCATCTAACATAATGCTGCTGTGGTGGGTAATGTAAGGCACTTCTAGTAGTGGATTAGTGCATGTGTAAATAAGTAACCATGAGTTTCCATCCTGGATCACTGAACTCTCTTGAGAAAGACTTTAAAAATGGATGAATAGAAGTTAAAAAAAAATACTCATTAAAAAAACAATGCTGTCACCACTAGAGGCTATTATTAGCCATTAGAGCAAGACACAGCTCTCACACCAGCCAGGCCCATTTCAGACCTTCCTTTTTAAATGAGCAGAAATTACAAATGTGTACTGTACGTGTAGCATACTGCTTTGTATAACTACATCAGTTGCTGAGAAGCAGTGGGGAGAGTTTCATTCTTGGCCCAAGCACCTTGTTCATACAGATTACCAAAACCTCATTACTCGATAATATTTGGCAGGACACTGATTTTTTTGTTAAGTTAAATTCAGGTCATTTCCATCTAGACTGTCCCAAACCTAAATCATTTCCAAGTGCAAGAGGGAAATTGACAAGGGGAACGTGATCTGTCTGAAGATAACAGTTTCTTTGCATCGGGGTAGATCTTTTAGTGACTCTAATGTTCAAGAACCCCTCAATTTCCAATTTTTTATTTATTTATGTAGTGTCTCTGTAATTTGTCTATGGCAGGTTATGTTCTCATCTGGATGTCTGAGGTCCTTAATAAACTTGAAAATCAGTTTAGACATGTGACTAAATGACCTAATTGCCTTCATAACCATTCATACCCATAAATTCCAGATACCAAAAGGGAGGCTGGATTTTCAAAATCTAGTCTAAAATGTATAAATTAAAAATAATGAAAACAATGCAGAAATTATCACAATCCCTGAAATTTATATAATTTACATGCTAATAACTGAATTCAAACACAGTCCCACTCATTTCCTGAACAATTTTAGTGACTGTGGAAATCAAGATTTATGTAACTTGTTGCTGGCTCCAAAATATGTCAGATTTCCCAGGAATTTCAATTGCCCTGAAGTTCATGAGGATTGAGCCCCATCTAAAAATATGCTTTCCAATCATCATAGAAACAAAGGATTTTAGTGATATAGATGTGCAATTTTCTCATCACCCTTACATGGAGCTTCAGACATTGTTTTCTGCATTAGCCTCCTAAAAAGATTCTTTTTTTTTCCAGTAAATATTCAGACACAGCTTGAAAAATGGGATGAAGTGAAGTTTCATGGAGAGAGGAACAGCAAGGGTCTTTCTGCTGCAGAACAAAAATCTTCATCTTCTAGAGCTGCATCAAAAGAGCTGTTATGGTAAAACACTTGAAGTCCTGAGAAAATATTTCCAGCTCTGGTCTCTCAGTTCTCACATCATGTGGTGTTGATAATAACTCATAATATTATTTCCTCAATAGGCAACATTGATACTGTTCTGTCAAATGTTTTGGACATACTTTTTGAACTATGCAAATTAGCAGATAGTTTTTCCACCAATTTTCAAATGACTCCTAAAACACTACAAGGGAAATAGTAACAGAGAGGGAGCCATGTTAGTCTATATACGATCAAAACAAAAAAGCAGTCAAGTAGCACTTTAAAGACTAACAAAATAATTTATTAGGTGAGCTTTCATGGGACACACCCACTTCTTCAGACCATAGCCATACCAGAACAGACTCAATATTACTCTTTGCCTTAAATATTGAGTCTGTTCTGATATGGCTATGGTCTGAAGAAGTGGGTCTGTCCCACGAAAGCTCACCTAATAAATTATTTTGTTAGTCTTTAAAGTGCTACTTGACTGCTTATTTGTTTTGATACTACAAGGGAAGTTCTGCAGTTCCTAATCTGGTTTTCGAGTAGAGAGAATGCCATGGTCAGGGGAGAGGGGTGTTGCAAAGTAATCTCACCCCCACTACACAGTGGCAGGTTCTGTGTCATGGGGCTGGGGCCAGCTCACTGACAGAAATAACAAGAAGTCTTGTGGTACCTTATAGACTAACAGATATTTTGGAGCATAAGCTTTCACAGGCAAAGACCCACTTCGTCAGATCCATGAGTCAGATGCATGGTCTTTGCCCTGAAAACTGTAAGGTGCCACATGACTTCCTGTTGTTTTTTGAAGAGACATACTAACTCAGCTACTGCTCTGACACATCTCACTGACAGAAGAACATCTGGGCCAAACCTGACTGGCACAGCAATCCAGAGTGCCAGGTCACAACAGGGAGCAGAGCCCAGCGCTGCAGAACCGGAGTTGACTCAGTATGGAGAGCGTGGAGCAACCTTGCTCTCCAGCCTCCCCTGCACATGGCTTAGCATAAAGGCCAGACTAAATGTGATCCAAAAAGAGGCACTGGTGCAAGAAAAAGTTAAAGTAGTGCAACTTGAACTGCATTCAGTCAGTCTGGGAATGAGGGCAACTTACACACCAAGGGACAGAAGATGTATGTGCATGTGAATCAGGAAAATGATCGAAAAGGCAAATTCAAGGTGAAATTGACAAGCCAAATTCTGCTTTCTCAACTGCCCCTTGCAACATGACTAATTTTAGATTCCAAGAGGTATAACTGAGGGCAGAATTGGGCCCTATGAGGCCCAGAAATCTTCCTTTTAGTTACTTATTTCTTTTGCACTTGTAACTTATGGATTACACTCATTTTGCACACCAACTGAATGTTTGTTTGTATGGTTCTGAAATGTGTAACAGAGAGAACCAAGGAGGAAGAGTTAGTGCACTATCAGTATCTACCATTTAAAAATTATTCAGCTAACACAATTAACCCAATTAGTCATTATGTATTTATTAAACTGACAGAAACAATTTCTTGGTTTACAATGATGAATGTGTAAATGCATTATTTATAGGTCTACAGAGAACAGATCGCAGCCTGGGCTGACTACTGTCAGGAGTGCCTTGGAGGCTGATTCATCATCAGATTTAGAATTAGTACCTGCAACACAGGTAAGTGATTTGATTAGGTCCAGTCACACAGATAAGACAAGCAGGAGCTATTCCATGATGTTACTCTCAACTATTGAGAGAACTGTAAAATGCGTGTTTTCAGTGTCATCAGTTCACTCAGGGAGAATTATGCAGCTAAATCTTCAACATGCTACATAACATAATACAAGTAGGTAGATTATAGCTATTTGAAATATTTTAGCATCTCAGTGTTCCTTACTGCAATAAATAAGCATTGTTGCCTGGAGCTAATGCTTCTTACTGTGTAAATCTCTGCAGAAACATATTCCAGCAGAAGTGGAGTATTGATTATATGACTATCATCCAGGCTATGACACTCACTTCTTGAATAACAGTGCTGATAAATAAGAAAATAATTAGATAAATAATTACCATTGAGCTTCGTTACAAAATCATCATCATCATCCTTATAACATTTTGCTCAGGAACAGCAAAATAAAGTTCAATAGTTAAAAATGGTTTGGGGAGAATTAACAACTTCCAAGAATCAATCATTTATATTAAACCAAAACAGAAACCCACCCCATTACTCATGTCATAACTTCCACATTTCTGAGCATGCTCTTATGAAACATAGTAGCAAATTTGGAATTCTCTGTTTTGGATTGAAACAGTCTCATTTTTTTCTTCTAGCCTTGTTGCAAAATCCTATTTACCTGAACAGAGAAATTAGGGAAGAATTTTTTGAGAGAGAGAGAATGAAGAAAACATGTTTTCTAACAGTTTCTCTTCAAATAATTGACTTTTTATGTTTGTTTCGTGAGATCTACTGTTGCCTTTTTTTTTTCTCTTTTCCCTTAGCACTCATGTAATTCAAGTAAAGGCCCTTAAACATTATTTAGGAAAGCTCTTGGCATATCAATAAAAAAAGACTTTGGAAAAACACTAGTTATTTCAATGCAGTGACTTTCCACTAATATTCTGCAAGCATCCAGACATTACTGAATATTTGTTGGCACACTAAAAAAAAAATCAATAGCACAGTAGAGTTGTTATGTGTTACTGTCACAGCTACAATCAAACTATATATTACCAATCCGTTTCTTAAACTGTATGATTTTATATTCTGTTACTTAAATCATTTTTGTTGCTAGTAATAGGCTGTGGATAAAAATCAGCTATTTTATTCTTTGTAAATTCCAATAAGTGAATCATTTTTCCTTTGCAAAAATAAAAAAATAAAAATAAAATTACCCTGAGTTTTCTAACGTAATAAGGAACATTTAAACTCAACCATACGCTCAAGAACATGGATAGTGCAAGGGACCTATTTATAAATCAACTATATCTAACAAAGCGAGAGCCAGACACAGTTTTAGACATTGGGACTAAACATAAATGCTACATACAGAAGGTTGGTGCAAATTGTCAGATTTCAGTGGAAGTCAGTGGGGCTATGGCAATTTACATCAGCTGAGGCTCTGCCCCACCATTTCTATTCTCTTAGTCTGTGTCTACACTGCACTGTCCTTCTGGAAGAGGCATGCTAATAAGCACAGGGGAATATTCAAATTTAAATATTTCACACCTCATTTGCATATTTCCATGAGATCTCACTTCCGGACAAGCCTTTTCTGGAAGTAAAAGCTGCTGGGTAGACGGGGTTTATTTAGAAGGAAACCCCCTTCTGACACTGCATCTACACTTGCATTCCTCTTTCAAAAGAGGCATGCAAATGAAGGAAATTGAAAATGCAAATGAGCTGTATATTTACATATCTGGCATCTCATTTGCATATTCTTCTTTTGAAAGAGCATCTTTCAAAGAAAAGCAGTGTAGATGCAGCTCTTTCAAAAATAAACCCCCATCTTCAAAAAAAACCCTTCTTCCCCTAAAAAAAGGGAAGAGGGGGGTCTTTTGAAGATGGGGTTTACTTTCAAAAGAGCCACGTCTACACTGCTTTTCATCTTTTGCAAGAGCTTCTTTCAAAAGAATATGTAAATGAGGCACCAGATATGTAAATCTGTACCTCATTTGCATTTTTGATTACCCTCATTTGCATGCCTCCTTCAAAAGAGGAATACAAGTGTAGACGCAGCCTGAAAAAACACTTATTCCTCAAATGCTTGAAGAATTCTTATGTTCTGCTTACAGCACTCCTGCTAATACATTCCAGAATGTTTGCTTTTTTCCAGCATATTTAGCCTGTGGTTTACTGTGAGCCTTAGATCCCTTGCTGCTATTTTCCTCCTTAGGAAGCCATTTATCATTTCCGATGTGTGCAACTGACTGTTTCCTCCTAAATAGAGTACTTTGTATTTGCCTTTATTGAATTTCATCCTGTTTACCTCAACCCATTTCTCTAATTTGTCTACATCATTTTGAATTGTAATCCATTCCTCCAAAGCAGTTGCAACAGGGGCAGAGGTGTGATGTAAGTATGCAGATATTCGAGTTAATAGCAATAACTTCCATTTATATAACATCTAGTATCCCAGGATCTCAAAATACTTGTAACGTCCATGTCAGGTGGTTATTAATATGTGCATTCCACAGAGAAGGCACAGAACCACTGAGTGACCAAGAGATATGTATCAGAGCAAAAATAGGCTCCTAGTCTCCTGTCATCCACTCCTATGGTATAATCACCAGATGATCCTTCTTTTCTTTACCAATGTTCACCTAACTGCAAAATCTGAAATTATGCTCCTGTTTATCTGGATATTAATTCTAATAGAATGGCACCTTCTTTCTTTATATTTTATACAACAGATTGGCACACATTAGTGATGGAGAAGACCTGCTAGGCTGTGTAGGTCATTTCTCTGCACAGTATGTTGTTTAGAGCTTTGGCCAATCTAGTTTTATGTGCTTCCACACCTCTTTTTATGAATGTATTCTTCAGTTTAGCATGTCTCATTGGCAGGAAGCTTTTGTGTATCCTGTGTGAATATAATTCAGCAGCTATTCATAGAATTTATAATGTGTGGCATTCTGTAAGAACAGTTGTAAATCTGGTTTTTAGATTCTGTAGTTTTGCATCTGTTTCCTATTAACCTTCAAGCAGAGTACCTGCAGAAGCAAACAATTTCCATGTTTATTCCACATATGTTCAGTTATACAAGTTTCCATAAAAGTAAAATGGCTGTAACATCAAAATAAGAAAAGGCTGAATTGACTTTGCTAACTTAAAAGAGAGAAAGCTCAAGTTGCTGACCCAATGCCCTACATTTATTATTCCTGGTAAGTGGTCATTTTTTCATCTTCTGAGTCATACTCAAGTGAAGTCAAGAAACATTACTGAAATGGTAGCAGTGACAGCCACAGAACTTTGTTACAAAACATATTTCCTGAAGTACTGAAAAAAGCCTCCTTATAGTCACATGTGGAAAATGATCCTCAGTGGAAACGAATTTTAGCCCTTTCTGTGGCTGCTCTTTTCTGGAAACAATTAAGGGCTCCAGTACTTTATTATTGCACCAGAGTAATCATGGTGGGCTCACCCAGGGGGGCAAGAGGATAGTTTAATGTCCCTGGCCTTTTCTGGTCCTGTCCCATCTGCTTAGTAGTAATGTAAAAGGACTCCATACTTGTAAAACTGGATTGGTTCTATATGCATATATTGCAACTAGAAGTAATAGTCAAGTCATGTGCTCACAGACAGGGGTCCTGTTGCCTCCTCCAAATTTCCCTCTCGCAACCTGTGCCCATTCCTCCATGCTCTACGGCCACAAGAAGTGAAGTGTGTCAGTTTCTGTGTGTATGATGCAGTGTTCCACAAAGAACAGGACTGAGTCCACCAAACATGAATTAGTTGAAAAGTTCTCTACCTCCTTGCAGATCTCTTAAAGTCCCACCCCTCTCCAGTCACAAAGAAAGGTCTGAATACTCTTGTGGCAAAATACATTTTAGTGTGACTGTTAAAAAATGATACACCTGCCACTCTTTATCCACCACAGATATTGACTTAAAGGTCACTCCATGCATATGCAACATGGCCCAACCATACACATGAGGTTTTAACTTGTCAAATTTGCTACTGTTTGCCATGTGCAACTCCTGAGAGAACCACCTCAATGCAATTCATTGTGCATTTCTGGCCGCTCCAAAGAACGTTAGCTTCTATTCCCAGTGTGGAGCAAAAACTCTAAATAAATGGCTTGTATTTTGGTGCTTGAAGTTATTTAAGTAGAGCTGTTTCATTTTCTTTACAAAGAGAAAGTCCAGGAGGTAGCAGAACTCCAGTTAATAGAACTCTTTTAATATAGAGTTACAATGGCAAGTTTTGGGGGGGTTATTTTTTTAATGTATGTAAAGGTCAGAATACTAAATAGCATTGGATCAATCAAGGTTTGTGGCCTTCTTCCTTTTCACTATTCTGCTCCTGTCACATGCTACCCAGTTTTAGCTTTTGACTTTCAATAGCATCAATTTGTTTTTAGTGCAAGCTACCCAAACAGATTCCCACTTGTGCATTTATAGATTTCAGTCTTCTTACAGTGTAGTTTTCTTTTCTCCTCAGTGTTGAGATCTGCAAACAGAATATTTTTAAAATATTTAATTTCAAGTAGTACATGGTTTGCTTATTTGATAACCCAAATAAAATCAGTTTTCAAAATTTGGCCCCTCCAGCCTGCAAACATGGGATATTGGAGCTCTCTATGGCTGATTTGCTCATCCAAAGACTGACTAGTGGAATGTAAGTGCCCAGTGTTGGAAACTGGCCCTGATTCTGATGTCACACTATTTTTATTGTTGGAAGTCTATGGACCTCATTGGCATTATAGCTGATTTACACTGAAGTCAGGGAGATCAGAATTAACCCTAAGACATTTATAATTCACAATTCACACTACCAGTCTCGTGCCTCACTATTTAGAATATTTGTCAGGGAATGCATAAGGTAAACTGGTATCTACCAGTGAGAAAAATGGGCCCGCTTGATCTGTACTTTGGTGTGCCAGTAACTCTAATGAGATCAAGAAAATTACACCAGGAATGGAAATAGCCTATTATTTTGAACAGAGATACACTCTTCCACAGAATTAATGTTTTATTTGTGCCTCTCGCAACAGCACATACCCACATAAGTAAAGCAAGTACAAGGTCACAAAAAGATGCACAAAACAATTGATATGGTGGAATCAGACTTTCCACCCCAGAAGGCAGTAGGCACATACTGCCCAACACAGAGTATTGACTTTACAGACCGCATTGCATGCAGACCATGGGCTACTTCCCCTGTTAGAGAAAGCCACAGAAGAACACTACTCCTTGGTATGTCTGCCAGCTCTCCATTCTCGGCCCCTTCCCTCCACACTAACACTAATGAAATGCAGGCTTGGAAATTTCTGGAAAAAACAGTAAGATTAGCCAACCAGCTGAACACAGAAGTGTGATGCCAAAAGTGGAATTAGAAACCAGATGTCCTGTGCCCTAGTCCTTTGCCTTAATGCTGCAGCAGCCATTGAAACCCCAGCTCCACCATGGCTCACCATAGAAGATAGTGGGGAGAGGACTACAAGCCTCAGCAGGCATATTGTCATTGACAACTAAATCTTAAACTCAATCCAGATGCTAAAGGCATCCAGTACAGAGGATGAAACAGTGGTTAGTCAGAATCCCTACTACCCACTTCTAACAGCAATTGTGTCATATTGTTCTCTACTAACAGCAGGTGTTGGTTCAATATTCGGTAGCCCAATACAGATTTCACTGCACTAAACTAATCTCACTGGCAGAGACACATGAAGCATATACACAGAACTGGGTCAGATGGGATGTCATGCAGTCACAAGCACAGGTATAGCTTTAAGGGAGCAAAGAAACACTCCACACATACGAGATTAGAATCTAACTCATTGTCAGTATCCTTCCCCATAAATAAAATAATATTTAGGTACTGAAACTGTGCATGAAGAATATTGCAAAGTGCTGCTTCTCCTGGACATCAGTTGAATACATTTGCTTGCAGATTATTTCTGAATATTAGATTACTTCATCACAACAATGTTCATTATATCTCTTCTGGATACAACACATCAGGTTCAAACCTGAATTTCAAAGAGTAAAGTTACAGAAGTAGCTGTTTTAGTGTAACTGAATATCACCAACTACAACCATCAGAAATATAACGCAAATTAATGCAACTGGAATTATGTGCAGACAAATGACTAATGAGTTTTACCCCCAGACAAGTGTGAGGGTAAGGGATTTGTGGAGTTAGGCCACAATTTCTATTTGGCAAGGCTAGAGGTCACCATGTGGCTCTTTGTGGTGACATAACACAGCTCTTCACTCTCCACTTTCTATACAAAAGCATAAATAGAATTCTTTTAATAAAAGAAGAGTGGTAGAGAGACATTCCTAATATGCTTCCAGTGGGACAGATTGCGGAGAACAGAACAACCCATCCTTTCAGCTGCTTTGAAGAGAACAATGGCAAACCTAGTTGTGGAATGTGCAAGTGGAGACATAGAGGGAGATATGTTTTCTAAGGTGTTTTAAAGCCACACAAAGAACAGCCTACTTAAAATGAGGATGGCGTATGCTGTAGGCAAGGCTAGCAGAAATGGTCTTCATGGGAAGAACAATAAGGGAAGAGGAGAATTAAAATATGGATGATTCTCAGGCAATAGCAATTGTGTCATTTGAACACAAAACATGGGACAGGATGTTGAGCTTAAAGATACCCCAGTTGTACTTCTGCAATTCAAAGAGCTCATCCCCCACTTTAGGAAACTTCACATCTGGATCCAAAAAGCCATGACTGGTTAATGAACTCAATTCACCCTTGCATTCTTCCAGTTGCACACACAGATGACTGAGGCCCACTCTTGGCAGAACTGAAAGACCACCACAGAACTCAATTCCCTCGGCCTTTGGGAAATCACAGACTTGGATTTAAGTCTGAGCCCTCCCTTTAAGAGTCATCTGATTATAACTGGAGGTATTAAGGTACTCAAGGCTTTGAGCAGTGGTGGGTAACCTGCAGCCTGCAGGTTCTACATATAGCCCGTGCAACCCCTCCAGTTCTTCCGACCCACTGAGATGAAGGAGGGCCACATGGTAGTCTTTGTTGCCCAACTTAGAGAATGTCAGTACAAAGGAGGTATATTTACTACTAATGATCCTAAGCCTCAGGAGACAGTCTGACAGACAGCTACAACAAGTGCAGAGAAAACAGGCAAAACTTTCTCCTGCAAATGATGGTAAATAAAATGAATCTCCATTGTGAAAGAACATTAGTAGAAGCAAAGAGTCGCAACCAAATGTTCCCTCTATAGTCTAACTCTCACACTTTACCTCTTCAAGATGTCTCCCTCTGTTTTCAGTCCCCATCCAAACTTCAAAAACTGTCTAAAAATCTTCTGCTACCCTTCTGAATTGCTTAGATAAGAATAAGGAAATTATGCAGGTAGTGATGCTTGTAAATCTATCTGATGCATTTCATGTATGCCAGCCAGTCCCATGTCCTGTTATCATCATAAGGAAAGTTCTCTCTACATATATGTACAACTCAGACCTTGCCAGTGCTGATTTTCCATTGTAAAAGTCTTGCAGATGGAAGCAAGGTTGTACAATGTATTTTGGTTTTCCTCTTCAACATATGTATATCATGTTGTAGCCAGGTCAGTCCTAGGATACCAGAGAGACAAGATGGGGGGAAGGAATATCGTTTATTGGACCATTTAAAAGATCATCCACCTTGTCTCTTTGGGTATGTCTACACGGCAAAGTTATTCCAGTATAACTGTGTGAGCATCTGAAGCAGCCACTATTCCAAAATAGCAGATGGCTTATTTTGAATTTGGTAAACTTCACTCTATGAGAAATAGCACCTAGGCTTAAATACATATTTCAGAATAGGGACTGTGCAGAGGGAGAATAGGGGATATTTCAAAATAAACAATTCCAGAATATCTTATTCCGAAATAATTCTGCTGCATTGCTTCTGGGGCTCTAATCCAAAATAAGCTTTATTGTGTGTAGACACACTGTTGTGGAATAAGTTTCGCTTATTCTGGGGATTCCCTGCAGTATAGACACATTATTCTGGAATAGTTTATTTTAGAATAATAACTCCAGAAAAAGCCATTCTGGAATAACTTTTCTGTGTAGTCATATCTTTGGAAATTAATGTCTATCTGAAAAAAATTACATACAAATTAAGTTAAATGTTTTTTTCAACTAGATGTGCATTTACCAAACTGGCTACAGCAAAATCTTAATTACATGATAATTTCAGGAAACATAGCATACTTTCAGAAAATGGAGCTTTCAGAGAATCAAAGGAATTGTCAGAGTAGCTAACAGGCACAAGGCAACTTGACCCTGTTTTAGTTAACAGGGAGTTTGGGGTGATAACACAAAGGATTCAAGTAATAGAGGCTGAACTGTATGGGATCCAGTTCTCAAACAACTTTTCATCTATGTGAACAAAGTATTAATCATGTTGAAATGGTATCTGTGCAGGAATGCCTTTCACAGCTCTCCTTATTAGGAATTCCAGGGGCCAAATTTTTGTCTAGCAGAATGAAGCGAAACCAACCAGGGTTGGGTTGGGGAGAGTGTGAAGATAGCTTATTTGAGGCATAAGATTTTAATACAGCAGTCTTTCAAACCATTCTGAAGTTTTTTTCCTCTGAAGCTTCAAGAGACTATTTTGGATCCACTGTTACCACCCCAATGGGATTGTTCATTATGCCTAAATTCAACTGAAAAGGAAACTTGAGGGAATGACAAGTTACTTTGCTCCACTGAAGCCCTGGACGCTGCTGAGACTGTGTGTGGTGTTGGTAAGGATTCACATAGGGAGACATGCACTTTTGAACCAGATGAAGCTCACCTTCAGCTCTAGCAAAGAAAGAAAGAGAAGGAATTTGAAAGTTGGTGACAAAGCATGTCATCCTTTTTTTCTTTCTTTTAGGCACGATCAACCAAAGAGCAGCGCTGGGGAGGTGCATTCCTCTCCAGAAATCACTCCTTGGAGGAGGAATTTGAAAGAGCAAAGGCAGCTGTTGAGGTATCATTATGTTTTCTGTTATATCTTAGCATATGGCTGATGTGCACCTATGAAGCAAACCTGTTCCTGTAATGGGCCAATGCATTCCAAATTCAATTAAAGGAATACCTTAGAGTTAGATTACTCAAGGCAGAGTGCAATTACTCATTTAAAGTACCACTGACTTGGGAAGATAAAAGCTTACCAGCCTGAATCAAAACTAGTACTCCAGATTGTCTCCCTATAGTGGGCCAAGAAAATCTCCAGGTGATTTAAGCACTTCTAAACTTGTAAACATGAAATGAAATGCAAATTTTTCCTAGAGATGAGGTATTTGCAACTTGTGTGCATGTTTGGTTCATTAGAAGCAGCTCTGTGCTATGAATTCACATCCAAACCTCGACCACATCCAAGGTTAGGCTCTGATGGAGTATTTAGAACCATCTCTAGACAGAAGAATAACTTGCTCTTAAACACTGACTAGTGTATGTACTTACAACTGTAACTCTGTATTAATGCAAGTTAATAAAAAATAAAAAAAAATCAGTGATTCTACTTCAAGATATGGAGGATTCTCTGTTTTCTCCATTGGTTTTACTAGCGGCTTCTGTCCAGAAAAGTTCAGGTAAACAGTGTGCAAATATCAATGCACCTCAGTCCTGCAATACCTTCGTCTTTCTAGTGTGGACCTGTAATGCCTCTGATTAATGCAGTGATGTTGGACAAAGACATCTTTTACCAAATGACTTGTGTTTCACAATATGAACCAAAAAGGGTTTGGATGGCATCATTGACAAAGGGGTCTCTCAACAGCCCTTTGAACGCCTATAGCCATGAGCCATCATTCCGCTGCAAACACAACTGAACTTTGGGTATGTTTGGATCCAGACCTAAATGTTACTATATAGGTTTCAATTCTGTTCTCACGCTCTTCTTATGCCTATGTAATTCCAGTTACTTCAGTGGATTTTTCTGGGTTTACATTGGTTTATGTGAGAAGCAGAATCAGACCTGATGGCTGGGAGTGCTTCATACAACTACATTTAATAGATGCTGTTTGTTGTTTTTAATAGGATATGACAAGAACTAGTGTCTAACTTTGTTTCCCAGTAATTTAATGCATATAGGAATACAAAGCTAAGAAAACAGAAGGAATTAACTCAACTTCAATTTTACCAACTA
Source organism: Carettochelys insculpta (assembly GCF_033958435.1). Lineage (NCBI taxonomy): Eukaryota > Metazoa > Chordata > Testudines > Carettochelyidae > Carettochelys > Carettochelys insculpta. Next base: position 43,018,687 of record NC_134146.1, on the reverse strand, counting down.
CACTGTATGCTTTTCTCTTTTACCCCCGCCCCTGAAAACATTGGCTATTCCTGGTCAGAGATTGTTTATCAAGAAATGTTGATGATTCATGAAAGATTTTTTTCTGTGTTTCACACCATGCAGGAGGTGCTTTCAACCCTCCCCTGCTCAAAATTTTCTCTGTAGTTTAAGTCACTTCATAAGCCCAAGATGGCACACTTAGGCCGTGTCTACACTTGGCCAAAATTTTGAAAGGGCCATGCTAATAGCCAAATCGGAGAATACTAATGACGTGCTGAAATGAATATCCAGCACCCCCCTTAGCATGCTGCCAGCTGTGGCACTTGGAAAGTTCCGCATTTCGATTGCCATTCTGGCCAGAACAAAGCAGTAAGGAAGCTATAGTGACTGAGAATCAATGAAAGCTTGAAATTGTGAGATTAGTCACAGACCTGATCATGAAGGGGAAGCAAATTTCAAGATCTTTGTTAGCTTTGTGAAAAAGATTGATTTAACAATCCAGACAGGGGAGATCTGCTCCCCATGGTGCACCTTGGGAATAATGTCAGGTTTTCAAAACTTGCATAGCAAGTAGGTCTGCGTGGTAATTTCTTATTAAAGAGGCTTAAAGAGATTCGCACTCTCAGAAGAAAAAAGAAAACCTTTAGATAATAAAGGTTAGAGTGAAATACCAGATGTAAGAGATATGTTTGCAGTAACTTAAGTGCTTTCAGAATTGGCTATTTTTCCTGTCTCTCTAGAAATTAGATTTAATTACTGCCTTACCCATTTGTTATGTGTACGTGCACACAAAGAGATAGACTCAAGAGAACACCTTATGTTTTCATGACTTTTCACTACGTTACCAAATATTTGCTTATTTGCTTTAAAATAAAAATAAAAATAAAAGTCAGTGTTTTTCCTTCCAGAAAAGGTCAGTTTTTGAAACCGCTGACCCATGATCATGGCTGGGATCCACACATCTGCATCTGAAGTGTTAAACAGGTTTTCAGGAATCCAGGGCAAAATCTGAAAAAAAGGCCTTCCACCCTTCAAAAAAATTACCATGGAGACTAAAGAATTTAAGGTGGTGAGAGGTTAGAGAGGGACCAGGTCTGTGGGGTCACTGTCCTCTCTGAAGGAATGGGGTTCAGTGAAGGCCCAGGTCTGTTGGTCACTTCAGGCCTGGTGTATTGATATCAGTGATGGCAACACTGATCTAGGCCTGGCTTGTACAGGTGAGTTGCTTGTCACACAAATGACAGTCTCCAAACCTGACTGGTACTGCAGCCCCCACAGCCAGGTCACAATGCCACTCACTCAACTTTAGTCTTGTCACCCTCAGTCATCTTGGGGATCCTCTCAAAACAGAGGTCCTGAAGCAAATTCCCACCCTCAATGACAGTTTTATGATCCCATGTGATTTTTCCCAACTGGGTTAACAAAGTAAACCCAGGAAAGTACAAACACTACGACTTGTGGGAATCTTCTCAGAACTGAAAAGCAACATTTAGGCTATAGCGTAGCACATTCTACTAGTTTACAGTAGGGTAGACATTCACTCACACAACACTGCTTCAAATTGTGCATCTTGGCATCATTCCAATTGCACCACAGAGTTACTTTAACATATTCCAGCGCAACGTGGGAGTGAGGAGACATCAAACTTATTGGGCTTGTCTACGTTACCACCTTCCTTCGAAGGAAGGATGGTAATTAGGGTGTTGGGAGTTTACTAATGAAGTGCTGCCGTGTATAGGCAGCAGTTCATTAAGCAAATTCCTGCCACTGGCAGCAACTTCAAAGTTTTAAACTTCGAAGTACCAGCACGTGTCTAGCCACGGCACACCTGGCAACTTCGAAGTACCAGCAGGTGCGCTGCGGCTACATGTGTACTGGTACTTTGAAGTTTAAAACTTCGAAGCTGCCGCGGAAGGGAGAGTTTGCTTAATGAAGTGCTGCCTATGCACAACAGCACTTCATTAGTAAACTCCCAACACCCTAATTACCATCCTTCCTTCTAAATAAGGTGGTGGTATAGACAAGCCCAGTGTGTAGTAGCAACACACAGGACAGTGGAGTACGCATCAGTGACATAACAGCATGTGACTCTCATGACTTTATAGGGAGAAGGGACATGGGATCATTGAGAAAATAAGCCTGAATCTGGAAACTCTAAGATACATGACAGCCACAGAATTGGTTGCTTTAGATCATTTCCATGGGCTTTAATTCATAGAAACACACAATTCTAGGGCTGGAAGGGAAATCAGGAGGTCATCTAGTCCAGCTCCCTGCCTAAAGCAGGATCAACCCCAACTAAAACATCCCAGCTATGACCATGTCAAGCCAGGACATAAAAAGCTCTAGAGATGGAGATTCCACCACTTCCCTTGGTAACTCATTCCAGTGCTTCACCACCATCCTGGTAAAATGTTTTTTCCTAATATCTAACCTATACCACCCACTCTGTAACTTGAGACTATTGCTCCTTGCTCTGCCATCTGTCACCATTGAGAACAGTCTCTCTCCATCCTCTTTAGAGGCGCCTTTCAGGAAATTAAAGGCTGCTATCCAATTGCCCCTCAGTCTTCTCTTCTGCAAACTAAGCCTCTCCTCATAGATCATGTGCTCCAGAACCCAATTGGTTTTTTTGCCCTCCACTGAACCATCTCCAGTGTATCCACATTCTTTCTATACTGGGGGACCCAGATCTGGATGCAGTATTCCAGATGTGGCCTCACCAGTGTCAAGTAGAAGGGAATAATAACTTCTCTAGATCTGCTGGAAATCATCATCATCAATAACTGTGGACTCAGCGCCTGTTGGTGTCTGATGCCCCTCTGACTATCTCCTTCCATCTTTCCCTGTCCAGTGCGGAGTGGCTTAGTTTCTGTAGAATAGCTCTGCACCAATCTACTATATCATCTATCCATTCTCTATGGTGTCTGCCTCTCCTATTTGAGCCATCCATTATGCCAAATACCGGGGTCTTGATTTTTCATTCATCGTTCATTCTGCAAGTATGCCCAAATAGTTGTAGCTTCCATTTTACAACCTTCTACAGCAGGTTCTCTTTTGGCTGTATCTTTCTATATAATTCCTCACTGGTGACTTTCTGCATCCATCTTATTCTCAGAATCTTTCTATAACAATGCCTTTTGAAAGCCAATATTCTTTTTGAATCTTTCGTTATCACCCATGTCTCACATCCATACAACATGCTGCTGAATACACACATTTTCAAGATGCTCAGCTTCATTCTTAAGCTAATTGCTTTGCTTTTCCATATCTTATCCATCGCCTTCAAACTCACTCTTGTTTTCGCTATTCTAGTTGCTATTTCCTTCTTACAATCTACATCATACATTATGTTGCTCCCCAGATATGTAAACTTCTCTACATTTTCTAGTTCAATACCATCAACACTGATCTCTCTTCCTATTTCCTTATCTCCAAATACCATTGTTTTTGTTTTATTGGTGTTCATAATCAGTCTGTACCGCTTCCCTTCTTCGTTTAACACCTACACCATTTTTGCTACCTTCTCCTCATCTTCCTCAATGATAACTATATCATCTGCAAACCTCAGGTTGTTAATTCATTTCCCGTGCACAGATACCTCTTCTATCTCTTCCTTGATCTTGTCCATCACTCTCTCCACATGTGCGATGAAGATACTTGGTGATATCGGATCTCCTTGTCTCATACCTCTACTTGTTTTAAACCAACTTCCCATCTCCCCACATGTTCTCACTGCTGCCTCCACATTGTCATTGAAATCCTCAACAACCATATCAGTCTGCTATCCACTCTGTATGACTCCAACACCACCCAAGTCACTTCCTGATCTATACCGTCAAATGCCTTTTGAAAACTGACAAAGCAAGTGCAAGCATTCTTGTTCTTTCGTCAAGCTTTTTCCACTATCAGTCTTAATGCCAATATCTGATATATGGTACTTCTATCTTTTCTGAACCCTGCTTGCTCGTCTGCTATATGTTCTTCTATCTGTGATCTTAGTCTCTTAGTCAGTATCGTCATCAGCACCTTGCCGAGATGACTCGTTAGGGCAATCGCTCTATAGTTCTTGCACTCCAATGTACTTCCTTTCTTGAGTATTGTCACTACCACAGATCTTGTCCATTCCTTAGGTGCCTTCCTTTCTTTCCATGCTATGTTACATAGCTGGTGTATTTCCTGAATCTTGCTTTCTCTGCCATATTTGATCATCTCTCCCGTGATCTTATTTCCAGGACTCTTGTTGTTCTTTAGTCATTTCACTGCTTTTTCTACTCCCTCCTTCGAAATATTGGTCTCGATCTTGATGCTGGGTGGAGATCTCTCTTTCAGCTCTTCAATCAGTCCCTCTGAGACACTCGGGTCCAAATGTGCTTTGTATAGGTCGGTGCAATATCTCATCCATCACTGCACAATCCTCTCCCTGTTCATGGGCACTTCTTCATTCTCATCTTTGATTGCCATCTGTTTTGGCTGCCATTTCCTATTAGGTCACGTGCTCCAGCCCCCAATTGTTTTCTTTTGCCGTCCATTGAACCATCTCCAGTGCATCCACATTCTTTCTATACTTGGGGACCCAGACCTGGATGCAATACTCCAGATGTGGCCTCACCAATGCCATATAGAGGAGAATAACAATGTCTCTAGATCTGCTGGAAATGCTTCTCCTAATGCACCCCAATATTTTGTTAGCCTTCTTGGCTACAAGGGTACACTGTTGACTCATATCCAGCCTCTCATTCACTGTAATCCCCAGGTCCTTTTCTGCTGCACTGCTACTTAGCCAGTCGGTCCCCACCTTATAAGAGTGCTTAGCATTCTTCTGTCCCAGTGCAGGGCTCTGAACTTCTCCTTGTTGAGCCTCGTCAAATTTCTTTTGGCTTAATCCTCCAATTTGTCTAGGTCACTCTGGACCCTATCCCTACCCTCCAATGTCTCTATCTGACCCCCTAGCTTAGTGACATCTGCAAATTTGCTGAAGGTGCAATCCATGCCCTCATCCAGGTCATTAATGAAGATGTTGAACATTACTGGCCCTAGCATTGATCCTTGGGGCACTCCACTTGAAACTGACCACCAACCAGACACAAAGTCATTGACCACTACCTGTTGTGCCTATCCACCAAGACAGTTTTCTATTCATCTTACAGTCCAGGTACCCAATCCATATTTCCTTAACTATGGCCAAGAATATTGTGGGAGACTATATCAAAAGCTTTGCTAAAGCCAAGATATATCACATCCATTGACTTCCCCATGTCCACAGAGCCAGTTACCTCTTCATAGAAGCTAATCAGATTGGTCAGGCATGACTTGCCCTTGGTGAATCCATGTTGACTACTCTTGATCACTTTCCCCTCTTCCAAGTACTCTAAAATGGGTTTTGAGGATCCCTTCCATGATTTTTCTGAGGACTGAGGTGATGTAGAGTGGTTGATAGCTCCCTGGATTGTCCTTCTTTCCTTTTTTAAAACTGGGCACTAAATTTACCTTTTTCCAGTCATCTGGAACCTCTTCCAATCTCTACAAGTTTTCCAAGATAGTAGCCAAAGGCTCTGTGATGACACCTGCCAATTCCCTCAATACCCTTGGATGCATTAAATCTCAATCCATGGATTTGTGTGCATCTAGCTTTTCTAAATAACTCTTAACCTGTTCTTTCCCCACCGAGGGCTGCCCCCCTCCTTCCCATACTGCACTGCGTAGTGCGGTAGTCAGGCTGCTGACCTTGTCCCTGAAGACGGAAGCAAAAAAAAGCATTGAGTACTTCAGCCTTTCCCACATCATCTGTTACCAGGTTACCTCCCTCATCCAATAAGGGCCCCACACCCTCCCTGATAACCTTCTTATTGTTAACATGCCTGTAGAAACCCTTCTTGTTGCCCTTCACATTCCTTGCTAGCTGCAGTTCCAATTGTGCTTTCACTTCCCTGATTATCCCCCATTCCTTAATGACTCTTTCCCCTTCTTCACACTGTACATTCCCAGTTAAGAATGAGCGAGCATCCTTTGGAGAAACAACCTCATTTAAACAGAATGGGTACAATCTTCAAAAGCATCTGAATAACTCAGGCTCCCAAGTCCAATTTTCAAAAGAGACTTTGGCTCCTAAGAGCCAAAGGACTTCTACACTAAATATAATAACATAATGCACATGATTTTACCATGAAAGCTTCTGTTCACCTAGCATGCAAAGATCTTGCCCAGCATTAATGAACTCTGGCAATGCCCCTGTTAGATATGTGCTGTTTTCCCCCCGCACTTCATAGGATAATTGCAACAGAGAGGTTAAGTGATTTGCATGAGAACACGGCAAGTCAATGGCAAGGCCTGGAACTAAGCCCAGGAGTCCTGACTTTAGGAGTGATATTTTCAAAAGCACTTAGCATTAGCCTTAGGGCTGCACTGCAAAAACCCTGTGCATTCTTACCTCAGGTTAGCTAACCCCCAACTAACAAAGTTGGGTTAAAACAGCAGGCAAGATATGGCAACCTGACTGAGTGCAGCTCCAAGTTTAAACTACAGTAACTAAAACAAGTTAAAATCTGGATTCCCATGTCATCACTACTATTTTAATGTGAATTAACTAATCTGAATTAACACCTATTTTTGCAGTGTAGACTAAGCCTAACTCTGATCCCACTGATGTCAGTGGAAGCAGAATGAATTCAATGCTGAGTGTTTTTGAAACCACTATCCTTAGAACACGCATTAAGTATTGATCCACATCATTAGAGCTGAGTTACTGCCAGTTAACAGTGTTTCTCAGGGTTCAGCCTGTCACCTGTCAGTGCCCTAAACTGTAATGCAGAACAAAACAGTGTTGGCAATGTACCAGTAAACTGACTAGGCTGCTTTCAGTATAGAACAGAGAATGTTTAGAACAATGACTTTAAGAATATTAGAGTAGTTTTTGAATAGCTACAACTTGGGGGTGGGTGGGAATCTACATTTAGAAAGTATCCAGTCTGTTTGATTCCTGTTGAGCCCAGCAGTAAGTGATTTTGCAACATGGTGTGATTAGCAGTATGGATTTACTGTTTCCAGGATGCTGCAGAACTACTCAAAACAGAAATTTTCCTCTTCAGAGTGACTGCAATGCCACTGGAACTTTTTCCTTCTGTAGATTAGTGGTTCTGAGCCAGGGTATGTGTACTTTTGTGAGTATACCCTTAGGGGTACATCAATTCACCTAGATATTTGCCTAGTTTTACAACAGGTTACATACAAAGCATTAATAAAAATCAGTGCAAACTAAAAGTTCATGCAATTACTTGTTTATAGAGATTATGCTACACACTGAAAAGTAAAACAAAAAGCAGTCAAGTAGCACTTTAAAGACTAGCAAAATGGTTTATTAGGTGAGCTTTCGTGGGACAGACCCACTTCTTCAGACCATAGCCAGACCAGAACAGACTCAATATTTAAGGCACAGAGTCTGTCTGTTAAATATTGAGTCTGTTCTGGTCTGGCTATGGTCTGAAGAAGTGGGTCTGTCCCATGAAAGGTCACCTAATAAACCATTTTGCTAGTCGTTAAAGTGCTACTTGACTGCTTTTTGTTTTGATAGTGTATAGACTAGCACGGCTTCCTCTTTGTTACTGAAAAGTAAGTATAATGTTGACATTCCAGTTGATTTATTTGCATAATTATGTGGTAAAAATTGAAGAAATAAGCAATTTTTAAACAACAATTTGTGGTGACACAGGTAGTTTTGTCTGATTTTTGTAAGGGAGTGCTTAAGTCAGGTGAAACTTGAGGTACTCAAGACAAATCTGACTCCTTGCAAGGGGTTTGGTAGTCTGAAAGGTTGAGAATAGGGCAGCCACACAGCCAGTTTTCAAATGGAATGCCCAATCAGAAAGGAATCCTGGCAACTCCAATCCGCACCACAGACCAGACTGTTACAAGTCCAGTCAGCGGCATACCAAGGGCCTAGTGTTAATACAGGCCGATGCTCCCTGCCGGGCCGAACTCCACACTGCTCTGAGAAAGTGGCAGGCAAGTCCCTGTTGTTCATAGTAGTATGGGGAGCTGAAGGGCAGGGAAGCTTTGTGCACTGCCCCAATCCTGAGCAGCAGTTCCGCAGCTCTCATTGGCCAGAAACTGCAACCAATAGGAGTTGTGAGGACGGTGCCTGTGGGTTTGGGAAGCTTGCAAATCCACCTGGGCCCCTGGTCTAGGAGCTGCAGGGACCTCCCAGACACTTCCTGGAAGCTATTTTTGGTAAGTGCTGCCTGGATACCACATCCCCATCCAGATCCCAAGCACCTGTCCCAGCCTTGAGGTTCTTCCCACCTTCCAAACCCCTCATCCCTGGCCCCACCCTGGAGCCTGCACACCCAGCTGGAGCATTCAAACATTCCCCAGCACCCTCACACCATACCCCAGCCCTGAGCTCTTGCCTGCATCCCATACTTTCATCCCCAGTCCCACATCTTCAGCTGATGCCTTCACCGCCCCTTGCACCCTAAACCCCTGCCCCAGCCTGGTGAACGTGAGGGAAGGGAGAGGGATGGAATGAAGGAGTAGGGCCTTGGGAAAGGGATGGAGCAGTGGCAGGGCAAAGGTGTTCAGTGTTGTGCCATTAGAAGGCTGGCAACTGTAGGAACTGTAGCTATCCAAAGGAGTGTAAGTGTCCTGCTATAATCCCCTTTACATTTTAATGACTTCAGGCAAGCACCTGCAATGGCATTGTATTGAAGATGAAGACTTTATTTGTATACTTCTTCACTGTCAGTAATAGGACTCTGCCGTTGACATTATTAATCAGATCTATTTCAGTGTCATGGCCCGCTTCCCATGAACCCGGTACGGTTGAACCTCTCTAATCCTGCATCCTTGGGACCTGACCGATGCTGAACAAGAGAATTCACCAGACCACAGGAGGTCAATATTGTCTAGCACATTACCAACACTTACTGGACTCTTTAGAAGACATTTAGGGGTAAATTACAACTAAACAGCATAGAACACAGAGCCAGGAATAGTGTCTGTAAACAGACTTTATGGGACCCCAGGAAACTTGGCCATATCCATGATAAGTGGTTGTCCATCTATCTAAAATCATGCCACATTATGGATGTTGCTAGATGAGAGAATGCTGGACAACAGAGATTCAACCTGTAGCTGATGATGAGCCTGAGATGTTGTCTTGGAATTGCCATGCCTCTCTTGTCCTGAAACTTTGTTTCTTTATAAAAGGCCAAGTAAGGGGAAGCCAAAAACAAAACATGTCTCCTTTAAGGTCTTGAGAGAAAAAGCAGTCTTCAGGTTCATAAGGGCCTTTCCTCAGGGCCCCAGTTCAGCACTCCAAAACATTAGGGTAATCAAAAAGAAGTTCTCTGGCACAGTCAGACTATTCTCCTAGAGCCTGGAGGAAGCCACAGCCTGCTCACCTCCCTCTTCCTGTTGAAATAGCCCAGCCCCAGGGTAGGAGTGGGGATCTTTGAGTACTCAGGAGCTTCCAGCTCTAGACTGCCCCTTTGAGGGTTAGTATACCCTGCCACACACTTTTCTCTCATGAACCCATTTACTGGCACCATTGCAGACCTGGGGACTTGTCCATCTGATTTTCCTGCAGAGCCCTCCACACACTGGGACTCCTATTCTCTTTAACCAGCAGGTATCCCTCAGTTCTCTCACAGGCAAGAGTGGATTGTGAGTCAAAGCACTGATGTTGTTAATACCATGTAACAGGTCTGTTTCTCTCACACACCCTGTACTCCAGCTTGGCTCCCAGTGACACTCATGGGGTACCCATGGAGGTTTTCAGGGAAAAGTAGATAGCATGAAACTTCTGCATGTCTTCATCCCAGATACTCCCAGTCTGACTTCCTTCTGTGGGCAGCAGATGTGGGAACTCATAAGAACCCCAAAAGCTCCATTATTTCAGTCCCCCTAGAAATACAACAGCAGCAAGGAATAGAAAGGGAGAAATATCACCAAATATTGCCAATGGCCAAAGTTAGAACACTAGGTAAGGAGTTGTACAGTACATTTTTTCCCCCATATATCTGGCTGGGGACAGCAGGTCAACAAGTTTATCAAATGCCATATTTGTGGTTGGAAAGGAATTTCCTCTCAAATCAAGTTGATCAAGAACCTGTATTTTTCTCCTCCCCTCCACCCATCCCCACTGCACGCTGAGATAATCCCTGGCATAAATAAGAGCTGCCTGAGGCTGCTGCAAATGGCCACGAGGCCAACTCTACAACCAGGGATAACTGGGACTTAGCACCATCCATTCCATGACCCCAATTCCCAGACATGCCTCCCAATGACAACAGCAAGAAGGATGGGCTGCATTGGAGCTACAATGTTGGCTCTACCCCATGATCTTCCCATGGATTAGCCATTATCAAAGCCATGATAAGAAGCTCTCAGCCTTACCTAACAGCTTGCTAGCCTGTTCACATGGACCTCCAAACAAAACAAGCTCAGCACACAGGATATTTCAGGCAACTAGAAAAATGCCCCCAACCACCAAACACTTACCCCAAAGGTCACATAACAACTCCACCTTCACCTGGAGAACTCCCTTGCCAAATTCTGTTCGTTATGGTGATCCATGTCTCCATATCCAATTTCTGCTAGGAATATAGTACAAAACCTCCCCTTCTTGGGTTAACTCCCTAGCTCCCCATGGCAATGGGTGTTAGGATCAGTCATAGACCGCATTCATCTTCTTTATATGCAATGGAGTGAAAGCAAATCCATTTATGGCTCAGACACTAAAAGTGTAAAGAATAAATGTTTCCAGACACTTGTGTTATAAATGTTAAGCACGTGAAACACTATGCCTTAAAAGTTAGTGCTGATTGTGAAGACAATTTTCAAATTTAAATTAAAGAACTAAGATTTTTAAGCCATCTAAGTGCTGATTATCACTACAGCTGCAGTTGATGTTCTAGTGCTATGAACACCTGTTTATGACTCAGCTATTTTTATGTCCATTGAGAAACAACATGACAAGCAGAGCCACAGACAACACATTTTGAAAATAATAATCTTGAGTTTCCGTAGCATTTATCACCTCCCCAAAGCTCTCACCACTTCCAGTGTACTGAGCTTGATTGTATGATCTTTATGAGGGATGAAGTGATCAGGCCCTGCTTTTTCCCACCCCAACAGAAACATGGTCTAATTCACCATATGCACTATCTGGACTTCAGTTTTAAAGGGATAGTGTCAAACAGTTCAGTGCCAAAAATCTGGCCTCCTTTAAAACTCTTATCTCCTGCAATCTCTGGTTTAGTTTTGCACTAGATGCTGATTTAGCCATGTCCTTTAGCTTCTGTGAGCTAGTTTCTAACACTAGAGGTATGGAAATCAATCGCAGATAAGAATCTTAACTGAACATTCTCAACATTATTCTTTTGCTGATAACCTCACCATACTTAAACATTAAGATTCACAATCCCGCTCTAAAGTAGACAAGAATTATATAATTCAGAATATCAGGATTTAGACAGACAAGGGTGAGGCAGTAAATTTTATTGGACCACCATCTGTTGGTGAAAGAGAAGTTTAAGCTCTACTGAACTCTCCTTTTTAGAGCTGGAAAGTCTGATTTGCCTAAAATCATACAGTAAATTAGAAGAGCTCTAGTTCTGGGTGCTAATTGCTAGATCATACTTGTAAAAGGGCCATAAAACTTGTAACTAAGGAGGATGTGAGTCTTGCATAATCCAGACGAGGGTTAACACTGAATGAGCCCCAAGATCTTTAGAAAACAGGTGTTATTACTCCTCATATCTGCCATTGTGCCTTTTAGCTTTTGTCACTAAAGCTTAAATGTGCAACTATGAAAATTTAACACCATCTGAGATCTTATGAGGATAACCCTGTATGCCCAAATTTGCATTTTTGGAGGATCAAAAGCAGATTGGGGATTGTAGCATTTCTTAGAAAGTTTTTTTTAATATGTATATGCATCTGATGAAGCAGGTCTTTGCCCATGAAAGCTTATGCTGCAAAATATCTGTTAGTCTATAAGGTGCCACAGGACTTCTTGTTCTCAAAAGATACAGACTAAAATGGCTACCTCTCTGATACTTTTTAATTTCTCTCTTTTCTCCTTGCCTCTTTTTCCTAGTCAGACACAGAGTTTTGGGATAAGATGCAAGCTGAATGGGAAGAAATGGCTCAGCGAAACTGGATTTCAGAGAACCAGGAATCACGTGGCCACGTAACTGTCTCAACTACTGAGAAGGTAACCTCAGCAATTCACTAACAAGACAGCCTTCCTATTCAGGTTTTAGAGCAATTACCTACCTCAGTGTTTCCAAGAGGAAAAATAAATAAAATAAATAAACCCTTCCTACCACTAAGGTGAGAATTTCTCTGAAGAACTCAGCTCCCATTTAGGTCCCTGAATACAGGTCACCTTATCACAAGCGCTCAGCAGTCTGAGAACATGTTGGGATCTGACCTCTTTGGAAAATCTGAATAGAAGTGTTGCAATGGGAGCTACCAGCTGCTGAACACTCTTGAAATCAAATCCTAAATCGGAGCGGAGAACTTCTGATGTGCTGGCTGCACATTGTTCATCAGGGTTAGCTGGTGGCAGGTCACCAGATTGTTTGTTCACCTGAGTATCTGCAGGCACAGAGCTCTGCCCTCACAGCAGGACTTACCATCCCTAACAGATATTTTTTTAAATCTATTTACCCCAAATCACCCCCTCAAGCACTGATCTCACAACCTTGGGTTTGCAGGCCAATACTCAAACCATGTTTTTTATGCCCAGGTTTGACATATTTGATGTGAACTGTGACCTGGCCTGTTCTCACTGATATGGATAAGGTCTACTGTGCAGGAAGTGACTAAGTCTAATACTTTCTTGGAAATACAAAGAGCCAGTAAGGCATGCCCCCTCAGACTGTTGTTGGATCCAAACCGGAGTTTTACACTTTCTTAAACTGGAACTTTAAAAGGAACTTCTGCCCATCAGCTACATTGAATGGTCACAATTACCCTGACTTATCACCCTAACTTACAATGCATAGTAACTTTTGGGTGGCAGTAATTTTCTTATGTATATATACACACTTGTCTTTTTATTTCCACTCCATTCCATCTGATTAAGTGAGTTTTACCCACAAAAGCTTATGCTCTAACAAATCAATCAGTTAGTCTCTCAGTAGTTACAAGATTCCTCATTATTTTTACAAGGACATTCATTCCACTTTGATACAGCAAAGAAGGTTTACACCTAGCTAGGAAATGAGCTATTTAACTGTATGTACTTAATGGTGCTTGCTACTGGGTTTCATTACTGAACCATTAACTGTCTGCTCCAGGGTTATTATTTTCATACTGAAAACCCTTTCAGAGAGTGGCCTGGTGCTTTTGAGGAAGGACTGAAAAAACTGAAGGAAGGAGACCTGCCTCTCACTATCTTATACATGGAGGCTGCCATTTTACAAGACCCAGGCGATGCAGAGGTATTCACTGCTCTATTCTTTACTGAGGGAGGGGAAGTAACTGCAAGTGTCTCACTTCATTAAATATCAGAGAGGTAGCCATGTTAATCTGTATCTTCGATAACAAGAAGTCCTGGGGCACCTTATAGACTAACGGATATTTTGGAGCATAAGCTTTCATGGGCAGAGACCCTGATGAAGCAGGTCTTTGCCCACAGAAGCTTATGCTCCAAAATATCCGTTAGTCTATAAGGTGCCACAGGACTTCTTGTTGTTCACTTCACCAAGAAGAGCAAAAACGGAGTATTTAAAGTCAAAACCTTTCGCAAATGAAGATTACATGAAAAAGTGGGAAGGTAGCAATGTGTATGGAGTATCATAAACTTTGAATGAATGCATGAAGTAAGCAGAGCTGATTGAACAATGAAAACTTAGTCTTGCAGTTTCAAAACTTCCAAGCTTTCATATGAAGATAATAGGGAAAGTCGATTTAAAAATATTAAAGCATGTATTCAAAAGCTGAGATGCACATGAAAACTTTTCAGTTACCAAAAATCCTGGCAAATAAAAAGGGTTACAACTGTGTGCAATATATACTTCTAAAAGTAATTTGAGGGGGGAGGGAGGTATTTCAACAGATTTTCACAAAGAAGTTCCACTGTACGGAAAAAAGCCATTGTTCAGTTTAATAAGTCATCCAAAAATTTCCACCTGCTCTATAATTAAGATATTCTCTAGGTTCCTGGGAAACATGGCTTGTCTGTTCATAAACAACTAAGTCTTAGCAACACATGGGAATGCTCGCTAATGGGAAAGGAAATGGAAGATTCTGAGATAGGAAACAGAAGTTAATTGTAATGGGTACAGAGAATTGTTATATTTACCCCTACTTGCTTAAACAAAAAAGGAAGCAGTTATCCATTGTGCCATCTACAGACCAAGAGGTTTTAGACTCAGCTATTAGAGAATGGGGCGTTCTTGGAAGAAATGATTGAACAATGGTTCTATTTGTTAACTAGAAAAAAACAAAGTACATAAATGCGAAAAGGTAGTGTATGACATCCCAGAATTCTCAAGAAGCTGATAGAGAAGGTATCTGCGCCTTTAGCTATCATTTTTGGAAAACCATGGGAGACAGGAGAGATTCCAGAAGACGGAAAAGGGCAAATATAGTGCCCATCTATAAAAAGGGGAATAAGAATAACCCAGGAAACTACAGGACAACCAGCTTAACTTCTTTGCCAGGAAAGATAATGGAGCGGGTAATTAAAGAAATCATCTGCAAGCACTTGGAAGGTGGTATGGTGATAGGGAAGGGGCAGCATGGATTTGTAAAGAATGAATTATGTCAAACCAATCTGATAGCTTTCTTTGATGGGATAACAAGCCTTGCAGATAGGGGAGAAGCTGTGGATGTGGTATATCTAGACTTCAGTAAAGCATTTCATACGGTCTCACATGATATTCTTATAAACAAACAAGGCAAATACAACTTAGATGAGGCTACTATAAGGTGGGTGCATAATTGGTTGGATAACCATACTCAGTAGTTAATTCTTCTCAATCCTGCTGGAAAAGTATAACAAGTGGGGTTCCGCAGGGGTCTGTTTTAGGACCAGTTCTGTTCAATAGCTTCATCAACGATTTAGCTATTGGCATAGAAAGTATGCTTATTAAGTTTGCAGATGATACCAAACTGAGAGGAGTTGCAACTGCTTTGGAAGACAGGGTCATAATTCAAAATGACCTGGATAAATTGGAGAAATGGTCTGAGGTAAACAGGATGAAGTTTAATAAGGACAAATGCAAAGTACTCCACTTGGGAAGGAACAACCAGTGTCACACATACAGAATGGGAAGAGACTGTCTAGGAATGACTACTGCAGAAAGGGATCTAGGGGTTATAGTGGACCACAAGCTAAATATGAATCAGTGTGATGCCGTTGCAAAAAAAACGCACAAACATGATTCTGGGATGCATTAACAGGTGTGTTGTGAACAAGACACGAGAAGTCATTCTTCTGCTCTACTCTGGTTAGGCCTCAGCTGGAGTATTGTGTCCAGTTCTGGGCACCACAGTTCAAAAACGATGTGGAGAAATTAGAGAGGGTCCAGAAAAGAACAACAGGAATGATTAAAGGTCTAGAGAACGTGACCTATGAAGAGAGGCTGAAAGAATTGGGTTTGTTTTGTTTGGAAAAGAGAAGATTGAGGGGGTACATGATAACAGTTTTCAAGTATCTAAAAGGGTGTCATAAGGAGGAGGGAGAAAACTTGTTCTTCTTGGCCTCTGAGGATAGAGCAAAATGCAATGGACTTAAACTGCAGCAAGGGAGATTTAGGTTGGACATTAGGAAAAGTTCCTAACTGTCAGGGTGGTCAAACAGTGGAGTAAATTATCAAGGGAGGTTGTGCAGTCTCCATTGCTGAAGATATTTAAGATCAGGGATGGTTTAGACAGTACTTGGTCCTGCCATGAGGGCAGGGGGCTGGACTCGATGGCCTCTCAAGGTCCCTTCCAGTTCTAGTATTCTAGGACAGTTATATATTTGTAATGTGGAGATAAGCAAATAGGAGGGAAGATCAGTGTAGACAGGATCTAACTAGAGAAGTTCACATATCTGGGGAGCAATATGATGCATGATCTAGACTGCAAGAAGGAAATAGAGACTAGAATAGCAAAAACAAGAGCCAGTTAAAGACAATAGTTAAGTCCAAGGCTCTATAGCAAGCACAGAACATTTGCAACTACACTAACTTTACTACACTCACCCCTGGACTATTTTTGTTGCGCTTCTCCAGGCTTTTCATTCTTCAGTGCTCCTAGTCCTGCTCCTAGCCCTCAGACATATTAAGGTTCCTCCAGCTCATCCTTCTCCTTCACTTCCAAAGAGGAGAGTACAGGCTTCTTCCCTGTACTCTCACATAATGCTGTGGGGGGGGCCTCCTGGCTTTAGAGAAGCCACACCTGTTCCCTCACAGGTGAGCTTCCTTCTAATTAGCGCCTTCTGCACAGTCCAAATTTCCTGCATTTGCAGCTGAATTAGCTGATTGGGATCACCTGGCTTAATTCAGCCCTTTCCCATCTTGAAATCTATGGTTGTTTTAAAAGAAGGTCATTGCTTTCATTGTGCTAAAGTGTATGGTGCAAAATGTTAAGGGGACAGATCATCAGCTGTCACAACTTGCTATAGCTTCACAGAAACCAGTGGGAAACTCTGGATTCTTATTATCTACTCCAGTCTGAAGAAGTGGGTCTTGCCCACAAAAGCTAATAAATAAATTTGTTAGCCTTTAAGGTGCTATGGGACTGCTTGGTTTTCATAATACTCTAAAATCTGTCTTCAGATAGGCACTTACCACTGCAATTAAAATCAACAGGATTTGTCGTATATATGCATCTGATTCCTGCCGTGTCTACTGCTGTATGTATCTGAAACAACAGAATGATGCTACAGAATCCCCCTCATTGTAAGGGTGACATTATTTTTCTTTGGCATTTTCAGTTAAAATCTTGCCCAATCAAAATTGAAAATGTGCAAAACCTCACCTGTGAGGAAACAGTGTGGGACCTGTCAGTGCAGAATCACCCTTGACTTCAGTGGAACTTCACCTGGATAAACATGGCCTAAAGAGATCCAAAATCAGTGTGATTTGTATTGTTGTTGTGTTGGCAACCGAAGTACTGTAGTTGGGCCAGTGTTGGATACATGCTGCTGTATATATATGTATCTAGTTATTTAAGCAAGCACAGGAATAGTGCTCTGTGATTCCAGTTGCACTTGGGAACATATAAAATTATAACAATTATTATTTTTACAGGCCTGGCAGTTTCTTGGTATAACACAGGCAGAGAATGAAAACGAGCAGGGAGCTATTGTCGCACTCCAAAGGTAGATGAAGATGTTCGCAAAATAATGGATCCAGTCACTATCAGTTAATGGATGCCTGTGTCTATTTCACCTCACACTTGTGTTCTCACCTTTTATATTTAGAGGAGGGAGGGAGAAAGGCCAGCATACAGAAGACATATACACCTGCTAGTTTTCACAGTCCCTCTAGAAGGGATGATTTTGCATTCCTATGGATTTAATTGCAATATTAAATCTAATAATAATATATTAAATAAATGTAAACACAAAAAAACTACATGTCACATGTGGGCACAGAGTGTATGGATGGCTTGGGAGGACTAGCCTCTTCCAGCCATGCCCCCACCACCCAAGATCCCACCCCTTTGGTGCCCACCAGAACCGAGTTGACTCCAATGTACCTACTGGTTCCTGTTCCACACCCCCAGCTCTCCCCCTCCAACACACACACACATTGTAGCTGCTGGCTAGTCCCTGCCCAAGGCTAATGTGCTCCCCCCCATCCCAGATTGCTAAGCAATGTGGCTTCTACTAGGCAGCCATGTGGCTCCAGCCTTCCCAGTCCCAGAGCACCAGGGAGACCAGGAAGTGTGGGCTGTACTGCCGGACCCAAATCCCCAGCTGCCCCCACCCCTTCCAGCAGCCAGCTGCAGCGACAGGCCAAGAGCAGTTTGCAGGTAGGAGGGGGCCTAGCCTAGGGCAGAGTGGGTGGGGCTAGCCATGTCTGTCTGTTTTCTAAAGATTTTTGTCTTAATGAAAATGGTCCCTTAATTGGAGGAGTTCCTGTCAGCCACTGAATACTATTTGATGGAGAACATTGCTAGGCTGATGGAAATATAATGCTTATGTTATACCTGTTAAGTAAATGCCTGTTTCTAAATATCAGTTTTATTAGCCTGCCTTTATCCTTAACAAGTGTTGTCGCACTATATTCCACTTGTAGCCAAGTATGCACTCCAAATTTAATTGCATTAGCTATATTAACATTCAAGCCAATTTACCTAAGGATACTTCAATTACTGTAACTCATTTATATGTAATATAATAGCTTCCTTGCCTTCATAGGAATCTAAAGGGTTTCCTGACAAGTTTGTCACTGATAAGCTGTGTCTACACGTGCACACTACTTCGAAGTAGCAGCACTAACTTCGAAATAGCGCCCGTCACAGCTACACGCGTCGGGCGCTATTTCGAAGTTAACTTCGACGTTAGGCAGCGAGACGTCGAAGTCGCTAACCTCATGAGGGGATCGGAATAGCGCCCTACTTCGATGTTCAACGTCGAAGTAGGGACCATGTAGACGATCCACGTCCCGCAACGTCGAAATTGCTGGGTCCTCCATGGCGGCCATCAGCTGGGGGGTTGAGAGATGCTCTCTCTCCAGCCCCTGCGGGGCTCTATGGTCACCGTGGGCAGCAGCCCTTAGCCCAGGGCTTCTGGCTGCTTCTGCGGCAGCTGGGGATCCATGCTGCAGGCACAGGGTCTGCAACCAGTTGTCAGCTCTGTGTATCTTGTGTTGTTTAGTGCAACTGTGTCTGGGAGGGGCCCTTTAAGGGAGCGGCTTGCTGTTGAGTCCTCCCTGTGACCCTGTCTGCAGCTGTGCCTGGCACCCTTATTTCGATGTGTGCTACTTTGGCGTGTAGACGTACCCTCGCAGCGCCTATTTCGATGTGGTGCCACGCAACGTCGAAGTTGAACATCGACGTTGCCAGCCCTGGAGGACGTGTAGACGTTATTCATCGAAAAATAGCCTATTTCGATGTTGGCTTCACGTGTAGACGTAGCCATAGTGTGAAATACACAACCATGCCACTGACAGATACAGTGGACCAGATTCCTCTCTGGTGAAAAGCTGGAGAAAATAGGGAAGTCAGTTGGTCAACTCTGGAGCTATACCTATCTCATAGAACTGGAAGGGACCTTCAAAGATCATCAAGTCCCCTGCCCTCACAGCAGGACCTATCCCCATTCCTGACAGATTTATTTATTTTTTAATCTATTTGCCTCAGATCCCTAAATGGCCCCCTCAAGGATTAGACATACAACCCTGGGTTTAGTAGGCCAATGCTCAAACCACTAAGCTACCGGCTTGAGAAAACCATAGCAGAGAGCAGAATCTGACCCAAAAGTTCTATTGAAAAGAGTGGGTTTGGTTTCAATCTACAGCATATCTTTTTACAGAGGAAAATACCTTATATAACTTCCCACTTGTAGATTGCTCAAAAGTAGCGGTGGGCAGCCTGCAGCACATTGGGGTTCCATGTATGATACTTTTTGTTTTTACCTTTGCCCACGCACATATTTGCCCAATTCTGCTGGTTTCCATCTGTGTAGTTTTTTCCTTACCAGTGTTACTGAACTTAAACGCATGTAAAGCAAGGGCCCATGAAGTGAAATACAAGCTGATTCCACACAACCTGCACCGTAAGAGCCATGGACTCTCCCCTGCATCCAATCAAAGTGCTGCTGTAATTCAATCAGCACATCCCACAAATTCTAGGTACAAAAGCACAGTTCGCAAAACTACCCATCTTGGTTACGACAATCTAGCAGCCCACTCACTGCACTAGGTGGCCCGTCACTACTCAAAATCTTGTATTTGTTTATGAGGCAGGTGCTATTAAAAAAGTCATCCTCCCACATTCACGATGACATGCTAAAAACAGAAAATGTGGGGCATTTTTGGTTTTTATTTACATAATGCCATAGGCACGGCTGGCACATAACACACAAAAACAAGGCACATTCCCTGCTCTAAGATTCCGCAGTCCTTACTCACATGAGTGGTTCTTTACATACATGGGCAGTCCCATGGAAGCCACTCTCAGTACTTTGTGAGTAAGGCTTACAGGAGCAGGCTGTACATTGGAAAAACTGATGAGCTGCATTTTGCTAAAAGAAACTAAAGATATTTTTTTTCTCTGCTTAGGTGCTTGCAGCTGCAGCCAAACAACTTAAAAGCTTTGATGGCTTTGGCTGTGAGCTACACTAATACTGGCCATCAACAGGAGGCCTGTGAAGCTTTAACAAACTGGTTAAAGCAAAACCCAAAATACAAGTATATAATGAAGAGCAAAAGAGGGTCTCCACCACTTACCAGGAGAATGTCTGCGTCATCAAAAGAAAGGTAAACCTGGATTAACATCCTGAAGATGTTAGGCTCTGATTCTCTAAGGTCTTTTGGTTTCTCATTTCCATTGATTTCAATGGAATTTCTCAAATGTACAGTGTGCTGCTCAAGAGATATTTTTAAGTTACATAGGGACATAAGTTTAACAATGTTGTTGGCTGAGCTACTGTTATTGTGGTTGAAGTATCCTGAGGAATGAAGTAATGAAGAAAATTTATTCTCTTTTCTTTTTTGTAGAAAGAGGAAGTGTGTTTTATAAATATCTTGTCTGGCACTGGTAAAGCCTCGTATTGTGGGGTCTTGCGTGGATGCCTGTTCGTTGATGATAATTTCAAGTTCAGAGAGTTCATTTTTGATCATCTTTTGTTTATTGTAAAGGATTTTGATCAAGTGGTTCCTCAGTTTCTTAGAGAGCGTGTTGCATAGATGTTCACTGTAGTCAGTGTAGTATGTTGATTGTAATGGGTTTTTCACTGTCAGTACCCATAGGGACATAAGAATTGTAATCCCTGGTAAGACCCAAGGGCCATCAAGTTCTTTATCCTGTTTTTGACAGTAGCCTGGATCAGCTGCTTCATAGGAAAGTGTAAGTGTCCTCCAGCAAGTGTACATGGGATAATCTTCCGTTTATTGGGTCTCATTCAGGTCTCTAATAGTCAGAGATTAGTTTAATCCTTGATGTGTGAGATTTATTATCCCTTCAACAAAACTGATTAGTTATAACTCTGGGTGTTCTTGATACCCACATACATTTTCAATCGCTCTTAGGGAACCTTGCTAAATTCTTGTCCACAGCAATTCCCCAGTGTCTTTCTATACAATCTGAACCTTTTAAATAAGAGTTTTTGCAGATCCTTTATCATTGCTCTCCTCTGAACCCCTCTAATCTTGTAATATCTTTTTCTGAGAAGGGAAACCAGTATTGCACAAAGTATGCCAGATGATTACCACTGATTTATAGAAAGGCATTACAATATTCTTTGTAATACTGTCCAGAAAGAGTAAGAAAAACAATTCTAGTTAAAGTAATTACATCACTGAATCAGAAAAATGTTTTTAAATGTGTTATGGTATCCATATGAATGCACACAAGCACATCGTCTACTCGGAATATTTAGAAGTTGAGCTGCATTAGAAGGTAAACTTTCTCTTTACCACCAGTTCCTATTGTTATTTTGGTAAGAACTTAAAAATAGTCATATGGGTCAGACAAAAGGTCCATCTAGCCCAGTATCCTGTCTTCCAATGGAGGTCAATGCCAGATGCCCCAGAGGGAGCGAACAGAACACGTAAGCATCAAAGTGGTCCCTCTCATGTCATCCATTTCTAGCCTCTGACAAACAGAGGCTAGGGACACCATTCCTACCCATCCTGACCAATAGCCATTGATAGACCTAACCTCCATGAATTTAACTAGTTCTTGTTTTGAACCCTGTTAAAGTCCTGGTTGTCACAACATCCTCTGGCAAGGAGTTCCAAAGACCAACCCTGTGCTGTCTGAAGAAAAACTTCCTTTTGTTAGTTTTAAACCTACCTTTTAATTTCATTTGGTGCCCCCTAGTTCTTAGGTTAGGGCAACAAATAAATAATTTTTCTTATTCATTTTTTTCCATACTTCATGATTTTATAAACCTTTATCTATCTATCAACACCCCCCATCACGTCTTTTCTAAGCTGAAAAGTACCAGTCTTTTTAATTTTTCTTCATATGGCACCCATTCCAAACCCCTAATCAGTTTTGTTGCCCTTTTCTGAACCTTTTTCAATGCTAATATATTTTTTGAGATGAGGCGAATGCATCTATGTGCAATATTCAAGATGTGGGGGTACCAAGGATTTCTATAGCATCAATAGGATATTCTGTCTTATTCTCTTTCCCCTTTTTAATGATTCCTAACAGTCTGTTTGCTTTTATGACTGCTGCTGCATATTGAGTGGATGTTTTCAGAGAACTATCTACATTGACTCCAAGGTCTCTCTCTTGAGTGGTCGTAGCTAAATTAGTCCCCATCATTTTGCACATACAGTTGGCATTATCTTTTCCAATGTGCATTACTTCACATTTATCAACATCAAATTTCATTCGCCATTTTCTGGCCCAATCACAGGGCTTTGTGAGATCTTTTTGAAGGTCTTTACAGTCTGTTTTTCTTAACTATCTTGAGCAATTTAGTATTATTGGCAAATTTTGACACCTCACTGTTCACCCCTTTCTCCGGATCATTTATAGATAGGTTGAATAGGATTGACCCCAGTACGGACCCTTGGGAAACACCACCAGTTACTCCTCTCCATTCTGAAAACTTTCCATTTATTCCTAACCATTGTTTTCTGTCTTTTAACCTGTTATCAGTCCATGAGAATACCTTCCCTCTTATTCCATGACAGCTTACTTTACTTAAGAGCCTTTAGTGAGGGTCCTTGTCAAAGGCTTTTTGGAAATCTAAGCATTTTATATCCACTGGATCCCCCTTGTCCACATGCTTATTGATCACCTCAAAGAACTCTAGTAGATTAGTAAGGCAAGAATTCATTTTACAGAAACTGTGTTGACTTTTCCCCAACAAATTATGTTCATCTATGTGTCTGACAGTTTTATTCTTTAGTATGCTTTCCACTAATTTGCCTGATACTGACATTAGACCTACTGATCTCTTTAATTGCCAGGATAATTGGTCTAATCAGAAGCGTCCAGTATGTTTGCCACTTGCAGCAAATAGGACACTGTGTTGTGGCGAATAGGGGGGTGGCCAACCCGCAGCTCTCAAGCCGCATATGGCTCTTAGAGCCTTTAAATGCGGCTCCACCTGAGAGCTGCACGCAGGGGTTGCTGTCCGCGCACACACCCCACTGCTTGGTGGGAGAAGCACTTGGCAGAAGGGGCAGCAGCCCTGGCTGCTCTGGTGAGTAATTGGCATTGAATTAGAACGGGGTAGGGGAGAGCTGGAGGTGCCTGGCTCTGGGGGGAGGGCATTCAGTTAGCACAGGGGAAGCCTGGGGGTGCTTGGCTCTGGGGGAGGGGAAGGGGATTTATTCAGAGAGAGAGCTGGGAGTGCCTGGCTCTACAAAGTTTTGTATAATATAATGCGGCGACTATGGAAAAACGACAACCACAGGCATGGCAATCTTTGTATTCCTATTGGACACTGCTGGTCTAAATGGTCTATCTAAATAGGTAGTTGGTATAAAGTATGATTTCCCCTTATATTGGTGGCAGAAGATATTTATTTGTGAACTGTTTAATATTGTCAGCAACTGCTTCCTAGACCCAAAATGCTGCATGAGTCCATTTAGTGCCATTTTGTAATCAACAAGCCTTGTGCTAGCAAGATCATTTTGACTGAGTAACAATAAAATAGGGACCTTCTGTTGAATGATGAAGTGTGCTCTAGTGGGCCTAATTCAACATCTGTGAATTTAGGATTCTAAATTTTGGCATCTGTCTTTGAAATCTTGGCTGTAGATTTCAGAATCTTTATCTGAGACTTGGAGATTGCCCACCATTTTTGTCAGCCTGGTTTCCTTGCTTTAACCTATTCTATTTTTCAAGGCACCAAACCAAACTGATCCTGCTTCCATAGCACTAACGGCCCATATTTTGGATATGCCTGAATTTTCAGCAGCAGTTGTCTTAATGCTTCTAAACCTTGGCAAATGGGGATGAAAGTAAGGAAAGTCAGTTCTCAAACAGAGTCAGGATAAGATATTACAATAATCAACATGAAGATGTCTACTTGACATGGTTTACAGAAGTATAAAGACTTGAATTCCTGGTTGTGTAGTAGATGGTGCAGCATTTACAAAGAACTCTTAAGATGCAGCTTGGTTTTATTTTTCACCCTTTTCCAGTTCATTACTTGAAGAAGTAAAGGAATTATATCTGGAGGCAGCTCATCAGAATGGTGAAATGATAGACCCTGACTTGCAAACAGGACTTGGTGTGCTCTTCCACCTCAATAGAGAATTTAACAGAGCAATAGATGCATTTAATGCTGCCTTAACTGTTCGGCCAGAGGTACCTTTTATAATTTTGTATTAAAAAAGTTTGATTTTACAAGCCACTCTCTTTCTTTCCCACTCCAAGATGACCATTATTAATGAGCTATCTCTTCTGCCATTAAAATTTTAACACCTGAAATGGAAATGTTAATTGTAAGAGAGTCTTACTGAGAAGCAGATTTATGTGTGTCCAGTTTTTGGCTGCATGCTGATTAGTTGTCTAGAATCATGAGTCAGAACCTCACATTTCACACCAATTAACAGAGGGTACAAGGATTTTCTGTACTCTTCCTTGCTCTAGGGGAGGGGAAGTTCTCACATTCCTTTGCCTTAAACCAGTTGTAGAAACCTCTCATTCTGTTATCAGGACTATACATTATGGAATCGTCTTGGCGCAACCTTGGCAAACGGCGATCGAAGTGAGGAAGCTGTGGAGGCCTACACTAGAGCTTTAGAAATTCAGCCAGGCTTCATTAGGTCCAGATACAATCTCGGAATAAGCTGCATCAATTTAGGAGCTTACAGGTGAGTTATGAGAATAATGTTAATATTTAAAGTGAAAAGTAAGGTCGGTTTCTAAAAACTGAATATTTTATTTTTGAGCTAAAAATTTACATAATTTGCATATTGATCTTTAATTTAAGATATTGTTATAATGTTTGGATGAATATTTGTGAAGTGCTATGGAAGATTAGATAGATTAGATACTTTAGATAGATATAGAGTTACCCTTTCTGCACGCCAACTCATTGTACAATATAATAAAGCAATTGAAGGGTATGTTAAAAATTTAAGGCTCCTGTTCAGCAAGGTACTTAAGCAGATGAATTAGTCCCAGTAGGAAAATTCCATTTTGACATAGCCATTTTCATTGGAAAAACGTTAATGGAAAATTTTTGACAAAATATTGGAAATTTTGAGTTCATCCCCTGGCTCTTCCATGGCCTTCTGCATTTCCTTGGGCAACTACCTTGACCTGTCAGACTTGTCCTGCTATTTCAAATGAGAATACTATGTCACCTTCCTTTGCTCAGTGTCTTGAAATCTACTTCTGAAAAACACTAAACTTCTTTTGAGATTTTCAAAGCACTGCAAGTGGTATTTTCTACAAAACTTAAAATCAATAGAAATATTTCTGTTTTAGTAATGAAAACAGTTGATTTTAAAACATCAAATCTTTCTTTGCTATATGTGAAACACGAATAATGCAACACCATGAATGTGAAAATGAAACCCACTGGTAATTTCCTGTGCCCAAAATGAGCAAATTGTGAAGTAAACAGTTAGTATCATTATGACATTTTTCATAATTAATGATACATAACATACTGTATCAGACAGGCAAACTGGTGAGGCCAATGGCTAGTATCATTTATATCTCTACTCACAAAGATGAAATAAAACAAAACGACAAAGAAATGCCGATGCCCACTTGAAATATAGATTGAACCATGTTAGTTTTAAGGCTCGACTACACATGAAAATTAAGACAGAAGAAAGTGGGGTGTGAATTTTAATTGGACTAATTATTGATGATTAACTCCGTATGTAGACACTCTTAGTCTAGAACAATAGTGCCTTATTCCAAAGTGGATTTATCTAATTGGGAATACGGAGCTCTTATTCCAGAATAACAGCACCTGCACATGCAGTTAATCAGGATTAAATATTCCAGAATAACTCCCCAATAAGATAAACCTTTACTGGGAAAGGGATGTCTTAACATAAAGTACACTATCTATTTTTTAACAGCTTCACACTCAATACAGGCAGCTTTCAAAATGGTGATTTTGGGCCAGATTCTAGAATATGTTCATATACAAAGCTCACAGAGCTGCAAACCAAACCCAGTTATTCAAAAATGGAGTCAGATTTAAAAAGAAAACAGCTACACATGTTGGTGTCTATGGCTACGTCTACACGTGCAGCCAACATCAAAATAGTCTATTTCGATGAATAACGTCTACACGTCCTCCAGGGCTGGCAACGTCGATGTTCAACTTCGACGTTGCTCAGCCCAACATCGAAATAGGCGCAGCGAGGGAACGTCTACACGTCAAAGTAGCACACATCGAAATAGGGATGCCAGGCACAGCTGCAGACAGGGTCACAGGGCGGACTCAACAGCCAGCCGCTCCCTTAAAGGGCCCCTCCCAGACACAGTTGCACTAAACAACACAAGATACACAGAGCTGACAACTGGTTGCAGACCCTGTGCCTGCAGCATAGATCCCCAGCTGCCGCAGAAGCAGCCAGAAGCCCTGGGCTAAGGGCTGCTGCCCATGGTGACCATAGAGCCCCGCAGGGGCTGGAGAGAGAGCATCTCTCAACCCCCCAGCTGATGGCCGCCATGGAGGACCCAGCAATTTTGACGTTGCGGGACGCGGATCGTCTACACGGTCCCTACTTCGACGTTGAACGTCGAAGTAGGGCGCTATTCCTATCTCCTCATGAGGTTAGCGACTTCGACGTCTCGCCGCCTAACGTCGAAGTTAACTTCGAAATAGCGCCCGACGCGTGTAGACGCGACGGGCGCTATTTCGAAGTTGGTGCCGCTACTTCGAAGTAGCGTGCACGTGTAGACGCAGCTTATTTTTTAATCCTTTTAGGCTACTGTTTTTAAGCCTTTTAGGCTACTGTGTCCTTTTGTAACTATTTCAGGAGGAAGTTAGATAGTTCGATTTATTTCTTGGAAATGAATCCCACAAACCTATGTTCCATTAAAAGCATATTGCAGGCACTGGTTTACTTTAAAGTGGGGGTCCTCTCCTTTAGTGGTTAATTTTCCTGCCTGCCATTAAAGTGCCTAGCCAGTGGACTGGTGTGCCAGCTGGCTTTGTTCTTTTCTATCTTAGGTTTTTATTTGGCTGCAATCACTGCAATCCCCAGGCACCTTACAATCAAAGTATTTATCCTCACAAGTGCTGTTTTCCATTTTAAAGAAGGGGAGCTGAGGTTAAGAGAAACTAAGTGACTTACCCAAACAATCTGTGATGGATGATGGAATTGAACTTGGGTGCCACAAGTCGGTACTCAAACAACTGGACCATCTACACATGCCTATCCAATCATAAAACAGGAAAAAGTGTCTCTCCATAAATCCCTTTTCAGGAAGTCTCTGGCTTCATACACATTACATACACAGGCCAGGTTCTCTGTGAATCAAGGTTAAAATCCAGGTCTATGCATAAAGGCTATGCGAGAAGGTTTATACAAGAGGGTTTTTCTGGTAAAACCAGGGTTTTATCGGAATAACCCACAGACCATCTACATGCAAAGTGCGCTTTGTCAACAGACTGTCAACAAAACCCAGCACCTCCATCGGCTGTGTTGAGCCTCTATGCATTTAGGAATAATGCCTTCATCGACAGTTTCCTGTAAACAAAAAAGCCATGTAGACAATCGGAGGCGGCGGGGGCGGGGGTGGCCCTTTGTCAACAGGCTGCCCTGTTTGCTGAGCTTCCAGGTGGCCCTTCTGTCAAGAGAGTGGCCAGGCAGTCTGGCCACTCTCTGTCAACCGAGCAGATTGCTTTTTCGATCCACTTTTGTGAGTGGACATGATCTGTAGACAAAGATCTGGCTGGAACAGATTGCTGTACTGTAGACACAGCCAGAGTCCGAAGTGTCAAAAATACAATTAAGATAACAAGGTGTGCCTTTAATGGAATTCATAACCCCAGTAAAGTACCTACTCAAGTGCCTGGCGGAATTTTCACCTCTGCATTACTATGCCAGCTGCAGCCTTTTTGATACATAACAATAAATTCCTGCCGTAATACTTTTATCCAGAACTGTTAAAAGGCAGATCAAGCAAGAATACTATAAAGAGACTGTAGTCTCCCACGTTGTCAGATAATGTGTTTGATTTTACTGGAATGCCTTAAAAGGAAGACAAAATAGACTATTTTAAACAAAAGAGATTGTATTGTAATAAGTGCATGTTGCTTTTCTTTTCTTCCCCCACAGAGAGGCTGTCAGCAATTTTCTCACTGCTCTCAGCTTGCAAAGAAAGAGCAGGAATCAACAGCAGGTTCCCCAGCCAGAAATTTCAGGCAATATCTGGGCAGCTCTCAGAATCGCTCTGTCTATGATGGACCAGCCAGAACTATTTCAAGCTGCTAATCTGGGTGATCTGGATGTTCTATTAAGAGCTTTTAACCTAGAGCCATAAAAAGTAGGCAAGTCACTAAGATTTATCAGGAAATGCAAAACTCTTTCATTGCCAGTTTCACAAAGACCCAGGACACATTCCAAAAGATCATGAGCTGTAGAACACTAGGGGAAGTTCTACCAGACATCACCCATTTCCTGGAAATCTTCAAAAGCACAAAACTTTGTAAATAGTATTGAACTCAAATGAAGGACTGAAATGAACAGCAGCTGATCTGACCTAGATGAAGTCGTCATCTGAAAAACCTTCATCCCATGCAAGATATACATATATATATATATATGTGTGTGTGTGTGTATATATATATATATATACACACTCACATCTATACAGAAAAATATATTTAAAGACAATATCTAATAATCATTGTTGCACATTAGAGTGGGAAGCAGCACATCCAAGGAACTTTATTGCTCATTGCACTAAACTGACATTGCATGCCCCTATCATGTGGAGTTCCTACACCTTTGGTTGGTTTGTTTGCCACTCTCTTCAAGGTCCTAATTGCACATAGCTCTGACAGGAGGTATATGTACAGTAGACATATTTTGCGGTGACTATCTTAGCTGGCAATCAATAAGGGCTTTGTTCATAAAGGTACCTGGATTCAGTTTTACTTTTGCACCCAATTCATAGGCCCTCAGCGATGGAATTCAATAGGAATTCTTCACAAGGAGGTTTTACAGTGCTGGACCATTTATTTACTAGAGGGATGAGTTCTGTAACCAGAAGCAGTAATTTGCACTAGAATTTTTGTTGATTGTACTCATTATGGCCCCAATCCTGTGAAAAGCAGGACTCTGCCTATGTGAAGGTCCTGGTAGGTTTAGGGCCTGTGCATGTGCAAAAGCACTTTAATCCTTTTTGTAAATGGATGTCATGCTTTTATTTAGTTTTAAAGTAGGAACAAAAGATGTAAAGCTCTATCTATAGCCATGTTGGCATAAAGGACCAAATATAACTTCTTGAGGAGTAGACAGAGTGCTTTCCAAATCCTAGGCTACGTCTACACTAGCACACTACGTCAAAGTAGCCTATTTCGAAGTAAGAACATCGAAATAGGCTACTTGGACACACATCATCTACACATCCTCCAGGACTGGTGCCGTCAACGTTCAATGTCGAAGTAGTGACAGGGAACGTCAAAAGAAGCCACCCCAGAAGGAAATGCAGAGTGTCCACACATACAAGCACTCTCCATCGAAATAAGGGGACAGCAAAGCCTGCGGATGGGGTCACAGGCTGGACTAGCCCTTCTGGGGCAAGAGGAAGCTGCTCCCTTAAAGGGCCCCTCCCAGATACTCTCAGCCTGCACAGCATGAGGTCCACAGAGCCAACAACCCATTGCGGACCCCATGCACACAGCATGGACCCCCAGCTGCAGCAGTAGCAGCCAGAAGCCCTGGGCTAAGGGCTGCTGCAGGCAGCGACCATAGAGCCCTCCAGGGGCTGGACAGATCGTCTCTCAACCCCTCAGCTGATGGCTGCCATGGAGGACCCTGCTATTTCGATGTAGCAGGATGCGGATCATCTACACAAACCCTACTTCAACATTCAACGTTGAAGTAGGGCGCTATTCCCATCTCTGGATGGGAATAGCGATTTCGACGTCTCACTGCCTAACGTTGATTTCAACATCGAAATAGTGCACGGTGCGTGTAGATGCAACGCATGCTAGTTCGACGTTGCACCAGCTACTTCGAAGTAGCTGGGTAGTGTAGACGCACCCCTAGTGTGTAAAAATGGAAATAGGGGATCAAGTATAACCTGAAGTGAATAGAACATTTATTATACATGTACGGGTAGATTTACACACATGAAAAAAATAAAACAGATTAACTGGAGGCAGGTGTCATCTTTAAAAAATAATCTCTTCCTTCAGCTTTCCACAGGAAGTAAAGAAGAGTCTATTTAAGAGTGGATCTCTACAGGCCATAATTAGGGGAAAACTTCCACTGAAGTGAAAAGATTTGCCTGATAAAGAACTGCAGCGGAGAGGCTATAGAGGTTGATCGTGCTCTGACCGAAATCAGTGGCAAAATTCTTATTGACCTAAATGGTTGTAGAATCTAGCCTTTAGTTTTCGTTAATGTTTAAAGCTCTAAGACACAGCCCGAATCTGCAGAAATCCAGATCCTTCCTATGAAGGGCTGGGCACCAGTGGGACTGACAGCCCCCAGGGACGCTGGTGCAAGGTTGGAGAGCTGCCGAGCTCTGTGTCTCTGGAAGTGCTGTTCAGACCATGGTGCTGGGTCCCCTTTTCCTCAGAGATGCATGGAGTGGCAGAGAAGCACTGCCACAGCATTTCAAAGGGGCCTGAAACTCTGACTGCCACCCGACAAAGTAGGAGCAACAGTGGTCAGAGCTCTGGGACCCTTTGAAACATTGGGCCCCAGTGCAACACCTCCTTTACCCTCTGTCCCATGTCAGTGGGCCTGCTGGGCACCTTCAACTCTGACTTCTGAATGAGTTTTTCAGCATATATTATGGGGTTATTTTTAGTACAGTTTCTGAATAGTGAAAAACACTTTTAACCTTAAAAATATACTGCATTGGTTTGTGTTCAGAAATGAAAAGTACAGGGGTAGCTATTGCAACAGGCAAAAGTGTGGAAAGGAACACCATTCCCCATATATGTCACTGGAAACTCCCCACAGACCAAAGAGCTATATCAAAAAAGCTACCACATGGATTGCAGGGAAAGGGATTTTCAGGAGTTAAGCAATTTCCCTGGTACAAATAAGTTTCTTGCAGCTGTCTCTTATTTTGAGCAACTACTTAAAGGAAAACCCCTTATCTGGCTATGCTGGAAGGGAGGGCAGGAGACGCTATCTGGCAACACCCAGTAGAGAAAAGTGTACCATGCTGGTGATTCCAGAAGTACTTCAGTATATACTGGAGTGGGTAGGCGGTACCATCAGCCTGCTCCTTACTCATTCTGGTCCCCAACCAACTGGCTGCTTGGACCACCCCATCCGCACCTCAAATGAGGGCTGAAGGATCCATGAAGGAGGGATTAATTCCTTGCCAAACCAATCATAGAATCACTGGACCCCACCCCTTACCCTATGTCAACTCCTATAAGAAACACCTCCTTTAAATTCCTGACAAATCAATTTCATCTGTTCACTGTATCCCTGCTCTGGACATCTGCACCACGTTTACATAATGATTTGCTCAACTAAGCCCCCTTGACACTGTAATGGCAGTAGTCCACAAACTGTGGGGTGTTCCCCACCTGAGAGGGACATGGAGGAATATATAGGGGGCACTGTGGGACCTTGGCCAAACCCACAGAGGGTGCAGGGAGTGTCACCTGGCCATGCTCTGTTCCCAGCTCTTTGACTCTGTGCTGGCCTTCACTCCTGGCCATGGCTGTGCTGGACAGGGGAGCATGGACACAATCCATTACTGGTAAGAGGGACAGCAAAAGGAAAAGTATCACTGTGCTGTGGAAAGGTGAAAAAAAACAATATACCTTAGCCAATCTCATTCTGTGCCTCCATCTCCAAGAAAGGAACAACTTGCACAGGCAGCGGTTGTCAGGAAATGGCCCACAGGGCAGACATGGTACACCAGGGTTATCACCTGGTAGGTTGCCAGAGGTTTACCTGAGTGTACACAGGTGTACACAGGTACTGCCACTTGCAGCTCATGTTGACATCAGTTCACCATTTCTGGACAATGGGAGCTGCCATTGGTCAGGAATGGCAAACTGCAACCAACAGGAGCTGCGAACAGCTGTGCCTGTGGATGCTCAAGTAAATAAAGTGTCTGGCAGACTGTTGGGGCTAACCCTGGTGAACCATGTCTGGCCTGTGGGCTGCTTGTTGCCCATCTCTGGACTAGTGCAATGTCCTCTGTAGATCCTGACAAAATCCAATTATTTCACCACTTCCATGGGTGGACGGGTAGATGCTGCTCTGCTTGGTTGAGACTCTTCTTGGACCTCCTTGAACCAACGCACCCCTTCACCTTGCCTGATTACTGTGGAGGAAGGGGAATATGTCAGTGTCTCCACACTGACCTGATCTGCAGCAGCAGTGGAAAATAACTTGCTGGCTTTCTAGCACTTGAAGAGGTACACACTTTTTCCAGCAAGCCAGCCAACAGCCCCCACTACTTCAAGTGCGGTGAGATCATTATATGATTTGTAATCACACAGAATAGATCAGAAACTGAAACTCATCAGTTAAGAATGCATCATTAAAATAAAACAGGAAAAATGCTGAAATAATGGCAGATATTTGCAGATGCATAAGGGTGTAATAACTGACAACTGCAGTTCTCCTTTAAATAGTGAATGCCAAATACTGGCTGGAAAATTTCATTGTAGTTGAAGCAGGCTTATTCTATGCATATCAGCTGACAACAGATTGCTCTTTTGCTCTGATAGTGATGTATGATGACAGTTCTCCGCTATCAGTAAGGCAGAGCAACAGATGCCCTGCAACTGAAATCTGGAAAGTGTGTTTTTGGGTGGTAATAAAGGAAGAAGGCAGCTCTGAATAGAGGCAATAAAGGAAAGACGTAAAAGTTCAGATCTAGTTTTTTTGCTTTCCCATCAAGTCATTTCAGAACATCTCTGTGCAGATATTACTACAAATATCTGGTAAATCTAGCCATTCCAACATTTTATTCTTATGCCATCCAAATCAACTATTTTTGCAGAGATAAAATGACAAGGTTCATTTTCAAGAGAGAAATGGGGTCATGATAGCTCTAGTTTTGATACATCTATTAGTAGAGTGGCTGCTTAAAGCATTGTCCTGGTTATACCCTCTGATCACCACCACCAAAAAGGAGGGGGAAAGCAGATGCTTAGTCATTTAACAAGGGAGACAGCTCAAATCTGTATTCACTTGGCCCTCTACCCACACAAGTGAAATTGAAGAGACCTTTATGCACAAATCTAGAAAAACCCACCCTGCCTCTCATAGACATGTAAGGCCATAAATCTACAGAAGCACTGCAGTTTTGTAGGAACAGAGAGATAGCCGTGTTAGTCTATATTCTATCAAAACAAAAAAGCAGTCCAGTAGCACTTTAAAGACTAACAAAATAATTTATTAGGTGGTGAGCTTTCATGAGACAGACCCACTTCTTCAGACCATAGCCATGTAGTACATGTGGGACATAAGCCTTGAAGTAGTGGAAAGAAACCTGCAGCCCCCTGGTTTCCCCTCCCACCCCCCGCGCCTCTCACGCACTGGGGCACCAGAACCCTGCACTTCCTATTCTTCTGTCCTCCCTCCCAGCACTTTCAGAGGAGCTACAAATCACCTGATTCATGCTCCTTCCCTGGCCTCCCAAAGCTGGACCACCACAAATTAGCTGACATATTTTTCTGCAGATATATTTATTGTTCAAGCTAATTAGTCACATTCAACCAGCCAAATGATATATGTGGATTGTTGGACACCATGATGATAAGGGCGCGTTGAAGCAGGAGTAAATGCTACACAGCACATGGATTGTAGCAGTAGTCACAGCAAAAGTGGCACTCTGTGACTAGCCAGTGGGGTTTTGGAGGAAGGGACCAAACGATTATTCAGTTTGTTTACTTGGGTTTTGCATTTGTGTCTTAATATCGTGGTACATGGTCAACAGGGAAAAGGAGAGGGAAAAAGTGGAACTATAGAATCACAGAACACTAGAACAGGAAGAGACCTCAAGAGGTTATCAAGTCCAGTCTCCTGCCCTCACAGCAGGACCAAACACTGTCTAGACCATCCCTAATAGACGTCTATCTAATCTGCTCTCAAATATCTCCAGTGATGGAGATTCCACAACCTCCTAGGCAATTTGTTCCAGTATTTCACCACCCTGACTATTAGGAAATTTTTCCTAATGTCCAAACTAAACCTCCCTTGCTGCAGTTTAAGTCCATTGCGCTTTGCCCTATCCTCAGAGGCCAAGGAGAACAATTTTTCCCCCTCCTTGTAAGCCTCTTTTGGATATTTGAAAATATTATGTCCCCTCTAAGTCTTCTCATTTCTAAACTAAACAAGCCCGGTTCTTTCAGTCTTACCTCATAGCTCATGTCCTCTAGATCTTTAATCATTCTTGTTGCTCTTCTCTGGAGCTTCTCCAATTTCTTCACTTGTTTCTTGAAATGTGGCACCTAGACTACTTAAGGAGCTGATAGAGGAGTTATTGGAACCTTTAGCTATCATCTTTAAAAAGTCCTGGAAGCTGGGACTGGAGAAGGGCAAATATAGTGCCCATCTATAAAAAGGGAAAAAAGAACAACCCAGGAAACTACAGCCCAGTCAGTTAAACTTCTGTTCTTGGAAAGATAATGGAGCAAGTTATTAAGAAATTCATCTGCAAATATGTGGAAGAAAATAAGGTCATAGCTAAGACCCAGCACAGATTTGTAAAGAACAAATCACGCCAGACCAATCTGATATCTTTCTTTGACAGGATCACAAATCTTGTGGATAAGGGAGAAGCGGTGGATGTGGTATACTTAGATTTTAGTAAGGCATCTGACATTGTCTCGCATGATCTTCTTATCAATAAACTAAGCAAATACAACTTAGATGAGGGTACTATAAGGTGGGTGCATAACTGGCTGGATAACCATTCTCAGAGAGTAGATATTAATGGCTTGCAGTCATGATGGAAGGGCATAATAAGTGGGGTTCTGCAGGGGTCGGTTTTGGGACTGGTTTCATTCAATATCTTCATCAACAATTTAGATATTGACATAGAGAGTACTCTTATTAAGTTTGCAGATAACACCCAGCTGGGAAGCGTTGCAACTGCTTTGGAGGATAGGGTCATAATTCCAAATGATCTGGACAAACTGGAGAAATGGTCTGAGATAAACACGATGAAGTTTAATAAGGACAAATAAAAAGTACTCCACGTAGGAAGGAATAATCATCTTCATACATACAGAATGGGAAGCAACTGTCTAGGAAGGAGTTCTGTGGAAAGAGATTTAGGAGTTGTAGTGGACCACAAGCTAAATAGGAAGCAACAGTGTGATGCTGTTGCAAAAAATGCAAATATGATTCTGGGATGCATTAACAGAGTGTTGAGAGCAAGGCACAAGAACTTATACTTCTGCTCTACTCAGTGCTAATTAGGATTTGATTGTAATATTGGTTCCAGTTCTGGGCACCACATTTCAAAAAGAGAACAGATGGAAGACCCACAGAAAACATGCAAAAAAAAAGAAACAAGTAAAAAATGGAATAGGAAAAACACAGAGAAAGAGGGAAAAGGAGGAAAAGAAGGAGGAAAACACAGACAGAAGAAGAAAATGGAATCATTGTGGACAGAAAAAAAGGCAATAGGGAGCCTGCCCCTGACTTTGTGCACCTCTGAGCCAAAACACCGTAGGGACAATGTCAAGAAACAGGTATTTCACCCAAACTGGCAGTGCATCTCTGATTTTTCTAAGTCCCACCTCCCTTCTTTCCACTTTCATTATTCACCTGTTTCTCCAGAAGGAACTTGTCACCTAACTAGGTAATTAAGTTATTCCAAGGTTTGGAATCTTTCCTGTGTAGTGTATGTTTCATGCCACATTCCTAGCCATTCTTCCTGACTTGTATTTTCCCCTTTAGTTACAGAGCTTATAAAACAGTGTCTCTCAACCTTTCCAAACTACTGTACCCCTCTCAGGAGTCTGATTCGTCTTGCATACCCTGAGTATCAGCTCCACTTAAAAAATATTTGCTTATAAAATCAGACATAAAAACATAAATGTGCCACAACACTCTACTACTGAAAAATTGTTCACTTTCTCATTCTGTCTCTGCATTTTAATTTGCATTGACTTTACTAGTGCTTTTTAAATAGCCTGTTGTAAAACTAGGCAAATATCTATATGAATAGATATATCCCCTGGAAGAATTCTAAGTACCTGCCACAGGGGTACATATATTCCTTGAGAACCCCTGCTTTGCATATTAGTGACCTCACCAGAGATTTGCTCTGACAAGGTACTGTACACCCTCAAATTCACTTTTCAAGATCAGCCCTAGTGCATATATTTAGATACTAATCCAGGTCTGAATTGCAATATATTTGCTCATGCTGAACATGTTACACGAAGTCCCATGGGAGTAAAAGGGAATACTTGTGGCGTATAATGGCACAGTGAAAGTAAGTGGCTCCTTTCTTTTTTGTCTATAAATTGTAGTGACTCCAAAACACTTTTTATCCTCTCTCTTCATCAAGAGATTATTTTTATGTCCTGTTAAAACTAAATTGAGGTTTCAAACAAATCTCTCTCTCAAGTAATAGTATTTTCTTAAGATCAGCTAAGATAACAAGGTTTGTAAAAATGTGAATTTGTCTTTTTAAAGAAATGTGTAGCCTCAGGTACAAAAATATTGCATGGAATGTATGGAAATATTAATCCAAAGCATGCAACGTATACATATAATTTCAATGCAATTTACAGGTTGCATGACTGAAACACAAACACAGGTTGTTTTTAACTTGATTTCTTCAATGGGTTATGTTGAATGGGATTTTTAAAAATATTGGTTCACCTCTAAAATGAGAGATTTACATCAGTGGGACCACAATCAGATCAGTATTGATTATTTTGAAAATCTCATTCTTAACCATCACTTGCCCTGTCAATTTCATGTTTGCTTTTGCTTAATTATATTAATTGCAGAAATCCTTGTAGCAAGCAGGGTTTTTGCAATCACATCTTCAGGATATTGATCATTACACACATTATAGAACCAGGAATGCACAGCTGTCATACTAAAGGATGACCTACCTCTCTCAAAAACTGGCCGTTCGGATTTTCAGACTTTAAGCTTTTCTTGACAGACTTAGGACAGATGCCACCAAACCAGAGAATAAGACTTCAAGACGTATCTCAAGCAGATAGCAGCCATCACAGCTTACTGCTGTTGTGGCCATAATTTTCAAATGTATCCGCCTAAATCCATGAAAGTTATTTTTTCAGGTACTCAACTTCAGAGGCATACAGTCCTGAAATTAAGAGGTTCAAAGTTTCTGCAACTCCCAGAGACTTCAACTCGAGTTATGGGCACTTAGCATTATTAAATTCTCAAACCTCAAGGCTGGACACTCAAATTATGGCTAGAAAAAATCACCCTACATGTGACACAGAAAGACCGTGATGGGTAACACTGATTAGACAGGTGATCTCACTATCATTCACAGTACACAGATATCCACACCACAACAAAACTGGCACGGACAGTCTGACCAGCAGCCACAATACAGGTGTCAAGAATAAAGAGCTCAGGCCAGTCCCCATCAGAGCCAGTGAGAACTGGACTGGACCATAAAATGGCCTTGGAGCATCTAACTCCAGGTCCAATTTAAAACTGTTTATAAGATATAAACGAGCCACAAGGAACAAAAACTGTCATGACACAGTACAGTATAAACTATTCTTCAAATAACATATAAGTTGGAAATAAAATACCTTATTATAGCCATCTTCTATTCTCATTGGAAAGGGAAAATATATTTGTGGCAGAGAGCTACATTCTCTCAGGCTATGTCTACACTACAGCAACTTCCAAAAAAAGGTCTTCTAGAAGGTCTCTTCCAGAAAATCTTCTTTTGAAAGATTGCGGTCAGACACAAAAGAGCAGCTCAAAAAATCAGTCCACTTTTTTGACAGATAACATCCATACAACCCCGCTCTTTTGAAAGAACAGGACAGGGATTCAAAAATCCAGCATTATGAGGACTGCTCTTTTGAGAAAAGGGCCCCCTCGGGCATGTACAGCCCTTTTTTTTGTTTTTAAAAAAAGAATCTTTCAGAAAAAGGCACTCTTCCTCATCTGGGAGAGGAAGAGGACAGCCCGAAAAAGTGCTGTGTTCTTCCAATTTAATATCAAAAGAACACATTTTGAGTATAACACTCTTTGGGATTTTTCGAAAGAGCCCTGTCTGTTTTGAAAACAATTTGTTAGTGTAGATGTAACCTTACAGAAAATATCCTGAAAAAATTTAAGTTAGTTACCTTCTCAGCTGATCAACTAGGGGTAATACAAGAAGGAAAAAAAAAAAAGAAAGAAAGAACATACAACAACATTAAAAAGGAGGAAAGTTTCAGGATCTGGACACAGAACAGAAATAACTGCAAGAAGAGAGGGGATGGAGGAAGAAACGGAAAGATCTTTACTGAGGTAGGCCCTCATTCTGCAAAAGCTCTCACGTGTAAGTGTAACCCAAACACCTATATATGGTTCACTATCCCATGCAGTGGTATGTAGACCACTTCATTCAGAAAGAGCAAGTGTTCTCTGTGGCCTAAGCTGAGAGCCAGCTTAAGCTTAAGCTGACACCTAGACTTAGCTCCAGAGGTCCCAGGTCCAAGTCTGCCTGTGGGCAGTTACATAAGCACTCCAATTGAGTGAGATTTCTAGGTGAGAACGTTTGTTTGCTTTGATCGCCCCTGCTTCCCACACCTTTTGCATAATTTGTCATTTACAGTGGCTGAAAAATATGCTTAACTTTTCAGCCTTTTTAATATTGGTACTCTATTGTAAATTTAGAAAAAATAAAAATATTTATACATATATATATTTTATATATCTGAGTATAATATCTCGACTAAACTAAAAATATGTTATTTTGAAAGGCATTTTGTGCTGCTTCTTCCACATTCTGCAAAGAGTTTTAAAAAGTCCTTACTTCTTTCACCAGTTTTTGGCTTTATTTTTAAGCCTATTTACAGCAAACACGAAATAAAAGATTAGAGGATCTGTTCATAGTTACACCTGGACAACCACAATGATTTCACAAATGCCCTGATGCAGTAAAGGCTTAAGGGCATACTCAATTTTATATACTGTAGACTCAAAGTTAAATATATATGTAAGCCTTAGAAGAACCAGGGCCTAAGGATGCAAAGGGGTGAATTACAGCTGAATTTAACATATTTACATTCTGTTTCAAACTGACCCAGACTGAGCAATCTGTGTCGAAACATAATTATGGGTTGATAGCTTAGCACCTTACAATAGGTAACTTTGCCTCTGCATACTCAGTGCATTACTTGCCATGAATAAATTTTAGAACACAGAGCTGCAGTTTACTGATGCTTCAGTTTGATGTGCTCTTGCACTGCTCTTTTAAATAAATTACTTCCTTAAAAATGAGCTGTATTTATGTGTTTAATTTATTAAGCTTATAGAAATCAATTTGCAGAACACCAGTTAATGTAGTATTTTTGTATTGTATTGGAAGCATGCCTTCCTGTGATTCTTTTCCAAATATTAAATTGTATTTATAACTGTGCAATTTTTAAATATGTTTTAAAATAAACTTTGTCTGTGGCTTCAAATACTTACCAGATTTCTTGGACAGTTGAAGATGGGATTTGGTTGTTACTGCTTAAAATTAAATGGGGGAATCTTACTTCTTAGAGCAGATTTATAAATGATTTTTTCTCTTAAATCCAAGGTTTTCATTCCTAGCTATTTTGAAGCAGAGATGTGTTTCTGCACTTTTAAATTCAGACAAGAAAAGATGGTTTTGTTCATCACAAATCTGATCCAAAGTCCATTCAAAACAATTGATTTAGTAGCCTTCCAATCACCCAAAGGATGCTGTGAAGGCCAAGACTTTGAGATGGTACAAGAAAGAGCTAGATAAATTCAAGGATAGGTTCATCAATGGTGATTAACAATGACAGGAAGGGATAGTGTCCCTAGCCCCTGTTTGTC
Source organism: Carettochelys insculpta (assembly GCF_033958435.1). Taxonomy (NCBI): domain Eukaryota; kingdom Metazoa; phylum Chordata; order Testudines; family Carettochelyidae; genus Carettochelys; species Carettochelys insculpta. The sequence continues at coordinate 42,978,401 of NC_134146.1, read as the reverse complement.
AGAAGCTGGGAATGACTGTTCTGCCATGTGATTAGGAAAAGAAAAACAAAGCACAGATATTGGCATAGAAAGTACGCTCATTAAATCTGAAGATGATACCAAGCTGGGAGGGGTTGCAACTGCTTTGTAGGATAGAGTCATAATTCAAAATGATCTGGATAAATTGGAGAAATGGTGTGAGGTAAACAGGATGAAGTTTAATATGGACAAATGCAAAGTGCTCCACTTGGGAAGGAACAATCAGTTTCACACATACAAAATGGGGAGAAACTGTCTAGGAATGAGTACAGCAGAAAGGGATCTAGGGGTTATAGTGGACCACAAGCTAAATATGAGTCAACAGTGTGATGCTGTTGCAAAAAAAGCAAACATGATTCTGGGATGCATTAACAGGTGTGTTGTGAACAAGACACGAGAAGTCATTCTCCCGCTCTACTCTGTGCTGGTTAGGCCTCAGCTGGAGTATGTGTCCAATTCTGGGCACCGCAGTTCAAGAAAGATGTGGAGAAATTAGAGAGGGTCCAGAAAAGAGTGACAAGAATGATTAAGGGTCTAGAGAATGTGACCTATGAGGAAAGGCTGAAAGATCTGGGCTTGTTTAGTTTGGAAAAGAGAAGATTGAGGGGAGACATGATAGCAGTTTTCAGGTATCTAAAAGCGTGTCATAAGGAGGAGGGAGAAAACTTGTTCTTTTTAGCCTTTGAGGATAGAACAAGAGGCAATGGACTTAAACTGCAGCAACGGAGATTTAGGTTGGACATTAGGAAAAAGTTCCTGTCAGGGTGGTCAAACAGTGGAATAAATTGCCAGGGGAGGTTGTGGAATCTCCATCGCTAGAGATATTTAAGAATAGGTTAGATAGTTGTCTATCAGGGATGGTTTAAACAGTACTTGGTCCTGCCATTGGGGCAGGAGGCTGGACTCGATGGCCTCTCAAGGTCCCTTCCAGTCTTAGTATTCTACGATTCTATGATTCTATGAAATGAACAATGTTTTAAAACATGAAAGCTTTAGTATTTAAAATGCTATGGAGACTGCCATCATTAAATAAATATAAAGGGCCTGCTTCTCCTCCCATTTACCTTGCTGTAAACACAGAGTAACTCCATTAAAGTCCATGGAATTAAATAGTGCAGGTCCCTTTTAAGTGATGGGAATTGGGGCACATTTACTCAGTGTGTGTGTGTATATATATATATATAGTAATTTAGTAATTAGGGGTCAGCTCCTCAGCTGTAAGTTGTTATAGCTCCACTGAAGTTAAGAGTACAATGACATTTACACCAACCAAGCATCTGCTCTGAGGTGTTTTCTGTCTCCTTATTATTAAAAATGTACTGAAATATTGGATTCCATTGGAATCATGGAAACCATATGTAATAGGATGGAGTTTCTGGGCACAGCCAGAGAAATCAATCCAGGACACCTTTTCTTAAAATCTGGGCCACCTGCAGCCCCACGCTGGGATTTCCGTCTTACTAAGACAAATCCAACCAGCCTCCACAGCACTTCTACCAGCCCCACTGGCCAGCCAGAAGCCAGACAAGCAAACCCACAGACTTCTCAGCTGCTCTACCAGCCCAGACCAACAAGCCCCAAATTCAGGTGAGAGGTTATTAAACCTGTTTCACCAAACACCACACAGATTCTTCCAGACCCTACAGGGCCCAGCCCCAGATCCCAGTCAATATATACTTGGATCTTACCCAACCAACCACACAAAAGCCAGGTCCTTCGATCTACTATTTAATGGTTTATTAATACAAAAGAAAGAACAGGGTTAGAGAGAAGAATTGTTAAAGTGATACTTGACATACATCAGTCATAACTACTGATGCAGGCCAGTGATATTCTTTGCTGATTCTTGAAAGTGTCTGCAAGTTCATTTCAGGTTACATAGATTCAGTCATTGGAACATTGTAGATCCTGGCCCGCTGGGATCCATGTGCTGGGACATGGACCTTGAAGACCACAAAACAAAAATCTGAGATGGACACTGCTAAATCCACTTGATCCCCGCGAGGAATGGGCCCCCAGTCCAGACAGGCTTAACTTGTGAGGACTGAAGAACAAAGGAAGTACCTGCCAGGGCCCATCTTATAACTTTTCATATGCAGAGGGAGAATTCCATTCTTCTCCATAGGTCTTGGCTCCCCCCATGACCCGGTGGGTCTCTGTGCTGAGTTTCCATCCAGTGCAGTCCCAGTGGGAAAACCCCACCATCACAAAATGGATGTTGGCCGTCTGGGTCTTTGCTCAGTCTATTGTCCCGGCTGGGGTGAAGCCCCACTTGCCTTTGTGAACCTCAGCACTGAAACATTTCTCACACAGTTGCAGAGCTAAACATCTATTACTTCGCATACATACATGATACAGACACACAAGTGGCATACATACATTTAGGGCATCATCAGCTTTCATTTGACACTTCACGTGGCACCCATAGCACATTTGGGGCCAATAGCCACACTGTGCATTAAAATGGTTTCCAGACTCAATATAAAAGTCCAGCCATGCAACACCATATCTTCAGGAAACTCAGAAGAATCCAAGGGATCATTGGAAATGAAATCGGTAAGGCTTATTGTGGATTAAAAGTCTTCCAGAAGTAAGATTCCTATGTATTTAGGACTAGCAGATGTACCCAGTGTTGCTGGGGTCTCTAACTGAAGTGATTTTTTGAAAATAAATGAAAAATATACATGCTTTTTCCCAATGATAATATTTTTCAAAAACAAAGAAAACTGAAGGCTGGAGTGAGGGTTCAGGGGTGAGGAGGGGCAGGGAGTGTGTTGCTTAGGGCAAACGGTTGGGAGGTATGGGGGTGCTCAAGGCAGTGGACTCAAGGCAGAGGGTGGGGGTGCAGAAGTCAAGGCAGGTGAGAGGTGCAGAAGTTAGGGCAGGGTTCTCAGGACTGGGGGCTGAGAGGCGGTTACCATGGCCACTTGTAGCAATGGGAGTGGTGCTGCTCCACTGATAGCTCCTTCTGTGGGACAGGACAGCACTCCTCGGCCAGGGGCTCCTGTGAAGGGGACGGGGTCTTCCCCACCCCGTGACTCTTCCTGCGACAGAGGGATTCAGGCCTGTGTGATTGCTGGGTGGGGACAGGGGCTCTGTGGGCTGGCCCTGGCCTCCAGCTGCCCCCTTTGGCCTGCAGCATATCTGGGGGAGGCAGTGCTCTGGGAGCAGCCCCCAGCCTGCTGCTTCCCCCCAGTCTGCAGCTCCTCCCAGAGGGGCTTTGCTTGGGGGCAGTGGCCACTCTGTCCTACAGTCTGTTCAGGAGGGTGGTGCTCTGTGGACTGGCTCTAACCTCCAGCTGCCCCCCACCACCCTGCAGCTGGTCTGATGGGGGTGGCACTTTGGGGGTTACCCTGACCTCCAGTGGCACCCTCCATCCTGCAGTCCCTTTGACAGAGAGTTTTGACGGCTGGCTAAGCTCAAGGAGCTGCCCCACCCTCCAGCATCCCCCACATAGCTGCAGGCTATTGTGGGGGCAAAGCTCTGGGGGCTACCCCCAGCCTCTAGCACCCTCCCAATGGCCTGCAGGCTGTCTGGGTGGGGCAGGCTTCAGGGGTCACCCTCCCCCTCTGACTGACCCCTCTCCAGAGCCCTCCCTGCCACCCACAGCCTGCAGGTTGTCTGTGTGGGGTGAGGTTCCATGGTCTGCCCCGGGCCTCCAGCACTCCCTCCTGTAGGTTTTCCATGGGAAGGAGCAGGCTCTGGGATTGGGAAAAGAGACCAAATTACCTGGTCTTTGTGGCAGGCAAGATGGCGGAGCCCAGCCCTGCTGGCCACTCTTGGTTCTGCAGCTGCCCCCAGTGGCCACTCCCGGTATCGCATCCCTCCTGCCTGTGCCCCTCCCTTTCATTTCCCTCTGCTGCCTCCCCTTCCTCGTCCGGGAAAGCAGCCCCATTTACAGCACTTCCCATTTTCCACACGCAACCAGACTCTGACCTTGGTTTAAGTTAAGGTAAAAGTAAGCTGCATACTAAATTTGGTGGTCCTAGCTCTCACGGTTTAGGAGGAGTTCTTGTGCAAATGGAGTTACAGAAGCACAGGCAGACAAACCCACCCTAAAACATATACAGTAAACCCTCAATTTAACGGACCCTGATTTAACAGACTTTAGAAATAACAGACGCTGTCTGCTAGTGTTCCCCACCCCAAATAAATGCCAGCAACTCACCAGAGCTGCGGGGTCCGGAGGTCAGTGAGCAGAAGACGGTGTTTTGGGTCATGTTGCGCACAGCTGTGGAGGGAGCGTGGGGCTGAGGCTCGCCAAGTGACAACAGCTGTCTCCTCCACGCCACCCACCATCTTGGCTCCCTGGTGTGCCTTGAAAGGTGCTGCCAGTCCTCCAGATTCAGGTTCAATGGTCTTTCACCATTAACAGACACCCCTTCCCTTCATTAGTTCATTAAATTGAGGGTTTACTGTATGCAGATAAATAAACTTAAACTGTAGAATCCAGGTGTAGGAAATTCAGAGTTCAGAATTCTGTTCTTCAAATGTTCCCATTTGAGAAATGAACAACTGATTTCTGCATATTATTGTGACAACAAAGGCTTTGGGAAAGCTTTACTTTTTCCTTATACACTGTAAACTGCTCATTGTGGGATAGCATTTGGAAGCTTATGATCTGAAGGTAAAAGCACGAAACAAAACAAGCAAACAAACAAACAAAAAAACCCATGAACCTCATTCTGGAGATATTCAGCTTTTCCTATGTTTTCAGTCAAATAAACTGTCATAGACTTCAATAGGAGTTTGCCAGAGTGATGACTTCAAGATATAGTTTAGATGGCAACTGAGCAAACCATTACCAGAGAACAGATATGGTGTAGAATAAAAATCACAGTGATGCATCCTCACAGTACAATCACTACTCGACACTGAACATTGTAACAATGTGAACAGTAAGAAAATACAATCTGTAAAGGGGCAAAAATTTGAATTGACATTAATGCAGCCACCAACCTACTTCAGCCATGTCCGGATGAATCCCATGTTAAAGACATTTGCCATGAAGGAACTACAAGGACTGGATCCTATAAATCCTTATTCAGGCAGAAATCCCAGGAGACTCATAGGTTTGACCCTAAAATATAAAAATTATAGCTATAGTGTTTATGTTTCCAAAACCTCTTAAAGTGCATTTGCAGGAAGCCAAGCGAACCAAGAAGTCACAGCCTGTGGCTTCCTTTAGTTTAGCTACTCCATGGCTACGTCTACACTAGGGAAACAAAGTCGATTCCAGATACACAATTGTAGCTAGAATCAATGTATCTGCAATCAACTTACCTGGCAGGTCGATCTTCCAGGGTAGTGTAGCCATAGCCCGTGTTACAGATTCCATAACACTAACAAAGGTCATAGTTGCCATTTTGTTGTCACTAACACTGCTGCTCTTAATGCCTCTATCAAAACAAATCTCTTTTTCATGAGTTAAGGCCACTAAATAAAGTCTTATGGCACACGGCACCTACCCTATCTTTCAGTTCTCAATGGTAAACATGTAAGTGGCCCTAAGTGACTGAGTGTCAAAAAGAAACTATCCATAAGGAATAGTAACAGAGAGGAATCTGTGCTAGTCTATACACTATCAAAACAAAAACCAGTCAAGTAGCACTTTAAAGACTAGCAAAATGGTTTATTAGGTGAGCTTTCGTGGGACAGACCCGATCTGGTCTGAAGAAGTGGGTCTGTCCCACGAAAGCTCACCTAATAAACCATTTTGCTAGTCTTTAAAGTGCTACTTGACTGCTTTTTGTTTTGATATCTGTAAGGAAAGGTTATTTCACAATTGCCTGCTGTAGAGTTCTTGCATCTTGGTCTGCAGCTTCTTATGCCAGACACTGGCAAATACTGAACTTCAGTCTACATGGAATTCTGTCTAATGCCCCATCTCCAGCCATTTGGACAACCTAGTGTTCCTTCTTGCAACTCAGAATTCTGTGTTCCTTCTCCTAACTCAACCCTCTGGCTTAAAGTCAGACCCCTTCCAGGATAAAAAGAGCCAGACACAAACCCTAGTATCTCAGTGACCATGTACCAGACCTTCAGCCCCCAGCCTGGGTTCAGCTAGCGTTGCCAATCTTCTCATCATGTAAAACTGAACACCACTGCCCACCCATTCTCAGAACCTCTGCTTCCCACTCACTCCATTCCCCCTTCCCTATGGTCTCTTGATTTCCCCCACTCACTTTCACCAGGCTGGGTAAGGGGGTTGGGTGTGGGTGCTGGCTGGGAGAGTGGGCTCTGGGATGAGGCTAGCAATAAAAGGTTTGGGGTGAAGAGAGGTCAGGGCAGGGGTTGGGTGCATGCCCTGGGAGTGAGTTTGGGCGTGGGAGGGGATTCTGAGCTGGAGCTGTAGATTGGGGACTGGGCAGGGGTTCGGGACATGGTCTCCAGATAGCGCTTACCTCAGGCAGCTTCCAGATGTGGCACAGGAGCCAGGGGACTCTGCACTCCCCACACCTACAGGAACTGCACTCACAGCTCCTGTTGCCCTCAATTCCCAGCCCTTGGGAGCTGCAGAGCCATCACTTGGGGTTGGGGGAGCAGCATATGGAGCCTCCCTGAGGGCCCTTATACTTAGAGCTGCTTCCAGGAGCCACACAGAGTTGAGACAGGCAGAGAGCTGGCTTTATCATGCTGCGCCACAACCAGACTTTTAACAACCCAGTCAGTGGTACTGACTGGAGCTGCCAAAGTGCCTTTTGGATCAGGTGGCGTAGTCAAATCCAGATGCCTGGCAACCCTAGGTTCAATAGGCCTGGCCTCTTTGTGTTCAGGGCCCATACTTCCCCCTCAGCAGGGGAACCCAGACCTACCCACTCCTCTGAACTTCAGTCCAGGGCCCTTCTGATAAACTGTGAGGGCCTGTTTCTTGTGATCCCTCATTGATTCCTGGTCTGACTTCTACCTTTGCCTGCTCGCAGGAGTCTGTCTGGAGCTGTGCTCTTCAGACCTGCCTCCCTGAAGTTTTGCCTCTTCCTGCACTTTTTCCCAGTCTGTTGCTGAGCAGCTTGCTTAGGCTGGCTCTTAACCTCATGGGCAACTGCCTGGAACCCTCCCCTCCTGTGACTCCTCCCCTCAGGTAGGATCCCAGAGATAAGTTCCCTGACACACTCTTCTCTCAGGCCCCTCTTGCCCCTGCAGTTCTTTCTTTATAGGAATCAACAAGTCTGGCTCTCTCCACCTGGATCTAATCTGCCTCTGGAAGCCACATAACAGGCTAATGGGGTTCTGTGGCTCCCCTTAAACCTGTCACTGCCAGACTGGCATTTACAAATCCCATCATAGGCCCAAATTCCAATACTCAGTAGGACTCAGTGTGGGTCATTGCTTTTTATGTCAAATCCTTTGCTCTTTGATAGTCAGACTGTCCGAAACAAAAACAAAAAATCCCCGAGGCCTGTGTCCCAATTGTCTCCTCCTGACACCAAAATCCAGCCATAACATAGGAATCTGTGCTTTATTTTTAGAGGTTAAAATATCCTTGTGTCACCATAGAAACAGCTACGTCACTTTTTATGAATGTTCAGAATGTGTCCTTATCCCCTCAACTATTTTAACAGTGTGGATCAAGGTGGTCTCATTACATCCTCTCTCAGCTACTCAGGTTTCTGATGCTAATCGCTGCAGAAGGTAAAATTGGAGAAGAAAATACAAACTGTCTTGCCTTTTGATTTTTGAAGAGTCAAATTAAAAATCCCATATCACATTTCACAATGGATATTACTAGGCTGGTCTCTTAGGCTAAAGCCATGCTATTGCAAAAGATCAACCTACTCAGAGTCAATCTTCCATGGTTTTGTTTTGCACATGCATGAAATGGCGCTTTCCAGGGTCAAAGTCAACTCCAGAACTCCTTGCAGCAGTTGAGGATGAAGGAAGGTTGGCAGGAGAAGCACTCCCATCAACCTTCTTCCATGTAGACAGTCATCATCAGTCCACTGCTGGTAAGTCGATTTTAACTACACATTTGGCATAGCTAAAATTGCGAATCAGTGGTCGATTTCTATGTCTAGTATAGACACAGCCTTACTCACAAAAAGCAGAGATATGCTGTATATAACAGTTCAAATTCAACCTTGGAAGGAGACTTTTGCTCTTTTGGCACTGCAGCATCTTTCTGGGAAACTCAGACTCTGCATATAGAAGGGTTAATTTAGGTTTGCTTGTGCTACTCTAACATGAAAGCAAACAAGCAGTCAATGAAGGAACCTGAATACCCATCAGTGCACTAGTCATACATTCCATGGCTAACCGTATAGGAACAGAGAATGCAGAGCTGAAGTCTTGAAGATAAATTAAAGAAGTAGTTAGGAAACACTGTCTATATCTAAGCCAAAAACCTGGCTATGCAGAGTCTACCCAGAATATCTCCATGGAGTGATAGTAAAATAACTAAGTTCCTGTAAGCTGCATGGCCATGCAGCTGCCTAGTAAGCCCCACACAGGGACACAGAGTTGCAGTGAGGATAGATGCCTCTGCCCTAGTTCTGGATCTGCTACAGCAGGGAGAGTTGCCCCTGGCCCCAGCACGGAGTTGCCATGACTGGGGAGCGAGGTACCTCAGTCTCTGGCTCCACTGTAGAGTTCCTAGAAGTGAGGGAGAGACACCTCAGTCTCTGGTCCCACCATGGAGCTGCCCTGGACTTGCCTCGGCCAGGGGAGAGGCTCTTGCTCCAATCCAGCCTCAGCATGCACCTACCATGGCTGGGACAGAGGTTTCCCTTTCTTGATCCCTGCTTACCCTAGTTCAGATGTGCCAGGGCCATGGAGTGGTGTCCATCCATGGCCAGGCCCCACAGGAGCTGATGATGCCATGGAAAGGTGCTTCCCAATTGGCTCCAAGATGCTGTGAGGAGAGAGAGCTAGGAGAAGCCTGCACACCCTCCAAATCCCTCATCCCCAGCCCTACCCTAGGGCCTCCATCTGGAGCACTCACCCCTCCGCCACATACACTCCAGCCCTGAGCCCCACTCCCGCATCCCAAATCCTCTCTCACTTGCACCCTGCATTCCAACCCTCTGCCCCAGCCCCTGAGCCCACTTTTAAACTCCTCAGCTCAACCCCACCACACACCATTAACATGGAGCATGAGTTTCGTGATGTGCTCCAAGAAGGACCTGATGCATCATACATCATCTCCATACTGGTTCACAATAACAAAATTCATTCCACACATGGACATAAGAAATTAGAAGGCACACTGGAAACAGTTGAAGATTTAATTCTTCCTGTACAAGTCACTCTACAATTGTTGTGAGCTGTCCATCTCTAAATTTGCATAGCTCCCATTATAACATCATAGCACCTCACAACCTACGTATGAATGCACAGATCAGTATTTGCAGGCATTCAGAAATCGGGTCAGTTCTCTAAAACTCAGAAGAGTGGCTTAAAAATCATGAGACTTTTTTTTTAAAGGATACATTTTAGGTTCTGCTTGTTTGCTTTTTGAATCTGTAGGGAGCACTAGGGTCATGTTTTCAAGCTTTTCTCTGCAACTCTCAAGACTAGAAATTACCTTTTTTTTCTTTTCACTTAGAGTGGAAATTCTCATGTACCTCCTCTGCCCTAGTTTTTGGGGCTTTCAGGAAAATACCAGACATCACAAGGTTCAAAACTGTGAGCATTAGCACCACCAAAAGCTGCTCAGTTAACTTGAAGCTCCAAAGAAAGAGGCAAAAAGACAACATGATCCCCAGGATGTAAGAATATTTTTTAATTTAAAACAATTGCAACAATATATCATTCATATCCCTTCTCATCTCAAACAAATACTCTCCAAAATGTTACCAGTACTTCAAGCAAACAATGATGTATGGTGCAAAATAAACTATTACAAACATTTCCAGGATACAACAGAAAACCGCAAAAGATGTGGCAGGGATCAGAAATTGATCTGATCTTCTAATGGGCACAAGAGGGGAATAAAAAGGTATTTCCCATTACAACATGCTTTGCATAGTCTTTCAGTGCATCTGAAGACAGACAGCAGAGAAAAATAGAAATGGCTGCCACTGAGATGGAAAAAAATTAGTTGTAGGTCTGTTTCTAAAAGCTACAATGAAGACCTAATGCATCCATGTCACAAGTTTGTACTGCACCTCCATGAATCAGAGTCTGATTCAGATTTCATTTACACCAGTGTACACCAGAATAACTCAGCAGAGGCAGAGACAATCCAGTGTGTAACTGGTAAAAGAGAAAGGAGAATCAGGTCCAAAGACTTGCAGACTCATTAAAGGCTTAACTATTTTTAATTGAGATTACATCCTAATTACTTTTTAACCAGCAAGATAAAAGGATTTTAAGAATCAAATTTTACTTCTGCTTTGGAGAGAGGACCTCAAGATTCACATTGGGTTCTAGACTCCATTAGAAATAAAACAGGATTAAAAAACAGAGGCCTGGGGGTGGGAGCAGCGGAATTTTTAAATATTCTCCTTTCCTTCCAAAAGTTTCATAATTCAGAAACGTATGACCAGCTCTAACAACAAAACAGCTGTTTGTACTGCGTGATTCAGGCTATTCAGCAGATTCAGTACAAGCCCTCCCACAACCCATTGCTCAAGCTACTCTCTGGCTGTGTCTACACTACCACCCTCCTTCAAAGGAAGGATGGTAATTAGGTTTCAGGAATTTACTAATGAAGTGCTGCTCTGCATATGCAGCACTTCATTAAGCAAACTCCCCCCCGTGGCAACTTCGAAGTTTTAAACTGTGAAGTACAGGCTTGCATTTAGCTGCGGCTCACTCGCCAGCACTTCGAAGTGCCCGGGCAACTTCAAAGTCCATTTACTCCTCAAAATGTTACTCCTCAAAAGTAAAGAGATTTTGAAGTTGCCTGGGCACTTCGAAGTACCAGCGGGTGAGCCACGGCTAGACGCAAGCTGGTACTTCAAAGTTTAAAACTTCGAAGTTGCCACGGGGGGGAAATTTGCTTAATGAAGTGCTGCGTATGCAGTGCAGCACTTCATTAGTAAACTCCCAACACACTAATTACCATCCTTCCTTCGCAGGAGAGTGGTAGTGCAGACAACCCCTCTACTGCCCTGATCCAGCAAGGTACTTAGGCACATGGCACAGTCAACAGAACTACCCACATTCTTGAAACTGAGCATGCACCTAAGTGCTTTGATAGATCAGGGCTTACATGAATCAAACAAGTGTACCTCTGATTTAAGGTTCTAGAGACAGATGATTGCATCCCAATGTTCTAATGTCAATGCTCACCTTTAGTCCTATCTTTAAAGGAAAAAAGAGAGAGAAAAAGAAATTACAGTAAGTTGATCATTTGAAGGTGAAAATAGTGATGAGGGGACAAAATGCACAAGCACCTGGAGAATTGCAGAATATTTTCAAATGCTCAAATTTCATGAAAGAAAATTCATTCTTTTCCCTTCATTGAACCCTGTACTTTTGCCCACTTGTAGTTTACACACGCACGAAGGGCTAAACTTGCCCTTAAAGGATTTCAGAAATGCAGATACTAAAAATGCATCTATTACAGCCTATTTTTTTTCTTTTAACTATCACTTCCCAGCTTCTCACCTACTAGTATTTAAAGTATGCTTGATATTAAATACATAATATCACACACGGTTGTTCCAGTTATAGATATCTCTATATACAAATACGTGTTTTGAGGGAGTACATGCTCAATTCTTATTCCCATGCCAAGTTTCCAGTTTAGGAACAAGCATGGTAAAGACTTCATGGTCTGTAATTTAGCCAAGGTCTTAAAAGGGTGGAGCATATCAGACCTTTCCAGTTTATAAATAGCCCTTTAAGTTCATGAGGCAGAGGAGAAAGCTGTTACGCTTCTTTGAAATATAACTGGACATGAGAGGAATCTTTTTCTTTTTTTACTGCCAAAAGCACAAATAAAAATTATCTGAAAGTTCTGTTCACTTACATACGGGATGTGCCACTGCGTACTTTGCTGATTCAATTTTAAGAATAGGCTTTTGCTAGTGAAATACACAAATAGCCAAAATACTGTAGGAACAAGTAGATTTGCTGGCAATTTTTATTTTGTCCATAACAAAATTACTTAATACAGATTGAACCTCTCCTGTCCTGCACCCTCAGAACTTGACCAGTGCCAAATGAAAGAGTTTGCAGGACGATGGGAAGTCAATATTGTCTTGCAGCACCACCACCACTTACTGGACTCTTAAAAGACATTTAGAAGTAAATTACAGCTAACTATCAGCACAGAACACTGAGAGCCAGCTCCAGTGGCTGCAAAAAAACTTTATGGGACCACGGAAAACTTGACCACAGCCACGATTACTCATCATCTGGATAACTAAAATCATGGTGGATTATGGATGTTGCCAGACAAGAGAGTGCTGGATCAGAGATGTTCAACCTGTAATGTTGAGGCAAATGAATCTTATGGAAACCACTTTCTAATGTGATACAACACTATTCTAGCAAAATAGTTTATTAGGTGAGCTTTCGTGGGACAGACCCACTTCCCCAAACCATAGCCAGACGTCTGGCTAGGTCTGAAGAAGTGGGTCTGTCTCACGAAAGCTCACCTAATAAACTATTTTGCTAGTCTTTAAAGTGCTACTTGACTGCTTTTTGTTTTGATAGTGTATAGACTAGCATGGCTCCCTCTCTGTTACTATTCAACACTATTCTAGTGTGCCTGGAACGGTGTTAGAGGAAGCTTTCCCCAATGTTTAGACCTCTCATACACTACTACAGAATTATTGCACTAGAAATTCTCTCTACATCTAGTCCCATCTTTTAGATCAAAAAATGACCAGGTGAAACTAGGCCTATATTACCAGGTATAGTGATCTACACCAAGCTTTGCTACATTAGGGGAACAGTTTTAGTCAGACATTAAAAAAGCAAGTCCTAGTTATAACCAGACTTTAAATCCAGGTTCTCTTTGGTTGTGTACATTTGCCTGCATTTTGCTATTAAATGTGCAGACATTAAATGCAGAGAAGACATAATTACAACTTCTTGCCTTTCTTGCACTCTGCATGGGTCTGTCAGACTATTCAAATTTATTTTGAGGGATCAGTAGAATTATAAGAAGCAATTTTACCTTCTATTTCTCAGCAGTAGCCAATGTACTGTGAAATTTTAGGGGAGGTGGTAGGGAACATAAAAGATTACACAGTCACTACTGTATTTTTTCTAAAACAGAGCTATTCAGTAACAAAAACTTAACACTCCCTGCGGCAGGCCTCTTCTTTTCTAGGACTCAAATGAAATAAGGAAACAACATGGGGGAAAAATTGGATAAAAAATGGCCAAACTAACACCTCAAAACCCATAAGGTGTGCATTGTCCAGACCAGATTGTTAGTGTGCTTGCAAGTTTCCAGAATGCTGATACATTAAGAATTAAAAAAAAAAAAATCAATACATCAGTCATTCTATCCACCAATTTCCTCCACCCATGGAAGAGACTTAAATAATTAAACAACCTTTGGCAGAAAGCAGATTTCTGCTGTTCTGCTGCAAGCGTTTCGTCACAGAGCCAATTTTAGCGGGCGTGTTACTAGTCTGGGTACAACATTCTCTGCAACTGTTACAGGGACATAGCTCCTGGTTTTTAACACTTCTGGTGGAAATCAGTTTACTTATCAAATCAACTTATCTGTTTTCTTCAGTCATTTGCCATCCTGAATCTCTTGGGATAATTTAAAAAAAAAAACACAACAGGATTTCAAGAAGAGTTTTAAAATCGTCTTTAAATACATAAAAGAAAACCCACCATTTCTATTTGGCATAAATTAATAGGGCACCAAAAAAGGGATTAACAGCTTCTATATTGTGCATTGGTGTGTTTTGATTTCAAGCATCAAGGAGGCAAAACAAAACGTTCTATAGCCGTACATTCTAATACACATAGCTATATTAGTCGTTCCTTCTTGTCCTGAAAATAATTTCATGACTGAGGCACACTGTGCGATGGAAAGCAGTTTTGCCCCCTTCAACTATACATAAAACAAAGGCAAATCTGTGACATCCATAACCAATGTGCACTCTCCAGCTGGAAGAAGTAGGCAGCTACTATTGCAGAAATATACATTCCACAAAAGGTCTTCTGAGAACGCAGCTGAACTACAAGGTAGAAATTGGATTGTAGTTTAATTATGAAACAAACGCATATTCTCCATGGCAAATTCCATTAATAGTCAGCACGGTCTTAAGGTATCTTTCAACATGTATTAATTTAAAATTAATTTAAAATAACCTACCATACCTCACCACCCCAATAGAAATTTCCCTGCTAACACTTAAGAAGGCATCATATGACTGTGTATTTAAATAAACTATAAATGTTCCATGTTTTCCTTTGCTTTTTGGCTGTCCAAGGGTTGTTGGGATTTTTTTATTTTTAATGCTATTTTGGCATATTAAAAAAAGCTTATGGCTTCCTAAGGCCAAATAATGTATTTGAGGCCTAACTTGGTATCCTACGGTAGAAGTAAATATATCCAAGGTCTCTGGGAGGTCGTTCTGAGGCACAGACTTTAAGGTCGTTGTAGATCACCCATCTGAAATAAAAATAGGAAGGTGAATATCCAGATGATTAAAGTACTGTAATTAATTCCTTTAATAGAGCACTAAAACATTAAGGATTTCCCAGATCCCTATCCTAAAAAGCTTAAAGTCTAATCAGACAATGTACAGACAGGAGGAACAATGAAAATAAAAGCGACTGGTGAAGCAGACTTGGTAATTAAATAATTAATTGCATGTAATTACTTAATTAGAGGGGTACAAAGGCAAACTAGAGATGGCTTCCTGTTGCCAGAAATTGAAGAGTGCTCCCTGCAAGGTAAGGAGGAAGAGGTGGGTGGCAAGCACCACAAAATCCAAGTTCTGCATCAGCCCAGTCTGGTACAGATTAGAAAGAGCACATTGCAGACACACACGTCAATTGCAAGGAACACCAAGTGCAGTTCTATGTAACATGGGTAGCCTTCATTCCACTGAATGAGTGAGGTTACAGAAATGTACTGTACAATAACAAACACTCATACATTTGTGTATGGGGACGTGCTTTGCAGAAGCTGCCTGCCAACCAAAAACCACATATTTCTTTCCTTTCCCAAAGACACTCACCTGCCCTCCTTTTTGAGATGGCAAACATAGTGGCCGCTCATTGTGGATGTTCCCATGTGGCTGATGAACCCAAAGAGCTCATACCCTGCATAAGAAATAAAAGAGATGATGAGTGGCATTCCTCTACTGCTGACACTACAGCTCAGAGCCAAGGGGCTTTTTTTTTTCAAAACAGAGAAGCATGTTATTGATTCAGACTTCATATCCCAAAATACACGTTCTAAGAATTCATTGTAGGTGTCCTCTTTCACATATAGCGGAGACCAGCAGAGCAGCTGGCTCCAGAGACATTCCACCAACTGCCAGTGCAGCTGGCAATGGGACAGCACCTGGGGCCATCCCCATGACCACTGATCAGAATCCCTGACTTCTGCAACCTCTGTGAGAGAACTGCAGCCATATTTATTGGTATGTGCTGAGCTCAGACAGCATAGTGGGTCTCCAGATGTGCTGATTTGCGCTGCACTCATGTGAGCTCCTACACACCCACCTCATTCCCCCTATCCCTTACAGGTCACTGTGGGAAGGGAAAGTTGCAATCTGCTGACACTGGGCTGGCGTGGGTGGCAAACACACTGAACAGTATACACTTGCCCAGTTCCCCTCACTCTTGCAGAGCCCTTCACAAATGCAGTCCCCCTGTGCAAATGCAGATGCTTAGATAGTCATTTGGGCTGTACTTTGCAAGCAGTCTTTCATACATATTTTCAAAGGGGAAGCAAAACTGCAAGAACCACCTGTTGCCTGCCACCAAACTGAGTTCAGCTGCCCCATGTTGTACTGTGTGTTCTACCTGCACTGATATGTGGTCAGTTTAAAATGAAAAAAATTGGCCTTGTACATAATACGTGCCTTTTGTGCAGCACTGTGCTTTATTTGTGGTAAAAAAAAACAACTTAACCCTCTGTGTTTTACAATGTATCTTCTCTAAAATCTACCCTTGTTTTTCCCCCCACAATTCAGCTGGAACAATGAGGCCGTTGCTTGCTCCCCCCAACATTTTGGCCGTCACAGATCAGAAGGTGAAAAAACCGTACACAGGATGAAATGTTTAATGAGCTCATGCAATCCACCTGCAGTAGTAGAGCTCAATTGAAAGCACAGAGAATGCTGTTAGGGACCGTCCACACTGAACAGGAAGAGAGGGGAGCATGCAGGGAACATGAATTTAAAACACAGGGTGAGATGTTGCGGCTCATGGGGGAAAAACAGAACTCTTGAGGCTCCTGACAGAGCTGCAGGAAAAGCATCTGTAGCACAAAGTTCCACCTGCGCCCTATGATAAATTACCTGCTGTCCTCATCAAGTTCCATAACCTCCTCTTCCAGACGCCCTAGACTATGGAGTGGTACAGAAAGTCCCAGGAAGCCTTTCACTTAATTCCTGGATATGTGTCCTGGAACAGAAGGCTTTCATTCTCACAGCTCTGACTGATATACAGTGGGCCGGTAATAAGCCACTTGCCCGAAGTTACTTGATCTTACACTCTCCCCATGCCCAAAACTCCATTTCTGTCTATGTTCCCTGTGTTTCCCAAGTAAAAATGTATGATTTCAGAAAGGCATCTTCATTGTTTATGTCAACTCCATTGAGGGGGTGAGAATGTGGGTGGTCTACAGGCCAGTACTTTACAGTGGAGTGGTGGGGAGACATCATTAAAAGCAACATACATAACTGTCACATCATCATTTGATCATTCATAAAGCTGTTTTTCAAAGCTTTCCTGATTAGCAGTGCACCTCAGTGTGCTCTCCCTATTGTCCTGGTGTCTGGCTACTCATAACTAGCTGCTAGGTGATCTGCCTCTCACCTCCCCCTTCTCCCCCAATCTCACCAGAAACTCTTCCACCTTTCTTTCACATATATTACTGGGCACACAGCAAGCAGCAACCACAATGGGAATAGTGCTTTTATTGAGGTCTAACTTAGTCAATAAAAGTGAAAGTGTCCCTTTAAATGGCCTAAGGCACATTCTACCACTATTCTGCAGTTGCTCAGCCTGTAGCTGAACTGATCCTTACTGCTGTGCAGACTGCCTGCGTACAGCTTCATGAGATATGGGAGTAAAGGTTAGGCTGGTTCCCCAAGGATTGAATTGGCATTTCTACATCTCCAATGGTAATTTTTCAGTCTGGGAAGAAAGTTCCATTTTGCAGGTTTCAGAAGAGACCTGAGTTCCTAAAGATGTACACATCAAGCACCTTTCCCGACCATTCTACGTTGATGTTGGTGGAATGGCTCTTGCAACACCACCGAGAAGTACTCCTTGCCATTCATGTACTTTTTGGCAAAGTGGTCTGGTGCCAAGACAGAGGTATGCAGTCCATCTATCACCCTGCCACATTTAAGGAATACCGTCATGGCAAAGCCATCCACTATGTCCTACACATTTCACAGAGTCATTATCATTCCTACCGGAAGGATATTGATTGCCCTGGCTGCCTGGATCACAGCAGCCCCCACTGTAGATATACCTACTCCGAAATGATTCCTATCTGACCAGTAGCAGTGTGGCATTATAAATTTCCACAGATCTATTGCCACTCACTTCTCAACTGTCAGAGCAGGTCTTACTCTGGTATTGCTGCACTTCAGGGCAGGGAAAAGCAATTCACAAAGTTCCATGAAAGAGGCCTTATGCATACAAAAGTTTTGTGGCCACTGGTCACTGTACCACAACTGCATAATTATGCGGTCCCTACAGTCTGTGTTTGCCTTTTGGGACCAGAATCAGTGTTCCACTCTGTCAACAGTCCTAACTGCTGCTAGCATATGCCCATTACTTATGCAGTGCTTATGCAGCACTTCCTCAAGCAAATTCCCCCAATGGCAATTTCGAAGTGTTAAACTTCGAAGTGCCGGCTCACTTCTAGCCGTGGCTCACCCACCAGTACTTAAAAGTGCCCAGGGTACTTCGAAGTCCCTTTACTCCTCAAAACCAGGGAAAAAAGGTTGCAAACAGATTGTTTGCTTTCCAAGCAGTGAGGGAGAGAGGAGATAGGTGCTCTATGGGAGACTAACTAAATCTACCCAGAACCACCCATTGCAATGTTGTTGTCCCATCAGGTATTAGGAGCCTAACCCAAAACGCAAATGGGTGACAGGAATCGTGGGATGTCTATATATAATGCATTGTTCTTAAAGTCAAAGGTAGCCAAACTACTGGGGATGTGTTCCATAGACCTCATGTGCTCCATGAGGATATGCACCTTTAACTTTGTGAATTTAGATGCTAAAAAGTCAACCTTAATAAATTCATTTTAATTTAATGGTGTAGACATACCCAGAGTCGTCCTTATGCTTTCTAGCCCCATCACTTACTTAAATAAACATGATCATTAACATTTTGGGGAAGTCCTTGAATTTTAACTTTCCAGCACACTACACAGGCTTGGCTTCTCAACAAGAGGACAACGGTGTTGAGTTCATTGTTAGGTCAACTGAAGAAAAGGCTTTTCTGTACACTAGAGATGGAAATCTTACAATGTATTTTTTATGCTACACAGTATAGCTAGACTTGGAATGATTAGATTTTACCATTAAATACTTATAAATACTCATATACACATGAACTGATGAAAATATATTTATATTAATGATAACTGTGGCAGGGCCAGCGTGAAGGGCTCCTCAGAGGGAACCCAAACAAGCAGAAGGGCCTAGAGGGCAATCACAGGCAGCTGGGTGGGAGATGGCTCAGCCTAATTAAAGCCAGCTGGCCCCAATGACTTGGCGAATAAGAGGCCTTTAAAACCCTTCACAGTGGGAAGGGCATGGGGAGAGAGTGAGAGGTGAGCAGACAGATGCAAGGAGACAGGTGCAGTGAGAGAGAACAGGTTTGAGAGGAGCAGAGGAGAGCAGCAGGAACACCAGAGATCACAGAGGGAGAGTGGGAGCTTCTATAAGATCAAGAGTGAGGACCCGTGATTGCTATGGCCTGGAGAAGGTACCAGGGGGAATTGTCTGGGGAAGTGGCCCAGGGAGGACAGCTGCTGTGCAAAGGGCTAAGGGAGTCAGTTCCTTCCACTGGCAGCTGCACAGGGTCCCTAGGCCGGAACCCAGCATGAGTGGGCATGGGCTGGGTTCCCCCAGACCACCTCTCACCCCATCAAGGGCAACAGGGCCCTTAAATGCTCCCAATGGACTGAACAGAGGCCAGAGGCCCAGGAATAGGACTCACTTTGTCACACAACCTAAATTTACAAATAGATGAAGGGAAGAAAAATGCTGTTTCAGAACTTACTACTTCAATCCAATGATTTAGACTTTTAATTAGATTTGTTATGAGTGAACTGCAAATTAATAGTAAAACTATTTGTTAAGTTAAAGACATTTACTTCCTATATTTTGATTTGTCATTGATGATTTATGTTTTAACTATTTAACTTTGAATCCCAACATTTATGGTTATTAAATAATTTTTCTACTCTCTGCCCCTTTCTCCCCAAATTTCCCACCACTGGGAAAATTTAAAATCAACAAAAGCTGGGGTGAGGGCCTTAAATTTAGCCATCAGTATTAATTATCCATTGAAATTTTAAAAGAATAGAATTCTGCCAAGCCTAAGTATAGCCCTGATCAAACAGCCTGATAATGGGAATGACTTGGGTTTTAACACAGAGACGGACTGCTGGGGCCATTAAACTGCTTCAAAGTATATTATCAGAGCCTCAGACAATCAAAACTGGTCATATCCTCCAAAGCCTGATTACACTGATCTAATTCTCCTGCTCTTCATTATAAACTTCCATTCTTTAAATATATTCACTGTCCTCAAGATATTGGGATAAGTGGGGTTGGCCTCTATTTGTAATCATTACAGTTAAGTAATATTAAAAATTATTATTACAAGCTTTTTAAAAGACTACCAAAGAACCAAAATTAAATAATTATTTGACGTGGCTTTTAGACTAGTTTTGTACAGCTATTACAGTGGACGATAGAGGCAGGTGGAGCAAGCATACACCTTGCTGTTTCAGTGTGATGGTACCAAAGTTCTTTATAAAGGATACTCACTAGCCTAAGATGACCCTTATGCTGAAGTAACCCAGTGCATTTAGATTTCTGATCATTCTTTGCCTACTTTACATTCCTTGGCTGCTGTACAATAGCCCCATCTTGTGGTTTACTTAGCTCCATTACTTCTGGCAGAGCATACCATTAGAGAAATCAATGAACTAATGCACAGATATGTAGGATAACGATTGCTATTAAATGGATTATCATATTACATGTTGACCAGAAGGCCCTAGAGCTCAAATAGTTTGTAATAAGAAATGAATCCTTAGGTTAGTTAGCTTTTAGGGAATTTTCATATTTTTCCACTCATAATGAAAGAAGGAAATTGTATTTTAGGCAGAGATGGTTAGATTAGTATTTGAATCAAAGCATCTCAACAAGGATAATGAATGACCATGGAGACAAGATTTTCATGTGGCGATACTCCATGAAAGCAGTTTACTTTAAGGACATGTAAATCAGAGTAACTATATCAGTGTAGTTGCATCATTGTAACCCCTAATGCAGGCTGTCTGAAGCAGCACAGTTTAATCTGACAATTTACCAAAATATTTGTAAATCCCACTGTGTGCTAATATCTTGTGCCCATGTTGGGGACATATACTAGACATCGTATGTACAGCCATTAAATTTGCTTAGTGTAGATGGGTCTAAGAGCAATTATTAGGAACACTAAGGGTGCGTCTACACTAGGAACTAATGTCTAAGTTAACTTCGAAGTTAGGCACTACATTGAAGCAGCCAGCAGAGAATCTACACACATTTACCCTTACTTTGAAGTTAACTCCATGGGAGCCCAACTTCGAAGTCCTTACTCCATTCCCAGGAGTGTGCTACTACGAAGTTAACTTCGAAGTAGGGTATATGTAGACACTCAACTTCAAAGTTGCATACTTCAAAGTAAGCAACTTCAAAGTTATTTTTGTAGTGTTGACACAGCCTAAGTGGGGCACAGCTTCTCCTCTCACAGAAGTAGTAGTGAAGAAAGAAGCAACTCACTAAATAATCTGGCAATAAAGATGGGGGCCCCATACTGTGCAGTTCTATAGCACATTTCATCCAAAGATTCCTAAACTCTGCAAACCTTCAGCCTCTCAACAGCCTTGAGCAGCTGGGATCATCCTCATTTTATACACGGGGAGGCTGAGGTACACAGGAGTCACATGACTTGCCAAAGTCTGTCTGTCTGTCTCACACACACACATACAGAGTTAGTGGCACAGGCAGGAATGAAAACAGGATTGTTTGGGCTCCACTCCAAACACTCAGTGAAGCTGATTTTTGCAAGAGAGGGAAGAGTGCTAGGTACAATATATAAGAAAGTCATGAGGTTGCAAAATTGCTGCATGACAGCTAAAGCCACTGCTTGACAGGAACTTACTTCCAGATCCATCTTTGATCCTGGGCCCTTCTGAACCTGCCTCCGCAAGGATGTTGGCATTAGCATTATTTTCCATATCCATCACATCGGAAGCAGACTCGCTTTCCTCCTCAGGCTCAGGGTGGCTGAAGATCCAGTCCAGGGCACGCTCCAAATTATTATTCTGGCAGCCAAATGGCCAAAACACCAGCTATTAGTATGTTCACTGATACTGTAGTGCCCTCACAAACACTGGTCTTTTAATAAGTAGAACAAAGGCTGAAATCAAGCTATCCACACTGCCTCTATGAAAATGAGTATTCAGCCAGGACCCTGCAAGTCTCCTGACCTAGGACTATAATTGGATTCATTTAGTACTAAATGATTCACTGCAGCATTATCAGCACCATGTGGCTTGAAAGGTTCTTTGCTCAGTGTTCCACATGCTGCTGCCAATAATGATACGGTGCTGAATTACACAGGATAACAATATTAATTTAGGCACACAGGCTTTTAAAGTTGTATTTGATATAATAAATGGCTATATCAGTCCTATAAATAATCACAATGGTTTAGCTGGAGCCAGCATTAAGTATTTGGTTTCTGAAGCTATAATTTCCAGTGCACCCTCTCTCCCCTCAACCATGCTGGATAAAAATGGATAGGAATGGGATTCCGGTTCTAAAAATGGCTTAAAGTAAAGCCAGTTTAACCTTTCGATCCCTGTTAGGTCAAAATACTAGTTTACAATACACACAAAATGCATTAACAGTGACATTTGTAACTGCCCTCTTCTTAGTTTGATTGACATATCTCCTTGTTAGAATAGCATCTACCAATACTTAGGTTGGAAGCTCTCTGTGATGGGAGCAGCCTTTCAGACTGTGTTTGTACAGACGTAGCACAATGGCTTCCTAGTCTATGAACGGGAATCCTAGGAACCATGGCAATGCAAATGATAGGTAGTGGGAAGTCATACAGGAAAGGCCTGAACTCCACTGTTCTTCAACAGCTACTGCCAGCCACCCATGCATGCTATGGCACTGTGGTAGCATCCCAAAAAGTATGTAGCTTGCTCAGCTGTTCAAGAATAGAGTGAAAGGTAGTGGCCTAGTTCTATGGTTTCTTCATTCATGTCATAAATAGTGTGCAAGCAACAGAATTACATGTGAAAGGGAAACCCCCACTGCTGAGTGACTACGCTGTTTGGCACGCCCCTCCATATCACACTAGATAGGAGCCCAGCAACATCACTGGGAAGAGGCAGTACACTCCAGCTTTTGCAGTCAAAGGAGGTTTTAATACTAGTGAATAATGAAAAATGACACTGTAGATAAGAAAGAAGAACATTCCACATGGAGGTACGCTTCGGGAAGGCATGGAACAGATAAGAAGGTAAGGACTCCCCTCTCTCCAGCACCCAAAAAGAGACCTTTACTTTTTTGGGGTGAGTATCTTTTGAGGGCTACAACATTGCTATACCTGGAAAATACAGTCTGTTAGAACACAATCGTGTGCGGTGGGACTGCAACCCTTCAACAAACACACCAAAGAAAGAAATTGGTGGAACTCTCCAACCTCGGGGCACCCTGCTCCCATGCACCTAGAATTCTTCAGACAAAAATGGGAGGGAAGTTCTTCTTACCTTCCCCTTCGTGTCACATCCAACTGAACATTCATCATATACCCTTGCTTCTTACTCCTCTCGCAACCTATCTTGGGGGCCAACTTGGCCTCAGGAACCATTCTACTTGCTGTCCCACACCCACCAAGTTTTGAATCTCTTCAGGAGCATATTTCATGCATTTCCTTGAAGATGTGTGTTTTTCATTCTTTTAAAAAAAATCCAGCATTTCTCTTGACCACCCAGAAAACTCACTGTTGCTCTCAGTGCTTGAATAGCTACATTCCTCTGGAATCCCATGGAGGTGATGAGAGCTACTATCTCTTCTGGAGGCTGGTTATCTAGTCCAATAGCCCCTAGACCAGCCGCTCCAGCTGAAACAACTCCTCCATAGCCAGCTATAGCTAGTGGCTCGGCAAAATCTGGAAAAGATAAAAACTCAGTTCACTTTTTTACCCCTTTCAACACAGAAACAAACAATGAATGGAAACTCAGTAATAGGAATAATACCTGTGAAAAGTTTATTTCTGTGGGCTGAATCTGGACAGCAGGGGGAATAGGAGGCCCAAAAAAGAAGGAGATGAATATGCACACAAGAGGCATAGATAAGGATTCTTCCACACCATGCTGCCTGGAAAAGCTCAGTGCTTGCACCTCTGCAGCACAACACAGCAAGGCTACACAGTGATACATCCAGGGAACAAAGAAGCCAGGTTTATCAGGCCAGGGCCCAATATGAAAATTCAAGTGCTAGACAGCCCATACTTGGTAGATATATAGCTACATACCCAACTCCAACCCTTTGGCCAGCAGCGAGGGACTGCAGAACCTCTTTTGTTACCCAGTACCAGCTACTTTGTCACATGGGACAGGTTCTCTCTTCTGGTGCAGCATTGGTGTGCTGTGCTTTCTCTGGGCAACAGGCGCCCAGCGTGCATGCAGAGGATTGAATTCTGTGTCAGGTTTACAGCAAAGGTGTACTAATCTGACAAACACTATGGCACATTAGTTTGTGTTCTTTAGCTTTCAAAGAGATATGATAGGATAGGTTGCCCTGCAAGGTATTACTATTTAGAATGACCCAAGTAACAAGCACAGCAGAGCGAAGCCACATTCACAGTTTTGACACTACTGACCTGGCTCTTCCATGTGTGCAATGATCCAGTTGAAAGCCACTTCAGCACCCAGGTTTCCGGTATGGTATACAGCTTTCCGACATGCTTCCAAGGGAAAACCCATCTCTGCTAGCTGCATCACCGAAGATTCATCAATATCTGGAGCTACGAGAGAGGATACTCTAATAAGTAAAGTCAAAATAAGCCCATTTCTATAGTATTTGTTATTGCTTTGGATGCTACATAGTGTATCACTTGGTTTGTTTTAACACTGCAGGGAGCAATCGTCCATTCATAAAAAGCAAGTTTATACAAATCGCTATACACTCATGCCTCACTATGGCTACGTCTACACATGAAGCCTACATCGAAGTAGCTTATTTCGATGTGGCGACATCGAAATAGGCTATTTCGATGAATAACGTCTACACATCCTCCAGGGCTGGCAACGTCGATGTTCAACATCGACGTTGCGCAGCACCACATAGAAATAGGCGTTGTGAGGGAACGTCTACACGCCAAAGTAGCACACATCGAAATAAGGGTGCCAGGTACAGCTGCAGACAGGGTCACAGGGCGGACTCAACAGCAAGCCGCTCCCTTAAAGGGCCCCTCCCAGAAACAGTTGCACTAAACAACACAAGATCCACAGAGCCGACAATTGGTTGCAGACCCTGTGCATGCAGCATGGATCCCCAGCTGCCGCAGAAGCAGCCAGAAGCCCTGGGCTAAGGGCTGCTGCACACGGTGACCATAGAGCCCCGCAGGGGCTGGAGAGAGAGCGTGTCTCAACCCCTCAGCTGATGGCCGCCATGGCGGACCCCGCTATTTCGATGTTGCAGGACGCGCAACGACTACATGGTCCCTACTTCGACGTTGAACGTCGAAGTAGGGCGCTATTCCCATCCCCTCATGGGGTTAGCGGCTTCGACATCTCGCCACCTAACGTCGATGTTAACATCGAAATAGCGCCCAACACGTGTCACCGTGACGAGCGCTATTTCGAAGTTCGTGCTGCTACTTCGAAGTAGCATGCACATGTAGACATGGCTTATATGAGCACAATTGGTTCCTAACTTTCTGCTTGTAGGTGAAAACTCATAAGAGGGACACTAAATTCCTACTAAAATACTTCTAAAAGACTCTCATTGGTTCCAAGTGCTCAGAGTGGCAGCAGATGGTGCTGCTTTTGAAAGGTAAGTGAGCCTGAGTTGTGGGGGGTTAAAGGCTGGGTGCAATTTGGGGACATGAGTGGGAGGGAGGGTTAAAACATGGTGGCGGGTTGGGTCCACGCGGGGCGTGGAGGGGGGGTTCAGGCTGCTGCAAGTTGGGTCTGTGGGGCTCGTGGGGCGGGGCGGGTGTTAAACCTGCAGCGGTTCGGGTGTATGGGGCAAGTGGTGGGGGTTTAAGTTTCAGCAGTTCGGGTGAACGGGGCCAGCAGAGGGTTTAAATTTTGGCAGTTCGAGTGCACGGGGCCGGTGGTGGAAGTTAAGTTTCAGCAGTTCAGGTGCATGGGGTTAGCAGGGAGTTTACATTTCAACGGTTCGGGTGCGCGGGGGTGGCAGAGGTTTAAATTTCGCCAGTTCAGGAGTGCAGGGCTGGCGGGGGCTTTAAGTTTCAGTGGTTCGCGTGCGGGGGAGTGGCAGGGGGTTGAGGTTTTGTGTCTGCAGGGCGGTCAGGCTGCAGCGGGTTGGAGACGTAGGGAGGAAGTAAGTCTCATATTAGCAGGGGGAGTTCACTTGTTGAGTGAACTAGGGGAGGTATGTGTGTCCCTTGTTTAAGCAAGTACTCATAAATTAAAACAAAAAAGGCAGTAAAGTAGCACTTTAAGGACTAACTAAATAATTTATTATGTGAGCTTTTGTGGGGCAGACCCACTTCTTCTACCAGTACCAGCTACTTTGTCACATGGGACAGGTTCTCTCTTCTGGTGCAGCACTGGTGTGCTGTGCTTTCTCTGGGCAGCAGGAGCCCAGTGTGCATGCAGAGGATTGAATTCTGTGTCAGGTTGACAGCAAAGGTGTACTAATCTGACAAACACTATGGCACATTAGGATAATGACCAGTTTGTCTTCAGAAATCTTCAGAAGTGGGTCTGTCCCACAAAAGCTCACCTAATAAATTATTTAGTTAGTCTTTAAAGTGCTACTTTACTGCCTTTTTTGTTTTGATAGTATATAGACTAGCATGGCTTTCTCTCTGTTACTACTTGTAAATAAAGTACTCATTTAATGAGGGATGAGTGTAATGGCAATTACAGGTCACACCTCCCTCCCGAGTGGTCCTGGACCACAGGAGATTAATGCTCCCTTCCAGGCCTCCGGCCCACTCTCAGTTGCCAGATCTGGTCACCGCCTCAGCCCCTTAGCCACCATTAGCCTCCCACTCCCCAGCAGCAGCTCCCTTTACCCAAGCTGAGGCTCACTGACCCCTGCCCAGTTCTCCCACCACATGACTACCAGCTGGCCCCTGCTCTCGGCTGCTGGGACTTTTCCTTTGCCTCCCTCCATCCCCCATCAGCGGGCCTGACCCTAAGTAATTTGCAAAGTGCTTTACAGGCAACATTTATATGAAACAATTCACCCACCAGGGACTTGGAGATTTTCAGCCTTTAAGAGTACTAGATTTGTCACTGTTGGTGCATGAACAGTGAATTTTGTAGTGCTGCCATTTCTGACATTGTAGAGCATGAGTAGCTTGTCTGCAGCAGTGACACTTAGTGAAGACATTTCAATATTCTTAATACT
Organism: Carettochelys insculpta; assembly: GCF_033958435.1. Classification (NCBI taxonomy): domain Eukaryota; kingdom Metazoa; phylum Chordata; order Testudines; family Carettochelyidae; genus Carettochelys; species Carettochelys insculpta. The sequence continues at coordinate 42,951,417 of NC_134146.1, read as the reverse complement.
CTCATCCTCTCTGACAGTAATTGCTATTACAAGCAGCACCCGTGACATTCTGTTCCAAAATCATTCTGTTTGTCATGCTGTCTGCCCAGTGAGACGTTGGCTAACATCCTCCAGACCAGCAAATTATAAAAGACACCTGATAGGATCAATCTGGCCCCCTCTGAGGACTGCAGCAAAACTCCCACCAATGTCAATAAGATAATCACTTTGTTCAGAGTTTCTTCAAGACCTCCTATTTCACTTAAGCTCAGGGACATAAGTCACAGGGACAACTTTATGCAAACACTCTACATGTATGTGATTTCATCATATCACTTCTGTTCTGTAGCTACTTTTCAAATATAAATATAATACATTTCTCTTTGGAGGTAGCATTGCACTTTAACAGATACTCACAGAACGACACTATGATATGGAGGCTAAAGAGAATCCCTGCAGAAATGTTCCTACTAAGCATCACTATTGTTAGTATCCCTCAGGAAGCTAACGCTTGGATATGTGATCTAACAGCAGGCCAGAGTTGCCATCCACATTACACTGCAGTTTTTAGCTCAAGCAGAGCTAGCGTGGATGTATCTATATGGACTAGAACTCAGATCAGACCTCCCAGCTCATATAAGCTGCGTCTACACATGCACGCTACTTCGAAGTAGCGGCACCAACTTCGAAATAGCGCCCGTCGCGTCTACACGCGTCGGGCGCTACTTCGAAGTTAACTTCGACGTTAGGCGGTGAGACGTCGAAGTCGCTAACCTCATGAGGAGATAGGAATAGCACCCTACTTCGACGTTCAACGTCGAAGTAGGGACCGTGTAGACGATCCGTGTCCTGCAACGTCGAAATTGCTGGGTCCTCCATGGCGGCCATCAGCTGGGGGGTTGAGAGATGCTCTCTCTCCAGCCCCTGCGGGGCTCTATGGTCACCATGGGCAGCAGCCCTTAGCCCAGGGCTTCTGGCTGCTTCTGCGGCAGCTGGGGATCTATGCTGCAGGCACAGGGTCTGCAACCAGTTGTCAGCTCTGTGTATCTTGTGTTGTTTAGTGCAACTGTGTCTGGGAGGGGCCCTTTAAGGGAGCGGCTTGCTGTTGAGTCCGCCCTGTGACCCTGTCTGCAGCTGTGCCTGGCATCCCTATTTCGATGTGTGCTACTTTGACGTGTAGACGTTCCCTCGCTGCGCCTATTTCGATGTTGGGCTGAGCAACGTCGAAGTTGAACATCGACGTTGCTGGCCCTGGAGGACGTGTAGACGTTATTAATCGAAATAGACTATTTCGATGTTGGCTGCACGTGTAGACGTAGCCATATAGGTGTATCCTCAATGTTACAGAGTGAGCCAAGGTGTTCGGCCAGTTACGATAATTTTTAAGGTCCCATCATGGCCTATAAATGTCAAATGTGATCTAGCAGGATCAGTGCCAATAAGCACCACAATTCTCTTTCCCATTTGCAGTTTAGATGAATCCTGCACGGGCTATATCAATGTTTAATGAATACCAAATGACATCTCTCTGCAAAACATACCGAAAACCTGCTAAGTTGAGGCCTTATCCATTGACTTTAGCAGAAAGTCTTTCCATGACCTTCAACGCACTTTGGATCAGGCACCTCATAGATTTTAAAAATTGAGTTTTTAAGTCTAAAACTATCCTAGATAGCTACCGATAAAAAATCATGTATATAATTTCAGCGCACCTCTTCCAATTTAATTAATGATTTAAGCTGAAAAATGACAACAACTCAAATATCTTACACCAAGATTCTGTCAAAAATGAATACATTCCAAATTATAAAAATCAGACTTTACACCAGCAATGACTATAGCTTCAGCGGCTGTTCATGTGTTGGGCATCATGCTGCTATTACGAGTCCTTCAGGAACAGAATGTGCGCAAGCCAACACTGGAAGAAGCACAATGCTGCAATTTTAGTAAATGAACGTACAGAAAAGTGCCATGCATATTTATGTAGCCAGCGCTACCATACATTGAACTATAGCACGTAGATGAGTTTGAACAGCCAAAATGTTAGCACAATGTGCTGCGGAGAAAAGTAAGATACATACGCTCCAAGAAATGGTTCATCCTGCGATCTGGAAATTGAGGCAGAAAAAATAAGGACAAGAAGTGAGTTTGCATGACATTCAATGAAGCTCTACACTGGCAAGAAAAAAAGGGCTCATTTTGTTGGTAATAAAAATCACTGGAGCCTTCAGGGCAGCAGGCACCGTGCTGTCAGAAGGTCACAAAGATAATCTGATGCTTAATAAAGTACAGAATCACTGACGTTGTAATCCAGCAATAAACAGGATAATTACTGGACTATGCCCATTTAAATATGGAAGGCCAGGATGCTGTGAATGTCACATCACCAAATGGAATTGATTCTTTCCCCAAAATACAGTAAACTCTTTCATATCCAGCAGTCCTGGGACCAGGAGCTTGTCAGATATTCCAATATGCTCTGGGCAGGGCGCCATGCAGTGCGAGGATCCTATCTGGACAGATTGCACTGCCACACTGCAAGACACTCTAGGTGGGGCCCTCTGCCAAGTGCTCTGCACCAGGTTCTCTGTCACATGGGGAGCCACTCTGGGTGACTTGCGCAAGCTGCAAGCTGCTCTGGACAGTGGCACTGTGCCGCACAGGGAGCCACTCTGCCCAGTTCATGTGTGGCTGTGCTGTGCGCTGCTCTGGGCAGGGCGCCATATCGCGCAGTGAGCTACTGTGTGTGGCAGGCACTGGGAGGGAGAGCAGAGGAGCTGTTGGATGCTCATACATGGGCTGGAATGCTGGTTAATTGAGAACTCTGGTTATTTGCACACCGATTAAAACAGAGTTTACTGTATAAGACACCCAGACATTACTGCATGGGCATGGTTAGCGGATTCTTTATGTATAGCCAGAGGCTGGAAGAGAAAGGGCAGAAGACTAACAAGATAAGGTAGTGGACACACTGAGAAGTTCTACTTGTGTTGAAGTCAGAAGTGATTAACAATTCCTATTTCAGCACCTACTCCTTTTTTGGACATAGCCACAAGTGTAGTAACCCTTATCCCTCTCATAGCTCTCTTCAAAGCCCATTTGTTCTTTGATGCTTATTTGACAACGCACCTTAGACAACACACTGGTGATAGAACTACATGTTTCACACACACACACACTGACCAGTGGATTGCAGCTACAAGAAACTGGCCAAATAGTGATAGCTGGATAGAGGGGTTAGTCAGGTATACCTGAGGTGCATATTACATATAGAAAGGCATGTACAAACTAGCCATAATAAGACTGAGAGAGCCCCTCTTCCAGCAATTTTGGCAAGTTGCTTATTTCATTAGAATGCAATGTTTCTTGTAGCTGAATCTGTAAGTGGACCTCCTAGAAAGAGGCCATGAAGCAGGGAGACCATCGATGAAGTGAGGCAGCAGAAGCTGCCAGTTTTATTTTCACTTATAAAAGGTAAGCTTCCTAATTAAGCCTTTACCATGCACATTTCAAGGAGGCCCAGAAAGCCATAGTAAACCATGGGGAATAGTCTGGAAAGGAGAAACAAAATTGAAATCACTGTCAGTCTGTGTATTCCTGTAGCTCCTACTCTGACAATTAAATACAGTTTAGAGATTGGAGTAGTTCTATATTTGGAAAGCTCACTGCAGCAACAGCACTATTAGGATCCATGTAAATAAAGGAATCAATCCAGTAATGTGAGTAGTATCCTCCCTTTTAGTACACATTAAATATTTAAAAGACCAAAACACAAGTCATCATAAAGCAAATGTCAATAATCTGTGTCTAAGGTCACAGGATAATGAAGTGAATTTACTAGCTATACAACATTTCACTGTCAGGATGAAGTGGGGTGAAAGCATGCTCTAGTATTGCTTTTACTGGACTGACTTGATCTAGATGTAAATCATTTAAAAAAAATCACTTTGTGTTAAAAATCTGTAGCAGTGTCTAACAGTGTTTCCTGTAAGCTGACCACTTGGGCGGCCACCCAGGAGAGATTCAGGTGCTGTCCAGCTGATTAGCAGAGTGCCTACAGCCTGCAGCACGTTTCTCCTGGTGGTGCACATCCATGCATGCCTTTTTGCACATAATAAAATGTATTCTGCCCATGTATGAAAAAAATTAGGGAGAACACTGGTGTTAAGTACAACTGAGTCTTAACCTGTGACTGCGTCTCCTTGGTGTACTGCAATACAAATAATAAACAGTAATTCTTGTTCTTTACAAAGAGCAGATGGCAGACTTTCAGACACTTTATGGAGGGACACTGAGTGTCATCTTTCAGGGTTTAGAAAGAAGGTCAGATTAGTTTTTCACAATGCTCCCTTCTAGTCTTGGAATCTGTTAATCTACATAGCCTTTTTGCGTTAAACACAGTTGTACTGTCAACTAACGAACATGGTGTAAAGAAGTGCACTGTTTCCCTTCAAGTACACCACTAACATTTGGTCAAATACAAGCTATCAGAGCATGCTGGGACTGGATAAGATGATGCCAAGACAACAACCTTATTGTTTGACTTTGGCCTGCTGTGGGCAAAGATCTGGCCTTGTGCACCAGAGAGCAAACAGATGATGATGATGATGATGATCCAGCCACAGCCATAAGAACATAAGAATAGCCATACTGCATCAGTGGCCAATATCAGACGCCCCAGAGGGAGTGAACCGAACAGTAATCCTGCCATCCACCTCCAGCCTCTGACAAATGGAGCCTAGGGACACCATTCTTTACCCATCCTGGCTAATAGCCATTAATGGACCTAACCTCCATGAATTTATCTAGCCTTTTTTAAAGCCTTTTATAGTCTTTTATAGTCTTCACAGCCTCCTCTGACAAGGAGTTCCACATTTTGACTATGTGCTGTGTGAAGAATTTCCTTTTATTTGTTTTAAACCTGCTGCCCATTAACTTTATTTGGTGTCCCCTAGTTCTTATATTATGGGAACAAGTACATAAGTTTTCCTTGTTCACTTTCTCCACACCACTCATAATTTTATATACCTCTTTCAAATCCCTGCTTAGTCGCCTCTTTTCTAAAATGAAAAGTCCTAGTCTCTTTAATCTCTCCTCATAGGGGACCTGTTCCAAACCCACAATCATTTTAGTTGCCCTTTTCTGAACCTTTTCTAATGCCAATATATATATATATTTTTTTTTGAGATGAGGTGACAACATCTGTATGCAGTATTCAAGATGTGGGCATACCATGGTTTTATATAAGGGCAATAAAATATTCTGTCTTATTCTCTACCCCTTTCTTAATGACTCCTGACATCCTGTTTGCTTTTTGACTGCTGCTGCACACTGCATGGATGTTTTCAGAGAAGTATCCATGATGACTCCAAGATCTCTTTCCTGATTAGCTGTCGCTAAATTAGCCCCCATCATATAGTATGTATATTTGGGGTTATTTTTTCCAGTGTGCATTACTTTACATTTATCTGCATTTAATTTCATTGGCCATTTTGTTGCCCAGTCACTCAGTTTTGTGAGATTCTTTTGAAGTTCTTCACAGTCTGCTGTGGTCTTAACTATCCAAGGTTGATTTATCACTGGGTTTTATATGGCAGTTAGCCCTGCTAAAAAGCAAGAAATGACTGAGTTAAACTTCTGGTCTACTTTTGGTACCCACCACTGGTTCTATAGTAAGCATGTAAGCCAAAATTATATTCCTGTAGGCTAAAATGAGTAAATATGATGACTTTATGAGGCTAAATGGACCTACACGCACAGGCTGATTCTGGCCCTCTGTGTCTACTATGCACCACTACATTTGAGCTCTTCAGACCAGAGACCATCTTTTCATTTTGCATGTGTATAATGGGGCAAAACAAACAACACCAACACTATTAATGAGGGGTATTAGGAACTAAGTGCTCTCTGGGAAATGCCACCAAAAGTCCTAGACTTCAGCCTGTCAGACTTTCCTAGAAGTCCTTAAGTTCTTGACGGATGTGAAAGATCTAGAGGGAATGAGAACACAAGCTGGCAAAAGGCTGGAGTGAGCAAAAGGGGGAATTAAAATATGTTACTCTCTTACACAGAACAGTGAGAATTCCTTATACCATCAACAAGAATAAGTTTATGCAAGGCTTCTTCAGGGGTGCAACAGCAACATCCATTGTCTCTTTTTCGACCAAGAGGAGCTCTGGATGCTCAGCACCTCTGAAAATAAGTCAGGCCAGCAATGCTTTATTACTGATCTATCCTGAGCCTATCCACACCCTGTATTCATTATGGAGACATGATTCTGTGCCTGCGCTGTTGAAGCACGGCAGTTAAAAAGAGGTTTCAGGTGAACCAGCACAGAAGTGAAGAAAAGGAGACTAACTATCCAGGTAGAATCAAGCTTGGTGGAAGGAGAGATCCTGGAAGTTGAGGACAGTACCTTTGGGGTCATCAGGAATGATAATGGGTGGAACAATGTCAGGAAGTTCCTCTTCTCCTGGTTGTAGTCCTGTGGCACGGAGGTGATTGATATCTAGTAGGTCTGGCATGTCCACAGAAACATCTGCAAACCCAGAGAGGAAAAGATTATTGATGTATTCTAGAACATGAACACTATATTGTAATGTACATGCTCTAGTGAGGGAACTCAATACACACACTGCAAATATGGCCATCATTCTCTGCCTTTAAACTTTTAGTCAGATTCAACAATGAGAACTTCAGGACACTTTTTAAAGGACACTTTTCCAATGAAAAGTGGTTGTACAAAATTGGCTTCTTATTCCCCAGATCTATGGATCTGGTCTGGTCCTTTACAAAGAGAGGAGTCCACTGGATTTTATTACAAACTCAACACTCAGCAACATACACAAGCCTTCCAAGAGAAGCCACAACAAATTAGGAGGTGGAAAAAACGTAAGATACATACCAAGCTTTTGGGGTATCCAGTCAAGGCCAAAGGTGAACTTCTTTATCTGTACTACCAAATACTCGGGAAATGAAGCAAAGCGAGATGTTCTGGGAAACGCATAAAAGCCATATCAATAAAACAGAGCAACAGGATAACAGAATGCAGAATGCAATATCTATGCCACCTGAACAGGAAAAATTTCGCACCTGCAGTTTACATTGCAATTAAACACCCATGGCTGGCCCATTTCAGCTGACTCGGGCTCATATGGCTTATGCGAAATGGCTGTTCAACTGTGGTGTAAACTTTCGGGCTCAGGCTAGAGCCTGAGCTCTGAGACCGGAGCCCAACCACTGGGAACTGCTCTGTTGTGGGGATAAATTTTTGTAAATTGTGTGGGAATTCACCCAAGTAGTTCCCAATAATAATATGCATCATGTAGCTGCAGGCTTAAGGCATTAGGTTGAAAATATATGTCACCTGGGAGATAAAGAGGACTGTGTGAGGATGGATGGATGACATCTTTTTACAAAAAGAATAATTGGCTATTAGATAATCTACCTATGAGCACCAAAAGACCCCAAAACAGTAAATGAGATCAACAGATGAAAAAGGACTACAGAAAACCATACTATTTTTGCAACAATTTAATGTACCAGAAAAAAGAAAAAATGCATGTTTTCCTTAATTTAACAATTAAACATTAAATGGTTAATATCCTTTACTGTGTTGAGGTATGCTCACAGTTAATGTATGAAACACTTGTGGTTTTTCCCTCCAACTGTATTTGTCTGCCCGTTTGCTCTATGGTGCAGTCAGTGAAACTGTACACTAAAGAGTATAAATTGCTGGCACTGCTAAAAACAGAAGGCAGTCTACCAAAAGAGACCAGTTGCTTGGCCCAGTTCTTACCAACTCCTCACTATTTCTGAAGGCACACTTGTACACATTACTGCGCTTCTGTAATAAGCCAGCTATTCTCCACTTTTTCTTGGTATAAAGCTATGCCCCCAGTAGCTGCACTCTTCCTCTCCCTCCTCTTTGACCTCTCAATATATCCTATCAACTCCTTTTTATTACATCTTTAGACTGACTTTGGACTATATACTGCCTGGGGGGCAGATTCCTCCTCATTATATTTACTTGTAAATCACCATGCAAAGTGGCACCCTCTAAGTTACAATAATGTGGTATTACAAATGCATCCTGATAACTATATTGGGGTATTTTGGCCAAAACTCAGACATATAGATGAGAAATCAAATTTTGTGTGCTGCCCTTTCTGCAATTTGAAATCTTCATCCCTACAGCCTGGGTAAGGAAGAAGTTATACCTCCATTTACTTCACCCTCTTCTGTCTAGGGGTTGCATGTGGTGCTTTGGAGCATCTTCAGACAAAGCTGGACAACAACAGACAAGGGATGGAGATCCAAACCTGCTCTCTCATATGGCAACAAAGATCTCTACCATCTGCTACTGCATGGGACCCAGGATAAAGGCGGGCAGAAACTTATGAAGAAACTGTATGTTACACTCTCTGTAACCATCCACAAAGCTACTTCATGATCTAACACCAAATGTCTCCTTAAAACTCTCCCTTCTTACAATGCTGACAGAAACTTGATAACAGTTAGGATGCTGGTATGATGACATCCTTCCCTAACACCAATATTATCTCATTATTTCCTTGTATTCCCTCATCAGTCTGTCAGCATTCATCCGTTGTCTATGCTAGATTGTAATCAACTTGGTGCAAGGAGTGGTTTTGTTATTTGTAAGCACCAAGCAGTGTGGTGTTCTCCCCATACCTAGGGCTCCTCAGCATTGTTTTCTGTAAGCTGAGCACTTGGGTAGTTGCCCAGCAGAGATTCAGGGGCTGCTCAGCGGATGTGTTTCTATTGGTGGTGCACATCTCCACATGCCATGGTTCACCTAACAAAATTTATTCTGCCCAGAGATAGAAAAAATAGAGGGAACCTCCTGTTCTTCTGTGATATTGTAATACAAGTAAATACCCACCACCTCCAAGCTCTGCTATAAACATCATTGCTGAAGTTCAACACAAAGACTTACTACAAGCTTTCAAAAGGTGAACTGCATTTTTCATCGAGCGAGAGCTGTACTAATCAGCATCTTTTACATTTGTGAGCCTCCTCACCAATCCTGATCCACAACTGCCTCTGTACCACTGTCTGTTTCTTGCTGTATCATAGCCAAGTGGCAAAGTCATTTTTATGATGAACACGTTGTACTTTTGATATGGAACCACACACTTACTTAACTCCTGCAGATTTTGCTTGGAGGGCACTGCTCCAGAAGTCTTCTACATTTTCCGGTTCAGAAAAGGCCTGCAGACACGCACTAAATGGAATCTTGGCACGGACAAGCTCGGGCGGAGGTCTCCTAGCGGCTTCTGCTTCTCTCCTTTTTAGTTCATAGGCTATTAATTCATCTGATCACAAACAGACACAACTCTGAGAGCTACGTGAACGATGCATCTGCCACAGTATTTTTCACTGCAGTCTTAATTCTTACTTCCAGCTTTTGAAATATATAACTCCATTTTTTTTGTGTGTGGGTTGGGGGGGAGGGAGCTTTTGTATGGGTCTAAATATGTCCAGGAGACATCAAACCCATGTCTGCACCATGTTTTAAACACATTTTTGGTTAGCAGGGATCAGATCACATGGAGGAGAGAGCAGTATGAACACTTGGGAACAAGAGATTAACTTCTTTGTAGAGGTTGTATTTTCCTCGTCTGGCACCCTTGGGAGCTGAGTGATCCTGAACAAGGGGATTTGCAGGATGAGGGGAGGTCAGACCTCCTGGCTGCCCTGCAGGGGGGAGGAGAGGCCGCCAGCCTACTGGTTGGGCTCCTCTCCTGGCTGCTTCAGGCTTCCTGCCCCCAGGCTGCCGGTGGGGGCGAGGATGGAAGGAGAGCTCCACTCCTGCAGGGCTCCCCTGCAGAGCTGCCAGGCTCCCTACTGCTGTGGGGCAGCTGGCAGGTCTCTGTGCCCCAGCCAGGCTCCCTGCTGGTTTTCTGCCACGGAGCTCCTGCCTGGATTCCCGACTGGGGCTGGGTTCCCCACAGTGGGGCTTCCCAACCCCAGCCAGTCTCCCGCTAATGGAACTCCCCAACCCGACTCCGTGCCCTGGGGCTCCCCAGAGCAGGCTGCCAGTGGGGCTCCCTGCCACCACTAGGGCTCATCTGCAGCCCAGCAGCTGGAGCTCTCTCATCCAGGTGCTCTCTGATCCCGCAACATCTGTGGTCCTGCTGGATAAAGGATGTTGCTGGATGAGAGAGTTTCAATCTATAGCAGGTTTTTTATTTCTGTATAACTAGCTATGCCTCTTTGCCAACGTCATCAACTCAATCTGACTTTGAAACTCAGTGCTGGTCTATTCCTCCTTTGCACTTTCTTGACCAGTCACAGTAATTTACTGGGCAGGTCTATAGTGCTTACCTTACCAGAAATTATTAAAACTAAATGCTCCAGAGCTTTGAACACCTCAAAATAAAATCCAGGTTTTTCACATAACATACTTACTGCTGGAACAGATTACCAAGAAAAGTGGTAAATCCTCTGTTGGAGTCTTCAAATCAAGACTGGATGTTTCTCTAAAACACATGGTTTAAATCAGCCATACGGGCTCCAGGCAGGAACCACTGACTGAAATTTTATGGCCCTGCTATGCAGGAGGACAAACCATGTTTTCAAATAGTCTCTAATGATCTTAAAATGCATTAAATCACGATGTGAAGGAAGCAGTGAAGAGCATAACCAAGGACAATTCACTGACCACAATGTGGTCTCTCTTTGAGTCCTTCCACTTCACAGAAACTTGGTGGGATAATACACATGATTGGAATATTGGTATAGAAGGGTACAACATAGGAAGGATAGGCATGGTGTAATGGGAGGAGGTGTTGCCTTATATATCAAAAATGTGCACACCTGAACTGAGGTGGAGCTGGATGCAGGACACAGGTATGTTGAAAGTCTCTCAGTTAAGTTAAAAGGGGTAAAAACCAAGGGTGATGTCATGATAATGGTCTACTACAGACCACCTAGCCAGGTAGAAGAGTTGGAATAAACTTCCCCTAAACAATTAATAAAATTATCCAAAACACAGGACTTGGTGGTGATGGGGGACTTCAACTATCCAGACATATGTTGGGAAACTAACACAGCGAGGCACAGAATATCCAGGAAGTTTTTGGACTGCATGGATGACAATTTTTTATTTCAGAAGGCGGAAAAACCTACTGGGAGAAAGCAGTTCTAGATTTGATTTTAATGAATAGGGAGAAACTCATTGAGAATTTGAAAGTGGAAGGTAGCTTGGGAGAAAGTGACCATGATATCACAGAGCTCAGGATTCCATGCAATAGTGAAAGGGAGAACAGCAAAATAGACACAATGGATTTCAGGAAAGCAAATTTTGGCAAACTCAGAGAGCTGGTACATAAGGTCCCATGGGAAGCAAGATTAAGAGAAAAAACAACTGAGGAGAGCTGGCAATTTACATGCCCTCCTTCAAATTCACCTCTAGCTTGATCAGGCCTGCCTTAGGCCCTGCCTCTTCCATGGCATGGTGATGGACTGCCCTCTCACCTTCCCTCAGTGCCCACCAGTGGCTGTCGGCCCCACTGAGTGTGGTGCCAACAAAACCCAGTCTGTTGGTCTATCTTGACAGGAGACAAGCTGCAACCATTCCTCTTCCCTACTCCCTCCTTCCCCACCTAATTAAAATCTAGGAAACAAAAAAGGAACCCTGCGAACACATGGAACTGAAAAAGCTGTGCCTTTTGCTTGTACGTTGCAGCCTATGCGACCCTTTTGCTGTTCGTGTCTTTAGATTGTAATTCCTTCAGAGCAAAGATGGTATGCTTCTATAGCTGCACACTGACTGGCACAACAGGGCCCTGAACCCAACTGAGGCGCTCCCGTAAATATTGACTATTAAGAATCATCAATGTGACTGTGCAGATAACTCACACATGTAAGTTATGTTGCAAGAGGAAAATTGGGGTTCACATTTTCAAAGCTGCTTTGTAACTAATGTGCCACACAAGCCTTTAAAAATGTAAGTTTTGTCTTCTATTGGTTCTTTATAAGCAATTCTGTTGTTCTTTTAGATACCAGTCGACTGGATTCCTCTGTTTCCTGAGAGATGTAAGCAGAATGCTAGGGCTATATGTCTCTGAAGGAAACATAATAAACCCTACTGAAAAGTTGTCCCACCTAACTGCAGAATTGGACCTAAGAAAGTCCCAGGTAAAAAGAGAAGATTCTCACTGAACACAGAGCTGTTGTAGGAATATTTAATATATTGAGCAGTAGATCTGTGCAGAAAAGGTCATTGGGTCAGCAATATGTTTTAAACATTAGGCTCATATCAGCCTCACTTAAGGAAAGCCCCCACTCCTGCGTCTGTTACAACTATGCAAGGAAACTCAACCCTCTAATGTTGCCAAGACATGGGATATTTCTCACAAGGAGTCATGTGGCACTGGAAATCTGCATTATGGATTGTCATTAGGAAATCCAGCCCTCTGGGATGTACAGAATCACAAGTTCAATTTTGTCTCCTAACATTCATCAGTCTCTTTTTCTCTAGAAAAGAACTAAAGAGGTCATAGATTCATATATTTTAAAATCCAGAGGGACCATTACGCTCATCTAATCTGATCTCCTGCAAAACACAGGCCACAGATTCACACTCATTGATTTCAGTATCACACAGTGGCTCAAAAAAAGCATGTCTGTTAGAAGATAGCCAAGCTCCATGTGACAAAGAATGTATCACCTCCTAAAATAATCTGTTCCAATGGTTACTTTCTCTTACTATTACAAAATTTACATTTTATCTGGCTAGGTGGCAGATTAAAGCAGGACTGAACACAGCAAAATGAGCCAAGCATGCCAGAGAATACGAGAATAAAAGAAAGAGGACATACTAGGTCAGACTGATGGTTCATCTTGCCCAGGTTCCTATCTCTGACCCATACCAGAGCTTTAAGGAGTGAACAGAACAGAAAAATTATGGAGTGATACACTCCCGACATCTGGTAGTCAGAAATGTGAGTATCTCTGAGCATGGGGCAGTGTCCCTGACCACTGTGGTTAACCACCATTGATGAACCTCTCCGCCATGAAATTATTCAGTCATTTTTTTGACCCCAGTTATATTTCTGGCTATCACAGCATCCCATGGTAGGGAGTTCTACAGGTTAAATGTGCATTGCCTGAAAAAGTACTTCCTCTTCTTTACATTAAATCCACTACCTATTAATTTCATCAGGTGACCTCTGTTTTTTGGAGGGTTTTTTGTATTGTGTGAAAGCATAAATGCTTCTCTATTCGCTCTTTTCAAATGATTTCTGATTTTATAGACCTCCTCTATTATAGCTAACCTTGATCGTCCCTTTTCTAAGACAACCTGCCTTAATCTTGGTAGTCTCTCCACAAATATAAGCCATTCCATATTCATTAATCATCTTTGTTTTACTTCTCTGAAACTATTCCATTTCTAGTATATCTTTTTTAAGATGCGGTGACCACAACTACATGCAATATTCAAGGTTTGGGCATATCATGTGACTCTATATATGTCATTATGACATTTTCAGTCTTATTTTCTACCTCCTTCATAATAGTTTCCAACAGACTCTTACATTTTTGACTGCCAGTGCACATTGAGGAGATGTTTTCAGAGAACTATCTATGATGATGCCAAGATCTCTTCTACCCCTTTTCCAGATCATTTATGAATATGTTGAATTGTACCGGTCCTAGTACAGATCCTTGGGAGACCATGCTGTTTACCCTTTTCTACTGTGGAAAATGGCCATTTATTCCCTTTCATTGTTTCCTATCTTTTAACCAGTTACTAATCAATGAGAGGACCTTCACTCATACCCTATAGCGACTTAATTTTTTAAAGAATCTTTTATACGGGACCATCTCAAAGATGAGTCCTCTTCATTTTGACTTTACCTTTGTTCGTTGCTGCCTCCATGGCCACAGGTAACTGCATGAGATAGTCCACCCTCTCTGTATATCGGACTTTCCGAGACTGGCAGCACTGTGTGCGTTCTTCCACCAGGAACCGGAAAACATCGCTAGGGTTCTCTGTACCAATGCAGTTTCTCTAAAAGGAAGATCAGACTTGATCACTTGAGTAATAATACAAACCCTGGAGTATACAAAGTACTTTACAGACATCAAGGCACCACGACTGCCCCAAGGACCACATGTTAATTGATCCTGAGAGACCCATACAAGAGCCTGGAATTTGCCACTGACACCTCTGAGAGAAAGTAACTGTGTAACTTGCAGAATAGGGGCCTTGACACCGATATGATACATGGAGGGAAAAGAACAACAGGGAGCAAGAAGAAGGCAGGTCACAGTAAAAGTGTTGGGTAGTATGTGCCAGAATCCTTTCAGCAATCAGATTATTACTGTTATGCTCTGAGAACTGCATTGAAAGAGAACAAGCAAATTTTAGTTAATTATCCAGCTGGAAAGCTACTCAAATATTACACCTTCTCTTTATTATGTATGTTAATATCTGTTATCAGGCACTCGCAGAACAATATCTACTAACCACCCCCATAATCAGTGCACATGGTTTGGGACAAGGAACATTATGAACGCAGACCTGAATAACTTCACACAGAGCGTAACACATGAACAAACACCCTTAATCCTGGGGGCGGGGAGAGGGAGTATGCTTTAAATTGTATGCTTTAAATTGTAAGTGGTTGTCTCCTCTGTAAATTTCCATTTCAATGCTTTAAAGGAAGTATTAGCATTCACAGCGTTAACTCCTTTGCACTGCATCACTAAGCTGCAGCTTAATGGAAATAACATTTCATACCACAGACACTTTGTTTTCAGTTGGGAACCTATCTTCCCCATAATGATCCCATAACATACAGCTGAGATTTGTAAGGGACCTCAACTCAATGATTTATCTGCTCCACCACAGGATATAAATATGTGGAATAATAATAACAACAATACCTGCTCCATTTAACATTCACGGCCTTTGTAATTATAAATATATGGACAATTTGTAATTGTATACCAGGTAGATTTTGAAAGAGACAATCATATTTTCTTATATAGCACTTGTAGCTTGTTTAACGATTCTCAAATGATACCAGCTAAACAACACTGGTTTAGAAACTGATTTAGTTAGATCAGTGTAATTCTCATGTAACCAAACTCTTAAAGCGTTTATATATATAAAAAAAAAAGATGACATCATGTACTGTCCCTTTTCTCATCTCCTGACACATCACACAGAGATAAATAAAGAGAAGAAATAGTGAACACTGGCTCACCTCTACTAAGTTTATAAGGTGCAGGAAAAACTCCTGTGCATCTTGCTGTCTGTTGGAGGAAAACTCTGGGTGCCCTTTACTTACAAAGGCCTTAAACATTCGAGGAGAAATTCCATTGTGTTGAGGCTACAAACAAGTGAAGAGAGAAATATTTTTGAAAAGTGCTCTGTGCGTGTTTGTCCAAACTGCACATTAGCTCATAGCTTAAAAGTTAGATTTCATGATTAAAATGACACAGGAAATGAAGCCATGCCATGAAAAGCAATTCACTATCCACTGCCTAAAAGCCTTGTAGATGAAGCATTTGGACTAACCTACAATGATTCATATTCTTTCAAGGGTATAGGGCAAATGCACCTATACTTAGATCACTGAAAACTAGGAAACAAAGAACTATACTGTACATCAGCCACCCCTCACCTCTATCCCCCAGAGCTGGCAAGAGCTCCTGTAATTATATTTCAGCCTAGGCTGCTCTGCAATAAAAAGGCGTGATAAAATAATTAAGTAAATGTGCCATTTTATGTGTTGTGACTGACAAACTCTTTCACCAACCAGCTGCACAGTTGATGTGGTGAGTCCTTAAACTAGTACTTACATTAGACAGCACACAATATGACAGAAGCAAGTGCGGGTGCTGTTCCAGAGGGAATCCTTATGACCAGGGTCCGAAAGTGGTTAACAAGTGGCAACACAGGTGGTGATGTTTGCAGATCAGGCCAAGGATAGGCCTGATGCTGCTGGCTGGTGTTCATTAAGCCTGCCTGAAATGCGACTTCACCTTAGCGAGAACGTGGTCTGATCATTTCTCCTGAAGCCCAAGTGTGCTCTGTCCCTGCAGAACTCCACATCCACTGGAAAGGAAGAGTGCTAAGATGTCTGAGAGAGGCCCCAGTTTGCCCTTGACAAAGACAGCAGTGTAAAGCACACAGGCGGAGGCTGCTGCAAACCTTAATTCCGTAATTCCTCATTCTCAGAGGTTTAAGCACAGAAGCCTTCTGCGTTCTGAAAGGGTATGCAGTACTTGCCAGTCAACCCTAACTCTATGCTAAAGTTTTTGGAGAGTGAATTTTCTTTTATTGTCTTTGAGGAAGTGGTGATATTTTGAGGAAATGATAATAAGGAACAGTGCACGAGTGGGGAGCACCTGTGGGAAATTCACAAGGAAGCTTCCTCTCTACCACTTAACCACAACTACTAGATTGAGCCCCCATGAGGCACAGTCCTTTTCCAGACAATCCAAGCAAGCATGTGCACTTTAAAGCACTTTGAGAAACTGGCTAATAAACAAGTAAGGATAGCGGTGCTGCCACCTCATTATAATACAGGAGAAGTGGCATGAAGTGAGATATATGTAAAACTACTTTTTTAAAAGGAAACTTTCACTCAGAAGGTCCAGCTCTGATCTTGGTGTCACCAATATACTTAAGGACTAATTCTATTTGGATCAATGGAGCTGAGAACCAAGCCCTCAGTTTCCAATGCTGGCTCAGCTGCTGGCAGGACATCAGTGATATCATTACACTGAAGATGCTCTTTAAGGGCTTCTGTAAACATCCAGAGACTCAACCGTGCAGTGGATTTCTGAATAATTGGTTGTGTATCATACTGGCGTCCTCAACTGTCCTGCAAAGGAGGGGTGAATACAAAAAGAAACTCAGGCTACGAGATACTCCACTTCCAAGACAAAAGGATTTAGAAGCAAACAAACTACCTGGCTCCAACCTTACTTTTCGGTTCACTGAATTTGGAACTGAGCCCCATTGCCATGAAATGCAACTTTTAGTCAACAGTGAACAGTGAGAATTAAAATAAGCAAATGTGTTATAGTCTCAAGACTAGGGTATCACACATACAGCAAGCCCTTTCCACCAGAGGGAAGCTTGATCAATTTACTCCATATAACAATATCAGTGGCAAAGTCCTAAGGAAAAAATCAGTTCCTGCTGACAATACAGACTTTGGCCCTCTTTTTAGGTTGACATGGCCCCAAGCAGCCCAATGTTCTTTCTAAACTGCTCTTCAGTAGTGGAAAGATTGTTTGAACAGCACAGAACCAGGAACATTTATAGGCTACTAGGCATACTTTCCTCATCAACAGTTGCAAAACCATTTAGGTAAATTTAGTACAGACAGAACTGCTCAAAACTTCACACAACTGCCTCAACAGGTGGCACTCCCTGACATCAGTTTACAGCTGGATTCCTAAAATCTAGGATGTTAAAAGTCCATTTGTACTCACTGGAAAATGCTAATGAAAAATATGTGAAATTCGTGTTAGACACACACACACACACACACACAAACCAACAACAGAAGGAAACATTCTTATAGGTTTGGAAAAAAACCCATACACAACTATACTCATTCAGGGCAAATGCCCAAGCAAAAGCAAAATGTGCACTAGGTAGACAGCAGCATGTGTCTACCACTTTCCCACCATTGCAACATTATCAGTGCAGCTCACCAGGGGGAGTGAAGAGTGGGAAATGACTACCCCAGCAATGTTCTAAACAAAGCCATACAACACTGAAGAATTAAATCAGTAAAAATTGTTTTACTCCTGATGCTACTGTTAAAACTTGCTGAAACAGGAAGACATTTGAATCTGCTAGCTTATGAATGGTTCATTATTCTTTTGTGTCCATGGATGGCCCTCTTTCAATTTAAATAACTGGAAGAGACTAGCAAATGTGACTCTGCTGAAAGCAATGTATACTTTATTACAGCTTTCACAATGGTAAATGATATTGCTAAGGTGGAGATGCACTTTTCATTCTAATCATCCTCATTCCACTGAATGTGAGGCTCAACACAGTATCTTTGTTTTGTTAAACATATGTAGGATGTGCAACAACTTAATCGCTATAGACACCTTAACACAGAGACATTGAACTTCTTGAAAATTGTGCCCTTGATCTCTCAGTGTTAATATGAGTTCTTAACTTTTAATAAATGAAAAGCAAACAAGATTCACCAAAACTTGTATAACCCCAGGAATAAACCATTGACAAATCAAAGGAGAATCATTCATTGAGATGTGATTTTCAGATTATGCAAACCACTGTTGTCAATCAGAGATTCCACCTTTGTTCAAAATTTGTCTACTGACTAATTCCCTTTTGGATAAGAATTATTAGGTAGGTTGAAATTTCTGTATCAAAAAAAGAAAGTGGGGGTAATGAGGCATATCATATAAGTAACTATAGCAACTGTCACTCTGTTTCTGTGACAAAAGCATGTTCTGCTTCTGTTATATCTAAAAATACATCTTGGAATTTATCACAGATGCTTCTTCCAAGAAGGAAAGTTCCTCTACAGACACAGTATCTTCAGTATCTGTTACAAGCTGACCTTTTGTTTCCAAACATCCCACTCTGGGGGGTGGGGCGGGGGAGGGCGTGAGAGGAGAGCTCTGGTTAAATTTCTTGTTGTGTTGGCCTCAGGATAACAAAGGTTGGCAGGGACATGAACACAAACTGGATGCAACTGCCAAAACTGCATCAAAGTAAACTGAGGTTATACAGTGGCACAGATATAAACTTCTATAGCATACGCCTGGCAAGACAGTCCCATATTTCTGGGCTTGCTTCCAAGATACAGCCAAGTCACCCCACCAAGAAGGGCTGCTGCAGGAAAATAAGGAAAGCCTAAAAACACTAGTGCTTGAATTGAAAGTGTGTGTGGGAAGACATACGGGTTAATGACACTCCCTACAGATGCAGGGAAGGTGAACAGTGATCCATGGCCTCATAAGGTTTAAGGCCAAAAAGAACTAAGACCGGTGCTTCTCAAAGTGTGAATCAGGAGCCCAAAGTTTTAGTGTGGTTGCCAGGACTGGCATTCAACCCCAGCCAGTCTAAGCCCAAACCCAAAACCAAGCCCCACCCCCAGGTAACAGGCCCTCCCCAGCCAGGGATGAAGCTCTTTAGCTTTGCCTCCCCCCTTGCAGAGTTGTGAGGCTCAGGTTTTGGCTGTGCTACCTGGAGCAGCAGGCCTCTGGCAGGCTCAGACTTTGGTCCCTCTGCCCTCCTGAGCCACACTTGGGGTTTTATGTCAGAATTTTTGTTGTCAGAAATGGGTCACAGTGCAATTACATTTGAGAATCTCTGCACTCGATCTACGCCTGACCTGCAGTATAACACAGCCATTAAATTTCCCCAAAGAGTCCCTATACAGGTACTTGGTCCTGTGGTGAGGGCAGGGGACTGCACTTGATGACCTCTCAGGGTCCCTTCCAGTT
This sequence comes from Carettochelys insculpta, assembly GCF_033958435.1. Lineage (NCBI taxonomy): Eukaryota > Metazoa > Chordata > Testudines > Carettochelyidae > Carettochelys > Carettochelys insculpta. Next base: position 42,931,953 of record NC_134146.1, on the reverse strand, counting down.
CTAGTGTTCTATGATTCTATGCTATTGAGCCCTATGACTAGTCAGATTACACAGCTGTGAGCCACAGGCTGAGAACAGGAAAGATTCAAGGTGCCACCAAAACCTGAAGCCCCCGTAGTGGCAGGGAACTGATTATGTGAGATAAGCCCAGATGATCCCAGCTCCAATCTATTGTGGAGAAGAAGCTTTTTCCAGCTCCTGGTGGGAGAGAGGGAACTTCTCCATGCAGTAGTCGGTTAGGGGCCTTCAAAACAGCATTGCTGCACCATGCAAGAGAATGTGGAAGTTAATGTGGAATGGAGTTGAAGCCCCACATCTGTGCCTGTCAGACCCTTCCCCAGATTTAGATACATGTTTCGGACCGATATCAATCACTGCAGCGGGCCCAGCCAAGAGCCTCACAGGTTCATGCCCCCAGTTGAGTCTCAGGGAAGCTGAGACTCAAATCCAAACTTCCCCTTTGGGCTCCCTCTTTAAAGCACAAAATGTAATGCCACATTCTGCAAGTCCACGCACTTGCCAAGGGATACATCACTTCTGCTGGGAGCACCACCCTTGGCTGGGGATCGGGGGACAGCAAGCTTCCAAAGGCTACCCTGGGAATAACTGCTAATAGAACCCCACCCTTGGCTTGATTTCTCCTTGGCTGATAATAAAATGTAAGCTAGTGGAATGATTCAATAGAAAAAAAATTGAAGCCAGCAAGGGCCCACCCTGGCTAAACATCTATAATGGGTGTTATGGGCTACGTCTACACGTGCCCCAAACTTCGAAATGGCCACGCAAAAGGCCATTTCGAAGTTTACTTATGAAGTGCTGAAATGCATATTCAGCGCTTCATTAGCATGCGGGCGGCTGCGGCATTTCGAAATTGACGCGCCTCGCCGCCGTGTGTCTCGTCCAGACGGGGCTCCTTTTCGAAAGGACCCCACCTACCTCGAAGTCCCCTTATTCCCATGAGCTGATGGGAATAAGGGGACTTCGAAGTAGGCGGCATCCTTTCGAAAAGGAGCCCCGTCTGGACGAGACGCGCGGCGGCAAGGTGTGTCAATTTCGAAGTGCCGCGGCTGCCCGCATGCTAATGAAGCACTGAATATGCATTTCAGCGCTTCATTAGTAAACTTCGAAATGGCCATTTGCGTGGCCATTTCGAAGTTTGGAGCACGGGTAGACATGGCCATGGAGGTGCTCAGCTTCTGGCTGTAAAATCTCTGATTCTATGAATCCCTGTTGGTTAATGTTTCCCACAAGAAAGTAAAATACAACAAACCCTCAATATCGCAGACCCCAATTAACCAGACTTTGGTAATAACAGATGTCCGTTATCCTACCCCTAAAGAAAATAGGATTGCTGCAGCTGCGGGATCCCTAACTGTGACTGGGATTGCTGCCACTGCCGGGTTCCCCCCGTGGTTGGGATCAGAGCCTGAGGAGCCCCCACACTCTGCCCTGAGCATGGGTGGCTCGGAGCCAGGACAAGCCACCGTGCTCACTGCAGAGCGTGGGCAGCTCAGAGCTGGAGGAGCCACTACTCTCTGAGTAAACCCTTGGATATAATGGACTTTCTGCTTTAACGGACACCCCTCCCCCCATTAGTCGGTCATATACAGGGTTTACCAAAAATTAATCAATAGACAGTAAACAATTCCCACCATTTGGGAGTTCAACCTACCCCACCCCCCGGCCAACAGCTCTGGGCAAAAAACAAGATCATCCCAAATTAGGGCATCATTCCAACAACTTCAAGGGGAGGGACGGGAACAGGGAGATTTTATGTTGTAAAGACCATGTCCAAGATGGAGAGGCAAGTTTTAACAAGATCTGGGGTGAGAGGCAGCAACAGCACGCCTTGCCCCATAGTAAATGCTGCTCCCAAAGTTATTCTCCCTCTTCTACTTCAGTATCTGGCTCCCCAGCTCCTATAAAACTTCCCTCAAGCACTTGTGCAAAGGAGGTAGGTAGGAGATTAGCTGGCTCCCCTTACTTCATAAGGACTACATGGCACCCATGCACCTTTCTCACCCAAGAACTGAGCCTAATATGTCTTGGTTAAAAAAGACTGAAGTGATAAGAATCAAAGCCTAGTACGACACACAGCAGGGTTTGTAGGCTGCATGATTGTTATGTGAAAGAAAAGAAAGGTTACTCACCGTAGTAACGGTGGTTCTTCGAGATGTGTCCCCGTGGGTGCTCCACATTAGGTGTCGGGCTTGCCCGGCGCCGCAGATCGGATCTTCCAAGCAGTTTCTGCCGGACTGCGCATGCACCGGCGCGCGCCACTCCCTTGCGCGCTCCTGGCTACGTGCGCGATCCGGTCCCCGCCAGTTCCTTGACCAACCGCCTCAGATGCTCCTGCAAAACACTAAACAGAGATCCGAAGCGGGGAGGATGGGCGGGTAGTGGAGCACCCACAGGGACACATCTCAAAGAACCACCGTTACTACGGTGAGTAACCTTTCTTTCTTCTTCGAGTGTCCCCGTGGGTGCTCCACATTAGGTGACTACCCAGCAGTAACCCAAGATAGGAGGTGGGTAATCGGATTATGTGCAGCTTGTCCCCGAGAGGACCGCTGTCGAGAGACGGGTATCCTCTTGGAATACCCTGTGAAGGGCGTAATGTTTGGCGAAGGTGTCGTAGGATGACCAGGTCGCCGCTCTGCAAATGTCTTTTAGCGCAACGCCCTTGAAAAAGGCTGTTGATGCCGCCACCGCCCTAGTGGAATGAGCCCTGGGCGTGGCCAGTAAAGGAGTCTTTTTGAGTTCGTAGCACATTTTTATGCAGGATACGATGTGCTTCGAGATTCTCTGCGAAGAGAGACCTTCTCCTTTCGATTTGGGAGCGAGAGAGACTAGGAGTCTATCCATTTTCCGGAAGGACTTGGTCCTGTCTATATAGAAGGCTAGCGCTCTCCTCACGTCCAGGAGGTGTAGGCGCGCCTCTTTGTTAGAGTTATGAGGCTTTGGATAAAACAAGGGTAAAACAATAGGTTCGTTAATGTGAAACTCAGAAGAAACTTTGGGAACAAAGGCTGGATGCAGCCGTATGGTTACCACCTCCTTGGAAAAAACAGTGCAGGGTGGCGTTGCCATAACTGCCGCAAGCTCGCTCACCCTGCGAGCTGACGTGATTGTGAGAAGAAAGGTCATCTTTATCGTAAGGAGGCGGAGGGAAACCGTGGCCAAAGGCTCGAACGGTGGTCGCATTAGCACATTAAGCACCAGGTCCAAGTTCCATGAAAGTGGAAGCGGTTTCCGAGGGGGGTATAGGTTTACCAACCCTTTGAGGAACCTGGTAACCATGGCATGGGCGAACACCGTGTGCCCTTCCTCTTCGTGTCTGAACACCGAAATGGTGGCAAGGTGGACCTTTAACAAGGATAGTGAGAGTCCTCCTCTCTTGAGGTCCAGTAAATACTCTAATATTACAGGTATAGGCACCGAAAGGGGGGCTAGCTGTTTGGTAGAACACCATGCCGTGAAGCGAGTCCATTTCTGCTTGTAGGTCTTCCTGGTGGAAGTCCTCCTGCTACTTTCTAGGACTTGTTGCACTTCCTCCGTACATGTGCTCTCTAGGGAGCTGAGCCATGGATTAAACACGCTTGTAGTCGCAGGCCTTGGGGGTGCGGATGCACTATGGACCCCTGGGCTTGCGTGAGCAGATCCGGCGCCACCGGAAGGGGCATCGGTGGACGGTCCCACATGCACAGGAGTAGGGGGAACCATTGCTGTCGATCCCACGTTGGGACTATCAGGATCATTCGGGCTCCTTCCCTCCTGGCTTTCTGCAAGACTTTGTGGATCAGCCCTGTGGGAGGAAAAGCGTAAAGCAGGGGGCCCCTCCACGAGATCACGAATGCGTCCCCCAGGGACCCCCGTCCCAGTCCTGCCCTGGAGCAGAATCGCGGGCACTTCTTGTTGTGTTGAGTGGCAAACAGGTCTATCTGGGGAAAACCCCATGCGTGAAAAATCGGTCGTAGCAGATCGGGATGGATCTGCCACTCATGCGTGAGTGCAAAACACCTGCTCAGCTGGTCTGCCTTCACATTGTGAGCGCCTGGTAAGTACGAGGCTTTTAAAATTATATTGTTGGCGATGCACCAGTTCCATAACTGGACTGCTTCTGCACATAAGGCACGGGACCGAGCTCCTCCTTGCTGATTTATATAAAACATGGTGGAGGTATTGTCTGTACTGATCCCGACTACTTTGCCTTGTATATGGTCTCGAAAGTGTCTGCAGGTGTTGAACACTGCTCTGAGCTCCAGTATATTTATGTGCAGTGACTGCTCCGTGGAGGACCACAGCCCTTGAGTCACCTCTTCGCCCATGTGTGCTCCCCACCCTATGAGGGAGGCATCTGTAGTAAGAAAAACCGATATTTGTGGTTGGTGGAAGGGTACCCCTGCTAGCAAGTTCTTGGGGTTTACCCACCATTGCAGGGATTTGCGCACCTCTGCTGTGGGCGACACCACCCTGTGAACGGTGTGTGCTGCCGGTTTGTATACGCTCGCCAGCCAGTGCTGCATGCTGCGCATGTGTAACCTGGCGTTCTGTACTACGAACATCGCCGCTGCCATGTGGCCCAGCAGCTGTAAGCATGTCAGGACCAGCACCGTAGGGCTGAAGGTGATGACCTGCACGAGGGAGCCGATGGCCCGAAAGCGAGTCTCTGGCAGATATACTCTCGCTGTAATAGAATTTATGCGTGCCCCTATGAACTCTATGTTCTGTGTGGGGTCTATCTTTGATTTTGCCAGATTGATAACCAGGCCGAGCGAAGAGAACATGCCTGCTGTGATGTGTATCATGCGTAGTACCTCCTCCTTCGAGGCCCCTTTGAGTAGGCAGTCGTCCAGATACGGGAATATAAATACCCCCTGTCTGTGCAGGTAGGCTGACACCACTGCCAAGGTCTTGGTGAAGACTCTGGGGGCCGAGGAGAGGCCAAACGGTAGGACCTTGTATTGAAAATGTTCTTTGCCTACCATGAACCGGAGGAATCGTTGGTGAGCCGGATGGATAGTTACGTGAAAATACGTGTCTTGTAAGTTGAGGGCTGAGAACCAATCTCCATCGTCCAGTGCCGTAAGGATGGAGGCGATTGTGATCATCCGAAAGCGTTGCTTGCGCAGGTACTGGTTGAGGCCTCGAAGATCTAAGATGGGCCTCCAGCCTCCTGTCTGCTTCTCCGTGAGGAAGTACCTCGAGTAGAACCCTTTCCCTTGCAGTTGCCCCGGCACTCTTTCCACTGCCCCTATGAGCATGAGATGGTCTACCTCCTGCTTGAGCCTCGCTACGTGGGAGGCCTCCTGGAGGTGGGGCCTGGGTGGAGGTCGTGGCGGCGGGAGCGACTGGAAGGGGATGGCTTACCCCGTGGCTATGATCTCCAGCAACCATTTGTCTGTGGTGATCCTTTGCCACTGGTCGTAGAATGGTCGGAGGCGATGGTGGAATAACCGCTTCGGATGACCTTGTGCGATGGTAATGATGGCGCAGCCCTGGATCTGTGTGTCAAACTTGTGGCCTTTGGCCCTGCCCCGAGGACGCACAGCTCTGTTGGGAATGTCGCCTGGGAATTCTGTACTGCTGGTGCTGTTGATGTCGCCCTTGCTCGTAACCTCTGTGGTACTGGGGACGCTGTTGCTGGTACTGGTACCGTCTTTGTTGAGGGTAGTACTTTTTCTTTCTGTATGGAGGGGTGTAAATCCCCAGGGTCCTAAGTGTGGCTCTTGAATCTTTACTGGAATGAAGGACCGAGTCAGTTGATTCAGCAAACAGCTTCTGCGAGTCGAAGGGAAGATCGACTATCTTTGCCTGCAGATCCCTCGGTATACCCGAAGTCTGGAGCCAGGACTCCCTTCGCATCACCACTGCCGTAGCTGTGGAGCATGCTGCTGTGTCCGCAACATCCAGGGCGATCTGAACTCCCGTCCTTGAGGCCGCGTAGTCTTCTTGCACGATGGCCTTGAGCACCGGTTTCTTGTCCTCTGGAAGCGAGTCCATGAGGGAGGTTAACCTAGTGTAGTTGTCGAAATTATGGTTCGCTAAATGCGCTGCGTAATTTGCCATTCGCAACAGTAGAGTGGAGGAGGAGTAGACCTTTCTGCCGAACAGTTCTAGCTTCTTGGCATCTTTGTCTGTTCCCCCTGTCTTGAATTGAGATGTCTTTGATCTTTGTTGCGACGATTCCACCACCAAGGAATTTGGTTGTGGGTGGCTGAACAGGAACTCCATGCCCTTCGCCGGCACGAAGTATTTCTTATCCGCTCTCTTGTGGACAGACGGAATAGTCACAGGGGTCTGCCATATCATAGTGGCGGACTCCAAGATTGCTTCATCAAGTGGTAATGCTATTTTGGAGGAGGCCGGAGGTCTCAGATTTTTGAGGAGCTTATGGTGTTTCTCTTGCACCTCTGCTGTCTGGATGCCTTGCGTGAAGGCCACCCTCTTAAACAGCTCTTGAAACTGTTTGAGATCGTCCGGAGGATGGACGTCCCCCGGGGCCGTAGCCTCGTCCGGGGAGGAGAGCGAGGAACCACTAGGGTACGCCTCTCTGGACCCTTCCGGTTCCTGTTGGTGATGGTACATCTGCTCGCTGGAAGCTTGCAAGGGAAAATCTCGGGGTTCCATAACCAGTTCCCCCTGAGATACTTGAGTCTCTGTCCCCGTTCGCGATTGCCCTCGGGGATACGGGACCGTCTGTGGTGATCTTTCCCTGGTAGATTGCCGGTGGTGTCTATGCCCCGCGTGATAGGGGCGACCATGGCAGCATGGGCACTACTCTTGGGAAGGTGACCTGGACCACTCCCTTGGTGCATACCCTCTGCGTCTGGGGGAGTGAGATCGTCGAGGGACCTGGGACACTGGAGAGAGCGATTTGTGATAGTACTCCAGCGGCTCAAACCCCAGGAAGGGTGAAGGTGGTCCCAGCCAGGGTGAGGCTGGTTGTAAAAATGGAGATGGGGGCTCCGGGTAGGCTAGGGGGGACCCCTGCCTTCTGGTTGGAGTCTGCAGCATAAGCGGAGGGCTGAGAGAAAGCAACTCTGCAGCCCTGTCTGGAGAGGGGCTGCGGTGCCTTGTTTTGTGTGCAGCCTTCCCCCTCCCTTGAGGGGGTAGCTCCGCCCCCTGACGTGTAGGGGATCTCAGCCCCGTCCGCGCTGTGCTCAGCACGCTCATGGGCGGTGCCGCACGGGTGGTATCCTCCGGTGCCTGCAGGCTGCGTGCCTGCGCGCTCTGCACCGCCGGCTCCCCGGGGGTCGGTGCCACTGCTTGCGGTGCCGCCGGTACCGGCGCTTGTTTAGCCGCCGCCCTGCCTGCGGTGCGGGGCAGCTGTTTGATTATCGGAGGCTGAGCCGCCTCCACGTGGCTCTCCGTGCCGCCGCCCATCAGCTGTTGCTGCGGCTGGGGGCTGTGCACTCCTCCCATCCCACTCGCTGTTGCTGCCGGCAGGGATCAGGCTGGGGAGACTTTCCTCCGTTTTTGCGCTGATGGGGTGAGGGAGGCAGCTTTCCTTTTATGGGCCCTGGAGGGTCCCTCCTGCTGCGGCCGCTCCGGCACATCTGGCTGGAGGGCCTTGTCGAAGAGCAGCATTTTAAGCCACATCTCCCTGTCCTTCCTTGCTCTGGCTGTTAATTTTGCACAGAAGGAGCATTTCTGCGTGACATGGGACTCCCCCAGGCACCTTATGCAGTGACTGTGCCCATCGGACGCTGGCATTGCCTCTCGGCAGGACTCACATTTCTTGAATCCTGAAGAGGACATTGTTGGTGAGTCTTTCAGTTGTTAATGGGGCACTTAGCACCTTCTCTGTGCTGTTTTCCCCCTCTCCGATAGCCTGCCACGGCAGGAGGGCTAATGGCCCTAGGCTCCTGGCCTCCGGTGCGCCGCTTGTTACTAGGACTGGACTGAATGCCGTCCCGCTTGTTGTTTCTTTTTTTTTTTTTTTGAAAATAACAACTGGCTAACTTAACAGTAGCCTAAGAACTTGAAAACTTTAAAGAAAAACAGTTAAAACCATTGAATACGCTAACTTGGCCGTAGACTAGTCGGATTCCGTCTGCAGCCGACGGCGGTTAAGAGGAACTGGCGGGGACCGGATCGCGCACGTGGCCAGGAGCGCGCAAGGGAGCGGCACGCACCGGCGCATGCGCGGTCCGGCAGAAACTGCTTGGAAGATCCGATCTGCGGCGCCGGGCGAGCCCTACACCTAATGTGGAGCACCCATGGGGACACTCGAAGAAGAAGTATAAGGTATTCAGTGTTTAAGAAAAAGAGACTTTGCAGATAAGTTAACATGGAGTAAGGGAATGCAGCAATACCAACCATGGCTGACTCTGGATCGCTGGTAAGCAAACTGAAAAAGTGCTGTAGTTTATGCTGCATTAGAAAAAGATCTGACATTCATGCCACAAAGGAACAGTGCAACAGCAAACCAGAGATTAGAGACAAGGACAATATTGGACTTCCAAGAAGTACAAGCAAAATGTAACTGCTACTGCAAAATTACTGCCTATGTATAGCTCCACTGCAATAAAAGGTCAGGTCCATACTACCAGTGTTCATTATTATGGATAGCTGGGATCCTATATGAGTCAGGCTGGGGAAAAAATCCTTATCTGACCTAAACTGACCTCTGATCCATACAAAACAGCTGTGATCTCTTTCTTACTATAAATGATTTACATCTTAAAGTTGACATGGGTCACAACTGAACCTCCATGAAATTCCAGTGGCAGTAGGATAGAGAGTTTAATTTATGTCCTGGTCTTGAAACCCACCTCTACCCAGAGTAAAGTCAGATGATATTTTGGGGTCCTACAAGTTTTCCATACCATTAGATACGAACTACTCCCCATCTTAACTCTAGGTTAGACACTGATCCCACTTCCCGAGGTGGCCCATTGCTAATCAGAAGTGGTGAATTATGAAGCAGAGGCCATAAAATTGCATTATTTACAATAAAGAAGTCACTCCTACAGAGAGAAAAGTCTCCCACCCCATTAAATATTCTTTTGTTTGCCATACTAGGACCTCTCCTGCTGCCACTGAGATCAACAGGCAGTTTGCCCTGGACTTTATTGGTGACAAGATTAGGTCCTTTGAGTCATTATCCACCATTCTGAGCTTCAGCAAGGTTGAGGGAATCAATCCCAAATATGTAGAGCTCTCTAATTAGTTTTACATATGTACACAAGAGTCAACAGTACTGCTGGAACAGCAGAATACCCTATTAGCAATACCCCTGCTCCCTTTAAAACTTTGCACAAATAGCTGCTGACTAATAGATTCCTGAAGAGAATCTCACACATTACACCTTGCTAAACATGCCACGTGGGATCAGCTGCAGCCCCATGCTCTCCAATAGCCAGCACCTGTTCCCTTTTCTCAAGGCATCAGTTTTACCTAGTTATCGGGCTACAAATGCTCAGTCAAATACCTTGTGTTCTTCCTTCATCACCTGTTCAATAAGCTCAGATTTCACTGGTGGTTTAGAGTACTGGCCCGAAAGGAGGCCATGTCCTAATTTAGTCCTGTAGGTAGAAGGGGAAGAAAAAAAAAACAGAAAGACAAAGATTTTCCTGCAGGTTTGGAGAAAAGAGACTGACAGCAACAAACACCTTGAAATCTCTTTACTGTCTACAATTAGCTAGGCTGGAACATATATCTACCAAGCCTCCTCCCCGGTCCTTCTCCCCAGCCCATCAAGATGCTCTCTGTTTACAGCTTGTTTGCCCTGGCATCCTTGAGGCTACATTACTCAGAGTCTATTTGGCTCAATATGCTTAATAATAGGAACCTGGCACTTACATCTGCGTGTTGAAATCTTGTGTTGGATCTAGAGGGGAGTAGTCGAATATTCTCGGAAGGTTTCCCACATACCTGGGCAGTGAGAATAAAGGATAAATGGTCAAAGATTACATGTGGCTTTCTATGGGTCCTATACTAAAATGCCTGGATACTCTACCAGGTTGCACTGCAGTGATTCTTAAACAAGCTTCATCTCTAGGGAGGGTTCCATAGTGACAAGATTAGGTCACTGCCATAATGGAAATAAACAATCCCCACTGCTTATTTCTGTAATTCACATGTGCACAATACTAAAAACAAGTGAAAACTTACATTTTGCTTTAGAAGCTCCTAACCAGAGGGAAAAGATGGATTAATGATTAGGGTATTCAGCTGGGATTTGGAGACCTGGGTTCCATTCCCTGCTCTGCCACTGACATCCCACATGACCTTCAGAGAGTCACTTAGTCTTTGTATCTCAGCTACGTCTAGATTACAGGGATTTGTCAACAGAGGTTTTTGTCAGAAGACAAATTTCGACAAAACTCCTGTTGACAGACCATGGCCAAACACTCAAGCAGTTCTCAAGAGTGACCCACTCTGTCGACAGAGAGTGGCCAGACTGCTCAGATGCATTATCAGCAAAATGTCCAATTAGGAGCAGAGTAGACAGGGCTGCCCGGTGTCCTGGAAGCCTTGTCTGTCAACAAAGAGCCCCTTGGAATATCCAGACCAGTCTTCCGTCAACAGAGGCATTATTCCTCGTGGAGAGTAGGGTACAGCTGTTAACAAAAGTGCTGCATTCTGTCAATTCTCCTGACAGAGAGCGACCACACAGCCTGAGCACACTATCGGTAAAACAGCTACCCAGAACCATGTCAGCCAGGGTCGCATGTCACCAGTTCTTTCTGAGAGCCTGTGCCAGAGCCCTGCAGAGATGTGCACTTAAAGGGACCCATCCAGACAGCTGTTCCCTGCCCCTGCTGTGGGCTCACCTACCCCTGCAAGGGACAGCAGAGCTCTCACAGTGCCTGTTGTGATTGCCCTTCATTTGTGGGTGACACTGATGGTCTCTGGGTACCACGCTGCTGAAGCTGCCCCTGGGCTTATGATGGTCCCACAAAGACATGCTGTGCCTTGTGTTGAACTTTCTGGCAGCTGCCTTCCTATTCCTCAGTGAGGTCGACCCCAATGTCACATTTGGGACCGTTGTTCTGGCTGCAGGAGTTACACACCTGTGTGTGTGAGCGTGCGTGCACGCACGCATATACACACACACACACAGGTGCACAGGTGGCTCTGGGGCACCACACCAATTCGGTCTGGTGGGACCCGCTGGTCATGGAGCAGTGGAATGACCAGCAGTGGCTCCAAAAAACTTCCTCATGCAGAATACCACCTCCTTGGAGGTCTGTGCCTGGCTAGCCCCTGCCCTCCAGAGACATGACACCCAGCTGCGGCCATTGAGAAGCAGGCTGCAATCACCCTCTGGCAGCTCGCCACCCTCGACAGCTCCTGGTTGGTGGACAACCAGTTTGGCATGGGGAAGACCACTGTCAGGGCCCTCCTTGTGGAGGTAGCACACCTTGGGCTGCAGTCCCTGCATGGGACAGGGAGTTACCCTAAAGGGAGACTCTTGAGAAGTGGGGCTGGGGGTGTGAGGGGTAAAAAGAGGAGTGGAGGGAAGCCGAGTCCCCAGGTGATCGTGTCTGTCCCACCCTCATACAGCTCTGCTGCTGGGAGGAGTGGCCTCATGGGGGGCGGGGTATTCCCAGAGATCTCAGGGGGGAGCAGAAGGGAATGGGCTGGGGACCCCCAAAGGGCTCAGGTACTCCCTCCCTCAGTCTATGTCATGTGTTTGGTCACCTCCCTCTGCAGGTTGTCAGGGCTGTCAACTAGATCCTGCTGCAGAGGGTCATCCACCCAGGAGACTGTGACCAGGTCATGGCTGGATTCGCTGCCCTGGGGTTCCCAAACTGCATTGGAGCCATCAATGGGACCCACATACCAATCCATGCACCAGAGCATTGTGTGCCCAAGTTCATCAACCAGAAGGGCTACTTTGCAGTGGTGCTGTGGGCCCTGGCTGACCATCATGGACAGTTCACGGATATTTCCATTGGGTGGTTGGGCAGGGTGCACAACGCCCGTGTGTTCTGCAATAGCTGCCTGTGCTGGAAGCCAGAGGTGGGCATATTCATCCCCTGCCGCGAACTGGCATTTGGAGACATGCAGATGCCAATCTGCATCATGGGGGACAAGGCCTACCCCCGCATGCTGTGGCTGATGAAGCCACACACCAGACAGCTGGACCCTAGCAGGGAACAATTCAATGACAGCCTCAACTGCACCAGGATGCAATCTGAGTGTGCCGTCAGCCACCTCAAGGTATGGTTCTGGTGCCTGCTGATCTCCCTCAGTGTGGAGGAACACAACATCCCCAATGTTGTTGGGCTTGTTGTATCCTGTACAAAATTGTGGAGGAGAAGGGGGAGGCCTTCCTCCTGGGGTGCGGAGCAGATGCCATTCGCAAGGGGCATGCCTATGAGTAGTTGAGAACAGGCGCCATCCCCCAGGCCCATCAGGATGGGGTGCAGATCTGGGAGGCCCTGAGGGAGAGCTTCTGCCAAGGACCCCAGTAATCCTCCCCAGGGACACCCCAGTGCAGGCTTTGGGCCCACAGCCTTGGCCCATCCCCACCACGGCCCCTCCCTTTGCCCCTTCACCCCTCCCTAACTCCTGCACAATAAAGGCAGACACTCACGTGGTGAACAACAACTGGCTTTATTGTGCAAACTATGTAAAAAGTGAGGTGAAAGATATAACTAGGTTAACGTGAAAACTATTTACAAGTTTTTTTGTGTGGAGGGGCTGTGGCTGGGACTGTGGAGTGGTGGGGGGGCCTTGCAACTTGGACATGGCTTGGGATTGGGGTGGAGGGCCACGAACCCAAGTGGGAGCAGAACCCTAAGCAGTGTCAGCCTCAGGATCCCCTCCTGCTGCATATTCAGGGCTCCAATTGGGGCTGGCTTGGGGCTAGGACCAGGGGAAGGTACAGACAAGGAAGGGTTGTGGTAGGATCTGGGTTGGGAGTGGGGTTTGGGGGGGCCTGGTGGGAAGGTGGAGCTTGAGGGACAACGGGTGGGAGCATGGCCATCACCTGGGGAGCAGGCAGGGGGTCCAAGGCACCTTGTGGAGGGCAGGCGGGTATAGGACAGAGGGCAGCAGTGGGCAGCTTGGTCAGTATGTCCCACCAGATGCTGGTGACAGAGTCGTAGTGGGACATTAATTGGTCCGATGCCCACAACAGCCTCTCCACATCCTCCTGCACATGGTACACAAGGGTCATCTGAATGTCCTTGAGACAGTGATGTGCTGCCATCTTACGTCCTCATGGACCCTCCATCTCCTCCTGTGGCTCTGGGGATGATCCAGTGGCATGGCTGGTGTGGCCCAGCCCTCAGATGGTGGGATCCAGATGTATGGAACATGAGGAGGGAGAGACAGTGAGTCATTCATACAATGCAAACTCTGAGGCTGTGCCCCTGACTCTGAGCACCAACCAATACCCCCCTGGGCCAAAGGATGGGGATGTCCAGGAGCAAAGTCATATGTGGCCTGCGCAGTGGTCTCTGCCACAGGGACTTGGAGGTGCCTCCTAGACCATGCTGATTGTTGTGCCCCCACCTCCAGTTGATGGACCAATGGCTATGGGGGGTATCCAGCCACGGAGGGGTCCCCTCATGGGTGGCAGGTGAGCTGGGAGCAGCCTGGCCCTCCCCAGGAACCATTCACACACCTGCATCTTGCAGTTCTGCCTGCAGGAGCAGCTGCTGCCTCATGCATGCAGGCATGCCTGTGTGCTGCACTCCTCGGAGTGTCTGGGGTCAGGCCAGTGCCCTTATGGCTAGCCTGCTTCCTGACATGGTAGACGCTGGGAGGCCCTCCCCCCCGCCCTCGGAGCCTGATGCTCATCCAGCGTCCCATGAGTCTGGCAGCACCCTGGGGCTGTCTGCGGGTGGGGGTGATGCACACTACTGCTGCACAAGGTTCCATGTGCTGAGGCCAGAGCACAGGGCCCCGCATGAACTGGCTGAGTGACACTCACAGCCCACCCAGTCTATGCCCACCTCCCACACCTTGGGGTGTGTGACACATGGGGCACTCACCAGAGGGACCCTCGCTAAGCTCAGAGGAGGGCCAGGAGGCGGCCTAGCTGCCGGGGACCGGGTCCAAGGCTGCTGGATTCTGAATTGGGACCCTGGTGTTGCCCCTCCAGTGGCTGGTCCTCCTTGTCAGGCTCCTGGTCCACCGTGGGAGCCTCAAGTCCAGGCTCAGGCCAGGAGGTGATATGTTTTCCCACACCCACCCAGGATGCAGTGGAGCGTGATGTAATATGGGCAGGATGGGGGTTCTGCCCACAAGCATCCCACTATGACCTCGGCTCACACATACCCCTGCCACAACTCCTTCACTTTTGTCCTTACTTGTTCCAGAGTGTGGTGGGGGTGGCCCCATTCCACCAGGCCCTCTGCCATGTGGCTATAGATGTTCACAATCCTGCAGCAAGCTCTGGGGTCCTGGAGGGTTTCTTCCTCTGTCCAAAGATCCAAAATGGCCTGTACCTCAGCCCCGCTCCAGAAGAGGGCCCACCTCTTGGTGTCCCAGGGTGGATCCTGGGACCCCTGAAGCTGCTCCCTTTGAGGGCCCAGGGTGGCCTAGGGCTGCCTGGTGTCCTGACATATGTCTTCTGTGAGGAGAAGGTGCAGCCATGAGGGTGGGGAGATGGGAGGTACAGTGTGCTGTGCAGCTGCTCCCATGCTCTCAGCTTCCTGCCACAGGGTTCCCTAGGCTCCTGGCAGCTCGAAGAAGGGCCAGAAGCAGGAACCATAGAGCTCTGATTGCTGTGGACAGAGTGATCACCGGGGCACCTGTGTGGCATGCTAGAGGCCTTTACTGTCGACAGAAGGCCCCCACAGGCTGTCCAGACCTGTCTTTTTTCAACAAATCTCTCTCAACAGAGGAATTCTTCCTCATGGCAAATGGGGTACAGCTGTCGAAAAACTGCTTCATTATGTAGACTTACTATCAACAGAATGAGCTTCGCAATCTGGCCACTCCCTGGGGTTTTTTAGACAAAACAGTCATTTTGTTGACAAAACCCTGCAGTCTAGACATAGCCTAAGAGTACTTCATGGATGTTCGCTCATTTAGCCTTACAACATCTTTATGAGTTGAGTAATCTCTATCAGACAATAAGCAATTTGCCCAAGTACACAGTCAGGATTAGAACAACAGGTTGAACCTCTCCAGTCCAGCACTCTTTGGACTGGCAACATCCAAGGTCCAGAGTGATTTTTTGTTAACCAGATGTTCACTTGTCATACGTGTAGCCAAGTTTTCTATGGTCTTATAAAGTTTGTGTGCAGCCATCACTCGTGGTTCTCAGTGTTCTGTACTATTATTTAGCTCTAATTTACCCTAAATGAACGGGAAGCAGATGAAGTGTTGGTAATGCTGCTAGACAATGTTGGCCTCCTGTGGTTCAGCAAAATCTCTGGTCCAGCACCAGTCAAGCCCCAAGGGTGCTGCAGTAGAGAGGTTCAACCTGTAACTGAGTTCCTGGCTCTGAATATATGCTATATAAATGGTAAGGTTTGCAGCCTGAAGAAAAGTTTCTGATGCCCGGTTTTGTAAGAGAGACTAATTTGTGTCTTCTCAACAGGAACTGAGGAGTATGTTAGTCAATTTTTCGATTCAACTCCATACAGAGCTTGGCATCAGTTTACATCAGCATACCACAAATATCTGCCAGATAGGTAGGGCCACATTGAAAGAAAATGTCCATGTTATGCCTGCTATATCTTCTGTTATTAAAAATATTCACCATGTCAGTGATGCCAAACACTCCAGACAGAGCCAAAAATCATGCTGCTGAAAGCAGCCACAGAAAGGCATAAGGATCCTGTAGTGAAGGAATTAATGAATCTGCAGACATCATGCCTTACAGTGGAGTAACTAAACAAAAACAAAAATTCAGCATTCCCCCACGTTCTTCTTCAGAAGGCAAGTACTACATGAATATCTAGGAAGATGCCCAAGATTTCAGAGTGTCATGTTCAAAGTATAAACTACTCCAGTGGGAGATAAGGAAACACTGAATTTTACCATGAATTATGAACAATTCACCATCAACAACTATAAACAGCTGTTCACCTAGGAGTACTGAGTGTTCAACTTTGACTGTCAAGAAAACCTTTGAAATGGAAAATAAGAAAGAGAAATGCCCACAATAAAGCTGAGAACAGCAGCTTTTGTTTCTCACTCAGTAGAAAATCCATTTGCAAAGCTGAATATTTTAAGAAACAAATTTGGCTGGTAACATGCATATCTGTCTCTTAAGTCTTGTCTGCACACAAAAATTGTACAAGTTTAACTACTGGCTTAGTTTTACTTGTACAACATCTCTATTGTGGACACAGTTATATTGGTGTATATGTGCTTACATTTGTACAACTTGTTCCCATGCAGGAAAGGGAATAAGTTATACCCATATAATAGACTTCTATACTGATATAACTGCCTTCATGCTTGAGGTTGTACTGAAATAACTATAGTGGGCAAACAAAAAAAAAATCACATGCCTGATACAGTTATGCTGATGTAGCTCTAGAGGAAGGATGGTCCTGTGTTTAAGACACTAGCATAGGATTTAGGTTTAGTTCCCTGCTTTGCCACAAACTTCCTCTGTGATCTTGAGCAAGCCACTTAGCTTCAGGCAGACCCTGTGCCTAAATTCTCAATCTGTAAAATGGGGATAACAGCACTTCCTTACCTCAGAAAGGTGTTGAGAACACAACTACATTCAGGATGGTAAAAAACACTTCAAAACTATGAGGATGAGGGTCATACAAGTGCCAAAGATAAAGAGATGCCAGTACAGAAACTGTGCAGACCAGGCTGAAGTTTATGAGCTAGGAACCTGCCCCACATCAATGAAGTCGAATGGGATTTTGACTTCAAAAACATTAGGAATCCTGGACCTCCTCTCTAGTCAGAAAACACTCTGTCAAGCCAGTGAATTGGCTGCAAGACAATTGTTTGAAATAACAGTTACAAACTGAAATACTCTATGGTATATGTAAATAATAGATTTGGGACATTGGAGTCTGTGCAAAGCACTGCTGAGAGTTACTTACGCTCGCTGAAACTCTGGGATGCTGAAAATGGCCTGCATGACAGCACTGAGGTAACAGCTATTTCCCAAGTTCTTCATGCCAGTGTATCCTGGGCCATACATGGGCTTTAGCTTCATACCAGATTCCTGAATCACTTCCCACTCGGAAATTCTTGGTTTTATGTCGTTATCTCTTAGGCCGTTCTCTGTCTGAATGCAAAGGAATTTGTTTGTTTGTTTTCTTAATATATCTGCAATTATGATGCATTAATTATAAACCAGCACAACTGCCCATGTTGTAAAACAGAAGAACCCAACTCAAAATGGAAGGAAAAAAATTCTAACCCAAAGGAAGGAAGATCAGATTCAAAACCCAAGCACCTTCTCGCAATTGCAATTCATGGTCTAAGTACATGGAAGCACCTTTTCCACAAGATGCTGGTCCCAGTGAACTCAACTACCTGCTACTTAGGATATGTCTTCACTACACAGTAGATTGACACACTCAGGGTCACTGTTCTGGGGTTCAGTTTTGTGCACATGGTAGGGATGTGCAAAATCGACAGTTGACCCTTGTACTCTTCCATATTGCGAGGAGTAAGGGAGGTCGATGGGAGAGTTTCTGCCGTCGACCTCCCTCTGTGAGGACAGCCAGGTAAGTCGATTGTATTATAAGTCGATTCTATCCACGCATTTGCCATAGCTAAAATTGCATATCTACAACTGACTTTAATGACTAGTGTAGACCTGGCCTCAGTTGTAGCTAAAGGAATGCTCCTTTAGCTCAATAGAGTGAGACCTCAGTTAGTGGTGGGAAAGGTACTTCTCTTCAAAGCTCTGGTGCCTCTACATTTGCAGCCACCATTCATAACACCATTATTTATTATTATCAGCAGATCACCAGCAGGCCCAGTGACAGGGGAAAGAAGGGAGGGCAACTGCCCTAGGACCCAGCCATACAAAAAGGGTCCTGTACTCTAAGCTGCTACTGCCACTGCTACTAGGGCAGCAGCAGCGGGCTGTTTAAATCAGTGCCAGAATGCCAGACAGTGTACTCTGGGAAGCACTGAAGGGCTGGTGGAGGAATGCTAGCTCCAGACCTACTCCTTCCAACCAAGGTCCCATCCCTTTCAGGACCATGAAGCTGAGGGGGGCCTGTCTCTCTCACTTGCCCAGGGGCCCGGAAATTCTGTTGGCCACCCTGACCACCAATGTGTTAGGCATTTTACTAGCAGCTCTGCAAGCAAGGAGTGAAATTCTGAACCCATTCAAGGTTTTATCACAAGGTGAAATCCAGGACTCACTGAAGTCAAAATGTTCATGCTTCCTCAGTAAAATGGGAATTTTCCATTACTAAATGTGAATGTTGTTTCAAATAAACTAGTTTCCACACAATATTAGCAACATATTCTGATAATTTGAGAGAATTTTTCTAAACTGAAATTTCACTTTTCATTAATATTTTTGCAGTTTACTGTTTCTTTTCTCGCAGTTCAAACAATGAAAATAGATAGAGAATAAAATTGAAATTAATTAGTCAATTTCAGGACCTTATCATTTTCAGCTTCTCATGCGCTGCTACAAGACTGCAATGTTCAGCCTGCAAATTAACACCACTACCAACTCCCTCTTATACAGAACTTTTCAGTCATAGAGCTCCAAGTGCTTTATACATGACTTAAGTATCATTATCCTGCTTTTACAGATGGGAAAAGTGAAGCACATACAGACTAAAGAGACTTGCCCAATGTCACCCAGAAGGTCAGTAGCAAAGCCAAGAGTTGAATGCAGTTCTCCCAAGTCCCAGATCAGCACTCTGTCCTTTAGACTACACTGCCTCCAAGGCTGAAGGGAATTATATATACACCTTTTAAATACCTGGTTTTCACTGGGATTCCTTCCCCATTTCTTGGAAACATTTTTATCCATCTTAGGTTTTGTAACTATTATTGGTAACAAAACGTAAACTTGAAGCCAAATTTGACCAAACTGCCCTTTTAATTATTTTTTTAATTTCATTGTGAGCTACTTGCTCCAATTATCCTTGGTGGAGTTTGACTTTTTATTCTTATGTTTGCACGTGCAATGGGGTTTTTTTTAACTTGTGAAATTAAAAAATATTATTCATTGTAATTAAAACTCATCACTAGTCCTCTCTCTTACTCAGAGGATTTTCTTATCTTTGTGGGTAGTGACTCACTAAACTCTGAGAGTTAAACATGTAAACTCCAGACAAGAAAAGAATCTTATTGGAAGGCAATTTTTAGCTCCTGAAACCATAGAGAGTATGTCTACACAGCACACTAAACCTGGACTCTAATTCAGGTTTGAATTCAGGTCCCTGCTCCCAAGTCTGTGTCCACACACAAATCACTCTGACTAGGGTCCTTAGATACTGCTAAGGGGTTGGTTCCGAGATTGGATCCTAGCCCTGTCATATTGCAGTGTGGACACAGATCAAGATGCTAATCCAAGTCAGAAGGTGTGTAGTGCAGCATGGTCACATTAGCATGGCTAAGAGACCCCTGGCCAGCAACTGTAAACACATACAAAATGGGAAAGAAATGCTAGAAAGGAGGACAGCAAAAAAAGTATCTGAAGGTTATAGTGAATCCCTGGCTAAATGAGAGTCAACAGTGTAACATTATTGCAAAAAAAAAAGCCAGCATCATTCTGGGATGTATTAGCAGGAGTGTTGTAAGCAAGACATGAGAAGTAATTCTTCCGCTCTACTCCATGCTGATTGCACAGCAAAGGTATCGAGTTCTGAGCACCACATTTCAGGAAAAATGTGAACAAACTGGAGAAAGTCCAGAGAAGAGCAACAGGAATGATAAAAAGTCTAGAAAACATAAGCTATGAAAGAAGACTGAAAAAATCTGGATTGTTTATTCAGGAGGAGAAAAGAAAATAACTGTTTTCAAATACATAAAAGTTGTTACAAGGAAGGAGGAGATAAACTGTCCTTACTGTCTGAGGACGGGACAAGACGCAATGGGCCTAAATTGCAGCCAGTAACATCAGGAAAAACTTCCTGATTGTCAGGGTGGTAAAGCATTGGAATGAATTTCCTAGGGAGGTTTTGAAATTTTTAACACTAGGTCAGACAAAAACCTATCAGAGGTGATTTAGATAATACTTAGTCCTGCTACGAGAGCAGGGAACTGGACTGGATGACCTCTCCAAGTTCTCTCCAGTTCATTGAAATCACAGGTAGTTAGTTTTAGGAAATGCATTTTATTTTCCACTGATAAATTAGTTTTTCTCCTACTTAGAAGAATGTGAGCAGTGCTGAACAAAAGATGAGCTTCCTACCACGTGCATCTGAAGCATATCAATTCCGAAGTGCGCCAAGTGTTTTGCTATATGTGGATCTAAAACTGCTTCGTCTTCATCAAAAGAGTACACATCTGCAAAACAGAAAAAAAAAAGTGCTAATGTGATGATGCACAGAAGTTACCTGCTGGCTTTATTTACAAATGGAGACAAAACATTAAGACTACACGTACACCACAGCGATCTGTTGGCAGAATTTACTATCGGAAGAGATCTTCCAGCAAAACTTCTGTCGACAGGTCACGTCCGCACACAAAAGCAGATCGAAAGAGCAATCCACTCTGTCAACAGAACACCTGGCTGCCCTTTCAAGAGAACAGCTAACCAGAAGCTCAGCAAACAGGGCCTATCCAGTGAACTGGAAGCCCTGTCTGTTGACAGAGGGCCCTCAGAGTGTCTACATGGCTTTTGTGTTGACAGAACACTGTTAACAAAGGTGTTATACCTGAACGTGGAGAGGCACAACACTGCCAGCAGATGTGCTGGGTTTTGCTCTGTAGGTTTTTCCTGGCATGAGCCCAGTTTTGACAGAAAAACCCTCTCATGTAGACTTAGCCTATAAGAATAGTACCGCCTCTACAGACTGGGTTATTGATAGGACCAATATTTATGTATGACCTGCAAAAGTATATACGGAGTTATGCAGTTGGAAGGTATCTTACCCTACACAAGATCACCTTAGGTGCTCTTAAAACAAAGATATTTTCACAGAATTTGAAGTTTCCTAAAAATATTAAGAAATATCACTGTGATTTCAAAAGAAAAACAATGCAACCAAATGGAGGTGTGCTAAATGCAAAGGGCAAAAACATACACAAATATCTGTTAAGCAGCAAATCTACATTTTCGGCACAAGAGATTATTATCAATTGTGTGATCATTTGGAACTCCACGAATCTGCATATATGCCTGTGCAGACATTACATACTGACAGAGGTACTGGAACTCCGGAAGGAAACAGAGTTGATTGACTACTAACTATACTACATCAATTATCAATTGCTGCTATGGACACAAGGTGCAGGAATGATCAAGAAGCACAGAGAAATCCATCCAATGACAAACGTGGGTAAATGTTTCATTAACAACAACCTAGGAGGATCTCAGAAAATCAGTATTACAGTTGAGAAAGGAAGGACTACCCAGTGGTTAGGGCATGGATATGGGACATGGGAAACCCAGGCTCAAGTCTTAAATCTGCTACAGACCGCCTGTGTAGACTTGTGCAAGTCACTTAGCCATGCTCTGCTTCAGTTCTCCTTGTCTAAAATGGGGATAACAACAGTGCCCTACTTCACCATTAATGTCAATAAAGACACATACAAGAATCACTGAAACAACTTACCATGGGTCATGGTAGATTCTCTATCATTGACAATTTTTAACTCAAGATTGCATGTTCTTCTACAAAGCATCTAGGATTTATTGTAGAGACAATCTCTGGCCTGTGCTATACAGGAGGTCAGAGAGTAGATGACCATAATGGGTCTCTTTTGGCTTTAAATCTATAAATCTCTAAGACTGTGAGATAATGGGGAGCCACAGAAATATCTTAGATACTTCCAGGTTTAGAGAGGCTTACATTAGTGAAATGTCTGTCAACAGAATCCCTATCCTTAATTGTATCAATTCCATCTACTTCATAAAATTGATTATAAACAGAGCTATGAAACACTCCCATAATAGGAAATAAGCCTTCCATCCTCCATTTCTGGGGTTATTTCTGTTCCCTGGTGGATGAGGACAATGGGATGTCAGCTTTGGGACTGAAATGACACACCTAAGATATGCTACGCTATTATGGAATGCCACAGTTACATAAACCCATACACCACACTGATAAAAGTTGTGTGAACCTGATCACAAGACTCCATTAGTTCTCAAAAGGACTGATTGCAGGACAGAAGCATGAGAATGTGTGACTGACAATTCACATTTAAAATGCCAAAAATGTATGTTTATATATATGGCATGCAAGCTTCATTTTACTTAAGATGTCCATGGTAAAAATAATAGTTTTAATGCATAAAGCTCCATCATTAAACCTTCTAAACAACTGCTCACTGACTAAAGAAGCAGTTCCCAACCTCTTCCAAACAGGGACCCATTTTGATAATTCCGGAAGCCTTGGTGACCCAAGGCAATTCAAAATCGGGGGGGGAGGGAGGAGCAATGCTGTAATGATCTAATTTTCAATCTGAGTCAAGAACATAAAATTGCATCCCCTCATGTTAGTTATTTCCTAGAAAAAGAGAAAATACATTAATAATAATAAAATAACACTACTTTTGTTATAGTTAATTATCATAATTGATCTGAGTTGTGGTGGGGGAAAAACCCTCATCACCAAACTGCTCCCCCCTGCTCCCCCAGCTTAAACCCACACTCAGAGGCTGGGGGGGAAATCACACTCAGAGTCTGGCAGAGTCAAACTTGGGCTGTGGGGACTGGGAGGGTCACATTCAGAAGCTGGAGGGGCTGGGTGAGTCACTCAGGTGCTGGGGAGAGAAAAACAAAAAATAAAACCTGACAAATAAGCTATGTAGAACAGAAGGGGGGCAAAAGAGGGGTAGGGAGGAGTGAGATGAAAATTACTTGCTGCAAGAGTCTACTGAGTGGCTTGCCTGGGACGGCTACGAATATCAAAGGTTGATAAGTTGTCTTTGTAATGCATAATTGCTTCTCTATTGATAGAGATAGCTGCTGGATGTGGCAGTGTTAAAGAGCGCAAATGGCTTCTTTAAGAGCCACATGCAGCTCTGAGCTGCTGGCAACCCTTAACAAATTAAATTGTGACCCATGTTTGGGTCCCCACCCATAGGTTGGGAATCCCTAGAATAAAGCAAGACTGAACAAGATAACTACTAAAAAATTAGTAAGAGCATTGGGCAAAGATTCCTTGTTCAGACAAAACTTGGGCAGTCAGAGATATAAGTTCAAATCCCTACTCTGCCACAGACTGTTGACGAGAGCTTGGACAAAAGTCACTTAACCTCTCTATGCCTTGGGCCTGTCTATATGGGGAAGTTTTACCAATTAACTCAACATAGTTATGCAAATATCACTCATTTCATGGACACACGCTGGAAAAAGAGTTATTCTGGTGTAGTGATACTGGTTTAAATTCACATCTTAGCTCATATAGATATAACTTTCCCATGTAAATGAGTCTCATTTCACCTAACAATAACCAGGTAATTTACAGACCCCCCTTCTGCAATATCTAAGGCTATATCTACACTATGAAATAAAGTCAAATTTATTAAACTTGACTTTTTACCACTAGATTTTATAAAGTCAATGGTGAATGTTCACGTTTTTCCAGAAAGTTGACATGGTGTGTCTCCAGTGCCTTTGCTAGCTTTGACTGTGTCACCAGTGCATTGTGGGTACCTATCCCAAAGTGCCTACAGCCCCATTGCATTCAGGGGTTTTGTGCCAGTGTGTTATAGGGGAAAAAATTGCACCACGAGTGGTTATGGGTATCTGAGTTTATTGCAGGGTGCCTCACTCCCCGCTTCATTGAAAACAAATGGCCAAAGAAATTTTCACACCATTTTTCCAAAGCCTGCCCCTGACTCATGTCCCTAATGCTTTGTGTTGCTAAAACTTTTTGGTCTTCCTGGGCTCTGAACAGGATTTCACAGGAATCTCCTTTGCTGACCCCCATACACAAGCAGGTGCAGCAAGAAATCCACAGCCCAGGCAGGCTCGTGTGGGTCACATGGGCTTGAGTCTGCCTGGCAAGGTGAATACACAGTGCTCATTTGTTAACTCAGGGCAAAGCTCAAGCTGATGGAGGAAGCACAGTTTCTCCAGTAACAATATTTTCCTGAGGAAATGGACTTTAATAAATCTGAGGAGAGGACAGAAAGGAAGGGAAGGTCCCACAGCTCAATATTTAGTAGGCAAGCCCTGTTATAGAGTTCAGGTCTGTGCAGATTTTGTCTTTCTAAGCAAGTAAATAGTGTTTGCGGCCCTTCTTTTATGAAGGACACACTGATGAGATATGCTACATTCAGCAGCTCTCTCATCACCTTTTGCTCCTGCCCCAAGCAAGTAGCCTAGTTAGCCTCTTTTCAGCCCTCCCCAGGTCCTGACAGGACCCAGAAAAGTTTCCCGGCCCTTCTTCACACCTGACCACCAGAATACGCCACTCTCTCCACTGACATCCTCATGCCGTCTGCCCACCTCCCTGCGCTTCTCCATGCCAGACCTTCCACAGTGACTGCTTCCCCTTTGCTAGGTCCCTGTCTGATGGAAGGGCAGGAACCAGAAATGGGGGAGAGAGGTCCTGTTAGGTGCATAATTTAGGGGTGCTGCAGAGGAGATGCCAGCAGGGGAGAAGGTAGTTCATGATACAAAATCCTCAGCATGCCCATCTCCTTGCAGCTCGAGGTCTTTTCCCCTCCTAAGCAAAGAGTCACTTGGCAACTTGAATGAAACCTTAGCAACTGGTCAGCCCCAAAAAGCTTAAGTATCTGGGTCTTGGTCAATGTTCTTTCTATAACTTTTTCCATTCATTAGTGGAATAAATTTTGTTACATGAACTGAGGCATGTGCAGATGTATACAGCCAGTGGAAACACATGCTGGTGGCTGTGGGCACTCTGCTAACCAGCTGGGTGGCATTTGAATTTCTTCTGGGTGGTTGTCCAAGCACTCAGCTTACAGGGAACAGTGGTTCTGGGTCCTGTGAGCTGCGTCTACACGTGCACGCTACTTCGAAGTAGCGGCAGTAACTTCGAAATAGCGCCCGTCACGTCTACACGTGTTGGGCGCTATTTCGAAGTTGAAATCGACGTTAGGCGGCGAGACGTCGAAGTCGCTAACCCCATGAGGGGATGGGAATAGCGCCCTACTTCGACGTTCAACATCGAAGTAGGGACGTGTAGACGATCCGCGTCCCGCAACATCGAAATAGTGGGGTCCTCCATGGCGGCCATCAGCTGGGGGGTTGAGAGATACTCTCTCTCCAGCCCTTGCGGGGCTCTGTGGTCACCGTGGGCAGCAGCCCTTAGCCCAGGGCTTCTGGCTGCTGCTGCTGCAGCTGGGGGTCCGTGCTGCATATACAGGGTCTGCAACTAGTTGTTGGCTCTGTGTATCTTGCACTGTTTAATGAAAGTGTGTCTGGGAGGGGCCCTTTAAGGGAGCGACTTGCTGTTGAGTCCGCCCCGTGACCCTGTCTGCAGCTGTGCCTGGCTCCCTTATTTCGATGTGTGCTACTTTGGCGTGTAGACGTTCCCTCGCTGTGCCTATTTCGATGTTGGGCTGAGCAACGTCGAAGTTGAACATCGACGTTGCCAGCCCTGGAGGACGTGTAGACGTTATTCATCGAAATAGCCTATTTCGATGTCGCAACATCGAAATAAGCTACTTCGATGTAGGGTGCACGTGTAGACGTAGCCGTGCTGATCTCACTGCAACTCCTTACTTCATGCTGGGGATTAGCAAGTATTCTAAGAGCTAATGCAGGTTTTTAAAAAGGTTAGTCAGGTTATTGGCCTGTAAAAGCTAACCCCCCTAAGCCAGTCCTTAAGTTATGCTGCCTGATTAGACAAGGATTCCCTTCATTCACATTAGTCATGGGTGACCCTACTGGTATGTGTGTGGATATACATATCTTTCTGTCGGAATTCCATTGTGAGAGTGTTAGTGTCCCAAAAGACATTATGGTTTCATCCATGTACAGGAGCTCACAGCATTCCCATACTCTTATGGTTGAGTCATAACCAGCCAACAGACTGTAAAGTTCAGAATGCGTCCCAGAATTAAATTACACACAGATCCAGGGTGACTGCCTTTATCAACATGAAAGCTGGTAGTTTAGTTTCCCTAGTTCAGTGCTCGAAAGAGAGAGCATTGTTACCTGAAACCAGGAATCAACAGAATAGTAGAAATAGAATGTGGACATGCAAGCCATCAATCTTTGCTCAAGCCCAGCTCTTGTTTCATCAGTTTCAACACCTTCCACTGTGCAGCTAATTATAATACAAAATACCACGGTGACTTTTAGAGAAGAGAGGAAGAAGAGCAGAAAGCAGGAATTAATTTATTTAAAATTAAGAACAGCAAAACTCAGAGCAGGGAGAAGACAGCCCCTGTGACTAAGTCTGATGCACACTCGTAAAGCAGACCATAGATGATTCGGACCATGGGTAGATCAGAATATAAATACTTATGGTGGCAAGTAAAAGTGGTGGCGGATGGTGGAGGGAAGTGGAAGAAAAGATACTTAGATGATCCCCACTGAAGCAACAGAAAATGAGAAAAACATGGGGTGGAAATTAAAGGGAAGCAAAAGCTGAGGAGAGCTTGCAAGAAGAAATGGAAAGAGGAACACTATGCGGCATGGAGTTTTATCCCAGTATTCTTTTCTGATGAAGCCTTAAATTCTGGAGCTTTGTTTAACTACAGATGCAACACTCCATTCCATGGTGCAGGACTCTCTGTTTGACCCTCGAGAGCTGGCTGCATAAGGAGGCCCTATAACACTGCAAGACAAAGACTGCTAAGCCAAAGGATCCATGAAGCAACTCATTTAATATCTGTGTCCGTGCTAAACAGGACATGCTACTTTCAGCCATTCCCACTTTTAGCCTTGCAGCCATTTAAAAGATGTGGCAACAGAGTGGAGAAAAATGGCACACAGCCATGGTGTTATGAGAACTGAAAGAGTACAAAGGTACAGCCCTTTGAAATCCCCAGAAGACGCTATGGCTACAGTTACAATACAGTGCTCTGTCAACAGAAGTCCCTGTTGGGAGAGACTTTCAGACAAAACGTGTAGACAGACCGCGTGTACACACAAAAGGGAATTGGGAGAGTGCTCCACTCTTGACAGACTGCCCGGCTGTTCTCTAGACAAAACAGGCATTCGGAAGCATAACAGACAGGGCTGCCCTTTGTTGTGGATGCCCTGTCTGTCAAGAGGGACCCCTTGGGGGTGTTCACCCAGATGTTTCTTCGACAATAATCTGTTGACAGCAGCGGTAGGCCTCAAAGTTCTGAGGCAGAACACTGTCGGTGGAAATACTGAGTTTTGTTGACACACTGTGGATAAAACCCATTTTATATATAAACATTCCACAGGTTTTGTCAACAAAACCCCTGTTCTCTCGACAAAACTCTCTAGTACATGCAGCCCCCTACTCAGGCTGGATTTTAAGGTTATAGTCCAGTCCTACAGAAAATATTACATTTATTACTGTCATTTGTACGCAAAGAAAAGTGTTTTATTAATAAGTGAGTAAGTGGGAAGGGAGAAAGTTTTTTTTTTTTTTGAAGGGAAGCAGAGTTGACTTCAAGACAGAACAGAACAGAACAAAGAGCTATGCAGGACAGCTGCTGATCCTCTTTCCACGAGGAAGGATGACAGTCTGCCCTTTGTTATCAGAGAGGAGGTGGATGATAGGGTGAAGGCAAAAGGAGACCAACAACTGGAAACTAGTGTTGCTGCTTAAAGAGCGTCTGACAATCAGTGAAACAAGCATTCACTCTAGAGAGCATTGTACAGCCACAGCAGAATCCTGCTATAGGGATAGGTTAAAACACAACCTCTATGTCATTAAAATATTGATGTTCCAAGATCAGACATGCACAAAGAAGCAAATTCTCCCTCTGGGAATCGGGGAGTAATTCTGCAAGGCATTCTAATGTAACAGCAGGATGAATCAGGCACTCATGCGCTGTGGTGTCCTCCCCCTGCAGTTCAGCTGCATTAAAACTGGGGAAAATCAGCTCTCCTTTGATGGAATGAAGGAAAATCTGATCATTTAAATGTAAGTTAAACGTCTTACAACCAAATCCTCATTCATTTGTATGAGCAAGGGGCAAATACATCAACTTTAACAGAAAATTACGTTTGGAAAGTCATTTTTCATTCATACAGCCATGAGCACTGAAAACCAAATTCTAGTGCATAATCACATTATTTGTTCACACTTCCTCTTGGTAGCTATATGAAATCAGAATCTCTTTTCTTATAAATTTAAGCTCCTTGCACTTCTATCCTGCCTGATCCCCACCATTCATAATCCTCTCCACAACCACACAATCAAATGTCAAACGGGGGATACTTGAACCACCCTCACTTCTATAGCTCTTTCCTGTGAGGATCTTGAAGCACTTTACAAAAATTATCAAGAATCACATAAGGCCTGCAGGCTAGATGAGCATTCATTAGTATGAGAAAAAAGTTATGGGCTCAAAACAGGAATCACCAGTCAAAATTCTACTTCCTGCTCTCAGCAGGGATCAGACTAGATGATCATAATGTTTTTGTCAAGAGTAACTGGTACTCAGCCAGCTCCCCACCACTCGTCCTCTGCCCACCAATCCTGTGGCAGGGGCTGCCAAGGTGCAGGTAACTCTAAGGTTTATTAACAAGTACAGCTGTTCTGGGGGACGAGAGGATGTGATGGCTGGTAGGTATTTTGGTTTCTTTGTAGCTGAGCACAAGTCACCTGAGAACTAACCTGCACCATCAGGAGTGATGGTTCCCAGCTTCACTGCTAAGGGATAGCCCATTTCTCTGTAGTGTTCCAGTGCATGTCCATTTCCCCCACTGTCATCAAAGAACCATTTCCCACACAGAACCAAGCCATCCGTCAGGTTCAGCCAGAGGTTCTCCCGCAGGTCACATTTTGCACACTTCCAGCCACTGCCAGGTTGAGCATTGAAAAGTAATACAAAAGAAAGTAGTCAGTGCTACAATCCAAATTGCTGATGTTCAAGTCCAAGAACAAAAGGCCACTATCTACCAATGTGGAATACATGGGCATCTCGTGGCTGGATCATTGGACAGAGGATCAGCTCCTTGAGTAATCCACATGGATCTCCAATGTCACAAACCAAGGCATGCTGGTCACCATACAACAAATAACCCTGGTGCCCTACCTGGGGGGAATCCTAATGCCATTGTCCATCTGTACAAGTGATTTGGCATGTTTGGATACTTGAAGCTCTTCTTCCCAGGAGTCTGGGTCCTGCTTTCGGTAGGGAGATTTTGAACTGAGGACTGCATCACAAGCTATTGTTACCTGTAAACAGAAGGCAAATAAAGCAGGAGAGGTCAGACTTAAAACCTAATCCCTCTGATAGCTCTTAGAAGGCAAAACTGAAAAGCCTCTGTCCAACAGGCACTAGTGACCACTGAAAGTCTTAGGGAGTTGGGCACCCAGCTGCCTTTTATGCTTTAAAAGTCTCCCACTTGGAAATAAACTCTCTTCATACTCCCAAGCCATTAAACAGACCAAAGCACCCTCAGTCACATCGATGCAGCCCCAGCAAAGTCCATCAGCTGGGTGTGACGGAAGGCAGAATCCAGACTTCTACA
Source organism: Carettochelys insculpta (assembly GCF_033958435.1). Taxonomy (NCBI): domain Eukaryota; kingdom Metazoa; phylum Chordata; order Testudines; family Carettochelyidae; genus Carettochelys; species Carettochelys insculpta. The sequence goes on along the minus strand of NC_134146.1, from coordinate 42,902,318 downwards.
CGCTGGCTCAAAAGATGCCAAGTACCTTTCTAACTGAAAACAATATTTGGAAAAACAAGTAAAACTTTCCTTTATTTCCCCAAGAGAAAGAATTTTTGTTTCCCCTATAAAGTGGGCTGTTGTCAGGATGGAACTACTGGAGCTGGCAGCTACAAACCTAAAAGAACTTGGAGTCAATGTTTATGGCCAATTCAAGTATCTGGTGAGAACTAAGCACCTGAATCAGCAAGATATTTAAGTACATGCATAACATGATGTCAACATGTACACATGTTCCTGCTGAATGACAACCATTACCGTCAATAATAGAGCAAGACATGGACTACAATAAAATATGCTGCTTTAAAAATAAACAGGTTTCCTTGTAACAACTGATATCACAGGATATTTTCTTATACTATCTAAACTAGTACAGGTGTTTGGTAGCTGTCAGCTCTTACCCCTGCATAAACCCTATACCTGTGAGGCAGCGTTCCCTCTAATCTTTTCCATTCATTTGTGGATTTTTTTCCATCCATGTGCAGAATAAGTTTTATGTGCACTAAGGCATGTGGGAATGTGAACTACCAGTGGAAACAAAAAATCTAGCTGTGGGAGCTCTGATAATGAGTTGGGCAGCTTCTGAATCTCTCCTGAGTGGTTGCACAAGCACACAGGTTATAAGGAACACTGCTGTGATGTATGAGTTTTTCAGTAAGCCTATACCAGGGGCAGGCAAAATACAACCCTGCAGGCTGGATCTGCCCTGCCAAACTGCTGGTTCTAGCCCACCAGCACCATACAGCCCAGCACAATCCTTCAGAGACTCCCTGACTGCCGTGCCCTCCACACAGAGCTGAAAGCATCCAGCTGTGGGAGATATGCTTCTCTGCCCGCCACATGCCCATGGGGGGAGATCCTTGAGCTACCCCAGCCCCCAGCACAATCTCACAGCTCCCACTGGCCACAAACCAGCCAACAGAAGCTGCAGCATGTAGAGCGTCCTCCTGGAAAGGGTGCACAGTGCACAGAAAAGCATGAGGCCCCACTTCATGCAGCCTGTGGGGTTGCAGAAGACAGGGAGCCTGCCCCAGGATCCTGCCGGGCTGCTGTCTGGGAACTGCCTAAGGTAAGCGCCTCCCAGTCAGAGCTTGCACTTACACACACACACACTGCTTCCTCCATCCAACTCTCTGCTCCCCCACCTGCACCCCCCAGCAAACCCTCTGTACCCTGACTCCTGCATCCATATTCCCTCTTAGAACCTGCATCCCAATCTCCTGCCCCAGGTCACAACTCAAACCCTTGTACCCCTACCCCCAGTCACAAACCCCTCTTTCGCCCAAACTTCCTCCCAGAAACCATAGCTCATTCTGCACCCCAATACCCTGTCCAGGCTCCTTTCTGCACCTAAACTACATCCCAGACCCAACAGCTACTTCATTAATATAATGGAAGAATGTCCCTCGGGACCACTCACCAAATTCTTGGAGTACCCCTCTCATCAAAAATTATTGCCCACCCCATTCCACAAACTGCATAAGAACGCTTTCCTTTTACCTGTAACTCCACATTTCTCCACAAAGACACACTGTGAAATAGCTTAGAGCACAAATGCAGCTTGTGTGCCTTTTTCTTTTTAAACACATGAATATCAAGAGATATGATTTTACATTTTGCCTTTTTTATTTTAATAAGACAAGTTTTGCTTGGGTTTTAAATGTTTCCATACAAAGTTTGTAAAATTCAACTATCACAGGCTACGTCTACACATGAAGCCAACATCGAAGTAGCTTATTTCGATGTAGCAACACGTCCTCCAGGGCTGGCAACGTCGATGTTCAACTTCGACGTTGCGCGGCACCACATCGAAATAGGCGCTGCGAGGGTACGTCTACACGCCAAAGTAGCACACATCGAAATAAGGGTGCCAGGCACAGCTGCACACAGGGTCACAGGGCGGACTCAACAGCAAGCCGCTCCCTTAAAGGGCCCCTCCCAGACACACTTGCACTAAACAACACAAGATCCACAGAGCCGACAACTGGTTGCAGACCCTGTGCCTGCAGCATGGATCCCCAGCTGCCGCAGCAGCAGCCAGAAGCCCTGGGCTAAGGGCTGCTGCCCACGGTGACCATAGAGCCCCGCAGGGGCTGGAGAGAGAGCATCTCTCAACCCCCCAGCTGATGGCTGCCATGGAGGACCCGGCAATTTCGACGTTGCGGGACGCGGATCGTCTACACGGTCCCTACTTCGACGTTGAACGTCGAAGTAGGGCGCTATTCCGATCCCCTCATGAGGTTAGCGACTTCGACGTCTCGCTGCCTAATGTCGAAGTTAACTTCGAAATAGCACCCGACGCGTGTAGCCGCAACGGGCGCTATTTCGAAGTTAGTGCCGCTACTTCGAAGTAGCGTGCACGTGTAGACACAGCTACAGTGTGATAACTTATAGGAGCCAGAAGGTAAAACTCACACATGTGCTTTCATTCTCCCACCGCAGAAAAAAACAACAACAGCATTAACTTGGAAGGGTACATTAAATTATTATAACTGAAGGAATACCTAATACTTTATCTAAGAAATTATTAACAAGTGTGAGAACATGTGGGGTTTTCTGAAGAAACATTTGATATTTTTGCCTTTAGCAATCCTTGAGCTAAGCTAATGAAAATGGATTGTCTTCCAATTTATGCACTACATTCTTAGGCTTCAATCCAAGAGAACTACTCATGTGGTTAAAGTTCAGTAAGGAAGTAAGTGTCTGTGGGCTTGGGACTTTTCATTGCCCAGACTTTTCAAAGGGGCTTCTGATTTTGGGTACCCAGCTTGAGACATTTTGCTCCTGATTTTCACAACTGAGCATATACAACATGAATGGAAGTCAATAGGAACTGGGGTTACTCACTCACTGAATATCAAGACCATTGGTACCTCAAGTAGAATATTCAAAAGCAAGAGCCTCCTTTGGAAAATATGGGCCTTCTTTTGATAGTGCAGATAGATAACAAAAACCGCAGAAACATATGCAGGCATCAGTTCTAGGATGTGACTAAATACTTCTGTACAAAGCACTGCCAAGCCTCACACCTGCTGAAGGAGAATTTCCAAGCCTTTAGTCCCCATCACCTGTTTACAGCTTCCTTAAACTCCCCTACCTTCCTCTCTGTTCACTTGGGATGACCAAGATCTCTCTCACCCCTCACTAAACACCCTCCATCTTTTCCCCTTCATGGGTGCCAAGTTCTGTAGTGTGTTCTAATCTCTAAACCTGCCCCAGCAACCCCATTGCCTTCACTGATTCACACACTGACCTCCCTCCTTTCTTAATACCAGCAGACCAGGCCTACTGCCCCAGAGAGCAGCCATGTGACCTCTCCAAATACCATCCCAGTCCCCACCTTCTCTAAGTTCACTGAATGTTTATATACACGTTTCTCCTCCAGATTCTTCCTGCTGCCTCTACTTTCCATACCACGCGACCTGTACTCTCTGAGGTCACCAGAGACCACATCCTCGCCTGATCTCAAAGCCTCATCACCAGCTTCATCCTCTCTGCTGCTTTGGACAGTCCCGTGCATTTGTTTTCAACATTTTTGCCTCCCAGGATTTCTGTTCCCAGCCAGTGCAACAAGACAGCCAATAAGATCATCTTCCTTGACTGTCACCAGCTAACATTGCCCCTCTGAATCTCTTTACCATCTCCCTTTTCTTCATCTCATAAAGTTCAACCCTCTTGTTCTTGTCTGCAAAATCCTGAATAACTCTTCCATTTGTTCTTAACTGCACTGGTGTGTTTTCACTTCTCTCCTCCCCAACCTCCTCAACATTGCCAAAGAAGTAGCCTTCACACACTATGGGTTCACTTCTTCCAGCAGAGCCTTTACCCATTCTTCCACTCCGCAGAGATGATCTGTAAGGCCACTATCCTCTCCTCACTGAAATCCCATCCAGTAGACTAGCTTTGGGGGAGAAGAAAGGAGACACAGAACATACAAGGGAAGTGAGAAATACAAAACAGAGAAAGTGTGGGGAGCAAAAGAGAAGGAAGATCTAGTAGTTAAAGCACTAGCCTTTAATGCAGGAAACCTGAGCTCCATTCTTAACTCTACCATAATTTCCTTTGTGACCATGGGCAAGTTACCATGTTAACCCCTCTGTGACTCAGGTGCTCATCTGTAATAAGGGGCACTTCCCTACCACATGAGGGTGACATGAGAGTAAATACATTAATTGTGAGGTTCTGAGGTACTACAGTGAGGAGGACCACATATGTGCCCAAGGAAGGGAGGGGGTAAAACCAAAAACAGATAATCGAGACAAAGCAGGAAGACATAACACAGTCTTCAAGCACTTACAAGCTTGTTATAAAGAGAAGAGCGATAAATTGTTCTCCTTAACCTCTGAGAAGAGAACAAGTGTAATGGGCTGAAACTGCAGCAAGATAAATTTAGGTTAGATGTTAGGAAAAATCTCCATCAGCATGGTTAAGCTCTAGAACCAATTAGCTTTTGGCATCCCTGCCACTGGAGACTTTAAAGAACAGGTTAGACAACCACCTGACAGGGATGGTCTAATAATACTCACTTCTACATTTCTCGGATTCTAAGAGAGAAATAATTGGCCACAGGCCAGAATAAGTGGCAAGAAGCAGGTAGAGAAAGAAGATAAAATAAAAGCAAGATGGAGTAAGTCACATTTTTTTCAAATGCTTCCCTTTTCCCCAGGCAGTGGATGAGGGAGACCCAGATAGTAAAAATAACCAACATAAACTTGAGCAAACAAAGCCCTGCATCCATAACAATGAACAAGAGCCATTTCCTACTCTGCCATCATTTGCACACACTCACTGACCAGTGCTGGCAACTCCTCTATATTTGGTAATGGAATTTCATAATGATCTGGAAATATAACGAGTTTGGCTTCATCTTCATATTCAAAATCATCATTGTTTAACTCGCCATTTGTTTCTAGATCTGCAAAAGAGAGAGAGAGAACGTCAGGAGATGATAAAACTGTTAAGGAAACTAAAACAAAACTTCAGACTGAAATCAGACAACATCTTTAGGGAGGAAAAGCTGAGGAACAAAGTATCCATCTTGAGTTAATAGGCAACCATGGCTGCACTGGCTACTGGGCATAGCGGCCGCTGTGTTGTTACAGACACTGCACTTTTGGAAGTAGATAAGATCCTCGTATTTTTTTGGGTTACTCATTAAGAAGAAGAACATGATACATTCTGGTGACTTCTAGGTTTCAAAGCACTTTACAAACACGAGGCTTTGTCTGTATTGGAACGTTTTACCCATTATATGAATATAATCACACCGAATGTGACACACTCCTGAACCTCACATTCTCTGCCCTGGAGTTGCTGTTGCTCAGCAGTTCTGAAAATCAAAAGCCACATTTCTCACATTATGCCATATGCCCTGAAGTAGAAGTGCAGAGAAGTAAAGGGCCCCTAGGGAAATCTTGGCTGTGATTTGCTCATCAGTGTGTGGCCAACTTAATGACCCAAATCATTTTGAGTATGGTGAAGTATCTTTCCTTCCTAACCAATAACAGATGAACATAGAATGAAAACAGCTGATGCGTGCGGCTGTGACTGTTTGCCTGCTTGCCTGGTACCTTCTTGTACTTGTATGAATTCAAAAGATGACACAAGGAGATCCAGGTGAAAAAGTCCCATGTATTATTATTAATAATTAAGAAAAATAAATACCCATGATTAACTGGGTTAACAAGCAGCAACATTTACATGAGATGTAGGTGCTTCTTGTATTACTTTTCATTTCCCTTCCTTTATGCTACGCAGATTTTATAAAATGAAGACACAAAAAGGAGTAGTATAAGGAGAGTGAAAAGTAACAGCATGGCTGTGTTGCAGTTTTCATGGAAGTTAATGAACATTTTCCCATCAACATGACAGAAGCAGAATCCATCTACACATCATGTTTCTACAGATTAGATACAGTCGCAGGGAGAGGAGAATATCTGTCTGATACAATGGATAATTGACCTAAGTTGGCCCTTATTTGTTCTCAAGACACAGATGTAACATTTTCTATTCTACTTAAATGTTAAGCAAACACTGGCAGCAACCACTGCACATGTGCAATGTATGAAATCTGGGGTTAAGGTGAAGGTGGAAATTGCCATGGTTAGTTATCCACAGAACAAACACAGAATAAACAGCATCATTATAAACTACTCCAAAATCTTTCACCCCAACCAACATACCTTAATCAGACCTGGAGAGTTTACCTCTAAGAACAATAATCCAGGCTCCACTGAGTCCTTGGCTCTTTGCTGAGGCTGCCAAGCAAGGATCAGCTAGTGCCAACTGTGATTTTAATTAATGGCTATGTCTAGGCTAGAGGGATTTGTCAGCAGAAGTTTTTGTCAGAAGATATCTTCCAACAAAACTTCTGTTGGCAGATCATGGCCAGACTGCAGGGCGATTGAAAGAGCGATCCACTCTTTCAACAGGGTGCAGCTGGACTGCCCGGATAGTCTATCAGCAAAGTGGCCAACCAGAAGCACAGCAGACAGGGTTGCCCGGTGTCCCAGAAGCCCTTTTTGTCAACAGAAGGGCCCCTGGATCATGCAGACTGGCTTTTTGCCAACAGAGGCATTCTTCCTCGTGGTGAGCAGGCTACAGCTCTCGACAGAATGCCCCTGGAATATGGATGTGCTGCAAGTTTTGTCAACAAAATGTCCGTTTTGTTCACAAAACCCTCTAGTTTAGACATAGCCAATGTGACCACTTGTCTAACAACAACTGGCTTAATCCCACCAACCGACTGCACAGGTGCTGAAAAGAGACAACAGAAAGTAGCAACCTTTAGTTACTAGTAACCTGGGCTCAATTAAAACTGATGATCTGGAGAGGAGAGACTAAACTATTACCAGTTTCCTGCCCACCCAATTCTCTCAATAATCCTTTTCCTTACAAATCACTTCTACAGCAATCTAATATGGATCACCCAATAACTCCACAACAGCCAGTGGTTCTTTAACATTTTTCAGTTCAGTCCTTGATTTAAAAGGAATTCTGTGGATCCAGCCATAATGCTAAAGTGTTTCCAGAAAGCACCTAAAAATAACTGATCTTGTAAGAGATCAAAGAGAAAAGAGAAAAAGATTAAAGAGAAATCAAACCAACGTCAAGCCCCTGAGCTATGTGGCGCCAAACCATACTGGAATTCAGTAATGACCAGCCACCATCCATAAAGTTAAACAGTTTAAACACAGTAGTGACTACATCTACACTAGAGAGTTTTGTCATCAAAACTCGTGGAGTGTCCACACACAAAATGTGTTTTGTCGACAGCCCTGTTTGTTGAGCTTCCAGTTGGCCTTTCAGTCAAGAGAGCAGCCAGCAGCCTGGCCACTCTGTCGACAGAGCAGATTGCTCTTTCAATCCGTGTATGTGTGTGGACGTGATCTGCTGACAGAATATTCGCAGGAAGATGTCTACTGACAGTACCTTCTGTCGACAGATCACTGCAGTGTAGACATAGCTGAAGAGTCTCTAGGTAATTCCAGACCTGTTATGCTGAAGTTCCCCAAAGCCAGCATATACCAACATAGGTGTGGACAAGGCAAGTCATCCCATTTGGAGCCTGTAACACCACATTTCAATCAGCCACAGGAGGGCACTAATGGCTTATTCCAGTGGTTCTCAACCAGAGGTACACATAATGCTGGGGTAAACAGAGGTCTTTCAGCAGGTCCATCAGCTCATCTAGATATTTGCTTACTTTTACAACACACTACATAAAGAACACTAGCAAAGTCAATACAAATTAAAATTTCATACAGACTGTAACTGCTTTATACTGCTCTACCTACAAAGAACTGTAATATTTATACAGTTTGAATCTCTTTAATTCAGGCAACAGCCCTAGTCCAGCTTCATGGGTAATTTGGTGGGTGCTCTGGGACTGGAGCAATCACTGGGAGGAAAAATGGCAGGTTGGGAACAGGAGTATTGTCAGATCAGGGAAGAATGGAGCCCTGGCCCTTCTGCAGTGCCTAGAACAGGGTAACAATGGTGCCCTGGGGGGCAGGTGGCTGGAGCAAGGCAACCCTGGATGCCAGCAGCTGGGAGTGAAGAGGCCAGTATTGACATCCCCTGGCCCAGAAAATTTCCTGTTTTGAAAACAGTCAGGGCCTGAGATTGCTGGAACAGGGAAGATCAGCCTATATTTCAATTTTCAATTGATTTAGTTTATAATTATAAGGTAAAAATGAAGAAGTAAGTAGTTTTTCAGTCAAAGTGTATTGTGTTAAATATGGTCTATTATGAGAGAATGGGACTACCCTGGAGTAACTACGAGCAGAATTTGCCCTCCCGAATCTTTACTAGGGATTATGCATAAGCAGGGAAGAACCCACTTGAATTTCAGTACTCAGGTCAGGTTTGCTGAGCTGGTACTTAAGGGGGAAAAAAATCTACTTGTAAATTGATTTCTAAATCAAATTTGCTCAATGTGGCATGAGTGGCAGGGAATGCTGGGAAGTTGATTTCCCACAAAATCCATGCCCAGTGAGGACAAGATTTCAAGATGGCCAAATACCATGAGTACAGAAACCCCTTTAAGCAACGGGTTTGTTTTACATCTCAGGTCTCCTGCTGATACATGGCCCTGTCTGGGTTCAGTATCAATGTGTCTCCCTTTTATGGTACCAAGAACATTGAGGCTCAGTCACCGGCACAATTAAACATTGTGATCATCAAAACAGAGCACCCACAAGTCACAAAGAGCTGAGGGAGAGAACAACAGGGAAGGCAAAATAACCAATGCGCTAAGTGGAGGCTGGTCTGGTGTTGTTATTTTGGGTAGTCAGCAGGGTAAATTTACCTCAGCTATCATCTAGCCCAGCTCACAAGCATCATTCTCGTGACAGCGAGATGTGCACTGCCACTGGCTGACTGAAAACAGCAGCTGAGTAGGCAGTTGGTGGCAGAGGGTGCTGTAAACTAAGCCACTATGGGGAAAAGGAGGGAGGAACACTTGACTGAACAAGCCCAGATTAGATTTAGATGGAGTTACCAGCTGAAAATACTAATTATAGTGGCATAATTAGATCCCAGGCAGAACCCTCAAACAGGATGTTCACTGTGTGTGGTGATTCCTGTGGGTGAGAAGCTGTCTCATAACACAGACCACTGAGCCTGCAACCAATCCTGAGATCCTACAAAGTGGTCTGAGAAACCAAGTCTCATTTCAGGCTCAGTCCTGATCCTCTTGCTTTAAATGGCAGAAGATCAAGCCCTTGAACTTCAGATTATTCCTTCCAGCTGCCCCCCAAAATATAATGCATACAGCATCTTTCTACTCAGATAGTGAGCCATTCACAACGAGGATTCTGTCTTCATGCCTGTAAAACACCAAGCTTACTAGCAAAGCTATAAAAGAGACATATAATTATATTTTCATCCTGTTTGCTGAAAAGAAAGCAGATTGAGTCCCAAAGGAGAGTTTACAATACTAGATCATTAAGTATAAATGGGATAATATTAGCACGGTGCTTTTAAGATGTAAAATATTGAGTACTATACAAAGTATTTTCCCATTATTATGGTTAATATAACCATTTCTATCTCACAGAGCTAGAAGGAACCCAGGGTCATTGAGTCCAGTTCCCTCATCCTTGCAGCAGGAGCTATTGTCATCCCTGACAAACTTTTTTTTTTTTTTTTTTTTTTTTTTTTAAAGAAACCCTATTCATGCCAGAACCCTTAATAGCCACTGGGAGAATCAAACTCACAACCCTCAGTTTAGCAGGCCAATGTTCAAGCCACTGAGCTATCTCTGTTCTGGCAGTAGGCTCCCTTTACCATCCAAGTAGGCTAAGAAAACTACAGCATCAAAATTAAAATCCCTAGTCATACTCACAATAACGTTACAGTTAGGCTACATCTACACTAGCCAAAAACTTTGAAACTTCGAAGAAAATAACTGTTTACAAATACTGTAATATTAATAATTTGTTTCATATAGAGCCATAGAAAGTAGGATCACTGACTTCAAAATGTGTTAAGAGCTATACTTAAGTATAGCAAGTGTAAGCCATACCCAGTATAACTACGGCCGTGTCTACACTAGCCAAAAACTTTGCAATGGCCATGCAAATGGCCATTTTGAAGTTTACTAATGAAGTGCTGAAATACATATTCAGTGCCTCATTAGCATGCGGGTGGCCGCGGCACTTCAAAATTGACGTGGCTCACCGCCACGTGGCTCGTCCAGACGGGGCTCCTTTTCAAAGTACCCTGGCTACTTCTAAGTCCCCTTATTCCTATGAGCAGATGGGATAAGGGGACTTCGAAGTAGCCAGGGTCCTTTCGAAAAGGAGCCCTGTCTGGATGAGCCACGCAGTGGCGAGCCGCATGAATTTCGAAGTGCTGCGGCCACCTGCATGGTAATGAGGCACAGAATACATATTTCAGCGCTTCATTAGTAAACTTCAAAATGGCCATTTGCATGGCCATTTCAAAGTTTTTGGCTAGTGTAGACACGGCCTTAGTTATACTGGGTATGGCTTACACTTGCTATACTTAAGTATAGCTCTTAACACATTTTGAAGTCAGTGATCCTACTTTCTATGGCACTATATGAAACAAATTATTAATATTGCAATATTTGTAAACAGTTATTTTCTTTTTGCTACATATGATGTCTGTCCACCTTACTGAATTTCACTCAATTTTGGGAAATGAAACTAGAAAATGACAATTACGCTCACTTCTTAGCCCATGTCATTTTTGGTCTTCATATGCTGACACAACTCTGTTGTACTTAGGTTCAAGGGGGGAATGTTTAAAACCTCAAATCACCATTTCTATTTATAAAGGTGACATCTGTATTTTGTACAATCACACAGGAATACAAAATCTAAATGTTGAGCACCGAACTGAAATTTTTTAAGAAGATGGAAACACTATTAAAAAAAAAAAGGCAAGTTAAAGATATCCTTATTGAAAACAGGGCTCAAGCACATTTTGCTGCTAGATGCTTATAATTGGGAGACTGTCCATGCAAATAAATTCCCCGGAAGCAATTAACCAAGTGTCATCAGGAAAAGGTTTGAGAAGTTCACAAACCAAGCTCACACAAACACATTTTTGAAAATTCACAAAACAAAGAGAATCTCTCTTCCCCTCCCAGGCTAATTTTTTGTTTCTAACTCAGATAACTGTTATGCTTTCCAGCATTCCATGATAAGGCTGAAACATATTCTCTACCAAGGCTCTTTTGGCGTGTTGGGAATGAGAAACTCATAATGGTTTGAACCTTTTAGTTTTTTTTCTAATTTCTTCATTTCCATTCTATTCTTGTGATAGCAGCAGTTTTGGAACTACTCTATGAAGATTGTAAAGATGTGCTTCTAATACACACCAGAAGGGATTTAATATACTTGATAGCCTTCTATCAAAAAAGACTGTAACTCACAGTGCAATGGGTGCCTAAATTAGACTGCCTATGCACAGCCAGATTCACTGGAGCTGCCTGAAATCATTCAGATCAAGACACAAAAAATCTATTACAGCCCCACTAATTGTGTGAGCCCCACCTGGCTAGGTATATGCATTGGATGACCAATCACTGTCATTTTGGTGTAAGCCACTACCATGGAATTCTGAGTTCATACCAGCAAGGAAAAGCAGCATTTAAGCTCTGTAAAGATGGTGGAAAGTCTGCCAACTTAACACCACCTTACAGCCCCTACATGAAGTACGGTGGTCTGGGTTCTGTTCCCATCTCTGCTACTCTCTTTGTGCACTCTCATGCAATTCACAACATTCCAGTGCTCCAGTTTCTCCAAATGTGAATGGGGATAATGATAAAGGTTTAACCTTTCTAGCCCAGCACTCTCTGGTCCAGCAACATCTGTGGTCTGGCATGATTTTAGCTGGATGTCCACTTATCATGGGAGTGGCCAAGCTTCCTTTGATTCTATAAAGTTTGAGAAGTAGGACTGGTGGCTGTAAACAGTGTTCTATGCAGTTATTTAGCTCTAATTTACCCCTAAATGTTTTCTAAGAGCCTAATAAGCAGGGAAAGTGTTAGACAATCCTGATCTTCCGTGGTTTGGCATATGCTCTGGTGCAGCACCAATCAGGACCCTTGGCTGCCAGCGTAGGAAGGTTCAACCTGCATTTATTTACTCAGCTTTGCATCCACAGATCCCACAGCACTTTGCAGAGGGCTGTACAAGTGCTAACCACCCCTGTAAAGACATCTCTTAAAGGATTAAAATGAGACAATATCAAGAAAGTTTCAGTTTATCCCCCAGCAATAACAGCTGTGCAGAGGACTATGAAAGAGCACACAGCCCAAAGTAAAGCAGAAGCTCCACAGATATCTCAGATCAATAAGGCACTGTGGTAAACAGTGATGTTTCAATGGTCAAATTTCATAATTAGAGTAGCTCCCCTGCCTTCAAGGATTAATTGGAACTGAGACTACTGGAATCTCCGTAACAGCTCTAACAACTATAGACATAGAATAGTCAGATGCAAGGGCAAAATTTAAAGCATGGGCACACATCCTAGACTATTCCAGCCCATCTTCTAGCAACAAATAGAAGAGGAGCAATGGAGCATCACTCAGTCAGCCATGTAAAATGCATGCCCAGAGGCTACAAGAATGGGGCCTCAAACACATTCAGTAAATTAGCAATAACACAACTTAGTCTGTCTTCTATGAACCTTTGTGTGTGTGTGTGTGTGTGGGTGGGTGGGTTGGTTGGTGGGTGGGGGAGTGGGCGCACGTGCATTCACATGTGCATTACTAACACCATAAGGCAGCATGCTCAGCAGCCTTCTTTCTTTCGGAAGCTTATGCCACCACTCTGTAAGGCTGTGGCCACACTTGGCCAAAATTTCGAAGATTACTAACGAGGCGCTGAACTGAATATTCAGCGCCTCATTAGCGCTGTGGCCGGAAGCATCCTAATGCTTTGAAAGCGGAGGGCAATAAGGGGATTTCAAAAGTGGCAGGGTCATTTCAAAAAGGACCCCCGTGTAGCCATGCTGAGCCGCAAGCGTGCAAAGCCAGCGCTTTCGAAGCCCACGGCTAGAAGTGCCCTAATACTAATGAGGAGCTGAATATTCAATTCAGCGCCTCATTAATAATCTTTGAAATGGCCATTTGCATGGCTGTTTTGAAGTTTTGGCCAAGTGTGGCCACAGCCTAACTGTTTGGTGTTATTTCAAAATTATTTGAATATGAACAGCTAGTAACTAGCATTTAAACCAGTGCCTGATGACTAACAGCTTTTCAGAACATACTCCTGACATAAAAATTACTGAATCAATCACGATCTTCTCAGCAACAACTCCACAGACCAAAGCAACTCCAGCGGGATGCCAAGCTATTGTTCCCCCTTTCACTATGAGCGAGCTGGCTTTTGTTATGGAAATATTTAACCCCTTCACCACAGGAAAAATTACTTAGCTACTTTCAGTAGTGACTTTGGCTTCTATTTACACACACATTCACACAGAGAGAGAAAAGCCCCAGAAGTGGGTAATATGCTGCTGATATCATAGAGTCCCAATGGGGTCTAAAGGCTTCTTGGCTGACCCATACATCATCTGATAGCTAGAAAAATTGGAGTTTGATGGAAAGATTATTAGAGGCAGATGAAGGAAATGCACTGGGGATTTCCCTTTCTTTCACCGGTTTTCTAGCTTTCTGTAGAGCACAGAGACATGTTAGGCACAGAGAATTGTGCAAGTTTTATTGAAAAAGGTTCTGTATTTACTTTGGACTAGAATGGGGGGTGCCTCATTCACACTCATTGTAGTAAGTACAGGCCCAATATGAGGCCTTAGGCCTGAACCAAAGTAATGGTCAAGACTTTGCTAACAGAAAGCAAAGTGCAGCTGTGAGCTAAAGGAATGCATTGCTCACAGAAGTTGGCAAGAACAGGGTTGATGGTGCATAAACATATCTACCTAGCATATTGAAGTAGGTACATGGTACCAGAACACCCTATCCCGGAACATTCCGCAGATAAGAAAGAATAGGCCAATCCATCCCAATGACAGGGGCAAAAGGGTAATATGATGGACAGAGTTGTTTTGTTCGAACCAACATGTACAAGGTGAGAGGCGGCACCTAACTACGTAGAAGGGTTGTACCTCAATACATCAGCAGTGATGTGTAAATTGTTTGTACCTGTGTATAAGAATGTACTTCTGGGCTGTGGTCTGGGTCCGGCCGAGGGGGCAGTGGAAAGTCCTGCCACTGACTGAGCCGAGTCCATTGACCGTGGGTGCATATTTGTAGTATGCCCTGACTTAGACTGAGAAGTCTACCGGGAACTACTATTGTATCCAATACGGCAATAAACCTGGCTGACGTGCCTTCGCACCTTACTAGACTCTGTGGTCATTGGGGGTTCTCTTCAGGTCTGCTGTGTCAGCTATCTGCAGAGCTGGGGCAGCACACAGAGGGAACACACGCACGCAGCCGAGTGATACATTGGAGAGAGCAGAGCACCACGCTGGTGTTATCTGACAACACTCATGAACAGTTACAAACAATTCCACAGAAGTTAATAGGACCTGAGAGCAACTGCTCACAAGCAGGAATCCAGGAGCCCCAGGATTGGCCCTATATACACAGTTAATTCAAATTAACTTTTTATAAAAGCACATATGTAAGTAGCCAAACAGGGGCCTACCAAATCCTAAACAGTCTGAGAATACCTCAGAGGCTATTTAGTGATGATCATTAATAATAATTGTTATTAAAAGGAAGACACTTGCAAAGCTGTAATCTATTTACTTTGAACAGTTTTAAAAACAAACAAGAAAATGCAGACAGGCTGGCAGATGCACCCAAATGTGCATGCACTGAAAATAGACTCAAGGGCTATGTGAGAGCAGCGATTTACAATACCTAAAAATAGCACTGTGTTCCTCCTTTTTGGTAAAGCTCCACCAGAGGCTCCTGGTACCTTCTGGAAAGGAAAAAAACATATATACAGTTAGAAATCTAACCTGCAGAAATGGAATAAGCAAACAACAGCCTCACGCCACAGTTTCTCCAGACAGGTGGAAGAGCAGTGCACACTCTGTGTGTTTTGTGGGAAGGGATATAAATCTGTGCTGGTAAAAGGGGTCAGACTGACATCCCTGGACAACTAAGTTGTCTATTTAATCATAGAAGAGGTAGAGCAAGGACACTAGAAACATACACTTCCTTAACTGGGGCCAACAGAACTCAACCCTGACTCTGAGACCACCTTTGGAAATCAGAGTAGTTTATCCATGTCAACTTATTTTTCTCTGCCAATAAAAGCAAGTAATTGTGATTGCACTGATAATGAGATGCACCCGCTCGAAATAATGGATGGGACCATCATGTAATTTCTCACACACTCCCACACCATCAGATGTTAACAGTGCTTAATGATTGAAGGTGGCCTGGACGTGATGACCCAGAGGTGAAAGACTCTGTCTCCCACTAGCATTCAAATGGGCTAACAGAGCCCTCCTTGGCTGCCACATAACAGACTGTTATGTAACTTAAGTAAATAATCTAAAGTAAATGCCTCTGCAATGAGGGCTTGAGCCCGCTCCCACTGAAGTGAATGAAAGTGATCACAGTGGTCTATAAGCGTTAGGTAACATGCAGAAAACCTATGTTGCGGTTGCTTTGTTGCTCTTCAATTTTTTAATAGTAAAATTAGGATACAACAGGTGGAAAGAGACAGGCCCAGAATCTGTCAACCTAGGAAGAGTTCATGTGTTTGTCTCTGCTGACAGGGAGGTGAAGAGTTCACATATTTTATGTGACTCCTTCTTCCATGTAAATAAAGTTTCAGCCAAAGAGATTAGTTAGAATCATCAGTAAGCTTTTGCACCCCATAGGAAAGTTTTCCATTATCAGAAAGAACAGACACTGACTAATGTTTCTTGGCTACGTTTAACAACAAAACCTGACACAGTGATTTTTGATTTATTCACCCTGTAAGTAAGGGTAATGGCTCATTTTTCTCAATGAAATGTAAGTGACAAACAGAATTATGTAGTGTCTTCTCTCACTCATAAAAAATAAATCCTTGATCTATTATGAAAAGCAGTAACAGCAGCAATATACCAATTGGATAGTTGTCCCGTCACACTACGCACCTCAGTTATCTCAGTGGTTCAACCATCATACTGGAAAGTTGGGACTAAACTCCCACAACTCTATGGATTTGTCTATACTAGGAACTAACTTCAAAGTTAACTTCAAAGTTAGGCACTACATCAAAGTAGCCAGCAGTGAGTCTACACACATTTTCCCTTACTTTGGCTATGTCTACACTAGCCCAAAACTTTGAAATGGCCATGCAAATGGCCATTTCGAAGTTTACTAATGAAGCACTGAAATACACATTCAGCGCCTCATTAGAATGCCGGCAGCCACGGCACTTCGAAATTGACACAGCTCGTTGCCACACAATTCATCCAGACGGGGCTCCTTTTTGAAAGGACCCCGGCAACTTTGAAATCCCCTTATTCCTATCTGCTGATAGGAATAAGGGGATCTTGAAGTTGGTGGGGTCCTTTTGAAAAGGAGCCCCGTCTGGATGAGCCACACGGCGGCAAGCCACGTCGATTTCAAAGTGCTGCAGCTGCCAGCATTCTAATTAGGTGCTGAATATGTATTTCAGTGCTTCATTAGTAAACTTCGAAATGGCCATTTGCATGGCCATTTCAAAGTTCTGGGGTAGTGTAGACACAGTCTGTAAAGTTAACTTCGAAGTAAGGAGCCCAACTTTTAAGTCCTTACTCCATTTCTGGGAGTGCAGTAGTGCCCTACTTTGAAGTTTAACTTTGAAGCAGGACGTGTGTAGACTCTCTGCTTCGAAGTTGCTTACTTTGAAGTTGTACTTTGAAGTAAGCAACTTCATGGTTATTTTTGTAGTGTAGATACAGCCTATGTGTAACCTGGAGAAGGATGTTAAGACCAAAATTTTCCAAGAGTGACCACTCACTTGGGATGCCTACCTTCAAATAGCTCAACCTGACTTTCCAATGTGCCAAAGACCTGCCACTCCCACTCACTGGTGCTGACAGGCACCACAGGCTCCAGAGCAAGGTGGAAGGGGGACGTGGCTCTGTGCCCTGGAAAGGGCAGGGCCTAAGGCATGCAGCCTTCAGTGCTGCCCCCTGCATCTCTCTCACAGCTGTGCACAGCTGGAGCAGTGCTGCTGCAGCATTTCAAGGCCGTCTGGGGGAAAATACCTTGTTTGCTCCCATCCCTCCCCCAATCAGTGGTCCTGCTCCCACTGGATCAAACTGAAATTGTGGGTGCTCAGTTTATGCCTGGCTTTCCTATCTGTCAGCCAAGAGTGACAACTTTTCTCCCTCACAGGATACTACGAGCTTTGTAAATTATTTTAAGATACTCCAGCAAAAGGCAGAATCACTGTGAAGTAGTATCAGGCGTCTCCATGTTTCTTGTAGTAAGTGACAGGAACCCTATTTAGCAGCACCATAAACCACAGATTTGTGTGACGAACCACCATGTCATCACTGTTCTCACAAGAGGGCCCATCGCTACTGAGGATCTGCCATGTAGCAAATCTTACCTTTCCATATGCAGATGGCAGTGGGGCTAACAGACTCACCATGTCCCTGGGCAAGGTGTGTGTGTGTGGGGAGGAGTCCCCATGCCTCTGGAAGGGGCAGGGCCTCAGGCACAAGGGTGGGGCTGGTGCTAGCCTCCCTCAAGGCAGCCCTCAGTGCTGCCCGGAGCACTGCACTCCTCCCCCAAGCAGCCCTCAGAGCCACCCAGAGCATGCCACATGGGGCTCTAGTGGCTACTTAAAGGGATCAGGCTGCCACCACTGTCATGGTAGCAGTGGCAGTGGCTGGGAGCTCTGGGCTCTTTTGAATCACTAGGCCCCAGGATAGCTGCCCATCCTCATCCCCATCCAGCAGCAGGACTGGCAGTAGACACAACACAGTGTAGTGGTTTCAAAACACATGGGGCAGAGAGAGCATCACACTGAACGTTGCCTGTGGTTTATCCCTGCTGTGCACAGTACTGGCCACACAGCTGCTCAGGCTGGAGAAGAGTAATTGGTTTTTAAACCTCAAAAAAATGACTATGCAAAAACTCAGTTTGATGAGTTAGCTGATGTTGCATTGTGGTACTGGATAGACTGCGAGTGCCTGTGACACATGCTTCCCACTGATTCTATGGAAGATGACCTGGGAACAGATCCTTCACGGGTATAAGCTGCCACAGCACTACTGAAATCAATGGAACAACAACAACAATTTACACATTCAGACAATGTGTCCCTGGCTCTTTTCTAAAGCTGTGCCAGGACACACAGCTGATACTTAGCCCAGATGCTTCAGGAAGTGATAAAGACTTCCATGTTTTGCAAGGGTGATACCAAGTCAATGACACACAAAAATAGAGGCCTAGTCACATACATCCAAAGTCACTGCACTCAGTGCCTCATATCTTCTCTGTCCAGCCCTGGAACCTAGTAAGCACACAAGAACCTAAGCTATCAAAACAAAAAGCAGTCGAGTAGCACTTTAAAGACTAGCAAAATAATTTATTAGGTGATGAGCTTTTGTGGGACAGACCCACTTCTTCAGACCATAGCCAGACCAGAACAGACTCAATATTTAAGGCACAGAGAACTAAAAACAGTAAGCAAGGAGGACAAATTAGAAAAAGATAATCAAGGTGAGCAAATCAGAGAGTGGAGGCGTAGGGGGGAAGGCCAAGAACCAGACTGAGCCAAGCATGCAGACGAGCCTCCACAGTGACTCAGAAAGCTCCCATCACGATTCAAACCATGCGTCAATGCGCCGAACCTGAACACAAAAGCCAGCTTGGCCGCTTCTCCCCCAAAAACGGTGCAACAATTCCCCCTCAGCAACACACACATCCCCAGGTCACCGACAGAATGCCCCACTCCACCAAAATGCCGACCAACTGGTCCGTGGATCCGGAGTGCCCTGATGTCTGCCCTGTGCCCACCGACCCCCGGTCCAAGGGAGTCAGATGTCCGTCCAACATACAAAGCATCAACATTGGAAAAGTTCCTCATAATGCCATCCTTGCCACAATGGATGTAGAGGCTCTGTACACTAATACTCCACATAAAGACGGATTACAAGCAATCAGGAACACCATCCCTGATGCCACCACAGCCAATCTGGTGTCTGACCTCTGTAACTTTGTTCTCACACACAATTATTTCCGTTTTGGGGACAATTGATACCTCCAGATTAGTGGAACTGCTATGGGCACCCGCATGGCCCCACAATATGCTAATATATTTATGGCTGACCTAGAACAACGATTCCTCTGCTCTCGTCCCCTATTACCACTCCTCTACTTAAGATACATTGATGACATCTTTATGATTTGGACCCATGGTACAGAGGCTCTAGAAGAATTCCACAGAGACTTTAACAATCTACACCCCACCATCAACTTATGCCTCGATTACAACATGCAAGAGATACATTTCCTGCACACTACAGTACTAATCAAGGATGGCCTGATCAGTACCACACTGTACTGAAAACCTACTGATCGCTATACTTATCTACACCCTTCTAGTTTCCATCCTGCACACGTGACTAGATCCATTGTTTACAGTCAAGCTCTTGGGTACAATCGCATTTGCTCTGATCCAACTGACAGAGACCAAAAACAACAAGAACTTTACCAAATATTCATAAACCTCAATTACCCACCAGGAGAAGTAAAAAAACAAATCAACAGGGCCAGAAGAATACCCAGAGACCAGCTACTCCAAGTTCAGCCCAAAAAAGCCAAGAACAGAACACCACTGGTCATCACCTACAGCCCCCAACTCAGACCACTGCAACAAATTATTAAAGACCTACAACCTACCCTTAATCAGGATGCCACACTCCAGAAGGCCCTGGGTGACATGCCTGTTCTCTCCTACAGACAACCTCCCAACCTCATGAGGATCCTCACTAACAACCACAGTCTATACCCTGGGAATACCAGTCCTGGAACCTTTCCCTGCAACAAAGCCCGCTGCCAGCTTTGTCCACATATCTTCTCTGGAAATACCATCACTGGACCTAACCAGGTTACTCACAGAATCACGGGCACTTTCTCATGCTCCTCTACTAACATCATATATGCCATCATGTGCCAACAATGCCCAGATGTTTTGTATGTTGGATGGACGTCTGACTCCCTTGGATGGGGGGTTGGTGGGCACAGGGCAGACATCGGGGCACTCCAGATCCACACACCAGTTGGTCGGCATTTTGGTGGAGTGGGGCATTCTGTCGGTGACCTGGGGATGTGTGTGTTGCTGAGGGGGAATTGTCGCACCGTTTTGGAGGGAGAAGTGGCCGAGCTGGCTTTTGTGTTCAGGTTCGGCGCGTTGACACATAGTTTGAATCGTGATGGGAGCTTTCTGGGTCACTGTGGGGGCTCATCTGCATGCTTGGCTCAGTCTGGTTCTTGGCCTTCCCCCCCACCACTCTCTGATTTGCTTACCTTGATTATCTTTTTCTGATTTGTCCTCCTTGCTTACTGTTTTTGGTTCTCGGTGCCTTAAATATTGAGTTTGTTCTGGTCTGGCTATGGTCTGAAGAAGTGGGTCTGTCCCACGAAAGGTCACCTAATAAATTATTTTGCTAGTCTTTAAAGTGCTACTTGACTGCTTTTTGTTTTGATAGTGTATAGACTAGCACGGCTTCCTCTCTGTTACTAAGAACCTAAGCTGGGTCCTTCATGAAGCTGTCAAGCATCTGAACCTCATCACAGACAGTCTAACAGATTTTCAACATTTGGGATTGCTTTGCTATGACATGGGGTCCCATCACTACCAACTCCACATGACGGAGGTGGCTCTCACAAGGTAGCAATGTTTCAACAAGCTTTTAAGAGCAGAAGTACAGGTCCTCCCAGAGGATCACCAGTTTCTCCTTACTGATGCCTTTGATCATTCACTATTGGCAGTAGGCTTAAGCCAAACTCGCTAATACCCTTGGAGACCTGAATGAGCTGAACTACTCCTTCCAGGGGCAACACACGAATGCCTGTCCAGCTGCACCAGGGTACAAGCATTCATCAGAAAACACAGGCATTGGTCTTCCACAGTACAGAGGAAATGTGGGGGTCATTTCAGACTTTGAGACAACGTATCTCCAAACGTGTGGATAAGTAGAGGCAATTCAATTATATTTTTATAGTTCCAAATACCTCATTTAATTAATGTTAATGTCATAATGCCAAAAATCTAGTAAGGTATCATGGATATATGCATGAATTTATGATATTGTCCAAGAGAAGTGAAGTAGAGAAATAGTGTTCATTTCATCCCACAGTATCTAGACCTTTGGATCCATATCCAAACACATGTACATACATCAGTATGTACATACGCACACACAATTAACATAGGGACATTGTGCTAGATATCCCGTGTTTCTCAGAGAAACAGCAATACTATGGTATTGTGAGTTTATATATCCCCTCTCTTCCAAAAGAATGTCAATTTGGATTACAAACGGTAGAAATTATGGACATTCATCCATCCATGGGGTGAAATGTGGCAGCCGTCAACATTACACCATAGGATCTATGGCTATGTCAATGCTACAATGATCTGTCAACAGAAGTCACCGTTGGAAGATATCTTCTGACAAAACTTCTGTCGACAGATTGCAGCCACACACGAAAGCAGAATGATCTGTCAATCCACTCTGTTGAGAGAGTGGCCAGGCAGTCTGGCCACTCTGTCAACAGGACAGCTAACCAGAAGCACAGCAGACAGGGCTGCCCAGTGACCTGGAAGCCCTGTCTGTCAACAGAGGGCCCCCCGGAGCGTCCACACGACTTTTTTGTCAACAGATTCTGTCGAGAAAGGCGTTCTGCCTCGTGGGGGGCCAGTATGTCGACAGAACACGTTTTAGTGCGGACAGTCCATGAGTTTTGTCAACAAAACCAGGGCTTTGTTGACAAAACTCTCTAATGTAGACATAGCTCTAGATGGGAAGAAGAGTGCTACCTAATCTATTACCACAGTGTTGCCCACTAGCTGAGTACTGCCCCAACCTTGCTGAACCTGCCAGGTAAGATCTCACAATCTCCTACTCAAGATAGAACAACTGAAACTTGCAAAGAAGCATCAAGATTCCTCAGCTGGGGGAGAGTGTCTTTGCAGCAATCTAGCCACTTATGTTTACTTTGACCCAGAGGTTAACATGCAGCCTACTTGCTTTTCACCTCTAGAGCTCTTGGTTCAAACTCTTGTCAACCCTACAACCACAGGAATTTTGACAATCTCATTTTATCTCCCAGTTGGCATTATACTGAAACCTCCCATATACTTCAGCAAGACTAGCAGCCTCTCTCACAAACAGAGCAACAAGGATATTGGAAGTGAAGGGCAATAGATACTCATGTTTAAGCGTGAACAGAACTTCTGCCCACCCATCTCCAGTCAGTGCAATTACCTTTCACCAGCACAAAATCCACCCATCAACAGAACGTTTGCTAGAACCTGCCCAGTTTACCACAAGGATTTTCCAGTAACAGTGTGATGGAAATGCAAGTATTTCCCAACTGTCCAGGGCCATGGAATCTTCTGAAAGAGGATTTCCTGATTTTTACCTACACCCATTCACCCCAACTTGCAGGCATTACTCTCTGATAAAGTAAGAATAGAGTGGACAATTTTCCAAGTTCAAGAGACCTTTGATCAGCAAAGACAACACTGCTATAGAACAATAGGAAGCACTCTTTATCCCACTCTAAATAACTACCTCAATCCTTGTAATCAGCACAAGGATTCAAAGCTACATTGGAAAGTAAATTAAGCAGCGCATGAGACCAAGCCACACCCACTCCCCTTTACTCTAGGTCAGAGTTCATTACCAGCCCATTGTACTAGAATACAGAAAGCAAAGAAATACATGCACATTTCATGCATGCAGTCAGCCTTATCACTTGCTATCGATAGTTAGCCCAGTAACGGTAGCGAAGTGTAAATAATAGGAAACGTGTTGGTATGATAAGAGATTGATATGGGAGGCAGCATTTGGATCTTCTAGGATCCATTTCATATTAGAGCTTGGATTATATTCAAAATCACGACTAAGGGTCACATCTGGATTCAATGGCCCTGAAAGGTTCATCCTTCTGAGTCAATTTCTGCCAGCTTGAGCTAAAATCTCATGAAAACCCTTATTCTCAGAAGACTCCCAATATAACCTAACCAGAAACAGTGTACAAGCCTCTTGGTCCAGATTTTTTAAAGCTATTTAGGTGTCTAACGATAAGCATAGGTACCCAGTAAAAATAATGGGAATTAAATACCTAGGTGCTTCTGGGGTGAAAAAACATCACCATATACCCCACTGTGCATCTTTAGGTAACTAAATGCCTTTAAAAATCTGACCCCTGGTGGTCTGAATAAAAACTGCACAGTTGAGTTTGAAACCAGGGAACTGAATCTGACCTTTACCCATCCCCAAAATTCAAAGGCATTCAGATTTGACCCATCTTCCAGGTATTTTATCTGAACTTGCATAAAAAGAACCACCCAAAAAGTTGGTCTGCAAGCTAGAAATCTCACCTCTCTCACATGTCGTTTCAGATGCATATATACACACTGTCCTGTTTTTCGATAGTGCCTTTCAACGTGTTCCCTTCCAAATCCCAGAAACGTGTTCATACACACATACAGACCTCCTTCTGAAACCTGAAAGGAATCATAGAAAACAGTTATAGTATAGAAGGAACTGAATGGGACAGAAAGACACCAGCAAGCAGAGACAGATAGGAACTACAGACCTCTTGCATATCCCCTTTTCACATTAGCACATAACATGCTTACACAGCAGGCAGAATTCAAGCTTTTATTTTAAGAAATATAACATTTCTATCTGTGCAGTTACTAAGATAACCTTCAGAATGAGAACAGGTACAGAGCTGTCCTCCTGAGGGTACAGACTGGCTAACCACTTCAGCTCCTTTTCTCTTGCTCATTGCTTTCCCAAGCTGTACAGAGTCATGAACAAAAATCTGGCCTGTTTCACAGATCCTGTTTAGAAACCACTGGGCCACAGTGAAATTGTCAAGAATCATCTCAAAGTTGCTTTGCTTCGGTTTGAGACATCAACATTCGCCCTAAGCACACAGTAAAAGAACTTAAAACAAGTATACCAGGAGAATCATGAGTTACTCTTGAAACTGATTAGAGAGACTGAAACTCCAAGGTAGGTCCAGGTAAAGCAACCCAGTAGGAATCCCAACACTTTTTTTCCCTTCCCCACAGCTGGATATTGAAGCTGGCTCTCTGGCCAAGGAATTGCCCCAGAACACCACTGCTACCAGCTCTCTCCCAGATCATTCAAACTGGGCTGCTAGTAGGTCTGGTCAGTGGGTGTCAGCCCCATTTTTCAAGCCCCTTCTAGTAGTACAGTAAACTCTCTCATATCCAGCATTCTATCACGTACAACACTCAAATAACTTGCATTTTAACCATAAGTAAATTTTAGTTATGCTTTCATAAGTACATTATGGTGAAGGTAAATACAAATAAATACAGCAAATTCAGTAGTCCCTCAAGTTACGCAAGGGGTGGCATTCCCACG
Source organism: Carettochelys insculpta (assembly GCF_033958435.1). Lineage (NCBI taxonomy): Eukaryota > Metazoa > Chordata > Testudines > Carettochelyidae > Carettochelys > Carettochelys insculpta. The sequence continues at coordinate 42,877,700 of NC_134146.1, read as the reverse complement.
CACTCTCACATAACTCGACTTTTGCATTAGTCAGAGACAACTTTTTCCCCCCCAGTGGAATGCATGTTCTGCAGCTGGGGAAGCAGCAGGAGCACCTGGAGCTCCTTTTAAAAGGTAAGTCCTGGGGTTGGGGGGAGGCAGATGGGGAGCTTTAAGCCTGCTGGTGGGCTGGGGCTGTGGGAGGAGGGCAGGGGGTTAAGCCTAGGATGGGTTAGGGCTGTGGGGGAGGGAGGTGGAGTTGAGCCAAAGCTGCAGGTGGGGGGCAGCTGAACTGGGGCCGGGGGGTTGAACCACGGGCAAAGGTTGTTGAACCGGGCCACAGCGGGATGGGGGTTTGAGCCAGGACCGGGGGGAGCTGGATTCTGAGTTGCACTTAACTTGTATTAATGCGAGTTAAATATAACTCGAAATCGTACAGTAAAACGTTGAAATGTACAATATACATTTACAGTGTACAATAGTACTGCTGTTGGTAAATAAAGTACTCTTCATACATTTGTGTTTGTTTCTCAATATCTAATCTTGTTTTTCTTTAGTGCTGTGCATTGCTAGGTATGCCTCTCTATTATCCAGAATATCTGAATGTCTGACAACCTCTTGGCCCCGGGGCTGCCGGATAGGAAGGAGTTTACTGTATATCAATCCATGTAGTGATGCAGGAGGATGGTCCTTTTAAGAGTACTTTGACCTTGCTTGCATTTTGAACTACAAGATAACAAAACATCTTCTTTCTGATTCTCTGGAAACACCACTAAATGAAATCTCTGGTAGCTAGCTTAGTTACAGATAACGCAGGGGTCGGCAACCAAAATAGCAAGAAGAGCTGGGTTTTTTTCAAATTTGGTAAAAAATTCAATAATTCAAGAGACACTATGCATATGAATACGAGATGGTCCTTCATAAATAAACGTCAAATCATACTTTTTGTAATCCCTATTTGAAGAACAGGGCACACACAAATGATTTGTAATGTGACATATTTACTGCAGGATGTTCAGAAACTTTTTATATATTCTATTTCCTCACACCTTACAAGAGCATGTTTGTAGCACTATTTTTCTGACTTTCACTTCCTAACCTACTTTAGTTACACCAATTTTACTTCACATTTAATTTCAGTTTCCTTTCTTAAAATACAGGTTGCCCTTCACAGAAGGAAATGATACAAGCTTCCTTTTCTTTTTTAGAATTAAGACTTTATTAGCAACATGATCAAAATGCACATACAGTATCATATCCCACAAGGCACTGCACATATTACAGGGAGAGTTATCCAACTTTTCAAGATCACATACCATTTGCTATTTAGATACGAGTTGTTCATTACTGGGCTTTTAGTCATTCACTGTTTATTAAAATAATCAGGAGGGTTTTCTTTTAAACTTTGCAATTATAGTATCAGGAGCCACAAAGAAGTCCTTAAAGAGATGCATGCAGTTCTGGAGCTGCAGATTGCATACTCGTGTGGTAGTGTATTACATAAGAACATAAGAACATAAGAATGGCCATACTGGGTCAGACCAAAGGTCCATCCAGCCCAGCATCCCATCTGCCGACGGTGGCCAATGCCAGGTGCCCCAGAGAAGGAGAACAGAAGACAATGATCAAGTGATTTATCTCCTGCCATCCATCTCCTGCCCTTGTTCTGAAGGCTAGGGCACCATACTTTATCCCTGGCTAATAGCCATTTATGGACCTAACCTGCAAAAATTTATCAAGCTCTTTTTTAAACCCTAATAGAGTCCTGGCCTTCACAGCCTCCTCGGGCAAGGAGTTCCACAGGTTGACTGTGCGCTGTGTGAAAAAAAATTTCCTTTTATTAGTTTTGAACCTACTACCCATCAATTTCATTTGGTGTCCCCTAGTTCTTGTATTATGGGAAAAGGTAAATAATTTTTCTATATTCACTTTCTCCACACCATTCATGATTTTATATACCTCTATCATATCGCCCCTCAATCGCCTCTTTTCCAAACTGAAAAGTCCCAGTCTCTCTAGCCTCTCCCCATATGGGACCCATTCCAAGCCCCTAATCATCTTAGTTGCCCTTTTCTGAACCTTTTCTAATGCCAATATATCTTTTTTGAGGTGAGGAGACCACATCTGCACACAGTACTCAAGATGTGGGCGTACCATAGTTTTATATAGGGGAAGTATGATATCTTTTGTCTTATTATCGATCCCTTTTTTAATAATTCCTAACATCCTATTTGCCTTACTAACTGCCGCTGCACACTGCGTGGATGTCTTCAGAGAACTATCCACTATAACTCCAAGATCCCTTTCCTGATCTGTCGTAGCTAAATTTGACCCCATCATGTAGTACGTGTAATCTGGGTTATTTTTTCCTACATGCATTACCTTACACTTACCCACATTAAATTTCATTTGCCATTTTGCTGCCCAATCACTCAGTTTGCTGAGATCTTTTTGTAGTTCTTCACAATCTGTTTTGGTTTTGACTGTCCTGAACAACTTGGTGTCATCTGCAATCTTGGCCACCTCACTGCTTACCTCATTTTCTAGATCACTGATGAACAAGTTGAACAGGATCGGTCCCAGGACTGACCCCTGGGGAACACCACTAGTTACCCTCCTCCATTGTGAAAATTTACCATTTATTCCCACCCTTTGTTTTCTGTCTTTTAACCAATTCCCGAGTAATAAGAGTGACTCATGGCTTTAAACTGTTACACTTAAGGAACACATACATAATTCTTGATCAGGAATTATGACACGAAGAGCTATGTTCTTGTATCTCTTGTAAGTGAAAGCCCCACACATCACAACTATGGACAATAAATAGGACTAAATGTCCTCTCCCAAATTTGGGGTCATTGTTTTATTCAAGGTCACCTGATGTGCTGGAAGAATATTCTGAAGTGTTGATAGTGCTAAGCCTGCCTATGTTATTTAGTGCCTGACATCAGATCTGTTGTGTACTGACAATTCTCCCTCAAGCACTGGGCCTCAAGTTCACCTCAAGCATGCAAACTCCTAGCCAAAAAAATAAAAATGTTCAAACCCTGTTGATTAGTCAAGATCTCTGAAGAACTATCCCTCAATCATTTCCTCAATACAGCAACCCCTTCAGGAGGAAAAAAAACTTGTTGATATCTGGTGTGTAACACAATTTAAGAAACTAGTCTTTGTCAACCAACCTTAGTTTTGCATTAATACTGTTTTCTATGCATGGCCTTATCCTCCCAGACATTGTGGGTGATATTCTGGCGAACTCAGTGACAGAACTTCCACTCATTTCCATAGGGCCAGAGCTTCACCCTGCTTTTTGGTTTCCTATGTGCACCTCTGCATCATACAGTAAATTGTAATTCCCTTCTTCCTCCCCTCACTCTTATGGGATGGCCCCCAGTTCCTGATTTTCTAAAGGGAAATTCCAAGACTGCAACAAGGGTGAGACAAGTGAGGCACCTGCCTCAGGTGCCGCAGCTCAGGGGGCACAGATAAGATGCCAGTGGCGCCATTTTTAAAAGCTGTCTGGGTGGCTGCATCTGAGCTGCATGAAGCTCAATTTAAATGGTTTAAACAGCCAGCCATTAAACCAATTAAACTGAGTTCCATTACTAAGCGTGGCAAGGTGGGGGGTAGGGGGGAGCCACACGGCAATAGTGGCAGAGCAGCAGCAGCAGTGGAGGCAGCGCTCAGCAATGGCACTGGAGCTCTGCTGCATGTGAAGTAGAGTGGCTGAGGGAGGCGGCAGGGGGGAGCATTTTGTTTGGGGCTGAGTGGAGGCGTTTAAGCAAGGGGGTGGGTGTGAGCAGGGGCTGGGCTGGCAAGGGCCATGGCTGAGCTGGAAGGTGTTGGAGGCTGGGGGCGGGCAGGGGTTGGGGGCCTGGAGGTGGCAGAGGCTAGGCACCGGGCTGGCAGGGGCCGGGATGTTGAAGCCAGGGGCTGGGCTGGGAAGTGTTCTGGACTCCCAAGCTGCAGGCTCTCTGCTCTGTGTGGTCCCCTCTCTGTCAGTGTATCCATCCCTGTGTCTGCTGTGGGCCCCTCGGGGAGGGTTACTGGACCAAGGAAGTAACTCTGAAAAGAAGGTGAGGAGAGTGGGTGCTTCCTGCCTGGATGAGAGGACAAAAGTTTAGGAATCAGCAACACCAAGAGGGAGCTATTTCTTCCTTCTTACAGTAGAAGTAACAGCAGAACATATATGTGATCTTAGGACTGTAATATTCCAGGTACTCTGCCTGCTGGTGCTAACCCAAGAGAAGGAAACCAAGAGGTCTCACAATAGTATTATAACTATAGTGACTCCCTCTGAACTTATTTATGCTATCTTTCATGTCGCCCAAATTATCTAATGCTGAAATTATCTAACTGATGCAACAATTTCCTCTCCCCTGGTGATCATAGTGGAAGCTTTGGCTTTGGTTGCCCTGGATTGATTTATTGTTGTTTTAAACTAGAATTTGCTCTAATCAGAATTGTACACTACAGTTACTAAATGCTGATGACTCTGGATGGCTGTAAGATCTATCATGTCTACTATTACTAGGACACTACTAAATTCACAGTTCATTTTGATCAATTTCATGGTCATAGGATTTTTAAAATGGTAAATTTTATTATTTCAGATGTATTAAATCTCATATTTCACAGTGTTGAACTTGTAGGGGTTTTGACCAAGAAGGAGTTTGGGAGAGAGGTGTCACTTGGTTATTGTAGGGTCTGGCTGCAGTCAGTGTTTTCCCCTCCAACTTTTCCCACCTCAAACAGAATTAATTCTTTTTATGCGCACCTCCACCGTGGAGCTGATAGGTGACACATCACCTTCATATTGCTGCTCATAACAAAATTAATGTGGTGGGAGTAAAGCCAAGGGGTTCTAAGGGTGAGAGGTAGCTCAGGGTTGTAGCAGAGAGTTAGGGTGCAAGGCCTCTGGCTGGGAGAGTGTAGGCTCTTGGGTGGGTCTGGGGATGAGGAGTTTGGGGTGCTAGAGAGGGGATTTGGCTTTGGGGAGGAGCTCTGAGCTAGGGGTGTGGGCTTTAGGGTAGGGCTGAGGATTAGGCTTTGGGGTACAGGAAGGTACTCAGGCCTAGGTGGTGTAAGGGTTGGGGCTCAGGTTTACCTGGACAGATTTCTGCAGCAGATGGCAGGGAGGGGTTCCCCTCTTGCCAGCTGTGGCCAGTGATGAAGGGTGCCCACCTTTGCCAGCCTTGGCAGCTTCAGTGCTTCAGTAGAGAGCTCTCTCCCCACTGCAGCCCTAAATCCCAGAACAATGCTTAATGGGAAGCTGCACAGCTTACAGGAAACTTAGGTTATAGTACAGTGACATTTCTACACTGCCACTGATGGCAATGTTGCCTTCAGAGCTGAGCAGTTGGAGAGCACAGATTCCGTCCTGGAGTCCAGCTCTGAAGGCAGAACCAATGCTAGCAACAACGTAGACTAATGGAGGGCACGGTATGATATTGTATTGCCACCCTTATTTCTGCACTGCTGCTGAAAGGTCCCCGCCTTTAGAGCTGGGTGCACAGCTAACAGCCATCACTCTCTGGAAGCCCAGCTCTGCAGACAGGGCAGAGGTAAAGGTAGCAATAATGTGACACGCACACCCTGTCTTGTCTCAGGTGCAAAATTAGCTAGTTATAGCACTGGGAAATTCATCGGCCCAAAAGAGCATAAAAAGCATGGTTAAAAAACTAGCCTGGACATAACAAGCACCATCCACAATTAAGACTTCAGAAGCACAGAATCCCAATAGCATCTAGAAGTTTCAATCAAGATCTCTTTTACTAGACACAAACATGTAAGAGATAGTATCTACTCAGAAAAAAGTGCCATCTGCATAGACGAGATGGACAAGTGGTGAGAGCAAGACAGGGAACTTGTGAATATTTGAGGCGAACTTAGCTTAAGTGTCTTGCGTTGGACACAGGTCTCTCAAGTCCCCTCCAGTGAAGCACAAATTCACCCATCCTCCCCAGGAAACATCCCCGCAAGTAACCAAGTATCATTCATACACTTATTGCTATTGGTTTGGCACCACACAGATCACAATAGGTGATCACTGATGTAAGTCATGTGTACTCACTAAGCCAGTGTTTCTGTTGGGAGGTGGCCAATGTCTTCTACATGAGAGTTTGTATAGACTGAAAGAAAATACAGAGTCAGGCCGAAACTGCAAGTCATCGTAGGCTAATTAGAAGAGGGTAAGCACAGACAAACAGCTTGGGTTGTTCATAATTTCATATTGTCATCTCACTGGTTTTTTTACAGATGCTGATCAGCAATGAACATTCCATAATTACTGCTGCGAAATTTAAGTGTGCCAGATGAAGTGGGACTAAAGCAGATTTTAATATGGCAGACACACAGAGCAGGATCCTTGATGTTTGCTTTAAATCAACTACTTCACATCCTCCCCTCAAAAGTAGCTATGTACTGCTCCACTGCTTTCCCAGACCCCTCTTCACAAGGTCCCAAAGCCCTCATGTCTTGATCATGCAACTCTCTTTCATACAAGTCGTCTCATTTTACACACATGATCCCATTTACGTTAATGGGACTACTTATGCAAGAACTGCGGGATTTGGAAAGGGATGCGGGATTGGGTCCAGTGTTCCCTGTAAGCTGAGCATGGTGAGATTCAGGAGACATCCAGCTGATTAGCAGCGCACCCGCAGCACCCACATGGGACAGCATGGGTTTCTACATCTGCACATGCCTTGGTATACATGTTTATTCTGCACATAACTGGAAAAAAAAATAGAGGGAATAATGACTGGATCTTAAATACACACTGCACCAGTGAAAAGCTGCTGCTTCTGTGATGGAGAACAGGAGTCAGAAAACTGCTGAATAGAACCGTAGATAATAGCAACAGTGAAGGTGAGCAAGCAGAGTGATGAGAAAAGAGACAAAAACCTTTTATCCAAGGCTCTTGGGCAAATCTTTTCCTCTTAAGAAAGTAACATGGTTTCTTTAACGTGAACCAAAATAGAAGCACCTTTGGTTTTTCATGTTCACCTGAAAGCTTCACATATGTCATGCTGCATGGTTTGCACTTCTACTGCCCAGCTGTGTCACACAAGGCTGAGCTGACCCTGCTGGGATCTGGTGGGAGCGTATGGGGGTGGAAGTACAACTGTCTATGCCTTTCAAACCTAAAACCAGCCCATGTATCTATTCAGAACTCCTGCACCTAGATTCCACTAAAGTGATGGGTGAGCTACAGACAGAAGATATGTTTTTAATCTATTCATCTAATTTATCTCTATTTTCATCATGATCCAGGAGAAGGAAAAAAAGAATATTTATACATGTTATATAACACCCACCCCTTTGAAGTTTAAAAAACTCAAGATCTTTGAAGCAAGGTTTACCTCCCCCTTTAAGAGCCACCCAGGACACCACTGATGCCTAAAGTAGTAATAATAATCCTTGCTTTAAAATCATCCCAAATATAGATATTCATGGGTTCATAAACTTAAAGTCAGAAGTCTCATTTGACCTCTAGCATAACAAAGACCATAGAATTTTGCAGATAGACACACACATAGATCTTTAGTACGTAACGCATGGAAGCCCCTGACATATATCATTATTCTTTGTTCTTTTTCTTTTATATCCTTTATTATGTGTAAAGTTACAGCCATCTCTCAAAAAGTCAAGGCTGCATTCACTTAAGCCAGTGGATGCTCAGCCTACATACAAATATATCCAATTGTCAATGGATAAGTGTTTTGAGAACTTTGTTTACAGTTCTGTTTTCTTGGAGACACTTCATTTTCTTTTTCCCCCAGAGTGACTCCATGAGAACACTCAGCTCTTTTGGTAAGATGGCTATAGCCACGATCTGACATTTTCAGGACATACGCTAAATATGGAAGCTGCGTAAATTAGCCAGGGGTTACTAACAGGACAGTTATTTCTCCTGGAAAAAGTAAGCAGGCTGTTCTCTAACCTAACCTGGACAGAAAATGACACTGTGTTCAACAGTCTTATCGCAGTCTTGGTAAAACAGCATTAGTGGTAAGTACTAGGGCTTTCTAACATATGGAATTCACCCCTATTCAGAGAGCCAGGCTTTTGCTCCACTTAATGCCCATTCAGGGGCCCTGGCTTTTTGCTCATGAATTTCAACTACTGGGAATACCATACGCCTGGCAGGAGATAAGATTCATCTTAGATTTCTAAGTAGCTATGTTCAAAAATCTTTTTGTCTGATTATTTCAAAAACTATAAAACACACAGTCCCAGACATTCAGTTATACTATGTAGATTCAAACAAGCATAATATACTGTTTCCAGGAAGTTTTTATTGTTTATGCCCACTCTGCTTTAGTATCCATGCAGCCTGAACTACACATACCAAGTCTTGCTCCAGCATGCACTGGGCTTAGTGTAACTCAGAAATAGAACATTCTCCTATACTTTTTCAAAGCCTTATGACAGAGCTGAAGTGCAGGCTTCTACCCACTGCTCTAACAATGGGCCTTTGATCCTGACCTAGAAGGACCTGTTAGTAAGACAGTAGTGCAGCCTTCTTACTCGTTCAGCCCTGGCAAACAGAGTTTTCCCTTGTAGTTACAGGTAAAGCTCTGTAACAACACGCACACCCACAGTGAAAGTAAATGCAAGTTTTGCTTGCAACACTACTTACTATTTTTCATCATTTACATTGCATTAATGACCACAGAGTGTTAAGTGCTTTCCAAACACACAAGAAGGGGTGGCCACCACATGGCCTGCAGACCAGAATTCAGTCCGCAACACCTTTTCATCTGGCCCGTTAAGCCTTTTCCCACGGCATCAGTACCATTATACCCAAGCAGCCCAAAGTGAGTGAAGGGCACAGGGTGTAGTCAGGCTGGGGCAAGGATCAGCAACCTACGGCTCCGGAGCTGCATACAGCCCTCTGCCCTGCCATGGCTGAAATAATGGAACTAGATTTAATTGGTTTAACAGCTGGCAGGGTGGTGGGAGGGATCCGACCATTAAACCAATTAAATTTAGTTCCATTATTTCGGCCACAGCAGGGCAGGGAGCCACCTGTGCAGCAGGTGGGGGAAGTGACCAGGAAAGCTGGGGGTAGGAGCAGACAAGTCTGCCCCTCCTGGAGCCACGCAACCCCACTGAGAAGTGGGGGGAGATGGCAGCTGCAGAGGAGCAGCAGCAACAGCATGCAGAGCTCATCACCTGTAGCAGGGTAATCCTGGAGATGGGGGGCGGGTTTGGGGCTGAGAGGGGTTACTTCGGGGGATGTGCGGGGTCATGTTTGGAACTGAGAGGGGTTAATTCTGGGGATAGGGGGAGGCAGGTTTGGGGTTATTTTGTGTTCAGCGCCTGGAACATGTAACAAATTGCTATGTGGCCCCCGATGCAAAAAGGTTGACCACCCCTAGTCTAGACAGATTACCCTATTGCATCATGTATTTTCTATGATCATTTTAATGTATCTTTTTTCTTTCCATGGACACCCTGTAATATGGACCCATACTGCAGGGGGTCCATGAAAAAAATAAAATATACATTAAAAGGATCACAGAAAATAAGTTTTAAATAAATTGCAAAAATGCCATCATTATTTTTAAATTAAATATCTTCCAATAATATCATTAATTGCCGTCCAAAAAATCTATGTTGTGGTTTCCTTTTTCATTTAATGAAATGTACACAGCATCTAGAATTGTCTTTGATGAATGTCCACGAACAGTTTGGGGGGCAAATGGGGGCCCACAAATGGTTTGGGAGGGTAACTGGGGAGTCCGCAAGAGTGAAATTGTTGGGAATCACTGAGTAGGCAGTACTTTGTGTTTAGACAAAGAACGGTTGGAGGAGGTTTTCACAAAAGGGAATCCACAAGAGGTAGAAAGCTAAAGCATGAAGTGTCTCACTTCCCCTCAAATACTGGGGAGAGAGGAGAAAGATTGAAAAAGAATGCTGGAAAATGGGAGGGTTGGAAACGCAAACACTAATCCACAAGGAACCAGCATGAGATCACCGTGTCATTTCAAGCACACAGGACATCAACAGTCATCAAGATGCTAGTGGCTAATGCTAATGGCTTTCAGTCCCCAACAACCTGATTTGGATTTGAACTGGTGACCTGTATCTTATTACCAATCCCTGAGCCATCTAGTCCCCAGGGAAATCTATGCTTTAGCACACTCATTTCCTAAACATGGCTAAGGTAATCATGTATAAGAACATGTGGCTGTTACAGTCTTACAGAGCCATGAACATGGTGAGCAGTCACAGATTTTTACATTTTACGGGCAATATAGGCCATTGTTAAACAGTTATAAAACTTACCAGAAGATATCACTGGAAAAAGGGGAAAGGAAACATTAGCGCTCACAATCCTCAATAATTACCTCAGATGTTAAGGTGTAGTTGTTACTGGGGATTCTCCACCAACTGCTCATCTCTCAGATTTCCCACATTAAGGGATAAAGCCTAAGGCCAATGGAGTTAAAAGCAATTTTGCCATTATCTTCTATGGAACTAAGATTTATCCCTACAGAAATGATGAGCCAGTGGAACGTTTTAGGATCGTATTGAGAAGGCTAGATCATCTGTAATCAGCATCACAAGTCTGGCTGTAGCCAAACCAAAAATCTACTGTAAAAAATTCATCTCTAATACAATCTTTACTAATTTGGAAAGGTTAAAAGAGCAGTACCATAATATTCATAAAGTAGAAACCTTACAATAGTTTAATAAAGTGACAGCCTTCTTATTTCATAAACATTTTAAAAGTCCAAAAACAGCACAAGCTTCAGTATCTAATAATCATCTGAACAATACATAATAGCTTACAACAAGGAACAAAAACAAAGCAGGTGTCCTACATTCTCCATTACTATTGACAATTGAATAATAAAAATGAATCATGTAAAAGTGAATGAATAAAATGGCACATGAAGATTGCCCTGAGCACAACTGAAGAACACACACATCCCTGCCCCTAATATACTAGATATAGTAACTTGCATTAATTTATCATCAGCATGTGAACTGCACACCGGGTGGCTGTCATCTAGTTAAAGTGCTATCGGGCAGGATCAATCAAGACGCAGACACAAAGAAATTAAGTGGTAAAGAACACCACACGCAGATGAGGGCTGAAAGGAAAAATGTACGGAAATGCAGGGTAGGGAGAAGACATGGAAACTAGAATAGAGGATGTGAAAAGGAGATATAAAAATAGGCAGGACAAGAGGGACACAAGAACAAATGAGGCAGGAAGAGGAAGATGAAAGACAGGAGGAAAATAAGAGCAAAGCTACTAGCAACGGGACTAGTAATTAAAAGTCAAAACTAGAACTTCCCAGATACATTTTAAAATACAGTCACTACTTTATTTTATGTCTTGTGATGAGTCTACACAAAATAAAAAATGGCAGAGACAAAGGCGATCTGGAACTTCTAATTATCATATCTCATAAGGTAAGAGCAAGGAGACACTCAACCCTGTTGCAAGGTGACAAATTTAAAGCTGTTAAAATGAAATACATTCCCACTAACTATACAGTTAGCCTGGGGAACTCATTGCCGCAAAATATCTTTGAGACTAAGTTCTTAGCAGGATTCAACAAACGGTCAGACATTTCTAATGATCAGAGTTCTAGTTACAATTGTAAATATTACAAACTAGAGGTTTGGAAAAAGGTATAAATCCTTATGTCCCACCTGGCCTCAACATCTGGGCATTCTGGGTTAGAAGAAACTTTCTCTTGGGGCAGATTAGACCATAACTGCCTGACAGGCCCACTACCTGGAGGGGAGGATATGCAAAGGGGGAAATTGCCCCAGGGCTTGGTGATTCAAAGGGGCCCAGAGCTCCCAGCTGCTTTTGCTGCTGCTTTGGCAGTGGCTGGAGTACTGGAGCCCTTTGAATTGTTGCCAGAGCACTGGCTCTTCATAGCTCTGGAGGGGGCAGGGGTGCATCGCAGTTCGGGCAACACTGAGAGCTGGCTGCCCCCGGCCCTGGCCCTTCCACTTGAGGAAATTGCCCCCACCCACCCCCTAGGGTCTGTGGTGGCTGTTAGCCATGATAGTACACTACCTCTGAATTACTTGCACCACCTCTGAATTTCCTGGTAGTGGCCCTCACTGAGCACACGATACCAGGCTAGAATGGTGTTACAATCCCCTGTTTGAGAACCCCTGCTGTACATAAATAAAACTGGTGCTCAAACCTTTCCTCTTGCACCCCCCCCCCTTGGATCCAGACTCCCCTTGGCTCAGAACTGGGGCTGGGGGAGGTCAGGAGCAGATCCAGGAATTGAAGCCACAGCTGGCAGTCAGGAGTGGGGCTGGGACCACAGCTGTGGCCAGAGCTGTGTTGCTCCTTCCCAGCCCACTGTGGGAGTGGACCCAGGCCCTGCCATACCCCTTCTAGGCCCCACAGATTGGGGACCTCTGTCCTAAGGATATTTGAAGGCCTTTGATGAACCGCATGGCATCTGAAGCTCACTTGCAGTTCAATCAATAATAATGGTGTTGATGGCTAGTAATACCCAGATTTACACCAGGGCTTGTGTTTATAACGTCCTTGTGTGGCTATGTATGGAAAACCTCAGCCTGGTGCATATCCAATGAACCATGGCTGTTTCTCTTAAGGGAGCTGCTGCGTGCGTCATCCCTGCAAATTCTACTCATAGTTGGCTATTTTAGAGACTTGGTGTAGCAGTAACCATCTGGTTAGCTTTAGTGTCAAAGCGCAGTGTCAGGCAGCAAACAACTCATCCATCAGACAGGTGTAGGCTACAATATCTTCCTAGAATGCAAAGAAAATAAAAATGGGCTTCCACCACCTAATTAAAGACTATCAGCCATACTATAACAAGAATTGCTGCTCATATGTTGCAATCTGACACATGCAACCAAGAAACACACCATATAAATAATTCCAGCGCAGGGAAAACACGCTGCTTTGCAGCTCAGACAAAAACTCCATCTGGAGCAATGTTCAAATATTTTAAATTCTTGTCACCTTTAGCTCTGTTTTACTGCCCACCATCATTCAAAAGAAAAAAAATGACTCTCATATCTGCGTTCAGACACTTTGATCTAAGGGACTGTCAGCAACTAACACGGTTATTGCTATAAAGTTACTTGCAACAGGAATCACGGATGCCAATTACACACACCCTAGAAGACTTTAGTCTGCATTATACAATCTGACAAACTGCAAGACATTTGAAGAACTCCCAAAGGTGCTGACTGCCCTAATATAACCATAACTGAGTTCCCCACTCACAAACGAAGTCGGCAAGATCTACATTAGAAATTGCAGCCAGATTTTCCAGCTGCAATGAGGCTGAACTTCATGCTGCTAAAACAAATCCCTTTCTTCAACGTGTGGTTGTTAGTTTGGTCTCATGGCTCACTATCATTGTCATACTGGTAGTTTGCACAGGAGTGACTACTTCACATGCGAGATCTAATGTTCAGAGCAAAGCACAATCTACAGAGACACTGATTTCCAATTTCAACCCTTTGTTTGGATGCCATCACTCTGTGTCATGTTTTGCCTAAACAAGTTTGCAGGCTCTTTGGAGCCCGGAGCCTGTCTTTTACCTACTGCACAAGATGTACCTGTAACTCTGTATAAGTGTTCACACTTTTTGTACTAGTGACCTCTTTCACACAGCAAGCATCTGAATGTGACTCTCTTACTAGCCAAAAAGTTTAATTTAGTTTAATTTAATGCGGGCTTTGGTGACAACCCCCAGTTTGAGAAACCCAGCTCTATGAAAAGAACAGTGTTGCCCTTTTTGATCTGAATGGTTAACCAAAGTTCAGGACTCTGAAGGTTATTCAGTTGAGAACAGAAATGGGTGTCAGCCAGGTACTTCTTGGATGTAATCTTGTTTGCTTACAAAAAAAGTACGAAGACTTGTATTTCTGACTGCACAAGAAACCTGGAACAAAATGGAGAAGTTTCTTGCTCAGAGATCCCCAAGTCCTTTCAGCCAAAGGCTCTCCCTAGCTTTTTCCCAGGTCACATTTGTGCTCAGAGGCAGAGGCTACTGCTTGGTTTTCTTGCTTTCTCCCGCACCCCGCCACTCTGCATTTCCAGAAAGTTTTGTCTCTCTGTTTCTTTCTGTGTGTCCTCTCACACAGCTACATACAGTCAGTCCCACCTGGCCACAATACCCAGCTGAACCTGCCACCCCTCAGGCCCAGAACTTTCCTGGGCCAGGGCAGAAAATCCTGCCAGCTGAGACCAGGGAGCAGATGACAATGGGCCCAGCTGGAGCAACTCTGGCTGTGAAGAGGGCAGGAAATTTTCTCCTAGCACCTTCCCCAGCAACCCCCTATGCTGTGCCCAGACAAGGATCTGCTGTGCTTTCTCCACTCCACCAGTTACCTGAGTCCTTCTCCTACTCCACTTCCCATGTGGCATGCTCAGTCCCCTGTCTCATATCAACTGGGTCCATATAAGAAGAAGGAAGAGCCAGTGCTCATGTCGCTGATGGTGGCTCCTTAAAGGTTCCCTCTCCATGGAGCAGGGCAGCTGCCTGAGAGAGCCCAGCTAGGGAGGTGATGATTTCTGCTCCCTACCTCAGCCCAGCTCAGGGACTAAGCAAACCAGAAACATGACAGGGGTGAGACAGGGCTCCAGCTTTCTTGGCCACTGTACCCGGCACCCTAGCCAGGGTAGGAAGGGGAAATTAACACCTTGCCAGCTGGGTTTTTGCAGGCAGTCACAGCACTGCACAAAGCCAGGACCTGGAGTAGCCAGCATGAGAAGCACCCCATCCCCTCCCCACCCAGCTGACAGGACAGAGACCAAACATGCCTGGGGACAGGCACAGTGGGAGGATAGAGCCCTGCCCCCTCTCCCCACAGTAGGGCAAGCAAAAATCAGGGGGGAGGGCCCCTTTGCCTCCAATGCACCCATTACATATTGTTTTATGAAAAGTGTTAACTCATGGGAGATGCATATTGTTTTTGTATGAGTTCATCTGAGCATGTAGTGAATATATGGATAAGATGGGTCAGTTATTACTGGGGCATTTAATGCATGGGATTAGGAACACTACAGGCTGTTATAGGCACGTGAAGGACTCAAAGATATTGAGAGGTCTATTCTGGAAGGTATTGACAGTAATGGAGATAGTCTGTTTTTCATCTGTTGATATGGCAGGGGCTGGTGCCTCTCTGAATGCATGTGCTGCAGAGAATTAAAGATTATTTAAATATAGTTTTCCCTGCTCCCCTAAATAATGAAATATGGAGCTCAGGTGCCAACAAAGGAAGTGATGTCACAATTGGCAAACTGATGGAAGTATATCCACTGTAACAATAAAACTTTCTACCCTCTAGAGCACAAGGTGTTTGGCAGACAACCCCTTATGAAGCTGGGTAACATTATTTCAATGTTACAGATGGGGAAATGTGTACTAACATAAGCCATAACTTACAAGGGAATAGTGTGAGAGTTTTACTATTAATTTTGTGTGTCTCTTCTCCTCACTCCATCCTGAGGGCCATAAAATATTTAATGTATTTATTGTAGGGTCTGATTTGGTCATTTTGATTAGTACTCATCCCAGCACAGGAAAGGCTGCTGTGTGTCACTTGAGATCTGAAGTATGAGAGTAAAAATAACCTGCCTTCCACTACACATGATGAACACCAGACAGCTGAGTCATCTTTAAAGCCCCTTTTTATTTTCCAAATTAAGAAAGAAATATCAAAGCAAGAAGGTTTAAAGATCCAAAAATTGGAGAAGCACAAACTAAAAACCCTGCCATTCAGTTTCTGTACTTCCTTTAGATTTCTCTCCCTTTCATGACAGGCTTTAACTTTATTTCTGTATCTAGACTAACTCCAGCTAAGGAAATTGACATTAAAAGGACAGTCCATTTACTTTTTATATCAGGCAATTTCAAAGAAGTTTCATTTCCAATAGAACATGTACTGAAAAATAAAGGGACTTCCTGCTCCTGTGTTAAAGTTTATAACGGTCTTTCTCAATGAGAGAGAAAGGCCCAGACTGAGCATCTATTTCCCACTGAAATAAGGGCCTAAATCTGGGCCAAAATGACAAAGGATCCCATCCAGCAATTGAATAATTGCACCCTCAATGATCTGGTGTTCTGCAAGAGTTCAAGTTACCACCTGCACAGATCCAATTTCAGGATCAGGGCCTGGCAAACACATGGTAGAGTGAAAGTGACCATATACTTAGCGTTCATTTGACACCAACTGAAAGCATCTGAGAGTAGGAGGGACACTGTAACTTCTTTCTGTTCTATTGATTTTAGACAAATTCCAACTATTGGAGGTAAACAAGTTTCAAGCCAAATAGTCATTTTCAAGCTGACTAGGATCCTTTAGAGCATGGGTGTCCAACCTTTTGGCTTGCCTGGGCCGCATTGAGTGAAGATAGTCTTGGGCCGTGTACAAAATATATAATATAGTTAATGTATATAAACCACATAATAATGTTAAAAGTTTACGATCTTGTGGGGCCGCATTACTAGCTGTCCAGGGCCGCATGCGGCCTGCAGGCCGCAGGTTGGACACGCCTGCTTTAGAGTAAGGGCTTCCTACAGATGCACTAACAACAGAACACATAGAGATTCAGTGGGAAAACAAAGCCATCCATGTGCACTTGCCAATTAATATATGTGAATGAGCACATTTGCTGCTTATTGCATCACCTGTGTGAAAACTAAAACAATTCAGCAAAGAGCACACAGACAGTAGGAAACCGCTGAGGGCTTCAAAATTTAAGACTAGCAGGAACTACTAGATCATCTAGTCTGACTTCCTGTATATATTCAGACAACCAGCATCCCTCAGCACCAACACTCGAAACCAAACAACCAAAATTAGATCAAAATATTACTGATTATATGCTAAAGGCTGTGAATGGAAAGGACAGTATTCCCTGCTATTGCAGGGGCTGCATGCCAGCAACTGATTAAGTGACATGGACCCAGATAACCCCAGAAAGTGACCTGCCCTGACTGGGTCACCTATAAAATATCAAAATCACACAGGAAAAAAATACTGGGGTCTAATCAATTACTTCAAATTCACACTGGGCTGAAGAGATGGAGACTCCAGCACCACACACAATTTGCTAGTGATTTGTGCTGAAGGATCTATTCAGCTGCAACAGACCAGTTATAAATGAGGACATGCATGAGACTGGAAAATAAACCCCAGCCTGGGAAGCACAAGGACTGAGGGAAGCTGGATTGCAAAGAAGAAAGCCTACAGTCACTCCAGCTACAGCTACTCTGGGAACAGAGATGGTTATGACTCACTTGCGACTTACAACAGGCATCTTAAAGCCCCTTTCATGTTGCAGTGACACTGAAATCAGGAAGTGGGGAGACCCCAGCTGGCACTTGCCCATCTATTCCCACCCTCCCACCTAATTCAAATGTTGATGAGCTCAGCAGCTCCCACAACAGAAAATCCCATCCCTTCCCCCCACCCCTCCAGACAGCCAGGAATGCCCTGTGCACTTGGGGATGAGGAGGAAGTGAACACCCTAAAGGGATGGTTGGGAACCACAGTCACAGCACTGGTAAGGCAGTTGAAGCCTAGGGGTACCTAAGAGGAGACCCTGAGCAGTCTGCCTGTAAGTTGAGCATTTGGGCAGCCACCCAGGAGAAATTCAAATGCCACCCAGCTGATCGCAGAGTACTCACAGCTGACAGTATGTGTTTCTACCGCTGCTGCACATCCGCACATACCTCAGTGCATATGACAAAATTTATTCTGAATATGGATGGAAAAAAATAGAGGGAGCATTGACCCAGATGGGTTTTCAGGCCAGGAGGGGGAAATGCAGCAGGTGGAGCAGGTGAAGGAGGGGGATAATAACCAAGCAACAGTGGGAAGTTTGGTGCCTGGGGCTGGAGTCAGAGAGATAAAGGGGGAAAGGGGAGATTGCAACTGGGAAGGGGACAGGTTTCCAGGCCAGGAAGATGTCTAAGGGGCTGGCCCAGATTTGCTGTGGGACTCTGGCAGAGGAAATAGCAGAAGGGGCGATATGGGGATGCGGGGGTGGGTAGAAGCCATAGGGAGCTTGCGGTAGAAGGGCAGTGAAGCCAGGATGAGGGCTTTGTGGGGCGGAGGGATAGACGAAGAGAACTGGGGGAGGGGGACGTTTGTTGCCTGCCTGAGGACGAAAGGCCAGGGGGAGGTTTGCCCCGGGCTGAGGGGGCTGCAGCGGAGCCGGTCCGTAGCCGGCGGGGCGGCTGCACTCACCGGGGACTCGTAGGAGAACGCACACTCCGTCTTGTAGACCCGGTCCCCCGACTTGGGCACGCGGATCGTGGGCATGTAGGGGACCAGCAGCTCCCCCAGGTCCCCCGCGGCCATCTGCGCATCCCTGGCGCTCCCGAACAGCGCGGCCCGCTGCATGCTTCCCGCCGGCCGGCCGCACCGCCAGCGCGGGCACAGCAGAGCGGGCGCAGCCGGGCCCGGGCCACGGGGAGGGGCGGCGGAAGATGCTATTTTTAACCCCAGGCCAGCGGGAGCGGCCCCGGCTGCAGCCCTGGGGTCCTGGCGCTGGGGCGCGGCCGGGAGAGGAGGAGCCCGCGGAAGAGGGACGGAGGAAGGGCAGCGCCGGGAAAGGATGTGAAGGGAGGGAGGGGCCAGGGAAGCAGGCGGGGGCCAGCGATTGGGAATCCCTCAGCTCCCTTCCCCGGAGCTGCAGCACCCTCGTTCTGCCCGGCGGGGAAGTCAGGGCCAGGCGAACGTGACAAGACAGAATCACAGAACACCAGGGCGGGGAGGGACCTGGAGAGATCATGGAGTCCAGTCCCGTGCCCTCTAGACCATCCCCGGTAGGTGTCTGTCTACCGTCCTCTTAAATATCTCCAGGGATGGAGATTCCACAACCTCCCTAAGCAATTTATTCCAGTATTTAACCACCCTGACAGGTAGGAAGTTTTCCTGAATGTCCAACCTAAACCTCCCTTGCTGCAGTTTAAGCCCATTGCTCTTTGTCCTATCCTCAGAGGCCCAGGAGAACAATTTTTCTCCTCCTCCTTATAACCCTCTTTGAGGTACTTGAAAACCGCTATCATGTCCCCTCTCAGTCTGCTCTTTTCTAAACTAAACAAGCCCAGTTCTTTCAGGCTTCCCTTATAGCTCATGTTCTCTAGCCCTTTAATCATTCTTATAGCTCTTTTCTGGATTTTCTCCAATTCCTCCACATCTTTCTAGAAATGTGGTTCCCAGAACCGGACACAATACCCCAACTGAGGCCTAATGAGCACCGAGTAGAGCAGAAGAATGACTTCTCATGTCTTGTTCTCAACAGTCCTGTTAGTGCATCCCAGAATCATGTTTGCTTTTTTTGCAACAACTTTGCACTGTTGACTCATATTTAGCTTGTGGTCCACTATGATCCCTAAATCCCTTTCTGTAGTACTCCTTCCTAGACAGTTGCTGCCCATTTTATGTGTATGAAGCTGATTGTCGCTTCCTAAGTGGAGTTCTTTGCATTTATCTTTATTAAACTTCATCCTGTTTACCCCAGACCGTTTCTCCAATTTGTCCAGATCATTTTGACTGTTTCTACACATGCCACGTCCCATCAGAGGTGGCAAGGTAGTGAAGCAATTCAAAGCAGGCTAATGAGGTGCTAACATGCATATTCAGCACCTCATTAGCATAATAGCAGCCACAGGGATTTCAAAGTGAGGACTTCAAATTGCAGCTTGGCAGTGTAGATGAGGGCAGCTTCGAAACAAGCACCCCACTTTGGTATTCCCTCACTCCCACAGAACTAGATTAGAGTAAGGGAATGCTGAAGTGGGATGCAGAGCTGGAGCCTGCTTGATACTACGAACTTGGTTTGATCTTCGTCATACTCAGCAATGAGAGTGGAAGAACATAATCTTGCTGAATTCCCATGGAGACTGGAAACCATTTTGTATACCTGCCACTGACTCTAATGTATCATTCCATTATTGAGTTCTTCTATCAATGATGCTGTTGTCCCTGGGATACCAATTCACCTCACTGAATCCCACAAATGTGTTTAATAAATCAAAGGCCTTGTGGAAGGCTGTAGAAAGTGATGAGGATTGCTTAAATTCAGCTACCTTCTCAAAAAACTGTCTCCAGATAAATAGCTGGTTTACAATGGACCAACTAGATCTAAATCTGCACTAAGCATCTTGGCCTTTGACACAAAATGCATTGTTGAGACCTTAAGGTAGAAGCAACTTTTCCGGGAATGGATAAGTGTCATACTAACAGCCGCTACATTCACCTTATCATCCTTTCTGAAAAGAGTAATTTTCCTCTTCCAATCATTGGGAATAATATAATGTACAGGCCAGACTGTGGAACTGCTTGGACCACAAGTTTGAGACCCCTGATCTAAACAGACAAGACAGACAAAGGGTGTGGGAAAGGAAGTAGTACGACCTCCATTTGACATAGAGGTTGATGAGGCACTGAGAATTTAAATGATGTGCTTGAGGTCATGCATAGCTCCCTGAATCCCATTCCAAATCCTGAACCACAAGACTATCCTCCTCCTCTTTCACTTCATTTCTGCTCTTCTCATTTTGAAAGAGATACTGATAAGGTAGAGAAAGGCAGCCAGGATGCTACAGAAACTGGAGAACAAGAACAGAAAGATGAGTAGCAGCAAACTACAGAAAACACATGAAATGTTTAGTTTTTCAAAGGTACACACAACAGGCCATTTAAAACACCGTTAAACACTGAGACAAGAAACCACTGAGACACTGAGTGAAAGCACAGTGTTTACATGAAGAATAGAGAGAGCTGTGACATGGTTAATGTAGGCTAATTGCTGTAGTTTGTATGGGGTCTTTTTTTCAACAAACTATGCATTAGTAATGTTGAGAATACTGATAGCAGAAAGTTGATGGAATAATACTTTCATCAGCCCAGCAGTATCTATGCAGGGACTTAGGTCAACTTAACTACAACTCTCTGGGTGTGTATTTTTCACACCACTGGCTGACATAGTTAAACCAACCTAATTTTGTACTGTAGACAAGGCCTAAGATCAGAATTTGTCTCAAACAATCACGGAGTTAGGAAAACTGTTGGCATGGTTTCCACTAGACAACTATGTTGGTGTAAGTACATTGCTCAGGGGAGAAAAAAAATTCACAACTCTGAGTGCAATTGTTAAGCTGACCAAACCCCCTCATCTAAACATTGCTAGGCTGATGGAAGAGTTATTCCATTAATCTAGCTACTGTAGTACGAAATATCCATACTGAACCAATAAAATGGCACAGGTGTGCTGGTGTATAATTCTATGAGCAGACATGCCTCATTGGATATTAGATAAAAACTGAGGGTAAATCTACACTACAAAAATAAGTTGACTTAAGTTTTATCAACATGCAGCTGCCTCAGTAATTCAATTACTTTTGCATGTCCACACTATGCTTTTTGTGTCAACGGTGCACAACTGTAAATGAACTGATATGTCCCTGCAATATCAAAACAAACTGCATGCTCACCAGAGGTTCCTTCCCCTGCATTAGG
This sequence comes from Carettochelys insculpta, assembly GCF_033958435.1. Taxonomy (NCBI): domain Eukaryota; kingdom Metazoa; phylum Chordata; order Testudines; family Carettochelyidae; genus Carettochelys; species Carettochelys insculpta. The sequence continues at coordinate 42,856,214 of NC_134146.1, read as the reverse complement.
CTCTCTCTGTGCTGGGCTGTGGGGACCTGCTTAACTTCTCTGGAATCAAGAACAGTTCCTGGCTTGCTGTGTGGATGCCTTGGTCTCCTGGTCTCCTTAAATGACCTCCTCTTCCTCATCCAGCACCTGTTCCTCCCTGTTCACTTCAGGAGCTTATGACTCCAGCTTTCACAAAAGTATCTACAGGATTCTTGGTGGCAGTCATGGAGTTGCTGCAAAGGATGGCATGTAGCTTTTATAACAGTGATGCATCTAGGGCTCAGAGTAACTGTTAGGCCTTCTGATACACCTGCCACAGCTCCCTGACTTTCATGTAGCACTACTGCATTTCCATGTTATTGCCCTTCTCTGCCATGCCACAGCTATCTACTCATAAAGGTCAATGTTTCAATGGCTGGATTATAGCTGTGCCTGGACAGCATCTTCTTCTCATAGACCCAAGAGATCCACTATCTCCTGTGTACTCCAGGCAGGTACTTCTCCACTACATGGAGCTGTACAGTCAGCTGTGTAGTTGCTCCGTGAGTTCTCTATTCCAAGTAGACAGGAAATGGAAATTCACAGGGCTTTGAAAGGGGAGGGTTATGTACCTGCATACATGGCCACTGGGCAACAGAGTTCAAAATGCTGACCAGAAAGGTCACAGTGGGGCATTGTGGGACACTTCCTGAAGGCCAATAAATTCAACATAAGGCAGTGTCTTCACTGCTACTGCATCATCCTAACTACAGCAACCTAAGTGCCATGCCTCTCAAGGAGGTGGAGTTAAGTCAACAGTGTGTGTTACATCAGTAGGAAGAACATTTTAGTATAGATGCTTAGAATTAGGGCACCATAAAACCTCCTTACATTGGTATAACTTCTGTAGAGTAGACCCAGGCTCACTCAAAAGCAAGGACAGAGTCGGCATAGATGGATATTTTCAAACTAGAAAAGGCTTATGAGCACAGTACCTCAGGAGTGTTTGAGGACTTTTCTTACTCACAATGCTATATAAGTGTTGTGAATGAGAGTAAGTCTTCTAACCATTATAAAGCACTCTGAAATCTACTGATAAACACTACATCAGAGCTAGGCCTATGAATTTTTATTTCTTAACCTGAACACGGAGAACATGAAGCATCTGAACCAAAGGCCACTAAAGCCATTGGAAGCCTCTCTCATACAGGGTAAGTATAGAAAATTACAAACAAGGTTGTACTTATCTGGAATGTGCAGTGCAGGTCAGCTCAGCAGTACAAATTAAGGTGGCTGTTTTCTCAGGAAAGCTGCAGCAGAGGCCACCAAAGATGGGCAGCAGTATGAAACTATAAGAAAGAACTAAGGGAGCTAAGTTTGTTCTGTTTGGAAGAGTGGAGACTTGAGAGTGACTACTGGCAGATGGTTTCAAAATGCCAAAAGGGTCTGATAAGAGAAGAGATAGACACTTTAAAAACAAAATCCAAACCCAATGCTAATAAGGAGTTTAAAAACTAGAAGGGTATAAACTAAATGTTATGGCTATGAGACCAAGGAAATCCATCCCCCTAGTGGCAAACATTATAGGCAGTGGGTTTAAAAACAAACAAGGAAGTCCTTCACACAATACACCCATGGAGCTCATTACTTTGGGATGTGATAGGGGCCAATAGTATAAACTGATTCTTAAAAAAGAATTAAGTGAAGTCTTGAAGGATAAGTCCATCAATGGCTAAGTAGGCAAGATAGTCAGGGACTCAGCTCCATGATCTAGAGCTTCCTAAATCTGACTGCTCATAGCTGGGCCTAGATGAAAGGAGATGAACGTATGGTAAGTTGTCCTGTTCTGTTTCTTCCCATAAAGTATCCAGCACCAGCCTTTGTTGAAAGTTGAGATATTGGTATACATTGGCCTCAGGTCTGATGCAAGATAGTCATTCTTACATGTTGTTAAACCATTGGTCCTCTACAGACGTTTCAATTTAATTTTTAAATTTATACCCTCGTATAGCTGCACAGACAGTTGAAGACAATCAGTTCCTTCTATCTGGTTTCTTGCTCTTCAGACATCTTTTTAGAAAGCTTCCATTAACCAATTGTGTACTTTTCTCTTTTACCTTCCAAGTGTTTGATAGAAATAGAAAGCTTCTCCCCTTTGAGAAAGTAATATTTAACTTTTTTCCATTAATAAATGTTGAAATATGTATCAGTTGTGGAGCAAATAAAATTCTTAATATTTGTCCACTCAGGTCCCTCCCATGCAAGTTAAAAAAAAACAAACAGTTTCATGATAGGAGCAGAATCCTACCACCATCTACAAATTTTTGGGGAGATTTTCAACGCACACATGGCATAGGAACACGAGCCCTGGGACATGTATTTTTAAATCCTCTAGATACTTTTGAAAGCCTTCTCCTTTGAGTTTTGAAAGTGAGGATTGCTGAAAGAGGAGACAGAAATGGGAGTACATATGTGGTCTGTAACGAGGAATACAGCGTTATAACCAAGTTTATTGATCTCTCAAGTACAATCAGTACCCGTGGCCAACTCCACAAGATGGAAGCAAGAATTGGGAAGGTAAATGGAGCCTGAAACTCGTGAATATCTTGCAAATATGAGATTCACACACAAACCAAGAAAAATATACAGAATGTCATTATGACACTAACATTCCTATATGCCTCTGAAGCTTCATGAATGCTAGAAAATATGAGGGGAAACATAAGGCATTCCATCAGAGATGCTTACAAAGAGAGAGGTAGAGAGTGTCTGTTGATGTGATAAAGTAAAAACACTGATCTGTCACAAAAGATTTGCCAACAGACTGTAGAGATGATACATGAAAGAAGGCTGAAGTGCTTTGGACATGTTTGCATGTCAAGAAAACTGTGCTCCTAGTCAAATTCTTGACTGGATACTATCTGATGGAAGACAGAAAAGTGAACAACAGATGACATGAGGAAAAATACTGCTGTCATAGAAAAATATTAAAATGGACCAAGACATGTGGGACTAGACAGGTGGAGGTGGAAAGACTGGGTTACCTCATGTCTCACAGGGTAAAAGAGTATCTCATAAATTATAGAAATAAAATGTACTCTGCCAGTACTGTAAATTCTGGGGGTTTGGGCAAATTTCACCAAATTTCTACCTGACTTCTACACCATCTATAAAACATGGCTAATATGTAACTACCCAGAATTACTGGGAGAATTAGTTGGGTTTAAAATCACTTTGAAGGTAAGTATTAGTTTTGTGTTACACAGAGTTATCTAAAACTAAAGTATCATTCTGTAGTAGGAGTTTCTTAAATATGAATGCATTTATTGAGCACTGACAGTGCATCCCTGTATGGATAAAAACTCTTCTTGTCCCAACAGAGCTTACAGCCTCGTTCAGATGCATTATAGTAAAGAACATAACAGATTTCAGATTTTTTTGAATCCTTGTTTAAAGAAATAATAGCCACTCGGCACTGTTGGAAAACGTTATGGAAGGAGCATCTTCCAGAGGAATTGGCTTTACAAGGGGTGGAGAGCCAAACTCAGAGGGCTTGAGATAAGTGGAAGGAAGAGAAACAAGGGGCATTTAGACAGACCACAAGTGATGTGGAAAAGGTTGGCGATTGGAGGAAAAGAACATACTGTCATTGGGTTATGCACAGACAAAGATGAGAGTGGGAACTTTGAAACTCAGAAGGAAGGCAAAAGGCTAAATAAGGAGATGCACAGAGAACAGTAACATAGCCAAAGAAGTGAGGAAGGAAGGTTATTTGCAAGGATGTAGAAAAAGGCATGGATTTTAGAGAAAATTTCGAGGAAACAGTGAAATCTTACGGCCAGAGTTTGGATATGGGAAGAGAGTGAACACTATTATTACAAGGCTGTTAATCTGGCTGGCAAGGAACATAGTGAAGTTGTCCATAGAGAGAGAAAAATGGGTCTTTTAGATTTGAGATGTTTCAAAGAACTGAAGATTTAATTTTAAAAAAATCACTTAATTTACATTCTATGAAATACTTCAGTTATTCAAAACTTCTTTGACATATTTCATTTGTTACTATCAATAAAAATAAAGTTATGGTTTATTTTTTCATACAGTTCACTTAAAGTTAGGTGTGGGAATATATAAAGAGACAAATTATACAGTTTAGTAATGGAACATAGTCTTTCACCTCTCAGATGCTTGCTCCAGTCTAGCTCAGGTCAGTCTGGCTGTTTGATCACATGTGTGCAGTGAGCTCGTAGGGAAACAGGTTACAAAACTAGTGTCACTTACTGACACCCTCTGGAAACAGATAAACTATTAGCAACTGACATGAGATACTGTACCTCCATCAGTACATATTTAACAGCTGTACATGATTAGTAACAAATCTATTTATATCTTCCTAGAATCAACACTGAAAACTACTGAAATAGAAACTTTTATTTAAGTCATCAACTAACAACAGCAAACACATTACATTATTCACTCATTATTTGTGGGTGCCCTTTTGAAACCGTGGATTAACTGCTTATTTGTCAGGGGTTGATTTGGCAGAATAATCAATAAGATTTTTGTCAGGGGTTTCATAATAATACCAGGGTCCATCTCCTCTCTCTCGCATTAGTCGACGTGCCTCCACCTCTTTCAACCTACAAGAAATGGAAAATGAAAATCAAATTCAGAATGTAATTTATCTTCCATGGGCCACACTTACAAATGATATCAAAGGAGTCATACCCTCTTGTATCAGCATTACATTTGGTCCTATAGAGTCTACAATGACCATATGAACTTTACTTAAATAAAGAGAATACTACAAATATGAAGAATTATACATGGTATTAAATATTTCAAGAAAATATAGCAAATTGTTTCTTTAGTAAATTAGCTGAAGAATAATAAAATAACTGTAAAAAAATAAAGATGAGATTTCTAAACATAGACCATAGTCACTTTCATAATCATGAATTGAAAACTTTACCAGATATCTTCTGGTCAGAAACAACAATACAAAAAATATTTACACATACGAAATGGGAAAGGAATCCCAAGGAAGTAATATTGCAGAAAAGGATCCAGAGGTCATAGTGGACCACAAGCTGATTATGAATCAGTGTGAAACTGTTCTTTAAAAAAAAAAGCAAACATGATTCCAGGATGCATTAACAAGAGTGCTGTGGGCAAGAACAAGAAGTAATTCTTCTACTCTGCTCTGCACTGATTAGGCATCAGCTGAAGTAGCTGAAGTACTGTGTCCAGTTGTGGGTCCCACATTTTCAGAAAGATGTGGCAAAATTAGAAAGGGTCCAGAGAAGAGCAACTAAATGGTTAAAGGTCTAGAAAATATGACCTATGAGAGAAAATTAAGAGAAATGGGTTTGATTAGTTTGGAAAACAGAAGGCTGAGAAGAGGCATGACAGCAGCTTTCAAGTATCTAAAAGGATGTTACAAGGAGGAAGAAGAAAAATTATTCTCTGTAGTCTCTGAAAGTAGGACAAGAAGCAATGAGAAGAAAGGTTTAGACTAGCCATTAGGAAAAATTCCCTGTCAAGGTGGTTAATTACTGAAATAGGTTGCGTAAGGTGGTTGTAGAATATCCATCACTGGAGATACTTAAGAACAGGTTAGAGAAATATCTAACAGGGATAATAAAGATAGTGGTTGGTCCTTCCATGAGGGCAGTGAACTGGACTTGATGACCTCTTGAGGTCCAGTATTCTATGAACAAAGAAATATGAAGGTGGAAGGAGTTCTACCATGACGGTCTAGTGGCAATATTCCAAGAAGTTTATTACCTCCTCTGTTAGTTCTCTGTTCACCAGCAACATGACGGTAACATGATACTGGACAATGTCACTGGTACCCATGGGTCTCTACACTGATGAGAAACCATACCAAATTTAGCAGCATTAGCAGAGACACAGGAGTTGTCAGTCTCCTGATTCAGGAAGGTAAAATTCCATTGGTTTACACTTGGATTGTGTTTGAAAAGTTATTATAGCAACTTTTTTTTTAAAAGTAAAATTAAATTCTCCAAAAACTGATAGTTTAGAAACAATATTTGCCAGCACAAGCTTCTCACTCAAAAGAGACCAGAAGATTTTCCAAGCCCTGATCAGATGGTTCTTTTTGAGAGAAAAAAACCCATCATAACTGAAATGATTAAGCAAAGTACGTACTAGCTTTTAAAAGCTTCAGTAAATACATTCTATCTTTACCTTAGATCACGTTTTGTAGCTTCATGATCAAGTAAAGCCAACATTTTTTCATAGTCTTTTTCAGGAGAGTCAAATAAATAACGAACAATCCACCTAGTTATAGGATGCTGGAAGAGACACGAAAATAGAAATATAGATTATTCATATAATTTTTACATGAAAACACACACAAATAATGATGGGAAAATCTGATCACACTTTTAAATATTCTTTCTAGTACTATTTGTCACGATACCATGCAATTTAAAATTATGTCAGACTGCATACCCCAACTCCTGCAAACAGTTACATGGCTATCTTTACTATCATCACTACCATTAATTTAAGATGGATTACTCCCAGTTATAAAGTTTAACAAACGAGTTAATGTTTGCAGGATCAGGGCCTATAAAAAAAGTTACCAATTTGCTATTTGTGGCATTATCCAAAATAACACACCATAGAATAGTTTGTTATGGAATAAAAAAAAAAAGGGACAGTAAAATGAGGGAAGATCTGCATTTTACATTTTAATAACAAAGTAAAGCAATTGCTGAAATAGTTAATCAAAAACTGCTACCCTAATCTCTGTAAAATGAACTCCAAACCTTTAATGTAAAGATTCAGTGGTCTTTATACTAAGAGCTGCTTGCACATGGAAGCTTTTATCTAACCTTGCAGCCCCAGTATAATTTGAACTAGGCCGAGAGAAGACTGTGTAGTGTTACTTATAATCATCAGGCAGTTAAAAACAAATACATACAAGAACACCCCCCCAGCCCCGCCATAGGAAAAAACAAAAAAAACCAAAACAGTGACATTTGTAAAGTAATATCTTATGAACCACCAGGACTGTAATTTGATCTTGCCAGGCTCACTCCATCTGAAGAGGGGTTCATTCAGTGCTGGAGGAGGATGAGTGAATGGGAAGAGCCAGCAATGACTTGTGCAGCAGCACAGCTGGGAGGATAGGGGATAATGATAGGTGTAGTGGAGGTGGAGGAAACAAGCAATGACTTGTGCAAGAGGAGAGTTAGGGAGATACCTTGCTGCTGCTCCTTCTGCAAGGGAGGTTTCTGGTACTGGTCTTACCAGCTCATCATCTTTTACTGAGCTAGGTGGACTCCTTTTAGCTGCCTGGGAACAATGGGGCATGTGCTGCATGGGGAGGTTGGTTTCTGAAGCAAACGGCCAGTTAGTGGCTCTAGAGCTTAGTGTAGGAAAGGGAAGGGGTCAATTTATGAAGCAAGGGGTCAGCTGGGTGAAGATCCCTACTACACCTGCCAGCTTGGAAAGGAGCCATTTCCTCTCCTCTTCCCACTCTCCCTAGACATACTGGGTTATTTTTCCTGACTGGAGACTGTCAGGTGCTGCGCAGCTGAAACTAACATCTTCGTTTTGTTTTCAGTTAATCATAAGCATTAATTGTGATTGTCAGCCCTACCATAAAAGTATTAATTGCCTACTACTCAAAGCTGTTCAGATAGGATCAATAGTGTCTTTTAAAAGTCTAGTATCTCAAGACCTGAAACTCAGGGGAGTGTTCTAAAAAAAACAAAAACTGATGGACTTTTGATCAGAAAAGAGATTTAGATCTTGACTTAGAGTGTTTTGCTATGTACAGATTTTATGCTCATAATTTCATGTACAGCATTTTATTTACCCAGCTATGTACATAACAGATCAGTAGCATCTATAGGTTGAACCTCTCTCATTTGGCACCAACCAGGTCCCGAGGGTGCTGAACTAGAGAATTTGCTGGACCATAGGAGATCAATATTGTCTAGCAGCATTACTAACACTTCCACTGCTTACTGGGCTCTTAGAAGATGTTCAAGGGCAAATTACAGCTAAATAGCAGCACAGAACACTGAGAGCCAGGACTGGTGGCTGTAAAACTTTATGGGACCACGGGAAACTTGGCTGTGCCGCTGATAAATGGCTGTCCAGCTAACTAAAATCATGCCAGATTACATATGTTGTCCAACGAGAAAGAGCCAAACGAGAGAGGTTCAAGCTTTAATACTGTTAGCTTATCAAATAGATCGAATAAAATAAGATGTGTGCTTTTTTAAACTTGAAAAATGTATGTTTGCATGAAGACCCAATCACATAAAGTAGCCTCTATTCTCATTAATACATCCAAAATATTTTCCTCACAGGAGTGATATATGTGAGGAGTGTAACTGGAAATGCCATACCCTATTCATAATTTTGTACTCACTTTGTAGTATTCCCAGTGTTCTGGAATGTAACCTTCCGGAATCTCTGCAAGTTCAGCTTCACCTACCAAGAGAAAATTAAAAGATGTTTAATATAAATGACATTTTAGAAACCCACTTTCCTTATATAAATAAGGACCAACTAAAGAGCATGTCAAACCACAAAAATATTTTGACACACCATCAATTGGATTCTACTCACTTCAAAAAAAAAAAGAACTGAAAGTAGTTTAAGATGTTACACCTGCTTCAGAATCCTCCTGCTAATTCTGCTGTAGTTACTCACACCTGTCTTTTAACCCACATAATGAAAAAGAGAAATGGCTGAGTACAGAGATGAAAGAGTGAAACTGACTATATCCAATATGCCATCACAAAATAAACTGGAAAACACTAATGAAATAATTTTTCTTTGTTCTTTCAATTAATACAATCTAAGATTAATGACATTAGTAGGTTTAAAAGAGTCAGGAAGAGTTTTGATTTTAAATAGGCAATATCCTATTAAACATATGTTCTGTATATGTACCCTGGAATATGTACAAGACATACCTTTAAATGCACACCGAAAACATTACACTCTTTATTGTGTGGGCAACTCTTGTGCGCACTAACATAAACCTAACTCCTGCAAATATGATTAGCACAAGAACATCAAAATAGACACATGTAACTACTGATCAAGTCTCCAAAGCTTCCCAACATTTTACAAAATCTCTTCCTTCTCTGCTTGTTTTAGGTAGCTACGGGATTCTCCTCTTCAATACATTTTCACCCAATATGACCCATGGTTACAAAGACAATTTTACATATCAAAATCTTCAAGCAATCCTTGGAAGACATTAAATTTACTATCAGGCCTACTTCATTTCATTTATCCAGCTTCAACAATGTTCAACATGTAGTTTAGCTAAACATCACAGAAATGCTTACCAATGAAGATGTTGACATATGTTATAAATATTGCTATTGGTATCCCAGGAATTAATATATACCATCTCTGCATATGAGAAAGAAAAAATATACACCAGATCAGTCTGACAGAAAAAAAATATACTACTTCTACAAATCTCAATTACTCTTTCTATTATCTCTCCTATACAAGAACATCAAAATCATAACTTCCACAATATTTCTTCTATACATACAGCAAAATATGGTATATTATTGCAACTAGAATACACTGTACTAACAGTTAAGGATCTCAATGCATTGCAGAAATCACTAACCATGCCTGATAACATAAATGATACATGTATTAATCCCATTTTTAGAACATAGCAAACTAAGGCATAGAAAAAAGCACCCTAATGTTTTACAGTTGAGTCCATTTTGGAGTTAGTGATGCAACATAGAACTCCTCCATACCAGTGTCTTGTTCTAAATACTAGGCAACACTGTCACTATGCAAATATTACAACCTGGAGCTGCTTAGCTGTCATGAAGCACTAAAACAGTGGCGTTCAATGGGAACTGAAAGATCTCCACACTTGTGGTTAGTGTCTTTCTATATTTGCCACCAGGTGCCCCCCTGCAGCCCCAAATAAATGCTGCTGACACACCACAGGAACCGGAGCCAATGCTGGAGCCTCTAGGGCCAAAGGAGCCACCAGAACAGTTGGGGCTGCTGGAGTGGCTGGGAGCACTGGAGCCACCACAGTGGCTGGAGCTGCCAGGGCTGAAGGAGTGTCAGAGCTGCGGGGGCTGGAGCCACCACATGCTTCTCCCACTGGGGCCGGGGGGGCATGTGCATGGACAGGTGACACTGGTGCGTGGCTCTAAAAGGAGCTTCAGCTGCTTCATTTAAAGGCTCCAAGAGCCACATGTGGCTCCAGAGCCAAATTTCTGCATTGTGGTATCACGTTCATCGCGTGTGGTGACTGTATTGGACACCGCAGCATTAAACTACATGCCTAAACTCTTGGACTGAATTTGAACCAAAACACAATACAAAAAAAAAAAAAAATTTACCGCAAGTGAGATTTAATATTTGAATACATAAACTGTTTAAAAGATACAAGAATGATCAATGACCATAGGATGCAAGTTAGCTGATATAGACTCCTGGCCTAATCCAAGGAGTCCCACCTGGCTGACTATTTCCCCCCCTCATATTGGATTTGATCTGAAATCCAGCTTTTCAGTGACTTGAACGGCTTTGCATCAGAGCCTATACCTCTGGTGTGGGTCAGCAAGATGTAAGCAAGGTACATTTACGCTGGTGTAGTACTCTGGACTGGTAGAAGTTTTATAACATATTTTACATACTATGTATACATACTGTGCCTTAAAAACACAGACCATCATTTACAAATTATTGAAATTACATTGAGTGAAATCAACAAAAAATAACTCACCAGTAAGCTCAGAAATCGTTTATCATAGAACTGTGTTGATTTGATTGGCAACAGTCTCTTCCCATGGCTTCCATGTCGAACTGGAGCTGCGAAATTAAACCAGGCTATTACTACGTTCTTTTCCAACTTTAATGATTATGTACAGGAGAAGTTCTGCAGGGCAGACAATAAAAACAACTAAAACATTAATGAATAGGTAGGTAACTGGGATGGGCAACCCCAATTGTATGCTACAGGAGTGGAAGTATCTGAAATAAAACTCTCTCTATGGAGTAAGATTTGCAGGAAAAAAAGAGATGAACTGAAGAAAATTTCATTTGCCTAAGAGTCTTCTGTATACAATTTCTACTGTTAAGTAAGTTCACACACTAGCAAGCTACTGAATTTTGACTAGGGGTGGCCAAAATTTTGACCCTAAGCCTACAGTGGAACACGAGTGGAGGTGACACTAGCTCCTACATGGACATTTGTGTATATGACTATAAACTATCTCAGTCTCACAAGATCATGAACAGAAATGAAATCCTCAATTAGAAACAATGACCGAGGGTATATCTACACTACAAAATTTGGTCAAATTTGTTAAAGCTTAGTTTCTAGCATCAATTTTGTGACGTTGAAGGTACACGTCCACATTGGTACACAATGTTGACAGAGTGCATCCCCATTACTGTTGCCAGGTTCAACTTCGTCAGCAATACACTGTGGGTACTTGTCTCACAGCTTCTGCTGCTGCATTCCACTGTGGTTTTCTGTCCCAGTGTGTGATGGGACAAAAATGCGCCCCGTCTCATTCCGGCTGTTTGGCATCAGCATCCCACAGGACACTCGTCTCCCCTCCCTGCCCCCCCCGCCCCTTGGGAAACAACAACAGAAAGTGAGTTCACAACCTTTTTTCATACTCATACCCATGCTATTACAAAGCTAGTATGGAACCCCTAAACTTAAAACAATTGTGGCAAGTATTGTGAGCACCTCACACATTTTGCTGAGGTACGTGCAGAGCCTAAACAGCCATGAGCGCAATAGAGACTCCAAAGAGGACACAGACATATGTAAAAGGGAGAAACTGGAGAGGAGCAGCAGGCTGGTGGGACCACAGAGTTCTGCAAGTATGAGATGATCACCAGTGATTAGAAAACTTCTGCATGTATAAGGCCACTTTCACAGAACTCTGTGCTTTCCTCCAACCTGAAGCGCTGCAATACCAAAATGAGACCTGCTCTGACAGTTCAGAAGTATGCAGCAATAGCTCTGTGGAAGCTTGCAATGCCAGACTGCTACTGGTCAGTGGGCAATCAGCTAGGAGTTGGCAAATCTAGAGTGGGGACTGATGTCATCCAGGTAGCAAAGGCATCAATACCCTTCTGTTCAAAAGACAGTGACTCTGGGAAATGTCCAACACATAGTGGACTGTTTTGCTGTAACGGGGCTCCCTAACTGCAGTGGGGGAACATCCCTATCATGGCACCAGACCACCTTGCCACAGAGTACATAAACCACACGGGGTACTTTTTCATGGTATTGCAGGCATTGGTAGATCACAAGGGCCATTTCATGGACATCAATGTGGGATTGTCAGGAAAGGTGCATGATGTGTGCCTCTTTAGGAACTTTGGACTGTTCAGAAAACTGTAGAATGGAACTTTCTTCCCAGACAAGAAAATCAGGTATTATGAATACTTCACACTGGCCGTGTCTACACTAGCCCCAAACTTAGGTCACTCCCTAGAATCCCATGCAGCTGCTCATAGAAGTGGCAAGTTTGCAGCGATGACACAGAATGTCCATGTGCTTCCTTTGTTTTATCTTACGCAAGCTTGAGCTCCTTTATTTTCACACAGTACCGCTGGGTGTTCCTGGTGTACCTTTTTCCTCTAGGCCCTGTGAGATCTTGGAGTATATGTCTGCATGTCGTTTCCGGCTACGTAGTTTTACTAGCACAGATTCATTCCCCCACATAGCAATGAGGTCCTCAATCTCTTGCATGCTCCATACTGGAATTTATCTGCGACCCTTGGAATTCATTGCTTTTTCTGCTTACGACACTGGCCTAACAGGAAATGACATTTAAATTTTCCCACGCTGTTTCCTGCACACCTGAAGAGCAGTGGAGCTGAAAGCAATGGCCACGTTGGAGGTTCAGAAAAAGGCGACTAAGATGGTTAGGGGTTTGGAACGGGTCCCATATGGGGAGAGGCTAGAGAGACTGGGACTTTTCAGTTTGGAAAAGAGGCGATTGAGGGGCGATATGATAGAGGTATATAAAATCATGAATGGTGTGGAGAATGTGAAGATAGAAAAATTATTTACCTTTTCCCATAAGACAAGAACTAGGGGACACCAAATGAAATTGATGGGTAGTAGGTTCAAAACTAATAAAAGGAAATTTTTCTTCACACAGCGCACAGTCAACCTGTGGAACTCCTTGCCAGAGGAGGCTGTGAAGGCCAGGACTCTATTAGGGTTTAAAAAAGAGCTTGATAAATTTTTGCAGGTTAGGTCCATAAATGGCTATTAGCCAGGGGTATAGTATGGTGCCCTAGCCTTCAGTACAAGGGCAGGAGATGGATGGCAGGAGATAAATCACTTGATCATTGTCTTCTGTTCTCCTTCTCTGGGGCACCTGGCATTGGCCACTGTCGGCAGATGGGATACTGGGCTGGATGGACCTTTGGTCTGACCCAGTATGGCCATTCTTATGTTCTTATGGAGCACTGTGGGACACATCCAGGAGACCAAGAATGTAGAATTTCACAGTGCTCCATCTGCACTATGCCAACGTCAACTATGCAAGGTCGAATTTGGCATTACTCCTCATGAAAAGCAGAAGTACAAGTCAACCTTAGAAGCCCGTAAGTGAATGGAATGAATCCTGTATTGTGGACTGATTCCTTTCAAATTTGACCTAATCTCCTACTGTAGACCAAGCCTGAGATACTGAAAAGGAAGTTTATATCTGGCTGTATTACACATTAAGTGTGGGGGCCTGTTGAACATTTAAGTTTCCACTTTGTAACAAGCTTAGCACTGGGAGAACTCTGCACCAGCAGAGAATGCCAACATGTTCAGTATGGGTCGTCTCGTACAACATGCGTTACAAGATCAAGGTAATGAGAAAATTCTCCATTTTCAAGTAAACATCTTTAGCAACCAACTGCTTTAAGAAAAAGTTTAACAGCTTGCAGATCCCCTCTAGAGATCTCAAAGACCACTCTGTCACATATGCGCACATTATCTCCATTTCACAAAGGAAAATGGAAAATGAATATTTTGCCCAAGGTCTCTGTGACCCTCTCTCAGGATTGTGTTGCCTTATTTTCTCCTCACAGAGGCAGGGGGTATCTCTGACACTGCCAGCCCTTCAACCACCCAACATCACTCCTCCGGGCTTATGCCAGCCCTTACCGTGCATTTCAGGTTAAAAATAGGTGCAGCCCAGTCTACCTTAAATCATTCCCCTGTAGTGTCCAGCCCTTAATCACTGAAAATTCACAGAAATACCACGTTCACTACCCCTAAAGGGGCAACGTACACACAAGTTGCTCTGATTCAGCTTAAAGTCAGGTCTAATATAACATTATCACACTGAGGTATATTACCAAAGGCTAAGACTTAAGAGATAAATAAGGACAATGGAAACAAAATTATTACATATAAAAGTCATAGCACACTTTTTAGATATTACACAATCTGACAGGCTACCCCTTTGTATAAAGCAGTCTATACTTAGCCAAAGTCTTTTTTCAGCACCTCCAACTGACATGACTGGGATCCCTCTTTCACACATGCCAAAAGCACTGTACATTTGCTTCCTCGGTAAAGTATCAAGCAGCGTTTTTTTTTGTCTTCATCTCATAGCCCCAAAGTTCACTTAGTCCTAAGGGAATTCTGCATCACTATGTACAAAATTAATGAGGCACATGTTAGTACAGTCACAACAATTTGGAACCATCCCAGCAGTGCACATTTTAAATTTTTTTTTGTCAGAAAAAAAGCTTTTGCCAGAAAGTAACAGAGAGGAAGCTGTCCTAGTCTATATACTATCAAAACAAAAAGCAGTCAAGTAGCACTTTAAAGACTAGCAAAATAGTTTATTAGGTGAGCTTTCGTGGGACAGACCCACTTCTTCAGACCAGAGCCAGAAAGTTGCTGCAGTTCTGCTTTTTGCTCACCAGAGGGTGCTATGCCAATAGCACAGCATGTCCCTGTCTAGTTGAAATAAGAGAAAGAACCTGCCTTCTTCACAGCGCCTGGCAGGAGCTATGGGAAGAGAGATATTATAGAGCTGCTGGGGAGCCAGAGTAGAGGGGGATCATGCAGGGAGCTCATAAGAGGGAGGAAAGTCTGGGGTAGAGGCTGAATGGGTGTGGAAGTGAAGAAGCACATAGTGATGGGGAGAAGAAGAGACAGGGCTACATATGCATGGGGGTAGCTGAGGGGGGACACAGAGACACATGGGGATATGGGGCACTGGTGCAAGGCCACATGGGGGTAGTGGTGTCTGAGTGGTAAGACAGGAGCAGAGGGTGCAGGTGCCTGGGTGAGGGTGACACTCAGGGAAAGGGGTTGCATGGTCATATGGGGACAGGGGCAGATGTGCCTGACTGAATGGGAGAGATTAGTGGTCCGCCAGGGTCTGCCTGGCAAAAGCTCCCCGAACCATGTCCTCCTGCCCCCTCAAAATACCCACTTCATGCTCCCCCATACCCAGCAACCCTCCAAGTTCCCATCCCAGCTCTTTCCTAACAATTATTTCCCTCTCCCACAATTCATTTGTTACCCCTGACTCCCGCAAGCCTATGTATTGCTTCTCTGGGAGCCGGAAATACAGTTCTGCACTGTAGTTTAAATGAATTATTACTCAGATTTCTGTATTAAAAGGCATACTAAGGAATCTAACAAAAAAAGATCCAGGAAATGTTTTCGATATCTGTATTTTTACGGACATATTTGCCGACAGTTATTTTGAAATAAATGACCAAAAATAATTGAAACTAGAGCGATTATATTGTTATTTTGACAAAATAAGCAGAATTTTGCAGAATTTTAAAATACTGCACACAGAACTTTTAATTTTTGTTACAGAATTTTTAATTTTTGGTGCAGAATTCCCCTAGGAGCATGTGTCTTGCACGTGGCCAGGATAAGCCTTATGGCAAATCAGGTTTTTTTCCCTCCACCCCTACATGAACCTTTCCTATTGACTCCTATGTAAATAGAGCTTTCATTATATTGCTTTCTAATGCTTCATCTGCATGGCCAACTGAGACACATGCGAATAAAGATCCTCCTTCTGACCCAAAACTTGTTTGTCAGCAATGCCTTGGACACAGAGCTTAAACTATTTTCATTACACATATGTAACTTTTTATGTAAGGGTTTGTACCATTGGTGTCAGAGGAGTCATAGCCTTCCCACACACCCCAACCAGGCAAATGCCAAACCCAGCCAGGGAACTTGGGCATTTGTGGGAACTGTGTGGACCCTCCAACTGCCCATGATGCTGGGGGCTGACAGCGTGACTCAGCCTCTGTTACCACCCCCCAGCCTCTACACCCTGCCCAGGGCAGGTAGAGATGGAGGGTCCGTCATTCCATACAGGTTCACCACAGCTGTCTGTATGGCTCTCTCTGGCCCAGGTCCAGAGAGGGCAAGGAGAAATGCCTTGGTAAAAGCCACGTGGGTAGGGCAACTGGGGCAAGGAACACAGGTAGAGTTGTCTGGCACGTGATCTGCAACCAGAATGCCCGATAAAAATATCTAATGGTGTTACTAAAATGACACATAGGTAAAGCAAGGGCTCGTGCCACTAAAAGTCCAGTCAGCAGCACAGCAGGACTAAAGCAGGCTCGTTGCTTGCCCTGAGTTCATGAGGCTCCTGGAAACGCTGACATCTGCCCTGCACATTTCCTCCACCCTGAGTGCTGCCTTTGTAGCTACCATTATATGGGAACCAGGCCCAAGGGAAGCTGCAGAGGCAGTGCCTGTGGATACAGACAGAGCACAGAGCCCCTGGACCTCGGTCCACCTAGTGGCCTGAGGGACATGCTGGCTGTTTCTGGGACCCACTTGAAGTTAGTACTGCCTGGAGTCCACTCTCCAAACTCCCTCATGCACCTCAACTCCTTGCTCAGGTCAGAACCAGCTCCCACACCCTCCCAGAACCTGCACCCCACACCTGAATCCACTGTTCATCCTGAGCTCCCTTCCATGCTCAGAACCCCTTGGCCCTAGTCTGAAGCCCCCTTTTGTACTCCAAATATCTCGTTTCTGGTTCCACCCCAGAGACCATATCCACAGCCCAAGCCCTCATCCCCTCCCACGTCCCAACTCCTTGTCCCACAACCATGAAAATGACTGTGAGTGGAGTGAATGAGAGAAGGAGCCAGGAAGGAATGAGCAGGGTAGGCCCTCAGAAAAGGAGTGGCACCTTGAGGTAGAACACGAGGCAAGGAGATTCAGTTTTGCGTAACTGGACAACCCAAATATGGGTCAGTAGCCACTCTCAGTGCACCACCCACACCATAAGCAAATTGAGGGTCTGCCACAGCTCCTCATGAAGCTCTTATCAAGGCCTGGCTGTAGCTCTGTGCCTCCCTTCCCCCACTTTTGAGAAAACTCCGAGAACCTTGCTTTGTACATATATTTCACAATGGTAATAATAATGAATCTGATTTTCATTTAAAGCAGTGGTGGGCAACCTGAGGCCCAAGGGCCACATGTGGTCCATCAGGGTTCCATGTGCGAGCCACAAGACACTTTGTTTACCATTACCCACATGCAGAGTTACCAGATTCAGCTGTTTTTTATCCACATAGGTTTTTTTTTTCCCTAATGGTATTACTAAAATGACACACAGGTAAAGCGAGGGCCTGCTGATTGCCACACAACACTGTGAGAGCTGTGTGCTCCCTCTGCTTCAAATCTAAGTGCTGCTAGAGTCCAACCACACACCTCACAAACGCTGTTAGCAAAACTACCCTCTCACAGCGGACCACCTTGGTTACAACCATCTTACAGCCCCCCACCGAGATGGAGGAGGACCACTCACGCGGCTTAATCACTAGGCTAGGTTACCCACTGTTGAGCCAGGTATCAGGTACAGTGAGTTTATCAGGCCTGAGAGTAACGGTTCTGTTAAGGGCAAGGGGGACTGGACTTGATGACCTGCCCGGGTCCCTTCCAGTTCTATGAGACGTGCGTCTGTTACAGAACAGGGAACCCTTTGTCGGTTGGTAGCAACGGGCCTCAGGGGGGTCACAATCCCACGACGAGAGTGGAAGACACGCGCCCCCGTGGAACGATGCTCTGACCGCTAAGGGAGGAATCCCGCTCCCTGCTGAGGAAAGCCCCCTCGCCCCTCCCCAAAGGAGCCCCCACCACCAGCGCGACCCGCCTCTTCAGAAGATCCCACCCTCCCACAGCACCCCCTCCCCGCAGAGACACCGGTCCCCAGAGCCGCCACCGCGCTCCCCAAGGTCACCCCGCCGGAGAGGACACCGAGCTCCCCGCTCGGGGGCTCCCTACCGATGATGCCGGAAGATGGGACATTCCTGCCCAGCAAGGAGACGCGTCCCCCGCCCGCCGTACACAGTAAGACCTTGCGAGTCCCCAAAGAGGCCGCTGCCCGGAGCAGCAGACTCATGGCAACCATGTCTGATACTGGCAGGGGGCGGGGCCGCTGGCTATTTACCTCCCATGAAATCGAAGCCGTGATGCCGCCATCTTTGAACAGGGCACGTTGTCCGGACTTTTTTCCTCTCGCTTTCCCCACCGGAAGTGACTGCTGGCGCAAGGCAATGTGGGTCGGGTGTCATGGCGGCTTCTCTTTGTCGCCGCTTTTTTACTCTTTGTAGGGTCTCGGAAGCGATACAGGCCCCACCAGCCACCTGCTTTTCCGGGTAGGGGCGCGTGGAGAGGAGGAGCTGGTTACCGTGGGGGTGGGGTTGTGGAGTACGTGGGGGCTCACGGCCGTGGCGGCGGGGGGGCGCATTGGGCTGGCGAGTTGGGGAGCGCTGGGGTCGGCCTGGCCAGTGTATTCTTGGGGTGGCTGAGGCCCGGGCCGTTGGTGGTCGGTGGCCGATGAATGGCTGAGGAAGAGTGTCCTATGGCTGGATGAAGGACCTGATGTGTGGAAGTGTGTTCGTTGGATATGGCATCGCTTTGTGGGGGACGTGGGGCCGTTCTGATGAAGCCTGCCAGCCTGTTTTTGCAAACAGACCCTGCAGGACATGGGATTATTGCCTTTACAATGGGGGGAGCCTAGCAGCGCTCTGGCATTCCCACCCCCGAAGTAGCAGTGCCCCAGATCGGTGGTGGTGGATGTGCTTTGGACTCTCCAAATTAATTAACAGTTATAGTGTAGCGCCGAATGGATCTCCTCCAAAAGCCGGAGTCAAAATAATAGGAAAATCTTAAATGTCTTATTTGTTTGTAAAGAAGTTGCCTATATTCTGTCAGGCCCTTAAAAGGTGCCTGTCCCCATAGTATTTCAACATCTAGTTTATCAGCTGTGTAATGAAGGCATCACTTCACCATTCTCATTCTGGGGAGAATCAAGTGTGAAATGAATGCATATATAATCTTGCTTGCTGTGTGAACAAATTGTTGAACAAATAATATTCACACACAATAAGCAAGATAATGTTTGTATTAATTCTTTCTGTTAATTTGTGTTTCTTTAGAAGTATGAAGCTCTGACTAAACCTAGATCATACTTAGTGAGGCTTCTCAATTATTAATATGAGTAATATTCATCTGTTTCTCAACAGTCTTGAAATTTTACATTTAGATTTTAGTACAGCTGATTACCTTAGAACTGGAGGTAAGGCTACAGAAAACTGAAATACGTCTCAGCTGTACCTTACCAGAGCGGATATTTAATGTTTTGACCCGCCCTTACTTCTGTCCCACATAAAGTAGCTATTCTCTTCATTATTGTAAACTGACATCAGCAACAAAAAATCTTGAAAATCTAGATATTAAAAAAAAAGATACAAGCTAAATAAATTAATCCCTCAATATATAGGAGTTTCTGATTTGAAGCTCTTTTCTGCCACTTTGGGATTTTGCAGGTCCAAGAAACACATTTGGGCATGAAAATTAAAAGCTTGTATTTCAGGATAATATAGTTTTAACATTTTTTCTATGCTAGTGTACAGAGGCATTACTTTATTGATCTGCAGATAAAATCAGAAAGATCTGGTTTCCGTACCACTATTGTTGCTGAGATTATCATCAAGTGATGGGAGTATCAGCTTGTGATGGAACTTGCCCAATGCAACTAGACATATTACCAGCTCTTTTCACGTGGGTCATTAACTATTTATTTAGAATATAGTGAAATATAGTCACTATGAGAAGGATCACTTGATAATCTCTAAACATTAGGTTTGCAGTAGCTATACGCACTTACAAATATGTTCTTGACTTGAAATTGTTAAATTTATTTCTGAACAACAGTAGTGTTTTCCACAAGCTCCAAGTGGATGTTGGAGATCTTTTGGCATTTTTTGTAACAGCAAAATCTTCCTGCACACAATATTATAGTTTTAGGGAAAGCAGTGCTTACTGTTTTTCTGTATGTCATTCTTGTTCTTCAAAAATGTTGTTTATACCAGTTATTTATTACTTGTTTCATAGTAGTGCTCAGACTCATGGTAAGAGACAATTCCCTGCTGATGATGCTCATTAAACAGATTAGAACAAGGTGCATGAAGGTTGAGAGGGAATATGAAAATAGATGAGGTATTTCATTGACAGACCCAGGAATTGAACTTGTCTTTTGACTTTTCCCAGGGGACGCAACTACTTTCAGTGTAGATACGAAACTTGCTACAATCAGAAAAGGAAGGTGTCTGTGAGACTAGACACAAGGGTGAAGTTCATAGCAGATTCATTTTTTTCTAATCGAATACATATTTTTCTTTACGTTTGTAGCAGATTAACCTTAAACCTGCTCCATAAGAACACGACAAAAGTAGAGCCCCTCTATCAGTGTAAGTTTCTCCATACTACTCTGTCACAGAAAGGACTGGAAGAATTCTTTGATAATCCGACAAACTGGGGAGCAGCTGTAGTTAAATCTGGTGAGTTATTTTTAACTCTTGGATTTGATGTCATCAATATACTTTTGCTATTAAAAATCTGCAACTTAATATGCAGGATTTTAGGAGGTATTTAGAGGCAATGTGTCATGTCACTTGTATATTCATTTGTTTTTTCTATTTTAAGTCTGTAAAACAGGTGAAACATTTGTCATTCAGAGCAGAGTCTAAGTCCTATAACCCAGAGTATAGTCTTCAGTCATGCAACGGGAGATCACAGAAAAGGTGGCACCTCTAACACTGAACAAGAAACTAAATTAGAATGAGGAAAACAGTATTATCCCTAAAACTACTTCTCTCTCTCTCTCTCTCTCTGCTTCTGCTTACAACTTTCCTGTGCTCTGAACTCCTGCTACAAGTATTAAAAAACAGTACATGGTTTTTTTTTCCACATTTGAAACACATTCTTATTTTCCTGTGTCTTGTCAGTTTTTTTCAATGTCCTCTGCAAGGGAAATCCTGCAAAAATGGGTGTTTATAATTTGACATTCTTTCAATGGAATCAATGTGATGTGAAATATCTTTTCAGAAAATGGATTTATTCCATCAAATCACTTTTAGTTGCTGTTTTTACAGGGGATGAGTGGCATGCAAAACACCTAAGAAATAAGAGTAACGAAGATTTGCACAAGCTGTGGTAAGTGGTCTTTGTGCAGTGTTTCCTATCCTTTTGGTATAGTTATGCCAATTTTCATGTGAAAGGCCTGGCTGACTTAGCCAGTGAACTCAGTCTCCCACTCAATTGTGAATACTTTAACCAGCACTTGGCTTGAAGCAGCTCAAACTGTAATTCCAGTAAGAGTATGTACAGTGTATTTCGAGTAGTACCGGTGAATTGGGCGTCAGTGGAAGATTCCAACTTGACCCTTCGTTTCAGGTGTATTTAGGTTTTTAAAGGTTTATGTAAAATTAGGTGTAGTCTTATGGACAGAGGATGGAACTAGGGCTTAAGACGTGGGGGTCTAATTCCTGCCTTTGATGCTACGTAATGTTGGGATAAATGACTTTAGTCCTTTGTCCTGCTGTTTCTCCACCTATAAAACAGGAAGTAATGGTGTTTACCCATCCTGAGTAAAGCATTGTGATATCACAAAGAAAAAAAAGCCCTGGTAAAAGTAAAGCAGATACTTAGAATTGCAAGTTCTTTGAAAATGCAACTTGAGTAGCACATACAAAGAATTAAAAAGAACAAAGAAATAGACTTTTGGTTTGGTTTTGTTTTTTACCTTGGGGCCCAGCGTTACAGGCACAAAATTATGCAATCCCAGTGGCTGAGAATGACTAAGTGGCTAATTTACAAGTATGTTATCACTAAAACATAAATCTAATTTCTGACCTTATTGTATTATTACATTCTTTGATCCAGGTATGTGCTTCTGAAAGAAAGAAACATGCTTTTTACTCTAGAGCAAGAAGCAAAGCGACAACATTTTCCTATGCCAAGCCCAGAACGATTAGAAAAGGTAACTTTTTCATATAAGCTAAAAACATCACTGCAGGTAAGCTTTGTGTGAAAGATGCAGTATTAGGAAACCTGTAAAAGAGAATTCCGAGAATTATGTTCTTGATTAATCCCCCCCCCCACCCCCGCTTAGGGTAGCAATATAAAAGTTAACTTGTTCCAAAGCCTGTCTCATCTCCTGTTAAATCCTGTTGAATGGGTCACCTCTTTCATTCTACTGAAACTGCTTTCACAATTATTTCTGGTTTCTTTTCCTGGCTCAAGCTCTGTAGCTCACTCATATTCATATCCTTGAACTGTCTACTGCTTTCAGCTCCTTCATTCTTTGTTGTCCCTGGGATTCTGTGAAGCTGTGACCCCATGGTGGTTTTATCATCTCTCTCCTCTGTTGCCATCAGTTTTCTGCCCATGTTTCTCCCTACCTTAACCTTGCAAACTTCATCTACTCACATGAGTCACGGTAATAAGGTTTCTAGCTGGAAAAATGTCAAGTTTCTGGGCAAATGTTAGTTTGGCCATTACAGTTTTCTGGTCATCTAATAGGAACTACATCTCTAACCAGACCGCAAGTTGCCAACCAGTGTGATAAACCTCTCCCAGGGACTCTGTCAGAAATGCAGGTAGAATCTGCATATTTCTGGTTGTTTTTCACAGCCTACCTGGATCAATTCATTGTCTGTGTTGAGCCTTACCCAACTAGCCCTTAACTATTGCCACTAGTGCCTTATCCGTACCTTACTGACAACCAATTAATGGGAGATGAGCATGTAGTGAACATTTGGATCGCTTCTTCAAGCATTCATTTTAAGGTGGGGAACAAGATATGAGAAATGGTAAACTCAGTCTCCTATTTATGAAATCCGTAATTATAAAGACTTCTAATGTGCCATTTTTTCCCATAACAATTTTCCTAAAAGATCCCAAGTTTCAGTGCCAATCAATTACCAGCATTTTGGCTTTAGTGTCATGTTGAATTGGTTATTCTGTTTTCAGGTGGAAAAGTCCATGGGAAGAATAAACTTAGTTATTAAAGAAAGAGAAGTTGCTCTGCGGCTGTTACAAACAGGTCAGGAAGACTCACGACCTGGCGAGTGGAGAAATGACTACTTAGGACGCATTTACTGGTATGGGAAAAAGGATTACTGTTCTACATATGAAGAACTGTAGGAGGTACCAGAACTAGCAGAAGCAAACATCTTACAGAAAGCAAGCCAGATAATGTGTCTGTTGTGGAAAGAGCATATTTTTAACTTTAACAAGATATACTTGCCATCTAGAAGGGAAAAGCATTATTTATTAAATAACATTAATATCCTTGGAGATATTTCATCTCTGGAAACTGCTAAGCAGTTAGCTGGGTGGGGGTGATAGTAATCACTCTCTTACAATTCCATGGATAAATCGCCATGGCTATGTCTACATGGCGTTTTGGTGCTGGCAGGTTCATGCAAATGAGGGCACTTGACAATGCAAATGAGGTGCTCATTTACAAATCACACACTGTATTTGCTTCCTCTCATGTGATTACTGTCCCAGCAGAAGCTGCTGTCACAACAAAAGAAGCTCTGTAGACACAGTTCTGTTGACCAAAACCCCTTTGTCAATATCCCTCTTGTTTTTTTTAAAGCATAGCATTTTGAGAAGC
Organism: Carettochelys insculpta; assembly: GCF_033958435.1. Lineage (NCBI taxonomy): Eukaryota > Metazoa > Chordata > Testudines > Carettochelyidae > Carettochelys > Carettochelys insculpta. Next base: position 42,832,275 of record NC_134146.1, on the reverse strand, counting down.
TTTCTTTATTCTGTACTGGAGTGATAAGAATGTGGGAGATAGTGGCAGAAATGAAGATTCACGTGGAGACAATGCAGCTGTGAATGTTGGACTCATTTATCATTTTTATGGCTATTTCATGGAGTACTGACTGCATTAATAATTGTTTTCACACTTGTAGTATACTGGCTATATATGGAGTAAAATTCGTTTCCACATCTGCAAGCTGTATTTTTATCTGACGTATCCCTGTGCAACAGTGATTATATATATATATATATTTTTTTTTAAAAAGTATAGTTATGTTATTTAGTCCTTTTGCTCTTGCTGCATCTTTCTTTTAAAAGTGCTTGGACATCATACTCCAAATTGATTTATCTAAAATTCCAGACAGACTTCCTAAGCAATTTTGGGTGGTTTGTATTGAAAGATAACTTGCAAAATTATTTTTTTGCATGTATACAGTTCCTTCCATTCAGTGGGCTCAAGGCATGCACAGAAGTGGATAAATGTTAGCCATGTGTTACAGAGGGCCAGACTTGTCCAAGATCACCCAACAAGCCAGTAATAGAGCTGGGAAGTAAAACCCCAATCACCAGTCGTGTGGTCCATTGAGTGGATTAGGGGTTTTCAGACTTCATTTCACCACAACCCTCTTCTGACAACCTTGGGCAAGGGGGCTAAAGCCCCAGGGCTTCAGCCTCTGGTGTGGGGCCTGTAACCTGAGCCCCACCACCCAGACTGAAGCCCTTGAGTTTGGGCTCTGGTCTTGGGCAATGAAGCTTGGTCTTCAGCTTCTGCCTCAGCAAATTTAATGCCACCCTAGTCACCCTATTAAAATGTGGTTTTGACCCAGACTACCAGTTCTTAGTAAGGAGTGTGTCACCCCCAGGGAGGCCAGAAGCTGGCTTCTGGGGGTCTGCGAGCCTCAGCATCCTGTGGGGTAGAAGCATATAGGGGGGAGTTGGAGGAGGACACATGGGAATGTTGCACCCCCTCCCCTCCAACTGCAATGCCTTAACCAGTGTGAGGTAGACCCGACTCCCTCCCTCCTTCGCCCTTCTGGATCTTGGAGTTTCAATAGCATGATGGTGGGATGGGGAGGAGGGCAGATTCAGAAAGAAAACTGAGAACCCCTGGACTAGATAACAGTACTTGCCCACTTCAGCAAAAAAGGACCACTTAGTTACAATCCATTAATGGAGATGCACCAGTCTATATGCTGAATACTTTAACCAGTTTGTGTCTTATTGGCAGGTATAAGTACAAAGAGTGGCCAATACCTTGGTACCTAAACAAAAAATACAACAGGAGGAAATTCTTCTATTCACCACGCGTGAACCATTTCATCAGGTAAAGTCTTTAAAATGGAAAGGAAAATTCTCTAATTCTTTTTGTTGTGTACTATTCTGGCTCTCTCCCCACCTTGTGCAAGACAGTGTTACTGCTTTTTGTAGCTTGTGGATTTTTTTTTCTTTATAGGAGGGAGAAGAGGTAACACTTAACAAAAACTCTTTGGCTGTATCTACACAGACCACTTCCTTCGGAAGTGGCATGCTAATACAGAGTGAAAGATGCTAATGAGGCGTGGATGCAAATTCCCTGTGCTTCATTAGCATGTCACATGATTTGGAGTCTGGAAGACTGTTCTTCCGGACTCCAAAACACTGTGTAGAAGTGCGGCCCCAGGGCAGCTTCCAGAAGGAAGTCCTCCTTCCTGAGGCCCCTTCTTCCCAAAAATCTTTAAGGACCCAGTTCTTTGACATTCATTGTCATTTTCATAGAATATAATTTGTTTCTGAGTACAGCTGAATAACTGTTGGAGATGTATCCCAACATTTCTAAAGTTGTTTCAATTTATCTTCTGGGTCTGACTTAGCTTAAAGAAATTCTGTCTGGTAATATTGTACAAAGCATTTTTAATCCCAAAATATTTTACTTATAATATGAATTGATCTGTTCCAGGGTGCGTGTGTAGCATGTTATAGCTAGTGCTACTCTCAGTGCTAGTGCTGGCAGCTTAATGCAAATGAACAGTCTTGAAAATGCAAAATGGCTGCTCATTTGCATATTTGAGCAACTCAATTGCATATTCACAGCAGAAAACAAGCAGTCAGGATGTGGTTCTGCTGGCAAAAACCCCCTCTGTTGCCAGCCCCTTATCCCTGGACAAATTGGGAATAAGGGGCTAGTGATAGAGGGGGTTTTTGTCAGCAGAACTACGTCTTCACTACTCCTTTTCTGCAGTGGGTGAGTGTAATACTGGCCAAAGTGAAGGTAAAATCTGAGCCATGTGTACTAGGCCAAATTCATATTTTTTGAAAGTGTCATGGCACTTTTATACATAGCAGAGATAAGACCAATTTCAGACATCCCCCCCCACATAGCATACAGCTTGGAATTTGAGCTTACTTCTCTTGGAAAGATGAAGGAATGAGACAGCCCTTCCTGCGTTCAAATTTATAGTTCCATGCAATATGAGAATTCCAAAGATGATTTGCACACAGGATCTGCCCTACATTTGATGCTATGAATATTTATGATAAAATTTTTTAAGACAATCCCTCTAGTCTCCTAATAAACTTCAGTCTGGCCTTAGTTTGTATAATCCTAACCCTGAATCTATTCACTTTGAAATTTTGTACAGCCTCTTTCATACAAACTAAGTTGTATGATATTTTGGTTGCTTTTAGTGGCAAAACCTCCCATCTCAGACATACCCTGCTGACCCAAAATTATACACAATATTGTGAATGTTTTCTTTATTATGAACTGCCTAAAAGTTCCACAACACCAGCTGCTTAATTATGCTCAGCATCTCTGGTATACTCCTGAGATAATTTGCCTTTTTACTGCTGCCAGATATTATGCAGATGGTTCTGATGCATAATCAGTGCTATGTTACAGATGAGTGAGTAATTAGTATTGTTTGCGTGTAGATTACAAAATGTGTTTTCCTTAATAGTTCTGTAAATTGAACTGCTTGGGCTGTTTAGTCATTTATCAGTCTCATCTATCAAAGTCATTCTGAATTACAGCTTGCTTTACTTTAAATTTGTAATCCCATTTGCTTTCAGATTTATCCACCTGCAAAATTGTTCTGTATTCCAAAATCATTTTATGTTCAAAGCAACCAAGAGGTTTTTCCCCCTATAATGCCCCCCTCGTCTTCCCAGCTGCACATACACCCTTTTCTACCTGTACAATTCAGAGTGGAAGAAAAAACTGCTACTTTACCAACGATTGCTGAATATTTCTGCTCAGAGCTGTGAAAGTTAACAGATGTTGCTCTCGCTAATGTAATAAGTTAATTCTTTCTGACCCTGTATTACAAGGACTTGAATATATCCTGCTTTTCATCTCTTTTTGCCACTGCCACCCACTCCCTCCTTTTTACTTCTCTGTTTTTATGACCCTTTGCTTGATTAGTTCTTCAGCATCTCCCTGGAAGGCTTCATCACCTCCCCTTTTCACTCTTACTTTACTCCACAGTTCCATTCTTGGTCCATTCGCTTCTCCCTTGACATTATGCCATCTCAACCTCTGCCCCTCTTGTCAGGCTTGCAACTGTCTGACAAATTCGGGATAGCAAAGACCAAACTTCCTCCACGCCTGAGCCACAGCCTCATTTCTTTTTCATGGTCAGTTCTCTGATCCTTCCCATGTATCATCCTATCAACCTCAGTGTCACTGGACTTCTAACTCTTGCGTTCAGGCTATTGCTAAATATTTTCACTTCTTATACAACAGCCTTCCTTTCTGTCTTTGATTCTATCCATACCCTAGTAGTAGGATTATCTGCCACTTCTCAGGCATTTCCTACTGTCCATCTAAACATCCTCCAACTTTGTCACTAGAAAATATCTATTGTTTCATACTACCACAAAGCAACTTAACCAATTTCTCCTTACTACTTTGACCAGGTGCTGTATCTCTAATGGCACACAGTGTTTTGCAAAAACAACTTTTTAACTTTCACTGTTGCTACTTCATAAAAAAAACTGGAAGGAACCTTGAGATAGAATCATAGAATGCTAGGACTGGAAGGGACCTTGAGAGGTCATTGAGTCCAGCCCCCTGCCCTTATGGCAGTACCAAGTACTGTCTAGGCCATCCCTGACAGACATTTATTTAACCTGTTCCTAAATATCTCCAGAGATGGAGATTCTGCAAACTCCCTAGGTAATTTAGTCCAGTGTTTGACCACCCTGACAGTTAGGAACTTTTTCCTAATGTCCAACCTGAACCTCCCTTGCTGCAGTTTAAGCCCATTGGTTCTTGTTCTATCATCAGAGGCCAAGAAGAATAAGTTTTCTCCCTCCTCCTGATACCCTTTTAGATACCTGAAAACAGCTATCGTGTCCCGTCCCCCCCAGTCTTCTTTTTTCCAAACTAAACAATCCCAATTCTTTTAGCCTTTCTTCATAGGTCATGTTCTCTAGACCTTTGATCATTCTTGTTCATGTCCTCAAGTCCATCACCTGAACTCACAGCGGAACCAAGCACCATCTAGACCATATCTAGCAAGTGTTGGGAGATCTTTAAGAGCGGGTTAGGCAATGATGGATATTCCACAACCTCCCTAAGAGGTTTATTCCAATGCTTAACCACCCTGATGTCTGCAAGAGAGACCTCAGAGAAGCAGACATCGAGCTGGACAACTGGGAAGATCTAGCAGACGACCGCAGCAGATGGAGGCAGGGGTTACACAAGGGCCTTCAGAAGGGCGAGTAGAAGATCAGACAGCTAGCAGAGGAGAAACGAGCGCACAGAAAGCACAATAAGGACTTACCAGACACCCACTACATCTGCAAGAGATGCAGCAAGGACTGTCACTCTTGTGTGGGTCTTTATAGTCACAATAGACGCTGTAAATGAAGTCCTCAATTGAAACTTCAAAGGGCGCGATCCATAGTCTATGCAGACTGAAGGATGCCTACTACTACTAACCACCCTGATAGGAAGACTTTCCTAATGTCCAACCTAAACCTCTCTTGCTGCAATCTAAGCCAATTGCTTCTTCTGCTTAACCCGATGATAGGAAATAATCTTGTAGGTACTTGAAAGCTTTTATCATGCCTTCTCTCTTTCCTTCCCTGTTAATCTGTATTTACAGCATCAATTGTTTGTTTGAAATAAACCAATTATGTTTGTTTCACTATTAAAAAGATGTAGGGAATGTAGTCAAGTTGACCACATTTACTAGCTTTCACCCACTCATCCATGGTAGCACTTCCCCTTCCTTCATTTTGCATTGAAAAACATGTCTGGGAAGATCCCAGTGCATGACGGTAGAGAATTGATGGTTTTGGATGTCTAGCTCTATTTTTCTGTTAGAGGATAAGTTAAAGGGGCAGTAGCGAATTTTATTTGTACAATTCTAAAATTCACATACAGGAATCTGTCATACACCTGTTTTCCCCTGTACAGTCATCCATTCAAGATTGGCTTATATGGGAAAACTAAATTTTGTCAGCAGTGTCTCCATGCATGCCTGTTAAATAGATTATCTACTAGTGAAGCTAGGACAAAACTCGTAAGAGGTGAGATCTGCACCAAAACTGTTAAACTGTTCTATGTCTGCTAGCCATTCAGAGGTGCCAGTTACTGAAAACTATTGTCACAACTGGTATTGTCCTGGTATAGAGGGCTGATTAACTGCAGACATATTGCTGCAGCTTCTGCAAACTAAAAATAATGTATTTCTCCTTTTACTTTTCATTTCTGCACTCTCAATTTGTTCACTTCATTGTATTACAAATGTCCTGTATCTTGTAACTTGTACTGTAAAGCATTTGAGGATACAATATGCATAGAGTATACTTGTTTTGGAGCTATGGAGAACTACCCATTTCCTGTAAAGAGCAAAGGTAAAGTGTGAATCAAAAGGTGTGTGCACATAAAATTTGGAACAGAGGAGAACTGGTCCATTGCATTACTGCTGATCTAAAGCAGAGACCCTTTCTCCGCATTGGTTTCAGCTTCTACCCACCATAGCAACTGTTTTCAGTATTGGCTGGGCCCAGCTCTTCAAGGCAGCCTGAGCCTCTGAATTAAATTCATGATATTGATTCATGAACACAAATTTCCAAGGTTAACTAAACTTTGATTAGTAGAAGCCACGTTATCCAGCTACTTGCTCAGTTTGTAACTTCAAATCCTAATTCTGCTAAAGTCCTAAGAAATACAATAAAATGATATACTTAAATTTTGAAGAGATTTGTGTACGTGAGAGAGACAGACTGGAAGGAAGAGGGGTTGGACCATAATGAAATTTAACAATGCTTGCTTTTTTCGTTACAGACTCCGAATTGAAAACCACTTGAAAAGAAGAGTAAGGATGCAAAACTTGGCAAAAAAGAAACAGCTGATTTTACAAAAGAAATTCCCACACCTTGCTGTACAGTCAATGAATTAATATCAAGTTGGAAGAGTGATGCAAGTAATAGTTTTACTGCAGTAGTCTTAAGCATGTGACTGGAATGTAATGTGAACATATTTTCATGGGCTGTGTGTAAAGATCAGAGCTGGACTGCTTTTACTTTGATCTTTCTTCACCTTATTCCTGCCAAAATAAAGCTCCTCAAGGTGAAAAGTAAAATTTGTATCTGGGTTATATGATCTTCAGAGAGAGCGTTGTACTCTGTTGTTTAACTGACTTCTAGAAAAATAATTTTATCAATTCGGGGATGAAAACTACTGTTAAGTGTCATTTACCACAAAGCTGATCTGTTGATACTTATCACAGTTAAAGCATATGCAGGACAGATTGACTACAGCTGCCTTTGATTGCATGTCTGTCTGATTTAGCTTTTAATAAAGAAGTCTCCTCTTCCACTTTAATGTGGCATGTAATACAAAATGTAAGGTCTAATGCACTGGACTGTTCTATGCAAAAACACAATAGGCAGCAAATTACTGCAAACTGATCATCAAGTTGTATAATCAAGAAGTTATGGGAAGGAAATAATAAAGGTAAGTAAGGTAAAGAACTTCAAAATCAAATTAATTTTAAAACTGTCTTGAGGATTGCATCCAAGAGTCTTAAAGACAAAGCTGGAAGATAGCACAGGATAGATTCCTGGTTAGCTCTGGTTGTTTCAGTAGAAATGTTTACATTTTCTAACCTAGTCCTACATTTATTTTAGTAAGTTAATTTTTTTTGCTTTATCACATTAGAACCTACTGCCTAACTTTGCTTTACATTAGTAGTAGGGAAGCCCTGTCTTAAATACAGCTATGTGTCTAATTTAATCCAGCCCTGGCAAGTTGACATACTGCAGGCCAGAATCTCTCAGCTTCAGTACCATTGTGTGGGGCTGGAGTAGGAATGCAGGCTCCCAAAGCCCATTCCCCCGACAGTAGAGCCAAATTAAGAAATGGGCTTTAGGGGCTTCAGCCTGGGCTTAAATGGGGTCCTGCAAAAATATTCTGTGTCCCCAAAAAGGCACATTGTCTTATGAGGCATGCAGGGTTGTGGGATGCTGGCAGTAACACTCCTGTGCAGTATGTGGCTCTGCCTGGGGGGGAGCTCTGTCCTTGTGTTGAGCAGCTCACTTCCACTAAAGGGGAGCTACTCCATGTAAGTGTCCTGTACACCAGCTCTTAGTCTGTTTCTGCACCTCAGCTTCCCAACTCCGTCCATGATCCCACATCTCAAACCCCAAGCTTACTCCAACTAGCTCCCACACACTCCCAGTCTCCTACCTTGAGCGCCATCCTGCACTCCAAACCCCTTGTCCAGTCTAAAGTCCTTCCCCGTACTCCCAAATGAACTCACCCTGTGTGAGCCCTCACCGCCTCCCACACCTACCTTTCAGCCTCAACTTGCAACACGCTGCTGGACTGTGAGCCACTTAAGATCTTAGGGGGCCCTACATAATCTAATAACTCCAGCTGAGTTAGTCCAGCACTGACTATAGATGAACTGAGTTGTGGGGGGAAAGGTAGGTGGTCAGGTTTTTTTGTTCTACCTTGGAGCAAGTTAGTTGAATGTGTGTGGGGGGGGCAGGGGGGTGTCTCTGGTCCTTGACTGATTTTTTTACTGTGTGGTAGGGGCTCCTGGCAGAAAAAAAGGTTTCCCTCCCCTGCTCTGTATTATTAGTGCCACAAAATTTGACACCTACATAGCAAGTGGAGGACAACTTTGCTCATTAATCTTCAGATACTTCCACATTCACCAAGATGTACATAATACTACCCCACTCTTCCCTGTTAAAGGTATTTAAAAAAATGATTGTAGTAGAGGCATTTGTTAGCCATCAGTCAGTTTGAGCAAAAGGACAAATGTGGATAGATCGACCCATACTGTATGCAGACAACCACCTGGGACTAGAGTAATTGGCTCAGTCAAGGCAGAAGAGAACTTATTCTTGGCTCGAAGCAACTCTTCTACCTAGAAAGAGTAGGTAAAATAAAAGAAAGATTACTCATATTTAGTACTTTATTTCCACAGTGAACTGGTGGTGAGTTGTATACCAATACCCACTCATTGAATCTTGTACAAAATTAAACATTGTTTACAAGCATTATAACATTCCAGGAAATGAGCTACATTTAACATTACTTCCTATAAAAGTAATCAAAATAGAGCAGGTTGTGATAGAATCAATTAGTTAATAGTCCCTTATCAATGCAATTTAGAAATGGTTTTGGTCTAGGAAAGGCACTACTTAACTTTTCAGTGATTTTTTTTAAGTCATAATTTTAGAGAGTACATCCATCTGTCTGCACTGTTCAAGAACTCCTCAAACTGTAAGAGCTACAACCACAATGTGGTATGCACATTTCTCTTGTCCTAAATTAAACCAAGCTCAGGGTTTGGTTATGCCTGGAAAGGGAAGTTACCAAAATCCCAGGATTTCCCAGAAGATGGAAGGGGAGGGACACGGAGAGAACAGCGATTCTGCAGAATTACCACTGGGGCCAGCCACAGCAAGAACACAGTGGCAAGACGTTCCTGTCCTTCCAGGCTTCAGGCCAGGTGCCACAGCCCAGCCCCCCCTTTCACTCGCACAACCCAGGGACAGGTGGGGAGCCCAAGCACCATGGCATCACCCACTCTGTTCCTCTCAGGACAGGTGGGAGAACCAGGAGCCACAGCCTGACCTGGCATCTCCCACCCTGCCCTGAGGAGAGGTGCGGGGGGCAGAAACCATGATATGAGCTGGCTCCCTAACTCAGGGACAGGCAGGGGGTTACTGGGAGCCATGGCCTGACCCAGCCCCACACTGGGGATAGGTGGGGGGAGCCAGGAGTCATGGCCCTTACAACCCTCCCACCAGGATCAGCCATGGCCTGACCCAGCCCCTCCAACCTAGGGACAGGGAGGAGAGACTAGAAAAGTTGTGGCTGAACCAGCCTCCTAACTCAGTGACAGGTGCAGGGGCTGGGAGCTACAACCATACATGGCTCCCCAACCTAGGGATCCAGCGGGGGGAGTCAAGAGCCATGGCATCAAGGGCAAATGCCCCACCCCCACCCCCAGGACAGGTGAGTGGAGGTGGGGGGTGGACAGGAGCCAGAGCCTGACCTGGTCCCCAACCCAGGGACAGGCAAAGGGAGCCCAGAGATGTGGCTCACACCACCACCCCAGGACAAGCTGGGGGGCCATGAGCCACCACCTGACCAGCTCCTCCAGCCAGGGACAGGCAAAGGGGACTGCCCCTGACACCCCAAGTCAGGGGGCAGGAACCATGGCCCAAACTAGTTTGCCTTTTCCCCCCAGGACAGGAGGAGCCAGGAGCTGTGGCCTGATCCTTCCCTCCAATGTGAGGGCAGCTGGGTGGGCTTTCCCTGCCCCGCCCAAGAAACAGACAGGGTGGAGCTGGGAGCAGAAAAAGGACCCATGCAATGCTGGGTACATCTGCTAGTAGTATATATAATTTCTTCTAAAGACAAAATTAATGTCTTTTCTCTTTCTACATAATTGATGCAGAGTGGTAGAATTTATTTCATTATTTATACACATGAATTCTGTATCATAGTGTTTTCCTTCTGAAGTTTACTACTCTCCAAACAACTTAATTTTCTCCTTGTCCTTTTGCCAACAAATATGAGACTAAGTGTAGGAACTCTTTCCTGCTTTTAGATTAGCGTTTTTTAAAAATCAATTTAACAGTTATCAAAGTCTTATTTACCTTTCACCATTTAAGTTTTCTCCTGCATTCTGCTTAGCTTAGGTGGTAACTATCCTGATGGCCCGAATGATCACATCTCGGTATATCGTGTAGTTGCAGTCAGAGGTACTTGAGTTAGATTATGCCTTGTTTTCTGAGAGTGTGGTGCAAGCCACGTTCTCTGACAGCCCTGAGAATCTGGAACTTCGTCATTCATTTGGTCCATAATAGCCCAAATTGATGACCATCAAAACATTTACTTGATGAGGTGCGCAGGGGGAAGGTTAAGTAGTATGAAAATAATTTTCCATCTTGGTTGTTTATTAATTCCAGAAGAGTAATTATAAATGGCTGCTGAAAAGCAGTGCTGCTCAAAATGTTAAAACATGACTAATTTTATTTTTTAAAAAGAAATTAGAGTAATTTGTTAAGGACAGCATATTAACAGGGAATATTAATTTGTAAAAGTAGACAAGTTTTTTTTTTTAATAAATTTGATGCAAGGGCATTTCAAAGTATAGCATCTACCAGCTGTAAAGCTATCCACAGGAAAAGATTTTTAGAGAAAATAGACATTTATACAAAATTATAAAATGCTTCTTATAAAGAGTTATTGCATTTCAAGGGATGAACCATCTATTTTCGGTGATAGTACCAGATATGCCCTTTAAACAATATCTATGGTTTGTAAAAATGGATCTTGAAATATGCAAACAAACAAGTAAAACAGTATACATTTTCTACAAAAGATTCCATCCCATTCCTGAGTACACTAAAGCTATGAAACACAAAGAGCACTGGGAAGGCAGTCGTTTTGCACAGTGAGAGGTCTACGGGCATTTTCTTTCTACACATTGCTTCCCTCCTTCTTCATATTCTTGTTTAGAGATCCACATCTGTTGAAAGGTACCCTGTAAAAGAGCAGAGTGGGGGGATAACTAATTATATCATTGAGGGTATCATTAGCTCTGAGAGCTGGGAAAGCAAATCAGCCATCACATTTTTCAGGCCACAGCACAGGACCATGGCTCCAGCTCCCTAACTGTATCTCTAAACTGGGTTTTGCATGTTAAGCAACAAGGGAAGATTGTCATACCAAAGGTTGATTCCAACCCCTCTTTGGATACTACTGTGGATACTCCCTTGTCTTATGTGTGCTCAGCAACTTTCAGAATTCGCCCAAAAATACATCCAAAGAGCAAATTTATTACAATAAAAGCTTTGTTATAAGGGAATGCTGACAAAATACAGAGTGCTAGTAGTCAAAAATTCTAATTAACTAAGGGAGAGGGAGGTTTGGGTGCAGCAAAGGGCTTGGGGCAAGAGGCTGGGGCAAGGAAGTGGTTTTGGAATGCTGGATCTGAGTGGCAGTTGCTTTGGGCAGATCCCTGCAAGAAGCAATATGTTTGTGTTGCTCCTAGGTGACTGTGTGTCGCCTCTGCCCGAAGGCTCCACCCCTGCAGCTCAGAACAGGGGCACTACAGATCTCCCGTAGCCATTCCTCCACCTAGAGGCAAAAGGGACATGGTGCAGCTTCTAAAGAGCCATTCAGAGTGAGACAGTGAGCCTGCCAGACTATTCAAAGTTTTATTATCAGGTTTTTCCCCTCCCACACCATTCTTAGCAGAGCTACGATACGAGCAGCAGCTGCTATGAAAATTGCTAATAAGACTCCGAAGGAATTTGGTGTTAGCTAACAATGGTGATCAGCATCACTTCCCAAAGCCATGTATGTTTACTGACCAGAGAAGCCAAAATTGAACCACCGATCCATGAACTGAACCTCCGCTCCACGGTTGTATTGTTCGCTATCAACTTCAGCCGCATGCTCTGAACAGAGGAAAAAAAAATACTTAGCAAGATTCAACTGAAGGTTCACACATCATTCAGTCATTCACCTGACGGAGCTGAAGAAGAGGTCTTACGACTATTTCAGACAAATATTCAAAGTGCTTAATTCATCTTTGACACAGAAGTCAAAGACACTAATTCTGTCACACTTTCTGTAGTATGGAGCTTGTCTTATTTGACCTTTGGAGACCAGTGATCAAAACTTACAGGTAGCAGATTAGTGCTCAAAAATTAAGTAGCAGATTGCTGTTTGTTAGTAGGCTATCTGACCTGCGTACAACCCAAGGAAAAATCTTCTGTTTTAAGACGGGCTCAAACTAAACCAGTGAAGTAGCCTTCCCACTGGGTTAATAGCAAAACAACAGAGGAGAGATGACACGGAAAATTATCACTGTGGCTCATGAATCGTTACACAGTCCGAAAGTTGCCTGAAAGTAGAAGTAGACATGTAATATATTAAAAGTAAGTATCTGCTGAAGCCTGCTTTATGCTGTTACTTGTTTCCAATTTTCTTTTTTTTTTTCTTTTAAACAATTAGTGTTTTTCAACAGTCTGCAACTTGTGGCACCACTTTAGTCATTAAAACTAAAACAGGTGCTGGATCAAGCAGTCTAAGCACAAGACTGGATTGCCTGCAAGCCCCACTGTTCCAGACCTGACCACGGCATCAATTAGCTCAATAGCCTTCACAATTGTGACATCATTCCTTCAGTTGTCCCAATATATATTGATTGAATTTATTATTAGATTAAATTTGCAAAACACAGTATTAGAAGCACAATGGAGTTGCTAACAGTTTAGTGGTTCAGTGACTCTCTCATTCCTGCCTTTTACAAAAAAAAAAAAAGGCATTCTGTGACCAACTGCATAATCCTAATGAAAGTAAAGCTGCAATACAGCAGTCAGTGTGTCTAGAGCAGGGATTTCCAACCAATGGGTTGTGACCCAAATATGAGTTACCATTTGATTTTTCTGAGGGTTGCCAGCTGGGCAGCTTCAGGGCACATGCAGCTCTTTAAGGAACCACTTGCAGCTCCAGATGCTGCCTCCTGACTCCTCCTCTGGCTTCCAGTCCCTGCTCTGCTGTGTGGAAATGGAACTCAGTTTAATTGGTTTAATGGTTGGCAGGAGGGTCTGGCCATTAAACCAATTAAACTGAGTCCCATTTCAGCATGGCAGGGCAGGGAACTGCTCACACTGCAGGTGGGAAAAGGGAGTAGGAGGGCTGAGGGGGCAGTCTGGGGCTGCAAGGGGTTTAAGACAGGGGGCGGAGGGGAGGTGGTTAGGGACTAACAGGGAGGAAGACTCTGTCCTCTCCCCTGCTCACTCAAGTTTTGAATTGCATTGGGTTATAAAGTCTTACTGAATTGTCAAAATGGACTGCTTCCTCAAAAAGGTTGGGAACCACTACTGTAGAGGCATGTGTGATAGGTGATGCATACCCTGAACTGGACAAGAGAGGGTTAACCCCACATTATGGGTGGTGGAAGTTCCAACCCTCAGACCATGCTATGCATACTCCAACTGCTGCCTCAGTATATGAACAGAAGCCCAGTTCATTACAGGTTGACCACAGATAGAAGATGATGCTTGTTGGAGGCTCCAGGCCAGGAGTGGCTACAATCAGTGGCTGTGAGAATGAGAGAACCCAGCGATCACTGGGTAAGCGCTCTTCAGGAAATGGCCAGGAGTCAGACTTTTTGGGAGTTACCCCTGTCAGGGAACCTGGAGACCATTCTGCTATATGGACTGCTACCCTCAAAAACATAGTAGGAAGAGGCCTAGAGAGGCAGAGGAGGGTTATCTAATGCCTGAGCAGAGTCACCACATTGGATTCCCAGCTGAGAGCCACTCCGGTTGCCAATAGAGCCTTGGGCTGGGACCCGAGTGAGGAAGAGGGCCCAACTGCCCTATCCAGCTGCCATTCACCCTCATGTGGTGGCCCACTTCTTTGACTCTGGCTGGTAGGCTGTACGGCACTGATGCCGAGAATAATTGGATAGATTTTGGTCATTAGGCTCCTCAGCCCTGCACTCAAGTGCTGCCCTACTGATTCCAGCCTCTCAGCTTAAGAACTGTCTGACAGACTAACAGCAATGGTGTCACTACCCTGACCAGTCCTGAAGAAGGAGGAGGTTAGCATACCACACATCATGTACAAGGGAAAAAAAAAAAAAAGACAAAAATGACTCAAAGCAGCAATTGAATAAGATGACTTACTGGTGGAGTTTTCTGAGAGAGCTCTCTATTCAATCTATCTGTAAAACTCTGTATTAAAGTGTTTCCTCCTGCTACGATCACACTGCCATAGAGGCCCTGTGAAGAGAGAAATGTGATCCACACAATTCATTGGGAATGTATTTTGGAATATTTTTTCCCCATAATACAGAGAAAAGACAATACAACAAGCAAATATGATTAGCAGTAAAAGCACACTTAACTCTCAGACAAAGTTACATCATTATTAGTACAATCTGTTTTCTATCATGTGAAAAATAATTTTAAAAAAGGATACATGGAGGGGGCAATAGTTTGATGACTAATTCTAAAGGGTTTTTATTTACTATTAGAATGTTTAGTATGTCCAGAGCAGCTTGTTTTCATACTCTCTCTCCTCTCCGCCCCATCCCCAGAAATACAGGAATTCACAACCCCATGTACATTCACAAAGAACACATGAAGGATTTCGCTCTCCCCATTAAAAAAAGTAGCTATGCCAATATTATATTTACATACACTAATAGGACAGTGGCCAAAAACAGAATGCAGCCTACCCAACCAGCTTGACTTAGCAATTAAGGAAATCAGTGAATGGATCAACTCATGTGCAGCCAGTATCAGAATTGCAGACAGCTGAACACTGCATGTTCTTCAACAGATGGTGTTGGTGGATACAACAAAGGAGACTTTTAATTAACTGGCATATAAAAGGTCCGGCTGCCCAATGCCCATCCAGGCTGGGGATGGGTAAGAAGCAGAGTGGGGCCAGCTGTCCGGCTGGAGGGGGCAGAGTGGGGCTGGCTGCTCACTGCCCAGCCAGGGGTGCAAAGTGGAGCTGGCTGCTGGCCCCAGTTTGAATAACCGGGGCATTTCATTATCTGGCATCCCCAGTTCTTTGGGATGCCAAATAATAAAGCTTGTACTGTACATGCTTTATTTTTCCACCTGCACCATATAGTAAACTATAGAAAATATTCAATCTCAAGATATTTGGGGATGAATAGTCACAAAAAAAAAGATAGCTTGAAGCCAACCAACTACATATTGTACAGCATCAAACTCTGGATACTTAACACCCCCATTTATTAGTTTATTTAGATCACCGTAAAAACAGAGTAACTCAGGATTTTAATGTAATGTCTGCTTTTCCATTAGGTCAAAATCTGACTTACTGGTTCCATGTTTGAGAAACACTATCTTAAGATGTGTTTTATCTGTCTAGTCCTCTAACTGCTAAACAACATAAAGCTAGAGGAGGTATCTGAGCCATTAGCTATCATCTTTGGAAAATCATGGGAGACAGGAAGACTGGTAAAAGGCAAACATAGTGACCATCTATAAAAAGGGGAATAAGAACAACGCAGAAAACTATAAACCAGTCAGTTTAACTTCTGTGCCAGGAAAGATAATGGAACAAGTAATTAAGGAAATCATCTGCAAACACTTGGAAGGTGGTAAGATGATAGGGAACAGCCAGCATGGATTTGTAAAGAACATATCATGTCAAACCAAACTGATAGCTATCTTTGACAGGATAACGAGCCTTGTGGATAAGGGAGAAGCAGTAGATGTGGTACATCTAGACTTTAGTAAGGCATCTGATACGGTCTTGCATAATATTCTTATCAATAAGCTAGGCAAATACAACTTAGATGGGGCTACTAAAAGGTGGGTGCAAAACTGGCTGGATAGCCACTCTCAGAAAGTAGTTATTAATGGTTCTCAATCCCGTTGGAAAGTTATAACAAGTGGGGTTCCGCAGGCGTCTGTTTTGGGACCAGTTCTGCTCAATATCTTCATCAATGATTTAGATATTGGCATACAAAGTATGCTTATTAAGTTTGCCGATGATACCAACCTATGAGCGGTTGCAACTGCTTTGGAGAATAGGGTCAAAATTCAAAATGATCTGGACAAATTGGAGAAACAGTCTGAGGTAAAAAGGGTGAAGTTTAATAAAGACAAATGCAAAGTGCTCCACTTAGGAAGGAACAATCTGTTTCACACATACAGAATGGGAAGCGACTGTCTAGGAATGAGTACAGCAGAAAGGGATCTAGGGGTTATAGTGAACCACAAGTTAAATATGAGTCAACAGTGCGATGCTGTTGTAAAAAAAGCAAACATGATTCTGGGATGCATTAACAGGTGTGTTGTGAACAAGACAACAAAAGTCATTCTTCCGCTCTACTCTGTGCTGGTTAGGCCTCAGGTGGAGTATTGTGTCCAGTTCTGGGCGCCGCATTTCAAAAAAGATGTGGAGAAATTGGAAAAGGTCCAGAAAAGAAAAAACAAGAATGATCAAAGGTCTAGAGAACATGACTTATGAAGAAAGGCTGAAACAATCGGGATTGTTTAGTTTGGAAAAAAGAAGATTGAGGGGGGACATGATAGCTGTTTTCAGGTATCTAAAAGGGTATCATAAGGAAGAGGGAGCAAACTTGTTCTTCTTGGTTTCTGAGGACAGAGCAAGAAGCAATGGGTTTAAACTGCAGCAAGGGAGGTTTAGGTTGGACATTAGGAAAAAGTTCCTAACTGTCAGGGTGGTCAAACACTGGAATAATTTGCCTAGGGAGGTTGTGGAATCTCCATCTCTGGAGATATTAAGAACAGGTTAGACAGATGTCATTCAGGGATGGTCTGGACAGTAGTTAGTCCTGCCATGAGGGCAGGGGCTGGACTCGATGACCTCTCAAGGTCCCTTCCAGTCCTAGTATTCTATGATTCTATGAGAATGTAGAAACACCTCAGAATGACTGAGGTCAAGATCTCCATTTTAATTGATGGCAAGGATCCCTGGCTCTTGAGTAACTTTCATAGCTAAAACCTTATAACTGCACACAATTATTTATGCTTTAAATAATTCACGTCTGACCTAATACTTACTGGTCTGATGTCTATATCACACATTCCAACACTAGTGGTGACAACATGGCTAACACCCAGCATTGTGTTGCCAGATAAGCCCTGGAACAAAATTAGTAAATCACAAATTAGTGCTTCAAAACAGCAAGGTACATGAAAGCAATGAACAAATATGGGTCTAAAAGCTCCGCAGACAAACATCTTTTAATTTATTTATATTTTTATTCCACGCTTGTAAACATACATAAACAGGCGACATCATAACAGACTGTACCCAGATATAAAGGAAAGGTTGCATAAAAACTGCCATACTGGAAGTACGAGGGCTTCGTAATAAATTATACATCTACAATTTTTAATATATTATTTTCATAGTTTTACCTTTACATTAGAAGGGTCAAATAATCCTTCAGGAATTTTTAGACGCTCTGCACCAAAGTCACAGTTGTAACCATTGGGGAATTCATAATGAACTGTCGGCATCTGTGCAGCTACCCTGAAGGTTGATATTGGTTGGAACATTAGCCAGAAAACAAAAGTGATAAATCACAATGCACAAAATGCAGTGAAGAGTCTAACTAGCACTACATATTAAGAATTGTAAAGAGCAAATTTTAATATGGCCTGTGCTTTTTGGCAATCTTTCTGATCATTACAGTAAACCCTCGAGTTATGCTGGGGTTGCCTTTCTTCAACCCCCTTGTAACTCAAATTTTCACACAAGTAGAGGGGACACAGGAACCAGGCTGCCACCTGGTTCCCAGCTCCCCTTGGCTTGCAGGACCCGTGAAACTGTCCAGCCCGCTAGGTTCCTATCTCCCTCTCCTTGAACGACCTGGGAAATTGACCAGCTGCAAGGGAGAGGAGGGGAGCTGGGAAACAGGGGCAGCATGGATCCCAGCCCCCGTCCACTGGCTGGAGCCAGTAAGCCAACCAAGGCTCCTGCCCTAGTCAGTTTCCCCTCTCTGCCAGTGGAGGGGAGCTGGGAGCCAGGCTGCCACCTGGTTCCCAGCTCCCTGCCACTCTGGAGACCAGGAAACCGCTCCTGTCAGAGGCAACAGCTTGACTCTTGGCTGTGCCCCTGACAGGAATGGCAGTCATGTTAATCTGAGACATGCACAACTCAGTTGCATGTATCTCAAGGGTTTACTATATTAGAATTTATGCACATTGGCACAGCAAGTACAATCTCTAAGGCAATTATTCAAGGTATTTCTAACTCAAAAGGACATGATTTTGTATAACATCATACTTTTGCAATAAGCTTATCAGAAACCATGAAGTCCTACTCCTACAGATATATATTTGACATACACATGCTGCTAGTTTTACAAAAATACAACATACTGTTCATCGTAGGTTGAATCTGACACTTGGAGGACAGAGGCTTGGAAATCCTGAATTACACACTATGGAGAGAAGAGTAAAAGGAAAAGGTGTGTCATAAGGATTCCAGTTCAGAATTCGTTATTATAATTACAAAAGTATGAAACTAGAGGAAAGCCTTAAACCATAAGCAAGTAAATTTGCAACCACAAAACTGGGTGCACAAAATATTTACAAAGCTTTTTTAGAAGGTCATGAAAGTATTTCAGGATGTATAACTTAGCATAGCAAATTACCTTAGAAACTAAAGATTGTGAACAACTACAAGAGATATTATTTCAAGCACAAGAGGATTTAAGTAAGTCAGAAGCTAAGGCATTTCCCATAACAACAACAGCTATCATGGATTTTCATATGTAAATATCTATGCATTTGGGTATGTCTGCCTAGTAATATGAACAAATGAAAAAAGCCTAATTGAGAACTGAAGATTTAACTCAGGGAGAACCAGGAGCTCAAGCAATATCTCTGCAACTACACAAAAGACCAGACCAGCAAACGCTTGAGACATTCTCAGTTTCTCACAAAGGAATTGTGGAAGAGGAAAGCTGATTTAGGATTACAAAGGTGCATTCTAGTATGCTAACTCCTTTGTTAGAAACTTATCCCATAACATGCAAGAATCTTCTATATTACAAAAGAGAACATTAAAGGTGATGGTAAATATGAGAGTGCCCAAGACTTAATACACACAAACACCTTCCCGTGCTTTTACCCTTTATTTTATTGTGACCCACTAAAATTAAAAAAAAAAAAAAAAAAAAAAAAAAAAATCAGATCTAATTGTAAACATCAACACAAACTAAAACCAATCATAAAAGTCTATCCAGGAAGTAAAAAACCATAATGCCCTAGAATTTTCAACGTTTGCAAATTTCAAACTAGATTCAAATTAAGATCCTCCTGTGGAATTATATTCAAAAGATGAAAAAGCAGCTACACTGATTTTGAAAAGCTTCTCTCTGAACCCCAAAAAGAAAGGCAGAAAGTTTTCTAATCTCCCTCAAGCTTCCTGTAATATATTTTAACAAAAAGGATTTCTTTGTGCACCTCAGAAGAAGAACAGAGTTACTTACATTACACATGTAGTTGTGCCAAGATCTTGTGACTTGAGGTAACTTCTCTTTCCTCTTCCAATTTGCTGGTGATCCTTCGCGAACTGCTTCCTGCAATTGTAGGAAAGTACATTGTCAATCAACAATCTACATTCTGAAAAAATGAATACTTTTTAAACATAGTTGGATTTTCCTACCTTTGAAGCAATCATATATGGAGGGATTAACTCTATGTTCATTTCCTGAAACAGTTCTCTGCACTGCATAGTAATAAAGTCTCCAGCAAGTGGTGATTTTACAATGCCTGCAAAATATAACATTTTGAACTATGAGAACAACAAGAGGTCCTGTGGCATCTTATAGAGTAACAAATATTTTGCCACAGGATTTCTTGTTGTTCTTGAAGATACAGACTAACACGTCTAGCTCTCTGATTTTGAGCTATGTTCATATCCTTACAGAATAAGATGCCCATAATAAATTGTTCATTTGAAACAGAAAAAGCCCCTCTCCCATCCTCAACAATCAACTTGAACTCCTTTTCCATTTCCAAGCTCTATTTTCTTTTAGTATTAGTACTAAGTCAAGTCTCTTGATTTTATAAACTGTATTTAAATTATACACCTTCAAAACCTTTTACCTTGTTGAAGTACATATCCATCATGCACTGGAATAGCAGTGGTGTGAGTTGCTCCACTGTCCAAAATCAGGCCTGTGGATCGACCATTAGCAAAGCTAATCAGAAGGATTAGGGAGAATGATAAAATTTTTACTTAGAGAACTATTTTGTCAAATAGCTCGAGTATACCTAGCAGCAAAGACCCTCAGGGTTCTATTCCAAGCCTCACAAATTGCTATGTTCATCCAATTACCTAGATGTAGAGGTGTAAAAAGTAGCAACCTTGTATGCATGTTAGACTTTAATTTATTTATGTTTGCAAACTGCTTTGAGAAATGATATGTAAAATCAAAATAATGCTCTGCGGCAATCACTAAATAAAATATTTTTCATTTATTTAGATTCTGAACTGCCTATTAAAATGTATGTTAGTTTAAGATATTTATGTAATGCAGTGTAAGGCTTACTCCGTGATCTCAGAAGATTTTTGTTGGAAAACAAAAGAAATTATAGCATTTTAGTAATCTGTGCAAAGCCATTTATGCTTGCCAAATAGCTAACAAATAGCATATGGTGTAATACACAGTAGAAGAAGTTGCCTCTCAAGACAGGAATCACATCAACAGTTGAGAACTAAGTAGAAGCTGTCCTGTTCACGTCAGCCATATTGATGGTTATGGAAACATTAAAGAATATACTGTCCTAATAAAGCCATTTTGAAGAAGTTTGCTTTATTTTTGGAAAAATATAAGGATCACCATTTCAAGGATACGCTGTAAGAACTGCAGTTTTACATAAGAAAAAAGCTGGGATATTGTAATGTTCAAACATCAGTTCTGTCAATTTCTCACGCTTTGCTCTGGTATTCCACTACAAGAAAGAAAAAAAAACAGGTCAACAGGCAAAACACGAATATTACATTTACCGCAAGAGCCATTACATTTATTACTGTACACACAGGATGCCAGCAGGATATAAATACAAAGTTAAGATTATTAAACTTATACCTCAAGAGCAGTTGTAAAGTTCCACAAACACATAAACACACGGAATTTTATTTCCTTAGACAATGATCCATTTTTTGTGCTACACGCATTGCATTCCAGATTCATACACAAAACACTTTCTGAAAATTAAAAGGATATTTACAAGCACTTCCAGGGGATTCAATTTTAAGCTAGTGAAAACAGTAAATGATTATTTTTATTATTACTGTAAACTTCCAGAATACCTTTCAAATCTGCATCTCAAAGCTCTTTATGAAAGAGCCCAAAACGCTCCAGTTAGATATGCATTAGCCGTGTTTTACAAGAGGAAATGTACATGTACACAAATGTAATATGACTTCCCCAAGAGAGAATTCAGATTTCCCAGGTCTCAAAAACTTATACCACAGATTTACTTAAGCAAAGGAAAAGATGTGTGCTAACATCTGTTAATTGGAAGTACCATTTTATTGGGAACTTCTTGTAAGCCAGTTGTTTAATTGCTAAGTTAGGTTAGCGCTTACATAAGGAGTCAGAACCAAGACCTTCATTTAGCCACTGTACAGGCAACTCGCAATGCACATTGTTTTGTACTCCACCACTGTACCTCAGCCCTTCTAGAGTGATCATGTTTAGGTGATGGGAAGGTAGCATAGCCTTCCTACACATTTAGTAGCTGCCTTCCTGACAGTTTCAGGTAGATCACCTATGATGGCATGTTCTGTTATATGGACATCTACAGAGAACTAGAGTGAAACCAGTAACTCATCTCACAGCCTTCAAACACCAACAACTTGAATTCAGTACGAGGCTTGTGTGGATTTTTGTTATTTATAGATACTTCCATAGCATGCACTCTCTATTCTCTATGCCTCCAAACTGCTCTCTGAAAAGTGAAAGGCATCCGTGCTCGGTTTAATCCCCATTCCTTTCCCCACCTGAGCCTATCCAGACCATTACAGTCACTGCTTTCCATACACTAAGGTGGAAAATTTTATTTACAATAATTGTCTTAAGAGAGGCTTCATCTTCATTGTATGCACCCTCTGTGGTTTCTAATCAGATTCCTATAATTTTACCTTCTAATTGAGAGTACAATAAGGTGAGGGACTACAGTTCTACAGTTTTAATGCCTACATTTTTATTTGATCTATGATTCCACTGAGTAATCCAGGGGACAAAGCTATAGCTTTGCTATTATACATATTAATCTCCCTGGTCCTGTTTTTGAAAGTCTTGCTGTAAAGAATGATTTTCAAAAACATCTCTATTTTTAGTTGGTATAATACATTTTACATTTTTCCCACCCTCCCCAAGAAAAAAGTGAAACCTATTACAAAACAAAGGCTCTAAGAGGAAAACCAGCTTCAAATATGTGATCTCCATATAAGGAGAGAGAGAGAGTGGGCAGCACATACTATGTCACTAGAGTCACTATAATTTCAAGTTGCTGACAGAAAAATAAATTAACAACAAATAAAATGCAAACAATAATTCAGCAGAGTATTCTTAAATTGTAACCTCTAGACACCTAAAAATGCGCTGGTATCTGCTTTATGTCCGAGAACTATGTCCGCAGCTTGGATGTAGATGCAAATTTGGTGTCTGTCTGAACTGCTAGTTACTGCCTCTTAATTTTCTCAAAATTTCAGAATTCTTCACTCATAATTACAGCAAGGTCTCAGAGTACGCGAGGGTTCCATTCCACGCACCCTCACCTAAACCCGGATTTTGTGCAAGTTGGGGTCTGGCTTTTTCTTCAGCAGAACACAGCTTTCTGCCGCTTCCCTGGCTGCAGAACATAAGTCCTGGGGTGGGGAGTTGGGGAGGGTTAAACCTGGCGGTGTGTTGGGGCTATCCAAGGCAGGTGGCGAGGGTGGGCTAGGGCTGCAGGGGGGTGAGAGTTGGAGTTGATTGCAGGTGGTGAGCTGAGCTGCAGGGGTGGGGCGGGGGGAGAGAGTTGAGCCGGAACCAGAGCTGTGCCTTGGTGGTGAGCGTGCAGGGGGGTTGCACTGGAGCCACGCGGAGCAGGCGGGAGGGCAGCTTGTGAGCCGGCACGTGGGGGTCGCACTGAAGCCACGCCATGAGGGGTGGGGGCAGGGCAGGCAGCTCATGAGCCAGCAGGCGGGATCACACTGGAGCTGTCGGGTGGACAGGCAGCTTGTGAGCCAGCAGGGGGAGTTGCACCAGAGCCACAAAGCGCGGGTGGGTGGGCAGCTTGTGAGCCAGCAGGGAGGGGTTGCACCAGGACCACACAGGGCAGGCAGCTTGTGAGCTGGTTGCGGGGGGGGAGGTGTTGCAGTGGAGCCGCATGGGGCAGGGGGTGTGGCTTGTGAGCTGGCGGGGGGGTCACACGGGAGCCATGTGGGACATGGGTGTGGCTTGTGAGCTGGCAGGGAGTGGGTCTGCAACAGAGCTGTGTGGGGCGGGGGTGGTGATGGTGGTGGTTTGTGAGCTGGCATGGGGGTCACACTGGAGCCACGTGGGGTGGGCAGGTGGGCAGGCTTGAACTAGCGCCGCTTGCAGGTGGTTTAAACCAGGCCAGGGGGTGGGGTCAGGGTCAGACACATGAGAGTGGGGTCGTGCATTCTGAGTTTGCATACTCTGAGACCTTACGGTACTTTAATCACAAGATTAAAATATTCCTAAATCCCATTGGCAAAGAAGGAAATATGCTCGTACTCACGGGTGCTTCAGACATTAGGACAGGGTGCAAACTTGCTTCAGATTTAATGTGCATTTTGTACGTGTGATCCAAAATTGCCTGGAAACTGTCCCAGTCCTCAACTGTAACAATATTAAAGCAGAAGTTTAGACAATGTTATTGCATTTTCAGAAAAATACATAGTTAACTGAGTCATCTAAAAACAATTTTAAAACACACAGATCAACCAACCGTCTCCCGAGCAACAGTCTTAAAAATTCCCACACTTCAGCAACTTCATAAAGTTCTCGACTGCTTACCAATAACATTAATTCCCTTCCTTCCCCCGCCACACTACTCTGATCAAATGGAACCTATTCTTACCCATTATATAGGGGAAAATACCTGTAATTCTTCAAATCAAGCAAACAGTTACAGCCTCATAACTAAAATAGTTTGGCAATATTTTTTTTTCCACTTTTAGACCAAGAATATTATGGAAAAAATATGAACATTTTCATTATGACAGATGTAATGTTGCAGATGAATATAAAGTTAGTGATGAGACTTTAAGAACAAGAAGAAAAAAACTGAGCACCATACTCATTCCGTTTTTTAAGGGTGAAATAGCCTCCATGTTTTCCCTTGGAACTCGCAGTGCATTGGTGTCTATGTAGTAAGTAGGGCCACCTTGTTTGCCTTTGTCACCATCTATTTCCATCATGGTGCTGCCATCATCCCTTTCCAGTACAACACCAATAGCAGTCGGAAAATCAACCTGTAACATAAAATGTGGACAGGTTATGCCAATTACAGATTGTGTATTTGTTTACTCACAATACACTGTTTTAATTTCAGCTATGTATTTTTTAAAATAAAAACATGTTCTACAAACTCAGAACTTGTTGACTGGTTTACAAAATACTTTATTTATTTATTTATTTTTTACATTTTACAGTGAATCTTACCTTTGGACAGTCCTCACCAGCATAGCCAGCTCTCACCGTATACGAGCCAATATCGAAAACAAGAGCTCCAACTTCATCTGTAAGGATTAGAAGTAAAAAGGCAGGCAGTAATTATTTCAGTCACATAGCAAAAACTAAAATCACTACTTACCAGCAAAAACATATAATCCAAGACACTTTTTGTTAAACATTAGTGCAAACTTTGCCATCAGGAATTTAAGCTGCAAAAGAATGATCCAAAAACCCATTGTATCTTATCTAAATGAGTGAGTAAGTAAGTAGGCATCCTTCAGTCTATGTAGACTATGGGTCACACCCTTCATAGTTCTAAATAACCAATAAAATATAACGTTCACTGTAAATAATAAAAAAAGACAATTTTTGCAGAGAGGAAAAAACATATTGAACCATCTTTCGGAAGAGATTTTCAGAATGTGTTATGATTTATTCACATAACAAATTACATTGGCACCCACTTCCTTATATTACAAGAACTTAAACAGGAAAAAAATTAAATTAAATTCAACTGTCTATAAACACTGCTATTTAAATTAAGAAAAGCATTCATTCTTTTAAATAGTGAATTCTAAAGAGACTCCATATAGACTCAACAAGTTCAAGGCCTTGGGAAAATTAAATCCTTAATCACATAGCACCGTGGGCAGAAAAAGCTTCCAAATCAATATTTAGTCTTAATGCCCTAATCTACCACCACCAACCTGACAGCATGAAATGTTACCTGACACCAGTAATCTGTCTAGCTGTCAGCTTTCACAAGTGGAAAAAGGCCCGATGAAACTGACCAAAACGAGAAACTAAGAAGACCTTCAAACTAGTTATACATTCCATTTTACTGAGCACTTGCACTATATACTGAAGCTTAGTACATTTCCACAGCAGAGGAAGTGCAATGAAGAGAAGAGTAGCGTTATAAACTCTCATGGGATGACCTATGTGCTGGGGGTGTTCGTGGGTGGAGTACTCCCCCCATATCTTCAGCGGAGAGAACTTTCAGCAAAGCCATCACATTATGGACCAGAGCAGGAGCAAATAACTGGGAAGGAATGGACGTGCGGCAGAACGATTACAAGGGGGCTCATAGCTTGTGAAACGCGCATCATTCAGCTGGGAAGAGCTGCGTGGGAAAGGGGGGACAAAGAGGGTCATGGCTGGGGGAGGGAGCTGCAGCCAGCACAGACCTTTGTGGGAAGTGACAGCACACGCTCAATGGAGGCACAAAGTCGATCACCGACTCATGGGGGCTTTGGGGTGCAGAAGGCAGAGGCTCGGGGAATGGCTAGGGAGTAGCAGATGGGAGAGGCTCGGGGGGGGGCAGCAGACTGAAGCGGGGGGGGGCTGGAGAGCAGCGGGAGGCGGCCGCTGGGGGAGCGGCAAGAGACGGGGTTCTTGCAGGGAGGTGCTGGGGGCGGAGCTCCATGAGCGGGAGGGAGCGGGCGGGCGGGCACTCACCTCCCCCGTACACCCCGCCGCTCATGGCTGCTGCTGGGCCTATTTCTCGACACGGTCCCGGCAGCTCCCCCCCCCCGGAACTAGCTTCTCTGGCAACAATAGCGGGTGCGAATCTCCGGCCCGCGCTCACTCACACCGCCGGCTCAGACAAACTTGCAGCTTTCTTCCTTCCAGCCAACGGAGCGCGCCTCATCTCCCAGAGCACCTACCGCAGTACGGGCTTGCCTGGCAGTCCCGAGAGCGAGCAGCCAATCGTAGCCAGCGGGGGGCGGGCTGAGACAGCGGGGGCGCCTATCTCAGTCAAGAAAAAGCGCGAAGGAAGCAAGTATGGTTGCAGTGTGAAGGGTCAGAAGAGAAGTTGGGCGGGGCTAGGGTGAAGAGAGCGAATGGGAGGAAAGGAGAGGCATTGATTGACAGGGAGGTAGGTGAGACGGAGGCATTGGCGGCTGGGTCCAGAGAGGGCGTTTTGGGGCCAGATAGCGGTCAGGGCGGATGGTTCAGGGCTAGGAAAGGGAATGGGGGGACTGGGGCTTGTAGGCCAGCAGCCTTGTTGACTGGGCGTGGGGAGGGGGTAATAACACCAGCACCGGCGTTTCAAAGGGGCCCGGAGCTCCGGCCCCCTGTGAAACGCTGCGGGCCGCTCCCTGGCAGTGCTGCTCCGCTCTTCCGCGCAGCTCTGAGGACGGTGACCGCTCACTGCCATTGGCCCTGCCCCTTCGGCGCCCTCACACCTTAGCCGGGCGGCTGTCGGCCCTCGGTAGGCTAAGGAGGGTGCTTTGGTGGTAGGAGGGTGCAGCTGGGCATTTGGGGGCGGGATACGTTGGGGCACTAGGTGGATATTTTGGGGCAGAACGGTGTAGGGGGCCTCAGGAAAGGTATTTTGGGGCTGGATTTAGTAAGGGGTTGAGAACTAGCCAAGCAGGCCCGAGAGGAGGAGGAGGGAAAAAAGGCAAAAATAATTGTTTTTGCAGAATTGTGATGCTTTCAGGATGCCCTGAACAGTAAGCTGCTGTTACCTCCCTGCCTCAGCACAAGAGTGCTTTACTGATGCTCAAACAGCATGAGTCAGCTCTTTGCCACACCAGTTTTCCATGTCACCAGCAATATCCTTGAAGTTCTGCTTGCCTTTCCTTTATTTTGCAGCTAACATCCACTGAAACCCAGTACTCCAGTTCCCCTAGCTGTTTGTCTGCCATGGCCAGTTACAGAAACTACTAAATTGGCTTCCCCCAAAGAGACAGAATGCACACTAGCTTGATGATGCAGTTGAGGATGCATGGCTTACCTTAATGCAACAGCACATAGATTCACTGATAATAAGTTCGTTAAGAAGAGATGTAAATGATAGTAATTATGAGACAGAGAGACTGATAGGGTATAGTTACAAACAAAAAAAGCCCCTTGTGTTAGTGACTGAAACCTAACTTTAGCATGCTACAATCTTTCTCACATCAAGCATTTGAGACTAGCTCTGTGTAAGTATGAAAGAATGTCTTTCAACAACTGAAGATGATTTAATAAAAGATATTAAAGGGGAATATGAACAACACAAGAAACTACAGACCAGTCAGTTTAACTTCTGTGCCAGGAAATATAATGGAACAAGTACTTAAGGAAATCATCTGCGAACACGTGGATGGTGGTAAGCTGATAGGGAACAGCCAGCATGGATATGCAAAGAACAAATCATGTCAATTCAATCTGTTAGCTTTCTTTGATAGGATGATGAGCCTTGTGGATAAGGGAGAAGGAGTGGATGTGGTATACCTTAGATTTTCCTAAGGCATTTGATACAGTCTCGCATGATATTCTTATCAATAAATTAGACAAATACAACTTAGATGGGGCTACTAAAAGGTGGGTGCAAAACTGGTTGGATAACTGTACTTAAAGCGTAGTTATTAATGGTTCTCAATTGTGCTGGAAAGATATAACAAGTGGGGTTCTGCAGGCATCTGTATTTGGACGGATTCTGTTCAATTCCTTCATCAACGGTTTAGATATTGGCATAGAGAGTATGCTTATTAAGTTTGCAAATGATACCAAGCTAGGAGGGGTTGCAACTGCTTTGGAAGATAAGGTCAAAATTTAAAATGATCTGGACAAATTGGAGAAATGGTTTGAAGTAAACAGGATGAAGTTTAATAAAGGCAAATGCAAAGTGCCCCCTTAGGAAGGAATAATCTGTTTCACACATACAGAATGGGAAGCGGCTGTCTAGGAAGGAGTACGGCAGAAAGGGATCTAGGGGTTATAGTGGACCACAAGTTAAATGAGTCAACAGTGTGATGCTGTTGCAAAAAAAGGAAACATGATTCTTGGATGCATTAACAGGTGTGTTTGTAAACAAGACAAGAGAAGTCATTCTTCTGCTCCACTCTGCTCTGGTTAGGCCTCAGTTGGAGTATTGCATCCACTTCTGGATACCGCATTTCAAGAAAGATGTGAAGAAATTGGAAAGGGTCTGGAAAAGAAAAACAAGAATGATCAAAGCTCTAGAGAACATGTCCTATGAAAAGAGGCTGAAAGAATTGGGTTTGTTTAGTTTGGACAAAAGAAGATTTAAGGGGGGACGTGATAGCTGTTTTCAAGTATCTAAAAGGGTATCATAAGGAGGAGGGAGAA
This sequence comes from Carettochelys insculpta, assembly GCF_033958435.1. Classification (NCBI taxonomy): domain Eukaryota; kingdom Metazoa; phylum Chordata; order Testudines; family Carettochelyidae; genus Carettochelys; species Carettochelys insculpta. Next base: position 42,803,489 of record NC_134146.1, on the reverse strand, counting down.
AACTTGTTTTTCTTGGCCTCTCAGGATACAGCAAGAAGCAATAGGCTTAAACTGCAGCAAGGGAGGTTTAGGTTGGACATTAGGAAAAAGTTCCTAAGTGTCAGGGTGGTCGAACACTGGAATAAATTGCCTAGGGAGGTTGTGGAATCTCCATCTCTGGCGATATTTAAGAACAGGTTAAAAATGTGTATCAGGGATGGTCTAGACAGTACTTGGTTCTGCCATGAGGGCAGTGGGCTGGACTCGATGACTTCTCAAGGTCCCTTCCAATCCTAGCATTCTATGATTACCTGACCCGTCTTGTCACTCAAAATGTTCACAGTTTATTAAAGGAGTTCACTGCCAACCACCTCACAATTAAGATACCTCGTTTCTCAAGTACTCCTCGCAATCACTTTACCTACCTTTCTGAATTGTCTTTCTTTTGTTGCTCTCCACCACTTCTGTTCCCGGAACTGTCTATGCCCCCCCAGCGCAGACCTCTTCTATTTTCTTGCTTCTTTCCTCTGTAGCATTTTTCCTGCTGTACTGTAGTTATTTTTCCCATAAACCCCCTTTTCCAACTGAATAAAACCTGCATAAAATCCTCTCACTTTGACCCTCCCCAACAATCTCTATTTCCTGTGATGGTCATTTGTCATGTCAGATGTTCTGCCTCAAAATCTGGATACAGGGCTGAGCTCATCTGACTGTATCAGTAGCTGTGATTCCCTCCATTCCACTGCTGGTTAATAAGCTATTGATCCTCATTGGATTGTTCTGGTAGGGAAAGAAGAGGTAGGAGACCCTGGCATTTGGCCAGTAAATCCAGAGAACCCGGGAGAGATGGAGACCCAGAAAACAATGTTAGGCAGGACTAAGTAGTAACGATGGAAGGGAGGGGAAGTGGGATGGGTAGGGGACGGAAAATAAGAAACAAATGAAAAGGAAAAGAAACTTGGAGCATTTAGGTTCTAGAGAACCAGCCAGGTAGATTTGCATAAAATTCCAATTTGCATTATTTTGAATATGTTGAAATTTTAAACTGGTCGATTATGGCTTATTTTAGAGTAACGAATGATATTTTTCAAGGATTTTTTTTCTTTCTTGGTGGTCACTCGATAATGAATAGGATGTCTTCATGTCACCCTATTATTTGTGAGTCCCTCAATGGCTGATCAGCCCAGTTCTGAAGCCACAGATCTTATCACAGAAGAGGCAGGTGTTGGTAGCTGTTGGAGGGGTGTGGGACAGTTTTTAATGCTCTTTTCTTCTCCTTCTTGCCTGCATTGCAGCAGGACCTCTCAAATTGCACCACCCCCTCACGGATTACCATTCTCCACCGGGGTTGGTCTTGGGCAAGGGTCTCCTAAGTGTTGACAGTGATGCTGCTTTTTTCATATGTGCCTGCAACATGTCCTTATATTGCTTCTGCTGGCCCTCAACGCTCCTCTATCCATCCTCCAATAAGGAAAAAAGAATCTGTTTTGGCAGGTGCTGATCAGACATCCAAACCATGTGACCAGCCCAATGAAGTTGTTGATGAATGACAATGCTTCAATACTGGTCATGTGTGACTCTTCCAGGATGCTAGTGTTTGTGTGCCTATCCTTCCAAGAGATATTTAGGATTCTCCTGAGGCAGCATTGATGATATTGTTCAAGTGCCTTCAAATGACGCCTTTGTGTTGTCCAGGTTTCACATGCATACAGGAGTGTGGGAACAACCACTGCACGGTATACAAGGAGTTTTGTCCTGGGATAGATATCCTGGTTCTCAAAGACCCTGTGTCTCAGGTGGATGACAGCAGAGCTTGCATAGCTCAAATGATGCTGGATTTCCTCAGCAATGTCAACTTTAGTGGAAAGATGACTTGCAAGATATGGGAAGTGCTTTATATTTTCCAGCAGTTCTCCATTGAGTTCAATAGAATGTGAATGAGATTGTCTAGCCGGTGGAGGCTGGTGGAACACCTTGGTCTTTTTGATGTTCAGTGTGAGGCCGAGATTCTTGTATGCGTCAGTGAAGGCACTTAAGATGATCTGGAAGGCTGTGGGAGAAATAACAGCCATATTGGCGTCTGTGTACTTGAGCACCATAATCGAGGTTGTGGAGGTCTTGCTTTTAGCTTTCGGTCTCCTGAGATTGAAAAACTTCCTGTTCATTCTATAGACAATCTTCACGCCATCTGGACACTTGCATTCAATGAGGTGAAGGGTCATGGTGATGAAGATGCAGAACAGTGATGGGGCAATGAAGCAGCCTTGCTTAAATCCTGTTTTGACCTCAAAGGGGTCACTTTGGGATCTGTTATTGTGCACTACTGTGGCAGTCATGTTGCTGTGAAGCAGCCTTAAAATGCTAATGAATTTTTTGGGACAACCAATCTTTGAGAGGATGGTCCATGGGGTGCTATGATTGACTGAGTCGAATGCTTTGGTCAGGTCAATGAAACATATGTAAGGCTTAGTTGTGTTTACAACATTTTTCTTGTAGTTGCTGGGCAGTGAAGATTACGTCCACTGTTCCTTGGAATGGTTGGAAGCCACACTGGGATTCTGGGGGGAATTTCTTCTGAGAGTGGCCAGAGTCGATTTGCAAGGATTCAAGCTAAGATTTTCCCTGTCATTGCAAGGAGGGAGATGCCACAGTAGTTTCCACAGTCCAACTTGCCCTTCTCGAGAAGACTGGAGGATCAATGTGACTCTGAAATCTTGTGGCACCTGCTCTCTATTCCAGATCATGAGATTCAGGAGGTGTAGCTGTTTGTGGAGCTCTGGCCCACTTTCTTTGAAGACTTCGGCAGAGATTCCATTTAGTCTGGTTGCCTTGTTGCACTTCATCGCTTTGATGGCAGCTTGGACCTCACTCAGAATAGGAAGTATTGCAAGATCATCTCTAGGCAGTTGCTGAGGGGTTTGGTGAAGGGATTCCAGGACCACAGTAGAGGGGCAATTAAAGAGCTCAATATAATGCTCCCTCCAGTGAGAAGCAATGGGTTCCTTGTTTTTCAGGAGCTGGATACCATCCTTTGATCTCAGGGGATTGATTCCATGGTTTCTTGGTCCATAAAGAGCTTTGGTAGCATTGAAGAAACCTCTTGTATCATTGATGTCTGCATGCTGCTGAAGTTCTTGCATCTTCTTAGTCCACCACTAACTTTTTGGAGAGCCTTGTTTTACGTTGGACTTCTGCCTTAGCCTTGGCATGCAATTCTCTCTTTGTCAGGCAATTGATGTTGCTTTGCTGGGCCTTAAAGGCTTTCCTTTTTGCCTCAATCAAGCGTTCAATTTCCACATCATTCTCATCAAACCTGTCCTGATGCTTCCTGGTCTGGTAGCCAATGGTTTCTCTACATGCTCTAATGATGGCATTTTTCAATTGACACCAGTGTTCTTCCACATCTTCAGGGTGTACTGTTAGCAACTTCCTTTCGAGTGCTATCTGGAAGTCACTTTGTCTGGTGAGGTCCTTCAAGCCTTGTACATTGATCTTTTGTTGGATCTGTTTCCTCGGACTTCTCTGTTTGGTTACATTCCTAATCTCCATTCTGGATCAAATCAGGTGGTGATCAGTCCAGCAGCCATCATCACTAGTCATTGCATGTGTGAGAAGGACATCACACTGATCCCAAGTGCAGACGATGACAGTGTATGAGGTGCCCGTGCTTCAATTAAGGATGTTGCCATGAGGTCTTAAATTTGTTTTTCTGGCTGAAGAGGGTGTTCATGATAACGAGTTCACACTCTACACATTTTATAAGGAGGAGCATTCCATTGGAGTTGCTGTTGCTAACTCCTTTTGTCCCATTGGTACTCTGCCAGAGAGCTGTGTCTCTTCTGACCTGGCATTGAAATCCCCCAGGGGCATAATCTTGTCTTCTTTGGGTATGTCTTTCAGGACTGTGTCCAGTTGAGTGTAGAACTTCTCCTTCACATTGTCATTGGCATCTAGAATTGGTGCATAAGCACAGATGACAGTTGCCTGTTGGTTTTTGACAAGCTTCAAGCGGAGAGTCATGAGACACTCGTTGATGCCGACAGGGACTTCAGATAGGATCTCTGTCAGTTCGTTTTTGCTGACAAATCCTACTCCATGCATTCATTTTTCTTCCCTTGGGGTTCCTTTCCAGAAAAATGTGTACCCTCCACCTTCTTTTCTTAGCTGTCCTTCTTCTGGCCTACATGTTTCTGCCAGGGCAGCAATATCAATGTTGAATCATCGCAGCTCATAGGCAATAATTTTCACACATCTTTCGGGTTGCTCACTGTCTTGGTTGTCCATTAGAGTCCGAATATTCCATGTTCCAAAGTTTACTGTTAGATTTCAACCACATGAAAGTGAACCCACTGGACACGGTTATCCAGTCAGGGGCATTGAGGTGGACTATACTTAAGGCACTTTTTTTCAGTCCCCTCACCATGTGGAGTGAGCAGAGTGCATCCTAAATAGGGCTGCTCAGTCTTGGATTCAGCAGCCAAAGAGTTCTGCCTCCTCAGTCCTCGAAATGGGACGACTGATACATACATCCATGGCCTACATGCTGGTTCATGACTAAAAGCTTCTAGATTTCACAGTCCTGCTCCTGCTGCCATTCGCTAGTTGCTGTAGAGCTTAAGTTTAGGAGAGTAGAACACAGAGGAAGACACCGGTGCATGACTTCTTTTAATATGGGGGGACTGTTTCACCACATGATTCTTGTCAGATAGAAAACTCAGGTCCAATGGCATGGAATCCACAAGAACTGGAAATCTCCTGTCTGCTGCAACCTTCATCCCCCTACAGCCATTGTAACATTACTTTTGGTATCCACTGCCTGTTCTGCCATTGAGGACTTTTAGGATTGTTCTTTGTCTGGACCTTTCCCCTTGATCTTGTCACCATGGAAGACTCCCATGGCACGAGACTCCCTGCGGCATCACTCTTGGGTTCATTGGAACACACAAGCCCACTTATCATGACAAGAGGTCAAGGGTTATACAGCATACATGACTAATTTTTTCATCTTTATACAAGGACTACATAATGGCTAACCATAAAATACACAATGCTGATTTCTCTTTTCAAATACATGTGCACTGTTTTCATTGACTTTGGCCAAAGTTCTGTAAAAATATCTGAGGGTGAAAGTCATTTGATCGTGTTTAAATCCCTCCTTTAAAATCACTTCCTTGGCACAGCCTATCAAGACTATTCCTTCACTGAATTATATTCAATTCATATTTAATATTTAAAAAACAATAGTAAAAAGTAAGAGATCCAAGAAAAAAATAAGCTTTTACTTCAGGGAAGTGAGCGTCAAAGAATGCTCTTGACTCTTCGTTTGTTTACCCCACTCTTTCAATGTACACACACTGCCATTTAATTAGATTTTATGTCTAATTTTGGATTGTAAGCACCTTGAGGCAAGGATCTTGGACCTTATTCAGATTTCATTTAAACTAGTGTAAGTTCGAAGTAACTTCACTCTAGTCCATGGAGGTACTTAGAAATTACACCAGTGTAACTGAGAGCAAGACTTAGCCCATCCTCTTCATTTATCTGTGAAGTGCTTTGTATGCTACTTGCACTGTATAAAAAAGTCATAGTTTATTTAGATGAACATATACCTGTTCAATCTTTTAATCTGCATCTCTTGTCCTTTTTGTCCTGAGGAAAACATTAGATTGGTGGTGGGCAATCTCTTGACACATGGGCTACACACAGCCCATCAGGGTTATCCACTGGGAGTTTCAAGACATTTTTCTGATGTTGACTATCTGCAGGCACAGTCCCTCCCACTCCCATACCATAGCTCCCAGTGGCTATGGTTCATTGTTCTAGGCCAATGGGATCCGTGGGACGTGTGCTGGCAGCTGTTTCCTGCAATTCTCGTTGGCCAGGAATGATAAAGGGCAGGCATTGGTAGCAGCAAGGGGCTATGCCTGTAAAGAGTCAAAAGTCAGCCAAATGTTTTGTAGCATACTAGTGGATTATGCTGCTTTTGAAGGTCGTGAATGAATACCTGGAAAAAGTTAAAGCCAGAGAGAGTTGGTTCTGTGTTGGCAAGCAGCCAGGTGGGTGAGCCAGTGGGAAGAGAGGGGGATCTTTTGAACTGAAGCAGTTACCTGCTAGGGTGAAGGGGTTCTTTTGTATGGCTGGCAGAGAAGGACAGAGATGTTCTACTCCTGAGCACATTTAATGAAGCCATTAAATATCCAGGCAAGGAGATCTGGGCAAACATATGTAAATAGAAAAGATGTTTAGTAAGATATTATTTTTATTTATTTTTTATATGGAGTTTGGTGCAGGACTTTTTAGGCTGGCTGATGTACCCCTCCCTCCCGGAAACTGTAGTTTCTAAACTGAATCCCAGGGAAGCGATTCTCTGTGCTTTAATCTATCCCTTTTCTAGTTGCTCTGTAATACTGAGCAACCAAGTATGGTTTATCACTTTATTTGTATTCTTTATCTTTTGTTTTGTTAGTAAATCACCTTTTTTTAAGGCAATGATTTGATTCCTATGTCCTAGAGAAGGGTCTGCATATATGCATGCCTATGACTGTAAGATCAGCTGTCAGATTGCAGCTTAATTTCTCGCTCTTTGTTTTCAAGCTCTCTCCTATGGCAGGGTTAAAAGCTTGGGCTTACCTCGCAGGGAGACATCCCCAGGGTGTCTTCTTGGGTTTTAAAGAGGAGTCTTCTCATTTGGTTGGTGGCAGCTACCTCCCAGGGTCAGGGAATCTGTGACCTAAGAAGCTTTTAAGCAGAAGCCTATAGAGGCAAGATATTTTTAAGGTCTCTTGCACGGTCCCACCTTCTGCACCTGGGGTGTCAGAGTTAGGATCAGCCTTGCCAAAGGTACATGTGTGCAAAGATAGATGATCCATTGCATATTCACAGCTGGCCCAGATCAGCTAACTAGGCCTTGTGGAGCTCAAGTTAGAGGGTTAAAACAGTTGCATAGATGTTCAGGCTGGAGACTGAGCTCTGGGACTCTTAGCCCCAATATCTACACAGTAATTTGAGTCCCACAGCCCAAGCAAACTGACACAAGCCAGCCACAGCTTTTTGCCTTTGCTGGACATAATTGGAGTGACATGAGACCTAATTATCGTAAACTACTTAGTATAGTGCTGTGTTTCAAAATACATAACAAGCTACCTTTTTTGTTCAAGTGGTTACCTGTCCATATTTTTCCTCAAATCCCTTTATCTAGAATGTATATTGTGTTAAATATGTTCTAATTTAACACAATTTTATTTTTAATCAACGAAGCAAGAAGAAGAATCAGATTGTAGTGAGCTAGAGTCTTCTTTCACTTCAGTTTTCAAAGATGTAGTTCTATTGACTTCAGTAGAGTTACTGCCAGTTTGTATCAGACTTAGGTCAGAAAAGATGTAAGCTAGATCTTTGTGGTTTTGGACTACATCTCCCAGCCTGCTGCACACTAAGGGTGGGCTGGTGATTGATGTCCTCACTTTAAGTCTCCTCCTACACCAACGACGCTGAAAAGCAGAGGAAATATTGAAACCGAGCAATAGAAGACAACTAGGACGAATAACAACAACCCACAGTTGCAGTAGAACCAGGAGATGGTTGGATGTATTAACTCTTAAGGGTAAGTGACTCATTTAATTTCATTTAACATGTACTCTGGTTCTCTTACTTGGGTTGTTTATTAGGGAAAATTCTTTCTGAATTTCAGCTTATCCTATTGTTGTCTTTGAGAGGAAATGCAGTTTATTTTATTGCTGTATAGCTTAACAAACTTAAAGCTTAGCAAAGTGCAGGATACTGGGAGGAGGGGATAAATGTAACTCATAATTTGTTTTAGACGTAGGATGAAAAATCAGTTTACTTGGCACCCTGTATGGGTCTTATGAAACCTTTTGTTGATGGTATATTACCACAATTTCCAGCATGTGGCACTAGTACACAAGAGAGGGTTGTTGGAGGAGGAGAAAATTTTGCAATAAAGGGAGTAATTCAGAAAATGTTGAACTGTAACGACAAAGGAATTGTTTAGATGTTATATCTTTCCAGGTTATTACTGAAATAATGCTTTATAGAAAGCATACTGTACTTTAGTCCAGAGCCTGTTCTGCGCAGGAGCTACTTGCGCTGCTCTGGCAGTGCTGAGCAACAATAAAGCCAGTTTAGTGATCCTCAGATTATTTATTGCTTCATTCTAGGGGAATCGTTGGTAAAGAGCTATCAAAATTTTTCATATGTTACTCTCTCACGCCTACTCACAGGCTGAAGAGGAGTGTCTGGAGAAAAGAGACATATGTCTGGTGTGCAACTGTGTCCAGCTGATCTCTGGCTGCAGAAATGGTCATTCATAGCAGTTCGGGCACAATAATACAGATTTAACACTGCTTTTATTTGCCTTGGAGATGAGGCTGGTCCTTGGCAGACCCAAGACTGGGAAGAATGCAGATAAAAATCCTGCAGTTTTTGGACCTGAGTTGAGTGTTCTGCTGCCAGCTTGGAAAATCCAGATCTGGATGTGTATTTAGATTGTAATTTCTTTTGGCAAGAGTCATAATCTGATCCTACATTGTCTTGCAATTTGTATAATTTGCACTGTGGAAAAAGGGTGTCTTTCTGATTTGCTAGCATTTTACCCAGATTTGCACTAAATTTACATAATTTTAAATAGCTACGCACAGTACAAGGCAGCTGACAATCAAGCCACAGGCATCTTATTTGGACAGCTTCTGATTTTACTTATGTTGGACTAAATGTGGAATAACTCTGGTAAATTCAGTAGAGATACTCTGGATTTACCCCTGGATAATTAAAAAAAGAACCTTTCTCACTATGGCTGTCTCTACACTAGAGAGCTTTGTCAACAGAAGAGGAGCCTTCTGTCGACATAACTCAGGGTGTGCCTCACCCTTAAAGCATTCTGTCGGCGAAGTCTTGACAGAATTTTGCACTTTCCGTGACAGTTTTATCCCTCAAAAATTTGAGGCATAACAATCTCTGGATATAGTACTGTCGACAAAAGTGCGGTGTAGCCACTTCTGTCGACAGAGGGGCTTCTGGTTGCTGGGCAGCCCTCTTCACAGAGCTGCCATTCCACTTTTTGGCACCAGAGGGCAGTTCAGTCTGGCAGTTCTCCGTCGGCAGAGCAAGTTGTGTGTGGATGCAATCTGTTGACAGCTGTTCTGTCAAGATTTCCCTGTTGACAGTTACTTCTGTCGACAGATGCATCTAGTGTAGACATAGCCTATGAGTACATCTGAGAGACCTTGATCATTATTTTGAGTTTTTATTTGCCAGTTTCTTAAAACCTCCAACAAGATGTTTTTTTCTAGATAACTGTATTTTGTAGTCTGCTAAAATCAGTGTAGCAATACTACACTTTAAATCTGAAAATCATGAATAGCTGTTTTGTTCTTTCCTGTTTTGTTTTGTTTTTGTTGTTCAGCAAAATGCTTTGCCTGCCTCACTGGGTCAGTGGTCTTGTGTTCTCCTTGCAACACTACACTAGTGCCAGTAACGTCACTCCACTTCCTCCCCCAGCAAGCAGTGCCAGCTTTAAAATCATGGCAACAGACCAACAGTAACAATGAGTCATTTACAGTGTCTATCCTCTTCCTCAATCACAGCCTACTTCGCCAATTTGTTTCTGCCTGAACAACAGCCTGATCAGGACTGTTTATAGGTAATAGCCAGGCCCAGACAGAGTGCCTGCCTCTCCCTGGCGCTGTCAGCCCCTGGGCCCTTCCCTCATTCCTGGGCAAGGGTTGCTTGTGAGATGTTCCTAGTGCTGACTGGGTGATTGGGGCAGGACTGTTAGATGCCAAGCTCAAGGTACTCAGTCTGCTGAGGCAGGGGATGTCAGAAGGGATTGGCAGTAGCACCTGCCTAGGCCCCTTGTTCTTTTGCTGGCCCTGGTCCCTGCCCTTCTGAGGGTCTGCACATGCCCTGGGGTGTCTCCTCCCTGACAAATGTGTGGCAGCTCAGGAAGGCCAGACTGCATGCTCAGCTGTCCTTTGCTTGATTTCCAACTTGATCAACCTAATAGAATGATGGCTCCCCTGCCTGGCCGACGAGTCAGAAAGGGGCACTATCAAATTGTATGTGTTAATATTAGGGGACACAGTTTAAAGACTCGGCCACGCCCTGCACAGCTTGAGTCACAACCCCTTCTTGATTAGCCCTCAGTCTCTCCTTCCAGAAAGCAGCAGGACATGTTAATGGACAAGGCCATATCTTTGGTCTCATTTAGGGCACTTTGTACTATGGAAAGCTGCCTCAATTGGTTTGCTAACTCTTTTTTGTGTAACAGAAATTCTTGGTTTTACAGAGCTAGCTATGCTTGTTCTATGCTAACCTAGCAAAGACAACAGTAACTATGGTCCATGCAGGTAACCAACATCAATGTAAGAATTCTGTGGGATGCAAATTAGAGCAGCACCGTGTCTTTTATGTTTCAGAATAAAAAGTCTTCAACATTGGCTTCAGGATCCAGTAATTTAAGTTTTCTTGTATCCATATGTTGAAAGCTCTACCACTCCCCACCAGAGGAGAAAATCTCCATAATTTTTTTATGGTCTCTGTTTATAGAAAAGAAGGAAACAGAGAACCAGATCTTCACCTCCATTCCGACCTGTTTCATGCCATAATGCAGTAGGGTTGCAACATTTGCAAGGGTTCCATGTGGAGAACCATTGTGAATGTTGAATTTCGCAATATGGCAGCTGCCAGCACTCCCCACCTGGAGCCTGGCTGTCAGGGCTCCTGCCCAGAGCCCCAGTGAGACAGTAGCTGTTGGTGCTCCTGGCCTGGAGTCCTGGTGAGGCGGCAGCTGCCGGTGCTCCTGCCCGGAGCCCCAGGAAAGTAGCCACACACTAATAATTTAATTCACAAACCTTAAGTTTGCAAATGTGGGGACTTTGCTGTATTAACAATGGAAAAGTAGATATAAATCTGCCAGATCTGCCCAGATGAGAATTCTCCTAGTGTGGGAGAAATATCTGTGTGGCAAAGAGATGAAGTAGCTGTTTCTCTGCTGCATCCCGCATCCTGGTCCCCATAGTAGAAGACATTTCTGGGGAGGAGGGACTGTAGCTGGAGTTTCCCAGCAATCCACAATTGTTGGAAAAGTCCCTTGATGCTCTGGCTAGCTGTAATACTATCACTGAACATAAATACGGTATTGTCTATAATCACATAACAATGGAAAGATTTTTTGAACGTCATTATTAAACAGTGGGTTAGTAAGGTACAAAGAATGGTAAAACTGGCTACCTGTGCCTCTGTATCAGCATGGTTGAGAAAAGTCAGCCAAATTATAAAATCTTGGCTGGTTTAATCATATTTTGATGAAGGGTATTTTCCAATGGCACAGTACTCTTCACAGTTCCAGTTTTCCATTTTGATTATTCAAAACCACCTCATTGGGCTGCAGCAAGAACAGGACAAACTTTTCTTGTGAGATAGACATTATCTACACCAAATAAAGCTGGAGACATTAATTTATACAGGGAAGCATAGCATCCAGCTTCTGTCTTTGGATACTTGCACTCAGAAAATCTGTATTCTAGAGCAGTTCAAGTACTAGCATTCAAAAGTGCCAGCTGCTAAATTATAGTGGCAGGATAGATCTGTATCAGTATGAACCCTTTAAAAAGTCTTTTGGATGTTACCTAAGATCTGTACAATATACAATACTGCTTATAAAGTTAGTTGATATAAAAAGACTCTGGAGTTTTGTTAATGGCTATGGTAGGAACCTTGATTTTTCTTGGCTATGTAAATTTTTAGTCAGGTGGTCAGTCTGAGTAGATGGTCAGAATCTGGATTATGTACATTCTTAGTTTATCTGTTGCACAGTTGTTTGCAGAGAAGGTCTGATTCTCCTCACAAATCAGTTATTCAGTTTTGACTTCAACAGAGCTATTCCTGATTTTCACCAGTGTGAGTGAGGAGAGTATCAGGCCCACTGAGTTCTGACAGTTTCTCTGAATGTGAAATTGACATAATTCAGTGCTTCCAAATACTGTTAAGGGACTATGTAGTATAAAGGAGAAGCTGATAAGATCTGCAGGTGGTTCCTTTTGAGCCACTAATATCAGTTTATGCCTGTAGGGGAACTTCAGTATGTGCTGCACGGACTGAGATATAAGTTATGAAATTTTGCTGTGGCAGAGGCTTGCTGGGTAGAAATAGAAAGGTGGTAGATGTTATTTCTATCAGAATATAAACAAAATATAAAAAAGCACCAAACCACAATTGGTCTGTTATTTCATGTTTGTTTATATTTAGAAACTAGATATTTTTTACTATAGAAGAGCAAAGAGAAACAGTTCATTGCCACCACTAATCTTTATTTCCTCAAACAACCAAGAGGCTATTTTGAAATGGCAGTTGTATCTAGCATTGGTGCTTGGCCTGATGGAAGCACTAGCCGAAACAGAGTATCATGACTTTGCGCCATCATGTTATCTTGATCTGCTTTCTGCACAGGATGCTAAAAGCATCTGCTTGTAGCCTATGCCAGCTTTCTTATGGTTGCTAACACAAGTGTGAGCTGCACTGGTGTGAGACCAAAGGCAAGGGAAAAATTACCAGCTAACAATTACATTGTCTTTTTTGGATCCATATATATCTGAAAGCAGAATCTGCCCCTAAAAATTCAATTAAGAATTGAAAGTTAGGGTATAGTGAATGGAAATGCTAAAATTGTACAAAACAAAAAAGCAGTCCAGAAGCACTTTAAAGACTAACAAAATAATTTACTAGGTGATGAGCATTCGTGGGACAGGTATGGCTATGATCTGAAAAAGTGGGTCTGTCCCACGAAGCTCATCATCTATCTCTCTGTTAAAATTGTACAAATGATAGAACTTTGTCCTGTTCTTTCCTTTATAGACCTGGCTCCTTGTCTGTCTCTTAAGCATCTTTCCCAATTGGAAGCTAAAACATGGGAAAGCAGGAGAGTGCTAAAAACTAATAGTTTTTTATGCTGTTGTTCATTACCAATGTCTTTGGCATCAGCCAGTCCAGCTGTAATATTGCTAACAGAGAAATGCAAGGACACTAATAATGGGTCTGGAGTCATGTGACCAGCTAGAAGGGCATAGAGGGAGAAGGTTGTTTTTTTTTGCTTACTCCACAAAATATTCCCAAAATCACATTTATAACTGGTGAAATTAAAATGAAAATTAGCATTTGTCCTTTTCTGTGTTTAAATGAGTCGACCGTTTAACAAACTATATAGAAAGAGTAATATGCTCTGATGGTTTTTTGAAGTTTACTTCCTGCCTCCCTCTGGCACAAAGTGCACCGGTGCTGCGGAATACCTTGATATTAGCCCTAGAACTGTCTCCTCCACATAGAAACTGGCTCAGGATAAAAAAGCAAAAGATGAAAAATTGAACTTCAAAAGCATGGCAACCCTACGTGACTGTCCTTCACATCAGTTAGCACCAGGACCACATTGTCTGTTTGGATTTTGCGGCATGAAATACTTTATAGATTTTAAGGGCCTGATCCTGGAAGATGCTGAATATCTTTAACTGCCAAAGACTTCCTTGTAAACTGCTTAAGTTCATCATCTCTTGGTATCAGGTCTTTGGTTCATTTCGTCAGGGTGGCTAATGTTGAATTTGTTTTTCATCTCCCTGACCTCTGAAGCATCACTCATCTGCAAGAATAACCATATTCCTTTTCAGCTAAAGTTGATTAAGACCTGGTCTGTCTACATGTAGATGACTGTGAGCAGTCATAAAGCAATGGTTCTCAACCAGAAGTATGCAGGGGTCTTCCTGGGGCTGCATCAATTTATCTAGATATTTGCCTAGTTTTACAACAGGCTACATAAAAAGCATTAGTGAATTCAGTACAAACTAGTTTTGTAAAGACAAAATGAGAAAATAAACTATTTATCAGTAATTGTCTGCTGTGACACTTTGTATTTTGCCATCTGATTTTGTAAGCAATTAGTTTTTTAAGTGAGGTGAAGCTTGGGGTATGCAAGACAAATCACTTGTTTTGGGTACAGTATGGGATGCAGCATGAAGTAGTCTGGAAGAGCTGAGAATCACTGAGAGATGATTGGCGTCATCCATGAGGATGCAGTTCATATAATAAACATCAGCCTTTGCAGAATGCATCAATCCCAAACAGCTGGCTTTCTGCATATTGAATAATACTTTATATATCATCATCATCAGTCTCTTTATTATGTGAGCTTTCGTGGGACTGACACACTTCTTCAGATCATAGCCATACCAGAACAGACTCAATATTTAAGGCATAGAGAACCAAAAATAGTAATCAAGGTTGACAAATCAGAAAAAAAAATTATCAAGGTGAGCAAATCAGAGAGTAGAGGGGCCGCGGGGGTGGGGAGTCAAGAATTAGATTAAGCCAAGTATGGAAAGGAGCTCCTATAATGACCCAGAAAATTCGCATCCAGGTTCAAACCACGTATTAATGTATCAAATTTGAATCTAAAAGACAGTTCAGCAGCCTCTCTTTCCAAACTAGTGTGAAAATTCCTCTTCAGTAAGATGCAAACTCTTAAGTCATTAACAGAATGGCCCACTCCATTAAAATGTCAGCTGACCAGTTTGTGGATCAGGAGTGTTTTTATGTCTGTTTTGTGCCCATTAACTCTTTGTCTAAGAGAGATTGAAGTCTGTCCAATATACAAAGCATCTGGGCTTTGTTGGCACATGATGGCGTATATGATGTTAGCTGAGAAACATGAGAATGTGCCCGTGATTCTGTGACTAACCTGGTTAGGTCCAGTGATGGTATCCCCAGAATAGATATAGCAACGAAGGGTCCTGTGGCACCTTATAGACTAACAGAAAAGTTTTGATCATGAGCTTTCATGAGCACAAACTCACTTCATCAGATGCTGATGAAGTGAGTCTGTGCTCATGAAAGCTCATGCTCAAAACTTTTCTGTTAGTCTGTAAGGTGCCACAGGACCCTTCGTTGCTGTTGCAGATCCAGACTAACATGGCTACCCCTCCGATACCAGAATAGATATGTGGACACAGCTGGTGGTGGGCTTTGTTGCAAGGAAAAGTCTCAGGACTGGTGTTCCTGCGGTATAGACTGTGGCTGTTGGTGAGAATCCTCATAAGACTGGGAGGTTGTCTGTAGGAGAGAAGAGGCCTGTCACTTAGGGCCTTCTGGAGTGTGGCATCCTGATTAAGGATAAGTTGTATGTCTTTAATAATGCGTTGCAGTGGTTTGAGTTGGGGGCTGTAGGTGATGACCAGTGGTGTTCTGTTCTTGGCTTTTTTGGGCCTATCTTGGAGTAGCTGGTCTCTGGGTATTCACCTGGCTCTGTCAATTTGTTTTTTTATTTCTCCTGGTGCATAATTCAGGTTTAGGAATATTTGGTAAAGATCTTGTAGTTTTTGGTCTCTGTCAGTAGGATCAGAGCAGGCTGTGAACCAGCAAAAGAAATGTAGACGTTTATGAAAAGATTTCTCAGGGCATGATGGAGAAAGGGTACACCAGGAATGCTCAGCAATGCCGAGTCAAAATCAAGGAGCTCAGGCAGAATTATCAGCCGATGAGAGAAGTCAATGGGAGGTCTGGGATGTCTCCCAAAACATGCCACTATTATGACCAGCTCAACAATATTCTTTGGAGGGACCCAACCATACTCTCTAAGGAAAGCATGAACTCCTCAGGAGACACTGCTCATCTCTCCAGTGAGAGCTGAAAGGGGAAGGAGAAGGCAGAGGCCGATGAAGAGGAGTATTCTGCTAGTCAGCAGACACCTGAGGAAGCTGATCCTGCCAGCCAGGAGTTCTTCCTCACCCTTGGGGCAGCCCCCTCATTGGCACCTGATGCTCTGGAGTCCAGCAATGCTGGAAAAGGCTCTTCTGGTGAGCATATTTTTTAAACTGCAGCAAGCAGGTTGAGGCTGGATTGGGGTATAGATTTATTTCTGTCAAGTGTATTTGTTTTAAACTGCTACAGGTGTGTTGTGGGTTAGGTGCGGTGGATCTATACCCCTTAGAACAGCTTGTTAATATTTCTGGGGATGGAGTGCTTATCCTTTTTTGAGTTCTCCATAAAGGTCTCAGCCAGGTACTCTTTTATTTTTTTGCAAGAGGTTTTTGGGGAGGCCTGATTTATTCAAGCTTCCATGATAGAACACCTTTCCACATTAGGCAACCAGTAAGTAATCTGGCTTCCAGGCTTCAAGCAGCATTCTAGCAAATTTTCCAGCCTTGTGCTCGCAGAGTATGAGCATGTTTTCTTTTTCACTCTCTGTTATGCTTAGGAAGTGATGTCTCTTTTTGCAACCTAGAAGAAGCACAGAAAGTTTCATTAAAGTTTGTCCCCTAACATTATTGCACTGCTCCCTGGCTATTTAAATTTCCCAGGATTGCTCTGCTGTACCACGTGGCTGGCAGGCTCTCCGTCTCCCCACCCACTGCAGCTGGTGGGCTCTGCTGGCCTTCTCCCCTCCCACCATGCTGTGGGAAGGCTCCTCGGTTTCATCCTCCCAGAGCACATGGCTGTGAAGGATTTATGAGGAGTCACTGAAAGAGTTTTTTTTCTGTGCTTCACATTTTACAGATCTGCCCCCCACAGTCCACCAAGCAGGTGGTGGGCTCAACCTCTCCCCGCACAATGCAGCTGCCGGGCTATGTGGATCCTCCTTACAGACACCGGAATGTCCAGTGCAGGCTTTTCCCACTTTAAATGACTTTTTTCCTTGCACAGGATTTAGGAGAAGCTGCTGAGAAAGTTTTTTTTTTCCCCTGCACTTTACATTTTACAGGGCTTTGTTTCAGCTTCTCCACCCCACTCCCTTAGCTGCCAGGATCTTACCATGTCCACAGTGAAATGGTCTGAAGAACTAGTAGCTTCTGTTCTGCAGAGGTTGATTCATTGTCGTCCTTAAGAAGCCAAAAGTGGCCTTGGAAAACTAATGGTGCAGTGATTGTCTAACAGAGACCCATTCATTATATGGGTCAGTGCATTGTGTCACATTTAAAAATTGTATCTGAATTTTGACCTTGACTATCTTCAACAGGCAGCATGAGTGGGGGAGACAAGGTTGCTGTCATATGCCACAGGAAAAGATCCAAACAAGACCTCATCCTGCAGCAGTTTGTAAAGGCCCAGAGGGGATGTCCCCAAGCTACTGCTGAGAAAAAGCAGACCTGTAGTGGTGGCAAAACATACTCCAGTGCAGGAACAAGGACTCGGCAGAGCTCCTGATGGTTGTCAAGGAGCAAACTGACATCCTGCAGTCCATGGTGGAACTGTAGAGGGACACCCACCACAGAACTCACAGTTATGTGACCTCCTCACCTTGTTGCCTGACCTTCACTCGATGGGCCCCAAACATGAGCGGGGGGAGAGCAAGCACATCTTGTGGTCCACCCAGAGGACCTCCCCAAACTACAAAAGGCTCACATTCCACCACATGTGATGCCAGGATTCCCTTTTTACCCTACCTCTTAATACTCACCCACCTAAATAAAAAGAATGTTTTTTGGTTCACATGGGATGGGGTGCAATTGGAGGTGCTTTCATAAAGGTCAAGCACACATCATTGTGGGAGGTGGGAGTGGTTATCATGATAGTTAAATGCAGCAGATTCATATGGCTGTCTGTTCATTAATAAAGCTATTTTTCAAAGCCTCCCTGATTTTCATTGCTACTGCATGTGGACTGTTAACTGCCCTTGTGTTCAGCAGTGTATCAGCACTGCTTAGCGCATCTGTCTCTGCAACCCAGGATGGAATGAAATTTTCCCTCTTTGTTGCATAAATGTTATGTAGAATACAGCACACTGCAGCCACAGGGTCAGGCAGGGGGATGTTTGCTTTGCAAAGGTCCACACAGGTCAAAAGGCACCCGAATCTGGCTTTTAAATGGCCAAAGGGACATTGCATTGCCATTCTGCACTTGCTCAGCCTGTAGTTGAAGTGCTTCTTGCTGTTGTCCAAGATGCCTGTGTATGGCTTCCTGAGCCAAGGGAGCAGAGAGTAAGCAGGGTCACCCAGTATCACTATGGGCATCTCTGCATCTCCAGTCTTGATTTTCTAGTCTGGGAAGAAAGTCCCATTCTGGAGCTTTTAGTACAGACCTGAATTTCTAAATCTGCATGTGTTATGCACCTCTCATGACCACCCCACGTCGATGTCAATGAAACGACCTTTGTGATCCACCAATGCCTGCAATGCCATGGAGAGGTACCCCTTGTGGTATATGTAGTCTGAGGCCAGGGCGTCTGGGGCCAGGATGGGGATGTGCGTTATATTCATCTTCCCACTGCAGTTAGGAAACCACATGGCAACAAAGCTGTCCACTATGTCCTGCACATTTCCCAGAGTCACGATCTTCCACAGCAGGTGGGCATTACTTGCCTTGGCTACCTGATCACTGCATCCCCCACTCTAGATCTGCCCATCTTGAATTGATTTCCCACTGACTGGTAGCTGTCAGACATTGCAAACTTCCACAGAGCAATTGCCACTCGCGTGTGAACTGTCAACGCAGGTCTCATTTTGGTATCGCAGCACGTCTGGGTGGGGGGCAGCAAATCACAAAGTTCAGTGAAAGTGGCCTTGTGCATGAGGAAGTTCTGCTGCCACTGCTAGTCGTCTCAGACCTGCAAAACGATGCCGTCCCACCAGTGTATGCTGGTTTCGTGTCTCTAGAACTCGTGCTCTACTCCATGCAGTGCATGCGGGGTAGCCAGTAGCTCTGCATTCTTGATTTCCAGTCCTTCAATATCATCTGAATCAGCTGCATCCACCTCATCCTCCCACTGGCTTTGTCTAATAAAATACTGCACAAGACTTTGAGAAATGGCCATAAGACAATATGCAATTACTCTAAGCTATTCCAGATTCATCCTAGCACCATGCAGTGATGTGAGCTAGGACAGGCTTTGGAAAAATGGCCCAAAAATGGTTAAAAATTCCTTGGGCTATTTGTTTTCCAACAGCTGAGGGGATGGGGGCATTGCACTCTGGGATGATGACATCAGACACCCATAAGCATTTGTGGTACACTTTTTTCCCATAACAGACTGACACAAAAACTCAGAATGCAATTGTGTGGCAGGCATTGTGGGATAGGTACCCACAATGCATTGATGACAGACTTGAACCTAGCTAAGGTAATGGAGACACATTATATCAGCTTTCTGGATATTTGTGGACACTTATCTTTGACTTTGTAAAATTTAGTAGTAAAAAGCTGACTTCAATAAATTCAGCTATTTCATAGTGTAGTTGTAGCCTATCACATTTATTCGGTCATGAGCTTTTGTGGGTAAGACCTACTTCATCAGCTGAGTTGGAGTGGAAATTACAGAATTCAGCATATATATAACAGCAAAAGAAGTTGCCAGTCAATTGTAGTACTAGTGTTAATGAAGCTAATTAAGGCCAGGTCTACACTACGATGAAAAATCAATTTAAGATACACAACTCCAGCTACATGAGTTGCATGGCTGGAGTCAACATATTGGAAATCAATTTGTCATGCCGTTCCCACAGCAGGAGGTTGATGGGAAAAAGTTTCACATCGACTTCCCTTACTTCTCACAACAGTGAGGCATACCAGAGTCAACAGTGGAACCTGATGGTTTTATTTAGCATAGGCTCACGAGGCATGCTAAATCAACCCCAGAGGATTGACCACCATTGTGTTGATCTTTGGTAATTGTAGATGTAGCATTAGTCACTCTGGCTTTGTCTCATTGATATGTGGGAAGCGGCCTCTGCTCTCAGCCCCCTGCAAAGAAGCAGGGCTCAGTGGGCCGGGAGGGCTGCCAGTTGTGCCACAGATGTGGTGAGTGCAGGGGAGGGGAGAGGCTGAGGACAGATGAACACAAGGACAGGATTTAACTCAATGGCTGTGTCTAGACTAGCCCCCAGCTTCGAAGGGGGCATGGTAATTAGGGTGTTGGGAAATTATTAATGAAGTGCTGTGGTGCATATGCAGCATTCATTAGGCTAAATCTCCCCCAGGGGCAACTTCAAAGTATGAAACTTCGAAGTGCCAGCTTGTGACTAGCTGCGGGTCAGCCATGGGTTCTTCGAAGTGTTCACACTACTTTGAAATCCCTTTACTCCTGACACTTCAAAGTTGCTGCAGGGGAGATTTAGCCTAATGAAGTGCTGCATATGCACCACAACACTTCATTAGTAATCTCCCAACACCCTAATTACCATGCCCCCTCAAAGTTGTGGGGCTAGTCTAGACACAGCCAATATGTTTAACATGCTGATTCGTTAAGAGCCAAAGCAGATACACTGGGATTGATCCTCTGCTGCCTCCTATCGTGCATAATTATTTTCTCCTGTACAAAGTGGGTTTAAAACTGGAATTCTTTGCTCTGTACACCAGAGCTGCGTCTACACGTGCACGCTACTTCGAAGTAGCGGCACCAACTTCGAAATAGCGCCCGTCGCGTCTACACGCGTCGGGCGCTATTTCGAAGTTAACTTTGACGTTAGGCGGCGAGACGTCGAAGTCGCTAACCTCATGAGGAGATAGGAATAGCGCCCTACTTCGACGTTCAACGTCGAAGTAGGGACCGTGTAGACGATCCGCGTCCCGCAACGTCGAAATTGCTGGGTCCTCCATGGCGGCCATCAGCTGGGGGGTTGAGAGATGCTCTCTCTCCAGCCCCTGCGGGGCTCTATGGTCACCGTGGGCAGCAGCCCTTAGCCCAGGGCTTCTGGCTGCTTCTGCGGCAGCTGGGGATCTATGCTGCAGGCACAGGGTCTGCAACCAGTTGTCAGCTCTGTGTATCTTGTGTTGTTTAGTGCTACTGTGTCTGGGAGGGGCCCTTTAAGGGAGCGGCTTGCTGTTGAGTCCGCCCTGTGACCCTGTCTGCAGCTGTGCCTGGCATCCCTATTTCGATGTGTGCTACTTTGACATGTAGACGTTCCCTCACTGCGCCTATTTCGATGTTGGGCTGAGCAACGTCGAAGTTGAACATCGACGTTGCCGGCCCTGGAGGACGTGTAGACGTTATTCATCGAAATAGACTATTTCGATGTCTCAACATCGAAATAAGCTATTTCGATGTTGGCTGCACGTGTAGACGTAGCCCAGGTGTAATATATAATGCTCACTTTGCACTCGCTGTGCACAGGTTCAAATCACTGTTCAAAGTGTTTTGCTCTCCAGTAGCACTGTGGATATTGAGGAGTCTGCATATTAAACCTGGTGGGCCAAGTTAGCTGACCTTATGGAGAAATACATCCCTTTCCTGTTAGATTTTTTTAAACAAGAAATAAGATAATGACCCAATAGCTGAGATACTTTCTGTTTTATCTGTCTGGACTAACACAAAGAAATTATGTTTTCAAAGAAATGTTGGCACTGGTGCTCAAAAATATCAGAAACTATTTATTCTATTCCAGCTTGTTTCCTCTACTTATTTACCCTCAGACCTCACCTAATCTAATGTGAATTATTCGGGCCTGAATTTCACTAACTCTGAATCATGTGACGTGGAGAAAGAAAAGTTTACTTTGATCATTCTCTACATCAGCAACAAAATGTGTGTCTGTGTCTATGTGTAAATAAATAAAACCCCTACAACATTGGAGCTTTCTTTTGTTTTTACAGTTCTGTTGTCTGGGTCTAGGCAGATCATGATAATATCATTCACACCACCCATGACTGCTGGTATTTTGTTAGAAAGGACATAAATATACCATCCTTTGTCCAGCTTGCCCCAGATGTGTTAGTAATTGTGGGAGAAAAAGACTTTTGGAGTGCGAGAGTTGATGTGAATAGGCATATAGTAATAAATAATATTACATAAAAAGGAACTGTGTGGAAAAATGCCTGCTCTTTTGTCTGAATTCCAGTTTGAACTATTGTAATGTGATTCTTTGACAGAACTGAAAGAAGAGAACACAAAAGACGTAGTTGCCTTAATTATTAATTGAAATCCACAGCACCCAAATTGCTGCAATTAAACCCTCAAGGATCCTCCCTACCATCCATTAAAAAAAGTTTCTTATTCACCTCTGCAGGCATCTTTGTAAAATGGAAGGTCCCTTGTGCTCTTTTGAAGCCAGTTTTTGCATGCAGAAGTGTGGATTCTTAGAATTATCTATAATGCATGGTGCTTTCTGCATTCAATGGCATTTTTCTGACTTTCTTTACGTCACTTGCCATTTGTGAAGGTTGCCAGGGTAATGACCAATCATCTTGGGAGAAGTGCCTGTTAGTAAGGACAAAATAGGCTTTCTTCTTTTCAGTATTCTGCAGTACGTATTTGAGGATCATTATAGGATCAGGAATGCAGATTTCTGTTTAATTGGCAGAGTATGAAACTTTACAGAGTATGAAATAATAGATCATGGGCACTGAGGGTAAGGTTTTTTTTTCCCCCCCCCAAACATTTAGCCAAATTCAGCCTTGCAGTAAGAGAGGGTTCAATCCCAGTGAAGCTTCCCCTTTCCTTGATAAAAGCAACTTGATATTTACTTATTATCATCCATGCATAAGTGGTCACAAACTAAATAACCAACAGTTAGGAGGTTGAAACTACCATGAACAAAGTAGTATTAGTAATTCTGCATAAACATTTACATGTCAGGATGCCATTCTGTTTGTAGTTATGAATTTATATACCCTTTTCCACAAACACATGCACTGAGTTTGCCCATTCATCCCAAACATATTTTCAGAGCAATAGATTAAAAACAGAAATTTACAGTGTATTGAAATGCAGATTATGCAGCAATACTTCATAGTTGCCTCTGAGGTAACTGGAAAATTTTAATAGTCTTCACTGTAATGGATGTATACTATAGGCAACGTGTGGATGTCCTAAGTTGAGCCCCCTTCCTGTAAAATGGTGAGCATGCTGAACTCCACTTTAGCAGGTCAGAATGTGGGCAGATCTGTGCAATAGACTTTAACAGGTTAAAGGGCCAAATCTCTATTCCATTCAGTCTGTTGAGAGGGTGATGTGATGGAAGCCCAGGTCTTCCAAGTTCAAGGACACTGGAGTTTTCTGTGCTATCCTGTGAGGTACTGAATGACCTCAATTCTTATGAAAGCCAGTGGACGTAGAGAGTGCTCAGAGCCTCAGGGGATGGAGACCCAACTTTAGACCTCTGATGTCTTTTCACATGGGAAGTTATCAGTGTTCCCTTAGAAGCTGAGTGCTTAGCAGCCACCCAGGAGAGATTCAAGTGCTGCTCAGCTGATTAGCACAGCGCCCGAAGCCGCCCGCTGTGGGCAGCATGTGTTTCTACTGGTGGTGCACATCCACACGTCTTGGTGCATATAACTGTAAGGAATGTACAAGCAGGAGCTCAATACTGCTGAAGGATTTGGGGAATGTATCCTTTAGAGATCGTTTGCATGAAAATGCAAAGGTGTGCATATGTAATGCCTTGTAAACAAAGCCTGATGGGTAGCAGGTGAAGCAAGGACGTTTTGTGTATTGTAAGCAACATGTTGTTGTAAAGACACAATTTATACTATCACCCGGTGTAAGAATCACACAATGCTTGAACTTGTTGTGGGGGGTACAAGGCAGTCATCATTGCTGTGTAAGATATGGATTACACAGGGTTCCCCCCATCTGAGTATTGTGAGAGAAAGAATGGGCAGGTGCATGTACTGAACCAGGTTGTAGGGAGCCTTTTGGCCCTACAGCTGCAAGACTGGTTTGACTAGTTCTCCCCTGCCCCCACTGTTCAAGGGTAGATCTAAAGTTGGGGTCTGTAGTTATTTTGTGAGAATCCACCTTGATGGATTCTATGGCTGGGCCTAGAACTGAAGCTACTATACGCTGAAATCACTGGCAGCTGAAGCCACAGAGAGCTGGAATCACAGGGTTTTGCCTGCAGCAAAACCCACAATACAGCGGACAAGCAGCCAGCGGAGCACAGTGGACAGGTGGCTGGCAGGAGCGACTGGTGGGTGGCTGATGGGGTGGCTGGCAGGAGCAAGCAGGACACTGGAGCAGCACAAAGGTAGCATTGCCTCAGGCTCAATGAGGGAATGCATCAGGGTGATGTGTCAGGGCTGGCACGGACAGAGTTGTAAGTGGGGAATTTGAAGTGGGGGTATGGAGAAAGTTTGCGTATGTGAATGGGACCCTTACAATATTCAGCCTGAGAGGCAGAGGGCACTGCTCAATCCATATGAGCAGGGACAGTTACTAGAGAGTTGGTTGTGAACTCTGGGTGTGGTATTTTCCCAAGCTATCCCATGTGATGTCTCTTCCTCTTTCATGAAAAGTTGTTTTCTACACTCAGACTCTGTGCTTGTGAGTGGGGAAGGATTGCCTCTTGAGGTGCCCAGGGGTGTGTGAATTTCCCAGGCTACTGTGTGGGGGCTTGAGCCAGTTCTATGCAAGATGGATGAAAAGGAATACCTAGATATTGGACCTGGACTTAGTTGCTGCCTACTGCTTCTGGCAGAAGGGTTCCATAACCAAATTTATTTCACCCATGAATGTAAAATATTAGCGAGAACATTTGGAGGCATCATCTGGTCAGTTCATGCAAAAATATAATGAAGATTATTCAGAAGTTTACCAGTTGTTGCAGAGGCAGCCATAAAGTATCTCTGCATAAGCAGCACTTTAATGTTTATTTTTTTAACTCCTTTGAAAATATCTGTGGGGTGTGTGCATGCATGTGTTGTTAAATGATGTGTATGTGTTTAGTGGGAATGGGGAGTGTAGGGACTCATACTATACACAAAACAGAAAACTGATATAGCGCAGTTGCTCTGTAAAATTACTACAGTTTCATAATTGAAATTAGTAAGTGACTCATCAGGGTTGGTTACTTATTGCTTAATGTTTTCTGTGCCCACACAGACCTTTCAAGTGCATTGGATTGCAAGCACCTTGCACAACATACAGGCTTCCAGGGTAAAGGTTTTCAAGCACGTAGAGAGAGATGTTGTACTTCTAATTTCAGCTGATCATAAATATACCAAGAGCAGATCAGAAATATAAATGAGTTTTATTTACTTTTCCCCCAAACAGATATCTGCAGTCAGAACATTTTATTTAGTATGAAAGGTTTTGCTTCACAAATTTTTGGAGGCTAAAGTATGTTTATGGTTGCTTTGCATTGCCAGAGCCACAGAAAACAACTGGAGCACTGTGTGTTTGAGAGAGAGAGGGAGAATCACCGCTTTAGTGTGAGGATTTGCTCTTTTTAGTATGCTTCAAGGAAAATATGTTTTACAATAAGCAGTTGTGTTTCTCTGCTTTTAACAGGCGATAGTGCCATTTTACTTTCTTGCTATCACATGAATGGTTTTACATATGCTTAATAACTCAGTCGTTGCATTTGGAAAAGAAAAGCAGTGATTACAAAGAACAGTTAGCCTGTGTTCAGTTTCTCTATTGTCTTTAATTTACCCTTTTGTTGGTACTTCAGCAGCAAGAGAAAAGAATGGATCATTTTGTATTATGTTAGGTAGGATCCTTAAGACAGGGAAAAAATAATCTAATGATAACTGGAGAAGCCATGTCAGCTACTGCAGGGTTACTTGAAGATATCAAGAAGTCCTTCAGATAAGAGCAGGCAGCACAAAATATTGGAGATGAGCCATTGTCTACATCAGCAGTCAGCAACCTTTCTGAGGCAGAGTGACAAAATTTGATTTTTTTTTACCTCTATGCATGGTCCAAGTGCCAGTGATACTGTTTGAAGTCATTAATAGTTCTATTTACAACAGCTTTGCTAATAAATAAATTAAGATGCATTAATTAGCATTAGCTGGTCTTTTGTTAATCCACAGGCAGCATGGCTTTGAACAAGCTCCTGGCTGCAGCGGGCAGGAGCAGTGGGGCTGAGCTCCCACTTTGTGTGCCACTCTTGGCACCTGTGCCAGGGTTGCTGACCCCTGGCCTACATCACTGGTGTGAAGCTGAAGGCTTTTTGGAACAGTGGCCACATATTAGTGGAAAAGGGGTTAATACAAACAGGACTGAGTAAAGAGCGGAAGGGAAGTCATTTTACCTCTGTAGGGCATTGGTGAGACCAGCATTAGAATGATGCATCCAGTTCTGGTGTTCATATTTGAAAAAAAATGTTGAAATTTTGAGAAGGGTGCAGAAAAGAACCACAAAAATCATTGAAAGGCTGTAGAAAATGCCTTGAGAGTTAAATAAATCCATTTATTTATTATGAAACAGAAGACTGAGTACCAGGCCTTAAAGGACCCTCTGATGTAGTGGAGAAAGGCAGAACAAGAGCCAAAAAAAAATAGTCTGGAATCTGAAGCCAGACAAATTCAAATATGAAGTATGGCATACGTTTTTAACTGTGAAGATCATTAACTATTGGAACAAATTTTCAAGGAAAGATTTTCCATCTCTTGAAGTCTCCAAATTAAGATTTGGATGGCTTTCTGCAAGGTATGCTTTAGTCAAACGCAAATTATTAAGGTTAATAAAGGAGTAACTGTGTGAAATTTAGTGTATTTTGAAATAGTCCAAAACTGGAATCTCATTTTAAAACCCGTTCAAATGGACAAGGGAAATGGTGGGACCAGATTTGAAGTCACAAATCCAAACCACTTGTGTCCCAGACTAGAAGGGACTTACTTGTCATTGTTGGTTTGATTATAGATTTCATGCGAGGCACAAATTACTTGATATAATTTCAACATTCATGATAATGAAAAAGAATGGTTTATTTTTGTTAAGGCACAGGATTGGAAGCTGTTAGGTCTGGATTCTGTTCCCAGCTCTGCAACTGTCTTGCTTTGTGAATTTGAGCAAGTCACTTCATCTATCTGTGGTGGAATTTCCCAGTCTTTAAAGTAGGAGCAACAGATAATTTATTAAAATACTGTGAGGCTACATTCATGAGCATTTGTAAAGTGCTTTGAAATACTCTGATGGTGTGTGTTGTGTAAGCTGTATAAATTTGATTTATGTATTTATTGTTTACATTGGTAAAATCTTCTGAGGTTTGCAAATTTCAATTCTAATTCTTATTTACTTCAAGCACCATTCCAAAGGAATTTTGGTTAGAATGCTGCCTCCTCAGATAATCTTTTGTACATATAATTTAAGAATTCTGTTTTGCTTCTGATGAGTTAGTGAACAAAGGTTCTATGCATTTTCTATGTCAATTTCACTATGAAAAATTCTCCTTGGGAATGGGTTATGAACCTTTCTAAGCAATTCATCTCTGAAAGTTGTGCATATATGATTGCATTCTTCATGAAAACAGATGCAGTAGTTTGGGTACAAGGCCTATTGCATTTGAGGCTACTGAATAAAAAGTTAATAATGAATTAGCATTAGCTGGCAGAGTTGTCTAGTGGCTAGAATAGCACAAGAGCATTTCAGGATTGCCACTGACTTGCTGTGTGACCTTGAGTAAGACATTTAATTTCTTAGTTTCTCAGTTTACCCTTCTTTTTTTTTAATTAAATTAATAATCTCTTTCTCGCAGGCATGTTGTGAGAATTAATTAATGATCATTGAGATCATCTGATGAAAGGTTCTCTACATAATTTAGTTACCAAACCCAACCCTCATTATTTGGGTTATATCAAAATGTCAGGTTTTTATTTTGTTTTAGAACTCAAGCTATGCTCACATCTCAAGGGCCTGATCCTTAACTGACATAAATCAGTAGAAGGCTACTACTTTCAGGATCTGGCACTATGATTCTAAAGTCTCTTCCGCAAAATCATTAAATATGTGTTCTAAAGAAGTCCATTCAGTTTAAATCAGGTGATTATGTGAGTTGAATTAATGCATCACTGACAAGTGAAGGAATGATTAAAGAGAAAGTTGATGTCTGATTTTATGTTGTCATTTTCATGGATTGTGAACTTGACTGTAAAAATTTGTTCTGGACTGAAAATTATACAACAGCTCAGTGCAGGGACATGTCCTTAAACTCTCATGTAAAGATACACACAAAACCTAAATGTAGCAATGGACAATATCATTCTTACAATGAAATATGCCCAGTTAGGCGTGTGCTTATTAGTACATTTAGTACATTATTTTGAAGGCCCTTAGAAATAAAGTATTAAGATACAACTAAGAAAAGGGGGATAAAGGAGAACAGTGAAGTGGCAAAATTGCAGATGACACAAAATTATTCAAAGATAGTTAAGTCCAAAGCACACTGTCAGGAAGTACTTGGAGAGCTCACAAAACTGAGTGACTTAGCAACAAAATGGTAGAGGAAGTATAGTGTTGATCAACACAAGGGAATGCACACTGGAAAAACTAGTTCTGACTGCATATTCACAGTGATGAGTTCTAAGTTAGCTGAAAGAGATTTTGAAATTACCATAAATCTCTGATTTAGAACTCATCACTGTGAATAGCTCTGGTATGGGGTGTTGTCAGACACAAGATGCTGGGTAAGATGCACTACAGTCTGACCCAGTATCATAGCTTCTATGTTCTAATGCATGTTTTTGGCGTAAGGGTACTTCAGAGTTGCATGGGTACTTCAAAGTGCCTTCAGCTACATGGCTTGCAGGTGCTTCGAAGTTGCTAATTTTGAAGTTTGTGTGGCAGGAATTAGGCTAAAGAGGTGCTGCATATGCAGTGTAGCACTTCATTGCTAGTCTCCACTCAGGCTCGTTTACATGTCCCCTTCGAAGGAGGGGGCTAGTGAAGACAATCCCGTTGAAAGTCAAAGGGACTTAGGGTCCCAAGATGTTTAGGTGCTTTGAAAACTTCACCCACTTTTCGTAGCTTTGCTAAAGATTTGCATTGTGACTTTGGACAAGTCAGTTAACTTCTCTGTGTTGCAGTTCTCCCCATGTGTGAAGTGGGCATTAGTAATACTGACAAAGATTCTGGTAGACATTATTTAGTCCCTTTTTTGTGTTTATTAGAGAATGTACAATGTCACCTGAATTCTGACTGCTAAAGATATAAATGTTATTTCAAACAACCCACAGAGATGGCCCAGTTCATCTTGTTTTCCATTATAATAACAAGGTCATGTTGAAATCTTCCATATGATTATGAAGGCTCATGTAAAGAAGTTTCCTGGAGAGTAACATCTGTTATCTAGTGCTAATAGTGATTCAAACAAAGGGATGTCTTCCTGGAAGGAGACCACGGTCAACCTAATGGAATGAACCACATGACCCAACAAGCTCATTTGGAAGGAGAAACAATATTCTGTAGATGCCATAAACCAGGGGTGCAGTTCTTCAAGGACTTCTTTGTGGCTCCCAATGCTATAATTGCAAAGTATAAAAAACCCTTCCTGATTATTTTTGATAAATGGTGAACATCTAAAAACCCAACAATGAACAACTCATATGTAAATAGCAAACGATATGTGATCTCCAAATGTTGGCTAGCTTCCCCTTTAATATGTGCAGTGCATTGTGGGGTATGATACAGTATCTGTGTTTTGACCATGTTGCTAATAAAGTCTTTATTTTGAAAAGTAAAAGGAAGCTTGTGGCATTCTGCTGTGAAAGGCAACGCAACATTTTAAGAAAGAAAACAAATTAAACATAAAGTAAAATTGGCATAATTAAAATAGGTTTGGGAGTGAAAGTCAAGAGGATAGTGGTGCAAACACATACATGTAAAGTGTGAGAAAATAAATATGTAAAAAGTTTTTGAACATCCTTCTGCAAACATGGATCATATTACAAATCATTGTGTGTGTGCTGTTGTTAAAATAGGGGTTACGAAAAGTATTGTTCGATATTATTTATTAAGGGCCGTCTTCTAGTCACATGCATGATGGTGCTTGAATTGAGTTTTTTACTAAATGAGAAAAAAAATAACTCTTTTTGCTATTTTGGTTGCCAACCCCTGCCATAAACAGTACTGTAGACTCACAACATATATTATTATATGGTTTTGTGAAGAGATACACAGTTTCAGGCAGCCAGGCAAGTTGGGCTCTCATTTCCTTTCCCATTCCCTAATGTCAACCTCTACTGTTATCTATATCAAGCTTTTCTGCTTGGCTCTGAAACTGAGGCATCAGTGGACCAGTACACCCTGTCATAAATACAGTTTAATTTATACTTCTAGAGCGTGAGATGTGTCCCATACACTAACACAGTTGTCCACTAACCTCTAAAATCAGAGCTGTTGTTCAAGCAGACCTCTCCAGAGGGATATTATTTATTATTTTATATTAATTAGTTTGATGGTTTGTGGACCATATTCATGCACATTTTCACCAGCGATTAATTTTATTTCACTCTTTTTTATTACATGTACACTTTGGGCCACATTTGCTATTGGTGTAACAACCTTTGCTTTATTGTATCAAGTCTGAAAGTCATCTTGGCCTTACTGTTTCACCTACAGATTCCAGCTGGCTTCCTCTTGTTCTTTATGGGTGGATAGAAATCAAACTCACAATTGTTATATTTGGAGTAACAGTTATTAGAGGGATGCCAGCATGTTAGAAATATAACAGCTGATTTTATTAAGAATAGGAGATAAATTCAACTGAATTTACTTAAAACTGCACAAATTGAAGATTGTAGAATTCTAGTTCTGTCAAATTCTGCACTTGTATGTCAAGTTACAAGCCACATACACATAAATACATTCTTGGGTGTTATGGACACAATACTGAGCTGCTGAGCCAAATTGTGCAGTGTTTAATAACACTTCCACTTCAATGGGAGTTTGCTGAATTAGGGACTGCAAAATTTATCCCATTTTCTTTGGTTTTCATGTCTGCAAGTGCCCTGGTACTTGGGTGGGGCTGGCTCACACTGGTGGTGAGGTGGAGGTGGCCTGGCCCTGAATGGTCTTGGCACAGCTGTAAGGAAGACAAGGAGGAGAGACAGAGAGTCATTTATGCAATGCAGCCCCTAGGACCCTGCCCCCCACTGTGAGCAGCGACCAAAACCCCCAGGCCAGGGTATGGGAATGTCCCATGAATAAAGTCATGTGTGGCCTGCAGAAGGGGCCCTGGCATACAGGTGTGCCACAGTGCCTCCTAGACTGCCTTGACCACATTGTCCCCCCCATTCTGACAGTCTAGTTGGCAAAGGGTGTGTCGGGGTGGTGGGTGAGCCAGAAGCACCCTGGCCCTCCCTGGCGCCCCCTCACACACCTGTAGCTTGCAGTGCTGTCTGCAGAAGCGGGTGCTGCATCTCGCCAGTGGGCATACCTGAGTGCAGGGTGCCACACTCAGCCGTGTGTTGGGGGTCAGGCCAGCGCCCTTGTGGCCAGCCCACTTCCAGCCATTGCAGTTGCTGGCAGTTACCCCCCTAACCCCTCTTCCAGGGCCTGGGTCTCGTTCAGCCTCCTGTGAGGCTGGCAGCAGGCTGGCATCCGTGCCCAGGGGCTGTCTCTTGGGTTAAGGTGGCATACTACCTTGCACATGGTTCCATATGCTGGGACCACAACATAAGATCCTGCCCAAGCTGGCCGTGCAGCACTCCCAGCGTGACCCATCTGCACCCAGCTCCCACATGCTGGGGTGTGGGACTTGTGGGGTATTTACCAGAGGAATTTTCACCCAGCTCTTATGAACCCTGGGAGATGGCCTGGCTGGTGACTCCAGCACAGTGAATAGGCTGCTGCTGTCCTCTGATACTGTGTCTGGCTCCAGCGTGGGTTGGGGCTCGGGGGCCTCCTCCTCCTGCTGATGGTGCTTTGGCTGCAGTAGAGGGGCTCGAGCACCGTGTCCACACTGCAGCACAGCAAGGATGGTCCCCCCACTCGAAGGTGTCATGCAGTTCCTGGTAATAGGAGCAGGTAGCAGGTCCTGCCCCGGAGCATCGGGCAGCATCCCAGCCCCTGACATAGCCTTGGAAAATCTCCTTTACCTTTGCCCAGACCTGTTCCATGGTTGTGCGGGGGTGGCTCTCTTTGGCCAGGGCAGTGGCCATTGGAGTATATATGGGGGCACTGCGGCACTTCACCTTTGGATCTTGCAGGGTCTCCTCACCCCCCACATCCAACAGGGCCTGGACCTCATCTCTGCTCCATGAGGGGACCTGCCTCTTTGAGCCCTGGGATGGCTCCTGGGACCTCGCTGGCTGGTCCCTTGAGGGCCCAAGGGGGTCATGGGATGCCTACCACTCAGCCATGTGCAGTGCTGTTGGCTATGGTGTGGCTGTGAGGGCATAGGGGACTGTAGCCCTGCTGCTTCCATGCTCTCAGCTTCCTGCCACAGGGTTTCCGAGGCTCTCTGCACCTTTAACAAAGGCCAGAGTGAGGGACTATAGATTGCTGCTTGCTGTAGACAGTGTGTTCCCCAGGGCACCTGCTCAGTTCCCTGGAGGCATTTTTTGTTGACAGAAGGCCCCTCTGGAACATCCAGACCCATGTTTTGTCGACAGAGATCTGTTGAGAGAGGAGTTCTTCCTTGTGGGAGGCAGGGCATGGATTTTGTCAAAAGAGCTGCATTCTGTTGACTGAGAGTTGAGAAAACGCACTGGAGAATCTTGACACTTCCCGTGTTTTGTTGACAAAATGGCTGTTTTGTCAACAAAACTCTCTAGTCTAGACATAGCCTTATAAAACGTATATGCTTTCTGTGAAACTGAGAAAGGAGTTGAATTCTTGTATTTTTCATGCCAGGAATTTGTGACAAGAACTATAATAGGTGTCTTCCTGTGCTTCATCTTAGTGACTTCTACATTTAAAAATAACAAATTCTAATTGGATCTGCTGTGAAGTAGTTAATGCTAATACTTAAATTGTTATCAAACTTGAATGTTAGCGCTACGTTAAAATGAAATGAATGGGGTAGTTTACATCTCTCTGTGCTCTTGTTTCAGGCTTTCTTCAGACTCAGGATTTATCAATTCCTCCATTTACAACCACAATTTATTTTTGTAATGAAAGTTCTGATTTACTGAATATGATTATGCAGCAATTTAAAAAAGAACCTGCGAGGCATCAGTATAAGTTCCATCATAATATTATGAGGTTCTGCTTACAGGAAATAATAGAATAATAAAGGGAAGGGAAGCCAGAAAGGAAAAGAAAATATTAGAATATTTATCTATATTTTTAGATATATACTAAATAGAAATAAATGTTGCCAGTAATTTCTACTATAGTAATTAGTCTCGGCCCTCAGGCTAGTAGGCATCAGATGAAGTTTACAAACCCTGATATCAAGTTGTCTTCCCCAAACGTTAGTTTCCGATTGCTACTGCAAAGAAGGAGAAATGTCTTGACCTTTCTGCAGGTGTACTACTTTTTCCAGAACAGGCCTTAAAGCCTTAAGAAACTAATGCTACCCTGCCATCATAAGACCAAGCATGAGGTATATTGTAGGTTGAACGTAAAGTTATGATGGTGCATAGCAACAGGAAATGTTGTTCTCGTGCAGCTATTTTTTTTTCTACTCTCGAAATGAAGTTAGATTACATATTAGAATTTCTAGTTTAATTTCTTGCACCCTGAAAGATGTAACAGCAAAATTATTTTGAATTAAGTATGCTATTGTCTACACAGGGCAACTGTTATTTCAAAATGGCGATTGGCTTATTTCGGGGTTGGTGAGCCTCATTCTGCAGGAAAGAGCACCGGTTTTGAAATAGGGACTGTTTAAATAGAGAATAGAGCCTTTTTTGAGGTGGGCCGTGGTGTATCCAGTGGATCTGTCTTGGGGTAGGCTCCGTGTTTGTAGACACCGCGTTTTGAAGTAGCTGGTTGGTGTTTTGAGGTGCATTTTGTGTGTACCAGCGTTATTTTGAAATAAATTATTCACATCATCAATAACCATAGGCTCAGTGCCCATTGGTGTCTGATGCCTCTCTCACTATTCATTTCCATCTTTCCCTGTCCAGTGCGGTGTGGCTTAGTTTCTGTAGACTAGCTCTGCCCCAGTCTACTATTTGAACCGTCCATTATGCCGAATACCAGTGTCTTGATTTTTCATTCATTGTTCATTCTGCAAATATGCCCAAATAGTTGTAGCTTCCGTTTTTATAAACCTTCTGCTGCAGGTTCTCTTTCAGCTGTATCTTTCTATATAATTCCTCATTGGTGACCTTCTGCATTCATTCTATTCTCAGAATCTTTCTATAACAACTCCTTTTGAATGCTAATAATCTTCTTTTTCAATCTTTCATTATCACCCATGTCTCACATCCATACAACATGCTGCTGAATACACACGTTTTCAAGAAGCTCAGCTTCGTTCCTAAGCTAATCTCTTTGCTTTTCTAGATTTTATCCAAAGCCTTCAAACTCACTCTTGCTTTCGCTATTCTAGTCACTATTTCCTTCTTAGTCTATGTCATATATTATGTTGCTCTCCAGATATGTGAACTTCTCTACATTTTCTAGTTCAATACCATCTACGCTAATCTTCCTTCCTATTTCCTTATCTCCAAATACCATTGTTTTTGTTTTATCAATGTTCATAATCGGTCCATACTGCTTGCCTTCTTTGTTTAGCACCTGTACTGTTTTCGCAAGCTTCTCCTCATCTTTCTCAATGATAACTATATCATCTGCCAACCTCAAGTTGTTAATTCTTTTCCTATGCACAGATATCTCTGCTACCTCTTCCTTGATCTTGTCCATCACTCTCTCCATATGCATGATGAAGATACTTGGCAATATTGGATCTCCTTGTCTTGTATCTCTACTTGTTTTAAACCAGCTCCCCAACTCCTGGAATGTTATCTCTGCTGCCTCCGCATTGTCATTGTTATCCTTCAACAACCATATCAGTCTGCTATCCACTCTGTACGACTCCCAACACCTCTCAAATCACTTTCTGATCTATACTATCAAATGCCTTTTGAAAAAAATCGACATGTGTAGATGTTCTTGTTCTTTTGTCAGACTTTCTCTGCTATCAGTCTTAGTGCCAATATCTGCTGTCTGGTGCTTCTATCTTTTCGGAACCATGCTTGCTCGTCGGCTATATCTTCTTTTGTCTGCGATCTTAGTCTCTCCATCAGCACCTTGCCTAGATGAAGTAGTGGGATCCTTAACCACATTCTCCACACCCCACTGCCTTGTGGGTTATCCTGGGAAGGAGAAAGGCTAAGGGAGTAAACCCTTACAGAAAATCCGGAGTGGAGTCCGAAGGCGGTTCGGTGTCAACTTCTGGCAGTGTCCCGGCAACTCCTGCAGCTGAGCTGGTACCAGACGTGGAGGTTATCCTCTCCTTTGGACTATATCAGTAAAGCCGAGAGGTGGACACTGGTGTCTGGGCAGCCCAGAGTCTCCATAATAAGTGCCCAGGCTCGCGCCTGGAGAGGTACTCTGGCATCGCTGAACAGCATTGCATCAACATGGGAGGCAACAGATACCGGTTATAAGCTCTTGCTCGATTGGCGTAGAGAACGAGCGCCAGGGGTTGCCTTCGACAGTGGGAGAGATCCTCGCATCTCACTGGACAGTCACTGCCTGCCTCAAGCTGGGCAGCCCCCAGCCGATAGGGTACTGTCCCGCCACAGTTCACCTGCCTCACTGGGTGCATGAGGCTTAAGGTTCCTGAACCTGACAAGTGACTGAAGTTTGGGCACCAGGCAAACCAATAAGAAAATCAACAAGAAATGAGAAACATCAACAATTTAAGCTTGCTTGCTGGAATGTGCGGACCATGCTGACCGGCTTGACTGAAGATCTTCAGGCCGTCAGTGATACCCGCAAGACTGCTGTCATCAACGAGGAACTGAAGAGGCTCAGAGTTGATAGCGCTGCACTGCAAGAGATGCGACTCGCAGATTTGGGATCTCTAAAGGAAAAGGACTACACCTTTTTCTGGCAGGGTAAAGCCCAAGAAGAACCCAGAGAGCATGGTGTTGGCTTTGCTGTCAGAAACACCCTTCTACAAATGGTGGATTTGGTCATGGGCGTATCAGAAAGACTTCTTCGGATCACGCTTCAAACTTGCGCTGGTCCTGTCCACCTGTTCAGCGCTTATGCTCCAACCCTGTACACCACACCAGAAGTAAAAGACAAGTTCTATGACGTGCTTAGTGCTGCTGTAGTGCAAATACCTGCTCGTGAACAACTGTACATCTTGGGTGACTTCAATGCAAGAGTTGGAGCTGATTGGGCTTCATGGCCTTCCTGCTTAGGACACTTAGGTGTGGGAAAAATGAATGACAGTGGACAGTGTCTCCTTGAACTGTGCACGTACCACAATCTGCATCACAAACACATTCTTCCGAACGAAGCCACAGCACAGAGTGTCGTGGAGACACCCACGCTCGAAGCACTGGCATCAACTAGATGTGGTCATCACTAGGCATAATAACCTCAGAAACGTCCTTCTGACACGCAGCTATCATAGTGCTGACTGTGATACAGATCACTCGCTAGTTTGCTCCAAGCTCAAGCTGAGACCCAAGAAGCTGTACCGCTCTAAACCTGCTGGAAGGCCCCACATTGACGCCAGAAAGACGGCAAACTTGAAGAAAGCTGAAAAGTTCAGAGAGACCCTCCAGGAAAATCTGCGCAGCGGCCCCGGGGGCGCCGATGCGACATCCAAATGGCAACATCTGAGGGATACAGTTTACAACACGGCCTTGTCAGTGTTTGGAAGAAGAGCTAGAAACACGAATGACTGGTTCGACGCTAACTCCGATGAGATGATTCCAGTCATTGAAAAGAAGCACGCTGCACTCCTGGAGTACAAACGCTCACTGAGTCAGAGTACCCAGGAAGCACTTAGAGAGGCCAGAAGAACAGTACAGCAGACAGCCAGGCACTGTGCCAACAACCACTGGCTCCAGCTATGCAGCAGCATCCAGACCTGTGCCGACTTTGGTAACCTCAGAGGAATGTACGAGGGTATGAGGAAGGCATTAGGACCCACCCAGAACAAGATGGCACCTCTGAAATCCAAATCTGGTGAAGTCATTGCTGACAAAGCCAAATAGATGGAGCGCTGGGTTGAGCACTACTCCGAGCTGTACTCACGCGAGAACGTTGTGGTTGACACAGCCCTCGATGCCGTCGAGCTCCTACCAGTAATGGACGAACTGGATGAAGAACTGACTGTGGATGAACTGAAGAGAGCCATCGACAGCATTGCAGCAGGAAAGGCCCCTGGTCAGGATGGTATACCACCAGAGGTAATCAAATGTGCCACGGACACACTCCTGGAACCCCTACATGAGCTACTGTGCCTGTGCTGGAAAGAGGGTGAGGTTCCACAGGATATGCGTGACGCTAACATTGTAACGTTGTATAAGAACAAAGGAGACAGAAGCAACTGCAACAACTACCGTGGAATCTCCCTCCTAAGCGTCACTGGTAAACTGTTCGCTCGCGTCATCCTTGGCAGACTCCAGAAGATTGCTGAGAGGGTGTACCCCGAATCGCAGTGCGGATTCCACGCAGAGAGGTCTACCGTTGACATGGTCTTCTCTCTAAGGCAGCTGCAGAAGTGCAGGGAGCAGAGAAAGCCACTCTACATAGCCTTCATCGACCTGACCAAGGCCTTTGACTTGGTCAGCAGGGATGGTCTGTTCAAACTGCTCCACAAGATAGGCTGTCCTCCACGGTTACTCAAGATGATCCAGTCGTTCCACAAAGACGTGAGAGGAACCATCCAATATGACGGAGCATTATCGGATGCTTTCAGAATCAGGAGCGGCGTCAAACAAGGATGCGTGCTTGCTCCGACATTGTTCGGGATCTTCTTTGCACTCCTCCTGAAGCATGCCTTTCGATCTTCAACAGAGGGCATCTTGCTGCACACAAGACCTGATGGGAAACTGTTTAACCTTGCAAGGCTGAAAGCTAAGTCTAAGGTGCGAGAAGTCCTCATCAGAGACATGCTGTTCGCAGACGATGCTGCTGTAGTGTCTCACACAGAAGACCAGCTTCAAAAACTGCTGGATCAGTTCTTCAAAGCGTGCAAGGACTTTGGGCTTACCATCAGACTAAAGAAGACAAACGTACTCGGTCAGGGTGTTGCTGAATCCCCATCAATCAGCATTGACAACTATACGTTAGGGGTCGTCCACGAGTTCGTTTACCTCAGGTCCACCATCACTGACACCCTGTCGTTGGACACTGAGCTAAATAGGAGGATCGGAAAAGCGGCCACAACTCTGTCCAGACTCAGCAAGAGAGTGTGGAGTAACAACAAGCTGTACACTCACACCAAAATGCAAGTCTACAGAGCCTGCATCCTCAGCACCCTCCTTTATGGCAGCGAGACTTAGACCCTGTATGCCCGCCAGGAAAAGAGGCTGAACGTCTTCCACTTGCGCTGCCTCAGGCGCATCCTTGGAATATCATGGAAGGACAGAGTGACCAACACCGCCGTCCTCGAGCAAGCTGGAATCCCAACCATGCACACCCTCCTCAGGCAGCATCGACTCCGCTGGCTTGTCCACGTCCACAGGATGAATGATGGAAGGATTCCAAAAGACATCCTGTATGGTGAGCTAGCCTCTGGCAAAAGACCTCCCGGACGCCCCCAGTTGCGCTACAAAGATGTCTGCAAGAGAGACCTCAGAGAGGTAGACATCGAGCTGGACAACTGGGAAGAACTAGCAGACGACCGCAGCAGATGGAGGCAGGGGTCACACAAGGGCCTTCAGAAGGGCGAGATGAAGATCAGACAGCTAGCAGAGGAGAAGCGAGCACGCAGAAAGCACAATAAGGACTTGCCAGACACCCACTACATCTGCAAGAGATGTAGCAAGGACTGTCACTCTCGTGTGGGTCTTCATAGTCACAATAGACACTGTAGATGAAGTCCTCAATTGAAACTTTAAAGGGCGCGATCCATAGTCTATGCAGACTGAAGGATGCCTACTACTACTACTAAGCGTTATTGATGGTTACAAAGCTTTTAGTGGCTTTTTATGCATTCAGTCCACAATTTGACGGTCATAGGAAAGTCCTACTTTGCAAAAAAAAGTAACTGTACATTCATTTATTTTATGAATATTGCTGTAGATCTCCTCTGAGCATATTTATATAAAATACATAGTTCAGTGCTGAAGAGGGAAAATACTTGGTTTCAGCAAAGACACTTGAGACTCAATGTCTGTAGATTAAAATATTTCTTCCTGCCTTTCTTTTCTAAATGAGGAAGTGAATTTGATGAATTTCAGGGTTTACAAGTCTGATTAGGATAAAATAAAGAAAAGATAAATTTTAGAGTGACCAGCTGTCCTCTTTTTAAAGGGACACTCCCATTTGTAAGCTTCCCCTCAGGTGTCAGAACTTTTTCTTAAAACCAGGCAAATTGTCCAGTATTTTTATCTTCACCCATCAAAAGTGGCAGGTCCTGCTGCTGACCAGATCCCTGCTTGTCAGCTGCCCTCCCAGCAGCAGGGAGTGAGTGGGATCCAGTGGCTGATGATGGGGGTGGGTGTTCAATGCTGGTGACAGGGCAAAGATGCAGTGTGCAAGACTGGCTGCTCCCCCTGCTGGTCCACCAGCATAGCTCTTGCTGTGTGCCAGCAGAGACATGCCCTCTGTCCTGTTTCTAGCCAGTACTGGTTGTGTACTGCACACTGCAGTGGCTGGTGAGTGTGTGCAAGCACCAGGCAGCAGCCAGTTGCATTTCACCTCTATTGCCCACCCCTCATGAGCTCTTTACACTCCCTGCCTATCACTGTCCTCTCCCTGCTTTATCCCTTTGGCCCCCACACTCCTGCTGATCCTCCATATGCCCTGATGGGACACATCCCGCTCCCAGAACTGTGCAGAGAACCAGCCCATGGTCAGAATGCTCAGCTCACCAGCAGCCTGGCCAGCAGGCTCCTTCTTTTCCCCACTGCCTCTGGTTGGGCAGCCACCCTGGGGAAGCCCAAGACCTGGCTCAGGGTGCTCTCTGCAAGGTTCTGAGACCTACATGTGCCAAAGCCCTGCACAGCATTGTCATGGGGAAGCTTTTCTACCCCTCAGCTCAGCTCTGGAGTGGTGGATGAGAGCAATTTCCAGCCTGTTCACATCCTAAAGCTGCAGGGCACACAACAGCCCCTGGGGCATGACCTTAGCACCCCCAGAACCCCAGGGAATGTGGGGCTGCTCTGTCGCCTATGCACCCTCCCATGCTGAGCCACCTCTCCAGCTGTTTTCATTGAAGCCTCTGCAGTCAGGTTCTGCGGGCCCTGGTTCACAATGCAGCCTTAGGGCTTAACCCCTTCTTGTCTGCACTGTAGCCAGAAGGCACCTGGGGTACATTGGTGGTCAGCAGCAGCCTAGAGATGTTAGCTGCATTTTAACACTGCGCAGGTAGGAATGAACAAGCTGCGTCCCAGCTCTGGTCAGGTGGGAGCAGGAAAGAAGAGATGAGCTGGGCAAAAACATTTGACAGGTCATCTCTTCTCCTCCATCCTCCACTGCGAATAGATGCAACTTCCATCCCTTCCCTCCTGCATGGTGCCAAAAGGCTGCTGCTGGCCAGATTCTGGTGTGAACATGGAAGGGATGTGACCTTGCGTGCTCATGTAACTGCCCGCAAGTAGACTTGAACCTGGGACCTCAGTGCAGGCACAGCTACGGTTTGAGCTAAAAGCCAGGTGCTGCTCAATTTAGACTGTGGAGGATGCTCATTATTTGTCTGTGAAGTGGTCTAGGTGCTACTATTTGGGACAGTGAACCACACGAAGGTGTGTGGGTTACACTCATTCACATGTTGCCTCAAAAAAATATGGTGCTAGGTACCGGGAGAGGCCAGTCCATACGGGGTCCCAGCCAGGAATGGAGGACAGATATCGTTGGGCAGGACTTGTTAATCACCCTCTCCCCATAAGAGAGAGCATGTAAGTGTCACCCCTCTCCATGAGTTTGGTGGGTAGGTGTGTATATATCATCCCTCCCTGTGCGAACTTTAAAACCTTAAAGGTAAGAAAGTAAATAAAAAGAATCCAACTATGTAGTATTTGTTTTTAGTGGGGGCTCCACATGTACTGCATAGTTCTGATTGCAGTTGAACTTGTTTGAATACGAGTAATCTTACCGGGTGTCCTGAATTCAGCATAGGGAAATATGGTTGCCCAATAAATTTAGAATGAATATCAGGGAAAAAAATTTGTTTCCCTTTCCATGGGTAGGAGTGGAAGCTCTAATGTTTCAGACATTGAAACTAGACTTGATATGGCACTAGAAAACTTACTATGGAGAATTATTGTGCATTGACAGGAGGATGAGCTAGGTGACCTAATAGTTTTTTATGTAACTTGCATTTTATCATGGAAAGCACCAGCTCAAGTAAGGGCAACATGAGCAGTGCTAAGTAAACTTCTGCATACAGCCAGTCTTTTGTTTCCTTTAGACCTGCCCTTACAGCAGAATTCCTTCTCCCCGCAGTAACACTGACAAAAATCTGGTTCATTGACTGTAGTTTCCATGGTCTTTTCCAAAAGCATTGAATCAAATCATCACAGAATGTTTGTGTGCGAACAGGTGGAATTTCTAATTTGAATTTAAAAAAGCCAAGCAGTCTGCTCTGAAATATCAGGAAAGAATCTTTGACCTATCATAGCACAAAAGAGGATGGAAGGCATAGGCACTCATACCTAAGAGATTTACCACAGTAAAGTCAGTCGCATTCCAGTTAATGTGTTTTTAGAACATTTAGATTATTAACCACCATGACTATCTACCTACAGATAGAATGAGAAAAAATTCATCTCATTAAAGATCTTCTGTGGCTCTGTCTGTCAAAATGCCAGAAATATATTTCTGCACTGGACAATTGTTGAAAATAGTGGATAGAGTATTTATCTTTATTTGATTTTGTCTTCTCTGATTACAAAGAAATTGAACTGCAAAAAATGTAGTCATCTTTCACAAAGCAGTTGTTGGGGTTTTTTTGCTCCCCCCCCCCCCCCCGCAGAGTACTTAGTATATACTATCTGTCAGGGAAAGAAGCAGGCCATTTAAATTCAGGCAGTGTAGCATCTCCAGGCTGAAAGCTATTTTTATCTTCACTTGTAGCTTAATTTAGAAACTGAGCCCTTGAGGTCCTTTTTTTTCCAACAGACTGGATTTTTCTTTTATAATGACTTTAGAGATCTGTGTGTGAAGCTACTGAATAGAATAAAAGTGGTGTAGCCTGAGCTTCAAGGTCACGAATGTACAGTTAAATAAAGCAGATTTATAGAAATACATACATACATATATACAGAAATTACATTACATTTATGTACAATCTTTTGAGCATCAAGGGCTAATTTGCCAGGAGCTTGCAAACTGCACTTAATATTGCAGACATTAATGCAATATCTGGTACAGATCACCTATTTGTTATGTAGCATGCTGCAGTGGTATACACACCTGTACAATACACACACAGAAAAAAAAATGCTCTCAGGGTGTCCAGGAGGAGGATTATTTAAGTGTAGTGCACAAGTTGTATGCCCTGATTTTCTGAATCATCTTCCTGATATTTGACATTGTTTGTGAGATAGCCATAGACAGCAAGAGGCTCGGCTCTTCAGAGATGAAGCGCCATACCGGGAAAGGCAGATTTCAATCTGTTGCTGATTGCAATATTTGAATGTATTCAAATTCTTAATATAAAAAGTCTTCACACAGATATAAATAATTCCAAGAAGGTTTGCCTAGACAGCAGTCATCTTAAAATTGCATTCTGGATGTCACTCAGAGCTCATCTATAGAAATTCAGTGGTATTCCATCATAAAATGCAGGGGTGGGGAAGGGATAGTCCAGTGGTTTGCACATTGGTGTACTAAACCCAGGGTTATGCGCTCAATGCTTGAGGGGCCATTTAGGTATCTCAGGCAAGTAGGTTTTTATATTTATATCTGTCAGGGATGGTGAAAGGTCCTGCTGTGAGGACAGAGGACTGGACTCAATGACCTCTGAAGGTCCCTTCCAGCTCTACGAGATTGGTATAAAACTTAGGTCTGTCTAAATTTTAGCCTTCACTTGTTCAAATTTAGTAAAAAATAGACCTGCAAAGATCTTTCTTTGATGTACAATAAACCCTCGATTTAATGGACTAATGTGGGGGAGAGGTGTCCGTTAATGCCAAAAGTCCATAAAATCCAAATGCTTATACTGTATGATGATACACTGACCTTCCCAGCCCATCACTCACTCGTGTCCTCTGCCCCCTCTTCCCTTTCCCCCTCCTGCCCCATTCTTCCCTTCAGACCTCCATCTCCATCTCCCAATTACTGGGAGAGGAGCTGCATGCCAGTCTGGCTCCTTGCACATCTTTCAGCTTTCTGTATGCTTAGCACTGTGGCTCCTCCATTCTCAGCAGCTCCAGTGGTGGTGGTGGCAGCTCCGGTAGCTCTGATGAGGCACCAGCATTTATTTGGGGGAGGGTGTGGAGGACAGTGTCTGTTATTTCCAAAGTCCATTAAATTGTGTTTCATTAAATCAAGGGTTTACTGTAATAGCAAGGAGCATGAATGGTTGCAACAGAAATTTACTTAAAATAACTTCAAAGTGACATGAAGAGTCAGAGTTGTTCCTAGTAAAGCTGTGTAAATAACTGACTTTTCAGTTTGATAGAAGTTCAGAAACGTTAAAATCAGCAAAAGACAAACAAACCCCAAAGCTGCCTATTTGCAAAAACTGAAACTAATTCTTTAAAAATTTTTGTGAATGAAAAAGTACAAATAAATTGTTTAGGGTCAAATAAAATGTTTTATTTCAATTTCAAGCAATTTTAAGAAAACCTGTTATGTGCTGATTGGATTAAGAACCTGGATTACTGGATGTTGCAAAGGACCAAAGATGGAAGTCCTTGTCATAAGGAATGGCTTAACACACAACCTTGAAAATCTCATTCTTTGGGGCTGTGAATCCCACTCTTAAGGACAGCCAGCCCTTGGCATCTCTGTAGACAGGTTGAAAAAAAGTGATATAAACTTTTCCCTGTTGGCCCCTCTGCGCCTCCCCAGAATGCAAGTCAACCACTACCTGAATGAAAAGCAGTCAAGTAGCACTTTAAAGACTAGCAAAATAGTTTATTAGGTGAGCTTTCGTGGGACAGACCCACTTCTTCAGACCATATCCAGACCAGAACAGACTCAATATTTAAGACACAGAGAACCAAAAACAGTAAGCAAGGAGGACAAATCAGAAAAAGATAATCAATAAACCTTGATTATCTTTTTCTGATTTGTCCTCCTTGCTTACTGTTTTTGGTTCTCTGTGTCTTAAATATTGAGTCTGTTCTGGTCTGGATATGGTCTGAAGAAGTGGGTCTGTCCCACGAAAGCTCACCTAATAAACTATTTTGCTAGTCTTTAAAGTGCTACTCGACTGCTTTTTGTTTTGATAGTGTATAGACTAGCACGGCTTACTCTCTGTTACTACCTGAATGAGTTCAGGAAGAAATTTCCCCTGTGGCCAAGTTGTACAAACATTGACCACGACACGTGAGTGGGGATTCTTGCATTTTGCTATGATGCAATTAGCAGTCTGGCTATCCTCCTTTCCTTGTTCACTCACCCTGTGCTGAGAGGACAGAGGACAGGGCTAGCCTAAGAGCTACTATAGCAGTGTTACACTGTCCAAGGATTTCCTTACCTGTGGAAAATTCTCCACCCCTAATTTATTTGTCAATTAAAAATGTTCCATGCGTAAGGAAATCAGATTTAAGTCTGCTTTTTGTCCCTTATTAGACAAGAGAATCCAACCCATGAAATTCAGATTGTGGCCAGAGATTTGGATCTGGAGTTTTAGAAGAGGTCCTTTTAAAAAAAAAAAAAAAAAGAGATTTTCCGTATGTTAAACCAGATAAGCTGCACCAATTTTTTGTTGAAAGCGCCATTTCAGACATAAAATTTCTCTCATCAAACCTTTATCGTAAGCTGACAGGAGAAGAA
This sequence comes from Carettochelys insculpta, assembly GCF_033958435.1. Lineage (NCBI taxonomy): Eukaryota > Metazoa > Chordata > Testudines > Carettochelyidae > Carettochelys > Carettochelys insculpta. The sequence goes on along the minus strand of NC_134146.1, from coordinate 42,758,830 downwards.
ATCTGCATGCTTTTTATGCCTTCTCATTATAAGCACATCGGCATGTAGTTGGGGGGCATTTATTTGTCTTTTAAAAAGACAGGTTAAGAGCCATCTCAGAGATGCTGTGGAAAGGTCAAGAGAGAGGTGAAATCTTAATGGATGATTATCTTTCTCTTCTTAGAGAAACACAGGAGGTATTTTAAACAATTGGTGGAATAACTGTAGAGCTCTTCACTTTAAAATGGTAATCAATCCATTTTGAATTTGACATCCAGGTAGAGATTAAGTTAAGGCAAGACGTTGAGTAGGTCTACACAACAAAATTATTTAGAAATAACAGCTGTTATTTCAAAATAACTATCCTTACATCTACACAACACAACCACTATTTCAAAATAATTTGAAAATAGTGCTTGACTTATTTCAAAATTGGCAACCCTCATTCTGTGAGGAATAGTGCCTATTTCAAAATAGCTATTTAAAAATAGGAGCTGTTAAAACAGGGAATAGCATCTATTTTGAAATAAAAACAGCAAAAGTCCTGTGGCACCTTATAGACTAATAGATATTCTGGAGCATAAGCTTTTGTGGGTAAAGACCTGCTTCATCAGATGCGTTTTGAAATAGGCTCTATATGTGCAGATGCTGTATTTCAAAATAGCTAAGTGGTATTTTGAAATGTATTTTTGTGCACAGCAGCATTATTTCCCTTCTGTGGTCAGTGGTGGTAGCCACTCCTGTCAGTGATGACAGCCTGACTCTTGCTGCCCCTAACCAGAGTGGGGAAGCTACCGCCTCTGGCAGGAGTGGGGAAATCACTCCTGTCATGGACAGCAGGAGTCAGCAGGCCATTTCTGTCACTGGCAGTAGCTCGGAGTCAGGCTCTCGGGAGTCGCCTGGCTCCCAGCTCCCCACCATTCACAGGAGCCGGGAAACTGACCAGTGCTGCTGCACTGGTCAGTTTCCTGGCTCCCCTGAATGGCAGGCAGCCCCTGAAACAAAATAGGAAGAAGGGTTCTTTCAAAAATGGAGTTTATTTTTGACAGAGCACTGTCTACACTGCTTTTTTCTTTCAAAAGGAGAATATGCAAATGAGACACCCAATATGTAAATCAGCACCTCCTTTGGATTTTCAGTTTCCTTCATTTGCATGCCTCTTTCAAAAGAGGAATGCAAGTATAGACACAGCTTTTGAGATTTGGGTTTGAAGTTGAACCAGGGGAAATTTTCTGATTTAACAGCCCCAAAATATTGTGAATTATTCTTTTGCCATTGGAGGCCAAACTCTTTCCAGGAGGTTGGGACTACAGCCAGATTTAAACCTGAACTCAACAGGCTCCTTCTGGTTGGATCCAGTCTCGAACCAGAGCTATATGGGTGAGTTTGGACCTGGGGAATTGAAACCTTCTCCCTAAAGTTCAGAAGTTTATGTAGACTTGAATTTTGGGTGTTGGCTCGCATAGTTTGTAATATGTGATGGCATTTTAAAAAATGCATTGGGCCCAAATCTGTCTCATTTCACTGTTGCCGTGTTAATCTGTCCTTATTCTGTCTGAGGATTTCTGCAAAACCCCTGCATGGCCACCCACACAGAATACTTGTCCCAGAAGCATGAGTAATCAGAGTGGGCGCTCAGGTACCACACTGATGAGCATGGTATAATGCCTAAATAAGAAGATGGATGGAATGATATTCCAGGGATTTCAAAGCAGCTAGTCAGGACATGTTTAGCACACATGGGACTTATCTGCTCTCCTTCCTGCCTTGAACAGTCCTGGGGTTTGGTTATGTCTGAATGTGCGTGTAAATCTACTAAGTTGGATGTGAGTGACCTGCCCTGTGTATCTTTGCCATAGGTGTTTGTGTCTTTAGGCTGATACATTTGTATATGCTCAGCTTGTCAGATTCCGTCTCTCCTGTTTCCTCTATAAGCTGTCTGCTGTGGAGCTGGGAATTGTTTTTGCAGCTGTCTACATCTTTTTGACTCTCTGTCAGATACTGACATCTGCTCCATAGTCGTGGAAGCCTGGTTACCTGATATTTGTGTCTTTTCCCCACTGGGTTGCTACCAGCTGTCAAATATAGGGTGACTCTTGTGACCTTTCTCTCCCTTTTTTCTACCATATATGGTTATTGTAATGGATTATGATTTTAAGAGACTTGGTAGAAGTCCACCCTAGGAGGCACAGGCTGGATTTGGATAAGGTGCATCCAGTGTGAACTCTGACTAAGCTATAGTAAAGGTATATTTGCTGTGATCTCCTGGGTAGTGTGTGTTTGTGTGTTTGCCTGATTACAAATAGGAGACTTACACTCACAGTCCTCTCTACTCACCTCCACCCTCCACTGCCTGTACCCTTGGCCAGTGTTACTATTTCAAAAGGGACGGATCACACATGTAGTGCACTGAGCCTCCCACATACCTTTTAAATATGGTTTTCATACTTAACCATTTCTAGATGACCAAGCCTGTATTTACTTCTGTTCACACAGCAGATACACCTTGAAAATCCTTTAAAACAATTCTGATTCAAAATCCTTTTTAGAAAGATTTTAGGTTTTGAAGTCCAGGTTGTTTCTGAAGCTGTATCTCAGAAAAAGAAATCCATCAATACTTTTCCCACCAAAAGTGGTAGGAGGACAGGTAGGCTATGCCTGCATATAAGCATTATTTTGAACTAAGCTATTCCAGAAGAGATTTTTCCAGAATAGTTTATTTTGAAATCACACATCTACACACACACAAAATGTGTATCGAAATAGTGCTCAACTATTTCAAAATAGAGAGCCCAGAGACAACAGAGCCTATTTCAGATTAGAGCCCTTGGACACACTGTAGCTTATTTTGCAAGAGTCCCTATTCACTATCTACACAGCCTCTATTTTGAGACATACCTATTTCAAAATAGGCACTATTCCTTGTAGGATGCGGTTTACCAAACTTGAAATTAAATTTTGAAATTATTTCAGAATAGTGGTTGTGTTGTGTAAATGCTTGCAGTTATTTTGGAACACCGACTGTTATTCTGAAATAATTTTGTTGTACAGCCACACCCATAATTGGAAAATGAGTTTTTACAAAGAACAACAAATTGCAGGAAGAGAGTAAACTATCTCACACAAGCTGGGTAATATCTGTAATGTGTCTGTGGTTAGTAACAAAGGATTAATACTCAATGCTTGTTTGACGATTTTCACCCAGAGGTCAGGCATTTTACAAAAGTGTGTAGGAATCATAATTCCAACATTACATAAGAGGGAGTGGGGTACAAGTAGGTTCATTGACTTGCTCAAGGTCATGCCGTGAGTTGGTGAAAGTCCCTGAATATACCTGGATCCTGAGCACTGAGACATGCTGCTGCCAAAAGTCCATGTATCCCCAGTAACTCAGTGTTGTTCTGTGTTCCCCTCCGGTGGTTGAACAGCATGGGAAACTGGAGTCTACTACGTTCTGTCTTCAATTAATGGATCTATGGTTATCAAGTATTGCAATAAGAATGAATGTAAAACATCTGCTAGCCTCTTTCCTCTCTTTTCTCCTCTGATCTTTGCATCATTCTTACTATTAGGTTTTCATCTGTGCAAGTGCCAGAGGTACCTGGAAAACTTTAGGTTCAGGTTGAAGCACTAAAACAGCTATTGGATTTAAGAGAACTTATTTTGTGGAAAGGATGAGACTAAACAGACTGAGATACTGTGGAAAAAACACAAATGAAACAAATAAAACACCAGGGGAGAGGGAAAGGAGAGAGGTTGAAGGAGTTTGCAGAATGTGTGGTGATAAAAATGTGATACTTAAGCAAAACTGTGGTAAACCATAGTATAAGGGTGCAAAAATTCAAGGAAAGAGATGTTGCATGTACATGTATGCATGCTGTGTCACTGCAAAGACAACTCCCTAGTTAGTGTTATGGCTCTCTTGTCCCACCCCAGCATGCCTAAAAGATATCCATTCTGCCTCCAATTTCCGATAAGTTTTGGTCATTTTATGTCTCTGCAGCTCATTTCTCTTCCATCAGCATTTTCTGTGTGTTAGGAAGCCCATAGCAGTCTTGCCACACACACCTCATATTTGTGATAAGTATTGGAAATGGCACTAGTTCCAGAATCTCTTCTGTCATTACATCTTTTTAGGCCTGGTCTACACCAGAGAACAAAGTTGATTTTTCACCTTCCCAGCTTTGCTCCAACTTCTGTCCATTAAAGCAACCCATGCAAAATGGGTCCCCATTTGTGTAACTTGGTATTAATGAGAAAACTGTTCTTTTGCTGAATGGGGAGAAGAGGAGCAATAGCACTAGTTAATTTCACAATGAAAGGGACAACTGTACTTCTTTTGACAGCCTTTCTGGTAATTTTAAGCTACAGTCTTCCTAATTGTATTAATAATTGCAGTAGTCATATAAGGATATTAAGAAGAATGGTCCTCCTTGTTGTGATTGATGGAGCATATATATGACCACATTCAGCCTGTAGTATTAGTAGGCAAATAAATGTGAGCTGGTTCTGCTATGTGCAAAATTTAAAATTGGGGAGATAGTTTTAACTAATGTGGCTGAACTAAAAACAGACAGATCTGCAGCTGACTAGGCCAGCCAACAGGAGGGGGCAAAGAGGGCAGTAGCATAGGGACCCAGCTTTCAGCATCAGTAGCAGCCAAAGTGCCGTACTCTTTTGAAACGCTGCAGTAGCACTGCTCCGTGGCTCCTGTGTGTGTGTGTGTGTGCGTGCACGCAGTGCTGTGGTCTAAGTGGTGCTAAGGGCTGACTGCCCTAGGGCCCTCCCCCGTTCTGCTTCTGCCCCTGGTCCTTCCAGGGTTATGGAGCCAGGCCCCTCTCCCAACTTGCCCTAGGGCCCCTGTTGACTGTAGGCCCCACTGGCTGACAGAGAGCAACTCAGATTGGTCTTGTGCTAAAATTTACACCAGATCTGTGCCCAGTCACAAGAGTCTTGTTTTATCATCCAAAAATATAATTCAGATCAATGGGATGCAATTTAAATAAGGAAAATTTAGGTTGACTATCAGGAAAAAGCGTCCTGATGCAGAGACCTGGTAGTCTGATTTAATCTCTCATCAAATAACGGAAGACCAATTTCTTAGGACATTTAAAACTAGATAGCACAAAGTGCATAATATACTGGAAGAAACAACTGTGCATTGGCAGGAAGATGGACTAGATGAAATAGTTGGTCTCATTTACTTCTTTGGTGAAACTTAAGCTCTAGTTTGAGCCAATGCTGTTTCACTAGCAACCTCAGTGGAACGACCAAAGAGGGTATAGGCTTGTAAGCCTCAATCACTCCTGTGTGTTGAGAAGAGCAGAGCAAATAATTTCAAATTATTTTTATGCAACGGAGCTACTAAAAATGACACTTGAATAAAAAAAGAGGAAATTTAAAACCTTAGACTCAGCAATTTAAGTATGGCATAACTGAGTCACGTTATATATGTACCAGGGTGAAAGTAATGTAAAATTTCTTACAGGTACTATCTTTTGCAACCCAGGTCCCTGCCAGCTCTTTAAATAGCTCCCTGCAGGCATTTGCCACAGCTCTTCCCAAGGCTGCACACCTGGGTGCCTGCTTACTTTCACCGCAGTGTATGTTTACCAATGGCAACCTAGGCTAGTAAGTGGACAGCATGAATGGCTCTCCTTAATTTCAGTGGGCTGCAAGATTGTAGTAACCAAGATGGTCTCCCAGAAAAGAGTAGTTACCCTAACTGTCCGTGTATACCTAGAATTTGCAGGATGTATGACTGAATGGTAGCAGCACTTCATTTGGGTGCAGAGGGAGTGCATGGCTCTCACAATGTTGTTGTGCAATCAGCATGCACCTCACTTCATGTGCCCTTGCTTTAAGTGTGTGTCATTTTTGGAATATTGGCAGGTAAAAAAAATATGTGGATAGAAAACCAGCAGAATCTGGCGACCCTGTATGGTAAACAAAATGTCACACATAGAACCCCAATGGACTGCAGGCTGCCACCATTGAAGTGTACCCTTGGACAGGAGAAGAACCAGGAAGACAAGACAAAAATCAGTAACAGAGAGATAGCTGTGCTAGTCTATATACTATCAAAACAAAACATCAGTCAAGTAGCACTTTAAAGACTAACAAGACAAAAATCAGTATGGTTAAATAGAAAGATTTGAGGGGCAATTCAAGCCAAACAGGCATCTTTTCAGAATGAAATCCTATCCCAATGAAGCCAAAAGAAAGGAACTGAAAATGATGTAAAACAGGAAAAATACCTTATTAGAATCCAGAGATGATCTAAAATGAATATGAAGAGCAATTCTTGAAGGAGATAGAAACAAATTACAAATTATTTAAATACATAAAAGAACTGTTGGGTGCACTGGACTGCTCAAACATTTGCAGAAAGTGATTGTGAAATGGTAGGAAGATTAAAATATACATTCAAAGTCAAATAAATAATCACAGATTTCACACACATGCTATACTCCTGGTTGTTTTTGTCAGGCACACTGGGAAGTCAGTTGAAGGAAGAAGATAAGAATGGCCACACTGGTCCAGACCAAAGATCCATCTAGCCCAGTATCCTGTCTGCCGACAGTGGTCAGTGCTAGATGCCCCAGAGGGAATGAACAGAACAGGTAGTCATTGAGTGATCCCTCTCTTGTCATCCATTTCCAGCCTCTGACAAACAGAGGCTAGGGACACCCATCCTGGCTAACAGCCAGTGATGGACTTAACTTTCATGAATTTATCTAGTTCTTTTATGAACCCTTTTAAAGTCCTGTTCTTCAGAATATTGTGATGGATATCCTCACCTGGCCAATGCATACCGGTCCTTTGGATTGGGGATTTCAGTCTCTCGTGAATAGTGAATAAATCCTCTTTTAAAACATCAGAATTCTTCCTTTATGATAAAAGTTCATATAAATTCTAATAAATGTGCCATTGTTGAGCATTTAGTTTGTACTTAATTAATGCCCTTTCAGTACTGTTTTGCTGTCCTTGTGGCCTGTGAAGACACTATAGGCTATAGTTCCAGACATGTTCCCTAAGCAACAGCTTTGGTAAGGAGCATCATTCCACACCCTTTTGCCTACTGCTGTATTCTTTTTATTTTTGGTGCCAGCTATCCCTCTCTACTTGTCTGATGTGGGTGCTCCTACATCATGGCTTGCTACCAAGCCTTTAAGCTATGCTAGACAAACCTTTTAAAACTTGTTCTTTGATGTCAATTCAGCTTTGGGCAGTGTTTGTTATTTTTCATGTGACTGATAATAGGTTTCCTGATATAGCTTCTCAAAGGAGTGGGCCAAAGAAGCACAGCATGACTTTGTAGGGGGCATCACCTTTGCAACTTGAAAGCAATCTTTTCATTTTTAAATTGACCTTAGATAGATTTTGCACCATTTTAAGCCCCAAGATAATAAGGAGATAGATAACACCCTCTGTCGGATGTTACCTGGGGAGTTTACTTTCTGAAAGTTTAGAATGAACAAAACATGAAGTTTCATATGTTCTAATTTCATGTGAACTCACCTCTTTGCCCATAAACAGTTCAGCCCAGCTGTTTGTGCGTGTTTACAAGTCCTCAAGGCAATAACTTTATTTAAAAAAAAGAGAGAATAGATTGTCAATATATGGATATTTTGTTTTTTTAATGCATTTCTATTAATTCTGTATAGAAGATAATTTATTGTGAAATCTATATCTATCATTATTTTGATATATTTCATCTTAATCAGTAACATTGTGGCTACGTCTACACTTGCCCAAATCTTCGAAATAGCCGTGTAAAGATTACTAATGAGGCGCTGAAATGCATATTCAGTGCCTCATTAGTGTGCCACCAGTCGCGGCTCTTCAAAATTGCCGCTTTTCACTGCTGTGTGACTTGTCCAGATGGGACTCCTTTTCAAAAGTAGCTCAGATTCCTGTTCAATCCCTCAGCTTCCCCAAGGCTACATCTACGTTATCCCAGAAGATTGACCCACTCAGGGTTGATCTTCCAGGGTTCGATTTCATGCATCTAGTATGGATGTGTGAAACTGACCTCTCAGGGGTCTCAGTTGACCCCTGTACTCCTCATGAGACATGAGAAGTAAGGGAGGTCAATGGGAGAAATTCTCTTTTATAGACAAGTTAGTTGAGTGCAGATATGTAGATTTTAGCTACACCATTGACGTAGCTAGAATTGCACATCTACAGTCGACTTTCTTAGTCTCGTGTAGACATAGCCCAAGTCTGCTAGGAGGGATGACAGTGCCATTTGTCATAACTTTTGTGTCTATATGTCATTTATACACCTAGGAACTGGATTCAAGATCCATTAGTTTATTTCAGATGTTGTCATGTGGCAGTGACTTTCACTCACTTACCACTAAACTGGATTTGGACCAATGACCTAGAGTTTGAAAGCTTCATTTGAAAGTTTCAATTATCTTCTCCTTTCTTCCTTTTTCATCTCCTATTTTCTCTCTTCCTGGACCAAATGTAATCATCATGGGGAAAATCATAGAGACTATTTTTCTTCCTAAGTTAAAATAACAATTTAGACTATTCTAAACCACGTCTTTTTCCAAATTCTCAGCTCTGTAAGTGCTATTCTCCATGTTTTCTTTACAAATTGAGTTTTCCTTTATGTTTGCTCAGCCTTGCTGTTTATCAAGAATAGCTGAGGCAAAAGATCACTACAAATTTTGTTTTAATATTATAGAAGACATTGGGGTTGCATTGTGTTTTACTGAATCTATTCAGCTTTTCTATGCTAGATGAATACAAGTCAAAATCCCCAATCTGCAAACGTCCAAACATCAAAAGAGTTCAGCTCTGGACCTAAACTATGTCATTTGAGTCCATCCCTACAGAAGTAGTAATAGCCACTGCACTTGGAGGCCATAAATCTGTGAAGTCTTTCCATTGCCCTTTAAGGTAGGCAATTAATTGAGGAGTTCTGGTGCCTGAAGGACATATTGAATAATATGATTAAGGGGCTGGTCTCATGTTAAATGGAAGAGTTGGGATTTTAAACATTCAGCAATTCCTGTGCTGGAGAACCCACATGAAAAAGGGGTTTTGTGACAGATACAAAGGGCAGATCGATGTAAGAGCCGTTGAAAGTTAGGATCCCTGAGATAGAATGGCTTGTCCTGTGTTCTGGAGACTCTGGGCTGAAACTAACTGTGATTACAGGCCAGGCACCATCTGAGAAAAGTCGGGTGATTCTTGAATAAAAGGAGGCAGATTTAAGTGCTCACAGAGCCCATGGCTACACTACCCCTCCCTTTCAGAAGGGGAATGTAAATTATGTCTGTTTGAAAATGCAAATGAGATGCTAATATGACTATTCAGCACCTCATTTGCATGATGGAAGCAACCTGACCTATTGAAAATGTTGATTCTGAACTAAAAACAGCCATGTAGCCAGGGTTCCTTCAAAATGGTGCCCTGATTTCAAAAGCACCCTTCTTCACAGAAGAGATCTTTTATGTATTGACTTTTCAGTTTGGACAGTTGTGACCTGGAAAATGGTGGATTTTTGGAAAGTGAACCAGCTTGAGGCTGATTTACTAACAGAGAAATGACCACAGCACTGGTGTGACAGTGGGTAGGGGATGCTAGCCCTGCAACAGTGTTATGATGCTGTCGCTGACCGTGAGAGGGCACCTAATGGTGAATGGGCTCTTGTCATAGCTATAAAAGCTGCACTCTCAAGGTGGCAGATGAAAAACAAAATCTTTTAAAATATGAAGCTGACTGCTACATACTGAGAATATGGTGAACAGAAATATAATTAGATTCAGTAGAAGCAGCTGTTGAAGGACAGCAACAAACTGAGAGAAATGGACTATCGAAGAAGGCGAGGTCGCACTAGAGAAGACCCACCAAAGAGAAGCAGGGCACAAAAGAAACAGCAAGCCAAGGAAATGGTGGTGGGGCTGGACCCATTTAAAGTGTGGGCCACCAAGTTTCCTTGTAGGCTTTCTGAAAGTGGGGGGCAAGTCACCAAAACCTGTATATATGATAGACTGTAGGAAATATGTGGCCAGCTAGGTTACTCACATTTGTTACTAGATTCCCTGCCATGATCACTGGGAACTTCACAGCTGTTGTGGAGACAGAACTCAGGTCTGACTGCTGCAAAAACACAAAGGTGTAAAACTTGAACTAAAAGCAAATATCCATTAGCTGCTAACAAGTCAGAAGTGATGATACACAGCTGAACAGTTCTGATGCTGTCTATTAGAAGGAAATGATACAGAAGCCAGATCAGCCAGGTCACTGCAGAACTGTGTGTGTTAAGCTTTAGTTATTTATTTATATACCCTAAAAGTGAAAAGAGGCTTTCATGGCTGGGAGTGAAGAAAATTAGAAGTGGCAGAGACACCAACTTTTAAGGGTTTTGAGGAGATTATGATGAACAATGGCACTGAAAACTTAGAATGCAAGTAGCAGATGCTACATTCAGACAAACTACTTTCTCAGACATTACCTTAAAGAGGGATGACCCATAAATTTATCAGGATTCCCTGTGAGGAGGGAGCTGCATTTATACATCAGGATTTTGGTTTGTAAATCCCATCTTTTTTCCCAAGCTACTCAGCGTGTTCTTAAGGAATCAACAGCTTAATAATGTTTATTGGTTTTGTTTCACTTTATCATTAGCCTTTCAAACTGACCAACTTGGAGCTTGCAGTCTTCTCTTTGCACAAAAGGTGCTGCAAGCCTGCATAGTCTACAGCAGAGCAAATTTACACATAGATTTGCCTCTTGGTCCCCACTCAATTGCCTGGACCAGACCCTGCAGAAACCATGCTTCTGTAAGTGGGACGAGAGGTCACCTTCAACCCTGGTGTTCTCTACTGTGACCACCAACAAGGGTATCAGCAAAGGGCTGCGCTGACTAGTTGTGATGGTGATTTTATTTTGCGATGTCCTTACTTGTCCAAGGGGATTTCAACTTGTCCCATTTCACATAGGACACTGGAAAGCCAAAATGACTGTTAGCATTGTTATTAATCCTATAGTAGCCTGAACAGCCAGTTACACTTTTGCAGAACTTTGCTGCAGATAAATTAAAATAAAAGGATTTTTTTGTGATTTATTTAGTATCTTATAGATTATCCTCTAATTCAGACTTTTGAACTCAGCTATAGCACTGTCAGTCCCTAATACTATGATAATGAGCAGCCCCACTATGGGGGCAGCTGCTTCTGACTTTGTGGAGCTACATGAGTACGAAGTGCAGTGACATCATGCTCCCTATGGTGTTAATTATTAGCTGCTAAAAATAGTAGCAAACAGAACAGAAAAATCAAATGTCTGTTTAAATCACTGATAAATGGAAAATAAAGAGCCAGAGGTGAGCAGAAGGGCTTTTGGTTTAAATGCAAACCAACAGGATGCAATTATGGTAAACAGTGTTTTTGAATTCATGTTTGGAAAAAAAATTAGGGCCAAATTCATCTTTGGAGTAGGTCAAGAATATTAAAGGTATGTGAAGGTGTGCGTGTGTGTGTTGCTAATTGCTTGTGTTGTGTGTGATCACAATAGTCTGCTATATGCTTTTGTTTATGAAGTTATAATTATGGGATGTATAGAATTATAACTGTTTCAGTGTTAATGCCAATATAATAGTGATATAAGTTAAAATAATGCAATATCAATGCTGTGAAACCATATATTCAAATTTTAGGAAATTAGAACTTAATTATCCAATAGAGGACAAATTGATGCATTTATGCAGCTTTAAATCGGAGAGGGTACTGTGTCTACAGTCTAAGGCAGGAGCAGGCAAGATATGTGCCAGATCAGGCCTGCCACACATTTTAATCTGCCCCGCAGCTGGTCCCTATAGCTTTGGAGTGGGGAGAGCTTCAGGTGCTGCCCCCACCCCCAGAAAATCTCTCAATTCCTATTGGCTGGAAACTAGCCAATGGGAGTGGAGAGATTTTTCTGAGGGGCATTGGCAGTGTAGCAAATTTGCTGGGGGTGAGCACAGTGAGCAAAACCAGACAATGGGAGCTGAAATATTTACTGGCACTGGGGGCAAAACAGCACAATTTCTCAGCTCTCATTGGCCGGTTTCCAGCCAATAGGAACTAAGAGATTTTGCTAGAGAAGGGGAAATGCGTGAAACCTCCCTCCACAGCCGCACAGAAAGCCACAGGTACTGGTTTAGGGTTGCAAGCAAGCTTGGAGTGCTGCTGGATGGGAGCTACTTAGGTAAGTGCCTACCAGCCAGAGCCTGCTTCTGGCACCACCCTCCTGCACCCCAGCTCCCTCCCAGACCTGCATCCCCTCATACTCTCCTCCTCAGGCCAGAATTCTCTCCTGGACCCATACACCCTTCTGCACCCTGCACCCCAACCACTGCCTCAGATCATAACACCCCCATTCACCCAAAATCCCTCTCAGACCCCCTCCGTCTCTCCTGCACTCAATCCCCTACCCCAGTGTCCCTTCTGCACACAATCTTCATCCCAGACCCTGCACACACTCTATAGAAAAGGGTGGCCTTTGGCCACTTACCAAAATCTTGGAGTGCCCCCCCATCCAAAATTATTACCCACCCCTGGTCTAAGGCCATGATGCCTAAGCCCATTCCTAAGTGTTTTTCTGAACCAGGCTCTAGACATGTTATTATTTTTAAGTTTCAATGAGAGAGAAACAAGTTTAAAGAAAATCAAATGAGTAGTACTTACTTTAACTCTCTGAGGATTTAAGATAGTCCTAAGTGTTATATTCTCAGGTTATAAGACTATTCTGATTTTGTTACAGCCCAAACTAAAACAACATCAGGTTTGATGTGTCCCTGAAGAAGACAAAGCTTGCAGTTGGCACAGTGCTCTGAATTGCTCCAACATCGGCTAATCTGATAAAACAGTGTTTCAGCTTGCCTATTTTAATGGCAGGTCTGCCCCATGAGGAGAAGTTCTCCCATTGACATAGTGCTGTGTACACTAGCACTTATGCTGGCATAATATATGTCGCTTGGGAGGGTGGCTATTCACACCCCTGACCGACATAAATTTTGAACATTCCAGCCCATATTTTTATAACCAGATGGTATGCAGACTGTGCCGACGCTACCCCTTACTCTGTGGCACTGTACTTCGCTGAACCATAGAGTACATCTCTACAGCAAAAAAATAAAAAAACATGGCTGGGAGTCTCAGAGCCTGGGTCAACTGACTCAGGTTTTTGGGCTAAGAATAGCAGTGTAGAAGTTTGGATACAGGCTGGAATGCGGGCTCTGAGACCCTCCACTGTAGCTGCTGGATTTCTTCAGCTTGAGCAGGGACATTTATGGTATTACTTTTAGCTCTATAGTACAAGCCTAAGTCAGTTGACCTGGGCGCTGAGACTTCTTGCCATGGTGGGTTGCTGGGCCCAGTGTTCCCTGTCAGCTGAATGCTTGAGAGATTCAGGTTCTTCCCAGCTGATTAGCAGAGCACCCACAGCTGGTAGCACATGCTTCTGTTGGTGGTGCGCACCTGCACATGTCTTAGTGCATATAATATAACTTATTGTGTGCATGAATGGAAAAAATTTGAGTGAACGCTGGTTGCCCTACCTTACCCCTTGTGGTGAAGGAGGAGTGTTCCTCAAACAGTGAGAATAACAACGGATTGTTTTACTGGGGCTGCACAAAATAAAAACATTTCCATTGCTCTAGTCACAAAAGCAAATGCTGCAAGTTACAAATAAAAGATAAACCAGCAGCTTCTAACCCAGCTCATAAGGGGAGGGCAATGCATGGTAGTGAAGTTGGAGCTAGTGTCAGACATACTAGGCTAAAGCTCTCCCAGAGGCAGTCACACGCTGATGGACGGATCCTGCATCCTCAGCCACAGTTCAATCCTTTGTAAATATCTTATTCAGATCCATTCACATAGTCCCGTTTGCTGACCATTCACAAGTATCCACCTGTCACACAGCTACTGTTGACTGGTTTGCTCAGCAGCAAAAGGCATCTTCCCTCAGCTTTTCATTCCCGTCCAGCTCACAAGCTGCCAGACTTCATTCTGCAGCCAGCTCCCAAGATGCTACTTCAGGACTGCTGATCTTACCCAGTCTCTGGCTCCCTCCTGATCTAATCCCTTCAGTTTTTAAAAATGTAATGTTCTAGCCATTATGGCTGCAGATATATACTTCCAAATGAGAGTCAGTGCAGGATTCTCTTACTAAGTCTGAAAAGATACCAAGAAAAATGATGCGTCAAAGTTGTACCCCTTGGAAAAGGTTAGGGTACAAAGCACAAGTTTAATATGGGATTTTCTTTCCCTCACTTTCACATGCAGGGGTGGTATTTAGTTTAGGTGAGGTGGTGCTCTGGAAGATGGCTTTTTCCAACCCACTGTCTAGGGGGAGCTGTGAGAGTAAGGGGAAAGTGCTTGAGAAATGTTTTGCAAAACAAAATAGTTTGGACTATGTAGCTGGAAATCTCATTATTTTTTTGTAGAAAGGGTCCATCATCAGACAAATTTATCCAGCAGCATCTCCCTGAAGGCTTTCACACTGCTGTTTTCTAGAGCACAGCACTGCAGACAATGCAGCAACCACAATATCCTTTGCTAGGCAACAATTTTTTTTATTACATTGATGACATTATAGTGATGACATCATTCACAAGCTGTAACAATTCCACAGCTCCTACTTCCAATTTAAAACACCATACTTTCTCACATTTTAGGGAGTATTATCAGAGGTTAGAGCATGTGCAGTTATGCAAGGAGGTGAGGGATTTGGGGCTGATTCTTCTTAGGCTCCATACCACTTTCCCTAATGGCTCCTACTGGTAATGGTGATATTGGTAGAACTAGTAGAATAGAACACCAGTAGAAGCATCCCTATTACATTGGGACTGTGATATAGTGCTGGTAATGTGGTGTAAACTTATGGCATCTCAAAAGCCACATTTCACCCCTGATACCTGGATTGTAAAATGAAGAATGATGCAAAATGTTCTCCACAGCAGACAGAATTATTTAGAACTCAGGCTTTTGTTTTTCTGAACACTTGACACTTTTCCAGCTTTTTGTATGAAAATCGGCCCATTTACCAGTGAAAGGGAACACGATTCTAAGTAGAAATTATGTAGAAATATAGAAGTTTGAAATATGAATACAGTGACTGGGTGTGAACATAGTGATTTTGCTGAAATTTACAGACAAGCTAAACCAAAGAGGCACAAATCACCTAGAACCACATGACAAAAAAAACCACTTGAGTTATATGTTTGTGGCAGAGCATTCACAGTTTCACACAGCACTAATGATAACACAGTGAAGTTATTAACAAGGCAACTGGGCATCTTCCTGTAGCATAAGATCTAATGGCTGAAAGCTGAAGCTAGACAAACTCAAACTGAAAATAAGACACAAATATTTAGGGTAATGAATCACTGGAACATCTTGTCCAGGAATGTGGTAGATTCTCCATTGCACACAATTGCAAAATCAAGATTGTATATCTTTCTATAAGATGTAGTTTGGTCCAGCAACAAGTTACTTGGCTTGATTCTGGAACCCTGTCGTGAAAATCTTGTCACTGCTATTTTTCATATGATTTTTCAGTGCACTGTTGATACTAGTCAGCTCTTGACTTCTTCACTGATATGAGATGAAACAAAGATATGACAGGATGAAAAGTGCCACTTAAAAAAGCTGATTCCTGGGCTCACAGCCAGTGATTTTTTTATGAGAAATCTTTTATCTGGATAAAAACCTTGGATAGTGAAATAGTCCTACTGTGTGGTCAGTGAGTCCATGCATGTAATTAAAGACACCAGAGTTGAATCTACTGCCCTGTGTTGTATCTGGCTTTTACAGATGATGTAAATTGAATATATTAAATTCCCTGGAATGCAAGGCTAAAATTTTCCAACGATGGTACCTCAGTTACAGTGAATGGGAGCAGCTGACACTATGCAGCTCTTGATATTGGGCCACTAGGTATATTAAGTGCCCTAAATATGGAGCAAAGTGTCTAAATTCAGAGACCTAAATTTGACATGTTGGCCCAAATGTATCTATACTGATGTGTATATATAGTGCTTTTCTGTGTAACAACAAAAAAAAAAAAAAGAGGATTTAGTACTCAGCCAGCTCTCCCCCTCCCCACCTCCAGCCAATCGCATCCCATGGCTGGGGCTGCTGAGCACTATTTTATACATAAAATGCCAGAATCAGCAGTTATTACTGACAGTATGCCAACACAGCAAAGAAATTAACAATTCTCATATATTTGCAACAGACACTTTCATTCAGTGTTCTCTGTAAAAAGTGTCTGTAGTCACAACTACCAGCCTGGCAGGGAAGGATGTTGCTTTTTTTTTTAAAGTTAACTTTGCCGTCTTCTGCCTTCCTTCCTCTCTCAACTTCCTTTTTGTATAGATGAAACCTAGCAATGGAGTGTTTGTCTGTAGTCCTCTTTCCTGTAAGCCCGGAGAACCCTGTTAAACAAATAAACTTGCAAGATGCTGATCCTGCATCTTCACCACTTCAGTGGGAGTTTTGCCTCTTGTGTAAAGACAAGAGGATCAGGCAGTAAGAGATAAATGGTGATAAACATCAAGACAAGAAGAAAGTGGGATTTGGACTACTAGAACAAAGCATTTTTTGCTTTTCCAAGCTGCAATATTTAAGAACACTGAGAAAGGTGTACAAGTTTAACAGACTATAGGGCTACATCCACACTAGAAGCATCTGTCTGCAGAAATTACAGTCAGAAGAGATGTTTTGACACAACTTCTGTCGATAGATCGCATCTACACATAAAAGCGGGTTGATTCTTTTAATCCTCTCCATCGACAAAAGGGCCCCCTGGAGCATCTACACAGCTTTTTTGTCAACAGTTTTTGTTGACAAAATGCATTTTGTGTGTTGATGGTCCAAGAGTTTTGTCAACAAAACCCCAGTTTTGTCTACAAAACTCTCTAGTGTAGGTGCAGCTCAAAAGTAATGGCTCTGGCACAAAGTCTGGCAAGGAGGAGGCTTGAAGTGTGAAGGCTTCAGGGAAGCTACCAATTCTTTGGCCTGCCTAGGCGAGGGGAATACTGCTTGGGACATGGGGTGAACTGAGTCCTTCATCTTTTGTTCCATTATAAACATTCACTAGCTAACCTCTTTAATAATATCCGTATGCATTAATTATTTCCCCTGATATCAGAGGGGAAACTGAGACACAGACTTTAAGAACCCACACAGAGAGTTATCAGTTCTTGGTTGCCAACTTAGAGGCAGACTCAGATATGTGTTTGTGCCTAGAGTAAACTGAAAGCAAGAATACAGGAAATCTCTGTGGAGGAAGTCTTGATATATTATTAATTTACAATACTGAGCACAGGAAAAAGAATACCGTACAGGTTGCACCTCTCTAATCTGGTACTCTCTTGTCTGGTAACATCCATAATCCAGCATGATTTTAATTAGCCAGAAGTCCATTTGTCATGGGTGTGACCAAGTTTCTTGCATTCCCATAAAGTTTGTTTACAGTTGCCAGTCCTGGCTGTCAGTGTTTTGCACTGTTATTTAGCTGTCATTTACCCCTAAATGTCTTCTAAAAGCCCAGTAAGCAGTGCAAGTGTTCGTAAAGCTGCTAGTCAATACTGACCTCACATGGTCCAGCAAATTCTCTCATCTGGCACTGGTCAGGTTCCAACTCCAGAGGGTGCCGGAGTAGAGAGGGTAAGCCTGAAGTAAGAATGATATTAAATGACGTCTCATAAATGTCGGCTGAGGCCTGTGTTTTTTTGTTTTGAGTGAGGTCAAGGTCGTCAGTCACTATCTATATCAAAAAGGACTTAATTGAAATTTTCAAGCACTATGTAAAAAACTATCTTCTCCTTATCCTGCAAACATTTTCATTCAGTTCATCTGACCATCTGTATTACTCTGAGATTGCATGTAGGACTGGCTGCACCAAAAGTGTGTTGCAGAGTAGCTGTTTTCAATGCACATTGATATTTTGCCACTCACGTGCCAGGAGGCTACATCCTCTCATTGATTTGAACTAGCTGACCATGAAAGAAGACAAACAATAAGCGCACTGTATCTTGCAGGATACAGACACAAACTGCTAGGGATATTTTCCTTGTACAGTGCTGCAGAGCCTCCGCCACCAGTTACGGCATTGCTAGATTGTTTCATATGGCCTTGCATGTGCAATTTAATTAGACCGTAAAACAGCAGAACTCTGCAGAAAACTTTATTGATGTTTATTATAACTTGGCAATGTGAGACATATAGCAGAATATTAAGTGGGACCTCCCTTTGAAAAGCTAATGCCCAGTATTACTTCAGCAATTAGTACTGCAAATAATGAATTTGATTCTTTCTCAGGTGCCTACAAGTGGTTTATCTGTCTGTTGCTTTTATAGATGGTGGGTTTTATTGGGAGTAATTATATTTAGGTATAATTATTTATAAAACACAACAACAAAAAACTGTGTATTTATGGATGCGTTTAGGGTGCTGCATGGCAGGCAGTCTACTGCCATTCATCCCCCAGGTTAAAATCCAGGGCAGTTGCTTCAAAAGGCCGCGAGTGAGCTGATATCGTCAGTCTGCAGAGCACGTAGGGTGAGAGGCAATTTCCTGCACAGATACGTCCCACCTCTAATTTTTTCCATCCATGTGTGTAATAAATTTTTTGTGTGCAATAAGGCATGTGTGGGTGTGCACCAACAGTAGAAACGCATGCTGGTGGCTGTGGGTGCACGTCTAATCAGCTGGGCAGCTTTTGAATCTCCCCTGGGTAGCTGCCCAAGTCCATAGCCTACCAGGAATGCTGCTCCCACCCTATGTAACCCTTTATCGAGCTACCTGAATAACAGCAGGAGGCAGATGGGAAGCTACTGTTGCTTACAGCTCATGTAAATTAAAATGATCAGCATATGATTAAGCCACAAAAAGCCTGGAGAGCTGTGGCCTGCAGGTACTAAGACGGGGAAAAGGACAATTTTTGCTTCCCATCTCTTCAGTGAGGAAATGGTGAAAAGAATGTTACTACTTGTAGAATCAGAGCTTCCCAATAGGTAGGTGGAAGAGACCATCAGTGAAGTTGTCATGATCTGGGCTCAAGAGGCTGGACAACACCTGGTGATCCCACGTAATGGAAATGGGTGGAGCACAACCAGCAGGAGATGCTCTCTGAGGACACTGAGACAAAGAAAATGCTGAAAACCTTTAGCTGACCAGAGACCTCTAGATCTGCTAAGAAAATGGTGTGAAGGAAATAAGAAAAAAGGGGACTGGAAGTAATGGGCACAGGAATGAGGGGGTGGGAAAAAAAGGAAGGGGACTTTCTGGGAAAGAGGAAACTCCAAGGTGGGGTGGAGAGGATCACTGTGACTGAGTCCCAGAGCTGAGAGCTGGTGACTTGATTCTACATCTTGTCTTAGGGCCTGAATCTCCTTATACCAGTCTTGCACTGAGGTAAACACCAATGACTTAAATCATGGGTGTCCAACCTTTTGGCTTGCCTGGGCCGCACTGAGTGAAGAGGAATTGTCTTGGGCTGCATATAAAATATATAATATAGTTAATGTATATAAATCACATAATAATGTTAAAAGTTTACGATCTTGTGGGGCCGCATTACTACCTGTCCAGTGCCGCATGCAGCCCGTGGGCCGGGGGTTGGACACGCCTGACTTAAATGAAGTTATACTCCACATTTGGATCAGTTTGAGAGGAGAATTGAGTCCTTAAGGCCTACCTGTATAGACAAAATGATCATAGTGGGGAACAGTTTTAGCATAAACAGTGCTCTTTGTTACAATGCCACATTCACATTACCACCCTTTATTTAATCACATTTGTATAGCTTTCTGATTCTCTATTATTTGTCACTAACCAGAATATAAGAGTGGACCGTTATCTCAGGTGCTAAGGAACAAGTAAGGGTGGTGAGGTGCGCACATAAACCAATCTTTTTGATGCCTCTGATTTTGGTTGCAATTATTAATTTTTGTAGCTGGAATGAGGGTTCTTTGCTTGTGCTATTGCTTAAGTTCCCAGCTTCCTGCTTGGATGGGAACATGCAGCAATTCTGTACAGTGGCCAGATACTCCTTTTACTGTCAAAGGCCCACTCTGGAGTTGTAACTGGATAAGGTGAGCGCTTTTCAGCCTTGGAAATTTAAATCTATATTTTCCTCTAACATCATCCCTACCCTACTTCCACTGAAATCAAGGTTAATGCTCCTATTAGCACTGATGAGGTAGGATCAAACCTAATGTTCTTCACTTCTGCTAACCAAATCTCACTCTCAGTGGAGCTGTTCTGGATTTACACCAATGTAATTGAGTCAAATTTGGTTTGGCATCTTAAAATTTAAATTTTGTTCCAAACCGAAAACAGCACATTAATCATTTTAACATTTCCCATGAGAAAATATGTATTGACCTTGGAAATGTCAGGAAATATGGTAAATATTAAGTTTCCCTGTTACATGGAAAGATTAGAAGTGCTGTCCTTTAGTGCTTCATATGGTAATCAAGTTGTCAGGAAAAAAGCATTTTTTAACATATCTGTCAAGATGATGGGATTTAAAGGGAAAAGATTTTCAGCTACTCAGAACTTAAAAGAGATTAAGAAGCTCTCAGAAGATTTCAGCAGCCCACCATAGTCAAAGTCTCCATATTTTCAGTTTACCTACCCTCTGACTTTCTCCACCTATGGCCAGATAGTCCCAGTCAGTGCTAGATCCGCTATCTAACAGCTCACTTCCAGGGCAGTTACCTGCCCCAGGTAGCACTGAACATTGAATCAATGCCAATTACTTGTGGCTGTCTTCAATAAAGAGGGAGTGGCTGCTTTTGTGAACGTTTGGGTATATTAAAAATACTTTAGCTGAAATCATTCATATGTTTATAGTACCCACTAAGCGAAGCGAGCAACTACGTCTGGCAATTTATCAACTGGATTTTTTTTCAACAGACATCAGTGAATGCTTCTGGAAATAGATTATGCATGTGCTGGCAGAACCATCAAGTTTTTCCATAAAAATATATATAGCATATACCACACACTAGACAACATTTTTTAATGTCATCCCTTTCTGATCGCTCATCTTTGTCTGTCACCACCCTCCAACAGCAAGAAGCTTTCATGTTGAATTGGGCTTTTCTCCTTCTTGGAAATCTTGATTTTCTATTTTACCACTGCCTAGATCATTTGGACTCTTGTGCAAACGCACTGCTGCTTTGTTTAGACAGTTGGATGTGGTCAGGGTGAGGAGGGCCAATGCAGGAAGCAACAAGCCAAAAACTCACAAAAATCAAACTTCTTTTTGCATGTGGTTTTAAATGCCCTTGAATCTAATCTTGTAGCTCTCTCAGTGATCAAGGAAATGCAGATTCAGCACAAGTAGGATGAAGGGTGGGCAGGTGCTCCCATGGCAACTGAGAGAAATCTGGGTGAAAAATTCCTCTACTTTGTCAACATTATGGGAATTTGAATGGCTCAGGAGCTTTGGTGATGGTTTATAGAACCCTCCTCCTCTCTGGCATGATGCCCATTCACATCCAGCCCTGGTCATTAATGACTGTAAACTGTTACCATGTTAAGACTGTTTTGTGTATTATATGACATATGCTTGTGGAATCACTCAATTTCCTTGTGCATACATATCCATGTTACACAGACTTAATGAACATTGGCTTGAATTGACTTTTTTTTCTGCAGCTGTAGCAGAGAACCAAAGGAACTAATTGGTTCAAAGAGGTTCCTTCAGGGTAAGGTTGGGACACAATATTGAGGGTGTTTGTGGAAGCTTAACCTGCTGCTGCCACTGCTGTGTAGCACCCGTGGCTGAGGTTTGTGGCTAGTGTGGGGCGAGGAGTGGAGCTGTGCTGAGGCCTGGGATAGGGACAGGAGCCAGGGATTCAACTGGGGGGTAGGATTCTAATCCCTAAATGTTGGATCCTAATAATCCCTAAATGTTGGGTTTTAATTCTTTTATTAATCCAGACCTCTTTTAGGAGATCTGAATTTCTAGTTCCTCAGAGTTTCAAAAACATCCAGCCCATTTAATGGACACCGTATGCATTTACTCTGGGTAAAAGTTTAAGAGAAACCACTATGAGATGAACCTAGACCAGGATGGCAAAATGGGTCCACCCCTTTCTTTTTCCCAGATGACTGCTATAAAAAATTTAATCACATAATTGAGGGCACAGTAATGAATTCATTTTCATTGCCCACAGCCTGCTTTTAAATCTGTCTCAGATCACATTTGAAACAATGTATTAGTTCAGTTTAGACCACAATGTCATTACCAACATTCATAATTCAGCCTGTGGGGGGGGCAGCCTTCCCCTCAGGAAGAACCAAGGCCATAGTGTCAAGGTTGATAGTGGTCAAAGCTGAGTGGCAGTGGCAGAGGCATGTTGAAAAGATTCTTGAGAGCAGCCTTCGTTCCTCTACAGGCCTGGAAAAATTAGCCTCTTGTACTGGACATTCTCATTCATGAAAACTAAAACTCAACCCAGGTACCAAAAATCCTTTCAATTAAGACTAAAGAAATAAAATCTCTCAAGTGGCAAAAACTGAGAATTGCTAGTGAACTCTATAGGTCAGTATCCTGTCTCTCGTAACTATACGCCTCAGAGGGATCAAAACACTTCTAGAATACATCTGTTATACAGTATTGTGTCACAGGGAAAATGTCTTCCCAAGTCCATCTGGAGATTAGTTTATATCCCAAAGCATGAGAATTCACAGCCTTTGTCATTATCCTAGTTAGTGTAATTGCAGCTGCTATCCTCGTTCATTTCAATGTCTAACTGCCTTTTGAATTTCACTAAATCATTTTTGTCTCTGTAACAGCTCATAGATTGGAGTTCTATGGGCTAAATATAAATCACATTCCATTTCTGCAAGAAATAGGGGTTTGGGATGTGTAAACTTGTTCATTTGTGTGCTCTGATGAAAGTGTGTGTTATTTATAAGCTCATATAGAATTGGCCTTTTTTAAAGTATTGACCAATTGCTGAACTCATCAAGCTTGCATTTAAAAATGGAGAATATACAGTAAATCCTCCATTTAATGGACTAATGGGGAAGGGGTGTCCATTAATGTCAAAAGTCCATTATATCTGAAAGGTTATACTGTATGATGATGCACTGACCTTCCCAGCCCATCACTCCAGTTCTTTGCCCCCCTCTTCACTTCCCCCTTCCTGCCCCATTCTTCCCCTCATGCCTCCATCTCCCTCTCCCAGTTACCAGGAGAGGAGCTGAATGACAGCTTGGCTCCTTCCACGTCCTGCAGCTCTCAGTGCTGCAGCTCCTTCAGCCCCTGGTTCTGGGCCATCCGTGCGAAGGTAGAGCATGGCAGCTCCCAGCCTGCCAGTGGGCAGCAGCCTCTGACATTATGGCTCAGCGCCATTGCAGGCAGTGGCGGCCAGGTGCTAGCATGCTCCATGCACACGGGGCTAGGGGAGGAGAGCTTCTGTGATCCACCTCAGCCCCCCAACCTTGGCTCCTCTGGCCCCATTGGCCCCAGACACTGCAGTGGCCCCTCCAGACCCAGCCACTCCAGCAGCGGCTCTGGTGAGTCTCTGGCATTTACTTAATGAGGGTTGGAGGGGCTGGCAAATAGCATCCGTTATTTCCAAAGTCTATTATATCAGGGACCGTTAATTGAGGGTTTACTGTACTTTGTTACATTTTCACCATGTTGTTGGTAGTAATTTCTAAACATTATAAACCTCTACTATTTCAACTGAAAAAAGATGAGATTTAAACAGACAAAACCTATTGTTTGCGCAAACGGAATGTGATATATCAACACGGTACAGTAAACGCTTTCATATCCGGCTGCCCTGGGACTGGGAGGTTGCCAGATATTCAACTATTCTGGATAATAGCAAGGTATACCTAGCAATGCATAACACTAAAGAAAAATAAGATTAGATATCAAGAAACAAACAAAAATGTATGCAGAGAACTTTATTTACCAACAACAGTACTATTGTACACTGTAAACGTACACTGCATTTGCTATCAGAGAGGTAGCCATGTTAGTCTGTAGCTTCAAGAGCAACAAGAAATCTTGTGGCACCTTATAAACTAACAGATATTTTGGAGCATAAGCTTTCATGGGCAAAGACCCAATTCATCAGATGCATGAGTGGGGGGGGGCGTTTTCAGAGGGGTATTTAAAGAGTGGGATACCAGTAAAAGGAAGGGCCAGAGCTCACAAGGTCTATTCAGCAAGGTGGAAATGGCCCAGTATCAGTAGTACTTATCAAAAGAGGAAAAAACAAAACAGTATTTGCTGTATTTATTTATATTTATTTTCATTACACTGTACTTACAGAAAACATAACTAAAACTTACTTATCATTAAAATGCTGATTATTTGAGAGGTTCAGATAAAAGAATGCTGGACATGAAAAAGTTTAGTGTATCAACATTTAAATAATACATTTATCCTTTTCACCTTCATGGTACTCTATAATTCTACACTCTTTGACAACTCTGTCCATGTCAATTTCTGCTGTATCCCTTTCAATGGGATTGTGTCCTAGTGGATAAAGCGCTGGACTGAAACTCTAGCAGGCGTGGTTTTCATCCCATCTCTGACACTAGCCTGCATGCAAGGTGACTCCGGCAAGTCATTTCACCTCCTTACACTTCCACTTCCTTGTGCATATCATGTGGATCCTTTTGTAAAGTGCTTTGTGATTTAGTGATGAAAAATGCCAAATAAGAGTTGGGCAGTGTTATTATTATTGTTAGTTTATTACCTCCGCTTTGTTAAGTCTCTTTTGTGATTGTCTGCATTGTCTTCTTTGCCTTCCTTCATTTCACCCCAAATGCCTAGAATGATCTCTCCATTCACATATATTATGCTCCCTTTTCTTTAAAAGCACTCAGTTACTCACCTGAAAGGACCACTAACAGCTCTGTGTTGACTAACATGATTCTTGTTTACACCACATTGTACTCACACATGCCCATACTCTGCAAAATCCTTGGAATAGGGATCCTCTTGGGTGTATAGTAATATGCCATGTGTTCCCCCATATTAATCCCAAATAACCCTGCTATTAATAATTAGGAATAAATTTACGAGCCTGAAAAAGTGCTGAGGCTTTTGGAGCCTATTGTCACTTTAACTTTGAGTGCTTTCATTCTTTTCTGTCACTCCACTCTGCCCTGTCTCAGCTGAAAATTAGGAGGAAAGCCAGCATCATGACATCTGAGCAACCAGCAGGTAATGGAAGCTTGCATTGCACTTCCACACTCTCAGCCTTTGTGGTGGGGAATTTAATTGCCCTCTTTAAGTTCAGTTACAGGAGCAGCTGTTGCCAGGGATCAAGGGGTTAGAGCTGCTGTGACTTACTCCAAGACCTTGAGGGCATCTTCAGGGTTCATAGGCCAGACACTCACAATCTTCCACGTGTGTATTAAACGCAAGCTTCCAACCCTGAGACAAGAAACTGGAGGAAACTCCACAAAGAGAACTTGAGACTCAGTTTTGTGAAGTATAAAATTATATTCACAATGGGAAGCCTTGTAATAATCTCTCTGTGCTGGAGCTCATTGCCCCTCTGTGAAGAGAGCAAAGTGAGTCAAATAGCTTGTTTGGCTTATTTGATTTTTTTTCTTGCTGCTTTTTTATGATGAGTATTTTCCATATATCAATCATCCTACATGTCTATGCCACCGGCCTTCCCTCCTATCAAGTAGCACTGCAGGGGTTACTCAGCTGGTTCTCACACAGTGTGTCACGTGGTTCTCTCCAGAGAGTCTGGAGTTCAGATTCCAAGACATAACTGCAGCGTGAACTGACTTCATTGCGTGATCATTGATTTATGTTGGACCTCAAAGCACAGTCCATTGCCACTTTCCGTTTCAGCCACTGATGCCCAGTAATAGTTCCTTGTTTTATTCCTTTACTTTTATTACATTTTCTCTGCATTAATTTTGCAATGTTAAATCATTTGCCTGAAAGACCCTGGATCCTCAGCCCTAGAAACCAAAGCCTGGGATTTCTTATCGGAACAGGTACAGCTGATAAAGCACAAAAATGCACTTGTTCCCTTGCAACCTGATTAAATCCTGACCTAGAGACTTCCTAGGGGATAATGCGGTCCCCATGGCTGTTACACCATTCCAGCTTTGACATCTGCTGAAACTGATGACAAGAATGCCAGTTAACAGTCCCTAGTAATGTCCCTTGTGATGCTGATTGGATCCTTGTCTTTTAAGAATTAGACAGACCACAGATACATTTCATGTAAGAAACCACCTTGGTTGGTGGAAGATCACCATTACTGGGTACTCTGAAAGGTCACCTATATATAACCAAAGCTCCTCACAGAATAATGAAAACTTTGCCTTGGTTCACTTGCACTGCTGAACCACTGAAGTGTTCTGGAAATAAATCTGAGACAGAAGCAAGAATGAAGATCAGAGCTCAAGGATAAAGAAGGAGCATGTTTAGGAGGAAATATGGAAGCAAAGAGCTACTTGAAGTTGTGGCATATGTTTTCTAGTGTGGTAATGAAAGTGGTGTATATAACACTGTTTAGTAGACTGAATGCAGTGTAAACAGTCACAGAGAGGTAGCCATGTTAGTCTGTATTTTCACACAAAAAAAGCAATCCTGTAGCACTTTCAAGACCAAATAAATCATTTATTAGGTGATGAGCTTTTGTGAGACAGACCCACTTCTTCAGATCTGGAAAATTCAGAATTTTCCAGATCTGAAGACATGGGCCCATCACCTAAAAGCTCATCATCTAATAAATTATTTTGTTAGTCTTCAAGTGCTACCGGACTGCTTGTTTGTTTTGTTACAGCGTAAACAGTAAAGCAAGGTTTTAACGATACCAGTTTCTTCATAGGTCTCTGGATAAACAGAGCAAGAGCTGGATAACTTACCTGGAACCAGTTAATCTGAATTATAATGATTACATTCACAGATCAAATGGGGGAAAATGTTAACATGAAGGTAAGAGTAGGTGCAAATTGAAGTTTCTTATCTGAATAACTATCTAGCTTGCAGTAGTAAGAGGATCTGTCCAGTTGAGCTAGTAGAATTTATTTCTTACAGGTATTCTGCACTCATGGGAGGGACACAAGTTAAAGATGGGACCCTGTCCCCAGCCTGGGGCCCCCATGCTCGCCCCATCCTTTCCTTGTGATCCATCCCACGTTACAGGGAGGGAGACCTCTATCCTCCTTCCGCTATGCTGGAGATGTCTAAGCCACAGAGCTCCCTTGAACCACAGTGGTGAGAGGCACAAAACATGGGGCCACCAGCAGCTCATAAGAACATAAGAATGGCCATACTGGGTCAGACCAAATGTCCATCTAGTCCAGTATCCTGTCTGCCAACAGTAGCCAATGCCAGGTACCCCAGAGGAGATGAACTGAAGACAATGCTCAGGTGATTTGTCTCCTGCCATCCATCTCCCGCCTTCGACAAAAGGCTAGGCACCATACCTTACCCCTTGCTAATAGCCATCTATGGACCTAACCTCCAAATATTTATTGAGCTCTTTTTTAAACTGTGTTAGAGTCCTGGCCTTCACAGTGTCCTCTGGTAAGGAGTTCCACAGGTTGATTGTACGGTGTGTGAAGAAAAACTTTCTTTTATTAGTTTTGAACCTGCTACCCATTAATTTCATTTGGTGTCCTCTAGTTCTTACATTATGGGAACAAGTAAATAACTTTTCTGTATTCACTTTCTGCACACCATTCGTGATTTTATATACTTCTATCATATCGCCCCTCAGTCTCCTCTTTTCTAGACTGAAAAGTCCCAGTCTGTCTAGCCTCTTCTCATGTGGGACCCTTTCCAAACCCTTAATCATTTTAGTTGCCCTTTTCTGAACCTTTTCTAACACCAATATATCTTTTCTGAGGTGAGGAGACCACATCTGCATGCAGTACTCAAGACGTGGGCAAACCATAGTTTTATAAAGGGGAAGTAAGGTATTCTTTGTCTTATTTTCTATCCCTTTTTTAATTATTCCTAACATCCTATTTGCTTTACTGACTGCCACTGCACACTGTGTGGATGTTTTCAGAGAACTATCTACTATAATTCCAAGATCCCTTTCCTGATCTGTTGTAGCTAAATTTGCCCCCATCATATTGTATGTATAATTGGGGTTATTTTTCCCAATGTGCATTACCTTACACTTACCCACACTAAATTTCATTTGTCATTTTGCTGCCCAATCACTCAGTTTGCTGAGATCTTTTTGAAGTTCTTTGCAGTCTGCTTTGGTTTTGACTATCCTGGACAGTTTGGTGTCATCTGCAGACTTTGCCACTTCACTGCTTACCCCTTTCTCTAGATCATTGATGAATAAGTTGAACAAGATTGGTCCCAGGACTGACCCTTGGGGAATGCCACTAGTTACCTCCTTCCATTGTGAAAATTTACCATTTATTCCTACCCTTTGTTTCCTGTCTTTTAACCAGTTCCCAATCCGTGAAAGGATCTTTCCTCCTATCCCATGACCACCTAATTTACGTAAGAGCCTTTGGTGAGTGCAGCTGTACTACTCCCACCCAATGTTCCCTCTACTCTTTTTCATGTATGTGTGAACTTTTTCCATCCACGTGCAGAATAATTTTCTATTGCTGGTGCACCACCAGTAGAAACAAAACCTAGCTGGAGGCACCCTGCTAATCAGCTGGGCAGCATATACATCTCTCCTGAGCAGCTGCACAAGTGCACAGCTTATAGATAATACTGTCCCAGCCTCATCTTTCTGTGGGGCTGCTGTACAGACCTGAGATAGGACATACAGCTGCATGGAAGGGCTGGGGTCAGTACAGACTGCTTGGAAGGGCTTCCTGGCAGCCCTTCATTTTGCTTCTTCTGTGTTTTTTCAGTCTGGAGTACCAGATGGACTGGACTTGCACCACTGGTTCTGGCAATCTGAGTCAAAACAAAAGGGAAGGAAGTACAAGTATTACGAGGAAAACCTGATTAAGCTAACTACTCAACAGGACAGTACCTTTGCGAATTACTGTTCAGAATTACTACTGTTCAGAAACCAATGTCGCTGTCAGTTTATTTTTTTCAAAGTAAACAAAAAGAATTGCTAAATGGACAAAATAGTTCTGATGTCTAAACAGCAGCCTACTCTTTACTTTATATCCTAAGGGTTGGTGAAGAAGTTGTGATTTTCTGCCCTGATTTTTCTTAGTAAGATCAATAGATGGGATCCTTCATAGATTTAAAGTGGGTGTGGGTGTGCTTTCTTATGATTTTTGCTTTAAATTATTTGTCTCCGGGAGAAACACAGCTAACCATCTACAGGGGGGGTGACCATACGTCCTGCTTTTAAAGGTATAGTGCCATATTTAAGCTCTCCAACACGTCCCTACCTTTTTCTTTAAAAAGGGCACATTGTCCCTTAATTTCTCTATTGCCCCTCCCATAAGTACTTGTGAGCAGTATTCCCATTAATTTTTTCCATCTATGGGCAGAATAAATTTTGCTATGTGCACCAAGCCATGTACAGATGTGCACCACCAATATAAACATACACTACCCACTGCGGATGGCTGTGAGGTCTCTGCTAATCAGCTGGGTGGTACATGAATCTCTCCTGGGCAGCTGCCCAAGTGCTCAGTTTACAGGGAACACGGCTGGTGAGTCCTGCTGCGGGTGGGGTCCTTGTTCACCAGCTGCCCATCCTCCAGTACTGAGTGGGTTCCAGTGGCTGATGATGGGGGGGTGTGTGTGCAAGGCTGGTGGCTGGTCATAGCTGAAGCATTTGGGGATAGCCGCTCCTCCTGTTGGTCTGTCAGTGCAGTCCCTGCTGCATACCTCCTATCCCATTTCCAGCCAGCCCTGGCTGCTTACTGTGATGGCTGGAGAGTGCAGGCAGGTGGTGGCTCATGATGTGTTGCATCTGCTGCCCACCCAGCAGTCCTTTACATGCTCCCCTTCTCACTGTCCTCTCCCTGCTGTGCCCCTTCACTCCCTCAGCCCTGCATGCTCCGCCCCCAGCAGAATGCATGCTTACTTCCCCCACTGTGCAGACAACCAGCCTGTGGTCATGTAATTCAGCTTACCCATGGAATATTCAAGACCCCCTGGCCAGGATATTGGCCAGGAGGAGCCAACACCTGCATGTGC
Organism: Carettochelys insculpta; assembly: GCF_033958435.1. Taxonomy (NCBI): domain Eukaryota; kingdom Metazoa; phylum Chordata; order Testudines; family Carettochelyidae; genus Carettochelys; species Carettochelys insculpta. Next base: position 42,728,743 of record NC_134146.1, on the reverse strand, counting down.
CAAAACTGACAGAATAATGCTGACACGGGGAAGCTTTTCTGACCCACAGCTAAGATAAAAGGTAAATAAGACTCCAGCTACTCAGTATTTCTTTTTAATAGAGGCTCAGTCAACCTGACGTTAATTTGAATGTTTGCACTGTATAATTGATTGCTGTTGAACTCTCATGAATATGAGTAATTTTGCCAGGTGTCCCATAATCAACACAGGGAAATATGATCACCCTAACTGTCTATATTGTGAGGTGGTTTGGGAAGAAGTTAGATAATAGGCTGATTACAACAGAGCTGGTGAAATAGTGGGCAGTTTAGAAGCATGGAAAATACCATGCCAACAATGAATTATGCATTTCTTAGGAAATGAGGTAACCCTTAAGTGATATTTTTAGATTTTCCGAAGCTCATGCAATGTCCAGCCTTGGGAAGTTTTCAAAATTCTCCCATCACTGCTAATGCAAATTCAACTCAGAGTAGGTCTAATTGACATGACCTTCTTCAGAGTTCTGTGCGGGGGAGAGGGGGCTGGGGAGAGTATGAAGGCAGCTTTAAAAACTACTGGAGTGGTGGTAGGAGGAGTTGTGTCAGACTTGCTGAATCAGCAGCTTCTCAACCATTATTAGTATTATTTATTTGCATTAGACCAAGATCCTATTGTGCAAGGCTCTGCACAAACACAGAACAAAGAGGTTTGCAATCTCAGTAAAAGACAAGACAAGTAAGTGAATACCAGAAAACAATGAGAATATTGGTCAGTATAAGGCACTCCTAAATTGACATAACATTCAAGTAGCATTGATTTTCCAAATTTGTTTCAAAATCAGTTTATTTAGACGACTGGCAGCCTAAGTGTAGTCAAGTGTTTTCTAGGCATGATAGTGAATAAAAGCTTTGAGGAGGGAGCTGAAGGGGAAGAATGAGGTAACTTTGCAGATATTACAGGGATTGCTTCCCAAGTGTTCAGGACAGCATGGGAGAAAGCAGGAAGGTGTTTGAACATTTACCAGGGGGGCAGTAGAGATTGAAGACATACATAGACAGCTAGGCTGCATCTGTACTAGCAAGCTCTTTTGAAATATTTTTCGAAAGAAGGGGGCTGTTTCGAAAGAGTCCATGGAGCATCTACAAACAAAAGTGTTCTATCGAAAGGATGTGGTGCTTCTTTCAAAATCACCCTTCCTTTCCTGTTTCAGGAAGAGTGCCCCTTTTGAAAGCTTTTCTTTCTTTCAAAAGCAGCACCACATTCTTCTGATTTACTTTCAAAAGAATGCTTTTTGTGTGTAGATGCTCCATGGGCTCTTTTGAAAAAGCCCCCTTCTTTCGAAAGAACTTGCTAGTGTAGACGCAGCCTGAATGTCTTTAAAAATGAAGGCAAACAACTTGGCCATGTCTACTCTAGCAAGTTCTTTCAGAAAATCAAACTCTTTTTCGAAAGAACACACAGATCGTCCACACACAAAATACACTCTATTGATCAGCAATTGAAAGAATGCAGCTCTTCCGGGAAACCCTGCTCCACTCCCAGATCAGGAACAGTGCCTTCTTTTGAAAGCTTTTTTGCTTAGTGGTATCTGTAGGGCCAACTCTGGCACCCTTTGGAGTCCCACACTCATGGGCCGGGTCTACATGAGCCCCTTCCTTTCGGAAGGGGTATATTAATGAGCAGGTTCAAAAGATGCTGATGAGGTGCTGCAATGAATATACGGTGCCTCATTAGCATAAGGGCAGCTGCGGTGATTCGAAAGTGCAGCTTTTCGAATTGTGTGCCGCCCATGGAGACGGGACCTTCCGAAAGGACGCCCCCCACATTTTCAAAAGCCCCTTCTTCCTATCTGATGTTAGGAAGAAGGGGCTTTCAAAAACTGGGGGTCCTTTCGGAAGGTCCTGTCTCCATGGGGGGCTCATGATTCAAAAAGCCACACTTTTGAATCGCTGCAGCCGCCATTATGATAATGAGGCGCTGCATATTCATTGCAGTGCCTCATTAGCATCTTTCAAACCTGCTCATTAACATGCGCCTTCCAAAAGGAAGGGGCTTGTGTACATGCAGGGATGCACTGGTATATGAGGCACTGCCAGCTCTATGCCCTCTCATTTCCTTCTTTCCTACTATGGCAATTCCTGTTTGCGCCTTCGTCTTGCTTTGCAAGTATGATAGTGGTTTATTAGCGACTAGCTGTTCTTTCTGTATACAGTTGATGATAGTTGGTTAGTAATCAAGTGTTAAGTATTAGGTGTTAAATTAATTAGAGTGCCAGCAGTCACATTGCCTCAGGGCCAGGCATATCTTGGTCCTCTGACCGCAAATGGTACTCAGTTTGTGTGAGTCTATGCCAGTTAGCAACAACCTCAGTAGTTGCCTAACGTATTTGAGGGCAGCACATGTGAAAGAAGAATGCAGGAGCTGTTAAAATTTTAGGCCAAGGGCCCAAAAACTAAGCATTTCTGTAAGTTGACACAGCTCTTTGTTGTTGAAGTGTCTGCCCAGAGGATTTCCTCACAGATCACCACCTGCATTGGCTTTTGGCTATGTCTACACTGCAGGTTTTTTTTTTTTGTTTGTTTTTTTTGTTTTGTTTTTTTTTACATTACTTAGTTCCACATTCTCATGTCTAAATCAGTAATATTGGAAAATCGTATTCACACAGCGTCAGCATTGCAAAATGGGGTGTTCTCATTACAGCCAAAGTTCACAACCGAAACATTGCAAAAGGAGCCTTCATATGAGCTGATAATAGCTGTGCTTTGTTCACACACAATACTTTTTGACCTTGAAAGGGGGAGTTGGCAAAAGTTGTTGGCAGAACTGGAGTAATTATATGGAGGGAAAAGCCCTCATATCTCGAATTATTCTGCTTAGCTGTGTGAACGTTTTTGATTTTTTTTTTTTAGAAAAAAGGGTTTTTCTGACCACCCCCACCACACACCGTATCAGACAAGTCCTTTGCTATGAACAAGCAAAGGTACCACCAGTGTTCCCTGTAAGCTGTTCGGTTCTGTGTCCACTTAGGAGAGATTCAGATACTGCTCCACTGACTAACAGAGCTTGTACAGCTAGGGTATTTGTTTCTACTGGCAGAGCACATTTGCATACACCTCAGTGCCCATAAAATTTATTCCACACATGAAAGAAAAAGATTAGAGGGAACATCTGTCACCACCCACTTAATCAGAGTGCAAACCTAGTCAGCAGCTTTCCTGGCCCAGGTGCCAATTTGTGATATTTGCAGGGCAGCTACTTGGTCAGCCATCTCTATGTTCATGTCCCATATGTGATCAAACAGCAGGCCTGCAACAATGCTTGCTTTGGTAGAGCAATGCTGCAAAACACAAAACCATGAACTCTGAGCCCACGTCCAGGGTTATGGCTTGTGAATCCCCTATAATGGAATCAACATGAGCAAGCAGGTGAAGAAAAATGGTTACCTAACTTTCATAACTATTGTTGTTTGAGATGTGTTGCTCATGTCCACTCCTTTACGTGCCCTCCTACCCCTCTGTCCTAGGGCAGGTCTACATTAAATCTGAAACTTGATCCTAGATAAGCAATTGCATAGCTGGAATTGATGTATCTAAGATGGAGTTACCTGGACATCCTCACAGACGGAGGTTGACAAGAGAAACTCTCCCATCGACCCCCTTACTCCTCGAGAGAATGAGGTGTACCAGGGTCAACTGTCAAGCTCTGATGGTTTGATTTAGTGCATCCCCACTAGGGCATGCTAAATTGAACCCCTGAAGATCAACCCTGACCGCATCAGTGTTCCAGTAAGTAGAGACATACCTTGAGTTATGGGCAAAAAGAAACAGAGAGAGCATAGGGCCAGTGACACCTCACAAATCAGTGCATAAGTTCTGGCCTACAGAGGGCACCAGAGCCAGCTACAGCTGTTTCTAAGGCAAGAAATTCCAACAATGGTGCATGTGGGTGTACACACACTTAGACTGGAATGATGGAATGGACATGAGCAACATATTTTGAAGAACAATAGTTAGGAAAAGTAGGTAATTTTTACTTACTGATATCCTAACCAATCTAAGGCATTCTTACTCTGAGATAAGAATGGCTGCACCAATTGAAATAAATCATGTTTCTAAACTTTTTGAATTAAATCTACAATTTTCTTGTGTAGACAAGGCCTCAGTATCAAAAATCACTGATCTTACATGGAGTTGGTTGAAAATACTTTTAAAATATCTCTGGGGTGGAGGAAGGATTCTGATTTAGTAGCACTTTGTACATCTTTTTGCATGGATTCCAATGGTTATTACACAAACTATAGGTAACAGAATCAAGCTCTGTTTCACTTTTCCCATATGCAAATGAAGATACTCCCCTGACTTGCAGGAGAGTTGTCAGGATAAATTAATTTTCTTTTATTGGTAAGATGTTTTGTGTTTCTTCGGTGGAAGGACCAACAGTAAAAAGACACCTAAATATCTTTGAGGCTCTGTGGCATTTTATATAATCAGTTAAAATGTAAACAGAACTTTCCACGACTCTACTCTTGTTGGAAATTTCATACACTTTCCCCCTTTTTATATGCTAATGTAATGTTCTACAGCCAGATTTGAGCTGGGGACCTCTGGAGCTTAGTGCTGGAGCCTCTACAATTTGACCTAAAAGCAAGCTGGTGTTCCACTTATGCTGTAGAGGGGCACACTCTTTTGCTCTGTAAGTGGTGTAGCTGCCACGATATGGGACAGTGAACCACACCCCAGATGCATGAGTGACACTAACATGCCAGTTTGTGTTCCGCAAAGCTTAATTTTGAAAGCGGGTTGAAACAGCTCTGTTTATTCGAGGCCCATAGTGATCCCCACCCACAACTGAAGTTTACCATCAGGAGGTGGAGTGGAGAGAAACTTTAAGGAAACCAGATTGAGTGGGCAGAGTTGCCTTATCTGTAGCAAGTTTTACGTCCTTGTGACAATTTCCCCCTTTTATGAAATATGATTAAGTAACTTCTTCTGCAGCCATTTAGTGACTCTCAACAAAATTTTTTTCTTCTCTGGTGAAGGAAGAAAATGTTGAATTCAGTCCCAGTCTGTTACCTTTGAAGTTTGTAATGGGATCACTCATGAAATGCAAGGTAAACATGTGCCTGAAGGACACCTGTTCACTGAATAAATGAAGGACAGATGTCTTTCACTGAGAAGTACAAATGTATTCTTTGCAAGTAGGACAAAGTTATTAAAAATATCAGGCTGGTTAGCTGAGTCAGTTGGTGAAGTAAGGGATGTGCATAAACATTTTAATTTTTATGACTCAATGCAATGTAAGCAATGAACTGCTTTTTTACAGTGTATACTGTGTTATATCAAATCATTAATCAACACAACAGTAGTATCATGTTAGAAAAACGTGAGGGTTGCTTAACTCCAAAGCCTGGGCTAGATACTATGACTGAAATCCTCTTACTACATACCTAAGACTCAGTTATGCCTATAGGCAAAATTGTGCTTTAAAGGGGAAAGAAGTAGGTGCCTCACCCCAAATGTTATGGTCCATCTCAGGATTGCTGTACACTTACTTTGTAATACCTATGTACTTTCTGCATCTTCCACAGAATTTGTGGCTCAGCATGTTGGAGCAGCACAGAGAGGAGGAGATACGATCTAATAAGCAGCCTAAGTTTCATCTCACTGTTCACCACTGCCACAAGCCCAGTCCAGGCTATGGCAATTCAGGATCTGAGTTAGAGCTGCTCTCATAGGTGCATTAGCCTGTATTGGAACTGATATGGTTGCTCCCTGGCAGCTGCTGAATAGGGGAGGTACAACCTCTTTTCCCTTTGGTCCCTGCACCAGGGATGAATTCAGTTCTCAATACTAGGGTCACAAAAGCTTTGAGACGTATAAAATAGGCTTAATCCCACTCTCTCCCATACCAGTTTTACACTGTGCATATCCACTAACTTCAGGAAGATCAGCCCCATGCCTTTGAGTGCTTGTGGGAAGTATGATGAGAGGTGCCTCTAGATACATATGTGCAATGGGTACAGCCAGTGTTCCTGCCAACATAATAACCTTGCTTTCTGAACTTGGGGCCAGCTGCAAACCCCTGACCCTGTGCATACATGCTGCTTGTCTAGTTATCTGTGGGCCATCCCATGGACTACACTGCTGAGCACAAGGAGAATAATGATGGCTGCCCCCTGCTCTGGAGCACTGTTGAAGGGGCTTCCTGGTACGCGCTACACTCCAGTGCGCCAGCTGTAAGAAACACAGCACTCCAGAATACATCAGAAAGGGCAGTCAGGAGTGGTCCATAATTTGGCTGGAAGCATTTGGGAAAGCAAAGGCTTTATAGTCTCTGTTGGTTCCTCTCAGCATAGTATGAGAAATACTGTATGAAACTCTCTGCAGAGAAGCCAGCATGATAATTAGGAGCAGTTGTTGTGGCAGCTGTCCACTAGGACTAAGATTATACGTTATATCACAGAATCTTTACTCTTCCGTTTTCTCCCTTTTTGTTTCCTTGTTACTCTGTGATTCACCTATTATCCAGAGTCTAAGTCCTTTTTTAGGGACACAAAATAATCATGTGTACAAGAATATCATTTAAATGAGTGTCATGTATTTAGCAAATTAATTCATATCTCAGAAACTTTGTAAATAAACTCCATGTTTAGTTTCACATTGTAGAATTATTGCCTAACAGGTATTCATTGCTAATGGAAGGGCATTGTATGTAGCATAAACATAATCTGTGACACACAGCTAATTTCTTCTTTGAAACAGAACAGTTCTGGTGATAATTAAGCTTCTCTCTTGGTATCTGAGGTGTTCATTCAGTTTTACTGCTTATATCCAATGCTTTATCCAAACAAAATTACTTTTAGGAGCTGATTGAGCAGACTTCTGAGCATTATTTTCCCTCTAAGACATTACTACTGGGAACATAACACTGCTGCCCCCTTTTTAAGGAGATGGGACTGCCTCTAAACTTAAGTAACTTTTAAGAGGATAATATACATTAGAGTGAATTGCCTTTATCACTAGTTTTGACTTGGTTTTCTGTGAACCAACACTGGTTCATGTGAACAGTTGCAGGCACAAAGACTATTCAGCAATGTTTTAAAAGGTGCCTTTGCTCTCTCTGGACAGATATTAAATTTCTAAATCTTTTCTTTATGTTGTATTTCAAATTCTCCTAAAATACAATAGGTCAAATCACATGGTACTGCCTCATATGGCCACATCTGGTTGCTCAGAACTTGCATGAACTTCATGCAAACATGTATGAAGCTATCAAATTGATTCTTGCCTATGAATTCATGCAAAATCAAACTGTGCCAAAGTGTTTAACAACTGAATCAGAAGCTTTATGAACTTGAGGGCCTGTGAACCCATAACAGCCAGTTCGGATTCAAGCACTGTCTAATTTTTTGTAGAACTGGCCTTAGAAAATATTGATGAATCTCAGCTATAATTGATAACATGGTATGAAAAAAATGACAAGGCCTATTTTAGTCGCATTCTTTTCTCAGATCCCATCCTTAATCATGCTCCTTTCTGGAGTTATCCCAAGAGCTCTTTCTCTTTAAATCTTCTGACGTCAGAGATGTGAATCCATAGCAACTGTCTGTCACGTTGGATCAGTCCATGAAGGAAGTGGAAAGTGGGAAAGAAATTGCTCCTGTGCAATCAAGGCTCCAGTGTGAGTAAATATAAGGGATGCATTTATTTTTTTTACATTCTGGATGGATTTTTAAAGCAGTATGGGCAGCAGCAAAAGAAAACTGCAAGTATTACATCTCTTGTGAAATGTGCATAATATTTTATTTGGTGGCTGCATTTAATGAGCTAAATCAGTGGTTACTGCAACTGCTTTTCAGAGGGAATATGTTAAAAGCAATAGGGAAGCTCAGATTATATGCTGACATGATGCATCAGAAACCCAGAATGGAGACAGTCTCAGTGCTTGTCAAATTTTCTTGATGTTAAATAGCGCAATGAGTATTAGCAAACTATCTACAAACCCAGGCAATATGTAAATACATTTTTGTACAGAATTTTTGTAACTATTTATATAAAGATTTAGAGGAGTGGCCACCAGGTTGGTGTTGACCCTTTGAAAATTGTCATATCCACTGAAATGAAAGCATGCCACTGGTATTAATAAGATAAGCACTGCATTTAACATGTATCTAGTTGCAGTTGCTCTGGGCTGAATCCGCATTGTGTGTCAATGAAAGAGCCAAAACAGCTTAGGTTTTGCCTGGTGCAAATCTTATGTGAAATCTATATAGGAACACTCCACAGCCTCCTGGATGCCATTGGGATCTGCGTATCAGTGGGAAAAAAAAGACTGTGTGAGTAAAAGGGACATACTTTCACTGTACCTCACATTTGCCAACAGTAGACAGATATGGCTGAGCTGTGAGGATGCCCCAATATTTTAATTCCTTATAGTAGAGGATTCTGTTTCTCCATAGTCTCCCCAGACTATATTGTTTGAGGTTTTCATGTTGCATTAGAATGGTGTCCAATATTACAAATGCATAGTTGTAATGTACTTAAGTAAACTTGTATAGAGATGCCAGTTAGCAAATGGAATTTATATTGAGGTGCTGTGCAAGAAATTAATTTGCTTGTGGGCTCACCTGCATGTATGTTTACAGCTCAGTATTAGGCACTCACTTTAACTTGCACCCAGATGATATGCATTAGAGGAGCTCTGGTGTACTCTAGTAAGCCTTTAGAGAGGTTCCATTTTGTATACAAAGGGTCACAGAGAGGTAGCTGTGTTAGTCTGTATCTTCACATAACAAAAAAGCCATCCTGTGGCACTTTAAAGACTAACAAAATTATTTATTAGGTGGTGAGCTTTCCTGGGAGAGACCCACTTCAGATCTGGAAAACTGAGTATGCATGCATGAGATGCCTTTCAGTAATCTGAAGAAGAGTGTGGTGTATCTCAATAAGAATGCCTTTCGCCAACACAGTCCGCTATACGACAGTGTCCTTCACCTTGTCTTTTTAACAGCTCGGGAATTACTTGTCTACAGCTACACTGCGTACAGAGGAATGGAACCCTAAGCTACTCACACAGCTGTGTGGGTGTCGTGCCTCCTACTGAACGCGCACCCATAATAGGCTTGGGCAGTTATGCCGGGCATTGCGGTTTCAGTTAGGCACCAACAGCAGAACGCCTCCAAGGGTGTGGTGGATGAAATGAACACGGCCCCGGCTTCGCGGTGCGCTCCCCTGGCGCCTGAGCCGCGGGGGCCCAGCGGGCACGTTCACCGCGCGCGTAGCTACTAGGCATTAATGGAGGCCCCGCGCAGGGAAGGACAGACGCCTCTGCAAGCGGCCTGGGCGGTGGGTGGGGCGGTCCGGATGGAACGCGCGGCAGCGCTTGGCCCGTGGCGGATCTTCCCGCGTGGCGGTGGCGACTCCCTGGTAGTGGGCAAAGCCCGCTACCGGCCAATGCGCCGCCCCTTGGATTGTACCAATCCGCCATCCGCGCTGGGTCGTACCATCCTGTGGCAGCGGCGCGGGGGAGGGAGGGGCGGAGCCGGGCGGGACTGAGCTACTGCAACCGACGAGGCGGAATTAGCGGAGGCAGCGGCAGGTTTGTCGGCGTCCGGCTCGCAAGGCGCGGCTCGCCTGGCTCTCTTCTCCGTCCGCCGGGCGATGCGCGGTCCTGCTCGGCGTTAGCAGGGGCCCGCAGCACGGCTGGCTAGTAGGCACCTCCTGCGCTCTCTCAGGTAAGAGGGCCTCGCGACCTCCGTTCCCGTGGCCGGGCCTGGGCAGCGCTCCCTCTCCCCCAGCACGGACCCGCGCAGGACAGTGGGGGGTGGTGGCTGGGCTTGGGGCGGTGCGCGCGCAGCGGCTTGCCGCGAGTCTGCCGCGCCCTGAGCTGGGGGGGGCTGATGTGGCGGCGGAATGGGGGTGGGGGAGGTGTCATAGGCGTGGCCCTGAGGCGGGCGGCGGAGGAGCCTCCTTGGTGACGGGAGCGAGGCAGACTGGGGCTGCCCCCGTGAGTACCACGTGGGGGAGGGGGGGCGCCCGGTGAGCGGGACCGAGAACGGGGAGTCTCCTTGTCTTAGGAGAGCCGGGCGTGGCGCCCTCCTGTCTTGTGACCCGGGGCAGCAGCCTCTCCGCCCCGCAGGCGCTGGCTGCCTGCGGTGTTGTTGGAGGCCGCGGTGGTAGCGAACTACTCCTTTTTTTTTTGGAGGAGCGAAGTGGACCCGTGGCGCTGGGGTAGCCCAGCCCTTGGGGTGGGGGCTGGTTTAAAAATAGGATCCTGCGGTCCTGGGTGTCTCAAGCAAAATGCTTTTCAAGAGGGGTGGTGGGGGGTTATTCCAATCCCATCAAGAGGAGAGACCCCGAGTGTTCCGGATCTCCGCCTTGCATTTAGGCGGTGTTGGACGCGCTGCTGAATTGTAAAAGGTCTCTTCCGTCTCCCTAGACCAGGCAGTCCTGACTCTCCTGTAACGGCATCTTCCTCTTAAACACGAACAGTGTTTTATGCTCCTTGCTAGAACTGGCTTGCTATTAACACTCGGGTAGGAAAGGTTTCAGAACCACAGACTGAGGTATTGTGCTGTCTTATTTCACAAACGTTTATGTTGATTATAGGAGCAAAACATCCTGTGGCTAAGAAGCCCATTCCATATTAAGAAGTCATGATTACCCCGTTGTGGACAGTGGCTGTCAGTAATGCCTTGAGTATTGGAAAATGTTGTGACTACTTTTTAGAGGGAATAGCCATGTTAGTCTGTTTCCTGGGGGGCGGGGGTGGGGGAGGGAATGAAGCCAAAGCTTATGCCCAAATAAACCTGCTATCCTTTGAGATACCATGGTACTCTTTGTTTTTAATGTGGCTACTGATGCAGGTAGGGTACCACCCTTTGAATAGTGGTACTGAAAATGGCTTTGTCACATCAACACTAGGGCTGTGTCTACATGGGCACAAATCTTCGAAATAGCCATATTTTGAAGATTACTCGTTAGTATTAGGATGCTTCTGGCTCCGGTGCTTCGAAAGCACCACTTTCGAAAGCGTGTGGCTTGGTGTGGCTACACGGGGGTCCTTTTCGAAAGGACCCGCACCTTTTGAAATCTCCTTAGTCCGATCAGTGAGTGGGACAAGAGGATTTGGAAAGGTGTGGGTCCTTTCGAAAAGGACCCCCGTGAAGCTGCGCGCTTTCGAAGCACCGCAGCTGGGAGCATCCTAATGCTAATGAGGCACTGAATATTCAATTCAGCGCCTCATTAGTAATCTTCGAAATGCCCATTAGTATGGCTGTTTCAAAGATTTGTGCCCGTGTAGACGCATCCTAGCAGTTAAGCCTACTTCATTGTCAATAACAGATGAATTTTCTATTACCCAATTTCTATTTTTTGATTTATGGAATAGTTAGGGAAACTTCCTTAGTTCATGAAATGTAACACAGTGGCTACGTCTACACGTGAAGCCTACATCGAAGTAGCCTATTTTGATGTGGCGACATCGAAATAGGCTATTTCAATGAATAACGTCTACACGTCCTCCAGGGCTGGCAACGTCGATGTTCAACATTGACGTTGCGCAGCACCACATCGAAATAGGCGCTGCGAGGGAACGTCTACACGCCAAAGTAGCACACATCGAAATAAGGGTGCCAGGCACAGCTGCAGACAGGGTCACAGGGCGGGCTCAACAGCAAGCCGCTCCCTTAAAGGGCCCTTCCCAGACACAGTTGCACTAAACAACACAAGATCCACAGAGCCAACAACTGGTTGCAGACCCTGTGCATGCAGCATGGATCCCCAGCTGCCGCAGCAGCAGCCAGAAGCCCTGGGCTAAGGGCTGCTGCACACGGTGACCATAGAGCCCCGCAGGGGCTGGAGAGAGAGCGTCTCTCAACCCCTCAGCTGATGGCCGCCGTGGCGGACCCCGCTATTTTGAAGTTGCGGGACGCGCAATGACTACACGGTCCCTACTTCGACTTTGAACGTCGAAGTAGGTCACTATTCCTATCCCCTCATGGGGTTAGCGGCTTTGACGTCTCGCCGCCTAACGTCGATGTTAACATCGAAATAGTGCCCAACACGTGTAGCCGTGACGGGTGCTATTTCGAAGTTAGTGCCGCTACTTCGAAGTAGGGTGCACGTGTAGACACGGCTAGTGAGTTGTATTTGTGTTTTTTGGCTTTTTGTAGAAGTATGGGACCCCATACTTTTTTCTAGGGGTTGGAATATAACAGAAGGCTGAATCTGGAAGTATCAGTTCATATCTTCAAGAAAAATACTTACAGCTCTTTTTCTGCCAATTAGATGGCATATGTATTGGTACCTCCCACCTCTCCTGATACATTGCTAACTTTTAGAACCAAATTCCTTTCTTAGACAGAAACTTCTTATCCTATGGACAAAAGTCAATATTGACATCCAAGATTTGAATCTTGTAAAGGGTCATAGGAAATTTTTGGCTTGGTCTGAATTGGGGGCGGGGAAGTGTGTCAAAAATCTGCCATGCATTTGAGCATCAGCAAATATAGTTATGCTGCTTTAGTGCTAATCCAAGAGAGGATTCTTGCCTGCCCTGTTGTGCTAGGGTGAGCTCCCACAGAGTTACTTGAGTTTACAGTGGGAGAGTGGAAGGAGGAAAGTATGCTCATAGAATTCCATTGGCTATGTTATGTGATGCGAAAAAATACATATCAGTATGCAGTCGTGTACTTCAATAACAAAAAAAAAAAAATCTTGATAAACCAGGTACTTTTAATTGATTAAATTATTTTTACGAGATGGTGATGTTTAGTGTTTGCATTCACTTTGTGGGAGGTGTATGTACAGTGCAACCCTAAGAAAGGAAGTATGGGAACAGACTAAAACAAATGGGCTGTGTCTACACTAGCTCCCAACTTCGAAGGGAGCGTGGTAAGTAAGGTGTAGGGAGATTTACTAATGAAGTGCTGCAGTGCATATGCAGCACTTCATTAAGCTAATTGTCCCCTGCAGCAACTTTGAAGTGTTAAAAGTTCGAAGTGCCGGCTTGCTTCTAGCTGCGATTAACCTGCCAGTACTTCGAAGTGCTCAGGCTACGTCGAAGTTTCCCCAAAATTTTGAGGATATGAGGGGCTTCGAAGTAGCTCAGGTGCTTCCAAGTACTGGCAGGTTAGCTGTGGCTACATGCAAACCTGCACTTCGAAGTTGCCAAGGGGGAGAATTAGTTTAATGCAGTGCTGCATATGCATCGCAGCACTTCATTAGTAATCTCCTGACACCCTACGTATCATGCTCCCTTCGAAGTTGGGAGCTAGTGTAGGTGCAGCCATGTAGAAATATCTTAGTGTTTCTGTAATATGAGACTAGCAGTACAGTAAACCCCCAAAATACGCAGCTTCACATAGCACATAACTCACTTCAGTGCAAGTTAAGCACAACTTGAAGCCTTCCCTCAGTGGTGCTGCTGACAGCCATGCAGCTGCAGGAAAGTAGGGAGAAGCAGCCAGGAAACCAACCAGTCCTGGTAGCCTGTTTGATTTCCTGGGTCCCACAAGCAGTAGGGAGCTGGGAACCAAGTGGCAGCCTGGTTTCCAGCTCCCCTCCCCAGCTTGCATGAAAATTTGAGTTATGTGGGGATTGCAGGAAAGCAACCCCCATGTAACTTGGGGTTTTAGTGCATGAAAAATTTAAATGGGGGGGAAAAAAACCACTGAGGTGTACAGTATATTTTTAAACCAGTGAAAGAGTATTGCTATAGTTCGCATAAACACATATCCAAAGTGCAGACTTTTTGCATGATTACTCATGCAAGTTATTAAAACTTTGGTTTGATATTTAAAATTAGCTATATATTGAAAATCGTATCTTATTCTGATGTCAAAGTTCCAAGGCACTCTACCAGAATACTTGTTTAGCTCAGTTTACAGGAATTGGGATGTTTTTCTTGAGTAAAGACCAGTGATTAAATGCTAAATTGTTGGCTACAGTGTTTATGTAAATTTAATGCTATATATTTAGTTTTAGCCTTTTCATTATCCAAACTGTTTTCATATTCCTTAAGTAGCTTTACCTGCTGTTTAATTTGTCTGGTTGCCAGATTCTCTTGAATTCTTAAAAAACGGGGATTGTTTTCATGATACTTCCAAGTTTCGCTGGAAAATCTTAATTGGTCTGTAGAACTGTGTACATTGGGTGGCACTCTTGTAAGAAGGATCTTGAGTGAATGGTATGAAGATGTATGAAGGAATAAAATTTTTAAAGGTGATAGTGAAATGAATGCAAAACTTGTAAATTTTCTTTAGTTTTTACTCTCTTCTCTCCCCAAATCTGTAAATTGGAACCTTGAATAAGTCCTAAAGCAAGTTCAGTGGATTTGATGCTTCTAATTTTAGAAGTCAGTTCAAAAAGTCTTGCCAAATTGCTATGAAATCAGTGTCTGTGATGAAGTGACATTTGACGCCTTCATTATTGTGCAGCATAAACACTTATGTAGAGGGGTACAATACTAACACAGAACATTTTTTTCTCTTAATTTCAGAACACTAAATTTTATTAACATTGATGGACAGCTTAATACAATGCTTGAATAAATGTGTTTTTATAAAGCATGGATGACACTGCAGTAGTATTGGACAATATAGAAAATCTTTCTCTAGAACCCACCAAAAATTCACCACCCTTATATGATTAAGTTTGAGTCCCTTATTTCATCTTTCTCAGATATATGCAGTAGATCCCTGAGACATGCACACATGACTTTGACTGGTGGGGAAGCTGACCAGCGCTGCTGCTCTGGTTTTCCTAGCTCCTGTCAGGGGTGGCAGGTGATTCGGCTGCTGCCACTGACAGAAGTTTCCCTGCTCCTGTCAGTGGAGTGGCTGATGGGAGTGACTGGGGGATTCTGGGAGTGATTCTCAGTTTCCCAGCCGCCTGGTTCCCAGGTCCCCTCCACTTGCTGGAGTCAGGAAACTGACCAGGGGCAGCCAGTTTCCTGGTTCCCCCAAGTTGCGCAAATTTATGACTTGTGTGTTTGTGCAAGAATGCAACCCCTGTGTAAGTCAGGGGTCTGCTGTAGTCCGGTATACCTATGTGTGGTCTTGTGTGAAATTTTTGTGTTTTGCAACCTGGTGTTTTGTAATAGGATTTATGTGAATGATGCTAAACCAGGAACTAATTGAATAATCATGAACACTTAAATTTATGTTCTTTAAGGAAAAATGAAAATTTGTGGTATCTCATATTAAGTACGGTAGAGATCATAACACTTTCCAGATTATCATGGCTTTATGCATTCTATAAAGTCTGTTTCATTTAAAACAATCTCTCCTGTTGTGCAGCACTTTCAAAAGGTTGCCTGAATGTAAACCATGATGCAGTGTCTGAGTTTGCAGAGATCCTGAAACAAATACTCTGCAGTTTGACCTGCCCTGTTCATTTAATTGAATGCCAAGTTAGATTTCAGTGATGCTTCCCCTCTTTGCTCTGAAATAACACTGACATTTAGAGTGGAGGTGGAAGAGCAGAACTAAAAATTAAATAAGGGAGGCCTTACATAATAGATGTTTCAATTTTGGGGGCAAAGAAGGGATATGTTTCATTTTTTTGAAGGTGAATTTGAATTTCAAAAGTTTGAGAAATGTTAACATCTAACTCAATTGCTAAAACACCTGCAGCATGACATGGGTGAAATATCTCCGAAGAGCAAGAGGGAAAAAAAAAAAGGGAAGAATCATAGAATTGTAGGATTTGAAGGGACCTTAAGAGGTCATCTAGTCCAGTTCCCTGCACTCATGGCAGGTCAGATATTATTCATGCCCACTTAAAGGACTGAGCTGCTTTTACCCTATCTAAAGTGTGAATTTAGTCTTTTAAAGGCAGTATTTGTTCATCTGTTTGGAGAAGCCTTTTTTTTTTTTTTTTAATTTTAACCTCTCGTTAGATGTTGGATGTCAGACAAGTCTTAATCGTAAACTTTCACTACAAGCCAACTGCTTCAGACTAATTATGCACAAACCTCAGCATGGCTGTTCTAAAGTGGCATTAAAAACTATAATTTTAAGTTTAGCTTTTCATTTAATAGGATCCTGTATGAATAAAAAATGAGGTTAATAGTAATATGCTTCTTAAGAAGTTGAGGAAGCAGGAGCCATTTCTGGTGGTCACCTTCTACTTCTGTATCTTCAGTGGCGAAATAGGCCTGTTCTGGTGAGATGTGGATGCCACTGAACACTTTCTTCCTTCTCAACTCCCCCCCCCCCTCCACTAAAGAGGAGGAAAATTTGGAATCCTCAGAGGACAGAGTAGTTTTTATCAAGTAGCTATTAGCATGCACTGTCTCCTTGTGCTCATAGTTATGTATAAAATTACAGGAAAGACTTTTGGTCTGCAAATTAGAACATTTACTTCTGTAGATTACCCTTTACAGTTTCATGCCTTGGTTAGTAATTTGTAAGTGATACCACTTATGTACGTAGCTGTTTTGGGGCTAAAAAGTCCAATCTAAATACACACTTGATATTAAAGAAGCAAAAATTGATTGTCATGCTGTTTAAAAACTTTCTGCACTAAAAACTCTCAATTTTATGGAAGATTCACATCTGTGCAGCTAGATATGTTGTCCCAAGTCTTGAGCTGCTACTGAAGAGAGTGCATTGGAGAACCTTAAAATAGTTTACAGTTGTCTCTTTAAATATTTACCACTTGTTTTTGTTTTCCAGTACCTGGTGGCATTCTGACTAAAACAGTCCTCTTGTCCTAACTTTCAGAAGTTTTAGGGCCCGGTTGTGCTGACTTTCTCTCAAGCTGGGAAGGGAGAAAGGGGCTTAACCTGCCCCCTTCCACTTCAGGGCCCTCCCTCTCCCTGCCTTGCATTTCCCCCACTTTCTCCTTTAAGTGTGCCGATTCTCCTCCTCCCTCCAGGAGTTTCCCGATCACAGCAAAGCAGCAGTTTGTGATGCTCTGGCAGCACTTGGAGGGAAAAGGAAGGCTGGAGTCAGTCAGCGGGGCCACTGGTGTACCAGCAGGGTGTGGATGGAGCATGAGCAACTACTAATTTTTGCCAGGGTTGCTCCAGACCTGAGGCACCGATGGAGTCAGTGCCTCTGAGCTTGACCCTCTCCGTGCTGATCCTTCTTCTACCCAGAAAGGAGTCAGCTGGGATGTGGAGTCAGAAGGGGAGTTGAAATGTAGATGGGGGGGGATTCTGACTTGAGGTGCAACATGCAGGCTCTGGCCAGGGAGCACTTAAATACAGGTAGCTTCAGGCAGTGCAGGGGGTACTTTGGCTGGCTGCCGACCTGCCTGCTGTGGCTCTGTGCTGCTCCTGAAAGTGGTTGACTGCTACTAGCATTTCTGCCTGCCCTTTGTGGGAAGGAGTTAGCAGGTGTCTGTGTGCTGCCCACTGCTCCAAGCACTGTCCTGAAAGCTTAGCTACTGTAATGTGCTCTGTAGGTATGTCTGCACTTGAATTAAAAAGCCTGTGACAGCTGGCACGGGCTGAGGGGCTGTTCAGTTGTGTAGAAGTTGAGGCTGCCGTCCTGAGGATTAGGACTCTCCCAACTTGCAGGTTTGTTTCCCCAGACATCTACACTGCAATTAAACAGCCCCTTAGACCAAGCCCAAATTAGCTGGTATGGGCTGGCTGCAGGTTTTCAATTGCAGTGCGCACACATGCTATGACTAGGGCCCTAAAAAGTTCAGTACCTTTTGCATAATTTTATGGTCATAAGACTTTAAAAATAGTTAGTTTCACAGTTTCAGCCCTTCTTGTGCATGCGTCTTGTCGGGGCAGGGTAGCATGCATGCTCCTTACCATCCCAGGAACTATGCCAGTGGGAACTTAGTGCTCTTGGTAGGCTTAACCAAATCGGAAAGGTCAAGGGGGGAGGAGCCAGACTATGCATGTACACTGATCCTCTGGGATTGGGGATTTGGCTCAGAGCTAACAACCCTGATCTAGAAAAAGCCCTTCGTTATGTAAATAGCATTAAAAAATTCCTTGTCAACTTGGGGCACTATTGAGAGGCTGGCTAGTGATGGACAGAAGTGAAGGGTTACCACCCTCACTTCGGCACTGTGGCTGGGGGGAATACAAGCTTGGGTCAGTACTCAGCTTTAAAGCCAGTGCCAGCCCTACCAAAGTGAAGGTAACAGGGTATGGGGAGAAGGTCATCACTTTTGATGGACGACGTTTGTCTTATGACTAGATGACCATCTAGGTTTCCAGGTTGGGGGATGTCATGGGTTCTTCCTCTAGCCAGCTTCAGAGGTCTTTAATACTGGAGCAAGGGCCTAAGGCTGGAGAGGGACAGGGTTGGGAAAACCCTTTTATGTGCTGAGTTCTAGCTGCCAGTCCCTGTGGGGCTAGGGAGAGATGGTACTTCTTCCCCTGAATGGGCCAGGTCTGAGTCAAACAACCCGATTAACTTTTTGTTGACATGATGCCAACATGTTATGGTGCCAGACATATTTGTAGGTCCCTGTGGGGGCAGTGGAGCATGGCATGGAGAAATCAATTCCTGGAGTGAAGGGCCAGCCAAGAGCAGTGGGGCTCCACTCAGCCTTATGTGAGGTGACTGTTTATAAATTGGCAGCTGCCAGATGCACACTGGTCCAGCTGGCCCTGTGCTGCCAGTGTGCTCCTTCCACGTGGGGATGAGTCTGCGCTGAACCACACAGGCATCCCCCCCACTTGCATAACCACTTGACTCCCTATGTGCCCAGTGCCCCCACTCAGATATCCCCCTGCCCACAAATGCACAGCTGCCTGCCCAGCCCCACTGTAATAGCTGAGCACCCCACACTGAGCCCCTCAAGCCATAGTGTGCCAGCACACATGGATCTTTCCCAACCCCCACTGTCTAGCGTTCTTCCCCAAAGCTTCACCCTACAAGTTCACAGCACCTCACACAGAGCTCCTTCAGTGCCCATCAAAAGAATCCTCACTCACTAGCACCCCAAAACACAAACTTCCTGCACTGCCCCCTGCCCCCTCACAGCCCATCACTCCCACAGCTCCTGAGAAATCCCCTCTCCCATAGCCTGGCAGTACTCATAACCACCTCCCAGTAGGGCAAATTTGCTGGGCTGAGCTGTCAGCACAGCTGGGGCTTGTCCCAAGATGGGAATTCACTCGAGTCTGACTGTTGGGTACAGTGCGATCAGCCAGGCAGCAGAGGAGGAGCAGAGCCTGCTTGGGTTGGGCTCCTGCAGGACCCACTTGCCTGGATGGGCCAACCCAACCTTTCCACACTGTTTTCCCTCTTCCCCCATAGCTTCTGCACCAGTCCCAAAAACTTGGCTCTGGGAGGCAGGTGAGGCCCCACAGGTGGTGGGCACAACAGACTTCTGGGCATCTACAGCTGCCCTGGGGTTTGGCAGAGAAGTGGAGGGGAGGCAGCATGATGGTGGGTGGTGTACTGGGTGTAGAGGAGCTGTTTGGCTGGCTGAGAGGAACAAGTGGTGAGCCAAGGGAGGAGGGGCTAGGAGATGGAGAGGAGCCCTGGCCAGCCAGCCGAGAAGAGCAAGCGTTGGGCAGGAGGGAGGGCTAAGCCACAGAGGAGCTGGCACAGAGTAGGTCCAGGGTGTGCTGAAGAACTGATGAGTGGCATTGGGAGCAGACAGGAGCCCTTGGGTGGTTTCTGGGTGGGCTGAGAGAAGCAAGTGGGGTGAAGGGGAGTCAGCAGACAGATGGGGTCTTGGGGTACAAGTAAAGTGGCCCTTCTGAGGGCTACTGGTGCCATTGTTGTAAATGCAGTACTGCTCTGGGAACCGCCTCTGCCTGCAGGAAGCTCTGTGGCTGTGCTGCTGTTGCCATTGTTGAAGGTGGTACAGCTGCAGTACTTCCTTATTCTGTGATGATGGTTGCTTTATTTAGGAAAGGGCATTTTCATTGCAAAATAGAATTTAAGGATTACCTTTTAAGTACATCAGGAAGTCAGTTATTCTGGTTGTTCTTCACATCATGAAATAGCTGAGCAATCGAGGAAGTTGCAGAGAATCTATATGATTTTTGCCCAGAAATTTTATCATATGAGGATGTGAACAGGAAGTTATTGTCAGAGGTATAAAATAAATTGAACCATGTGGGGAAATCTTTGACAACAAAGAACAGTTGAACAATAACTGAATGCTAGTTAAAAATATAGTTTGCTTTTTTAAATTGTAGTTTTCAGCTATTACTGTCACAGTGAGGTGAATGCCTAGGTCACTCTCAGGGTTCAAAAAAAGGCAGTCTCTCTCATTTGTCCAGAGGGGGAACAAACTTTGCTTAATCTATTTTGAGATAGGGACTCCTGGCTTCTTTGCTCTGTTTATTGGAGGTAGAGAAGAAGCAGTAGGTCAGTCCAAATATTGCTGCTGCTGCTCCTTTAACATGAGGGTCAGAGAAAGCAGCTCAGTCTTTGAGCTGCTTGCTTTTTTCTGGAGAGGTGGTAGAGTGTGGCACATCAAGAGCTACTGTCCTCTTGCAGAAAAAAAGGGCAGGGAGTGATTCTGATGCCGTGTATCCTTTGGTGAGATGAGAGAAGATCAGAGGGGTGGGCTTGTTAATGCCTGTCTTGGAGGAGAGGAAGAGGCAGTGGTGTGCAGGTATGGGAGATGGAGGATATCCTGCACGTC
Organism: Carettochelys insculpta; assembly: GCF_033958435.1. NCBI lineage: Eukaryota > Metazoa > Chordata > Testudines > Carettochelyidae > Carettochelys > Carettochelys insculpta. The sequence goes on along the minus strand of NC_134146.1, from coordinate 42,708,185 downwards.
CCAGAGCCTATCAAAGATGCAGTAGGTCCATTTGATGGGTAGGTTTATTTTATCTGATGGAGGGGGAATCTCAGATTCATTGATGGGCATGTGATCAAAACACTAGAACAAACAAATTTAGTGGTGTGGTGGGGGAGAGGCTAGGATTCTTTCTCTATGATGTTTGAAAGAGAGAACTTAAATGAGTGTTATGTTTGACTTTATAATATTGTATGGTAAGTGGTTTATGAGAATCTTTCTGAATCATTATGTACCAACCTCTGCTGGAGACAGAATGCAGGGATATAGTTTCTGTATGAATGATAAAATTTCTTTTAATAAGTGATACACTGAGCCTAACTTTGCTGAAATGCTGAGCACCAGCAGATTATTGATTTCAGTTGGAATTTTGGGTGCTCAAAGCTTCCTAAAACCAGGTGCAACAAAATTCAAGAGAAGCTTACGTAGATCAGAACTGGTGTGAGCAAAGGTTGTGTTTCACATTTTTTCTAAAAGTGTAGCATATCCTAAATGCAGAAATAATGAACCTATTTTTGAACATCTTGTCCTATCTTTATAGGCTTGGAACATGAAATTTCAATTTAACTTCTTCAAGGTGGAAGTAATCTTCTTTGAAATTGATTTATGGAGTAAGCTGTAGCTAGTTTGTAACTTATACTTTTTAAAACAGTGTTTTATTTAAGCATTGATTTGTGAGTTCTGATGTCAGAGACAGAATCTTCGGAGTTTATGGTCTGGGTCCTGTCTGTTGACCCCTTATGAGTTCTTTCCTTTTGTGATTAAAGGTTTGCATGATCAGACACAAAAGGTATCCATTAGAATATAGTAGTAATCATACTTGTAATGTGACTCCTCTCAAACAAAAAAAAATACTCTTTTTTTTCAAAAGATGATGTCTATTAAAACTTTGAATACCATCAAATGGTTTTTGTTTTTTCTTCCAAGTGGCCATTATCTAGTCACACATTTAAAATTGCACATATGCTGTGTCCATTCATACTTGTTTAGATTATATGAAGAATACTGTGAGAGGACTTTTTTTCTGCAACCTTTTTAAATAAATGTTTGTAATTAATAAGCTTTTCTGTAAGGTCATTGCCATAGAACCTGAGAATATCTTAAACATTACCAAATTTATCTTAAAGCAACCCCTTTTGATAGGGAAGTGAGGCACAGAGGTTAAATGATTTGCCCAAGATCACACCATAAATCTTTGGCACATCTGAAAAAGAACCTGAGTCACCTGAGTCTGATTGCTGGCGTACGGATGGCTACATATTTATGATACAATCATGCTAATTTGTGGCCTGCCAAGTGAGTTAGCCCTTATAATAGTTGAAGGGAAACTCTACCAACCTAAATGTTGTCCAAAATGTAAGTGAAATGGTAGAATGTTTACTTCAGGATAATGGCCAATAGTTACTTTTCTGCAGTTGAAGACCTTAGATACAAGGTTAGAATACATTTATGTAACTTCTTTAACCAGATATGTATGATCCAATGATAGAATTCAAGAGGAGTCAGGGGTTAGTATCAAATTGGAAGGGGAATTCCCCTTCCAGAGCTTCCCATCCTAGCTGCTTGGAAGGTGCTGGCAATTACTAGACCTTGCTTTTGGGCTTTGTCTTCCATAACAGTATCTGTTAAGTAACCATCTGACAGATCTTAAACTCCAGTTTCCTCCAGCTGTTTGGAAGTAGAATAAACTGTCTCCTTGCTATTCAACTTCGTGAGTATTGCAGGGAGAAGCAAGAGCACTGTTTGTTCTGCTCCTTTCCTTGAAGGTCCTGGCTGCTGTAGTGATACAGGGAAGAAAGATGTCTGCTATTCCACCCATTTCCAGTCTCTGTCTTTTGGTTCATTCTCCCACGTGAGTGTTTGCTCATAGTTTTCACAAACAGCAGCATGAAATTGAACATCTGCAGAAACTTGATGTCATTGGTTCCTATGCTCACTAGAGAGCTTCCCATTTTGTGGGTGAATGGATTTTTGAAGCCCTGCATATTGACGTAATTAGACCAAGAGTAGAGAATAACCTATTCAGTCTAAATATTGCACAGTGAAGCTGCTTTAGCATTCCTAGCCTACGAATCTTAACCAGTTTTTAAAAAAAGTATACAAAATTATACATTAGCGAGAGAGAAACTGCAATAATAATCTCATAAATAATGCTGACTTTTTCCTAAAATTTCCTGGCATTGCTACCATTTGTTAAGTTTTACTTGGTGGCAGCAAAGGAGACTGATAGCTCTTCTACCAGGTAGTCTGGAGCTCATTTGGAAGAGAAGGATTGCAACTGATTAATATTGCACATGTGGCAGTGATTGTGCAAACCAGCAATACTAGGCAAATATAGGGGGAGAAAAGGCTTGTGTAGGCACAATTTAGAAGTCTGGAATGATGATTCTGAAATAAATCCTCAACTAGCTTATCCTGTTCATCAGCATGGTAAGTCCAGCTATCGAATGTAGCTCCTGTCATGACAGGAATAATTTTTGTGTGTCAAATCCCAATTTTGAAAACTATTTAAATATATCAGACATTTAGGTTGCCCTTTGTCAAGGTTTGAGTACTTTTTTCTGGAAAATCTTCCTGGGTATCAAATAAGAGAGTTTAACAGGAGCACAGAAAAATTGATTTTTAACAGTGGACTGTAATTCTGAGTAACAGTAGGCTTATATAGATTATAAAATCTCCATCTATACCACCTTAGAGGACAAATGCCTTTTTGTTAGAATTCTTACTTATTTTTTCAAGTTTATTTTCTACATATTGAAATATTCTCGAACCCAAAATGCAAACCATTTATTTGAACTATATAGTTGTTAAATTTTTTGCAGGTCTTCAACCTTTATTTTCTCTGTTTTGCCTCTATAAGCCCATTTTAATTTCTAGTGTGTAGTCTTCTATGGTGGATTCAAAAGAAATTTAATTTTTTTCTCAAGACCCCTGCAAAAGGGTAGAGCAGGACTTTTGTCTGCCATTCTTCTGGGTATCAGAGTTCGAGGATTGGTGTGTAAAGCTGTTGATGCTGGTTAACTCTTTAACGACTTAATCTCAGATCCCAAATAGAAATCAGTGGCAAGAAATTGTCTGCCTGTTCTGAATTCCAGAATTCCCAAGCATATATCAGCCCACAGTCCACTGAGTAAAAGTCCTACTCTGAACCATTGTTCATTCTAATTTTTATATCCATGTGCAGAATGAATTTTATGTGCACCAATATGCAGATGTTTGATGCCTCAACTCCACAGTGGTGCACATAACAAAATTTATTTTGAAGATGAATGATGGCAGTGGGGTTAAGGTGTTTGGAATGTGGGAGGGAGTTTAGGGTTGGGGGGAGGTGATGTGGGTTCAGGATGAGTGTTTGGAGTGAGGAGCGGGATTCAAGCTGAGGCCAAAGGGTTTGGAGTGTGGGAGAGGGCTCAGGGCAGGTGGTTGGGAAGAGTGTGTGCAGTGCAGGAGGGCGGGCTCAGGATTGGGGTGTGGGGTCTAGGGTAGTAGAGGCTAAAGAGAGGTGTGGAGATAAGGCTTCAGTGCCAGGGGATGGGAGGAGGGAAAAGAATGTCTGTCTTCAAAGATGCCTTCGTGTTGCCAGGAAGGGCTGGCTCAGAACATAGGCTTTATAAGTTGCACTCCTGGACTATGTGGGCTCTCTTATCTCCTCCTTCCCCCTCAACCATCATAGCTCCCTGCCAGGGCTGTAGGAGTGTGCTTTCCCCCACCCTCCTTGGCTGTGGCAGCTCCCTCCTTGGCAGCCTGGAGCACCTGCATGGGGCTTAGTAGGCAGCTGCATGGCTGTGTGCAGCTTAGAGGAAACCTTGCCCTGAACCGTAAATAATAAAATCAAGATTACAAAAAAAACTTGTGCAGGATCACAGGAGGAGAAACTTCTGTCTGTTATAGCACGAGAGTCCAAATTCGGGTGGAGGAATATTGCTTTGTCTTCTGCTTTTTGGTGATCAGTAAGTCATAATGAATGTTGCTATTCTCCAGACTTCAGCAAAAGTTCAGGTGGTTCAAGACAAGGAAGGGATGTCGTTAAAAGGGTGTTTTAGATAATAATTAATGCTGCCATGAGTGCAGAGGACTGGATTAGATTACCTTTCTTAGGTCTCTTTCAGTTGTGTGGTTCCTTACCAAGTACAGTAGTCCCCCGAGATATGAGGGTTGCATTCTGTGCAAGCCTCATGTACCTCGAATTTGGTGTAAATTGAGGGAGACTTGGGTGGTGGAGTGGGAGGGGGTGGGGCGGTGAAGTCCAGGGTGGGTTAGGGCTGTAGGGGGGCGATGTTGAGATGGGGTGTGGGTGGCGTTAGAGCTGGGGCATGGGGGTTTGGGAGGGGTGTTGAGCTGGCCAGGGGTTGGAGCCGGGTCCATGAGATTGGTGGTCACAGAGTAGGAACTGAGCCCTGCACATGTGTGCAGGGAATGCTGGAGCCTGAGCCCCGTGTGGGGGTTGAAGCTAGAGGCACCAGCATAGTGGTAGTGGGAAGGGGGAGAGTGAGCTGGGGCTGTGGGAAGTTGAGCCTGGGTGTGTGGGGAGGAAGGGGGAAAGGGGCTCTTAGCCTGGGAAGGCAGGGGAAGGCGCTCTTAACAGCGCAGCAGCTTCACTTTGTATGAAACTTGCATTAAAGTGAGTTTCACACACTGTGAAGATGCATAAAGCAGGGATTTACTGTATAGTAAGCTATTGAGATGAAGATGGTTGGCAGTAGCAAATGCAAATGGTACTTAAAATAAAAATGTGCAAAAACTATAAAATGCAGGTATTTTTGATAAACTGTTCATCTAAGGCAGGGGATGGGAAGAGCCTCCTTAATTTCATGTGGCCTCCAACAAGTTTCCACACTGCAGGCCAGAAGCCCTGTGTTCCCTCCTCTCCCCACAGCAGGGTGGAGTTGTGAGTGCTGCCTTGTTGCGATCTGGGAAGGCCCACATGCTGTGCTTGCTTGCAGGCACCGATCCAGCAGCTCCTATTGGTTGGGAACCCTGAGCAATGGGAGCTGTGGAGGTGATGTCTGCAGGCAAGGGCAGTGCGCAGAACTGCCTCTCTCATCCTTTGCCACCACCCCACCACCCCCGGCGGCAAGGACATGTGCTAGCTGCTTCTGAATCTGGGAGCTGTTGGAGACAAGTTGTCTGCACCCCAAACCCATGCCCTGCGTTTGAGCTCCCTTCTGCACCCAAACTCCCTCCAAGAGCCTGCACCCCAAACTCCCTGCACACCCACCCCAACATCCTGCCCTGAGCTGCCTCTTGTACTCCAGAATCCAGATCCCTAGTTGGAGTCCTCATCCCCATCCCTTACCCACCTCTGCTCCAGCCTGGAGCCCCCTCATGTACTCTGAATCTTTTATTTTTGGCCCCATTTGGATGATAGGGATGGCAGTTTTCCCAACTGAACTGTCCAATTGGGAAGGCTGGCAACTCTGAAAGCCAGAGGAAGCCCTGAGCTGAGCTGCAACACGGACTCTCCATCACTGGCAGGGCTGTGTGCCCCATGACTGAACCACCCCATCTATGAGTTTGTACAAATTTTGATTTCCATAAACTATAAGGAGAACCTTTATTACAGCTTTTAAACAAGGCTAAAACTATTTAAAAGGTTGAAGCAGAAGAATCTAGTGTTCCAGATAAATAGTTAAATTAATGAAGGAATTTCTATCTGCAGTGTTACCATCACTCTCCATTTCATTATCATGAGTTCTGCTGCTGGAATTGTGAGATTGGGAATCTTATTCTAATGTTTTTGGAGAAAAGATGAAAAATGCAAAGCAAATGTACATACCCTGAAAGCTCAAACCAAAAAACAAATACATAAATTATTTTTAAACCAATTTCATTATTTTGAATGTTTGAAGTTGGTGATTATTGTACTGCATTAGCTTCCAACCATGATTCAATCATAGTTTTTCTCAGTCTATTTTGATTTTAATATAGAAATTGACTTCACAAAAAAACATTATTCCTCAGAAACTGTACCCATTATATCTTGGAGCTCAGTGCATGAAGAAATAACTCTTGTGCTCAAAAAATGGAAAAAGCAATCTGGTAAAAGCTGAACTAACGCAGAAGCTCACTTACATCATAAAGGATGTGGACATATTTCGTAGTGCTAAATGTAGATGTATAAAATTGCCTGTGTTGTATACTGGAATTAGTCAATGTATTTGTTGTGTGTAAATGTATCTTTTCTTTCATAGTCTGAATTTAGCTAAAATTGATTAGTGTATTTTTCAAGTACATGCGGTGAACTGCTCTATTGTCAATATGAATAATAATTTTCCCTCTCCCACATTTCAGGTATGCTCTGCTCATATTTTGTTTGATTTGTGATTAGTACTTGGTTTGAAGAACAGTGGGTCTGGATGTTCAGATACATAGCTGTATGGGAGAGGTAGTTTTATGGATTACATTTCAGCAAGGAAATACCTGCTTTCAAAAGGAGAAACTAAAATATCTTCGTGCCAATGTTCAGATCTTCAGATTTGAAATTAGCTTTTAAAATGGGATCAGGTTCTCCTCCTCAGACTGGTGCTTCTACTTGCGAGAGAGCTGTTTGACCATCCTGAATGCCTGGCTCTTCAAATCCTCCAGACTCCTAACAACTGGGTAGCTCACCCTGCCTCCTTTGCAGGGGCTTATATTTGTTCATGTTAAACTGTGCCTGCCTTAATTACATTTGGATATGATGCCTTTAAAAAGCACTCCAGGTGATCGTTTCTAAAAATAGTCTAGCGTTCCACCGTGGATCCTTCACTTAGGGTAGAGAGGATGGCCACAGACATGGTAACACTGTCATCTTTCCCATTCTATCTTTCTCTTTCCCTCTCATATGATAGTTTGTGATTTTGAAAATGCAGGTTACAAACTTATGTTTTAAGTTACTTGTTTCACGCTACAACTGGATAATTGAGTCATATTATGTTTTTATATTATTTTCCAGCCCTTTTATGTATAAATAATTCAGTTTGATATTACTTGCAGGTGTTCTAGAGCCTTTTTTTGCATTCCATTGTGAATTTGAAATAAGCTTACTGTCTGATCACAAAGGTGAACTCTTAAGCCTTGTTTACATAACAAACAGGTAGTCATGTAGTACTTTAATGATGAACAAAATAATTTATTAGGTGGTGAGCTTTCATGGGGCAGACCCAGGTCTTCAGATCTGGGGATATGCCATTTCCAGTACAGCACTGACTGTTTTATAATACTGGGGATCTCTTTAAGGTACTACATGACTGCTAGTTTGCTTTATTAGAATATAGAATAACATGGCTACCTCTCTGTTACTATTCGGCATGCCTTGCTTACATGGAAAAGTTTCACCTGTGTAACCTAACATGAATTTAAATTGATTTAACTAAACTTAGTGTAAATCTGTGTGTGATAATCTTGGGCGTAAAGATGAATTTTCCTCATTTTTAGCTTCTGACTGTTCCCAGTCAGCTTAATTGAAACCAGGAAAAAAAGTCAAAGTTGATCAGGAATAGGTTTAAGCTAGAAAATGGAAAAGCCATTTTAACCCCTTAACTAAATGTCACCCATAAAGGATTTTGTATTCATTAGGTAAAGAATAAACCAGTGTCTGTCTTATCTAATCATGGTCTTAGTTGAAAGTGAATGTATTATTTAAATTTTACAGAGATATATTGAAGGAATGAGAGATGTATAGAAATATTTTTGTAACCTCTTATCCTGTCTTTCTGGGAAATTGTAAATAGACACTCTCCCTTCACCAGGAAAGTAATGCTGAAATAGCTTTTGACTAACTGTTACAGTAATGTCTGAAACAGGAATATATTTAAAATCACTTTTTCTTTCTAGAGCTTCATCAATATATGTAAAATAAATTAGTACTCTAAGGGAGTTATAGTTAAAACTTCCTTTTAACATAATACCAGTTTTATCCAGGGAATTTCTGTTAGGAAAACAGACGCCTTATTTTTCAGCAAGATGATCGCCTGCATTTCAGGCTAACAATTGATAGTATTGTACAAATTCTTTTTACACAAACACATCTATTTTCAGAACTCTCTGCCCGTGCCATGTTAGGTCTGGAACACAGCGTAACATCTTGCTTTAAGGGATTTTGCTGCTTTATTTTAGTGAAGGTGGTACTGAAGTTTTTTGTGAAAACCACTGAAGGTTCTTAAGAAAATCTTCTTTTCATTTTTTCTAACATTAACTGACTTTTTTGAAAAGGATGTAATGGTGCTTGAGTAAACTTTTTAAAATAATTTTATAAGATAGATGAGACGTTACCAGGAATGCTTTATAAGCATAAATGATATCTGAAATTGTTACATGATCATATTCTGAGTAATGTAGTCGCATAAAAAATAGGGTGAAAAATAAGTAGGGGAAAAACTAGTTGTCAAAACAAAAACCTTAATATCTAATTTAGGAAAATCTGTTGATGGAAATGAACTTGAAAATAATTGACCAAAAAGGTATTTGTAATGTTGCAAAAGCAGTGTTGCTACTTAGGGCATATATCTAGATAATCAGTAACATGTAAAAAAAATATTTATAATATCCTTGTTTTAGTATGAGATGGTACAGTTGTATAGTAAAATTCACAGCTGCATAATTATGCAAACTACATAATGCCTCACTTTAACAGCAGTACCATAGAAGTGGGGGGGGACCTTGCAGATGACTACTTGCATTGCATATCTAATCCTTTTTTTGCAAATGTCTGTTGTATAACAGTACGTTGGTTTTAGTGAAATGCATGTAACTGGTACTGCTGAGCTATGTTATTTTTGCCCTTTGACTAAAATTAAATTGTTATATTAGATTGCTTTTGTTTGTTCTAAGAGTGTGTACAGTATGTTTAAAAAATGTAGAAACTGCCTTCTTTTAAATTGCATACTTGCTTCCAGGTTTGCTTTGCACTCCTTCTATTAATGCATAACTTCTTGTCTGGCTGTATGTGCATGGGAATCCCGGCATTGCTTGAGACTGCAAGTCCATTCAAAACATTTTTTTCAATACAGCTTGAATCACTTTAATCCAAAATTCTCCCATCTGGGAAACTCCATAATCTGTCATGATTTTAGTTAGCCGGATGACCACTTATCATGGGTGTGGCAAGTTTCCCATATCCCATGAAGTTTCAGAGCTGCTAGTCCTGGCTCTGTGTTCTGTGCTGTTAGTTAACTGTAATTTACCCCTAAATGTCTTCTCAGAGCTCAGTAAGCAGCAGATATTGGTAAGGTGCTAGAAAATATTGACCTCCCCTTATCTAATAAATTTTCTCATCCAGCCCTGGTCAGGTCCCAAAGGTGCTGGTTGAGAGAGGTTCAACCTCTAGTGTAAAATAAAATGGCAGTAACCTATTTTAATAAATATAGGAGGATTGGTTATTTTTGTTTTAACTGAAGTTCTATTTGAAAATCATTCAAACGAAAATGGCTTCTGTCATCATAATTTAAGTGTCACTTGAGATGCAGTGCACTGTTTTGATAAGTAGCATGAATTTGTAGGAGTCATTTTTCTGTATCTGAATGTTCTAGTATGCAAGTGGTTAAATATTATGTGGCTTGTTATTGTGGTTTTGCTTAGAGTGACTGAATAGCACTACCTTTATCAACATCTGCTCATGTTGTATGTTCTTGCTCATATATTTTATTACCTTTCTTCTAAACTGCAGAATCAGTATAGCTCTGTGAGAGAGCTGGTTTGTCTTTCTGTCACCAGCAGCCTTAAATTCCTTTGATCAGCAAACAAGAAGGAACAGTGCTTGAATTTTACATCACAAATTGAGTTTACAGGGATAGCAGTTAAGGTGGGAAATCTTTTACTTAAATGAGCTGATTTTGATCTGGAAATTAAGTTGATAGACACACAATGCTAAAGTGTCAGGTTTTTAAAGGCATTTTTACAAGTATGTAAAGGGACTTTATGTAAGACTCTAGTATCGACAGTACCGTTTTCTGTTCCTTCCAGAATCACACACAAATAAGCAAATAAAAGTAAAGCCTCCATTACACATAAATTACCAAGACTCCCCTTATTTAGTTTAATTTCATTTTAAAAGTAAACTCAAATGTCCCTTTTTGTGCATCAGATATTATATAGAAAGAGTAATTTTTCTACTTTTAAATGTACTTTCACTATGCATATGACAACTAGTTCTGATTTTTATCACTTCTCTGTAGTGTTTGTATGTTTGTGTGTGTGTGTGTGTGTGTGTAGGTATGCATGTATGTACGATGAGCTACCGTGTCTTAATCACCAAAGCATCTGTCTGGTGTTCTGATGAAAAGCGTATTGCAGATCGAGAGACGCACGTAATACCTGAATAGTGATGCAATGCCTGAGTTCCAAGGAGTACTAGGTACTTTTAGTTTCTTGATGGGGATCTAGTTCAAATTACTTTCTTAGTATCTGTGTATCTAGTGCAAGAGAATACATATCTTCCTGTGTCTAATATATTTTGGAAACAAAGTAGAAATCTAAAGGCTTTTCAGCATCATTAGAATTTTATAAAATTCAAGACTTTGTATCCATGAACAGAATGAAGCAGGCTTTTTTTGGGAGGGGCACTGGGGGGTGGGGAGGAAATCATTATTTAGTGACTTACCTGTGAATGTGTTCCAAACTCTAGTGGGGTTGTGTGGTAGTGACAGTACAGTATATGCTGGAGTTGTGTTAGCAGGAAGCAGCACAGTGAAGGGCTGGGTGTTGTGGGACCTGAAATAAGTAAAATTTGTCTTGTGTTTTCTTCCTCCTACATACATATTAAATGTCGTAAACATTTTGTACAGAATATCTTCTTGCTCTTCCTTAAAATATTGTGTATGTATAAATCTGCATAAGATATATTGATATTTTGAATGTGTTCAGCTAATATCCTTCCTCTTAAGAGCAGTTGGTTAATTGTTTCCTGTTTTTGTACCAGAGCTAGAATGGAAGCACATTATTTTAAAACACTTCCAGAATGTACAGAAATGCAACAATAGCTGTGACCTTAGAAAGAACAAGGTCACACCCAGGCCCATTTCCTGTTTTGTTCTTGGGGAAGCCAAAGGTTTCACTCAATACTGGATAAGACTAAGGAACCATCTATTCAGCAAGCATTTGCTGGGTGTGGGGGGGAGAGGAAATTTATATTTAGTAAATACTATGTGAAGGTTTAGATCTACGGTAGTAACAAATCCACACATTCTGGTATTTGAAGTTTTCCTTCTCAACTTGTTTTTTAATCTAATTGTTTTCAGAGTATATGCAGTTCTTGAGTAGGTTCTGGGTTTCTTTTATTTGTGGATAAATATGTCCAGGAATTTTCAGTAATATAGCACTGCACCTCTGAACCTACATATCATGGAATTAAATTTTGGAGGATGAAACAAGTATGCTGTGCTTGTGTGTTGTGTGAACAGAAACAGAAGTGTCTGAAATCGTGGCTGGGGCTGTCCTCTCCTTGTGAGTTGTAAGTGGGTTTTTTTTTTTTTTTGTTTTTGTTTGCAGATCTTTCTTTAAAAAAAAAAAAAAGAGAGAAAACAAAATCAATTTTGCAATACAAATAAAATTAGAAATTACAAAAATTACCCCCACACTAACCACCTGTTTTCCAGAAGTCTACGCGGCAGTGGAAACATATCAATGCAGTGTGATTGTGAGGTGGCGTGACTTTACTTTAGCAGAGAAAATTTGTGTGTGTGACTGGGGTATAGTAGTAGTAGCAGGCATTATGTATCTGATCCTCCTTTAATACAAGGTATTATGCTCTGAAATGTTAGAAAGCTGTTGCAAGACTGGTGAAAACTACTTTTAAAACTGAAAATAGTGATTACTTTGTAGTATGAATTTGTATAGCTGCTGTAGATTATTACTATATTTATTTTAAATAGTCTTAACCCAGCCACAGATTTTGGTTCATGTAGGCTTTGGTCATTGAGTTGCAATGCATAACTTGCTTCCCCAAATAAAATAAGGAAAGTTCATTTCAGATTTAATTTTTAAAAAAGATTTGTTAAACTTGCTTGTCTTTTTGGTCTATTTTTAGAATGTTAATTAAATCCACTAAGACTGAAAGAAGATCGAAATATAAACTAGATATAAATATGTATTTGAGGGGCAACTAAATTTTCATTATTTGTGATTTTTAAGGAGTAGAAAACAACTATGCCAACACAGCTTAGTTCATGCATAGTTTCACGAAGTTAACAAGTATTTCACCATTGTGCTGCAGCACATCCTGAATGCATAAACAACTCCACTATTCATTCTGAGTTGCTGCTTTGCAGTAGTAACTTTCTTTTCCTTTCCCTAATCCCTTCTTAGAGAACAGAAATATACTACCTTTGTTCAATTTACATAAAATATTAAAGATGAGTATGTAAAGCACCACTTCACTAGCATTAGTCTTATCAAAATGAAACAGGTATAAAATGTATAATATGGTTTTTTGTTTTTTTTTCTGTGTGATGTTTAATGTACAATGAACGTATTTGCACATAAAAGGCTTGGCTCGGTCTTCCATCATTTTTAGATACATAATGTTACTCAAATGAGTAGCCTCAGTGGCTTAAAATGGACCTGCTTATGTGAGTAAAATTGTATGCACATGTGTATGCAGGATTGGACCCTGCATCTTGTAGGTTAATCATCAATCCTGTTGATGTTGAAAAAATATTAATCATAGTGTCTATTAGGGCTGTCAAACTATTAAAAATTGAGATTACAAAATAATTGCTGTCTTAATCACACTGCAAAACAGTAATAGAATACCATTTAAGTATTTTGGACGTTCTGTATGTTTTCAAACGTGAATTTCAATTACAACAGAGAATTTGAGTGTACGATGCTCACTTTCTGTTGTTTTTATACAAATATTTGTGCTATAAAAATAAATGGTATTTTCAGTTCACCTCATACAAATACAGTAGTGCAGTTTGATACTGCAATGCAGCTTACCAATGTAGTTTTTTTTAATATAACTGCACTCAAAAACATTGTGAAACTTCAGAGCCTACAGATCCACTCAGTCCTTTTCTTTTTGTCCAGTCAGTCTCAAAAACAAGGTTATTTAAATTTGAGAGAGAGAATTCTGTCCTCTTCATATTTATATTACCTGAAAAAGAGAATGGGTTTGCATAGCACTGTTGCAGCCAGTTTCAAGGTGGCTATATACTGAACATTTGTACAACAATCCTTCCCCAATCATGACGATTATGTTGTTGAAATTCCCCATGGTAAGGGAATTTGTGGTAGAGAAACTTAAGACCCTATGGGAAAAATTGGGGTTAGGGGAAGTGTGGTCAGAGGGAAATGTATAAGAGCTCTTAAATATTTTTTTACATCTTTTATTTGGTGTGCTTTCATGTTGTTTGAATTTAAAGTGTCTATAAATGACAGTTTATACATCTGAAATATTAAATACAATAAAATTTTATGTACACAACTGGTACTGTACCTTTGATCCTGAGGTGACATCTTTCATAAAATGAAGTGTTCCGTTGTTAGGTGAGTCTTCAGCCAACTTAGCGGCCACTATATGATGGTTGAGGGGAGAGCTCTTGTGGAGTACCTTTTTTTTTTTTTTTTTTTGGCCAAAGAAAGCATGAAGTGTAGGCTGACTCTCATTTTCTTACGGAGGTCATCTTGTAGCTGTCAGTATGGTTTTAGCAATTCATTGAAGCCTCACCTGAAGGTCAGGCTTTGTTCTATGAAGGGATCGATTTCTGGCATGTGATCCCTGATGTTTGAAGCTTGGAAAAAAATTCATTAAAGTTAGCTAGAGTCTATTGTGTTTTTGGTCCCAAATCCTCCTGCACTTCAGTTTTGTCATCACTGGAAGTCACTATGGCTATGTTTGCACTACCACCTTCCTTCAAAGGAAGGATGGTAATTAAGGTGTCGGAAGCTTACTGATGAAGTGCTGCCGTGCATAGGCAGCACTTCATTAAGCAAATTCCCCCCCACACTAACTCCGAAGTTTTAAGCTTCAAAGTACTGGCACGCGTCTAGCCGCAGCGCACCTGCTGGTACTTCAAAGTCCCGGGGCAACTTCGAAGTCCCCTTACTCCTCAAAATTTTGTACAGTAAAATTTTGAGGAATAAGAGGACTTCGAAGTTGCCCTGGCGCTTCAAAGTACCGGCAGGTGCTCTGCGGCTAGACGCATGCCAATACTTTGAAGCTTAAAACTTTGGAGTCTCTGTGGGGGGGAATTTGCTTAATGAAGTGCTGCCTATGCACGGCAGCACTTCATCAGTAAACTCCCAATACCCTAATTACCATCCTTCCTTCGAAGGAAGGTGGTGGTGTAGACAAGCCCTATGAGTTCTTGCAGGTCTTTCTCTGTTAATGCTTGAGAATGAGAGTTATGCAGGTCTGCAACTTCATGAGATTCTGTCTCAAAGCTTTCACTGCCCAAATGTTTTTGCGGTCACTACAGTCTTTTAATTTTAGTCCTCAACTGCCGGAACACCAGTAAGATTGTTCATTGCCTCCTTTGAGAGTTTTCATCACACAGCTTTAAGGGTAGATTATTTTGTCATCCAGGAATTCTTTTATTATGGTTATTGTGGCTGCGACATTGTGCCTTTCCTAGGCATCTTTCGCCGTAAAGTGTAGGTTTTTTTTCAATGATCTCTTCGATGTGGTCAAACATGCATCTAATGTAATAACTCTTGAATTTTTATACACTCTGATCCATGGGTTGAAGGAGTGAGGGGGGTCATGGTGGGAGGGGGGTGCTAGTTAATGCTCATCTGCATGAACAACACGATTGTGAAACCAGTCTAAAAACAGTGCAGCAGTTACCCATGCTTTTCTGTTGTCTTGCCAGAAAACAGGGAGATGGTTTTTATTTTTGCTTTTACCAGCATGTGGATTAAGAGCACGGTAAAGAAGCATGGGTTTTATCATGCAGTCACCTGAAGCATTGGCATAAAATAAGAACTGCCCTTTGCTGCCTTAAAACCTGGAGCCGATCTCTCTGCCTTTGAAAGAAAATGTGCATTTGGGCAAAAGCTTCCTAAACGGGCCACTCTTGTCTGCAATGAAAACTTATTCCAACAGTCATTCACCTCAGTCAGTTTTGTGATGTAGTAGGGAAACTGAGCCCCTACTTTGTGATTGGCTGATGCTGCCTCCCCCACAAACTTCACATTATATAGATTATAGTGCTTTTTAAACTTCTCAAACAAGTTCTTGCTGGCCTGAAACTTTTCTGCATCTTCCTCTCCTTCACTTTCAATGAGATGCTTATAGATTTTGTTTTGCTTTATTACGCAGGTGTTTTAAGAGGCATTTTTTCTGGTTCTGGTCCTCCATCCCAATATTGAATGCCTTTACAGTTTTTTCTGAGTGGATCACATCATGCTAGATACTTTTAAAGATGTTGGTGTGCCACTTGCAACACTGGCCATAATAGCATCTTTGTTTCTTTTATTGTGCAAATTTGTAGATTCGTTAACACCTCAGACTTTGACCTTTGACCTTGAGCAAACTTTTCAAGAGCTTTTAATGTAGCTTCCAAAGGCCTCACACTTCTTGCCCTCTGGACAATATTGGAAGCACTTTCACTGCTTATGTGCTTTGGGGGCATTTTTAAATTATTTATACACCCACAAAATATGGACAAATACTGAAACGAGGGAAGCACAAAGATGAAGCGCAAGTTTCTATGATTGCCACAGCAGCCAAGCAAAGAAGAGGGAGGGAAGAGGCCTCTCACATCTGTCACATTAACCATTCTCATGAGAGTCTGTGAGACAATCTGGTGGCAGCTAACCATGTGACTGTTTGGGTTGTGATGGCTTATGGTGACTCATGTATACTCAAGGCAATTGGTGTTGTGTTTGTGGAGAAGGTATACAGAACAAGACTTGTGCGTATTCAGATCTTGCATTTGAGGAACTCATCATTAGGGAGTGATTGCTGTATGTCCCTTCATGGTTCAGCCGTCATTCTAGAGGACGTGCCTGTTTGGTTTTGTTTGAAAACGATCCAAAGCAGTGTGGACTGACACACATTCACTTTATTGATCTTTGTTTAGCCGTTCAAGTTATGTATTGGATTGTTGCTCTTTTAGGACTTCTGACAACATGCTCCATGCCTTGTGTCTCCTTTTGGAAGGCACTTCAGCAGGGTGGATTGAGTTTTAAATCAAGGCTACTTAAATAACAAAGAATGATTTTTAAATCACATTTCCCACTGATACTGCTTTGCATTTTTTCAAACTATAGTGCAAATCTGATCACTGAAACATGTTGATTTACAGCTCAGTACAGCATTTTACAATATCCAAGAGGGTACGTTTTATGTAATTTTTTTTAGATAAACTTGATTTGAGTACTGCAAAAATGGATCTGCGGGTCGTAGTGGACCACATGCTGATAATTAGACAACAATGTGATATTGTTGCAAAAAAAATCTGTGATATATTAACAGGAGTGTAGTAAGTATGACACAAGAAGTAATTCTTCCTCTTCATTCTGTGCTGGTTCCACCTCAACTGACCTCAATTGTGTCCAGTTCTGGGCACCACAATTCAGGAGAGATTTGCAGAAGGTCCAGCGAAGAACCAAAAATGATGATAGGTCTAGAAAGCATGACCTGTGAGGGAAGATCGAAAGCATTGGCTTTATTGAGTCTGGAAAAGAGAAGGCTGAGAGGGGACATAATAGCTTTCCAGTACCTAAAATGTTCTTACAAGGAGGAGGGAGGAAAATTTTATTCTCCTCAACTTGTAATTTTAGGACAAGAAACAGTAGGTTTAAATTGTAGTCTGGGAGGCTTAGACTGGACATTAGGAAAAACTGTCGAGCTCTGGAACAAAATTGCATAGGGAGGTTGTGGAATCTCCACCATTGGAGATTTTTTAAGAGCAGGTTAGGCAAACTCCTGTCAGGGGTGGTAGATGGTGTGTGGTCCTGACTGTGTGCAAGAGACTGGACTTGATGACTTCTGAATGTTGCTTCCAGTTTTTTTTAAATTTATTAGGATGGAAGCTTTCATGGTCTGGAACCCACTTTTGGATGCTTGGTTTTTGATTATATGGTTGTGGTCATGCATCCAACACTTATTTGCCCATGAAAGCTTACACCCAAATATATTTACTTAGTCTCTAAGGTGCCACAGGACTTTTTAGTCTTTTTTGGCAGAAACATGGCTACTCCTCAGAAATTCATAACTACAGTAGCTGCTTTAAATTTATCAAAAGGCACTTTAATGTCCTTACCTAAGAACAACCTGCAGCAATAAACTATTTGTAAATTACGTGGAGCCAGAACCTCTTAGTCTTAGCTTGTTCAGCACTGTGCTCCCTTTTTTTGCTGTCTTCATTGTTACTTACGTTACAACTTTCGTTGCTTGGGGTGTGAAAAAACACTCTACTGAACAACAAAAATTATGACAGAAAGCATCAGTGGGGACAGCGCATTTTCAGGGAGAGACAGACTTTTGTAAATGAAGCAGCCATGTGTGATTCATTTAGTTGGTTTTATTTTGTCTCCAGAAGACTTCTCTCTGAATGACAGAGTAGCTGCACCATGGACCTTACAGCAGTGTAGCTACAGTGGCACAGCTGTGCTTTTTGTAAGGTGCACAGTGTTAGGTTATAACTCCATTGTTATCCCTAGATCCCCTCACCCCCCCCAATTTGTAGCTCAAGTTAAGCAGAACCCTAAGCTCCTGCTAGCTGGTTGGGGGGTGTGGGTGTGCAGTCTGAGAAGGGGGAAGCTTGAAACTCAGGTAACTCAGTGGGCATGTAGTGGCTCAAGTTCCAATTCATCAGCAGCTAATGTCATCCTTCAGTGCTGCTAATGAAATCACTCTGCTTTTTGAGTTGTTGCTCTCTGTCAGTCTTGCTACAGTGAAGACAAGCTCTTCAAGGCCATGTGAAATGCCCAGTGTTTCACAGAACAGGCGTGTCATCAGGTGACATTGAAGGACATGATAGCTAAAATCCACATTGGATGAAGTGTCCATGCAGCAAATATGGGGTGAGGGATGAGGGATGACAACTAGATTTATCAGACTTTTTTGCAGCAGAACTTTCTTGTATTTATGGCTGACTTTTAGGTTTGAGTGCAATAAATCAGTGAATGTTGCTGTATTTTTTGTTTTTAAATGCAGTGTTTATAGTAATCATGTGTAGCTGTAATTTTAAACAGGAAAAGATATTGGCCATTTCTTCACAGTAAGAATTAGAAGTTCCAGATCTAGGTGCTTTTAGATAAGATACGTGCATGGTAAGTTTCCTTAATTGGCCATGTCTTTGTCTTTAATATATGGAACCATCTAAATGTGTGCCATTCCATGGTAATAGTACTCTTTCCTAGTGCTTCACAAACTTAAACAGCATTTTGCTGTCAGCAGATCTGTGCTCATTTTATCTGTGCAGAGGGGGGTGGTTTCTCTGTGGGCAGGTTAAATTGAGACTTGAGTCAGCAATTGTGGTGTCACTGGCTAGGATTGGGTAGAGAAATTATTTGGGAAAAACAAACAAAATAATACAAGCTAAATATTAAAAGGTGCTTGTTACTTGTATTTGAATTCATCATATGTTTAGATTTCATCTTCTTCAGGGCAGGACTATTTCATGCACTATGGTTGTACAATGCTTAGCGCAAAGAGATCGTGATAAAAGCCCATCACAGTAGAAATAGCTTTGCTGATGAAAGGAGACACATTAAGTGACTTCAGCAAGAACATCCAGTTTCAGTGGAAAATCAGATATCTAAACTTGTGATACTGACTCCTCATTCTGTGCATTGACAATTAGGCACCTCTCACCTCTAATAAAAATGTGTTCCTATGAATTTGTCTTGCACTGACTTCTGCATTATAGTAATGTTTAGTGTAAAAAATAGGGTCTGGTGCAGAGTTAGAACTGCAAAATATCTTAGTATCTAGTAGCGGGAAGCTCCCTCAGACAAACCAGTTAGGAAGAATAGTTAACTTATATACAGTGCGTGGTTGGAAATGGAGAAAATAGTCCAGACATAGGAATTTAATCTCTCTCCCTCTTTTCCCCCCCTCATTGGCAGGTTTTCTTTGCACTGTAACTGAGAAAGAAACAGCTTCAAGACGATGAGTGAACTGGAACAGTTACGGCAAGAAGCAGAGCAACTGCGGAATCAAATCAGAGTAAGAATTATTATTTCCAGGCTCTTAATTATCGTGGAAGAAAAACCTGGGGAACAGAAAGGAGGAAAAAAAATGAAGTACATATAGCAATGATGTATAAATCATGCAACACTTACCTTTTCGATTAAGTCAGTAAAAGGTTCAAAAAGCGTCCAACTCCATTTGTAACTTTCTTATGTGTAGTATTGTAATGCGTGATACACTGAATCACCTAGTATTTGAGTCCTGTAGTAAGAAGTTACGTTGCTTCCACTACCCAGAAACAATAAGAACAAGTTAAGGACACTGATAATGAATATTTAACTTTTTTGGGCCTGTGTTGGTCTTTCTACTAATATTGTTCCTGACTGTTACATAAAATGCCTGAGCACTGACTTAGAGGAAAATATGTAGGGTTAGGAACCATACTTACTCTAGTTTTCTTCTTTCTGTTGAAATTATTTTTCAAATGTGCATCTTTAGCTTTTTTTCTGCTTTGTTTAATGCAAATTATTCACCAATAACTTCTTTATTGCATGACACCTAGTCATCTATCAAGAAGCCATTGATGCATACGTCTGAAATTCACTGACTTTTCAGTGAACAATATGTCTTACCTGTGTTTTCATTCAAAGCGTGCAACATCTGCAGACTAGATCTACGCTTTATTTGCAGACATGCAATAAAACTGACCATGACTGAAACTTCAGTTTATATTCTGATTGTGTGTAATGATTTTCATCCTGTGATAGTCTGCCACTTACTTAGTGTTTTCGATATTGAACTACTGATGAAGATATTGACCACGTACTGTGTGTTTGCCATGCATTAATATGAGGCTTGTCTTAGCACATTTATGGCTTTTTCCGACACTAGTTGATCAAGGTTATTCGGGGAGTAGTTCTGTTTCACATGTCTTAACTTTCCACTATGTATTCTGAAGTAAGGTGGAGGCCAGTTGATGTCAGGAAAGTAACATCACTAAGGACTTTCCCTAGCTGACCTCAGCAATGTGGTTAAGTTTAGTCAGTATTTTAACTTAATCTTACATTAGCACTCCAGTGTACTAGGTGCTGCACAAATGTTGATGTAAATATGTTAAAATTTCTTTCCCAAATGACGTGTTGAAATTATCTTCCACATTGCAGTTAGTCTGGATGTAGTCAGTCTCATAGGAGATAGCATTGAGAGAGGTTTGAGACTGATGTTTGTGTAGAATACCTGCAGAGCAGTTACTTAGCTAGTGAAACAGGTAGGCCTCTAAGAAATATCCTTCCAAGAATGTCCTGTGGATCCTGGACTGGATAAAATGGATTTAGTAACTGCCTTTGTTTGGCCCCACATGTGTGATTGGAGCCATGCAGTCTCTGCATATATGACAAACAGTGCTGAAGTCCTTACGGCTCTATATTGGCATTGGTGTTTGCTTACGTGGATCAAATTGCAGTATGGGGTGGCGAGGAATGCTTATAAAATGAGTCAGAGTACATAAAGAAAAAAAACCCTAAATCAGTATTACTGTAGCCTGCTGCATGTCCGAATTTGAAAATGAACATCTCATCACTGATTAGTTGGGCTTTTGTGAGCAAGACTGGCTGATTAGGCCAGTTTAAGCTTTGAGCGGTCTGTGGCACACATGAACACAAGATGCCATTATGGGTTACTTCATTAATTGCAGAGATTCTGCTGTTTCAAGGTTTACGTGACTGGAGCTTCTGTTTTGCTTCTGCAGTTCTCCTCCCCTTGTAGCCTGTGGCTTTAGTATGGTGGAGACTGAACCAGGTTGAATGATTGTGAGCAAGATCTTCTCGAAACTCGCAGTCGCTGTTGAAATGCCTCAAGGATAGCTGAGGGAGTCCTTGAAATATTTCTTCTGGCCAAGTTAGAAGCTTATAACATGGTCAGATTGTGTAATGTGACCTAAATTGGTCAGTATTAACAAAAATGATTAGGTAGACTAGTATTTTACTTAGGTTGAGGGATCAGTCTTGCATGCTTGTTAAATCCATGCAGGTTTTTCTTTCTAATCTCTTGCTCTGACTTGGGCTTGGGAGAATAGGATACAGTAGTTCTTATTTTGATGTATTGCTGACAGTAAACATACTAGCTGCATCTACATGGCCTCTTCCTTTTGGAAGGGGCATGCAAATGTGGCTGATTGGAAATGCCAGTGAGGTGTAGATTTAAATATCTTAAGCCTCATTTGCATATTCTTGTGTGATCTGACTTACAGAAGAGCCATTTCTGGAAGCCAGAGCAGCCATGTTGGTGGGATTCTTTCAAAAGGAGCCCCCTCCCCTTCGAAAGCACCCTTCGTAATTTTTCGCATGCACCTTCCGAAAGGGATGGGCTGTGTAGACACAGCTACTATGTCCTAATTTTAAATGACCCTTTTTTCATTGCTCTCGTTTTTGTATTTCTGTTAAGAGAATAGCAAATACACATTTTCATTATTTTTCTGTCTTCTCCAAACTAACCAGAATTTAGGCCTATATTTAATTGGGATAGCCATTTAGTGTTTCAAACATGAGGCTGTTACATATTTACAGGCTCTCTTTTTATTATGGAAAATGGTAAACCTTTTCCTCAAGACAGGTTCATAGGCTGAACGGGGCTATTATAAAACCTTTTTTCTGTATGTAGCTATAACTTGGGCTTCTTGAGCATCACATTTATTTTACATATTAATATTCTAGGTATGTGAATAGTTGTGGAACTTTTTTCTCTACTAATATAGTCTTCTGTAATTGAATTAATGCCAGTCACTAAAGCTAGAACAAGAGGGCTAAGCAGTATAATTTAGAAATCTGTTTTTTCTCAAATTCTTACTTTACAAAACAAAGCCTAGCCAAAATGTCAGTCCTCGCTACTTGATTAATAGATGTGGAGGAGAAAAGATGAATCAAATAATAAAATGTACAAGAAGCAAGAAAGGAGTGATAAAAAATAAAGCAGTCCCTCAAATACCTTGTTTTGAATTTCCTCACAATGTCAAATATTTTAACCTAGAATAACTTCTACTGTGAAATAGCAGGTAGGTTAATGTACTTGTGGCAGAATTTGAGTTTTAGGACAAAATTGTGATGAGACCTGTTTCATCCCTTTAAAGAGTAGATCATATGTTAGCGATGTAATGAAAGTTGTCTTGGAAAATTTCTAAGTGTTCCAACTATTAGGAAATGTTCTGGGCACTGCACTTCAAGAAAGATGTGGAGAAATTGGAGAAGGTCCAGAGAAGAGCAACAAGAGTGCTTAAAAGTCTAGAGAACATGAGCTATTAGGAAGAACTGGGCTTGTTTAGCTTAGAAAAGAGAAGACTTAGTAGGGACATGATGATGGTTTTCAAGTACCTAAAAGAGGGTTACAAGGAGGAGGGAGAAAAATTGTTCTCCTTGGCATCTGAGGATAAGACAAGGAGCAATGGGCTTAAACTGCAGCAAGGGAGATTTAGGTTGGACATTAGGAAAAACTTCCTACCTGTCAGGGTGGTAAAACACTGGATTTAAACTACCTAGGAGGTTGCGGAATCTCCATCACTGGAAATATTTAAGAGCAGGTTAGATACACGTCAATTAGGGACGGTCTAAACAGTGCATGGTCCTGCTGTGAGAGCAGGGAACTGGAGTCGATGACCTCTCATGGTCCCTTCCAGTACTAGTGTTCTATGATTCTTGATACTATTCCAAATCTTCTTCTCTTTGGTAGCTGCTGGCTGTCTTGGTTACTTTTCAACTCTTTTTATGTTTTTAGCATGTCTGAGAGTCTTTGGCTATGTCTACACTCACCAAAAACTTTGAAATTGCCATGCAAATGGCCTTTTCGAAGTTTACTAATGAAACGCTGAAATACATATTCAGCGCCTCATTAGCATGCGGGTGGCCATGGCACTTCGAAATTGACGCAGCTCGCCGCCGCGTGGCTCGTCCAGACGGGGCTCCTTTTCGAAAGCACCCCTGCTACTTCGAAGTCCCCTTATTCCCATCTGCTCATAGGAATAAAGAGACTTCGAAGTAGGCGGGGTCCTTTAGAAAAGGAGTCCTGTCTGGACGAGCCGGGTCAATTTCAAAGTGCCGCAGCCGCCTGCATGCTAATGAGGCACTGAATATGTATTTCAGCACTTCATTAGTAAACTTCGAAATGGCCATTTATTTGTATGGCCATTTTGAAACTTTTGGATAGTGTAGACACGGCCTTTAAAATGTTATACAGTATTATAAATCAGTAGATTAAAGATGCTTAAAATAAGTTGCCGTACATGAGATTCAGCCCCTTGATGTTAAATCTGTGATGGGATATGATGCTAATTGTGGCCTTTGGGGCAGTAATGAAATTTAAATATTTGTGTCAGGGTTTCAAAAGCTAATAATCAAGCCCTGGTAAATAGCAGAAATAAGCTTGCCTGTCCCTGTGTGTATGCATCATGATGATATAGGATCGTATAATTAGACAAGCTTTTTCACAAGATGTTGTTTAGTACATAAGACTGTGTGTGCTCTGGTAATCTAAGCTTTTTTGTGGTGAAGGCACCTGTTGTCTGCTGTATGTCTGCCTCATCTGTTTGTAGATATTTGGAGGGTGTATAGTGAATAAGCCAGAGGGGTTGGAGGAACAGAACGGACTGTCTTACAATTATGGCAGTTGAGTGGAGTAGCTTCTCAGTGATCACTGTGTACTGAATGAGACCAGCGTCCCTTTGGGCAAAAAAGGTATGTGATTGTGTCTTTAGGGATTAAATTATATAATAGGTACACCTCAGGGACAGACAACCTTAGTTGTGACACTTCCTAACTTTTGAGTAGGTTATTTTGAAATTAACTTTTAATAGCTTTTATATGGAATGCCTAAACTTTTAAAAATGGCTTTTTTTTGTTTTGTTTTTGTTGTGGTTACATGGAATCATATTGACATTCTCTGAGATCATCAGCAGGATTTGAACCTTCAGATGGATAGCACAGGTTGCTGCTGCTTGTACTAACAAAGTACCAAATAGCAATATATGGTGAACTCTTTCATATCTGCTGCCCTGGGACCAGGAGGTTGCTGGATATTCAGATACACAGGATAGTAGAGAGGTATACCTAGCAGTGCATAACAGTAAGAAAAATAAGATATGTTAAGAAACAACAAAATTATGCAGAGTAGTTCATTTACCAACAGTAATATTGTACACTGTAGACTTTATTTGCTGTACCTCTGTTACTACTTGTATTAATTTTCACTATACTGTACTTCTGGAAAAGTAACTAAAATTTACTTATGATTAAAATGCTGGTTATTTGAGAGTTCTAGATCATAGAATGCCAGATATGAAAGAGCTGACTATGTTTACATAAGAGGATGTTGACTTGGGAATCATGAGTTCCATTGCAAGTTCTGCTGGGTGTGTTCTGTAATGGTCACAGTCCTTTTTGCCATGTTCTCCAGAAGCCAGATGCCTTCTGCTCCTGTCTAGACCCACCTCTTTGTGACCCAGACTCCTCTTCCCATCGGGATGTAAAATATTAAATGGTTAAAAGGTTAACTTGTTAGTCGTGACTTACTTGACTTAAATCCTTGTACACCAAGGAGAGCATAGGTCATCTACAAGTCTCCTACATTCCAGTAGTTGAGGCAGTTTTGTCTAGCATTGTGACCTTTCCTTCCATGGTTTTATGTTGGTGTGGGAGGAGGATGACATAGTCAGCAAAATCAATGTCCTCTAGCTGTTGAAGTGTCAACTGAATGCCCCATTGATGGCTATCTGTTCTGCTCATAATACAGTCCATTGTGATCAAGAACAGGAATGGTGACAATAGAACCCTTGTCGCACTCCTGAGAGTATGCTGAAGGATTCTGTAAAGACACCATAGTGGACAGTTTGGCAAGTTAAGGGTTCGTATGCTAAATGCATCAGGTTAATAACTTTGGATAAGATACCACTGTGTTGCAGCAGTTTCCACAAAGTGTTTCTGTCAGTGCTGATGAAGGCTTTTGCAAAGTCTGTGAATATTATGTGCATGGGACGGTGGGGAGGTTCCACGGAAGTGACTGTTCTGTAATTGCTTAGAGTTATTTGGTTAGTACAAGATTGCTCACTTTGGAAGCTGACCTGTTCTTCCCTGAGCTATCAATTTCTATCTTCATTCTCTCTAAGAGAATCCTATTGGACACTTTTCCTGGAATAGACAGTAATGTGGTGCTCCTCCAGTTCTTTCTTTCCTTCAAGTTGCCTTTTTTGGAATTTGTTTCCAGTCTTGTTGGATCTCCTCTAATTTTTGACAAATAAATTGTACATCATGTTGACTGGTATTTCATTACCTGTCTTGATTGCTTCTGTGTGGATGTTGTCTGGACCAGGTGCTTTTCTGCTTTTCAGATGGGCAGTGGCTTTTCTGATTTTCTCCTTTTGTAGGTCTGCTGCTGTTTAGTTTGCACAGGTATATTTGCAGGTGGAGGTTCCATGTGGGCAGGACAGTTCAGTAGCTCTTCAAAGTGTCCCTTCCATCTACTGAGCTGCTCACTTGGGTTTGTTAGCACATGCCTCTCCTTATCCTGTACTTGCTGACCCACTGTATCCTGTGACCCAGCTACCTTCCGAGTGATGTCATCCAGCTCTTTCAAGTTTATCCATCTTTCAGCTTGTTTGGCTTGTTGTGCAAGGTTTTCCACAAAGTTCTTGTCCTGTGTTACAACCTTTTTAACTTCCCTGCTGGCTTCTAAATACAGTCTCTGATCCTCTGCCTTGGCAGCTCTTGTTTTGGTGTTGATTGCTGCTTTTCTGTCCTTTTTGTTCCTTTGCTTTTCTCAGAGTTTTTGCTGGATCCATTCTTTGTGATGCCGTGTCCTCTTTTTAGTGTTTTGTTGCAGGTCTCTTTCCAGGCTGTTTTGGTATATTCCCCAGTTTGTTCCACGGGAGCATCTTACAGGAAAAGATTTGTCAGAAATTCGTATGTTGGACAGCTCCATTTGGAAACTGGCTCTTGTCTCTAGCTCCTTCAGCTGCTCCATGTTGAATCTCAGTCCCGGCTTGGTCATTTTTATGGTGTATCGTTTGAGTTTCATCTTGATCAGATAGTGGTCTGAACCTATATCTGCTCCTGTCCAGTTTGGGTGACCCTTCCAGGAGCTGCAGCACCTGCTGGCATAGCTCTCTGGGACATTGAGACACACAAGCCACCTTACCCTGACAAGGAAAGGACCATAAAGTGGAAGTCTTAGTCTTACCATTTGTTTATTGCATTTAGCATAGTGATAATTTCATGACATTGTAATACTGAATGTTAAAAATGCCATAACAATACATGGAAGGTGTGAGAAAGGAGCAGTGGAGCTTGCAGCACTCTAGAATTTTGGAGTATTCGTGGATCAACACGTTTCTGACTGAGATGGCACTGCTAGGGGGTAGCCTACCAGTTCTCTCCCCCTTCTCGGCTCTGCTTCTCTTGCAGCAGTTGGTCTGCCTTGCAAACAACTGGATGTTCTGGGAACACTTGCTTTCCTGGCAGCAATCTGCTGAACTGGCACTGCTAGGCAGTACCTAGTAACTGAGAGAGTGAGGGGTGGGATTGGAGTAAAGTGTGCAGTTCCTAGCTACATACATGCCACTGATTTCCTATTCCCCCTGTATTCTGCCTCTGAGGAAGAACAATAAGGAAAGTGCTAGATTGTGAACTTGTGAACAATTAAATGGTTAATTTTAATGCTAATTTAATTGGGTACTTTTAAAAAACACAGTTTACATTCCTGCTTCCCAGTCCCTTCACATTGCCAATACCAGTCTCTCTTTTAGTGCTTCCTGTCCGATTTCTGGACCGTTGCCCATGTATTTTTCATACTGTTCACCCCACTCTCCCCTGGTGACTGTGCTCAGACATCTCCAATCTGTCAGTTTTCCCCCACTCTCACCCCCACCAAGAGTCTATTTCTAGGCATTGTCTTCCCTGGTACCTTTTGTTGGTTGTGTGTGTGTGTAGGGGGAACCATCAGATTTCATACTTGTGCCAAAAAAAAGGAGGCTTTAGAACTTAATGAAATGATTGTAAGAATTCATTTGACATGGGCAGAACATAAATTGAATTTTTCTTTAACATTATTCTCAAACAGCTGGACCTTGTTGGCTGAAATTAAATAATTAAATAAAATTTAGCCTGGGGCAGACTGGAAGTATTTCACCTGAACTCTTAAAGTTCAGCAAAGATATAAGCAATGGGAAAATGGTCTTAAAGTTGTCTGACATGTCCCATTATAACTGTAGGTGGTATTGTCAACCTTTGCTATTATATCAGTATTAAATTTAAAAAAAAAAAAAAAAAGCTCTGGCTTCGCTGAAAGATCACACCCAAAATGAAATCAGTGTTGGACCTTTTCAGCTGTTGCTAAACAATTTAATTGCTCAGCTTCAATATCCAGTGCATTTCTTCTTGGAAAAGAAAGGATTCCTGAACACTGGAGGATTTGTTGCTT
Source organism: Carettochelys insculpta (assembly GCF_033958435.1). Classification (NCBI taxonomy): domain Eukaryota; kingdom Metazoa; phylum Chordata; order Testudines; family Carettochelyidae; genus Carettochelys; species Carettochelys insculpta. The sequence continues at coordinate 42,680,650 of NC_134146.1, read as the reverse complement.
TGGTATTTTAAGCTGTCTCTGATTCAAGATGTCAACATTTTTTAAGTATTTCTGCAGTTCAGAGGTGACATAAGCAGCTTTTGAGCTTTTTTTTTTTTTTAAATTAAAATAAAACTATTAAGGGCAGCTAGTATCAGTTACCTCGCTTTGTTTTTGAAGTGGGGGATCAAAATTTATAAATTGCATTCTAAGAACATTATTAAAGGTGAAAAGAACTCAGAAGCTAGAAAATACCAGAATTAAGGTTGTCTTCTATATAGGTGCCGATTGAGTCTCTGATTACACTACCACTTACTTTTGTTTCTCCCGAATTGAGTCCACCGTGTCCTGGAGATGAATCAGGATTGTGTAGGGAAAGCAACTGTCTGTATTATGCTTACTTTATTCACTGTGGAAGCTGGAGAGTGTCTAGTGAATAATGCAGGGGACTGCAGGAGAAGAGGGAGTTCTGAATGTATTTGCATGCTGGACTGGAGAACTAGATTATATTCCTGCCTTTGCCTCAGTGTTCCTATCTAATTCAGGGATACTCACTTTAACCAGATTTTTCCCCAGTTGTGCTCATCTTTTTCTGGGCGCCTAAACTGGAGTCCCGGTGTCTGATTTCCAAATGTTCTGAGTGTTTATAGCTGCAACTGACGTCAATGGGAGCTATGCTTTAAACATATAATTCCAAGTTCTCTGAATGAGCTGATCCTATGCCTCTCAAGTTGGGAACCCCAAAAACATAGCCACTTTGACTATAATCTCTGTCTCAGCTCCCCATATTAATGGGGTAATACCCTCTCACTTGGTTTAGCGTTCGTAAAAATAAATTGATTATAATGTGTGCCAAAGGAAAAGCCCACAAGGAAATTGATTATGCCTTCAGGTCAAGGTTTGAGTAGTCTATAGTAAATAAGACCATGGGACCAGGTATCAAACAATGAGAAGAGAACAAAATATTGACTAGCTTGTTCATTTGTTGTGCACTGAATGAGGCAGAGTGCTGTGGAAAAAGTAGCAAGAGATCATATAATTGAAGACTGTCATAATGAATATACACATGGAGACTTTGCTCTTTGAGGTGTGTGTGGTGTTACTGTAGTGGTATCAGGCAATTCTTACCAGCACAAACTATATCCACACAAAGGAATGCTTTGCTAATAAAGCTATTTATTCTGTGGCAAAGTGCTCCTGATTTGGATACAGCTTATACTGGTAAAACTATGCTTTTGCCAATATCTTATTCCAGGATCCCATTTCTCATGTAGATACACCCTTGGAGTGGGGAGATAGGAGTGCCCTCCTTTCAGGAGGGGCATGCTAATGAGGGAGTTTGAAAGATACCAATGAGGCACTTCCATGAATATGCAGTGCCTCATTAGCATAACGGTGGCCATGGTGAGTTGAAAGTGCTGCTTTCGAATGGCATGCCACCTGTGTAGCTGGGGGCCTTTTGAAATGACCCTCAGGACTTCGGAAGCCCCTTCTTCCCCTTTGTTTTGGGAGGAAGGGGCTTTCAAAGATTGGGGGGTTGTTTTGAAAGGCCCCTGGCTACATGCGCAGCGTGCCATTCAAAAGCATCACTTTTGAATTGCCATTGCTGCCATTATGCTAATGAGGCACTGCATATTCATGACAGCACCTCATTAGCATCTTTTGAACTCCCTCATTAACATGCCCCTTCTGAAAGGAGGGGGCTCTTGTAGACACACCCCAAATGAAATAAGTCTATATCAGCAGAAGGAACAATTTTGCTAGTATAACTTTGGGCACCAGATGCCTTACCAGCACAGCTGTTTCAGTCAGAGTTTAGTGAGGTGTGCTCCTTGACTGATATATCTGTGCTAGCCCGATGGCTTTTTCAGCATTTCCAGCATTGTCTCCTCCCCTTTTCGTGTCTTGCTCAACCCACATTATGGATCTTTACCCAAATACTGTATAATGGAAGGATTTAGGCCTGGTCTACGCTAGGAGAGTAGTATACATTTTGGAGACTTAGGTTAAATTTATAACAAATCAGCCCTTCACTGCAAGGTCATTCCATCAATTTTAAGGTTGCTTAAGATTGAATATTGTACTTCTACTTTTCAAAAGAAGGAACACCAAATACAACTTTGCAGGGTCGACCTTAGTGTAGTGTAGATTGGGTGAGCAAACTTTTTATGTCATGCCTCCCCGCCCCCCGCTCCATTCTGAGGGAGGGTGACCAGAAAGGACATGGGTGAGTGTGCACGCAGGCCGGGGTTTTGGGCACTGGGCAAGTGTCAGCTCCTCCTGGGGGTGCGGAAGTGCTATGGTGCTGGCTGGCTGCGGTGCCGTGGGTGGGAGCGCGAGCACTGCACTAAGTCACCCCTCAGCCAGCCTGGCCTCCACCACTGGGAACCAGCCACCTCAGTCTGGTAGCAGGGCAGGCATTGCAGATGTGTGCGTGCGCCTCCTGTCCCTGATTTGGCTCAGCACAATTGGCTCCCCTCGTGCTGCCCCCCCTTCCCCCTCTGCAGCTTTTGTTGCGTTGCCAGCCCACCAGTTTGTGCACCTGTGGTGTAGATGGAGGGCTATTAAATGTTGACATTCTTGGCCTCCTGATGTCTGTCCCACAGTACCCCAAGCTTCCAGTAAGTAATCTGGAATCTTGGCACGGCAGAGCAGTTTTTCATAATGATGGGCCTTGTGTCCACACTAAATTAGCCTTCATTCCTGATTCATTTTTCTTACTCTAAGCAGACTGATGTCTCTCTTTCCCAATCTAGATAAAGCAGAAGGAGTATTAAGTTACTCTGATAGCACAAGCTGCTGTGCCATGCCTGGAACACCCATGTGTCTTCCCCAGGCTGCTAAGGGAGTGAAGGCAATTTTAATTGTTGTAGCAGAGTGGTGGGAGAAGGGGCATGTGGTGCCCCAAATAGCTGCAGGCAGGAAAGCTAGGGTTGGAAGGCGGGGGTGGGCTCCGACCACATGCTGCCTGAGAGAGAAAAGAACAGCCCAAGAAGCTACTCTCCCTTCCCAGCCTTTCCTGGGCTCCTGGGGAAAGGACAAATTTCATGATTACAGCCAACAGGGTGTGTGGGGAGAGCAGTCTTAAGACCACATGGTTACCCAGAGCTCCTCTACCATCCCTGGTGCATCTCCACACCCCATCTCCTGGGAGGCTGGGGAAAGAAAAGCTTTTAGAGTCTCAGTCAACAGGTTGTTGGGGGGCGGGGTAGTTGACCATGTAATGACAACGCAAAAATTACTGCTTAGTCCCCCCATTCCTGCCAATCTGGCTGCAGCATGCACAGCTGCAGAAACTGCTTTTGTAATCGCAGGCTTGAAAAGATGGCTCTGGCCCTCCCCTTTACTGAGACCTCCTCTGAAACCCCCCACTCATGCATCTGACAAAGCAGGTCTTTGCTCATGAAAACTTATGCTCCAAAATATCTGTTAGTCTATAAAGTGCCACAGGATCTCTTGTTGTTTTTGAAGATGCAGACTAACTTGGCCACCTCTCTGATACTGTGTAAAAATCGATGCGTAGAGAACTGTCAAAAGGCCAAACTTGTCCTTGCAGGGAATACATGCCTACTTTCTTTTAGAGAGGTTCATTCATAAGATTACTTTGTGTGCTGTTAAGCTTATCTACCGTAAATGTATCTCCCTAATGTCCGACCTTCACTTTTGGTTTGTTGCAATGTGTTCAACAGCAGTTACTGCCAGAAATGCTCATTCCCCCACACCCCATCCAGCTGTGAGTCTGGCACAGATCTGCAGGAGAAAACAAATGCAGAAAGATATGTTTATGGAGCACATGGAAGCCACACATAGGGAGAGGGGGAACAGTTAAATGTGTGGAGGAGAACCATTCTTGAAGAAAGAAGGTAGCAGAGAGAGCGTGACTTGGAGACTGAGAGATGTTGCAGTTGATGAGGCGGCAGACGGAACTCCTGCATTCCCTCATAGTGGAACACAGAGCCCCCCTGCAGCTCACGAAAGCACTACATGCCCTCCTCACCATGTTCCCTAACCTCCCTTCCTTGGCATCCTGTAATGCGTGGGAGAGGGGATGAGTCAAGAGCATCCAGGGAGAGTTCTGGTAGCAGGTGAACAATCCTTCACGTGATAACAAGATGCCCTGGCTTATGCATTCCAGAAGCCCCTGTCTTGACCTCCTTTAATGTCCCCTGAATGAAAAAGATTAAGATCAAAAAAGCAGTCTGTTATTGCTTGTGTTGAGGTATGTGGGGGAAGGTAGCTTACAAGTTTTACAGGCAAGCACACATCATTCAGGGGAGCAACAGATGTGGCTTTCATGTTGCTGTCTGGTCATTCATAAAGCTGTTTTTTTTAAAGCCTCTCTGATTAGCAGTGCTCCTTGCTGTGCTCTCTCTATTGCCTGGGTGTCTGACTAGTCATAATTACTGGCCAGATGATCTGCCTGTACTCTCCAGCCTGGCATGAAATTTTCCCCCTTCGTTTCACGTAAATTCTGAAGCACAACTGAGGCAGAAAGCTCATGAACCTGGCTTTTAAACAGCCAAATGCACATTCTACCACCATTCTGCACTTGCTCATCCCGTAGCTGAACTGCTTTTTACTGCAGTCCAGGCTGCCTGTGCATGGCTTCTTGAGCCAAGTAAGCAAGGGGTAAGCTGGGTCACCTAGAATCTATATTGACATCTCCATGTCTCCAATGGTAATTTTCTGGTCTGGGAAGAAAGTTCCCTTCTGCAGCTTTCTAAACAAACCAGAGTTCCTAAAGATGCACATCATGCACCCTTTTGTCCATTCCACATTGATGTTGATGAAACAATTCTTGTGATCCACCAGCACTTGCAACACCATGGAGAAGTTTGTATGATTTATGTACTATGTGGCAAGGTGGTCTGGTGCCCGGATGGGGATGTGCATTCCATCTATTGTCTCGCCACACTTAGGGACCCTCATCACAGCAGAACAGTCCACTATGTCATGTACATTGCCCAGAGTCACAGCCTTTCATAGCAGAAGGGTATTGTTTACCTTGGCTACTTGGATGACAGCAGTCCCCTCTGCAGATTTGCCCACTGACCAGTAGCTGTGTGGCATTGCAAGCTTCCACAGAAGTTGAACCTGGCAAATTTAATGGGGATACATAGACTGTCAACTTTTTGTACAAACATGAACGTGCACCCTCGACTTTACAAAATCAGGTGCTAGAAAATCAACCTTAACACATTCAACCTAATTTCCTAATGTAGACATACCCTGTCTTTTGACGCGTGCACAGCAGCATCAAAAGAAGAGGCTTTCCAGGAAGATCACAGAGGTTGACTTGGAACTTGTCTTGAAATAAATTCTATGTAAGCAAGCATACTTGCTTTCTTCTGTTGCAATACGTAAGATTTTTTTCAGACACTGTGACTTGAACAATGAACATAAGGATTCTTGCATACTTTTTTTTAAATTAAGCTGTGCTTTCAAATGAAGATTTTTGAAAAAGCCTTGCTGTGAAATAAGTTTTCTGTAGTTAGCTTTTTCACACTGTTACTGCATTCCAGGTTGATATTGTTTTTCTTTTTTCAGGATGCCAGGAAAGCATGTAGCGATACAACTCTTGCTCAGGTATATCTTTTAAAAAAAAATTGGGACATAGCCTTTAAGAGACAATAAATTTTTGTGTTTTGTAGCATGCCTAGTATGGTGATTGAAAGAGATGAAGTGCAGAAGTCCAGAATGTTTGCTCAGTACAACATTTTCAAATGTGAAATTGTACCAGTAATTACAGAGTGGGGAAAAAAAAAAGGCGAGGTCTTCACGGGCATTTTATGCAGGCATTATTTGCAGCCAGTTAAAAAGCTCTTAAAGCCATGAGGACACCTACATATTACAGCGATAGATACTTTTGGAATGCTGTGAATGGGTTACTTATATAATTAAATATGCATATTTTCCTTAATTCACTTTTTTAAACATTTAATGAAACTATATGGCATGACTATGTGGCTTTGAATTGCTTACTTGTCACTATGTGCAAAGTGTCAATTTTTGTTTGAAAATTGAACTTTTTCATTTACAGTCCAGGTGAGGGCTTTCATGTAGCAGTTGTCAGACTTCTGAAAAATTACCCTAGAATAAATAATAAATGACCATTTTCTTCTGGAGCTATTATTTTGAGGATGTGAATTGTCAATTTCCAGAAAGTTGTAAAGTAAAAATAAAGTTCACATCTGATACATACAGAAGCTCCATTTACAGAATGCCTGAAAAAATCTGAAGCATTTATAATAGTGATTGTTGTTAAGTGCGCTGTCATGGGTATCCTGATTTCTTGCCAAATCTTTTGGCTGGTTGCTCTATCGCATCATAGTGCACTGTTTCTGTGTCAACAACAGTTGTATGACCAAATTCTAGTTGTGCAAAATATTTATGTTCTTGGCAGTTTGTGTTGTACATGTTTATGAACATCTCTGAGATCAAAATAATTGTTTGGTTTGTGTTTTTTGTTTTTGCTTAGATCACCACAAGTCTGGACTCAGTGGGTCGAATCCAAATGCGAACAAGACGTACGCTGAGAGGTCACTTGGCTAAAATTTATGCTATGCACTGGGGATCTGATTCAAGGTTTGTACAAGTGATTCTTGAACTTTGAGACAGAGGGACACTTTTTAGCTCTTAAAATTGTATGCTTTACTGGAGAGCTAAGTGGTGAGGTAATATCTTTTGTTGGATTATTTTCTGTTGGTGAGAGGGACAGGCTTCTGAGCTTACTCATAGTTCTTCACATCTGGGAAAGGTACTTAGAGGGCTTGTCTTCATGTACAAAGCTACAGAACTGCACCATTGTAGCACTTCCGTGAGGATGCTGCTATTCTACTGGGAAAGCTTTTCCCATCTGCGTATCTGTGAGAGGTGTTACTGTGATGATGGGAGAAGCTTTTCTGTCAACAGTGCTGTCTATACCAGGATTAGGTCAATGTAGTTTTACCAGTGTACATTTGCAGTGTAGCTCTGGTGAAAGTATTACAGCTAAATACAAAGTAGAACAGATTGTTAAGCATAAGGAATTGTCAAATTGTAAGAGACTGCAGGAAAGTTGGCAAATAACACATCTGCAGTGCAGGATAAAGGAGAGTTATTCAATTACAGATGGTTGTAATGAGCCATAAATCCAAAGTCCTGAGTTTCTCAGTTACAAGAAGATCCAGACATCTTGGAGACCACACTGTGGATGTCTATACTCTCAGTTAAAACTGCACAGTTAGTCTGTGCCAGCTGGATTGGGCTAAGTGACTGTTTAATTGCTCTCTAGACATGCTTGAGTCCAAAAGTCTACACTGCATTTAACAGACCCTTATCGTGAGCCACTTGGCATGGGTCAGCTAATTGCAGTTTAGACATACCCTTCAGGGCCATAGAGCATAGAAAATTTTGAGAATTTTTTTTGTACTTCAGAGTGCCTGTTTTAAACCAGTTATAATCTAACAGAAATAATGAGGGAAATAATTCCATTGTAAGGATATATGCTTCACTTTTACTTTCCACAAGCATTTTGAGTCTGAGATGATCTGTAACAGATCTTGAAATCTGAAAGCCTTGTGTATGATGTCACTTAACTTTAGAGCTCTTTGTATTGCATTTTGCTTCAAGCTATGAAAGGTCATATAGCTTGAAATGGTTGATTTTAGTGCAAATTTATTTTGTGTCAATAGAGCACTGTGAGGACATAAAACAATATTTTCAGTGAATTAAAAGGTGTTGTGTATATCACAAAAACAAATATAGTTTGCCATGTTCTGGTGCATTTAATTGAGTATAGTGCTGATTATTAATGTAAGAAGTCATCAGAGAAATGGCAGTCCAATGAAGATTTAAATACATAATGTTAGATTGATTCATTGGATGTTTTTATCAAAAACTCTTCAAAATCCTGTCTACTGCCTAAAGATATGTTTAAAGGAAGAAAACAGATATAATTTCTGCCTTAGACTGGACTCAATGACCTCTGGTAGTCCCCTGAAGTTGTAGTATGCTATGATTAGTTCTGTTAGGATAGAAGTGTGATGTTGGAAGGCTTCCTGAGTACAAAATAACTCCTAAAAGTGTTTTTGACCAACCAGTGGCCATCTCAACATATTTTAGAGGCTAATTGTACCTGGTGATACTGTCTTTCTGCCTCGTGTAGACCTGGAGCACGTACACTGCATTTATGGTACTGAAACACCTGACTCTGAAGGATACAAACCAGCATTAGGAAGAGGTTATAAAATTTGTAAACACTGTGCACAGTTTTGAATATCTGTTATTCTAGCTTGTTTTAACTGTGTTTGTCCATGGATTTTGGTAAGATTTTTCAGCATGTATTGGGTTATTCTTTGCTACTACTTAACATTTGGCCTTAAAACGTTTAAAAATAGACAAAAGGAGAAAATTAAAAGGCTTTTCTGAATTATTTGACATTCATGCATGAGTCTCTTGAAATTAAGCCTGAGGCAAGAAGTTAATATGTTAATATTTCTGTTTTTGTGGTTATCTTTAGGCTACTAGTCAGCGCTTCCCAAGATGGAAAACTAATTATTTGGGATAGTTATACAACAAATAAGGTAGAGTTGTTTATAATCCATATTGATAATCTGTACACAGGTGATACTTTTATTTTAGTTCCTTCTTTTTCTTACACTATTTTAGTTGAATTGGCACTATAATTTTTTCCTGTTTAAATTTTAACTAACTTGCTTTCATTTTTATTTTTTTTAATGGTCAGCTTTTTATTTCAAGTGCATTTTTGCTTGGATAATACTGAAGTGGTATAGTTCTGATATGAAGTGTCTCTCTGTAGATGCATGCTATTCCTTTAAGATCTTCCTGGGTGATGACCTGTGCATATGCTCCTTCTGGCAACTATGTCGCTTGTGGTGGATTGGACAACATCTGTTCCATATATAACTTGAAAACCAGAGAGGGCAATGTGAGAGTGAGCAGAGAGCTACCAGGGCATACAGGTAAGCTGCACTTTACTTGCTCAAAGACAGACAATACCAGCCCTGCACTCTTCACAACATGCCCTAAAATGAAAACAAGTGCTAACAGTTTGCAGAATGAAATATAGTTTCATCTTGATTTTGATCACTTTTAAGAATAACTTTACATATGATTGACTGACTGTTTTACAGCTAAATTCTGTGTCCATTTAGTTCTTCAGAATCCAAAGTCACTGGAGTACATATCGCTCTTTTTGCTTAGCTGTCTACTAGTGATACCTCATTGGCAGAACTAAATGAATGTAGAAATTTACTGCATCAGTGGGGTATGAAATTGACATCTACCATTATTCTATTCTAGGGTACTTGTCCTGCTGTCGTTTTCTAGATGATAACCAAATTGTTACAAGTTCAGGGGACACCACGTGGTGAGTTGTAGAAGTGGGAGATGATTGGTGGGGTTTTTGGTTTTTCAGAGTTTTGATTGTTTTTAAGCTAAACTTGCAGAGACATCATATTGCTGAAAACATCTGTTTTATCTGCAGCGCTCTTTGGGATATTGAAACTGGCCAACAGACCACGACCTTCACTGGACATACCGGAGATGTGATGAGTTTATCCCTAAGTCCAGACATGAGAACTTTTGTTTCTGGTGCCTGTGATGCCTCCTCCAAGCTTTGGGATATTCGAGATGGAATGTGCAGACAGTCTTTCACAGGGCATGTGTCTGATATTAATGCAGTTTGTGTAAGTGAGCATTTCTGTTTACAAATGGAGAGTGAGGATACCATGAATAGCTGTAAGCTTTCAGTTTTTAATCTAGTTTTCAAAGCATGATGGAGATTTGTTCTGTCTCTGGTTTGGCCACTTAAAAGTAATTTATTTTTCTGGATCATGAGCTCTTGATAACCTGAGACTGAGCACTAGTGATCTAGTTCATTACTATTAATTATACCAATCCTCTGTGACAGGGTTAAGTGATCTTGGAACAATTGAAACTGTCTGTTTTAGTCTTAGGTTGTTTTAACTGTTCATCTTTGTGTACTAGACCACATTTTTCTTTGTATTACTTACCTGTTTATCTTTGTGTGATTGGATATGTCCCTTTACACTAGATAAGTGTGTGTTTTGTTCACCAGTGCTAAAGATTTTTTCTTAGCAGTATCCATAGAGACAGCCACTCCCTCGTGTTCTGAGCTGCGTATAAAGTGGCAGAGCTGCCCCACCCTTCATTCACTTCCTTATTACAGTTGTTCAGAGCATGCTGTTAGTGTTTTTCCTTCTGCACGTGAGCTGCTAGTCGTTCTCATTTTTAGCTCTCTTGGATCCCTTTTACTTCTTCATTACCTGCTGGTTAGACTGTCAATGGACTTTGAGCTTTGCCTGATAATAGTGTGGACAGGAGTAGAGGTGCTCTGTATCCGTGTCCCCCTGCTCCAGGTGTCAAAGCTGGTGTCTGGGAGTAATCTTCACTCACTGTTTTGTGCTTGGATAAGGTCATGTCAAGAACATGTGTCCAGTTGGTCTGGACTCCATAATGAAAACTAGGATGCAAAAAGATGTGCATCTGAGGTGTAGTCTTATGGATGCTTTCCTTTGCCCAGCATTGGAACCACCTGTGTAGTTAGAGGAAGTTCATCAATCATTCAATCTGTGAGCGTTCCCCAGTTTTACCTGTGGACAGAGAGATCCCCTTTACCAGTGCTCAAAAGATAACTGCTTGAAGTGCCCTCAGCCTTTGAAGCAGAAGAGAGGACAACTTGCATGTCAGAGTACTCAATACAGGATTCCTCAACCTAGCCTAGCCACTTTGGTGTCAAAGGTAATTGCTGGACTCCTTGCTTCCCGCCTCCTCATTCTAGGAGTCTCGGAGCAGAATTCTCAACTTCAGTGCATATTCCAGGACTGGTGAGGGTAGCTGCTTCCTTGGCACAAACAGTGGAGTTACTGCCTCTGCTTACAGCGAACCAAAGACGTATTTCAGCACCTGCTGGCCTGGAGGCCTACACTGCTGCAAAGGATTTTCTGAGCCCCCTACTACCCTCAATTGATCATTTATACTGACAGCACATTGACAGGCCTGTTGTACGTGGTGCATGTTTTGGATTTCACACTGGGGTCTGTTGTGGCGCCAGCAGCTTCTGGGTGCTGCTTCTGTTGATCCCAATGCTGGCTCTGAGGCCAGTACTAACAGCACATCATCTGGATTGCTTGGAAGCCCCAGGATGACTGCTGGTACTGCTCTCTTGTTGTAGATCACTTTCCCATCTCTGATGGTGACTGCTGGCTTTTGGGATACTCATACTCTCCTCAGTCTGAAGTGGGTTCTGATGTCTCACTCTTTAGGGAAACCAGGGATTGCTTCCGTTCTCATAGGAGTCATCCTGACAGGTAGATCAATTGAATGGGAGAGCCTAGTCTAGGAATAATTGACCTCCAGTTCCTTATCACCCCCCATCCTTGGCCATACTGGGTACAGTGGAGGACGCCTGTAGATCTAGATGCATCTAGATATTTGGGTATGTCTACACCACTCCAGAAATTAATCTGGCAGGGATTGATCCACCAGGTGTTGACTTTTATTGCATCTTCAATGACGCGATAAATTGAGCTCCAAGCTTACACCCATCAACGTCAGTGCTCCAGCAAAACTAGAAAAGTAGCCAGCATTGATTGGAAATCAGCCACGTGGAAGACACTGCAGATGACCTAACTGAAGTAGAGGTAAGTGTAGACAGTGCCTGTGACCACTGCTGTACAAAAGAGAAGGGAAATGTCCCTGACCAATTCTGACATACCATCAAAATTCAGTACCAGGCAACCACTACTCTATGGAAATGTATGCCTAAGGGGAGAAATATCGCCACATAAAACTGACAGGCTTCTTGATGCTGGTCTTCAGGTGCTTTGGACAGTCCTCCTTTGGAAGCTAAGATCAGCCTCAAGAAGTTTTGACCTTCCTCTTCTCCAAAAGAGGCTCTCAGAAGGCCTCTCTGGTACCTGATGATTAAATCTACCATGAGATCCTGAAAAAGATGTTTACAGCTTTTTGGGATAAAGATAGTGTTTGTACAGGATAAAGCCCCTGCATGTGGAATTTCCTAACTTTCAGAGCATTACACCAGTAGGGTTTCAGAATGTCTTATCAAACTGACCAAACGGGTAATTTAGCTTAGCTCATGAATGGCCTTTCAAGCTTGGTTATTCCAAGATCTCTGTTTCATGTAAGGAGAGTGCCATCTTTAGATTTATTCTTTATCTGCCAGAATAGGAAATCGTTTCTTTTTCTGTTTTGAAGATGGACTAAAGTCCTAGGTCCATCAAAGATTTGTCCTTCTCTAGGTCAAGAATCGTTGCTATACTGTATCAGTCCATACTATTGATTCCTAAGGTCACTTTTCAAACTGAAGCACAAGGGAAGGGAAATGATGCTGTGTGGGCAAAACAACCGTGGTTCTTAGACTTGAGCAAGTTGTGTGTCAGGGAACCTCTTCCCTTGCATTTAGTCAAGGACCTGATCGTGCAGAATCACAGGCAGTTGTTGAATCCTGAACTCTGTTTCTACACATCACAGCCTGTTTCCATAGTGGCATAACACTGTTGGGTAGCAGTCCAGAGTTTCCTGCTTCATAGAGTGTGATCATCACGAGGGATGTCTATCTTATAAATTCTTCCACTTACATTGTCTGGGTGGCTAGCCGGAGTGTGTGTCCTTTGTAATTTATGGATAAAATAATTTTGGACTATTTGTTGTTCGTTAGAGTCAGATTTGGTGGTCAGCTCAATTAAAGTATACCTGTCCCCATTTTCATTATGTGACCCTCTTATTATAGACAGAACTTTATTCTCCAGCCATACGGTCTTAAAAGGTCTGGAAAGAATTTTTTTTTCACCTTTTAGAGACTTGACTCAGCAGTGGGATTTGAACTTTATCAGCCCTTTATCGCCCCTTGAACTATTAGCTTCTTGATTGTTACGCCTTTCAGGGATGATGGCTTTTCTAATAGCTGTCACCTCAGTAGGAATTGTTGGGGAGCTGCATGTACTGCTGATGGATTCTCCATGTACCTTTTTTATTTTATTTTTAATGAAACAAAGTACAAATGAAGTTATACTTCAAACTGATTTTTCACCTTGACCAATTTGTCTGTTGGTCTTCTTTCCAAAGCCCACATGCTCGTAAAAATGAACAGCAGTTCCATACTTAGGATGTTTGCTGATCACTGGCTTTTTAGCTAGGTGGAACAAAACACTTGCGAATCTATTTTCAGCTATTCATCTCCCATGCAGAACAAATGAATTGGTGTCCTTTAACAATGTAATGATTATGCAAGTGTATCACCAGTTGCATGTTCATGTGCTGCATTATCAAGGACGTATAGCATCTCCTGAACAATGCTCTCTCTATTCAGCTAAAGAACACAACTTCTGCATTATTTGTGGGAAGTGCTGATATTTTGAATGTCTGTGGAGTGATATTGTAGTCTTTGGTCCACATCTTTGCTAGTTATTATGTGATTACTGCTACATCGAGAAGACACACATACAGGGAAGGCAGTTCTGCAGTCCCTCTTCTGATAAGACTCCTAGTCCCAATTCTGTTGAAAATGTCTTAGGACTCTCCTTGCATAAGGGGCTTACGCAACTGCTGGAAAACCAGTTATTCCTTGCAGCTGCTCTTTTTTGACGTGTTGCGTATGATCTTTACATTACCCATCCTTCTTCCCCAGTTAATTGGACTCTGTTATCCAAGATGTTGTTTGCACTTGAAATTATACCATGGCACAGCTACACCACTACTTCAGGTATAGACATTACCTATGCCTGTGGAAAGGGTTGCTCATCAGCACAGGTGATCCATTTCTGAGAGGCAGTAGGTAGGCTAGGTATTGTCTGCACAGGGGTTAGGTTGCCTTAACTACGCTGCTTAGGGTTTTACACTTTTTCACATCAATAAGTGTTGTAACTAAGTTAATCTTGCTTTTTGGTGTACACCAGACGAAAGAAGATGCAATGTGAAGGTACTGAAGATAGGCTGGGTGGTTCTACCCCTCCTATTCCCTCTGCTTAGGGCAGGGGTGAGCAAACTTTGTACATTGGTCCCCAGTTTTCATCCCTGCAATTAGCAGGGCCCTCCCTGCCCCCATCCTGTCCAGAAACGAGCAGCAGTGTCCTGGCAGTGACATACCATGCTACCTTGGGGGTGCAGGGCATAATGGGAGGAGGCAGTGGGAGGTGGGTGTGATCATGCTGCCCCTCGCTTATGAAATTGCACACCCCTGACTTTGCACACCCCTGCTTTAAGGTGACATGGGACTCCTTATTTTGGCAGATGCTGACTAACATGACTACACACTGAGACTAATAAAAGGATTTTTTTCCCCCCTAAAAAGTGGTTCTTGGACTTCCCAGCTTTTAGGGTGCACTTAGTTATCACTGTTCAAGGTTTTTCTCTGCAACTGTGAGGTCTAAAAGTGTACTTGGGGAAAAAATGTTGAGGATCTCATGAAATCACTTGACCCTAGAAGCTGGGCCTGTCACATATCATGAGATGTGCAATAAAATCAGGAGAGCTGGCAATGCCAGCCTAAAGTTAATGCATGCTAGCCAGGGCCTTAACTTTGTATATTCCCCTTTGTAATTAATCAATCTTAGTGCAGCACTTTGGACATAATGAAGTTCTAGGTTGTGGTTACCACTGTTTGTATAGCCTTTTTTCACAGAAGACCTACGCTTGAGGGCCATTGGCTCGGTGCAAGGATAGAAAATTAAAAACCCAGGATGGGGAATTAGGTGCTGGAGCTAGGGATGCGAGGGGGTGCTGTAGCACCCCTGGCTTGAAATGATTTTCATTATGTCCAGAGTTTCCTGTTTGGCTCAAAAGCTCTGAGCACCACCACTATAAAAATTGTTCCAGCCCTCCTAGGATTGGGGCAGCAAATGAAGTTCTAATGGTAGCCTCCAGATTTTTTTTTTTAAAACAGATTTGGCTCCCAAGTTTACCAGTTGCCATGTCTCATTTCAGACTTGTGAACAGCCCAGAGAACATTGCAAGTCAGCAGGTACCATGGGCCCTACCCTGCTGTTTGCAATGTTTAGAAGCTTCCACTCTGGAAAAACAAACTGAGTTGCGGGGCACCCCAGTGATTTTTTTTTTTTTTTTTGTTTAAATAAAAAGGACCAGCCCTGTGTCTACAGAAATAGAAAACGGCTGTGCTGGGAAGACTTGTGACTGGACCCAGTGCAATTACTGCTTTGCATGCTGAGTCTCTGGCCCCTGCCCCTTTAAGAAGCCCAGGGACTTGACTGTTGGAAGCCAAGCTGTTTTGTGCAAGTCTGGCTACTGGGAAGCCTTGGGAATCACTGGCTACTATCATCCTTTCTGCCCGTTTCCTCCCCAGCTCCAATGGCAGGGGAGGAGCAGGCAGCCTGCCGGAGAAGCTTGCTCCTTTGCAAAGGCTGCAGAGAAGAGAGCAGCAGCCTCAGACAGATATCTTAGAAAGAGAGAGATGAGAGGTTTCCAGGGAAAACAGTCCTTGGCTCTGCATTTATAAACACCGCAGCAGCCGGCAAGGTAGAGAAACAGAGCAGCACATTCCTCCTCCAGCAGTTGATCCAGAGGATATTTAGTTTTGTATTTCTCTCCCTCACCAAACAGTTATTTTCTTTCCAAATTCCCCCCCTCCCCCTTACTTTATGGATTGGAAGATTTGAAAATGTTTTTGAGACTTACTTTCTCTAAAATGTGTGTGCACACACACGTGTGTGTGCGTGTGCTGGCTTTGCATGCCAGCAGAGTCTCCTGGGATTGATGTGTCCAAAGAGGTAAGTGGGGGTGGTGGGTAGGCTGATCAAGCTGTGCCACTCACTTTGTGGACCTCTGGCTTGAGGCACACAGGATTCCAGAATGTAGGTGCAGCCATCCATGTGGGTATTGCTAGTTCGCAAGCCTAGTGTAAGGGACATATGCAACACATCTCAAAACAAGTTAGAAAAAGGTAAGTAGTTTGTTTTTTTTTTAAGTAGTAAAGAATAAAACTTCAAGACTGAGTTAATATGTCAGACTGGAAATTCCAAAGTAAATGCACTATGTGGAGAGAAAGATACAGAAAAAGACAAGAGCCATATGTGCAGATCTTTTTGTTAACCAGTGTGTACTTGGATTTCCTGTAGAAAAGGGGTTTTTTAAAACACTCTGGAAACCAAAGGTGAAACTAGTGCTGAAAATGCTGACTTTTTACCCTTGCAATAGCTTTGTGATGTTTGTAAACTGGAGTGTAGCTTTTGGTTAGTACTGTGCTACAAGCGTTAAACACAACTGTGTGTGTGCAATAGTTTAATTTTATCGACAATTTATTTTCTTGTGTCCTCTTTTTATTTTTGCTCATGAATTATTTGTGCTCTGTCAGTATAGCTCAGTAAAGAACTTCTTTGTGTGCTGTTTTGGAAACACTGCACGAGCATCATTTTTCTCTGGCATCAAACACTTGCCTCGTTTTCATTTCCAGTTCTTCCCAAATGGACATGCATTTGCAACTGGTTCTGATGATGCTACTTGCCGACTCTTTGACTTGCGTGCAGACCAGGAGTTAATGATGTACTCCCATGACAATATCATCTGTGGAATCACTTCTGTAGCCTTCTCGAAAAGTGGTCGTCTCTTGCTAGCAGGCTATGATGACTTCAATTGCAATGTGTGGGATACTCTGAAGGGAGAGCGAGCAGGTTGGTAAATGGTGCAAGTTGCAGTTCTTTTCTTCAGTAGAATCTCAACATGGAACATAGTCCACTTTCTGTAATTTTATAAACCTAAAAGTAGTTCAGTGGTAGTGGCTAATACCTGAGGGTGCTAAATTGTGAAATCATCTCTGCTTCCTTTTAAAGGTTAGTTTGCTTAACTTAAATGTTTATTTTTTGGATTTGCATCCCCAGTTTCTTGCCTTTTTTTTTGGGGGGGGGGGGGGTGTTTTTAGATCAGGAAATTTTATAAATTTTTATAGATTTTGTAAAAAGGATGTAAGGTTTTCTGTTTTATACAGTAAGTGGTTTTGTGTCTGGTTTTGGTGTAGACATTGCCATAGATGTATTTTATTTATATTGTATATTGGGAAAAATCCAACTGCAAAATATTTTAACTGTTCGGTTCAAGAGTTTGGGATTTCCCAAGATAAGTCCAAACTCAGAACGGTGGGGAACTATTACTGCTTTTGGCTAAAACAGACAAAGCTACTCCTGTTGGTTACTCACTTAAAATAAACTAAAAAACAAAAACATCTCTCCCAGAATGTCTTGAAGTGAACAGTAACATAAATAGCGATGTACAAAACTTGAAAAAATTCAGCTATTAACCTACTCCACTTTTTTTCCCCTAGGTGTCCTTGCTGGCCATGACAACCGTGTCAGCTGTTTAGGTGTTACTGATGATGGCATGGCTGTAGCTACAGGGTCTTGGGACAGTTTTCTCAGAATCTGGAATTAACAGGGAGACAGACATGTACATTCTCCACTGAGATCTGGAGAGATCAATGCTGCAGCCTATAGCTGTGAAATAACATTTCTACCTTGTATTTGCAGGTGAAGTTTTTATATTCACTGATTATTACACAAAAAGGCTTTCTGTAAACTAGAAAAAAAAATCAAGTGAAGAAATAAGGGTGGGGTGGAGAAATCACTGACTTCTTTGAAAGGGGCCAGGCCGGCACACATTATCATGGTGACTGAGAAACTCAGAGCTAGTCTTCGTTTTTGGTGGTTTGGTTAGATTGTCCTTGAGGGATTTCTGCTTGTGCTCAAAGTCTGCTAATTCTGTACTTTTTTGTACATAACAGAATATACACATTATAGCAGCCAATCGTGTAACATTTGTCTGTATGTAAAGAAATACGTTTGCATTTTTTAAGGAACTACATTTATAGCTTCACATTAACCTGAGATGTCACTTCTGAGTTTTGTAGTGGATGAACTAGATTGCTGTTTTAAACGCTTTTGTGAATTTACTGTAGATAAAGTGAAGCCAATGGTATGTATTTTTTTTTTTTTAAGTAACAGAAGGCATTTGAATTACTATTTTTTTTTTTTTAAAAATAGGCCCCGATAACTCCATGGTAATACCTAGCGCCTTACTTCTAGACCTATTTGCCTGCTTAAGCATGGGAGTTAGTCCTTCCAGTCAGCGGTTCCTGGGTCATGCATCAGCAGCCATGGCATCTGAGCACCAAGAGAATGTTAATGCCATTAGAAGTGAACAGAGTACATAAGTCAGTAACACATTACTGTCACTAAGTGGCTGAGTGCTTTGTCCTTTTGATAGTGTAGTTGTAAATGAGAGGATTATGATCCACTACAAACTCCATCTGCCTAGGGAGGTAGTGTTCTAGCATGAAGTTGACTGAATAGATTGTGTACACTTTTTAAAATTTCTTCCATCTTGCTGTTCAACTACTACTGCAAATGAAGATATGTAAGATGTTTTTTCTGTGAAGGATGGCTTAGGAAGTACAGATTATCTACAATAGCAAAAAGGTTATTGTTTAATCTCTGATCCCTCTTATAAAACATTGCACTCTAAATTTAAAACCCTGCTAGTTCACTTATAACCAGAGGTGTCTGTGTTGAAGCATCTTTTTAGATTCCTGTAAGTAGCTATTTCCTATCATATGCCTGACTTTGATACAATGTAACATTGAACTAATGAGTAGTTTCTGACTGTGGGTATATGACAAATCACATGACTCAAACCTGTTTGAAAATATCCATGAAGATCACTTAACTCTTTGGTGCTTGCAGCATGGCCATGATTGTGGTGGATGTCCCTGTGTGAATCTCAGTTGGGCAGGAAAGTACCTAATACTTTCAGGAAATGGCCATTCTCTTTTTGGCTTTTCTTAAATAATTTATTTTAAATGTGTGTATTTAAACAGATTGCTATAAAGCAGAAAGTTAATCTGTGCCCCATCTGAAGGTCCAATGTGTCCAAATATTCCTGGGTCAGTTTGTGAACATATGTGCCCAGCATTTTGTAACATGAAAAAAGAGTTGTTGAAACCACAGTTTGAAGCTTCTACCACTTGTCATTCTAATTTCAGTACTTCCGCACTGCGCCTGTAAATACGCCATGTTTACATTGGTGGAGGTGCCAATAAATGTGCCAACTGCAGTGAATTCAGTATGCATTTAAAAAAAGCACATCCCGTGCTGGAGCAGTATACACTTACTAAAGGCAGATTACGGTGTAGGACCAAACTCATGTTACGCTGTAGATCACCAACTTATTTGCATTTTCTTTTCAGCAAGATTATTTTGTTTTATGACCTGTTTGCATTAACATAATTATTTATGAAACATTTGTATCTTTTTTCCAAGAGGGCAGCTCTTTGAGGTCAGGCAGAACACTTGATATTTTAATGGTGCCTTTTGTTTGTTAAACTTGCAGCTGCTTCTGGTTTGAGTGCATCATTCTGAAAACTTCCTATTAAACAAAGTAAAATTTAAATTACTAAACAGTTTCCCTTTTTAAAGGTGCATCTTGAAGTAACTTCCTCATGGGCAGTGTTGTAAATCAAATATCATACATGATTTCCCTCTATACTTGAGTATAGATGTAGGAACTTAAAAAAACCAGAAATTAAGCAATGGATGATGATCACTGTTCTTAAAGCCTTATTTAAACAGGCTGGAATCTGAGTCTTATACAGTCTTGTACTGCAGTTCTGGCAGCCATTTCCCCCTGCTTTTGGCTGTCTTTAATTAGATTTCTGAAAGGGTAATATTTATAAGCTATCATATTGCTTTCAGTTACTCAATATAGTGTGCTGTTTCTACTGGTACAGGTGCCAGTAAATCTCCTCTCTGCTTACCTGTGTGTTGGTTACACAAGCAAATATCCCAGATATCAAGGGGGCAGCGTACATCTGAGGAAATGTTTAACTCTTGGGAGTAGCATGCACTAAAACAGTAGTTACTGGTGGACCCCTGGGTTAAGTCTGTTTTGATTCTTTGCTTTTTTCCAAAGCGTTTATAGTATTGGGACATTTATTACATTATATATAATGGGCCGACATGAGCAGGTTTTTAAAATATTGCTTAGGATGAATTTTCAAGGTGGTGCACTCATTAATATAAAGCTTAATTGCAGCTTAATTTTAAAACAAGCACCACATCCCATCTTCTGCTATGAAGAGTTTTAATAAACCACCATTTGCAGGTTTTACTTGAAAGCTTTTATCAGAAATCCTGCATCTCAGAGAATGTCTCCATGGGGATTTTTAGACTGAAAGATGTATACCTGTAGCTTATTCTAAGTTCAGATGTGCATGTTAGTGCAGTTTCTAACTGTTCACATGATGGTGAACTAGTTTAATATAGGCAGTGGGTTTTATAGCACAATGGAATACACCATTAAACTGTTGTGAACTTTGCCACTACCAAACTGTAGAGCTATCTTTAAATTCAAATAAATGATGTGGTTAAACTAGTACTAGATTTTTTTGATTCAGTAATATTAAAACCAGTTCTGACCATTATGCCAAAAGAGTGGGAAAATGTTACTTTCCTAACACTAAATTAATTTTAAATGTATTTTAAATGAAGTGGTCTAACATAGCAGCAGCAGGTTGAAGCTGCAACTTAGGAAACTGGAAATACGTGCCTCATGAAACTACATCTTTCTTTTAATTCAGGTACATCTTGTCAGCATTTTTTTTAAAGGCTGATTGCTTGATCAGTATTCTTCACCATAAAGCTAAACTTCTGGTTTGAACTTGCTCCTATGTATACCTGGCCTTTATTACTTCAACATGGCATTGTGCTAATGTAGATTCACTTAGTATGGGTATTGTGTGTATGTTGTTTCAATCATCTCCACGTTTTTTCTCTTCTGTCATGTATTAAGTATCTAACAAAATGGCTGGTTCAATAGACTTGCTTTCTTTAGAGGTGAGAGGTTGACCACAATTTGGCAGTGCTGCATTGATGTATGGTATGGAAATAATTCTTTAAATCAGTTAACAATAACCACTTGTCCCATTATGAACTTCACATTAGAGTGGAATGAAAATATTGTGGAAAACATTCCAAGTGTGCTTAGTCTTTCCTCTTTGAGGACACCGTCACCTCCACTAGATTTAGTGCTGTGCTTTAAAATGTTGGTGAGAATAGGTATTGGCTAATTCACATAGTTGGTATGAAATGGTTGTGTAGCAGAAAGACAGATTTTGATAGCATTTCCTGTAAAAGTAATTAAGCATGGGTTGATGGTGCACTTTGTATACAGTAATCTGGCATGCATGCTGGTAAAAATACTTCCTACACTTCAGAGGCACCACAAGCCTTTTTTATCCAATTGCTGGTTGTGTAAAATACATGCAGAATGTTAATGCAGTGTTGTTATGGTAAATGTGTGAACAGTGTTATTGATTATAACTGAACTGATTAAATGTGCCTGACATTCTTATACCACACAGTATGTTTAGGTTTTGACTAATACAAGACTTCAGTGGAATAGTCTAGATATTTCACACCTGTTTTACTTACACAATGGTGCTCTACTTGTGTTTCTCCTTTAAAAAAAATCTGAACACTTTACTACATATTACATTCAAAAGGAGTCCACAACTAATTTCTTTTAAACATGCTTGACTCTTAAGTTTGGCACTCTGCTCTGATTTTTCCAGCATTTCTCATTTTATGTTCACTTCTTGCTGACTACTTTGATAGAAAACTTAATGTTACCAATTATGAAGTGATTCTGCACTGCCTTTGGATTGTGTATGTATGCAGAAAGTCTTAAAGTTTTTATTTAAGTTAATTAAAACAGGGACTTGTGCCACTTGTTCTATAACAGGGCTTGTTGTAATGACTGCCCTGTTTTAAAAAAATCACTTGCTATGAACTTTGTTTATAGCTTCCCCCAAATGGGTCTTTGTATTTGTACAGTGGCTCAGTGAAAGATGTTGCCATGAGTTGATATTGTAACCAATAAACAAGTACTTTTAACCAGACTCATTGGGGTATGTATTTATTTAAGTCTTACTGAGGGAAATGCCATCTATGGTCTGTCTGAGTAGAATTTCTTAACATTTCCAGTATAAAGTAGAAATACTTGTAATTTTTATGGCTATAGACAAAGTATGGATGAGACAGGATCCTTGCCACATCAAAAATTCACTTTAGCAGCACTATGAGCCACTGTAATGACTAGAGCAGACTTTTGAAGCTGGAAATAAACCCTCAAGACAGTCCTGCACTAGCAGTCCAGATTCAGAATTTTCTGTTGCTTCAAATGAGCACATTCCTTTTTAAAGAGTGTTACCATGCTTCGCTGCAGTAATCAAAAGGGGTTTTATACTTTGACCTGATCACCTTTTGTCTAAAAGTTTACATGAGATTTTATTAAAGTAATGTAGTTGCTCTGACAAGAGGAATAAAAATCAAATGTTTTCCATTTTTTAATAGAGGAAAGAATGGCAGAAAATTTTGAAAGCAGTATTTTTTTGGTGAACTGACAAAAACCACACCTCAGGCATGTACCTTTGTACGAGTAGGACCTACATAAGGTGTAGGGCACTGCTATGGCATCCAGCAAAAAGGGAGTCAACCTCATGAAGAAACACACTTTTTTTATTTCCACAGCTACACTCTGGGTCACTTCATTTGACACAACTCATCTTGGTTTTCAACAAAACAGGGAGAACTGAAGTAAATGACTCATGAATTAAATCCATTTCAGTAAAATGAAAAAAATCCCTCAACTATGATGAGCCTCCTGGCTTTGTGCATTTAACAAAAGTCTGACTGGGAGCTATATATGACTGAAGGAAACTTACCTACTTCCTAGAGTGCAAGATGCAAATAAAATCAGGTTTAGAATGAAGGGTAGTTGATGCACTGTAAGTAACCAACTACACTAGTTACAGCTTGTAGTAAACAGGGCAGAATTTTTCCCCTACAAATTACACCAGCTTTAAAAACCAGTGGAGGAATTCTTATGCATCTAATGCTTTGCCTTGTGTAATTTCGGTACATTTAACCAGCAGGGCTGGGCCCCATCCTCACACTGCATACTAGCTTTAGCCTTTTAACAGCTGTCTAGTACACTTAACTTCCATGATGAAAAAAACTGAGAAACACTTTGTGGTTATAATAGAGTTGCTATGCACCAAACTGTTCACTGACTGCTTTTAAAATAAAGTATGGGGATACATCTTACAGTGCATTTTGGTAGTGCTTTCTTCTACATTAGTAAAACATCCTAGAAAATCTCTGCAACAATAGAAATCTGGCACTTTTAGCCACCAGAACAGCAGTCACTGCAATTTGGTTTTAAACCTGAATATTTCATACGTTCATATTTTTAAAAACCTGTTTCTAAAATGCAGGTGAAAGTGAGTGCTTCCCTGATGCAGACCAATTAAGAACTGCTGAAGTTCCTACCACTGGTGAAGATGGAAACATCCACACAAACTGCTCACAATGCTAGAACAGATGGGGTTAAAGGAAAAAAAATTCATGTCAACAGCTAAACATTTCATGAATCTAAATGGCAATTGTATCTATAGTTAATGCCTAAACATGCAAATGATCTAGGAAACCAATATAGAAGTCTCCCAAGGTAAATGTAATATTGGTTTCTAAATGTATGCAGTCTGAAAAATAATTTAGTTTATAATGCTGACTGTAGAACAGGAGATACTTATGATGTAGTGAACTCTGGAGGCTACACTTCTGCCTAAGTAAACAATGCAAAAATTCTGCTGAGTCTAGACCAATTAACTTGCCAAATGTTTTCATTCATAAAACAAAAGGAAAATCCCAGTTTTTGTAACTGTTTGCATGCTGTACATGCTTGATTCACCTGAATTTGTATGTATAACTTTTTGGTTTTCAATACTCTAGTTACTATATTGGCACGAATACTGCCATTCCGTCACTGAACTATGCTTGAATTTTTAAAACTTTCCAAAGTAAGAGTTCCCAATTTCCTTAAAAGCATCATTATACAAATAAAAATGGCAGGTTGGTCTATAAATGTAAAATCAGGGTTACATTTTATCTGCCTTTAAGTGGTCTAAATCAGCATTTCTGGGCTGTTAGAGCTGTTTAATATGTTCATTCATAAAACATAAGAAAAGCAGTACATAGTGTTTTTGGGAACCACTATGATTGAGGGGGAGAGAAGATAAGATTCCCTCCCTCCATAAACTCCTGGATGCCAGGAATGTGGGATTTGCCACTGGTAAATACTAAAACAAAATAAGAGGGTTTATTTTTTATTTTAAGCCTCCAGAAGAATAAATTCAGTATTTGTCAGTAACTATAAATCATGTTGCTCTTGCAAAATTTCTTTACCACAGCTTTTAGATATAATTCATTAAAATCCAGTTCACAGTTTTGCACAGTATCTGACAAGTATAATCACAGTAATTAAAAAAAGTCATTTCATGTGACTCCCTAGGGGAGCAATGTGTCAATCTGCAATTCTGTGCTACAGGCAGTTACCCAAGGAAGCCAGGACTGGAGAGATTTCATCTATTTATTCTGCTGAAGAAAATGCTTTGTAAAAACATCCAGTTCATTTTCAAGGTGAATGGCTTTGTTCCTGTAAAACAAGTAAGAATGACTGATCCACAGGTAGTACCAAATAACTCAAATACCCCTAGCTTTGTTTGCATGCATTCAAACTCTTACAAGAGCCTTCAGTCTGTACTTTCTAGTAATGAAATGCAGGACACTAGAAATCTTTAACCACCCAACTCAGAACAGAACAAGTCCTCATGTGCTCTCTCCAGTCATGGTTTGAGACAAAAGATAATCTACACTGCAAACAAAAAACACATTCCCTCCCTTCCCCCACAGCATGAATCCAGAAGCCTAGATCAACTGACATGGACTTGCACTAGAGGCCAGTGAGGGGGAAGGGACTTAAGTGCCAACTCCACTTTTAGTTTTAGCTCTGCAGTATGAGCCCCTTGACCACATGCCACATGCCACCAGTTAACTCGGGCTCCGATTGTTGTAGTATTGGGGTGGTTATTTTTACAGTGTAGACATACCTTTAGTTAGCATCCTGAGGTGTAATCTATAACACCTCAGGGATGGGCTGGTTCCTAAGCATTTCACAAGGGCATGAAGAGTCACTGTGCTAGTCACAGCTGGTACCATTGGGAACCCTGGGGTAGATGGGCTACTGGTAACAATGCCATTCAATTACAGCAGTCTGAATACGCAACATGAGGTTAAAAACACCTACACATTTACACAAGAGCTCCCCAAGATGAAGATTTAGGTAAAGATCCTTTAACTGACATTTTTAGAAAATGGGCCTAGTGGAGCAAAGCAGACAGCCTGAGGATGACACACAATGGTAAGACAAGAGTAGAGAGAGAGGCAGAAAACAAGTGTTGCTCCATTTCACTGCTAGGTGAGGAGACAACAGGGAGCATTGTCAGCCTGCTGCAGGGGCTGGGAAAAGAAAGGGGCCCTGCTTAAACGAGCAAGAGCTGAGTATACTCTGATCCCAGCTAACAGTACTCCTACGGAGGGAGCTTTTTTTTTTTTTTTTTTTAAAATCAAGGATCGAGTAGGAACCCACCTCTAAACAGGGGAAGGAACTGCCCAGGCAGAGCAGTGACAGGCAGTGGCACTTGTCAGAATGGTCAGTGCCATTAACAGCTCAAAGCAGCAGCAAACACACAAATACAGGACCACCATGATTCTAGCCATGGCATGGAAATCCTGGCCCCACTGAAGTCAATGGCAAAACTGATGTCAGGATTTCCAAGTCTCTCTCTAGCATTTAGTACAGGATTTTCTCTTTTAAGTAACTTGCTGAGTCAATACAAAAGGATTATTACCTTAGATGCTTTGAGTTACTTTGTACTTTCTCGAGTTGATCTATTTCTTTGGACAGCCTAGCAATTTCTTCTTCTAGGTTCTTCTGCGTAATGTCAACTTGCTGACACAGTCGAGCAAAGGTAGTGGCCATTTCTCTATAGAAAAACAAGTTTGTAGTTTACCATAGTTTGTATCACACTGCACTTCAGAGTCCATGGGTAGAACAATACACAGAACAGCCACAAACTGCTGTAAATGCTTGCATGAAGACTAGCAGGAGGAAGAACAAGTAAGGGGATAATAGCTTAAAAAAAATAAAACAAAACACCACAAAACAGATCAGGCAGAAGGAGGATTCAAACAAGGATCTTCTACAATCTGAGTGTGCTTCAGCTGCCTGAGGAGTATTCTGGGGCACCTACCAGCTGTCTGCCATGTGAGAGAGAGAGAGACACAATCAGACAAGCATGTTTTCAGCACACCTCCTGGATCAGGATAAAATGTGGGAGAATTCCTTGTTTGAGAAACCACAGGAATGCTACCATGATTGAGGACTCTGAGCAGCTTGTTAGCTGTGGGACAGCAGCAGGCCTTTTAGGCACTTGGCATGTGCAAAGTGTGAAACTTAGGCACCTAAGTAGATTTCTGAATCTAGCCCTCAGCAATGAATGACTTTATCATGCAGCACTGAGCAGTGCCACCAACATTCAAACATGAGCAAACCAAGCTGTGGTAGTGTCTACACTCATCTGACTTCTCACTACTTCAAACTCTGTTCACCACACCGAATGCCTCTTCTGCTGACTATTCCTGGTAAACCCAAAGCAACTTCTGCCTGGCAGAGCAATAGCCAAAATTCCATAATTACTAAAACACAAAAACTGCTTAGAGCTTGAGTCTCTAGATTCTCAGGTGGATACAAATTATGGGCAAGACTTAACTGTGACAAAAACAGCAGAATATGTAAGCAAAGTTTGAGGCACAGATTAACTGTATGTTTTCAATTAAATAATGATGCTGTAGTACCCATAAACTGTCTCTCTCCTTATTGTGTAAATCCCCCATTTATGCAAAAGAAAAGAGATCATCTAAAAGGGCATCTTAAATGTAAAACCAAAACGTTTAAACATTACAGGCCAAGTTAATCCCTCACATAATTTAAGCAACTGCATCCCATTTTAGATAGAATTACACTAGTCACAACTCCATCACCCCATCCTTTTTTGAGAAGTTCTTTTTATAATACAAGTCAAAATGTCTCTGTACACTGGGAAGAGAGGCATTTTTATCTCTCAGCAATAGCACAAATAACTTCTGCTGCTAATTGTTAATGAAAGTTGCATAATTAAGTGTTTAAGGAAGCTTGCTGGTGACGTCTAAATTGAATTAACAGTAAAAAGCATGTGAACACAGCTCCAGAAAAGCCACTCATTTCTGTGCAACAGTATATGTAAAATTCCTTCATTAAATACACGCATTTTAAGTAAGGAGGCTCAATCAATTTAAAAGCCACACTTTGACGCATTCCCCTCCCTCTTTTCACAACTTGGAATATTCCCTCTCTCCCCTTCATGTGGAGTCATTTTCACTCTCCACTACAGTCAGAAAAGTAATAGTGTAAAAACCTCACAACAATGAACAGTGAAGTACAAAACAGCAATGCAAAAATCATTAAAAAGAGTGAAGGCTCTTTTGCCACAACAGTAATGGAACCAATTCTACTCAATTTCAAAAAATGAACTAGATTTCAAGTTGATCTTTAAACTTTTGTATTTAAGCATTTTTTCCAGTCTTTCCTGTAACATCCATTGATAAATACATGCCAACTGAAATGAATTTTCTGTATTAGTGACTACAATGACAAGTATAATACTTACTGCTGCACTTGATGACTGCAATTTGCACTAGTAAAACTGACAATCATCTGCAATTTCTCAGTAGCATAGTTTACAAACTGCTGTTTAAAGGCTCTCTCTTTTGCTTTAGTTGTCCAGGTTAGTCTTTCATAGATGTACAATAATCCGTACATGCTCAGGGAAAGACAGATGAGTTTCCAACCTACAGTTCTCCAAACCTAAAAAAGTAAAACCTAAGTTAAGGTCTGCAGTTAGCTAGATTCAGAATTCAGCATCTTTACTGCCAGTGAATTAAGAGGTAAAAAGCAAAGCTCTCATCAATTCCAGTTTAAGCATGACAAAAATAAAATATTTTTATAAACGAGAAACTGAGTACACTTACATGGAACAAATATAGGCTACAACATGACCCTGTTCTGCTAGTTTTCTTATTACAAACACACTACTAGCATTTAATGGATTTTACTTCCCTTCCTGCAAATCATGAAGATAGAAATATTTCGCTGAATTAGACAGATTATTTAGCTTAGCGATCCCATTTAGTTTGTACAGTGGATCTGATGCCACAGATCTTGCATTCCCTTACTCACATGAGTAAGGGTTTAGGATTGGAACCACGTCTAGAGTCATACAGGTTACAGTTCAGCATGACTGATTCCTGGAGCTTTTGCCTATGAAGAGTAAATTTAAAAAATAATGAATATTAAAGAAATCTAATAAACTGATCACTCAGTGTAAGTATAGGCTGAACCCTTCTAATACAGGATTCTCTGTTCCAGCAACATGCATGGGCTGCAGGGTCGTAGCAGAACTGTGGGTGTTACTGGACAAGAGTGCTCTGGTGGCTGGGAGTTTGGCAGCTAGGTGGAGGCAAGTCAATCCTGGGAGCCCAGCCACCACTGGGAGTGGTGTCAGCAGCTGGAAAGCTGGGAGCCCACCCCCAGGAGAGCTTGGAGGCTAGCAGCAGAGGGGCCAGTATTCACCTCCCCTGGTCTGGCAAACTCCCTGATTTGGGACCAGTCAGGTCCAAACTATATTTTATAGTAACTATTTTGTAGCCATTTACAAAAAGACCCTGACAAAACTGATTGGCAAACACTCTTTACCATGATAACTATGAATGTTTGCATTTAAGCCTGATAGTAAGGGGCTTGTCAAGCACATGAAAGGAAAGTGCCCCTATTGTGCACCTTTGTTGCTCAATCCAACTGCATATGAGAGAGAGTGAAAGTTTCGTAAAACCAGCACTTCTGAGCCTATGGCTGGAAAGCCGTCATTTCTGAGCAAAGGCGAGTGGGAACTGTATGGAAGGCAGTTTCTCAATAGCAGCCACTGTATGTTCATTTGAACAGGAAGAGAAACCTTTAATGAGCCTCATTTAAACATTAAGCAATTTTGTTTAAAGGCTAAAAATTAAATCATAAAAGCAGAATTTGCACAGCACTGGACTAAGGAAAACAGATGCAGTACCCCATAAAGAAGAGCATTTCTAAAGGAAAGTCTAGCAAACCTGTTGTTCAGCTCAGCAAGACTGACTTCATTAGACACAGCTCTATTTAAATCATGAGTTGAATGGAGCTACTCTGAGTTAGGCCATCTGAGGACGAGGCTCACAGCTAACTAGACTGATTTTTCACAAGCATGTAGCAGTCCCAAACAGAGTACATTTGGAATAGTCTGCCAAGCTCTCCATTATGGTGAAGGTTGCTAATGCTACTTGCCACTCCTCCAACGATGATGATGCTCATAGAGGTCCGTGATGTTAGTGAAGCTAAACTTGTTATCAAAGACACCATGAGTTCCTCCTGTGCCATGTTCTCTGGAGTGACAGCAGGTAAACAGGTGGCAGAAGGGGTGGAGGCTAAAGGACGAGGGATCTAAAAGAACAGAATAAAGCAAACAGAGTGAAAAACACGACAGAATTGTAGAGCCAAGTGCTGGGTTTTTTGCTTTCCCATATGCAGGGTTAAGAACTGAACTTTAATGTAGATCAGACTGTCTGGGAGATTCCGGAGTGGTCCTCGATTCTTTCATCCTGACCAGCAGTAACGACAACTTAGTTGTTCAGCAAACTGTTTTAGTAAGTTACCAAGAGGTTGGGCTTTTCCTGACAGTCTGCTCATCAACCCAAACAGGGGTGGGACAAGAACTGCCCTAATTAGAATTAAAGCATTATAATTAAAAGGCTGCAGTTAGTTCTGGTTGATTCCCACTATTCCTCACAGCTCCTATCGGCTGCCCACTATTCTAACTGCCCCCTAGCAACTTGCAGTTCTTCTTCTAGTGATTGCTCATGTTCATTCCAAGTTGGACGTGTGCGGGCACATGCCCAGTCGCCAGAAGCTTTTTGCCCGAGCCAGTTGCCATAGGGTCTGTGCAGCACCGTCTGGAGTGGTGCTGATATGGCGACCAACATATGTACTGCACAACACCCTCTTTCCCCCGCTCAGTTCCTTCCCACTGTGCTGCAGATTGTTGCAGCTCTTGCTTTGTCTTTTCTAATTAAGTAGCTAGTAGCCTGTTGTAGTGTAACCAGTTCTCAAAGTAGTGTAAATAGTTTTAGAATTTAATAGTTAGTCTTTAGTGTCTTCACTAACAGCTGAGGTGGGGCTGTCCGCCCCCCTTGATGCTGAGGAATGCCCGGTTCCCCAGGCTTTAAGACTTGTTCAAAGTGTGGTAAATATATGCCCAAGAGCAACCCCATTCAGCTTGTCTGATTTGCTTGAGGGTAGGATGCTTGCATGACTGCTGCTCAATTTGTAAGGCCTTTAAGCCCAGAACTTTAAAAGATAGGGCCCAGCACCTTAAAGTCCTGTTAATGGAGACAGCTCTTAAACCTCAGGAGTCCCCAGCAGGAGTGAAGCCTCCTCAGTGCAAAGTGCAATGGTACAGTCTACCACAGTGCCATCCAAGGACTCAGCACCAGGAGCAGGCACGTGCCATAGGAGACCATCTCCTGTGCTGAAGTAGAGGCAGCATGAGAGGCATACGTCACCAACATCCAAGCTTGGCGGCCGTAAGTCCAAGACTCCAGCATGCACTGTTGAAGGGCAGGAGATGCACACACTGCAGCTGGTGTGGAATGGAAGCCTGCAGGCACTGGACTTGCCCTCAATGCTGGAGATGTTTCGAGTAGCACAAGACCCTCTTCAAATAATGGTGCCAGGTCCCTCCCCCTCGGTAGAGGACCAACACCGCAGCATTGAGACTGAGCAGTTGGGGCCTATGGACATTATGCCAGCACCAACCCCCACACTCATGTCGACACCAACACCGACACCGTACTCTAGGCTGAGTACTCCAGTGCTGACCCATCACGGACTGTGGCAGCGTCAGGTGCCCTTCTCTCCAGCACTGGCACAGTCATTGGTGCGCTTGACATCCGCAGGCACTGTAGTTGTTGTTCAGACAATACAGGTTGGCCGCTGGCTTCACAGGTGACACGAGGCCCTTCTGAACCCTGTGGGCATTTCACAAGGTGCAGAGCCAGAGTGTGGACGTAACTTCAGATGCCAGGAGCCCTGCCAATCCTGCGCTTGGCACTGCTGGTGTCGCTGGGCGCCCTGCCGCCGGAGCATCAGCAGGAAGCGGCAGAAGCTAGAGCCACTGGCATTGATCTTATTGGCATCAATGTTAGCACCGTTGTTGGAACCGTTGCAGTGGGACTGGAGCCCAAGGGTGCCAGCGCAGTCAATGATTGCGCCTCCGGTGCCAAATCGGGCCAGCACCAGCGCTGACTCAAGTACAGAACGCAGTACCAGCACCATTGGTACCGCCTGTTGGTGGTTTTTCTGGTCAGCCAGTACCAGTGCCTGCTCCACCCTCGGCACTTCCCAGTTACCCTGTAATTCCTGTGTGGGGCCAGTTGACAGAACAGGTCCCTGCTACCCTTCCCCTCCAGATGGAGCTGCAAAGGGTACCATCCTCTTCCTCCTGGAGGATGTGGTGGCAGGCTCATCACCCTCACCAGTGTTGGAGGTTGGTAGGGTATTTCAGCAGCTACTCAGAGTGACCCAAAACTTGAGGGTGCAAGCAGAGGTGGTCCAGGATGAGATGGACCTTCTTATGGACATTTTGTCCTCTGTGGGGCCTACTAGGGTGGCTCTGCCGACAAGCAAAACAACTGCCACTATGGCTAAAATGATTTGGCAGACCCCTGCTTCCGCCCTTTCTATAGCCCATAGGAATGAGACACAATACTTTATTACATCCCAGGGCAATGAACATCTGTTTACACACACCCGCTCCGGACTCCCTGGTAGTGGACACTGCAAACCACAAAGAGCGCTAAGGGTTCCAGGGTCCCTCCCCAAAAAACAGAGATGCTAAGCGCTTGGACCTCTATGGGAGGAAGGTTTACTCAACAGGAGGGTTACAACTGAGGATTGCTAACCAGCAGGTCCTGGTTAGCAGATATGCATACAATACAGTCAGTGCCCTATCTAGGTTCTCCAAACTGATACCACCCAAAGCCAAGCAGGACTTCATGCCTCCTCTTCTTGTGACTTTGTTGAACCTGCACTGGTGGTTAGACAAGGGGGGAGTCCTCACAGGAGTCCCCTTTGCCCCTCAGCAACCCTCACTTTCCCTAGTAATGGATGTTTCAGACCAGGGGTGGGGAGCACACCTGGGTCAGCTACAAACCCAGGCTCTTTGGACTGTGTCGGACCTTCAGCTCCACATAAACATGAGCGCGCTCAGAGCCATCAGACTAGCATGTGAGACTTTCAAGATCAATCTGGTAGGGCACTGCACGTCAGTCAGTACAGACAACATGACAGCAATGTACTATATCAACAGAGGGGGATGCACACTCCTCTCCCCTGTGGCATGAGGCCATAATGCTCTGGGATTTCAGCATACAGCACATCATCATGCTGCACACCCTTTACCTGCCAGGTGTGCACAATTCACCGGTGGACCAACTCAGTAGGTCCTTTA
This sequence comes from Carettochelys insculpta, assembly GCF_033958435.1. NCBI lineage: Eukaryota > Metazoa > Chordata > Testudines > Carettochelyidae > Carettochelys > Carettochelys insculpta. The sequence goes on along the minus strand of NC_134146.1, from coordinate 42,648,102 downwards.
CAGATCATGAGTGGTCTCTCCAGCCAGAGGTCATTTGTTCTGTTTTCCGGAGGTGGGGGTATCCCCGGGTGGACCTGTTCATCTACCACCTCAGTGTGAAAATACGGGATGTTTTGTTCCTACCGCAATCAGAGCCCAGGGTCCTGGGCAGATGCCTTCAATGTCCCCTGGTCGGGCAGGCTGGTGTACATGTTTCCTCCAAACCCGCTAGTTCACAGGGTCCTCCTCATGATTTGCCCAGAAACAGCATTGATCATCTTGGTGGCACTCGCTTGGGCCCGTTAGTATTGGTATTGGACCCTCCTACACCTGTCAATCCACAAGTCGATGATGTTGCCGATCCAGCTGGACTTGTTGACGCAGCAGGAGAGGAGACTGCAACATCCCACAGTGTGGAAGCTCCAAGGCTGAGGGACTGGGAGCTGGCCTGTTCGGATCCCGTAAAGGAAGTTTTGTTAAATAGTAGAAAACCCTCCACATGGGTGAATTTGGCTAAGTGGAAAAGGTTTTCGGTGTGGGTGTATCACAGAGGGCTCTCCCCCTTGCAAGGCCCCATCCCGTTGTTTTTAGATTACCTATGGGGTCTGGTACAGGAGGGCTTGTCCTTCTCCTCAGTTAGGGTGCACTTAGCTGCTATCTCAGCCTTCCACCCGGGTCATGGAATGTCTTCTGTGTTCTCAGACCCCATAATCAAAAGGTTTCTGAAAGGTTCAGAAAGAATCTCGCCCCAGGATCGCGCACCGCTGCCCCCATGGGGATCTCAATTTGGTGTTAGCCGAGCTTATGATAGCCCCCTTTAACCCCTGGCCACCTGCCCCCCTACTGTTTCTGAGTTACAAAACAGCATTTTTGGTGGCAATCTGAGTTGAGGGTACTTTCAGTGGACCCCTTGTACACAGTCTTCCACAAGGATAAGGTTAGGCTGAGACCCCACCCTGTGTTTTTACCTGAGGTGGTTTCTGCATTTCATGTTAACCAAGACATTTCCCTACCGGTATTTTACCCAAAGCCCCATGCCTCCCCGAGGGAGCAATGTTTACATACCTTGGATGTTACAAGAGTGCTGGGCTTCTATATGGATAGGACTAGGCCCTTTAAAAGAACGCCACAACTCTTTGTGGCAGTTGCTGATAGGATGAAGGGCTTCCAGTCTCCTCCCAGTGGATTTCCCGCTGGACAGTGACATGCCTCAAGGAGTGTTACAAGATCACAGGGGTTCCTCCCCCGCCAGTTAGGGCACACTCCATGACAGTATGGGCATCTTCTGTGGTGTATTTGGTGCAGGTGCCTATCCAGGACATCTGTGGGGCGGCCACCTGGTCCTCAATTCATTCGTTCACAGCACATTACGCTTTGACACAGCATGCACGGGAAGACACTGCAGTGGGCAGGGCTGCCCTGCACTCTATTCGGGGCTCTGACCCCACCTCCTAGGCACTGGCTTGTATTCACCCAACTTGGAATGGGCATGAGCTATCACCCACAGAAGAAAAGAGAGTTACCTGTTCTGTAACTGGTGTTCTTTGAGATGTGTTGTTCATGTCCATTCCAAAACTCCCCCACCTTCCTCACTGTTGGAGTAGCCGGCAAGAAGGAACTGCGTGTGTGTGTGTTTGCGTGGTGCATATATTGGTTGCCATATCAACGCCACTCCAGGGGGTGCTGCACTGACCATATGGCTACTGGCTAGGGCAAAAAGCTTCCAGCGACTCAACTTGGAATGGACAAGAGCAACACATCTCGAAGAACACCAGTTACAGAACAGGTAACTCTCTTCTCTCTCCATCTTTCACTGCCCTGGAAATCCACAGTTTCTTTCCACTTGTTAGAGTTGAGATTTAAAACTCCATTGCCCCAACTAGCCAGACAATCCTTAAGGTAGAGAGAAGTAGGACTGGCTTTACTCTGCTTTAATTATACACAAACTACGAATGAAGAGAGGTAATCACAAAGTTAAATACAGACATAAAACACAACTCAGAGCTCCCAAGAGCAGGTAATAGCTACAAGAATGTACTAAAAAGATATTCTGGCTCCATTTCAACCCTGAGTATAACCCAGTAACAACACCCCTCACCAAAACAAACTTAAGACAAAGGGAACAGGGGGAGCACAAGAAAAACAACACACACAGAAAACATCATCCCAATTCATTCTGAAAAACTTGAGAAGCGCTCACCTGTGAGGTTGGATCTGCCAGCCCAAGTAGCACCCTATGAGCATTCTTTGGGCCGAGGAAGCGGTTTACAAGGGCAGTCCACCCCAGAGAAAAACGGAATGTGATATCCTCTTGAAAATCTGAACATAGACTGTGACAGTTCAAATCGTAACTGAGGTCAAACTTCCTGCATGGGACTAGCAACTGGAGCTGATTCTGAACACCAGAAGGTAATAATGGTTTCAGATTTTCTAGAAAACGAAGCAAATTAGCAAAATTTAATTACTAGGCAAAAATCTTGGGATGGTCAACTGTTGCACTAATTCTGCGTAAGGCTTTTTAATTTCAAATACCCTAAATAAACTAACTGAAGCCTACCCTACTGGCTTATCTATTTAAGAATTTCCATTATAATTAGGAGGATGCTCAGTCTGTGGACTTCACAGTCTAAACATCACCTCCCTCATTGGCTCTATTATTAATCACTCCAGCAAAACAAAACAAAAAAGAAAAAGCCATCCAGAAAGGCAATGGTGACAAAAAGGGAGAAAATTATCAGATTAACTGAACCAACCAGAAAGCTCTCTAGTTAAAGTCCTGAAGTCCAGGATGGACAAAGGAAAACTTGGCTAGCCCCAAAGGCCTTGGGTAGAATTAGAGAGATGACTGCTTAAGAACTCAGGAATAGGTCACTAAAGTCTTCATATATTTCCTCAAGAGCTGATTGTTTTATTACCAGGACTCAGGCATTTAAATAGCCATTTCCATTATGTACCACAATAATGGACAAAAAACGAGTACAGAAAGAGGAGACCCCACCAAAATATGACCTTCTGGATAGAATCCTAGTTTGCGCTGAGGGAACTAAGGTGAGGCTTAAACTGCAGAAATATCTGACAGTGAAGGTACTGCTTACATTTTACCATTACTTTTGTCACTTCTAGTTATTTTACTTAGCTCCCTTCCCTAAGCTAGCCATACAGTCGTTGAAAAGACAGGGAAAAAAGGCAGGGCTTAGCGTCAGTTGGAAAGTTGTATTCTAGTCTCAGCTCTAGTACTAATTCAATGTGTCTCCTCAGGCAAATAAACCACCTAATCTGTTTCACAGCTTCCACAAGTTGGGGTAATAATTACTTCCACCCAATCCCCACAATTCCCATGGGAAGCAACAGATGCTTAGCACTTTGTGAACTGTTCTGAGATTACAACCCAGTAACAGAATGCACTTATTTAGAGAGGAAAAAGTAGAACTTTACTTAGATTAAACACTATTAGGAGAGAAACTGTTTCTCCGTTATTTATGTGTTCAGTGCTTAGCATATGATCCTGTGATCTACGACTAAGACATCTTGAGGCTGCCCCAGTACAAATAACTGTAAACGAAGTCCTTTCAGGATTCAGCTGGAAACTGCCTACGTTCAGACTCATATTGATGTGAAAGTGACATTACTCCATAAAAATATTACCAATCATTTCCTGCTGTGACTGATACATTGCCTGATTGACTTCAGTGGAGCAACGGTCAGCCAGGTTCCTTCCCAAGCCATCTTCTATATGTTTGTTGAGCTCCTAATGTTTCATAAAAGCAAGCATGAACAAAAGTTGGTATCAGCTAATCAACACATCAGAACAATTGCATGATGTACTAAATGCAAGCCATCCCTATAATCTTTGACATGGTTGTTATCCATGTTGGGGACAAGGGCACAGAGAATGACCATGCACTCAAAGTTCTCGTACGCTAACCAGAATTACAAAAAAGGGTGATGTGTAACATCGCAATCATTATAAAGGCAGCTGTAAAACGCCTCAGTGTTCCATATAATTGTTTCAGAGACCATAATGCCACTTGATTACTTTGCAAAGTCATAACTGCCTTGGTGTGATGGTGACCCACTCACTGGGCTGAACAACGGTAACTTAAGATCAATTATTTGGTGGAAACTGAAGTATAAATGCTTTGGGAGCCGTGATGGTAGGTACAGCACTCATTCAGTCCTATAAAGTTTACATTATTTTCTCAATAGGAGACCGATTCTGCACCACTTCAATCAGAGAGTGATTACAGCCTATGAGTATCAGGCTCCTGAGACTATCTTACAGCACATGCTCCTTTTCAAAGTTGTTAGTAATGGTAGAAGTTCTATCACAAAAACATGGTATTTTTAAAAAGTCGACATTTCCACTTATTGTGGACCTCAGTGAATTTATCAAAAGTCAAATTCAATTACAAAAATATTCTCAAAGTGGTTAGCAAGATGTTTCATCTACAAAAATCCAGTAAATAAGCCAAATTATAACTAAAAATTTCAGTGACAGACTGATAAATTTCAATTAAAAATCCCCCCTCAGAACTCAAATTGAATCAATTCCAAAAACGTCAAAACAAAACAGCAGTCATGTACCAGTTTAAAGACTAATAATTTCTTAAGAGATGAGCTTTCACGGGACAGTCCACTTCTTCAGGTCTCGGTCATTGGTCTGTCCCGTGAAAGCTCATCACCTAATAAATTATTCCATTAGTCTTTAAAGTGCTACATGACCGCTTTTTTGTTTTGATAGAATACAGACTAGCTCGGCTATCTCTCCGGTACTTTCCAAAAAGGTTTTCAACTTTCTCCACCAACCATCTATAGTTACTGTAATTTAATATTATACAAACAGCCACAGTGGATAGTAGATCTTCCAAAGGAAGAATGTGACCTACACGTAGGGTGACCATCCAACCCATTTTTAGTGGAACGGTCCCTTATTTAAGCTATCACCAGTGCACCTGGTGTCTTGGGGCAGCAGCCATCACTGCTAGGGAGCTCCTCTATGGGGCAGTTGCCCCCTCCCCTGACCACCACAGGGGCAGCTCGTGCTGCCAGAGATCCCCTCCAAGGGGCTGCTGCCTCGTTCCCTGGCATCCCACACTTCACAGAGGCTGCTTCTATTGTGGGAAGCTCCTCTGCGGGGTGGCTACCCCATTCCCTGTCCCCTCCATTCCCCCTGCTCTCACCAGGAGGCTCTGGAGTCCCCCATCCCAGGTGCCTCATTGTGAGGCAGCAGCCCCCATAGCAGAGGAGCCCTGACATGGAACAGCAGCCCCGATCCCCAGAGGCTAGTGTCCCGTATTTGCCATAGGGCAATGTGGTCACCCTACACCTATACCAACAGAGTTATTCCTGGGGGAATTCTAAATATTCAGACATTTTGTATCACTATAATCATATCAGTTTCCATTATTTGGGTAATTTATTTCAAAACATCTATCAACATCTACAGAGTAATACAGATAACAAAAAACTTTTCCCCAGGAGTAAAGAGTTAAGGAAAACCCTATGACAACCCAGTTCCTGCTTCTTATGTCATTTTTCTAACACCCTAAAAGGCAGAATTAGGAGCCAAGGCAAATGACAAAAATTAACTTACACTTTTATACAGCTTCAATACTTGTGAAGAGGGGTGAAAATCAGAATAAAATTCATCAACCAAAACAGAGAGTCGACAAATCTCATCAGTCATTGCAGAAGAAACCTGAATATATTAAAATGTAGACAGGGCAAGAGAATATTTCTCCATTTAACAAAAAGAGTACAAAGGAGGAAATTAATATGTTAACTGCAACATTAGTCTTAGGTAGAAGAAGAGGAGCTAGTACTAGTCCCCCCGCCACCAATCCCACGGCTGGGGCTGCTGAGGTGCCAGTACTCAGGATGAGCAAGTACCAGCACAAAAAAAGCACTGGATTTAGGGTAAACACATTCTGGCAATTCTGATAATTAATCAGCAATGCAAAACAGCTGCCTGCTATTATAATCCTTCCACAGTGTAAAGAACCCCCCATGAATTAGCTAGTTTTCACATATTAAGGGGGCTACAATCAGCAGCCTCCAATCTTATTTTTCCAGACATCTTCACTAAAGAAGATCCCAGAAGTTTAAGAATGGCTTCTTACCCTCCTACAATAATTGTGGTCCTTTTTGATGAACAATCCACACATATTCCACCTGAGGTGCACTTTCACCCATGCATGGGCGATCAGAATTCATTTAAATGGTAGCTGGCCAATTGGGACACTGGACTTCAACTGTCAGATGCCAGAAGGCAAAGAGTAAAATCGAGCGAAAACTACTTTCAGTTCCTTCATTTAAACAAAAATCCAATTGCTGTAGGACTCCACGGTAGCAGAGAAGGAGGGAAGGTTGTGGAATACACGTAGACAATTCATCTCAGAGAGCTACAGTTAAGCTAGGTCTACACTAACAGCTGTGGCCCTGATTGTCCTGCAGACAGGCATACGTACTTATATTAGCTTTCTTCCAGACTGTGTGCATAAATGCAGCAGTGCAGCCACATTACACCTGGGAGCACAGCAGCAGAGGCAGGGCTCAAGCAGGCTGAGGCTACACAGGGGTGCTGAGATGAAACACCCTCAGGTCCTTCTCTACGACAAAGTTCCACAGAGGAAGCTCCCTGGCAGAGGAGATAGATACATCTTGAAGAACTAGTTAAGTGCACATAACCTCTTTCCTCTTCAAGTAGTGTCCCTAATGGTGCTCCATTTCAGGTGACTTTGTATCAAAGTTCCCCCTCCTCCTGGGGGGGGGGGGGGGGGGGGGCTGCTCCAAAGTCCAGAATTAAAGACATCTGCACTGTTAACTGCTGCATCAGCTCTAGAGGGATGGACCAATGAATAGCATTTGCGAAAATTATGTATTGAAGACAATATGGTAGCTGTAGCGAACTCAATTACTGAAGCATTCTTAAATAAGGCCATCAACATTGATTAAGACCTTGTACTGAGGGCCAATTCCCTAGCAGGAAGTTGGGCAGTGACAGCATTGAGAAGACACCCTGAAATCCTCAACAGCCTCTGGAAAGAAACAAAAAATGGATCCCTTAGATCTGTCCACAAACGAGATAAATACACTAAGTTTCCAAAATGGTTTGATCCTGTTTAGATAGAAGGCCAATGTTCATCTGACGCCTGTCTTGAGTTATGTGGTTGGGGCAGGGGGAAATCTGGTTCAGATGAAATTAGAGTGACAACCTTAGGTAAGAATTTAGAGTGTAGCTATATAGGAAATCTTGTCCTCAAAAAAATACTCAGCTGAGGATCTGCTATCAAGGCCTTGATTTCTCCAACTCTTCAAGTTAATACAATGGCCATTTAAAAAAAAATCCATCTTCATAAACTGGTTCAGAAAGGAACAGGTCACCACCGATTCAAACAGGAGTCTAGTGAGATCTCTGAGAACTCAATCATGATCTTGAACTAGAGGGGAGCTTTTACCTGAGAGAAAGTCTCCATACTCCTTGGAAGAAGATTCAAGTGCACATCACCAATAGCTAAATCTCTTTATATTCTGACAATAAGTACTAGGGTTAGAGTCTTTTCTGCTTTTTTGTAACACCTGCTGTATGTCTACTGAACCGGTAAGATCAACTCTGTGAACCAGCAAGGACCTGTGCCCTGAGGCACAGAAAATCCAAGCTGGGATGCAACCCAGTATTTTGCAAGAAGAGATTAAGGGTGCATAGAAAAACTAATCACTGGACAAGGGTGGCATGCCTGTTTCAGTCAAGTTTGGAGTTTTAAGATAATCCCAGCTTTGTTCTACTCAAAGGTATTTAAGGAAATGCATCCAAAACAGTAGTCTTGTGGCCCCCGAGGAATAAAGGCCTAAATCCCCTCCTGAACAAAACAGACTATAGCTCCTATTTGTGATAGTGGCAAACAGGCCAACTTCTGGATGTCCCTACCTTTAAAATAGGTCATTCATGGGTCCAATTCCCCTTCACAGTTCTGAGAGACATGCCTGTTGATAACATTGACTGGTGATGTTTTGCACACCATAGAGGTACACTGCTGATATAGGAATGTGATGAACTCTGCACCAATTCTGTAACTTTATGGATACACACAGAAAGCAATCTTGCTTTGCCTTGCCAGTTGATATCAAACATGTAGGTTTCATTGTCCACAATGACAGATCTGCCTCCAATGAGAGGCAGGCTTTCCTGACTCTCTTCATTCTAACAGCCAGGGGTGCAGAGTACTGTCTTGAAATGATGATCATCTTCCCAGAATTGCATGACATCAAGATGCGTCCCTCATCTCAACAGTGATGCATCTGCCATTACTGTAATCGTTGGGGGTCAGCTGAAGACATGGAATGTTGGTGCCAAAGTTGTAGTGCTCTTTCCACCAGCCTAAGAAATCCTTCACCTGGTGGGGAGCAGACATGGGTATAGCTAAGCTGTGCCTACTCGTTCAGCAGACTGTCCTGTGCCACACCTCAAAGCAGGGAAGGCGGAACCCTACTGGATCTGTGATGAAATGCAATCCATTATGTAACCCAAAAGCATATACTGAAAATACAATATTGAAATGTCTAGCTTGTCACCTGAAAACCAATTACCTTAATCTAATGAAGAAATGATTATTGCCCAAGTCGTCATTCTGAATTTGAGACTCCACAAATTTGATTTTTGATGTAAAGCTCGTAAGCTGTCTCATCTTTCCCTTTTTCTTCCTCCTTTATGCTGAGCCAGGACAGGCCATATCAGCCCTAGGCAAAAAGAGGAGTCTATTTCTTGGTTCAGTGGGAACTCGAAGACCAGACCCCAAGAGAGGGAGCTGAAAAGGAGGGTAGTATGTCAACTGAATGGCTCCCTGATGTAAATATCCAAAACCCATATGACTGGCTCCCATGAATGATGGAAATGGGAGAGTGTTTTCATTACTGAGTAAAGAGGATATGAACGCTCCACCATCTTGACAAAAGTGGGGTTTTGATAATTAAATTATTTGTGCATTTGAATCAAATGAATTTGTGGCTCTGGTCTTTGGGAACCTGTGGTTCTTTTTGAGGGGCTCTTGAGGGTCTCTGGAACCTATGAAAAATTGTATCAAAAATGCTCTGTGGGTAGCATGCAATCTACTGAACTTTTTCTTCTCAGGGATGTAAATCTCCAGAGATCCCAGAATGAATATGGATTCTTGGAAATTACAAAGGGACTTGATTTCAGAGAACATGGACAAATTCAGACCAGGGCTGCCAAACAATTAAAAAAATTCAATTGTGATTAAACAGTTTTAATAGCACTGTTAAGCAATAATGTTTCCTACTTTTTAAATATGCTGGATTTTTATAACAAAATGTGCAAGGCTTACTCTATATTTGGATATGTGCACTATAAAAAAAACCTAAAATAGTATATTTAAATTCATCAAATACAAGCAGTGCAGTGCAATTTCTTAATCACAAAATTGCAACTTAAATGCATAAAAAAAAATCTGCAACTGCACTCCCAAATACAACTATGTAACACTTCAGTGCCTACAAGTTTGCTCAGGCCTACTTCTAATTTAGCCGATCACTAAGATTGGCAAGTCTGATTATTTTTAAGAGATAATGCTGCCCACTTCTTATTTACAATGTTACTTGAAAACAAGAAGCAATATGGAAATATTGTAGCTAGCATTGCAAGATGTACGAAATATTCATATGTATACCTCCACGCTTCAACCACCATTTCACACACACAAGCATCTCATTGAGCAGGACGATGACTCTGTTTAGTGCTGCTACTGGAGTATGCCCAATAACTTGTGTTGTGATTCCTTGACCTTTTCCAGTGGTATCTGAAGGGAGTTTGCCACATTTTTAATGAGGTCTTGGAACTGCTTAAAGTTACCGAACCACAGAGACCGTGCAGGAAATATTACCACTTTGTATGGTGATGAGAAGATGCTAGTAGTTTCAGGGGTAGCCTCCTCATCTGCAAATATCTCCTCCTGCTAGGGAGCCATTATAGAAAAAATTCCTATAAAGCTGGGCTAGGAGAGCCCAAAACTGAAACGGTGGCGGAGTCTCGGCTGAAAATAATGGTGGTGCCACTTACAGAAGAGCATGAAGTGACTAAATGAGTTTTAGTACCAAGAGATACACTGTGCCCATGATCAGCAAGGATGTTGATTATTCAGCCACAAATATTTCAAGTATTTCAAATACTGAATAAAGGGTCAGAACCCATATGATGGGTCTCTAAAAGTGAATGGCACCAATCATTTAGACTGCTCTGACAAGGCCAAAAGGGGTGAATGTTTTGATTTCTATGGTACTGGAAGTCCTGTCAAGGCCAGGTACTAAGGGTGAAGTTGTATTTGGAGGAACAGCGTTTCTTGCGATCTCCGTCACATCTTGATGTAACAGACAGTCACTCAGAGCAGGGTGTGTTCATACAACAGCCTAAGGTTCTCTATAGTAATTAGCAGAGAGGTCCATGGTAACATGCAGACACACTGTTGACCTTGTGGGAGATCAAGGTCTTTTAGAAGCAAGTCTCCTCTAGAGATCTTTGGAGCCCTCCTCTTTCTGCAGGGTGTTGAGCCAAGGTTGAATGGACTCTAGATCTGCCCAGAGACAGAGGTACAAGGGGGTTCACCAAATACGGCTCTGAAGCAGGGCAAAGAAAGCTTCATCTCCTAATTCTTCCTTGCCCTGGATCTAAAGACTGAACAGAAGTTACACTTCTGTGGAATGTGTGACTCTCCTAGGCAGCAAACACACTTGGAATGACCACTGCTAACTGGAATGACCTCCAAGCAACAAAGCAATGTTTGAAATCCAGTGAGCCGGGCATACCCTTCCAAGGAAGGCAAGTCCCCTCAAAGGGAGGAGGAAAAAAAGGCACTCCTTTCACTAGTAAAGCTAACAACTACACTAAGCTAAACTAGCAGTAAGAAAACAATTCTAATTGACAGAGGCACAGTCAAGATGGTCATGTTAAGTGGCTCTCACAGGCCAAGGGAACTGAGAAGAGTTCACCTGCTCAGCCCTATATAGCCTCCATGTTGAGCATGAGGACGTGTGCATGGACCAAATGAACAGTGCTACCAAAAGTCTCCGAATGAATGCCTATGGGATTCATGCAGATCTGAATGGGAACACCCAAAGAGATACTACTCAAAGAAAACGAGGGTCAGATGCTAAACTGTGAATTTAAAGATGGAAAATATGCTCTTCCTTACTTGGATCTAAGACATTTTCTTTTCATGTGGAACCCACCTTGTTCTCTACTTCCTCAGTAACCTGTTTTATTTTTTTCTTTATATCCTCTGTTAAAATATTCAGCTGGTTTTGAACAAATTCCAACCTATCCTTCTGGTCTTCCCGCTCTTCCATTGAATGAACTCTGTAAAGTAGCAGAAAAGAAATCACCATCACTAGCTTTTCTCCTAGAAACATAACAATACAAAGTAGTATTATAAATCCAGCATGGTGAACAATTAATACAAGTTTTATTATGCAGTCAAAAGAATCCAGAAGTCATGTTAGGCTGACAAAGCTATCAATTCATATAAGCAACTGTCCTATTTGTCAGAATGCAAGTAAGATTACAGCTATTTTTAATGTAACCAATTACAACTAGCTTTTGATACACAATCTGTTACCAAGGGTAGGTTTGGAATTTGGGTACCAATTGTGGTATGTACAATTACTAAAGAATAGGGGTAGGAAAGTAATCTTGTCTGTGAAACAGAGCCTCTAAACACTTCTCTCTACAAATTAGTGGACAATTCCTCTCACCAGACTGCCTTTTACTGCTCACTTGCACCATGTGATTGCTGCTTAACAGTGAAGCTGTATTTCTCATCTTGAAGAGCAGGAAAAATGAAAACACCAAAATTCCACCACATAGTAGTCTCTCCAGAAGTTCTGGGCCCATAGTTCAACTGAGGATGGTTCAAAGGCAGAAGTTACATAAGCTGAACATCCAGATTCAAATGATCTGGGGGGTGGGTACAGAGCACAGGTTTGACGGGCAGATTTAGAGAACAAAGCAATAGATTCAAGAAGTCTTCAACAGTGGCATTCTCAGAATTAATCTAAGATCTGACAAAATGCAGTGGATTAGGGATAAAAATGCACAACTAACAGAAGCTGGTGCACTTAGGAAGAATATGAAATTTGGTGGGAGATTGGTGAATTACTCAAAGCATTCAGTATTCAGGAGCACAGACAGAAAAGAGGTAAACTGGATAGGTTAACGGACACCAGCACATTTACTGGAGGTAAGGAAAGACCAGGCTTCAAGGGTAGTTAGGAGAGATTTTGTTCAAAGCATGACGATCAGGTGCACTACAACTGCAAGAAGTATTAGATAAGCAAAGGGAAGAAAAAACATTACTTGAGGAAATCCAACACAGCCCAAATTGCTCACTTAAGCTCCATCCATCTAAAATGGTATTTTAGCCACCTATCTGAAAGCTGCCTGGGTGTCTTCACCTTTCCTGCACTCTCTCCTGCTCACTCATCCTTTTTCCCCTTTACAGTACATAGATGAGATGGGCCTCAGTATTGTTTTTAACATGATGGCTAAACAAGAAAGACTCCTTACAGTTTTAAAATGGAGTCTCGCAAAACAAGCTCATAGGATCAATTAAAGACCTTCATGATCTGCTAATGAAAAAGACAACATGAATGCAGCAATCCTTGGATACATCTAAGTTCTGATGTTTTTTCCTCCACATACAGAACAAGTCAATATGAGGAAATGGTGCGACTGAGCAGTATTAAAACTGAACAGCAAGAAAAGTTCCCTATCCAACTCTTGCCAGTAGGGACAAATGAATTTTAAGTCTGAATTAATACAGAAATGAAAGCAATGGAAATAGTCTTCTCTTTATCATCTGGATATATCAAAAACAAAAGACTCCTACCTTCTTTCTGCTGCTGCCACATTTATGGCGTCCATAATGTTTTTCACAGTATCTATTATCTGTTTAGCTCTGATAGTGTGCTGCTCAAACTTGGTTTTCACGGCTGACTGCGAGATACACTCCTGCGAGGGGCCCAAGCCACAACACATTACTGTAATTCCATATCAATGCTCCCAGGAATTTCAATGTCAAAAAAGCACTTGCTGCTATTATCAAACTTAAACCCAAAGGGAAATAAAAAAGAAAAAGAGGAAGCGTGTAGAAATCAAAGATAGAACTGAAAATTCAAATGGCTCTATAGCAGCAAGAATGTACTTCCGTATCTGTCCACAGTAATGTGAATTGTTTTTCTAAATTAATAGCATAAAAGGAACACCAAAAGCAAAATCTGATGTACAAGTATGAAGATAATTTTTTCTCTCTCAATGGTGTAAGTATCTCAACTTTTCAAACTATCTGTTGGCAGTTCTGAAAGCTTAACACTGATTCTTACAGCATTAACTAATCTATGGCGGTTTTAATTGCTACATTAACATTTTTGAAGGCTTCAGGATTTAACTCTTACACTAACAAGATTTGGCACAAATGCAAGCTTATGTTGACACTAACTTGCCTTATCAGCCAAGCATGTAATTTGGCCAGCCATATGGGGCATTCCAAAACAAGTGTTAACTTGCAAGGTGCAACAGCTGGCAGGCATTCTTTAGAATATTTTCCCATACTGCAGAACATTCATGTGTTAAATGTAATGGCACTGAATAATAGGTCACAAAGGACCACTATGATTATGTAATTTGACCTCCTGTACAGGCCATTTATATTCCTGGAATTAAATTCCTGATTGAATTACAGCAAATTTAAAAAAAAAAAAAATGCAATGATGGAGAATCCACCACTAGCCCAATAAGACTTTCAATGGTTAACTACTCTCAATATTAAATCACGCCTTGGGGTCCAATCTGAATTCATCTACCTTCAACTTTCTGCCACTTCATCATATTATACCTTTGTCACCAATTATTTGTTCCCTAAGCTGTTTCTTATAAATGGATGACCAAGTCACTTCATAGCCATCCCTTCATTACACTGAAGGGCCTCACGAGAAAGCATGTTTTACAATCCTTTATCATTCTTGTGTATCTGATCTGAACCCTCTCCAACTTAGCAATATTTTTCCTGAACTGCAGACCCCAGCACTAGACCCAGTATCCCAGTGGTGGTCAGGCCTGTGCCAACCACAGGCTTAACAACTACCCTGGTCTTACTTGTTACTATCCTGTTCACATGCCCAAGGATTATGCCAATGCTTTCAGTCACATCATCACATTGGAAGCTTGTGTTCAGTTCATTATCCATGACAACATCCCAGTGCTTTTCAGAGTCACTCTACAAATAAGGACTATGATCTTGTTACCAGGTCTGAGACTTTACTTATTTGTATCTTCTGTTAGTTTGAGTATCAGTAATGTCTATTTCAAAAGAACCAAATATATAGTTGGCCAAAACTGGTTATGGCTATAGGTAAGAATTTGAAATTAAGCCATTTCACAGAGTGCAGATCATCTACCTAACTAACTGGTTTCATACTATGCCAATGTTTAATTTACAGACTGAGCAAACACTATGGCTACATCTACACTAGAAGCATCTGTCTACAGAAATTACTGTCAGAAGAGATGTTCTGACAAAACCTCTGTCAACAGATCCTGTCTACACATAAAAGCGGATGGCTCGCTGGAGTATCTACACAGCTTTTTTGTCAACAGTTAGTCTACAAAACGTGGAGCGTCTACAACCACAATGCAAGTTTTGTCCAAAAAAATCCCAGTTTTGTCTACAAAACTCTCTAGCATACATGCAGCCTATGAGTATCCTACAGGTGTTTTAGAAATGTGTAAGAGTTAAAACATCTAAATTTCCTTTTATTGAACATAGCTAATTAAAGCAGAGATTTTTACGTGGTAAAAAGAGTTAAGTGCTTAAATCCCATTGTCTTTCAATAATAATTGGGCATCTTTTTGCAGTGTGTGTCTTTGAAAATTTTGCTCTTACCTACTCTTCGTTAATAGTTTGTGATAAGATGCGAACAGAACACCAAATGAAAAGAAATCAAAATGGGAAGAAGGTTCTCTTTGTTCCTCGATGAAGCAGATCTAGAAATCAGCAACGAAAAGCCAGTGGTTCATAGTTAACAGCACATTGTTAGAGCTAGACAGACATGTAGGAAAGATGAGAATCTTTCAAACATTAGTAGGTAGTAGACAAAGGGATTAGTGTCGTTCACTACACAATCAGAAAATCCACAGCTAAAGCACTAGGAAAAACACAAGCATTAGTTATATGGCTGGAAAGAAGAGAGAGAGGAATAAGTTTGCTTTTAAAATTTATAAACAAATGCATTTATTTAAAAGATGATAAAAGCTGCTATGTTTTACTAATTTAACTCAGAACAGTAACTTCAAACTGCACTTCAAATTCAGCTGGTTGATTTACCTATAAGAAAACACCTCCATACATTTACTGTGCATAGCATCGAGTCCACAATAGTGTTTGAGTTATAAACTCCCTTTTCCACACCTACTTCATGAAGCAGCGTGGTGAATAGTGATCTAGGAGAGCGTTTCTCAGAAGGTTTTTGAACACGGCTCACCAAGTACCGATGCTCTCTTACCTCAAAAATAGAATCCAAAAGTAATCTATTGTATAAAAATCACATAGCTTTCCATGTTCCACAAGCCTGAGGGTGGGGGGGACCCTCAAAACACTGAAATCTCCATGGATTAAAAGACCACATCAACTAGATACATGCACATAATTGTACATGTATGTACACACACACACACACACACACACACACACACATTTATTTTAGGTGTCCACATATATCTGAGGTGAGTAGTGTGTAACCTTAAGGTTAATTTAAAGTATGAAGGCAGCTTTTAAATATAAACAATAAAACACAGGTGTAAGATAGTAGTGCAAGAAGCCTACAGGCCCAAACCTGTAAGACATTAAACATTTAGGACAGACTTTTTAACATTTAACATTGATAAGATTATCAACAGTATCTCTAAATCTTAAGATTGGAAAAATTCTGTTTTAGACCAATAAATAATTCTGTCTGCATTTTGTTCAGAATTTCAGCAGAACACTAAGAAGTCAATCTGCCCATTTGGGCAGTGTAGGATAGAAACAAAGGATTGCTCTGATAACTGATTGGTAATTACAAGACGCTTTACCTTTTTTGATTATAATAAAAGGCAGTAAATTAATGGAAAAAGTTTAAAAATTAGTGGAAAAAAACTATTAATTTCTCCAGGTAAATATCAGGGTTTATTTTGGTGGACAGAAGGATGTGTGGGAGGGAGCAGTACTTTGATAAATGGAATTCAAGATGGTCACCTGAGTTTAACAATATCAAATCCTATAATAGGGCTAATCATAGCCTAGACCAGGGATCAGCAACCTTTCCAGGGTGGAGTGCCAAAATTTGACCTATTGACCTCTATGTACAGATACTTTTTAAAGTCACTAACAGTTCTACTTACAAACAGCTTCATTAATAAATAATTTAGGTTGTGGTTGGTAGCATTAGTTGGTCTTTTGTTAATCTACAGGCAGCATGGCTTTGAGCAAGCCCCCGGCTGCATGGAGGGAGAAGGGTGAGGCTGAGCTCCCGCCTCACCTACCAATGAAAAATCAGCTTGAATGCCACTCTTGGAGCACATGCTGGGGGGTTGCTGACCCCTGGCCTAGACAATTGAGTTCTTGGCCACTGGAATAATCTGGCTTGCCAGATATAAAATGGAACCCTCATCAACCACCACCTGTCTCCTTTCTCTTAGGTCTCTACAAGGATGCAGGAGTATGGGTACAAAATGACATGAGACAAAGTCAATATTGCATTACCATTCTATTCTTGTTGGGATCACAGTATTTGTTTACGTTAACCTTGTTGATAAAATTCTTGAAAGCTCAGAAATTCTTTCCCAAGTGTGATGCTGCAAACGTACAAATTGATTGTTTCTGATTTAACTCTATTTCTAACCACTGTTGGCCTTGCCTGGAGACTGCATCCTGACCAAACCTCAAACTTAATTTACTAAACTGGGAAATAAATAACCAATACTCAGTCAAGAATCAGGAAACAAATGCCACCTATTATTAAAAGTTGTCTTATAATGGGAATGTTGGGTGATGTTTTCAACTACTTAAAACTATACAAAACTAAATGTTCAGGATGAAATTTTCTGATGCTGGATGTCTGCTTCAGGCTGTATTTTCTAGGAAATATTCAGCCAAAACAGTTCACTTGTTTCCAAGATTAAGGTATAAAGGAAGATGTATTGTTTTGCCCATGCTAAAAATCATGGCAACCTTTCTCGAGATATTCTGGTGCCCCTAACTTTGGAACAGTTGCTAGACAGATCAGTGGGTGAACTTTGTATCTGAGATGTGCCTGTCACCAGAACTGTGAAAATCCCCCAAGTTTGTCCAGTGATAATCCTTTGAAAAAACCTGTAGTTTGCATGTTTGTTAGACACTAACTAGAGCTTCATAGTGGAAGTCCCCAAAGATTTTGTCTGTGTGGAACCACTTTCCCTGGAATTGCAGCTCTGGGTTCTTGTGTGTTGGAGCTGGGCATCAGCCCTGAAAGCAGGGTATCTGTCTTGCACGGGCTCTCACTGCCTCGCCTGCTGGACTATGGCAGCGTGGTGAAGAAAGGTGCCTGATTTGAGTGAAGAAGAGTTAACAGCTGGATCTGGGGTTAGGGAACAGAATGAGAGGAGCCTGGAAGAGTAGAAAACTGAACTGGCAGGAACAAAGAACCTAGGAGTAAGCGGGGGACAGGATATGTGGATGAGTGCCTGGAGGAGAGGGAAAGAGATGTACGCCAGATGACAAACTAAGGGGGTGGGGAGGAGGAGCAGGCAAGACGAGGAGGAATGCTAATTAGGTGACTGGGATTTTGAGTCCAGATTGATGGAGCAAGAAGAAGACTGGGTGAATAGAATGAGGCATGAATACTGGGCAAGACTACATGAGGCGAATAGGACAGAAACAAAGAACCAGAGATGGGAGGGGGGGGGGGGGAAGGGACAAGACAAAGACGATAAAGTTTGAGGGGAATGTACAGAAGAGAATGTTACTTATTAGAGAATATAACCTTGAAAGGAACACAAAGTTATTGTTTCATTGTTCCTTATTGTTCGTTATCAGTGAAACACACTGTCAAACTGTTACATTCCCATCCAGGTGCTGGTCCATAGAGGATGACAACTTACTACCACTGTGAGATACTCACCGTATACCTGTAGCAGAGATTTGTGCAATGGATGTAAAAGATTCTATCCTGACTTAATATGGAGGCCTCATTAGGATTCTAGATAATGGAATTTAGTTTTTCTAGTATGCTTTTTTCAAAAGCAAAGGGGATGTATGCACCCCAAACTTTGTTAAAAAGACATTAAAGTTACTAAGTTAAGACATGCCAGATTTAAAGTTTCCCCAACTTCCTGGGGTTCAAATCAGACATTACAGGCACATTCTATTCTGTCACGTTAACACTGAATGGAACTGGACACAAAACAGCTCATTAAAAAGAGCTCACGCCCCTCAAGATTGTAATCACCAGAGCAAAAGGGACTTATCACAAAGTCATCAAGCTGTGGAAGAAGTAATTTGCCTCCACAATGAATTCAGGATGTGGCATTTGCTATTAGACAATCTCTAGCACAAACATTAGCCACTTGAAACCTCATCTCCACGCTTGGCTTTGTCATTGTTACGGACACTTATTGTTGTGGCCTATACACCAACAGAAGCTAAGTCACTTATCAAAAACAACACATTCTACTAACAGCTAGCAGGAAAAATCCAGTCAACTCTACCACATGACATACTACTAGCAATCAGAAATGTCATTGCTATGACTGGGTGCAATCAAAGTTGGCATGGAACTGTGATAAAACCTTTCTATTTGGCTTTCCCAAATCACATCACCTGGCTTTCTGATGCTGTATGCTACTGAGGACGTGTCTCTTATGGACTTCTGTAACCTCAGCATCTTCTCAGAGGATGTGGAGATCACGTGGAGGAGTATATGTAATGCTGTATCACATACCCCCATGGACTCAATCAGCCTCAGATGTTTCACAGGAAACCACAGATTTCTGAAGAGTCCTTTAATATATTACCAAAAAAGAAAGATGGTCAGACAAACAGGGGAGACATCCTAGAATACTCAAGGAGCTTACAGAGGAGGTTTTTAAGCCTTTAAGTATCATCTTTGAAAAGTTCTGGAAGTCGGGAGAGATCCCACAAGACTGGAAAAGGGCAAACAGCACCCATCTATTAAAAGGGACAAAAGAACAACCCAGGAAACTACAGACCAGTCAGTTTAACTTCCGTGACGGGAAAGATATTCATCATCATCATCAGTGGAGCAAATAATTAAGGAATTCATCTGCAAACATCTGGACGAAAATAAGGTGGTAGGTAACAGTCAACATGGATTTGCAAAAAACAAAATCATGCCAGACCAATCTAACAGCATTTTTTTTTTTTGACAGGATAACAAGTCTTGTGGATAAGGGAGAGGAGGTGGATGTGGTACACCTAGACTTCAGTAAGGCATTTGACATGGTCTCACATGATGATCTTTATCAATTAACTAAGCAAATACAACTTAGATGGGGCCACTATAAGGTGGGTGCATAACTGACTGCATAAGTGTTCTCAGAGCAGTTATTAATGGTTCGCAGTCACGCTGGAAGGGCATAACAAGTGGGGTTCCACAAAGAGCTGTTTTGGGACCAGTTCTATTCAATACCTTCATCAACAATCTAGATATTGGCATAGAGAGTACACTTATTACATATGCAGATGACATCAAGCTGGGAGGGGTTTCAACTGCTTTGAAGAATAGGCTCATAATTCAGAATGATCTGGACAAACTGAAGAAATGGTATGGAGGTAAACAGGAAGAAGTTTAAGAAGGACAAATGCAAAGTACTCCACTTAGGAAGAAACAATCAGCTTCATACATATAGAATGGGAAGTGAATGCCTAGGAAGGAGTACTGCAGAAAGGGGTCTAGGGGTCATAGTGGACAACAAGCAAAATACAAGTCGTCAGTGTGATGCTGTTGCCAAAAGAGCAAACGTGATTCTGGGATGTATTAACAGGAGTGTTGTGAGCAAGACAAGAGAAGTCATTTTTCCAGTCTACTCAGTGCTCATTAGGCCTCAGTTGGAGTACTGTGTCCAGCTCTGGGCACCACATTTCAAGAAAGATGTGGAGAAAACTGGAAAAGGTCCAGAGACAAGCAACTTGACTGATTAAAGATCAAAGACAAACACCTGGGTTTATTTTGTTTAGAAAAAAGAAGATTTAGATGGGATATGATAGTGGTTTTCAAGTACCTCAAAGAGGAGGAAGAAAAATTGTTCTCCTTGGCCTCTGATAGGACAAGGAACAATGGCTTAAACTGCAGCAAAGGAGGTTTAGATTAGACACTAGGAAAATCTTCCTAACTGTCAGGGTGGTTAGACACTGGAATAAGTTACCTAGGGAGGTTGTGGAATCTCCATCACTGGAGATATTTAAGAGCGAGTTAGACAGACACCTATCGGGGATGAGCTAGATAGTGTTCGATCCTGCCAAGAAGGCAGGGAATTGGACTCTATGACCTCTTAAAGACCCTTCCAGTTCTAAGACTGAAAGGAATTGTTGAGGCCATTGAGAAACATGACCACGACATCTACAACTCCCTGGCTGACAAATCAGAGGATGGCCTTGAGCACAATCATCTGCAACTTGCCTACAGAGCCATCAGACCTGGGTGGTGGGCATAAACAGCTTTCTCAATCTCCCCATCACAGAGTCAGCTGGCTCTGCCTCTGAGTCATCCATTGAACCATGGATCTTCTGATGACTCTGTAGTCACACAACCTGGAAAACCACATAGTTGCAGCCCCACGGTCAAACACTGATTTTCTGTTAATCATGAGGAAAGAAAGGCAACTGCAAAATTACAGAATGGATATGCCGCTGGACTTCCTGATATTCCACCTCATCTGCTGAAAGGTGCTTTGGAACTAATGAGCATCAATCTGCATAAACTCTTCTTAAAAGCATGAGCATCAGGCAAATTACCAACATAGACAGACTTCATCATATTGTCTTCATGTAAGGGTGAAAGTCTCACAGAGGGTGCTAACTACAGGCTAATGTAATTGTTATCAGTCCCTGGAAACATTTTAATTGGTTTTACTTGGTAGGATGCAGCTCCTCCTCAACAGACGTGCTTGTCCACAGGTTCCACTGCTGGGCAGTCAACAACAAATATGATCCTCACCTGCTTGCTTCTGTCCGAGCAATACTGAAAATTTAACCACTTTTTTCATGTGACAGGTCTATATCAAAGCAGCTCAATTCAGTCAACAGGTCAGAACTTTGGCTCACACTGAAAAGACTTAGCATTTCAGAATTTGCAGATGACACCAAGATGGGAGCAGCAGCAACTGCTTTGGAGGACAGGATTAAAATTCAAATCTGATCAGTTTCCTGACCCCACAAGCCATGGGGAGACTGGAAACGGCCTGCCCAGGTTCTCAGCTCCTACCACTGTGGTAGCCAGGAAACTGACCAGCACTGGTGGTTCCTGGCTCCACTCCCCCTGCAGGAAAATTCAAGTTATGCAGGGGTTGTAGGAACAGCTCCTGGGTAACTCCAAGGTTTACTGTATTAGAACCCTCACGTAGCCCGCAGGCCTCACTCTCGGTCAGGTTTTATCTGCCCCCCACGGTCCCAAGCCGCCGTCAGCCTTAAACCCACCCGGTAGCCCCAAACCTCTTCCAGCCTTAGACCCTCCCCCAGCAGCCCCAAAGCTTATGCCCCGCCCCCAGCAACCCCAAACCACCCCCAGTTTCCCCCTGCCCCCAGCAGCCCCAAAACACCCCCAGCATTAGACTCTCCCTGCAGCCCCAAACTTCCCTCAGTCTTAGACTCCCCCCACATCCCTCAACAGCCCCAGCCTTAGACACTCCTCCTCCTCTCGCAGCCTCTTCACTGGGGCTGCTAGGCTGGGTGGCTCCCCCAGCACTCCTGCTCCCAGCGATTAACTCCAGTGTTAAGGTTTCAGCACCTATGCATCAGGTAACTGCTATCCCTAGTGACAGAGATACTTGTCATCTCCAGCTATTACTGCTATTGATCAATATCTGCCTGAGGCAGCAGTATTAAGAAACTGCAAATGGCTTCTTTAACAGCCACATGCAGCTGGGAACTGCCCAGCTGGCCACCCTTTAACAAATCTAATGGGACCCATATTTGGGTCCCAACCCATAGGTTGGAAATCCCTGCTCTACATACATACACTAGATTCTATTTCTGGTGCCAAACTATTCAAATACAATCAGAAAAGTACCAAAACTCAACTGGTTTATGTCAAGTTACAAGCCCTTGGAACAAATTGGAGATTTTTACATATATTTTAAATGGGATTTAGTGTCGCTCTTAGGAGTTTTCACCTATGAGCAAAAATCTGGGAAGCAGTTGTGCTTGTATAGTTAGGGATGAGTGTACTCAGATTATTAGATAATGCATTGAGCTCGGGCCACACGTTTATCTGTAACATGACAGCAGAAGATTTTCTAGACTCATTTTGATTTCTCATATATATAGAGAACACAAGCGATGTTGGAGTGCATAAGCAGATTCATAATATTTGCTGGCTCTGTAACTACAACCATGTCATTCTATGTGTATGATGTTAATTGACCACAATAATGAGTTAACATGCACCATTAAAATGAAGAGTGATCCTGGTGATGAAACAAATTGAAGTCTCCAGGAATGGCATTTTAACATGATTTGTTCAAGCTAAGTAGAATAGGTACATATTAGATTGGAACCAGCAAACGGTCCATCAGAAACCTGTTTCTGAAGAAAGCGTCAACTTCAAAAATGGACAGAGGCGAACAAATATTGTTTGTTCTGTGGGAGCAGCGAGTACACAAAATTATCAGTATTGTGAAATGTGTCAGGGCTTGGTTGTGGGTAAGTGTTTCAACTCCAATGCCCCAGCTTTAAGGATGCGATTAAGTATTCAATGTGGCAGACACAAAATAGTTTCCAATACAAACAAGGAGTTCCACAATAGCTATGTAAAAATCAAAGGCTCAAAACCGCTCAAAAGTTACCAGCTTTGAAGAGTTTCTCTTATGCCCGCAGACCTTTGCCCACTCTACTTTAAATGGAAAAAGTCTGCAATCACAAGAGACTAAGTCTGGAACATTCAGCTTGAGAAGACAAAAATATAGAAAAAGCAGGGTATATTGGCTCTAGAAGTTTAACTGCACTATTTGTATGAAAAACATAGGTACAACTGATGAGTAACATCTACTGGTGTCTTTATATAACTATAGATTGTATTGGTCTTAAGTTCTTGTATAAAACTAAGAAAAGCCAAATTCTGTTCCCCTTCCTCACTGAGCCATACCAATTGAAGCAAGTACATACTACTAATGGTGAGCAAGAAGAACTGGGATCTGAAGGTAGCTCATAACTGGCAATCTGCGCAGATTTATGACAGTCAATGAAACTAAGCCAAGAAGTGAACAAAAATCACCTTAGCACCACAAAGCTGTGAAAACAGAGTTTAAAAAGTCCATGACATCTACCTCAAATATCTGCTCAAAATTCTGGAATTCCTGAAATCTCATCTGAAATCCTTCAGCAAGTGCACCACCTGCAAAGTGCAAAATAGATTTAATGCAAATCATAACATCAACAGTAAGTTACTGTGTTTTAACTCCTGAACACAGATATTTAATACACACATGCAGGGAACGCAGGGTTCAATACATACCACTCTCAGGCATCCCTTGGGCTTTCTGCTTTCTAGCACTAAGAACTTCCTTGGCTGAAACAAAAAAGATGCGGTTCTGTGCTTCTGAGGGATCAACGACTTTGAGCTCATCAACTAGGAAGGTCAGACAGCGCTCCATGTGCTGCCTGCGCACCTGTAAATGATGTGGAAAAGCAATGCAAAAAGCCAAACTAAAACCAGAAATTTCTGAGAAAGAGAAATGAAAACCTCAGAGCAATAAAGAACCCCACTGATCCCCAAAGCCCTGAAGAATCAAGTATGAGATGCCCTCTAGTTCTAAAGAGGCACAGCTGCTCTTAATGAGCTATTTTGGATTTTCTCACTTGCCAGCAAGAACTCTTTTTTTTTTTTTTTTTTTTAGTACTCAATCAAAACCTGATGCACTTAGGAGGTACTGAAACAATTGCTATATATTCCAAACATGATGGTATATTGCACGTAAGTTATACTTAAAAATGAAGGTAATTAAAAAAAGCCCAAAACACCAAATCACACTGAATCAGTATTTTACTTTGGTAATTACAGAGGCAAAATGCTTTCATATTGTGATCATATAGTCTCCCATCGCTTTAAAAAGAAAAAAAAACCCACACAACATTGAACTTGCTTCATCACCCAACTTTATGCATTACAGTAGGGTCTCAACATTTGTGAGGGTTCTGTGTTCAGAACCTTTGCGAATGTTGAATTTTGCAAATGTTGGGCTCCTACTGCATAATGTGTCCATTACCACATTATCTAAAAAACACACAAGCACACATTTACACTTTGCCAGTATTTCCATCTATATTTTAAACATGCCATAGCTTCTGCTATGGTTTGTTACAAAAAGGATGAAAAAGCAACTCACATCTTCCATATATTCAGGCTCTGATGCAGACGCATCCCAGCGATTATTCAGGATGAAAATGTTTGGCTTGGAAAGTCGTTCATTTACTTTGTGAAAAAAGTGTTTTTCCTGAGAATTGAGGAAAGGAAAAAATAATGTTATCTTTTAAATACAACAAATTCTAGATTATCAACTTGTAATTTAAACCAAGAAAGTAACAGTTAAATACTTTTATGCTTTTAAGTATTAGAAGGGTAGCTGTGTTAGTATGTATCTGCAAAAACAATGAGAAGTCCTGTGGCACCTTATAGACTAACTCATATATTGGAGCATAAGCTTTTGCTCATGCATTGGCATTGATGAAGTGGGTCTTTGCCCTCGAAAGCTTTTGCTCCAATATATCTGTTAGTCTATAAGCTACCACTGGACTTCTCATTTTTTTGTTGTGTTTAGTTAAAATGTATTATTTTATATTAATCCAAAGATCAATTATATTAAGCTTATACAAATAAAATCTAAACCATGAGTTTCACAAGCTATAAAGAGTGTCACTAATTTTTCACTGAAAAACAGACATAAGGTAAAACTCCTTCATAAATTTAAGAAGAGCAAATGTCTCCTTATTTGAACTGTCCTTTTACTTTTGAACATCCAGCAGAATTTGTATACTACGTCCAATTCCACCATTCTTAAACTATATTCTCTAGTAAAACAATTTTAAATTAAACTTCAAATAAGCTACACTGTTTTGTGCACATGATCAACCGCTGATAAGTAGTAGGGACTCAAATAATGTCTGAATTTTCGTTAGGAAACTGAATTAGTGCATTTGTGTGCCTGCAAACATCTTCAAGTTGTCTTGCAAGACCCTGCAACTTTTCAACTGTCAAAATCAACTGATGAAAACAGAGTGACCATCAGGCACCTAAAGAGTTAAAGATCACCAGGCTGTCCTCAGCTTCTTTGGACTTCAACAAAACACTACCCACACTATTAAAACATATGTACACTTTAGTTGCTACAGGAGCATATCTATGGGCCTGCAACTATGCAACTATATTGTGCCATAGCATAAATGCTTCTTACAAGCAATGGAGAGGTTTCCTCCATCTCTGTATGAGCTCCACAACCCTGAGTGATGGTAACTTGCTTCACAGAAGCATTCCTCTGTTAACCTAGCTGCATTCACACTGAGTGTTAGGCTGATATAGCTAGGGTGCTCTTGAGCACCATGGCAAACTAACGTGTTTAGACCAGGCCTTGAATATATTTGAAATACTTAAATTGCTATGATTCATTAAGAAATTGTAAATCGGTTAATAATGTACTATTACAACAACAAGAACTCTTTCCAACAGAATCCAGTGGCCTTTTATTTAGAAGGGAGCTATTAAATTGCGGTCCCTCCATTGGTTTTGAAGTTGGCCACTAAACAAGACTATTTTCCCAGGTACCAAAATTTTATTAAGAGAAGATTATACATAAAGACAGGACGATAGTACAAATGCATGCACCATTTAAAAAGGAGGGGGTGTACAAGTGGTTAAAATACAAACCAAAACAAACCACCATTTGCCACGGCTGGCAACACCAGATATTTGAGCATCTTAGAACAATTACAATTTGTTTAACAAAGTCTAGGCTCTCATTGTAGTTGCCACACTAATAAAAATGTAAACAGGACAGGAGATTTTATTCATAAAGATGATGGATATAAATCAAGATTTTTGTAAAGATTTTGTACTGGGATAAAATATGTAGATCACTTTTTTTTAATTGCCCCTTCCAACTGAAAAAAAGCTTCTGCTACTAAGTAAGTTCAGACTTCATTATTAATAAGCACAGCACATATGTAAACAAAGAATCACGTGTAAGGTAACTCAAAGGGTACATGAATTTTACACTTAGAAAAGCTGTCTGACAATGATGCAATTTTAGGTTTAATATTTTTCTTCGGAGCCTGGCTGGGAAAAAAAAAAAAAAATCACTGAGCAAACCCATACTTTAAAAAGCACAAATCAGCTTATTAGCCCAGAATGATAAAAATCAACAGAAAATTAATAAAAGTCTTTTCCTGTATATTTATAGTTCCTGCAGATTTACTATCCAAGTCCAACCATTAAAAAATAAGCTATTTTACTGAATTAAGGAGAGAACTAAATCACCTTTGGCTTTTGTTACTTCATTACTATTACAAGGCACAGTGTTCTCACTGTTTCCATATTTCTAAGGTGAAATGGATTCTTAAAAATCTAACAACTTGTTTAAACCCACAGAACATTCACGTTTCCATTTATGATTTCTAGTCTCCCACCACATGAAAAGCCAACATGTCCTGCAAGAAGATGGGATATAGCAAAGCCACACTTCTACCAAATTTTGTCTCTGACTTAGCTATCAGAACATACCTCTTTTGTCAAAAAAAAAATCCCTCTCTTTTGTAAAAGAAGTCTCCATGGATGGATATCAGAAAATAGCATAGTCTTTTTAAGTTCAACTTTCACTCTTCAGATTCCCATTCAGCTATTCCATCCTATTGGAATGCTGGAAGAGGTTCCCCCCCCCTTGAATTAATTTTTTCATTTCATTACGAGCTGACAAGGTAGCAATAAGGAAAAGAGAAATGTTACTTTCCTACCATTGTCCTTCAGAAAGACAGGTTAGCTAAACTGATGACCTATTAATTGGGAAATGTATTCCCGGTCATTCCAGCTGAGTTTAGCTTACAAGTGCTGCGTGGTGTTGGTGTCTTGACACACACAGGATGTCACACTACATGATCTGGTGTTCCCTTTAATCCTAAAATTCTATGCTATTGTACATCTTCCTTTAATTCTGTATATTCTGGTGCTTTAACCTTTACACTGTGCTGTGCCCTGACACACACACACTTTCCCTGATAATCATAGAACCCTTCTCACACACACACACACACACACACACACACACCCCCCTCTCTTTCCCTGATAATCATGGAAATTTACCATACAAATTCTGGAAGGAAAGCAGACGTTCCCATGTAAATGGATCACAGGAAGTACTTTTGCTTTATTGCACAAGGATCCAGTAAAGGTTTAATCAATTTTAACAAAAGAATGTCCTACCGTATTCATGAGAGTTGATTCTGAATTAGCAACCAAGACAAAGACATCAGCATCTAAACAGAATTTGTCAATCCAGGTGTCTAGCTCTGTTGTGACATCTGTGCCAGGGCTGTTGGAGAAAGACATAATTAATGTAGAGAAGAATTTTAATTTTTCTCACTAAACTAAACAAGAGGGCTGGATGGCTCCAGGGCTTGGTAATGAGCTTTGAAACACTGATAAAATGCAGCACAAGCTGGTCATGGCAGAAATCAACTATCATCTGTCACTTATGTAAAACCAGTTGGTTGTCTCCATTCAGTTCCTAACAAATATCCACTTCATAAAGACACCTGCACAAACGAACGTTATTGGCAGTCTCAGTAGAAAAGCCAAGCGCTGAATGAGCTAGAAGCATCAATTCATGCCTATAAACAGCCCCTCAAGAGGGATGTTGAGGTGCACTGGTAAGAAAATATTGAGAATTTTGAACAGAGTTGACAAAACAGCTTTCTTAAAAATATATAGTTAACATTAATCTCAGTTACAAATATTAAAAAGTTAGCTGTACAAATCGCCAAACAAAAATTGCCCTATCATTAGTGTTTCAAGTTGCTAACAAATTGTATTCTCCCATGATTGTGGAGGAGAGACATTTGAGAGACAGCCTCTCTCTGTAGTTAAGGTTGATAGTAGCCATTGTATAGCGAATTGTTACTTTCAGATTCCAGTCAAAATTAAGTCCATCTGCCTGAAATTGCAGAAGTATAATCACAATGGTAGGATGGACTATCTCATGAGCGTGAAACTAATAAGACATTGTATTTTATGGATAAAAGTTAAAAAGTAGGTCAATCTTATTTCCTGAATGTTCTCTAAACATTAAATTGTTGTTTTATCAGAACTACTAAACATACTGGCCAAAAGCAACGGAAAACTTTTCAATGCTGTAATTATTTACAAAGCCCTACTTAATCTGTGATATTGTAGATCCCACAATCTTCGACTTCCACCACAATCTTCACCATGGGAATCCCTGTAGAAAACTGCAGAAAAGTAATAATGGAGCTTATTACCACAAATAATAAGGTCCATTTCTATTTTTACCTGATTTTCCATGGCTTAGCCACAATTCATCTGCAATTTTTAGACAGAGATCTTAACTTGACCTGATGCAAATGGTCCAGGAAGGGATGATGAATTCTATGTATGGGTAGGATTCAGGACTGAGCAATTTGCAAGCTCCACCAGAAAACTTGAAAGTAAAGCTGGTAAAAAATTCCCAAATTTAGTTTTTTTAAAATCCTTTAAAATTGATTAAAAATTTTTTTTTTAAATTTATTTCTCTCCCACATAAAATTCATCTCACTTTTCAGTTACAGAATTGGTGAAAAATTCCCAGCTGTTGATATTTCAAATTCAAAGAAAGGACCTGTTTTTATGCTTAATATTTTTACACTTTTTCAACTACCTCCACTCCCAAGGGTGGAATTTCTTTGTAGCTTGCAAATACCACAAACATCTTGCATGTAAGCTTTCCTCCTATTCTAGAGAGGGTGAGGGACCCTAAAAAATCCCCAGGACACTAAATGTAAGATAAGATAGTCAAGTTCTAGCAGTTTTAAAAGGAAGAACACAACGAACAACTATACTGACAAAGTAACTCGAAATAGCTTTGTGAATTCTGTAATTTGTTCTCAATAATTTCCAGTTCCAATTGCTTCTCCCCACTTCCCCCACAAATGGAAGCTTGGCAAATTCAGTCTAGAAACTGAGAAACAACACTTCCTCATTAGCAACAACAGTTCTGACAGGCAACACAAATCACCATTAGGCTACCCTATTGTCCTCAAACTGTAGCCTCAAAGACCACTGCTTATTACCAGGCCATTAAGTGGGGTTGCACAGGCATCAGTGAGGGCATCATACAGAGCTGCAACTTAACTACAATTCCATTGATGTGCAAAAAAACCAGAAACCAACTCACTCGTGACACCTGGATTGGCTCTGTATTGCTTAGAGGCAGACAGACCCAGTATTTAAGGAAGAAAATAAATGTTCACACTGATTTAAAGTATATACTATTAAGGGAGCAATATGTAGCACCAGCACTTTTTTTTTTGGTCATAGTATTCTGAATACACTCAAGTCTGGTCTGTACTAAAAACTTAGATCAGCCCATCCATGTCACTCCAGGGAAGGGTGTGTGTGAAAAATCCACATCTACTACGTGGTGAAGTTAAGACAACCTAACCCCAATGTAGACTGCTAGGCTGACAGAAGAATTTTTCCACTGACCTGCCTACCCCACCAATCAGAAAAGGGGATTATCTATGCCAATGAGAGAACCTGTTAAAGCAGCAGCAGCTGTTGCTGCTGAAACATTTCAAGTAGAGACAAGCTGTATGCTGCTGAGTAATAAGTGATGAAAAAAACATTCATAAAAGCAAAACCGAATTGTAGTTTCTATATACCACATAAGTGCCGAAAGAAAAAAAGAAGCATACGTTCACAGTGGCAGGGGAATCTATATGTTCAACATTTTGTAGAAAAATCACAGCAATGCAGTCCGGAAATTTCTGATTCAACAAACCAAACACATAATGGGCTTGTCTACACCAGTTCTCTACTTTGAAGGGAGCATGGTACGTAGGGTGTCAGTAGATTATTAATGAAGTGCTGTGCTGCATATGTAGCACTTCATTAAGCTAATTCTCCCTTGCAGCAACACTGAAGTGTTAAACTTCGAAGCGTCAGCTCGTGTGTAGCTGCAGCTAACCTGCGGGTACTTCAAAGTGCATGCGCAACTTCAAAGTCCCTTTGCTCCTGAGATACTTCAGAGGAACCAAGGGACTTCAAAGTGCCTGTGCAACTTCGAAGTATCCGCAGGTTACCTGCAGCTACACATGAGCCAGCACTTCAAAGTTTAACACTTTGACATTGCCGCAGGGGAGAATTAGCTTAATGAAGTGCTGCATATGCAGCGCAGCACTTCATTAATGATCTCCCGACACCTGAATTACCATGCTCCCTTCGACGTAGGGAGTTATTGTAGACATAGCCAATATAAATTTAACAGATCCACAGCCACAGGCAAGCGCATTCTGAAAGTATCTGTTTTAGGTATTACTGAGGTGGCATTCTAGAATTCCCAGCACTGAAGTCCTTATCAAAAAATCTTTTCCATCAAAAGTCCAGAGTGTCTAAATTTTACCTAAGCATGAGAAGTTCAAAGATCGGGCAGGTTCCTCGAGGATAAGGAAAGAGTTACTTACACCTGGTGGGGTGACCTTAATTTCATTACCATATTAGTTTGTTATTCAAACTTAATTCAGCCAAATGCAGAGATCTGAGTTCAATAATGGGACACTCTTTCCAGCTGTAACTTGGTCAAAATATGTACACTGATTTGATGAGGAGAGACCAAAGTGTCTGCACAAATGAACCATCTTATTTATGGCGAACAACATTAAATTAATACATTTAAATTAGGTTTTAGCAACACAGACCGTGGGTCAGGTAATACTAAAAACTTTATATAACTGCCTTCATAAAATACTTATACCTGTCCACCAAAACTAAATCATCTCTCAGGAGAGCACACTTTGCCTTGGGCCAAAAGACATGGACAAGACAGCCAGCTTCCAAACCTTTGTCCATATGAAGCGCATGGGCAAGTTGATTAACAGTCTGTGAAGAATGCAGAGTGTTAGAAAGACAGAAACCTTTGCCTGCAATACAGCAGCCTTAAAAGAATAAAGCTAGAGAGAAGAATTTTTTTGAATAGGTCACTGATTGATACAAGGTTTCAGCTTGCAGCTTAAATACTGTGAATCATTTTTAAATGCCGTCTTCCCATTCAGGGTCCTTCACATCCCTTAGTGTCTGAATAGTCATTTTTCTACACTTCGACAAAAAAAAAAAAAAAAGCCTGGACTCCCTCTGAAGTGATGGTATTTTTTTATATGGCTGAAGGGTTACCACTGAGCATCACAATGCACTTCTTCAAACGCTTGGAGGCCAGCACAGTACATCTTACTGTATTCAAATTGTCATTTTAAATGCACTTTATGGATTAAGAGACATTTCTGGACCTCAAGCCAAACAAGAAAGAGTTTTTGTTTTTATAACGGTAGGTAATAACTGAAGTACGAGAATCCAATATAAGGTAAAAAAAATAGCTCTCCCACATGCTTCACTAGGGGCTTATCAAAATAAGTGTTTAAGTAGCAAAATGTTTAAAAATTAAACAAAAACACGTGTCTGAATTTATATTGGAATTTTTGGGAAGAACATCGCCAATGTCTATTTTCTCAAATTTGAGCCTTCTAGAACTTTGAAAAGAAGCTACGGAGCTTACGGGTGGTACTACATACATAAATCACTCAACAGAGCACAGTACAATTGAGCCAATGACATGCAAAAAGAAAGCACTATGAACTTTGTTATAGTTTTATTTATGTATTTATTTTAGTGCTGAAAGAATAGCTCTGAAAAATTAAATCAATGTGGCTTATGTTCCCCATATTTAAATATGGTGTCAAATATTGCACCCAACAAAATGACCCTTTTAAATACTAGGTTTCCAAGCAGCTGTTTTTTAAACAATGGAAAAAACCACTATACCTTGACACTCTTCTTTTCATCTGATCCTTCAGTCATGAGGTAAGCCTTATCACCATCAGTTCCTTCTACACTGAGAAAGCAATTTGTTGTGTGTCCAATCCCACTAGGAAGGACCTTATCCCACAACATTGCATTAATGACAGAACTCTTTCCACTGCTTGTTCTAGAAACGAGAATATAGAAGTACTGAAGCAAGACATACATAAAAATCAAACATCTCTTCCTTATATTGAGTCCTACCTACATAATTAAGCCCATATTTTTCAAGTTGATTCTCCAGGTGTACCCTTGTCCATAAGGAACAGCTTGCAAGAATAGGGCCTGGACAGATATAGGGTTTTCAACCACAATGCCCTGTAGAAAAGGTACACTGGAAGCTCCAGCTTGCACCACTGACTGGGCTGTTAAAAGTCTGGTGAGTGGCAGTGAAGGCCTGGGATTACGGTCCCTAAGCTCAGTAGTAGCCAGGAACACTCCACCCACTGCCCTCACTCCCACAAGCATTTGTTCCCACACAATTCTTACTGGTTGGGAACCACAACCAGTGGGAGCTGTGGGGGACAGCAACTGCAGGCCTGAGGGCAGCTTTTGGAGCCTTCTTTGGCTGCCCACCATGAATTTAGGGGCCGCAGGGACTTGACAGCAGATTCCTCTAAGCCATAGTAAGAACCACTCAGACCCGCACTTCCAAACCCCTTCAGAAGCCTGTACCCTAGCCCCCTGCTGCACCCCAAAATCATCATCCCCAGCCCTCACCCCCTCCCACATCTCAAACCCTAGCCCCAATCTGGTAAAAAAGAGGGTGGGGAAGAGTAAGCAACAAAAAGAAGAGAAAGGGAGTAAGAAGGGGGCTAGATGGGTGGTCTTCAGTTCTGAGAGATCTGAAAGTTGACAATTAAAAAAAAAGTTTCCCAGTATAAGAAGTATAATGGCTTGGCTTGCAAAATAAGCTCCATTGGTAAAAACACTTTTATCCTGGTGTAACGCCATCTACAGTAGTACTTTTGTCAGGAAACTCTCTCTCATACATACACACACATGAACACAAGTACACTCACAACCATAACCAATGTGACCATACCAGCAAAAGTTTTAGTTTAATCTTGGCGCTAGATTCCAAGACACAGACTGCCTTTATTCTGTTTGATCTGTCTGCCCATCACAATGCCACCCTTAAAGTCCTGATTGATACATACAGAAACTATTCTAATACAAATAATATGAGAATGTAATATATTTGTATCCTTCCCAAAAATCATTTTCATTCCAAGTTAAAGGCTCACAAATACAACCACTCATTTCTTTCACGTAAGGCTCTCTTTTTGACTGGAGGATGGTTTTCCCCAGCACTCATGGAAGATGTAACCTCTTCTTTTTTAAAACTGTAAACTACATTTCTCCTAAAGTAAATTTTAGTTTATTTTGCTACATAGTTTCTCTTTGCTAAATGATGGAATTTGGCTCTAATTTTATTTTGGATGAAACACATAGCCAAGTTATTACATGGATGTTAACAAATCTGTTCTTAGTACACCAAAAGGATTCAAAATGCAGTCTCAACCATGTCCTATTTTATGCTAGCCTTCTGCTTAGCACACACAAGGATTTGGGGCTCAGTTATTAAACAGAAGGAAACACTTATCAGTTTCTTTTATATATCATGCCTAGAAGAATGGTTTAACACTCAAATGAAAAAAAAACGCCTATTTCTAACATTTACAGAAGTTATTTAAAATATAGCACTGAAGTGGAACGAGTCAAAAATGTAATACTGTGGCCAAAAAGCAAACATTTGGCATGTATTAGCATGACTGCTGTACGTAAAATAGAGGAGGACATGAGAAGTAATTATTTTAATCTGCTCAGCACTGAGAACATCTCAGGTGAAACACTTTCCAGTTCTGGACTCTACACTTCAGGAAAGAGTTGAACAAATTAGAAAAAGCCCAGGAACAAAAGGAAGAGGAGGAAAAATTACAAAGGTCTAGAAAACATGATCTGTAAGGAAAGATTAAAAAAAGAAAATTTAACTTAGAGAAGAGAAGAAGGGAGAGGGGAACAGTAGCCATCTTCAAGTATGTAAAAGATTGTTATAAAGAGGTGAGTGATAAGTTGTTCCTCTTAACCAATACAGACAGGAAGAGAACTAATGGACTTAACTTGCAATAAGGAGATTTACGTTTGACAGCAGGAAAGAGATTCCTAATCACAATAGGAGTTAAGCACCGGAACAAACTGACCTAGCGAGAATGTGGAATCTCCGTGATGCTTTTAAGAACAAGTTAGACAAACAGCTGTCAGTTACCATCCCACAGGTCACCCCTGCCGCTATGGGGAGTAGAGGGAATCTCAAAGATACTCACTCTGCTTCCTTTCAGCTCATGCTGGGAGGTCCGATTGTTGTTGCTGCCCCACGGGGTAGGGTTTGGGACATTTGTTCCTGACACACCCCTTCCTTGGTACTCCTGGGCTAGATTGCACAACCATTCTGGCTGGGGTGGCCTGCAGGCTGAGAGTTTGAGACCTCCTGATCTAGATAATACTTAGTCCTACCTAAGTGCAGGAGACTCACTAGATGACTTATCAACCAAGCTCTGTGCAAATTCAAAATTGGTATCCACCCTCACAAAAATGACGCACGGGTATCTGCATTCACTGCTGTGGATGCCCACAGATATCCACAAATTTGCAGGGTTCTAGATACGAATTTTGTATTTGAATCTGTACCCACATTATTAACAAATAAATAATTACAAGCTGTTATGCAAAATGCAAGTGCATATAAAACTTAAAGAGATAAGCACTAAACTGCGGAAGAGAAAATCTAATTTATTTTGGTAATAAAGTTCATCACCTGCCAAAAAAAGCAACTTTCATTTGTCTCCGGGAAAGCACCTCTCCAATGACTGCCAATTTGTTTTTATATGCCTGAATTTTCACCAGTTCATCTTCAGTTGCTACATATTCAAGTTCTGGATTCCTGTATGTTACTATAAAAAAAAGACAAAATAATTCCAAATGGAATAAT
This sequence comes from Carettochelys insculpta, assembly GCF_033958435.1. Classification (NCBI taxonomy): domain Eukaryota; kingdom Metazoa; phylum Chordata; order Testudines; family Carettochelyidae; genus Carettochelys; species Carettochelys insculpta. The sequence goes on along the minus strand of NC_134146.1, from coordinate 42,612,770 downwards.
GAGACCAATTTATTTTCTAAGGTAGGGGTCAGCAACCTTTCTGAGGCAGTGTGTGGAAATTCGACCTTTTGACACCTACGTATGGTCCCAATGCCAGAGAGAGTTTTTAAATGTCACTAATAGTCCAATTTACAACCATTTCATTAATAAATAAAGATGCAGAGTTTTACCATTTAGGTGGTAGTTGGTAGCCTTGGCTGGTCTTTTATTACTGTAGTGGCAGAGTGGCTCTGAGCAAGCTCCCTGCTGCATGGGAGAGGGGCAGGGCTGAGCTCCTGTCTTGTGTGCTGATGAAAATTGGCTTGCATGTCACTTTTGGCACCCATGCTAGGAATTGCCTACCCCTATTCTAAAGCATTAGGTACGGATCAGCACAATGTTATTTAATATGTCATCAAACAGTTCCTGATATTAGCCATTGTCCCTTAAGACAGATGCATGAGTGGGGACCCTCTTGTCTAGAGAAGGGACTGAATTTATAGGCTACTCCTCTGAAACTAATCTATGTATTATTCTAATATCCAGAGACTCCATAAGGCTCAGGGACCAAATGTGCTAAATTCTATACATGTACAAAGATGGAAGATCCCCGCCCCAAAGATGAAAACTAACCTTCAACAAAAGTTGCTCCTTCAGTGACATAGTCCAGCAGTTGGTTAAATATAGCAGTAATTGTCTTTTTAGCCAGCACAAAGTGTTTCAGGGGGGAGGCAGTAGTTTCTGCCATTGTGCAGCTGCAAGAGAAATTATGCCCAAATGACTGAAACTCTCACATTAAGTTCCCAGTCAATGGAGTTTTAAACATACATACACCTTCTTCAGTGATAGGTCAAACTGGCGTTACCGTCTTTTAAACGTTCTAATCTAGCAGCAAAAGAAATGACAAACTACAGCCACCCCCAAGCCCGGGAAAGAAGAGAAAGGCGGGGGACGGGACGGGACGGGACTCAAGGGGGTCCTCCCACGCAGGAAAACGACCAGTGGGTGGAGGGGTCGCCTAAGGTGCAGCCCCCATAGGCTCGCCGGCGGTTCGCATGCGGCCTGGTGGCTGGCTACAGCCGCTCCCAGACTCACGCTGCCCCGCGGCCCCGCCACCTCCTACTTCCTCGGGCTCACTTACAGGGCCCCAGCCTCTTTCACGTCCTCGTTACCCAGCAGCCGCTCCACGCGGCAGCTGAGTCCACCGCACCTCCTTCCCCTTCACCCCGTCCACGGGGGGGCGGGGGAAAATAGGGGGTGGAGTTCACTTCCGCTTCCTCTGCCCTTAGTATACCCCACAGTCGCAGGCAAGGTTGCCATCTTTAGTGGGGGCAGACGTAGGCTGACCGGAAACGGTACCGAGGGCAGTCGCCATCTTTACTGAAGGCAAACCGCCTCGTAAACGAACAATATGTGCGACCAGGTTGTCGCCATCTTTGCTAAGGGCACAGAAAAGGCCCACCGCCGCGAAATTTCGACTCCAGCGCCATCTTTACTAAGGGTCACAGGAGGCGATGGAGGTTCCCTTCCGTATTTAAAATGGAGGCTACTTAGCCCCCGCCAGCTTCCCTGGTGAGGGAGCTTTTAGCACCATAACGCTTTTTCCCCCCTCAACATCAGCTGATGGTACCTGGGCTGTGTCACTCCATCCTCACAGTCAAAACAAAAAGCAGTCAAGTAGCACTTTAAAGACTAGCAAAATAGTTTATTAGGTGAGCTTTCGTGGGACAGACCCACTTCTTCAGACCATAGCCAGAAGTCTGAAGAAGTGGGTCTGTCCCACGAAAGCTCACCTAATAAACTATTTTGCTAGTCTTTAAAGTGCTACTTGACTGCTTTTTGTTTTGATAGTGTATAGACTAGCACGGCTTTCTCTCTGTTACTATCCATCCTCACAGGTGAGTCTTGCTCATCACCCTAGCTCTCCCCCTGTGGCTTTTAACATACTGTTGTCCAGCCACCACCCCTACCTCGCCCCTGCCCTATGGGAGCGTAGTTGTGGTGAAGGGACCAAATTCAATCCCTCACTCAGGGCTTCACACAACAAGCAACCTGTTGATGACCAGATCCTGGTGAACATTCCCTGCCAAAGGCAGCAGGCCAGGCCCAGTTTAGGCCATTCTGTCCCACAAAAAAAAAAAAAAAAAAACTGATTCAAGATGCTAGGTGGGGATGCCAATTTCCTAACTGCACCCAACAGCTTTGTCATGTCCCTGTAGGACCCCTTTTGAGAGCCCCACCCCAGCTCAATCCCTCCTCCCTCCATTGCTCTCAACCATCATCTTCATCAGGCTGAGCTGCAGGAGGCTGTGGACTCCATGCAACACTTACCTCAGGCTGCTCCTGGAAGTGACTTTCCTGTGCAGTTCCCAGGGCAAGGAGCTGTGCATGCTGGTCCAGAGCTCTAGAACCGACACTTTTGACAGAGGCATTGTGGGGAGTCTCCCTGGCCCAGTGCCTAGAAGTTGGAAATGCTGGCCATTCCAGGAACAACTTGGAGCCAGTATTACACCCAGTATTACACTCTGCTCACCAAAAACATTGGTGTCCTTTTTCAAGCAGGCGTTCCAGTCACAAACTAAATGCCTGGCAAATCCTATCTGCATTACCTCAGTATTGCCTGCCCCACAAATTCCAAACTCAGTCATACATGGGATTTTTATTTTTATCAAATTGTAATGTCTGGTCAGTCTTCTGATATTTTTCAGCTCTCTCTGACCATGCTGAATTTATGTGACAGTGTTGCCACCTTTTTCAAATGTATCGAGCCAAGCAGTTTTGGCACTCATTGGTTGTCTGAGATGGGAAAGCTTCCAGCTTCTTTTCAAACATTGATTAATTTGCTTCTCTTCCCTATGTCTCAGTATTGCTAAGCAATTAATTATGCAATCCTAAATGTAAATTCTGCCACAGTCTGATCTCTTGCAAGATTTAATTGTTCTTTCTCCCCTCTACCTCCTACCCCAACCCCCCCCAGGTGCCAGCCAACACCTGGACAACAGCTGCAGTAGTCTCCTCTCCTTTCTCTTCACAGGCTTTTAAAGTTTGTGCATAGCTTCCATTAGTTTGTCATCTCCCTCCCTATTTCCCAGGCCTAGCACTGCAGAGATGGAGAGCATGGAGTGACTCCTTGCTCATGAAGCTGAGACTGCAAAGAAAGAGAACACAGCTACCCTGCTCGAGAGATACTGGGTTCCCTCTCCCCTCCATTCCTTGGGGAACGTCTTCTTGACTACCCGAGGAGGCAGACAAATGGGGATTGGTGAAGACCACCAGAAAGGGCTTCCCACAGGCAGAAATCAACTCCAGGAGCAAACTGGACCTTCTGGTGTCATCATGCCATTGGGTCTAGACACAGAAGAAATCATTTTACATGAAGAAATTATGGGAGCTGGTAACATTAAGTTTAAGGCTAGAAGAGATCATTAGGAGATCTAATCTGGTCATGTATATCTCACAAGCCATTGAACTGAGACCCTCTTGTCTGAATAAAGCGTATCTTCACAAAAATCACCTGATGATATCAAGAAGGTGGCAAATCCACCACTTCTCTTTGTAATTTGTTTGAATCATTAACCACTGTCTCATCATTACCTAATAAATTTGTTAGCCTTTAAGGTGCTACAGGACTGTTTGTTATAGTACACTCTTTCATATCTGACATTCTATTATCCAGGACTCCCATATAACTGGCATTTTAACCATAAGTGAATTTTAGTTGTTTTCCTTAAGTACAGTACAGTGAAAATAAATACAAGTAAATACAGCAAGTACAGTATAAGTTTACAGCATACAACACTACTCTTGTAAAATAAAGTATTCTGCACCCATTGTAATTTGTTTCTTAATATCTAATCTTGCTTTTCTTTAGTGTTATGCATCGCTAGGTATACCACTCTATTACCCAGAATATTTGACTATCCAGCAACCTCCCCATCCCAGGGCTGCTGGATATGAAGAAGAGTTTATTGTATATATTAAAATGTGTAAGCTCTAATTTAAATATATCTGGCTTCAGCTTCTAGCAATTGGTTCTTGTGCTGCTTTTCTCTACTATATGAAGGATCTTGTTCATATGTCCATGGTATTGTATTGCCACCCTTACTTCTGCACTACTGTTTGTGCAGTGCTGCCTTCAGAGCTGTGAGTCTAACCAGTAGCTGCTGCTCTTTGGCCACCCAACTTTGAAGGCAGTGCTGAAGTAAGTGTGGCAATACTGTGACCCTCCCTTCCAGTAATGTTGTGACCTCTACAATTCCCTTTGGGTTGGGACCCCCAAGTTTGAGAAACGCTGGTGTCCCTAATGAAATCTTTATAGTATAAGGTAAAATTACACAAAAGATTAGATTTCACAGTACATGATGCGTTTTTCACAGCCATGAATTTGGTAGGGCTCTATCTATATTATCAACTAATATTGTCTCAATGAGTCTTTGTACTCCCCAGTATGCCTGCCTGTATCCACTTTTTGTCCCTTGATTAATACAGCAGTCCCTCAAGTTATGCAAAGGTTGTGTTCCCACACACCCTTGCGTAACTTGAATTTTGTGCAAGTTGAAGAGGTGTTTTGTTCCCCTGGCAGAACACACGTTCTACAGCCAGAGAAGCAGCAGGAGCACCTGGAGGTCCTTTTGAAAGTAAGTCGTCGGGTTGGGGAGGCAGTTGGGGAAGGTTAAGAATGGCAGTGGGTTTAGCCTGGGGTGGGGAGGTAAGGGAATGGAGTTGAGCTGGAGCCACATGCAGTGGTGGTGAGCTGGGCCAAGGTGGTTTGACCTGGGACCATGCAGGGGCTGCACAGCCAAACCAGGGCTGTGGGATTTTGAGTTGTGCTTAACTTGCGTTAATGCAAGTTAAGCACAACTTGAAATTGAGCATATTGAGGGTTTACTGTACTTGGATTGTAAACTCTTTGGAATCAGAGACCATAATTTTTTTTTGTTTTTGTTTTCCTCCCAAAGTACCTAGCACAGTGGGGCACTAGTTCGTGACTAGAGCTCATAGGTGCTATGGTATTACACATCTTTTTTTTTTCCATCATATAAAGTAAAAAGCAAAATGACTTAACTGTCAATGGTTCACTCATGCATTTTCAATAACTGAAATTTAGCTTTGTTATTTCTTACAGTTCTTAGAAGACTGAAACCTGAATTTAAAATACCTGTAGGACATAATTTCTAAACAAAAATAAATGTTCATAAGCCAACCAAAAACTGTCAGAACTTTCTTTTATAACTGGAATGCTTTTCTCAGTATACCTTTATTGTGCATGAAACTGGTATAAAGCAATTCCAGTTCCAACAAAAGCACTCTTTTACTTGTATAACCTGCATCAACACTAAGAAAATTTACCAGTATGGCTGGAATGGTACATTTGTATCAGCAATCCTTTCTTTATGTAAACTGTGCCTCAGTTTTTAATACTTAAGTAATACCATCCAACAAATATAAATTATTTTCAAAAAAATTACATCACTGTGCATCTTTCTTAGCATACTGGATTCATTTGTTCTGTATCTGTCCTACTAACAGGATGCTAATCCCTTTAAAACTGCCATTCTCCATCTTTCAAACTGACTTAGAAACTCTGCCTCAACTAGAAGTCTTCATCTAGATATCATGGATTTTGTGCTGTTCTGATTTCATTCTACCCACTCTATAGTCTTCCAAACTCTCAGTTCTTGAAATCTTAGAGAATTAGCTAAAAGGAACTATGCTAAAATCTGTAAAACAAGCCACCCCTTTGGAATTTTACATACTATCAACAGTAGTGCCAGTTATAATTTAAACAAAATCAACCATACACATGAATGACAAATACCAATAACAATCTTCTCAAGGGACTCAAGTATATTGATAGTCTTTATGTTTTATAGATCACCTCAGTGTGTAATGCAAACAAAAGCACTGACACTGTTCATTCAGAGCGTATACCGTTTCCAGTGTTCCAACACAAGTATTTTTTTTTATTGAGAGTCTTGTAATAATGTGTTCTTCTTAAAGCCCCGGTCTTGGGGTTATGAGCTTTCATTTTAAAAACAAGTTTCTGTCCCTCATGGATGAGGAATTGGAATACATAACTTGTGTGTTACCAGAAGCAGAGGGATAAGAACCTGTTATATATATATTTTTTAGCCAATCTCAATTTTTGGAGCTAAACTGAGGATTTTTGAATGCTTTGGTTTGGTTTATTCACAGACACAAACACATCCTGGAGGTTTTGCTCCAGTAGACAGATGATTACATTAAAAAAAAATCACAACTGCATCTGACACTCTCAAAGACACCCAAGATTAATGGGGGTGTATACTCACTCTTTGAGATGGTTTCTCTTGACAAGAATTGAGATAAACTGTGAGACCATGTGAGCATCAGTCTCCAGAACCACTAAGCTACCAGGTTTCATAAGAATACTAAAATCACTTACAATCTTCCTTCAAAAAGGTACCACACAGTTCCCTTTTAATGCATAACTATCTTGTCATAACAAAATAGTTCCAGGTCTAGCATTCCCCTTCAGGAGAAACCACTCTCAGGAGCAGGGAAACCTCTGGTCGCTTTCTTGGCTCCCTTGAACACAAAATTTGACTTACATGGAGTTGTGCAGGAATGCAACCTCCGCGTAAGTCGGAGGTCTATCTGTAATCAAGTTACCCAACGCTTTACTTTTAGGCATCCTATCTCCCTGCCACTAATAAGATATTGAAAAAAAACTGAACTGTAATTTATACTTGAAACAACAGTATATAAAGGGAAATTTATTATGGATGTAAGAATATAAGTTGTACGCAAAACCCAAACATAAGGGAATACTTGTTGTGTAGTACTTATTTTTTCTCCAGGGTACCTAATCACGTTTATATAAAATAAATCATGCTAACTAGCTCTGAATGTGAATTTAGTGTCTAAACACACAAATGTACCTTCTGAATAGATAGCCGGTGTTTGCTTTTTTTAAGGCATTGTGTATACTACCTAGCTTAAGTAAGACTTCTAAAAATATTTCTAGAATATCATGTATTTGAGACAAAACTTCTGTAGGTTGAAGAGGGCCAAATTTTATCTTTTAACCATATGAATTCAGCATATCTTGCACAACTTTGTAAAGAACTAGTAATAGGCATCTCATCCTTATCACTGCAGAGAAGTAGTTAACACATGGATTGTACTTGTACAAAGCTTACATCGCACAATTTCTTACATTACGATTTATAGTGAGAAATGTAAACTCTACCACTTAGTTGCTCGCTATTTTACCTTAGCTTTTACAGTCGAAGCTCAATATTCTCTAATGCTAAGTTTAAATATTGGTCAGTCAGAAATGACACTATGGACTCAAGGAATGAGAATTTACTTTCTAAGGAAGAGAATATGAGGATGGCAGTGTGCAATCTGAAAAGGTTTGTGACAAGTTTTCAAAATGGCTGTATTTATAATGTACTATATTAAAGATTCAGATACATACATAGTCAAGGAATTATAGAACTTCCAGAATTAGAGTATTTTCCCTCAAGCCTATCAACATTGTAAATCTAACTACAAATCTATGGCTCAGTCTTGCTCTTACTGAAATCAATGGCATATTCCATGGCAGTAACAATTAACACCACAGAGCCTCCAAACAAAATATTCCTTTGGTTATATGCTTAGGTGGATACCTAAACAGCTTCCTTTTTCACTATGCCTTAGAATGTGATTTAATCTCCACAGGTGACACTTTTCAAACGGATGCATCATGAAGAATAGAAAGCTGGGACTGGGCACTGGAGGTCTGTAGTAGATGCGGAGAAAATGTGATGCTTGGTTAGGGGAAAGGGATGGCTATGGACAATTCCAGAGCTAAAAATGAAGCTGAGACCACACAGTTGACTGAGAAAGAAAAGCAGAGTGTGAATTTGGGGCTAGGACAAGAACACTGGCAAAGAGAAGACAAACTTAGGAACCTGCCATGGAAGGCAAATGGGAAAGCCTGGCATTATGGACGGAGGAATATTGAGTTTGGAGGTTTTTGAAGGTTAAGTCCTGGATGGTACCTGCAGAGATAGAACTTTGTAGAGCATGTACATCTTCAGTAGCCTAGCAAACTTTACTGAGAACAAGAATACTCACTTAGCTGCTGCAAAGATTGATGTAAGATGGGAAATCCAAGAGAGGACAGAGAGCCATGTTTGCCAAAATACAGAAGTAAATTAAGCACATATTTAAATGAGTGAAAATAGAATTTTGTTTTCTCTTCCATTTTTCTTAAATAGAAAGAGGAGCCTTCCTGTTCTTCACACATACCACAATCTGTTATCAGGTGGAATAACCTTTAAAATGGCTACTATAACATGCAACTCTTGCATGACTTTTTAAATATAGTTGTTCCATAACCATCCACACTGTAAAGCCAAGAAATTCCCCAAAACAAATACACCAATCATGAAATGTAGCTTGTTGATTTGAAAAAAAAAAACTGGCATTACAATTATTCACTGTAAAGTCTCTATTACAACTATTTAATATTACCTTATGATGACACATTGGAAAATACATTTCAATTCTAATAAATTGACTACAGAAAAAAACATCAAGTTGTCTCATGTATCTGAAGGTGACTTATAAGATCTTTTTCATTTCCAAATCTCATTAAACAATTGGTACATTTATGAGGCAAGTCTGCTGAATGCCTGAAATCCAAATGAGTTTTAAGGTCTTCAATCTGTCCTGTTGAATACTCACAATACTGACACAAATAAATCCCTGCAGATAAATGAGAATTTAAATGCTTGCAATATTCCAACATACCTGAAAAGCCTTTCCCACAGTCATCACAAACGTGGGGGAATATTTTGGTGTGTTCAATAGCGACATGTCTGTTGACATTTGTATGCAGCCTACTCCTAAAGCCACACACTTGACATACAAAGAAGTTCTTACATTTGTCAAAGCTAATTTTATTTATCAAGCTGTACTGTCCACGCTCCTTGTTGCTATAGCTATCACTCAGCTCTATTAATCTACATGCATGCTCATTCACCACATGGCTATGCAAGTCTTCTGGATCACTAGTTTCATGCTCACAAAACTGACACAGATACTGTTCATCACAGCTGTGTTCCTGGAAGTGCAGGTACAGCTCGCTGCTTGAGGAGAACTGCACGTCACACTGCTCACACCAATAAAGATGGTCATTGAAATGAGTATCCGCTATGTGCTGACTGAGGTTCTCAAATATCACTGTTTTGTAGTCACAGTATTTACAGATGTAGGGATCTTCCTCGTGTATTTTTACGTGTTCAATCAGCAGAACTTTGCTGGAGAAGCTTTCTTTACACACTCTGCAGACATTGGTATCTGTACATGTCTTATGTTTCAGGATCATATGCTGCTTTAAATCAGAGAAGTATTTGCTATTAAACTCACACAACTCACACTTATACAGGCCACTACTGTTGGCTCTCAGCAAAGGCCACTTCTGCTGAGCAGTGATATTCAAAGCCTGGCTCTTCTCAAAAAGCTTACAGCTTTCAACAGGTATTTCCTCAACGTCTTCAGCTTCTAGCTTTTCAGGTGAAACCGTCTGCGTCTCTATATCATGAACTTCCACAGCATTAACTTCTGTAGTCGAAATTTCTATGGTTTGAATGTCTATGGGTTTCTCCTCGTCAATTGGACTGTCACCAAATACAGGTGACTCACACATGTCTCTAAAAACTCCATTATTAGCACCTTTCTCTACAAGAGAAAATAGAAGATACCAGGCATGGTTAAAAAATCTTCTGTGTTGCAGATGGGTCAACACATTACTTTTCATTGCCTGTAGTAGTTCACAGAAGAACTATTATTTTCCTCACGCTACTGACATCAAACTTCCTTTTAATAAGCAAACCAGCTAAATGAAATACCCTTACATGTTTATATCGCTCTACAATTTTTCTTCACAATCAATATATTCTCTCATAGTTAACACAACAGAAATATTTCCCCAACTTCAAAGAAAGTTTTTTCAAAACCCAAGCATGCATGATTTCTGCAAATATACCTTTACAATTACCTTTCTTTTTTGGGTCTGTAAATTGCAACCCCATCACATTCAACTGTGCCCCACTCCAATGTGACGTCCCAGCATGCACTGGGCTGCCATCATCATCAGTATCCGGGGTTTGTGCAGGAGTATGGAATTTACCTACAAGCATAAAGCAAGTCTGACTTTATTTTTCAATATCCCAATATTCTCTAAAAATTTCTTTGAAATAACCTCAGATATCATGGCACAGTGATCACAATATAATTCACCAAATTCTACAATCAACAACAAAATCTACAATAATATGCACCAAAACATTATGGCCTTCATCTTCCATTTGGACAGACAGCCAGACATGTAATGCTTTGCCCAGATTCTAATGTAAAGCCACTGAAATCAAGATAGAGCATATTGTACTGGGACCTGATAGTCTCTGGAGGCTGCTTCCTCATATTCAGGTGAAGGACAGCTACAATCAGCTATGTCAATCCTGAGCACTTCCTTTAATTTTGATTTATATTCTACAGGAGGATATGCATCTGTTTTTAATGTTCAAAAATAATATGACTGCATCCAGGGTTCGTATTGTCAAATAATGGAAATACAGTCCTCTAGGTTTGAAAATTGAATTTTGATGGCAAGCATACTTCAAAGAAGAAAAACAGATATATAAAAACCATTTTTAAATTCCTGATGATGTTTAACCTGCATTTACATTTCACGTTTCTTAATCGCAATAGAGCGGGTGCTCAGCCTTCTCCCCAGAAGGTAAAAACAGCACACCTGACTTCCCTTAAAAAGGACAAAATTAATTCTCTCTCTAATAAGGTATCTATTGTCATCTGATAAAAACACATTCTAAAATAGCTGGGTACAAAGCAAGTTGAATTTTTAAATACTTTATACTGTCACAGTAGATGTGTCCAACAGAAATTCAAAGCTTGCCACATATGTGGTTGTCGTCTTTCCATATTTGCCACATTATATTATATAAAACCTTAATATTTGCCACATTATAGCCACGTCTATACGTGTTGGCTACTTCGAAGTAGCTGCGCCAACTTCGAAATAGCGCCCATCACGGCTACATGTGGCGGGCGCTATTTCGAAGTTGACATCGACGTAAGGCGGCGAGATGTCAAAGTCGCTATCCCCATCAGGAGATGGGAATAGCGCCCTACTTCGACGTTCATCGTCGAAGTAGGGAACGTGTAGCCGTTGCGCATCCTGCAACATCGAAATAGCGGGGTCCGCCATGGCGGCCATCAGCCAAGGAGAGCTGCTGGAGAGCTGCTGGAGAGCTGCTCTCTCCAGCCCCTAAGCTCAATGGTCGCCACGTGCAACGGCCCCTTAAAGGTCCCCGTCCCCTGCCTTCCTGTGCAGGAAGCTGAGAACACGTGCAGGCGGCAGCCCAGCCACGCGGCCAGCCTGCATGCTCCTCTGCAGCCACAACAACCCCCCACTGCTGCGATGGCCGCCCCCCAGCCCCCTAAGCGCCCCCAGGGCACCCCCCCGCAAGGGGAGCCAGGGCTCCCAGACCGGCAGCCAGGCTGGGAAGCGGCAGCAGGGCCCCTCCTGGACGGAGGCCGAGCTTCAGGACCTGCTGGGGCTCTGGAGTGAGGAGGAGGTGCTCCAGGTAATGGGGAGCAAGAGGCTGAGAGCCTGGCTGCCCGGGGTCACCCTGCCCACACTCCTGACCACGTCAGGAGTAAGGTGAAGGAGCTGCGGCAGGGTTATGCCCGGGCCCGAGATGCAGCCGGCCGATCTGGGGCCGCCCCCGTCACCTGCCCCTTTTACAGGGAGCTCAGGGCCATCCTGGGCCCCCGGCACACATCCTCCCCTCCGGCCACTCTTGATACCTCGGCCGACGAACCCCAGCAGGCCCCAGAGGCGGAGTCCGCCCCGGAGGTAAGCCCCGCACCCTGGGGGCCCCCCCAGGAGCCCACCCCTGGGGCACCGGAGGAGGAGGAGGGGGAGTCCTCCTCCAGCAACGCAGGGCTCTGGATTGTGCTGCCATCACGGAGCTCCAGCAGGGCGTCCACCCACCGGGTGTCCCTGGACCATGGGAGCAGACCATCAGGTATGTACCCCCCGGTGCACACCCCCGGGGCTGAGGGGCGGGGGTAACAGATATGACCAAGGCCCTCCACATGCCCAGATGACCATGGCCCCAAGGACAGCAGTGGCATGTCCCTCAGAAGAGTGCATCAGCCCCTGTCCCTCCAGCACGACAGTGACATGCCCCATCCCTGGGGATGGGGGGAGCGGAACCTAGGGTCCCCCGGGGGGAGGGGGTGGGACACCCATCATCATCATCAGCAGCAGCATCTCACGGGGATGGGAAACCAGCAGCAGAGGGGTGGGGGGACAGCTCAGGGGCCACACTAACGGCTGTCTCTACTCTTCTTCCCCCCGTGTTCCGCAGCTGCACCATCGGAAGGACCGGAGAGCGCCGGTGAGGTGTCAGTGGTCCCGGAGAGCCCACCGGGGCCATCACTCCAGGCCAGCCCCTCGGTGGAGCACCGACCGGCCCCAGGGCAGGGACGACGGTGGAGCCAGCACCATCTGAGGACGGTGACGGACCCCCAGCTGCTGGCCATCCTCCGTTGGCAGCTGGAGGTCTCCAAGCAGTGCCTCCAACTCCAGGAGTGGGCACTGGCCTGGCACCAGGAGGCATAGGGGGCCTTTATGCGCACATTTGAGCACATCGCAGACTACCTGGCCCCCCATGCCGCGCCATCCGCCGCTCCGCCCGCCCTGCCTGCTCCATCCGCTGCTCCACCCGCCGTCGCACTGCCGTCCGCCACCGAGGGCCCTTCTGCCGAGGGGGACCTGGGGCCAGCTGACACCCGCTGGCCTTATCTCCCGGTCCGCCCGGCCCCCAGCCAGCCCCGGCGTGGGCTGCGGCTGAGGCGCGGGTCGCGGCCGCCCACCCCAGCGCTGGACATTAGGGGGTGTGGGGCCCAGGACGTGCCCCCCCCACTTTGTATATATCCCCTTCACCTATCTTTTGTAAATAGTTTGTATTAGACCCCTGTTCTGTTATGTTATGATGATACCTGCCCTCCCATGTAAATAGTTCTCCCCTTCCTTGTCTTCCATTTTTTTTATCCTTTCATCTTATAATACGTATATATATATTTATTTTGGCTGTACATAGTTACGATATAATAATGAGTTCAACATATATATTCTGGTTTGACAAAAAACATGTATTTTTATTTACAAGAAAAGTGGAGGGGGTGCTCTGTGGTGTGGGCGTAGGGGCAGGGAGTGTTGTTGAGGATGGGGGGGTGCAGTGGGGGGCCTGCCAGCGTTCACCCCGCGGCCTTGTCGAACTGGGCCGCAGGGTCTCCCGGACCCGGGTCCCTTCGGGGTCCACCTGGCAACGGGGGGCAGCGGGTGGCTGCACATCGGCCCTGCAGACCTCCACAGCCCAGCCCTGAAAGAAGGCCTCCCCCTTGCTCTCGACGAGGTTGTGGAGGGTGCTGCACGCGCCCACAATCTGGGGGATGTTGGTGGGGCCCACATCAAGGTGGGTGAGGAGACACCTCCAGCACCCCTTGAGGCAGCCAAATGTGCGCTCCACCACCTGGTGCGCGTGGTTCAGGTGCATGCTGAAGCGCTCCTGGCTGGTTGACAGGTGGCCCGTGTAAGGGTGCATGAGCCAGGGCCGGAGGGGGTATGACGCGTCTGCGCTGACGCAGAGGGGCATGGTGGCATCCCCCACAGGGATCTCCCGCTGGGGGATGTAGGTCCCCGCCTCCAGCCGGCGGCACAGGCCCGAGTTCCGGAATACCCGGGCGTCGTGGGTGCTGCCAGGCCAGCCCACATATATGTCCAGGAAGCAGCCCCGGCTGTCCACCAAGGCCTGGAGGACTACTGAGTGGTAGCCCTTCCTGTTTAGGTAGCGTCCTCCACTGTGTTCCGGGGCGCGGATGGGGATGTGGGTCCCATCCAGAGCCCCGAAGCAATTGGGGAAGCCCAGGGTGGCAAAGCCCGCGATGGTGTCATCCGGGTCCCCAAGCCTCACGAGCCTGTGGAGGAGCAGGGCGTTCATGGCGCAGACGACCTGCAGGGGAAGCACATGGGAGAGCACCAGTGAGGGGTGTGCAGGGTATGTGGGGCCCTCCCCTGCCAGTGCCCCCCTCCCCTCTCCTGCCAGGGCCCCCCTCCCGTCCCCTCCCCTGCCAGGGCTCCCCTCCCGTCCCAGGGCTGCCTCCCGCTCCCCCTGTGGGTCCTCTTACCTCCATGAGGACAGCCCCGACAGTGGCCTTGCCGACACCGAACTGCTGGCCCACGGATCGGTAGCTGTCTGGAGTGGCCAGCTTACAGACAGCGATGCCAACCCGTTTCTCCACACTGAGGGCATGCCGCATGAAGGTGTCCTGGTGCCTCAGTGCGGGGGTGAGCCACTGGCATAGCTCCAGAAATGTCTGCCGGCTCATGCGAAAGTTCTGGAGCCAGTGGTCATTGTTCCACTCTCCGAGCACCAGCCGCTCCCAGCAGTCGGTGCTCGTGGGGTAGCTCCACAGCCAGCGGCGTGTGAGGTGGGGGGGGGGCGGGGTGCTGCAGGGTAGGGGGTTGCTTCCTCCTCCCCTGCGGGCAGCTCCTCCTCTGTGGCTAGGATGTGATCAGCTGCCTCCTGCATGGCATGGAGCAGGGCGAGCACTGCTCCTACAGGGGCGGGTAGGTGGACCTCTGGCTGCTGCTGCTGGGGGTCCATGACTGAGTCACTCGAGGTGTGCGTGCCTATGGCTCTGCAAACCGCGTGCTGTGCAGGCTGAGTGTGTCTGGGAGGGGCCCTTTAAGGGAGCAGCTAGCTGTTGCCCCGGAAGCGCTAGTCCGCCCTGTGACCCTGTCTGCAGCTGTTCCTGGCACCCTTATTTCGATGTGTGCTACTTTGGCATGTAGACGTTCCTTCGCAGCGCCTACTTCGATGTGGTGATGCCCAACGTCGACGGCACCAGCCCTGGAGGACGTGTAGACGTTATTCATCGAAATAGGCTATTTCTATGTAGCGTTCACGTGTAGACGTAGCCTATATTTTACAAAACTTTATTAAATAATATTAAAAAAAATAAATATCTTCTGTCCTTCGAATTCACATGAAACTGTGAGATGATGTAATAATCACAGACACAACTGCGGCAACACAACTCACTGCAACAAAGAAAGGCTAATTACGCAAAGGCTTTGAGCCCCACGTAACCCTGGAGTGGCTGGGAGCGGTGGAGCTCCAGCTATTTCCTGTGACTAGCGTGCAGACAGTGGTGCTGCCACCACACATAGGAAGGTGTGATACCATACCCCCATCCTTGCAATGCTCTGCAATACTCCCTTTCAGTGCTGGTGGTGTCAGTGCCCGTAGGGGTTCCCCACTGGCTGGCAGGCTGCCCGCCGGATTATGTCTGTGCTTATTGTCTTGAGCATGTGTAACAAATCTGAAGAATTACTATTTCTTATGAATTAGGTATGCATGCATTTGCCACAAAGCAGTGTCCTACTCACCACATGTGGCAAGTAAACATATTGGACACCATAGCTGTGGTCTATGTAATCTCTATTGAGTTAAATACCCTTTATACATAATTTTATATAACTTTCCCTGTATTGTGGTATAACTGTTTGCTTTACGCTACACATCATTCCGCAAAATGTTTGATAATGGAGTTTCTAATTATTTAGTTCAGAGTTTTCTCTTTATGTATGGAATATGTATAAATGATCTATTCTAGAGTTTTATAAATTATTTGTGGCCAGACTGATATGACCGACAGATTCAAAAGGTGATAAGCTTTTCTGTCTGCAAGCAAGTTTTAGCAACAAATAACTATAGCTAATTATGCTGAAAAATCTTTTACAGCTTTTAGAGGACATTTTCAATTTCTAAACCAGTACAGAAGCATTTATGATATAACTTTCAACTGCACAGTCCTTCCTTTTCTCAGTAATTTAATTATAATGATATGACGATACTTCTGGAGGTTAACATTGGTAATTTTATTGGCATAAGAGAGAATTGAAGTGTATCCTCACATTCATTCCACTCCATTCCATACCTCATACTTTACTGAAGTATACCTAGAGTTCAGTAAAGCATTTGACACAGTGTCACATAATATACTTATCAATAAACTACGCAAATACAACTTAGATGGGGCTACTATAAGGTGGGTGAACAACTGGCTGGATAGCTGTACCCATAGAGTACTTATTAATGGTTTTCAATCCTGCTGGAAAAGTATAACTAGTGGGGTTCCGCAGGGGTCTGTTTTAGGACCAGTTCTGTTCAATATCTTCATGAACGATTTAGATATTGACATATAAAATACACTTATTAAGTTTGCAGATGATACCAAGCTGGGAGGGGTTGCAACTTCTTTGGAGGATAGGGTCATAATTCAAAAGGATCTGGATAAACTGGAGAAATGGGCTGAGATAAACAGCATGAAGTTTAATAAGGACAAATGCAAAGTGCTCCACTTAGGAAGGAACAATCAGTGTTACACATACAGAATGGGAAAGGACTGCCTAGGAATGAGTACAGCAGAAAGGGATCTAGGGGTTATAGTGGACCACAAGTTAAATATGAGTCAACAGTGTGATGCTGTTGCAAAAAAAGCAAACATGATTCTAGGATGCATTAACAGGTGTGTTGTGAACAAGACACGAGAAGTCATTCTCCTGCTCTACTCCGCGCTGGTTAGGCCTCAGCTGGAGCATTGTGTCCAGTTCTGGGCACTTCAGTTCAGGAAGGATGTGGAGAAACTGGAGAGGGTCCAGAGGAGAGCAATGAGAATGATCAAAGGTCTAGAGAACATGACCTATGAAGAAAGGCTGGAAGAATTGGGTTTGTTTAGTTTGGAAAAGAGAAGATTGAGGGGGGACATGATAGCAGTTTTCAGGTATCTAAAAGGGTGTCATACGGCAGAGGGAGGGAACTTGTTCTTCCTAGCCTCTGAGGATAGAACAAGAGGCAATGGACTTAAATTGCAGCAGGGGAGGTTCAGGTTGGACTTTAGGAAAAAGTTCCTAACTGTCAGGGTGATCAAACACTGGAATGAATTGCCAGGGGAGGTGGTAGAAGCTCCATCACTGGAGATATTTAAGAAGAGGTTAGATAGATGGCTTTCAGGGATGGTCTAGAAAGTGCTTGGTCCTGCCATGAGGGCAGGGGGCTGGACTCAATGACCTCTCGAGGTCCCTTCCAGTCCTACTCTTCTATGATTCTACGATTCAAGAGTAACAATAAAAAGTAGGCACTTGTATAAAGAAGGTGTTCTTTAGAAGTCCAAATCAAACAGTTGAAGGAAATTTCAGATAACATGCTGTTCCATCCGAATCCAACCTTTGTTTACATTATGGTGACATAATTAAACAAATATTTTAAAATTGTGAAAATGTTTTTTAAATACATTAGAAGCAGGAAGCCTGCTAAAAAAGCAGTGGGGCCCTTGGATGATAAAGATATAAAAGGAGCGATCAAGGAAGACAGTGCCATTGCGGAGCGATTAAATGATTTCTTTGCTTCAGTCTTCACGGCTGAAGATGTTACAGAGGTTCCTAAATCTGAGCCAGCCTTTTTAGGCGACAAATCTGAGGAACTCACTCAGATTGAAGTGACATTAGAGGAGGTTTTGGAATTAATTGATAAGCTGAATAGTAACAAGTCTCCAGGACCAGACGGCATTCACCCAAGGGTTCTGAAAGAACTCAAATGTGAAATTGCGGAGTTATTAACAGTGGTTTGTAACCTATCCTTTAAATGCACTTTGGTACCAAATGACTGGAAGACTGCCAATATAACGCCAATATTTAAAAAAGGCTCTAGAGGAGATCCTGGCAATTATAGACCGATAAGTTTAACATCAGTACCAGGCAAATTAGTAGAAACACTAGTAAAGAGTAAAATTGCAAGGCACATAGAAGAGCACGAATTGTTGGGCAAAAGTCAGCATGGTTTCTGCAGAGGGAAGTCGTGTCTGTCTAATCTATTAGAATTCTTTGAAGGGGTTAATAAACATGCGGACAAGGGGCACCCAGTGGACATAATATACCTAGATTTCCAGAAAGCCTTTGACACGGTCCCACACCAAAGGCTTTTATGTAAATTAGGCGGTCATGGGATAGGAGGAAAGGTCCTTTCATGGATCGGGAATTGGTTAAAAGACAGAAAACAAAGGGTTGGAATAAATGGTAAATTTTCACAATGGAGGGGGGTAACTAGTGGTGTTCCCCAGGGCTCAGTCCTGGGACCGATCCTGTTCAACTTGTTCATCAATGATCTAGAAAATGAGGTAAGCAGTGAGGTGGCAAAGTTTGCAGATGACACCAAGTTGTTCAGGACAGTCAAAAGCAAAAGGGATTGTGAAGAACTACAAAAAGATCTCAGCAAACTGAGTGATTGGGCAGCAAAATGGCAAATGAAATTTAATGTGGGTAAGTGTAAGGTAATGCATGTTGGAAAAAATAACCCAAATTACACGTACTACATGATGGGGTCAAATTTAGCTACGACAGATCAGGAAAGGGATCTTGGAGTTATAGTGGATAGTTCTCTGAAGACATCCACGCAGTGTGCAGCGGCAGTTAGTAAGGCAAATAGGATGTTAGGAATTATTAAAAAAGGGATCGATAATAAGACAAAAGAGATCATACTTCCCCTATATAAAACTATGGTACGCCCACATCTCGAGTACTGCGTGCAGATGTGGTCTCCTCACCTCAAAAAAGATATATTGGCATTAGAAAAGGTTCAGAAAAGGGCGACTAAGATGATTAGGGGCTTGGAAAGGGTCCCATATGGGGAGAGGCTAGAGAGACTGGGACTTTTCAGTTTGGAAAAAAGGCGATTGAGGGGCGATATGATAGAGGTATATAAAATCATGAATGGTGTGGAGAAAGTGAATATAGAAAAATTATTTACCTTTTCCCATAATACAAGAACTAGGGGACACCAAATGAAATTGATGGGTAGTAGGTTCAAAACTAATAAAAGGAAATTTTTCTTCACACAGCGCACAGTCAACCTGTGGAACTCCTTGCCCGAGGAGGCTGTGAAGGCCAGGACTCTATTAGGGTTTAAAAAAGAGCTTGATAAATTTTTGCAGGTTAGGTCCATAAATGGCTATTAGCCAGGGATAAAGTATGGTGCCCTAGCCTTCATAACAAGGGGGCAGGAGATGGATGGCAGGAGATAAATCACTTGATCATTGTCTTCTGTTCTCCTTCTCTGGGGCACCTGGCATTGGCCACCGTCGGCAGATGGGATGCTGGGCTTGATGGACCTTTGGTCTGACCCAGTATGGCCATTCTTATGTTCTTATGTTCTTAATTGTCCTAAATACTGGGAAATGCTAGCTCTCCAATATTTCCATAGTTTATGAAAATGTTATATTTTACTGAAAAACAATTTCAATTATTTAACAGCTTCCAGTCTAGAAGAGTGAAAAATTAAATACACTTACATAGTAAAGTTGTTGCATTTTTTGCATTATGCTGCAGGCTTTCTGGAAAGAACTTTGATACACCTATGTGTTTGTTGGAAAAGAGAATAATAATATAATAGGAAGGTAATCTTACCTCTGTTTTCCAAAATTTTTATGTCTGGCTGTTTCATAGAACAGACACTGTAACAGTGATCAGAAAAGATTCCACTGTTATCAATATATTTGCTTGTGCCTGAAGAATCTAGACAGAAAAAGGAAAAAAGCATTTTAATCAGAAGTTGATATAGCAATACATACATTTCAAAGTCATGCACATTTCACTCAGTTGCAACACCTTTGTTTCTTAGAATCCAGATTTAAGAGACCATGGATGGCGTCTGACACTAAAAACATTTCGTGTTTTTATATAGTGATTTCCATTTTCAAAGCACTGTGCAGACATTAATGGCTTTCAAATATCACTCAATATTAGTCTAACTCTGCTCCCACTGAAATCAACACTAAATTCCCTGACTTCAAATAAAGTGGCACTAGACCCACATTGAGCATTTTTGGTAATTTCCCTAAACCTCAAAACATCTGGTTATGTTTATAGCTTTATCCAGTTTACAGATGGAGAAACAGTAGATCAGTAGCTTTCCAAAAGCCACAGAAGAAATGGAGAAGACCAAACGATTAGCAAAGTATTAACTGGCTCATATGGAACTGTTTTTAAATTGTTGAAGAGGGGAGCACTCAAAGTGGATAACGTACACTCACATTAATGTTTCAATTTGCCTCCTTGTTTAAGTCCTTCATAAATTCTTGCATTTTAGTTTTCCAGGAAATGAGAGATTTATTTTGAGGAAAGTTACAGTAACTGACACCCGAAGTGCCAACAGTTCAAGTTCTAGATTCACCTGAGTAACGTGAAGGATGTAAAGTCTTCCTCTTCCTCTTTTTAGGATGTTCATTCATTTTGCTTCAGCCTAAATAAATTAAAAATGACAACATCCAAGAACTGATTACATCTGTTTTCTGCTAATTTGCAATCAGGGATCAGAGCTTAAAGATTAATTATCTCAGCATACTGGCAAAACACAGAAATAGACTCAGAAGGTAAATTCCTTACTGCAAAAAATCAAGCTTATGTCCAAGTCTGTGAGAAACAAACTAATCTTCAAGATAAACCTCCGTAATTTACCCTCTAAATGTCTTCTAAGAGCCCAATAAGCAATGGAAATGTCAGTAATATGCTAGAAAATATTGACCTCCTTTTTTCTGGCAAATTATCTCATCCGGCACTGGCAGTATTACATGGTGTTGCTTTCTGTAAGTGGCAGTCACGTGTATCAACCAAGAGCAATTACACTATATGTAATGAGTTTCAGAAGTGCTTAAGTGACTTAGGTCATGCCTACACTAGAGATCTTGCAGCAGCTCAACTGTATTAATGAAGAGCTCTCCCATCAACATAATAAAACCACATCCACACTGGCACTTCTGTTAGTGTAATCTATGTTGCTCAGGATTGTCTTTTTCACACTCCTATGGAACACAAACCTTACCAACAACAGTAGTAGCATAGTCAAGCATGAAGTGCTAGTCCCATTGAGATATGCTTCTAAATGACTTTTGAAAACCCAAATGTCTCTTAAGTCACATTTTCTGCCTACCACCCTCATGGAATAGTTTTGTAGTATTGTGCTAGAAACAACTGGTAAGCACACACAAACACTACAATTTGGTTTCGTACCTCATTCCTTGGGAGAGAAGAGTAATGGAGTTCACCCCATAAGGAGGGACGATCAGCACTTTGGGTCACTGTCAAGTGGTCGACATGACACAGAAAGTGGCATTTCTAGAGCCAAATCCTGCCATCTTTTTTGGAGATTACCCCTGAAGCGGGCTTTTTGGGAGAGACTCTGAATGACTTCTCCCCAAAATGCAAAAAAGTTTTTACATGTTGAAAATACTAGAAAGAGCTCTGGACCACCCAACTTACTAAAGGTAATCTTCAATACCAGGAAGAGGACTAAAAGCTAAGAAATTGTTACACATCATCCAGTAGTGGTGAAAATATCTGCAAGAGAAAAATGTAAGTTATGCAGTGGTAATATTTTAAAATCCTACAGAAGCACTGAGTACAAAATATCAGAGTAAGTAGTATCACAAACAGTGAAACAATACAGCTGGAGAAATCAGAGCTCAATTAGAAAGCAACATAGAAATTGACACAAGTTTAATTTTAAAATATTTGGGAGCCATATAAGATGTTTATCAAAGATACTTGTTTGAACTGCATAAACTTCTTGTCTTTTGTTGCCATTAGTAGATGGAGATGATTCTAGACAGGGCCTAATTTAAGATGAAATCTCTGAATGCTTCACGTTCTGACTCTTTCTCAGGTTCAACATACCTATAGAGGCCTGCACTGGTATAAAATTGGTAGCTGCATCTGTAAAAATGACCTGTGTATATCAGCATCCACATCCACGGATGCAGACACGCAAATCCACGATGTCCTACATACACAATTTATATCTGCAGCGGTAAAAATTAGACCCAGACAGCCTATCCACGGGTAGGTAATGAACACCCGTGGATACAAAGCGGATAGCTGCAGATTTGTAGGGATCTATATACACCCCATTCAAACACCCCAACACCGCCCGCTCTACTCAGGGGCACGATGGCCTCACCAGCCCGGCGGAAGAGGCGATCGGATAGAAGTGGATTATGCAAAGAGATTAAGAGGGGAAAGAAACAAACAGCTCCACTATTCCACCTCAAAAGGCTGGGATCAGCCGCGCGGCCACCCCCGGCGGGAAAGAGGGGACAAGTAGCAGGATTATTGTTCTAAATGAAAACACTCCGCGTCCAACTCGGTTCTGCTGGTCCGACAGCGGCCGCCAAGGGCCCACGTCCGCAGGATTTTGGGCGGGTGGCTGCGGGGAAAGTGGGGGTTTGGAGTGAAGGTTGGGGGTTTCTTTTGCGCGCCGGTACTTCGCTTTGCCACACGGCCTAGGCGCAGCCCCACCGCAGGCGGGCTTGGCAATGGAAGCGGGGGACGCGAGGTGAACCAAGAGACCTGAAAGTCGCCGAAGCGGGAGGCTAGGCCTGTCAGGTCGGGCTCCCGGGAAGCCGCAGCCGCCGGGGATGGAAGGCGCTCTGCCCCGGGCAGTTCAGCGGGGCCGGCAGAACTCACGAGGCCCGTCGCCCCGGAGCGGGCAAGGCGGGAAGCGGGAGTGGCACTGAGGCCGTAGGAGGCTGTGCTGAGGGGATGAGCTAGACGGGGCCGAGGGGCGGGGGAACCCGCGCTTACCCAGGCGCACCGGTAGCTCAGCGTCCACCCGTGCTCACCTTCCGCTCCGCTCCGCGCCCCGCTGCAGGCCCCAGGCCGCCGCCGGAACCGACAGAGCCCGCGGGGGAAGGGGCGGAGCGCGGCTGGCCTAGGCGAGCACCCCGCGCCCCCTGGCGGCTCCGCCGCCTCATGGCGCCCAGCGGCGGGAAAACAGCTGTGGAGCTGCTGAGGAGTGGAGCCCTCGCGTCAGGTAACCACACAGAGCCAGCCTTCCTGGGCCTCCCGCCCCACAGCCGTACCCGCCGGGCTCCAGCTCTGTAGTCACACTACTTCCCCGGCTTCAGCCCCATACCTCCAGGGCCCCAGCCCTACAGCCGGCTCCCGCCGAGCCCCAGCCCTATGGTCATACTTGCCTCACCCCCCCATCCGTATATTCATATTCCCCAGCTTCCTCCCCGTAGTCGTACCCCCCCCCCCCGGGTCATTCTCCCATGGCTCTGCCGCTATAGCCATACCCCTTGAGCTCCAGTTCTGTCGCCATGCTGTTCCCCCCAGGGGCTGCTGCAGTCCTGTAGCTGTACAGCCATGCTCCCCTAGCTCCACCCCCATAGCCCTACCCCTTCGGCCCTAATGCTGTAGCCACACTGCTCCCCTCAGGGGTCACAGTCTTAAAGTCAGATTTTACCCAGCTCCACCCTGGAGCCATACCCCTCTGAGTATCAGCCCTATACTCATCCTCCCCTTGGGGCTCCAACCCCCTAGCCTACTGTTTGCCATTCACTTACATCACTGTGGCCCCAAACCTATAGCCATAACCCTAAGGGCCCAGCCCCATAGCCCTGCTATCCCATACCTACACTACCCCGGGGAACAAACCCCATAGCCATTCCCTCAGGGGGAAGCCAATGCCGTTCAATAGCCCTGCTTCTGCTCACAGAAGACCTACCGCCCCCGAAGAGCCACTCCCATAACCCCACCACTAAGTGCAGGTGGCTTCTCACATGCTCTACTGCCAGCCCCTACAGCCACATTCTCCAGGTAAAACTGAAGGAATCCAGGCCCCTACCTTGGGCCCTATCAAATTCATAGTCTTAGGGTTTTGAAAATGGTAAATTTCATTATTTCAGCTATTTAAATCTGAAATTTCATAGTATTGGAGGTGTACTGATTCTGACTCAAGGAGTGGCAGGGATATGCTGAGTGTATTGTGTGCGTGGTTTGCAGTACTGCTACCTTTACTACTTTGATGTTGTTGGCAGTGGCTCTGCCTTCAGAATTGATCAGTAGAGGCTGCTGGCCAGAAGCCCAGCTGTGAATGAAAAGCCACCACCACAAGCACAGAAGTAAGGGTGGCACAGGACCTAACCACACCATCAGTGGCTCTCTTTCACCTGCACATCTACTACTATAATATGTGCCAGCAATGCCCCATTGCAATTTACATTGCCCAAACTGGACAGTCTCTACCTAAAAGAATAAATGGACACAAATCAGACATCAGGAAAGGTAACATAGAAAAACCTGTAGGAGAACACTTCAGTCTCCCTGGACACTCAATAACAGATTTAAAAATAGCAGTCCTACAACAAAAAAACTTCAAAAACAAAGAGAGAAACTGCAAAGTTGCAATTTATTTGCAAATTTGACACCAGCAACCAAGGATTGAACAGATACTAGGAGTGCTTGGCTAATTACAAAAGCAGTTTCTCTGCTCTTAATGTTCACACCTCCACATTAGCTACTGATAATGGGCTACATCCTCTATACCTGAACCGACCTTGTCAACTCAGGCCCTCCCCTTGACTAAGACTTCCTCTTTAAACCCTCCTCTGGAACCCTCTTCTCATGCATCTGAGGAAGCAGGTCTTTGCCCACCAAACCTTATGCTCCAAAATATCTGTTAGACTGTAAGGTGCCACAGCTGGTCTTGTTACTTTTGATGGTGAGTACTGCCACCTCAATTTATAATAAGCTGCCTGCAGAACTGGGCCCTAGCAGTCACCAATATCAGACTACCCAGCTCTGAATGTAGTGCAAAAGTAAGGGTGGCAGTACAGCTTTGTGACCTTTTGGGTCAGTACCCCTAATTTGATAAACATTAGTCTCTCCTGTGAAATCTGTTTAAGATAGGGTAAAAGCATGTTTAAAAAAAAAGATTTCATGGGGGGAGACCAGACTTCACATTCCATCGTGCATTTTCATGGCTGGGAATTTGGTAATGTCCTACCCCTGGCCATCCCATCCCCCCAGGGGAAGAAAGGATTCCAAACTCCATATCTACAGAAATCTCCTTGAGGAGTGGGAGAGAAGGGGAGAAACTAAGCAGGGAATTAAAGGAGCCCTTTCCACATAATTCCCTTACATGTGAACTCCTCAGGAGAGCTCAGGAATCCCATCCTCATCTCCCCAGCCCCAAAGGAGTTCTGACCCCATGTAACCCTTAAAGAGGTACCCCAACCACAGTCCCAGCCCGTCTAGTAGTCTGTGGACTTACGTTTCCCACTGAGGCTGTATTTTGTTTTCTCTACTGTTTAAATTTTCATCCTGTTCATTTTTTATATTAAAAAAAACTTTCCTCCCAAACTGCTGCTTCTTAAAGGTGCTGCAGGTGGTGTTGTAAGTAATGGAGATAGTGCTACCATTTCCCTTTCTAGGTCAATGCTGAGCCAAGGCCCCAGCATAACACTGGAGCCTGTAAAGTGCTACACGTGCCACCTTTCATTTCACGGAATAGTGTATTTGTGTTCCTTTGTACGGGTGTGTCATATTTTTAAATGGGCCAGTGTTAAGAGAAGGATTGTCACTTTAAACATCAGTCTTTCCCTGGAATGTTATTAGCAGTAGAATGTTGCCATGGGAACTTACCTAGAACCAACCTAAGGGGTGGGAATCAATCCTAGCAAAGCCTGTGCAGTCTGAGTAACACCTTGAAAACAATGGCAGTGTCATAATAATTTTGAAAGAGTCACTGTGATGAAGACATGTAGATATTAAAGATATTAATAGTGCTATGGGAGAATATTTGTCCTGTCCCAATTTTCAGTTCACATTGATTTCATACCTACAGCTTGTCTTCTCTTTCCTTTTGTAAATCTGCAAGTGTTGTCTGTTCTTAAGGCCTATTTCAGTATCCAGTCCAGGCAGTGTCAAAAATCTCATTTACTTCAGTTGTGTAAGTAAAGTGTGGTGTGTATTTTGTGTCTTTACAGTTTGCTTTTAAGTATTAATTTAATTGTATCCTAAATGTTCCCACAGAGTTCTGGTTGAGAGTCTCACATTCATTTTGATAAATAAACCAGAATGTTGTATACATTCATTCTCAACCTACTTTGAATATTTGATAGTCTTTTCTTCATAGTATCTAAGCCCTGTCACTGTCAATTACTAACTGCAGAAAGAAGCTGCAGTTCAAAAGAACCTGAAATGAGAGCAGGAGGTTAATGACACGAACATTTGGGGCTAGCTAAGAAATATTTCTCAGTGGCATGAAAGTGAGGGAAAATGGGGCCTAGTCAAACCCTGGATTATCAGAGGATTGTTCTGGAATAACAGGTTTGACATTCACGTTGTGTCACTCCTACATTCTCTCTTGGGGCTGTGGGACAGGTTCCTATTTACACACCCATTCCCTTTGTATCCTCCTTGAGCACAGACAGCATCTTCTAGCTATCAAATGCTAATCAACATTAATGTAATTGTTTTTATGGGATGGTATAAAAGCATAGCCAAAATCAATCATTATGGATCTTAGACTACATGTACCCATTTTTAATGCTGTCCAGTGCTGACTGGGTAGCAAGACAGCGACTAGATATTGCATGGCTGCCCTCTCATTTCTCTGGAAGTATTTTCCTTTTTTCCCTTTTTCCCCATTCATCAGATACTACAGGTGCAGGATGATATATCAAGATAGATAGTTGATTTTTTTTTTTTTTTTTTTGTAAAGCAGGCCTATTTTTTTAAATCCAAATAGTGTGACTGATTTTTATAGTCAGAGAAAGGCTTCATGTTGTCTAACTTTGTCTATTGATTGATCTGAAAAGACTTTTTGGGAAAAGCCAGCGTAAGACTTTGGAGGAGGAATCACGATGTGTAACTTCAGCCCCACTGTAGGAGTGAGTCAGGTGGGCATTTATTAGGACACAAAGGAGTCTATACATGGCTAGCAACAAGTAATCAAGAGTCAGAGGGGGAAGGACATGGAGAGAGGAAAGAGGGAGCCAGAAGAAAGAACAGAAGGGAAGAGTCCAAGTGGACCTTCTGAGATGAATGGAGGAACTAGGGAGAGGTGTATAGAACAAGAAGGGGAAGTTTGGGAGGAGGTCACACAGCGAGCTGGGGGAACTCAAGGTAAGATTGTGGAGCTTTATGGAAGATCCCAGGAGGAACTCACAGAGCATGCTATGGGAGCCCAAAGGAAGATCGTGGATCTGGATGGAAGAGCTCAGGAGGAAGTCATGGAGCAGTCTGGGAGAGCTCTAGGGAAGATCATGGAGCTGGATGGAAGAACCTGGAAAGTGGACACAGACCAGAGGCTGGGAGCACAAGGGAAGATGGAGTTGGGTAGAAGCAGCTGGATGAAAGCCGAGCAGCAGGCTGGGAGAACCCAAAGGAAGATCATGGAACTGGATGGAAGAGCCCAGGAAGTGGTCGTAGAACAGATTGTGGGAGCCCAAAAGGTGATGGAGTTGGATGGAAGAGCCTGGGTGAAGGTCATGGAGCAGACAGGAAGAGACAAAGGGAAGATAATGGAGCTGAATGAAGGTGCCCAGGCAGAGGTCAAGGAGAAGGCTCAGGAAAACCAGGAAGTAGGCATGAAGTTGGTGAAGGACTTGTTGGCAGTAGTTACCACTTCGGCACTTCCCCATGATGATAAGATGGAATTGGAGTTTGTGACCCTGCAGTTTATGATGGGAGGTAATGTACACCTGGTAGGGGAACTGCAGAGCCAACACATTTTGGAGGAGTTCCAAGAGGAAATGTTTGCTAGGTTTCCCATACCAGCATTCCGTGTGATTAGTACAGTAGCCTGTAATCAAGCATCCAGCAGCAGGGCTGTGAGAGGCATCTCATTCCATGGACTCGCCTGCTCCAGGCATCAGGACAGAATCGACTCACAACTTATCTTTTTTCTGTGCAGAGCCTCCGCCTTGACATGCTGTGGAGGGCTAGACCGATTACTGGAGAGGCTACAGAAGCTGAAGAGCTGTATGTACTATATCCCAGTGGCTCTGATTGGGGTTATTGTGCAAGCAGACCCAGACCCAGACCTGGATTTGGAGCAGGAGGTGAAGGCACTGTGGAGGCTGAAGTGCCTGCTGAATGGAGTCTTCTGTTGTGATTTGGTGCCAAGGCATGGAGGGACAGAGCAAGAAGTGCAGGTTCAGGTGGCTGTCTACCAGTCAGGCTGGCCTCAGCAGGCTGTAGCGGTTAAGAGAGCAGCCTGCCAGGCTATTCGAGCAGCTCTGAAGTTCTGAGCAGGCAATATGTGAGAGTGCTCCAGGATTACATTGAGTAAGTCTCATGTGTGGAGCACATAAGGAGCATGGGTCACAAGAGCTACTATGTATGGGAGTTGGCTGAAGAGGAGAAGAGGCGTGGAATAGAACAGAGATGGAAGAATAGAAATATGGCATTGTGGGCCTGGGGGTACGGCACATAGTTACAATACATAGGATTTGAATTGGGGCAAATAGTAGAGATAGGCGGGGAGTATGGTTAGGTGGGAAAGAGTACTTGGGAACTGGGGAGTGGACATTTTTGGGGAGGGGGTAAGACAGGCTCTGTGAGAGATGGAGAATGATTTTTTGTGACATCCTCCCTCTGTGCTTCCTTCATCCAATGGCTGGGTTTGATCACAATGCATGCAATGGCTTTGCTGGGAAGTGTTATACAGGGGAAACCTATCTAATTCAATACCCTCAGGACCTGACCTGTGCCAGATGAGAGAATTTGCTGGACTATGGGAGGTAAATATTGTCTAGCAGCATTTCCAACACTTTCACTGGTTACTGGGTTCTTAGAAGATATTTAGGGGTAAATTACAGCTAAATAACACAGAACCCTGAGAGCCAGGACTGGTGGCTGGAGACAAACCTTATGAGACCATGGGAATCTTGGCCACACCCATGGTAAGTGTTCATCCAGCTAGACAAAATCATGCTGGATTACAGATGTTGCCAGATGAGAGAGTGTTCAAGATTAGAGAGGTTCACTGTGTTTGGCAGATTTTAGACTACTGAAAGGAGAAATGAATGCTAGTATTCATAACTAGATTATTTCAGGATGGCTTCCATACTTAATGCCACATCTTTTGTATTTAAAACAAAATTGCAGACTTGAGGCAGTGAAACTCCTCTGCTCAGTCACAGAGCACAGCTTGTCATCTGAGGATTTTACTTTGCCATCTTCTGTAGCTTTGCTCATGTATTTTCACACCTTTCAGAAAAATCATAGAAAAAAACCCCCCAGCAAATTCATAGTTCATCCTGTTTTTTTCAGCTTTTTAATTTATGACCCAATTGTGGTTTACGTCTATTCTAAACAGGTGTCTGTTTAGCTCTTTTAAAAAGAGTGAAAACTTCATATATAACCACAGACATGTCCAACATGAAATTCAATTTCATGGCAATGAATTGAACAGTGCAATGTTTAACTAGTAAAAGGCCATGCTATTTCAAGGATGTAAAGTCATGCGTTACTGACTCCTGGAAGAAAATTTTAAACAGAGAAGGAATACAAATCCAAAACACGTACGTTGGAAAACTATATGCTCATGTGACAATTCTGATGTGTACTATCCAACTCAATATGTACCCAGGCCATCTCGTTCCCATTGTTATCACTGGCATTTGGACCATACATAGAAGTCAAAAGGTCAAATTTCAGCACTCTGCCTCAGAAAGGTCACTGTCTTCTGTTCTAAACATAAGGAGCTATCAGCCAGGCCTGCCATGGTTTCCCTTGTTGCACACTGAAGTAACCTTGTAGGCTTCCCAAAGGCAATCCTAAAATGTTGTTATATAGGTACAAATGTTGTGAGGTCACTGAATACAGATTGCTACAATATTCAATGGATAGAAAGAATGGAATGAGATGGGGAAGTGTTCCGGGAGCTCATCAGTATCAGGCAAAAGAACAGTAGCTCTCTTTGCAGGTAGCAAAACAGAGGCTCAATTTCAGTTGAGTTCTATAAGTGCTTGTTTAATACAAATAATAGTTCTTCTAAGGGCTGTACCAGAATATAGGAAGAGCCATTCCCTGCTCCAAGAGCTTACAGTCTGGCTAGGTGAGACAAAGCTGGGAGAGAAAAACAGAAGCACTCAAGAGATGAAGTGATTTACCCACAGTCATACAAAATGTCTGAGGCAGAACCAGGAATAAAACTTAGGAAGCTAGACTTGGGCTCAGACTTATCTGTAGACACATGCTTCTCTATTGCTCCCTCATCTGCTAGTTCTTGTTTTTCAGTAATTAAATGTTAGTAGTGGCTCATCAGCATCTATACCCTAAACATAGAAGTGTGTGTTTGTTTCCCTCCCTCCCCTGGGGCTGGACGTACGGGGGAATTGAGAGAGTCTGGGGTGGGGTGCGGGCTGAGGACATAGACTTGTTCTGCCATTGTTCCCTAACTTCATCTATGGCCCTAATACAGAGAGAGTATCCTGGAGCAATGCGAGTGCAGAGTGTCAGGGATACTAGCGATGCTGGGTGTCAGGAAGAGAAAGTTAGGGGCTAGAGGAGACAGAGAGAAGTTTGTACTGGGTCAAGACAGCAGTAGAAGTATGGCCTATTTCTTATCTTGGAAGGTAATGGATGGACAATCTCATTTTGTTTTAGAACAAGTGCAAAGAGAACTATTTTGATAAATCTGTGCTGTCACTTAACAATGAATTTTGGGCTTACTTACAGTTGGAAAAATCTCAGGACAAAATGCTGGTCCATTGAAGTAAATGAGAAAACTCCCAGCTTTTCCAGATCAGAGACTTTCACAGTTTCAGATAGGATTTTTAAAAAAAAAATATAGTCCACGTAGGACATGTCTATTTCACATTTTAAAAAAATGTGTAAACTTTTATTAGTACAGGATCAAACACTTTGTGAGGAAAGCACCCTACCGTGGTTCATGATCTAAATACTTTTTTCTGCCACTTAGCAGGGTATAATTTAGAACTTGGTCATTTCAGGTGCTCTGTACGTACATGAGTTGCTAAGTACCATAGTGTCTCATTAGGTTGATGCTAATGGAAATTCTAAGAGCTCAACAAATCTCAGGATTAGCTCCCCAAAATGGGCCTAAATCAGCCCCACATAGGGTGAAATCTCAACCTTATATAAGTAAATGGAAGTTTTGCTATTGATTTCATTTTTATCTTTAGAATTTTGGAGCAAATGCTGTAGTCCTTTCTGTATTAAGTCTGATTACATAGTTTGGCTATAAACACATTACTTTTATTAACTTGTAGAAATGTCCTTTAAGAGGCTGTCTGTTTTCTTTACAGCTCCTGTATTATGACTGACGATCTCAATCATCACTGGAAAAAAAATCAATTCTGATTGTGTCCCAGTTTTGTCTGTGCATCTTTTAATTTTGAAAGTACTTATTGCTTAATATTTTGTAACCAAAACCACACACACATTTTAGGTATCTGCACTTTGACATTACTAACGTTATACAGATGACAACTTCATAGCTAAAGGGTGTTATAAAAATATATGGGAGAGCTGCATGGCTCAATAGATAATGGAATATAGAATTGCATGTTTTGGATTATAGCTGCTAACCAGTAACAGATGGAAGATTTCCAAGTACCATAGCTTTCTACTGGCCTGCAAACTGTGGAATGATTGCTGTGGGAATTAAAATTCATCTGTTTGTTGGACTTACCTTGACACCTGAAATGTATTGTAGGCTCATGTCACCTACAAGTTTTTTGGATACTGCCATCTTGTTTCAAAAAAGCTTTCTTCCATTCTTGTCTGCTTGAATTTAAAATGCAGAAATTTCCTGAGATGATAAAAGTACCAAGAGCATAAATTAATGGATTATTTTCTTATGTGGTTCAATTTTTTAAATGGGAATCTTCCATCAAGAGCAGCCATGTTGGCCAGACCAATGGCCTATCAGACCCTGTGTCCTGTCTTTCAGCAAGCTGCGTCACAGGGAATGATGAGAAAAGGTTAGTTATTGAGTGATCCACCTTGTCATTCACTCTCAGCTTCTGGCAGTTCGAGGTTAGGGAAGCAAAGAACATTGGGTTACATCCCTCTCCATAATGGCTAATAGCTATTGATGGATTTATCCTTCATCCTCTATGTTGCGCTGAGAAAGTGGCTGGGACAGGTGTTCCAAGTATGCTTAGTGCTCCTTGGAAGACCACCCAGGGGAAAATCAGGTGCCACCCAACTGACTACCAAAGCACTTGCAGCCAGAAGCATATACTTCTTTGGTGGTACACATTGATACTTGCTGTGGTGCACATAAAATTTATTCGGCCCATGGGTGGAAAAAATTAGAGGAAGTACTGGTTGGGACTTACCATTCTAGGGCTCTGTAGAAGGTTAGAGAAGTTATTAGATGATACTGCTCCACTTTGCCACGGGGGTAAACAGGTTCTTGACTACATAAAAAGTGCCTGAATAACTCATTTAATTTATATACCCCTGCTTTGGGCTAGATTCAATTGCCATTGAAATCAATGTGAAAACTTCATAGTAACACGGACAGACTCTTAGCAAGAATGCAAGGTATTGTAGAGGTTATAAAACTGAATCCCTCCCCTGCAAAAAACAAAAACAAAAAATCCCGGAACAAAACAAACCTATATAGAGAAATTTTTACTAAAGAATCAGCTTTTCATCAGATATCACTAATTTACATATGCAGCAATGACTCAGAAGCTAAAGCTTCCTTTATTATTTAGTATAAAACAAAAAAATCCAAATCTTGGCCTGTTCAGTCCATGCCAAAAATCACATTTATATATTTATTCACAAGCCACTAGGTTTTAGACATATGTGGGAGAGAGACTAGTAGGCAGTTTACAAGGAGACAAAAATTCCAGCTATCCAGTGGTAGCAATAAACTGATCATCTGAGGGTGCAAAAAGGGTGAAGAGCATGCAACTGTCCAATGAGGCTGAAAGAAATGGTCTTTGTTTGTACCCTGGCATGAACTGCATTGCCCAGGCAAGTTTTGCTTAGTTAATATTCGCAGTGAAGACGATCAGAACTTTAATAACATCTGATCGAATAGTGAGTGTTCTATGGATAATAGATGCTACAGAGATGTATGTGTTCTAGGTGGTTATATATACATTTGTGGAAATGGCATAGATGGTTATAAAATAACCTGTGAAAGTCTTTGGGGACAAAATTGTATTAAATATATTTATCATTGTGGTTCTGTGATTGTATGCAACTCTGCCGGGGACAGGGGGAAGAAGGGTGAAAGAGATCATAGTTCTTTCAGGGGCTAAGGACAGTGTGTGTGGAAATGAGAATAATGATTAACTCTAACGATTTATAATTAAGACCATTTGTATTCCAATAGTGTGTAGAATAGCCAACCAAAATTGGCGTAATTGTGCCAGACACTGTGAGATTGAAATATTTTATAGATTTCCGTTTTAAAGCTTTAGCTTGCTTTTCGTGAGAAGTTACAGCTGATAAAAGGACAACCTCTCTCTTACAAAAGAGAATTTGATGGTCACCAAATACTCAATTGTACTTTTCACAAGAGATAACGTGTCAACAACTAGATCCTGGCCAAATCTTTATTCTGATAAGTGCATTTGAACTACCTAGATTCCAGCAATTGACTAGAGTATTCTGCACCTCTTCTCAAATACCACCTTTTTAGTTATAGTCACTCTAAGGTGAGAAACAGCTGCCTAGTTTCAACTGACTGATGGCTGTATGTGGCTATATGTATTTCATATTTTAGCCCCATGACAGGGTGGGTTAAGTAATTTACATATTTTAAAAGTTGCATAATTTATGCATTTGTCTCAGATTTTCAGACACCCAGGGAATTTAGACACACTAGTCCTATTAATTTTACCAGGGATTCAAATATCCAAATCCTTTCTGCAGCATTGAAAAAAAGACCTTGTTTAACTCCATGCAAGCCCACAAAAGGTTCCTGGTCAATGGAACTATGGAGGAGGACACGTTCTGTACATAGCTCAGTTCTACCTGAGCTCTGAGCAACAAGGCAAAAAGTTGAAGCCAGGCTAAGAGCATCATGTGATAATGGCAAAAACAACAACAAAAGCCCTCCAACAACGATCACCAAAAGAGTTACGTATCTCAGAGCTGGAAGGGACCTTGGTAGTACCAAGCACCATCTATTTGCCCTAGATCCCTAAATGGCTCCCTCAAAGATTGAACTCACAACCCTGGATTTAGCAGGTCAATGCTCAACTGAGCTATCCTTTTGAAATAATAGCTATCACCAAGGAAAAAGACTTCATTAAAAATAAAACAAAAACAAAAAATATTATACCTTCCTAAGATTAAATTAATAGGAGTGGGGCTTAAGGAACCATTTTGATGTTCTTTCTTCACTTCTCAAATTTGCTTTTCCTGTTCTCAAAATTAGTCTTGCAGACATCACCAAGACCTTTCAAATAAGCCTCATTTGATGTTGCAAGGACATGCTTTTCTTGTGGTAGTTGTAGCAAAAAAGCATTAGGAGAATTTTCAGACCATAAATCAACAACTAACCATCTAAATAATCCATCTTCATCAGTTAGGTTGCAACACCTCAAATTTGGGCAAACCACTATGCTCTTGTCATGGACAGGACATACATTTGAAGTCCAAGCGACCTATTTTGAGGATAAAAATCAGACCTACCTGGGAATAAAGTCTCAGCTTCTACTATGGAGAGGTTACTGCCTCTTTCTAAATCCACGCACAGGGTAATTATGAGTTTTTAAACAGGTGTACACATTTCCTCTGTAGTGCCTTTATTATTATTGTTTGGATTGCACTGAAGATGAACCACCTAAAATGTGCTCTAAATCAGCAGAAATTCCTTGAGTTCATAACCAACTCTTCCATGAATATGCATATTTCAGAATACAAAACTGTACCAACCATATTATTTTAATTTACTTTTTAGTATATACATTGACACTCAAAAATGGGATAAAAACAAATACACATCATGATGAGATACAGACTGCAAAGTTAAATAAAAAGCAGACTTTTTACAGTTTTGGATGAATATAAGCTACAATAAGTGCATAGGCCAAACAATTCTTGCTATTTGAGTAGCACAGCAGAAAGGGGAAAAAAATGGAACATTTTAAAGTGATAATGCAAGACTATATTCTCAATACAACAACACATGCATCTTGCTGTGTTTTAAATACTCTTTTGGACCATTACAAGTTCCCCCCCCATGTCGAAAAATGTATCATACCACAGAACCTTTATCCATAAAATGACAAACTAATTGCAGGGCAATATTTTTTTCTCTAGTTAATAGCTATTTCAAGGGATAGGAACTGCCTCTATTTCAGATTTCAAGTAAATACATGGAGGATCTGTGTTCTCCTCTTGATGCAGGCCCCCAGTTTCCAATAGCTTTCAGGGATTAACACATGGGCACCAAGAATAGAATACAGCCTCCTGGGCTCTATTCATCCAAAATTCTCTGCAACTCTGAGTAACAGTTATGAAAACAACATGAAACAGACTTTCAGAATTCCAAGCACAAGAGCCTTGGAAATCAGTTTGGGGCCAAGTGTTCAATTTTTTATTTATTTTTTACCACCAGAGATGGAAGCGTCAAAATCTCCCCTCTGTTCATAGGTATAAATGAAATACCCATCAAGACATGCTCTGGACTTTGACAGTTTTCACTAGCAGACAGGGGGGAGGGGAAATTTACAAGAAAATAAAAACAGTTTTGAGCCCACAATGACCTTAAGAGTAGAAAAAGAGGACTAGACCTTTTCCACTTAAAATAAACCATTAAGACCATTTTGGTCAGTTGATAATCTCTAGGAATCGATGAAAATTAAATCAAGCATAGGGATGAATTAAATGCATTTGCAGCTATGAAGAATCACATTTTGGCCCTGATGAAGTAGGAGAATAAGGTTTTTCCCAACTTGTCTTTACACAGCATGAGCTAGTCAATAAAACAGGGCTGCTGGGTATGACCACAGATTGGATCATTTCAGATAATGGGCCAGATTCTCAACTAGTGTAAATCAGCACAGGTCCACTGAAAAAAAATGGTGCTATCATAATTTACATGATCTGGAGATCTGGGCCAGATTATTTAATAGGATCCATAAGTAATATGGCATGTGAATTCTTACCTTGTTTATCGCCGCTAATGAGCATCACACCACACGAGTGAAAATAAGGACACTTACGCATGTTTCAGCAGCAAGTTTTGTAAGCATGGACACAAGTGGTTGAGTTATAAAAACAGTGAAATGTCCCAGGTATTGCTCACCTGGAGGTATCTATCAAGATTTTGCCTAGCTCCTGAACAAATAGTTTACATTTCTGAACTATGCTATTTTCTCTAAAATTCTTTGTTTTATAAATGCACTTTTGTTTTTGACCACAAGGGCTAAAAAGACATACCTCATACCTTTAGCATTCTATGCGCTGTGATTCTCAGAATTCAGATGAACATTCTACTCCCAATGTCATGTCAAGGACCCAAACGTGTCTGAGATCAAACTTCATAAAGCACTTACTGTCATCAGGGAGTAAGGAGAAAAAACTCTCCTTAAGATATCAGAGCTTTCTTTATACTAGTGATCCTTGAAATCTTAAAAACAAAAGCAAAAGGTCGTAAAACTCCTGGAACTGAGAACTGAATGAAGCTGGTAATAGAAAATTACAGGCATTTTTACCAGCCAGCGAGTGTCACCAACTTGCAATCAGAAACATTATCAGGGCTTGTCTATAGTTGAAGTTTTACAGAAGCATAGTTCTGACACTAGAGAGCTTCAGTGTACACACGACCTGTTGTTCTGTCAGTGTAGGTACTCCATCTCCCTGAGAGATACTACCCAAAGTCAACAAAAGAATTCTGTTGACCTAGTGCCATCCATACTGAGTTAGTTCGGCTTCCTGTGCTGCTCAGGGAAGTAAATTTTTTGCACCTTTGAATGATATAGTTAAGTTTATTCAACTTTCTAAAGTAGACCTGGCCTCAGCAAGAGGACAAATTAATTTTCATGTGTCACATGGGCAGGCAAGCAAAGACTAGAGAATCTTGGATGATGGGCCTAATTCTGCTCCCCCATATGCTGATGTGAATTAAGAATAACGCCATTAAAATCAGAGTTTCACTAAAATCAGTGTAAAGGTGACATCAGAATGACTGCAAGCCTGAAGTCTCTACTAAGTCTGGTTCTCACACACAAAGGGTTTCTACGTCCAGGCTCAATTTCTGATTAGTTAGTCAAGTTTTAGATCTCCACTGGTCAGACAATTTGCAGCCTGGCAGAGTGCAAAACATTTTGGACAAATGGAGTCTTATATAACTGGAGACAGCTTTGATCAAAGAAAAATAAACAGAAATATACTATTAGTATGAAATATATTGCAACATCAATTGGGCTTCAATAATCTGCCAGTGTCCACAGCTGTTTAGTATTGGTATAAAAATGTGGTTCTTTCAAGTAAAATTTTTAAAAATATGGAAGTTGTATTTTAAAACAAAAAACCTTAGAAGCAGCATATCATAATCGTCTTCAATACCACAAAGTTTTCTTAAAATGAAGCATTTTAAAGAACATAATTTCAAGTGGCTCTTTTGTTTTTAAAACTGGTCCAGCCCAGGTCTGTAACCTGTACAGACATGAAAAACAGGAGGAAAAATCACAATTACTGTTCAGCACAAACATTGAGCACACCAGGTATAAAATGACAAAGCAAATAAAATGCCCCAAAATTGTTAACAAACATGGGCTACTGACCACTATGGGGCTTAGATGGTTTTACATGAAGAAAAGAAAGCGAGAAAAATAATTAGAGGTTGAATACAAAGTTCTCTACATACTGCATAATTCTGACAGTGCCCTTAATAGCTAGGCTTTTTATATGGTTTCCACAAGATGCCAAACCACTTACAATTTTGGTTTTGTTTAAATACTTTTCATAAAATTAAATTATACTGAAATTGTATTTGACACATGAAGAAACTTCTGATGCACTCCTTAAAAAACAGAAAAGTGTGCATATGTAACTGCAGAAATTTCTTCTGTAACTTTATGGAAAACAAATATATTTCAAGAAAAAGCCAGCAGCAACAGCCTGTTTTGTCATTAAAACAAATATAGAGTTTCACAGTTGAAAAAAATTAGTTACATTGCTTTACAGTTCAATACATATTCCTTACGTCACTTTTTTAATGGCTTTGTAACAGAAAGTAAGCACAAATCCTGGGCTCCTTGCTTCTGATTAGACTTCTACTTAATTGGCTTCTATGGAAGTTTTGCTGAAGCAAGATGCTTAGATTCAGCCCAACACAAAATCAACTACTTTAGTGTTTGCACAGCTGGTATTCTGAACAGAGGGAACATTTTCAAAGCTCTATTCAGGTTAAATGTCAACTATAAAAAAAAAAAAAAAAAAAACTTTAAAAAAATCAAATGCCAAACAATCGCTATCAAAATCCACAGCTCAGCCACTTGTGAATTCATGATCTGCAAAGCAGATCCTTGTGTGTAGCTGATAGTGGGTTTGGTTCTCTCACACCCCACAGTTAGAAGTAACCCCATTAAACTCAAAACAGAATGGGGTGCAGTATAATTAGGGATTTTTTTTCTTTGCGTATACTTGCTTGTTAAAGGGAACCACTGTTTCAAGCTCCACATCCCCATCCATTATCTTTCCATGCTTCCATTTTCTTTGTTTAATTCTAAGGTTAACCCAAAACCCTATTATACCTAGATTGGCTACTCAGTATGCTTTCTTCTAGTATGTACTTAAGAACTCTTTTATAGCTTGTGCAGTGTGGTTGGAGCATCTCGGAGATATTGTGTCTAATTCTTCACAGCCCTGCAACATGTGCAAAGTGGGTGCAATACACTACCATTCTGATTTGGCAGGATTTAACACAAGGTGCAAAATATGAAGAATCAGGTCTATAAAAATCAATGCGTTTGAGTGGACCTTTTAGTTCAGGTCCTAAATGGCATTTTTCTATAGGGCATTATGTTCTCTCAATACAAGAGGAATCATAAGGATAATTAATGTGACACTTGAATAACATGCACCTCTCTGCTAAATCATGAATTAGGGCGTTCAGATTTTTGGATCTGTATCATTTAGTGTTTCTTACTGAAACTAATCCCCAATTTAAAAAAAAACTCTAGGACATTAGAGTGGGTTGACTGTAGACTACGTATATATTAGAGTAGTTACGTTCTAGTTACTACAGCCGAGTGAAAACATTCACATCTGTGCAAAGGGGCAGGGGAATTCTGCTGGACTGTTCTAAACTTTTCAGAGACAAGACTAGCCATATTTCCCACTCAAATCTTAGTATTTCTTTGTATTTTTCATGTAGACAGTGTTTTACCATAATTCAGTCAAGTACCTGCGTGTTCAATAACTGTAGGAATCAAATGGACTACAAAGGTATCTTAAAAAATACCAACTGAAAGCCTTCACTTTACAATCCCCAATTCACTGCTATCCACATCTATAAATGATTGCACATTTTAAAAATATTACAGTCCAACTACTCAATACTTCATAAATACAGCTTGTACAAAGTACAGTTTATTTATAAAGTTCTACTCTAATACCAACTGTCAGCATATGTTATATTACATCTGAATTGCACTTTGAGTGGTACCTACACCTGTGTGTGTTGGTCTGCGGGCATGTGTGCAAATAAACCCATCAGCCTAAAACTCATGGGCTTTGGAATTGACTTCAAATATTGTGATTCTAACTATTTTAAAACCCTGGATCGAATGTCATCCTCAGAATCCTGGATTTAGCAAGTTACTATAAAAAATGTTTAAAGAGTTATAAAAATGTTTCAGAATAGCAAGTTCTGCCTGCAGCTGTGAATGAGGACGATCTAAAAACCTCTGATAGTCTTCATACTTGCAAAATACGGTTCCTAACAATTAGATTATTCTCTCACTCACATTCTCACACATAGAGCATAAGAGAAAAACCAGAGTGCATGTGCAAGAACATGCATTCTATAAAATGTTTGTTTGGCAGCATTCACATGCTATGAGCTTTACAAAGTATTTGCTATAGGTAGCTGGTGATCATTTTAAAAATCAAAATTTATTTCTCATGTATTAGTTACAGAGATTTAAGCAGCTATGTTCAAAGGTGCAGGAAAGAGAACAGAAAGAGAAAAAATGGACCCAGAGGCTGAAGGTTTAACCATACATTCCTTGAACAGCCAGTATATCACTCAGGCCATGTTTACACTTACACTTGTTGATTTAGTTAGTCTGGTAAAGACCTGACAAGTCAATGGCAGAGTGCTCTTCTGTTGACTCATGTACTTCAGCTCCCCAAGAAGAGTAAGGTATGTTGGCGGAAGAGCATCTCCCATTGACACAAAGCAGTGTAGACATCACAGTAAGTTGACCTAAGGTATGTTGACTCCAGCTAAGTTATTCACGTAACTAAAGTAGCATAACATAAGTTGACTTACTGTGGTAGTGTAGACCAAGCCCAAAGTAATGTTAAGAATATTGCCTGAGATACTTTGAAGAGATTTGGGCCAAGTTCACCTCTGGCACAAGTGGGTATAACTCCCCCTGATTTTTGTGGTACTTGTATCCTCTTTCACCAGGGTTGAATTTGGTCCTGTGAATACAGCTGAACACCATTAGTGACGTTATGGACAATGGGAGTCTTGGACAGAGAACTGGGTTGCAAAATTAAATGAGTCAATATGGGACAAATAAGGTAAATAAAGAATATATATTAATAGTTCTTATATAAATACACTTTATAAAAATAATCTTTCAATAATTTTAATAACTAACCTTACTCCAGGCTCTGGAAAAACGTGTGAAAAAGTCTGTGTTCAAGTTAGATTAACTCAAACCCCAAAATGAACACTACAATGTTTTGTTGCACTAAACCCTATCCTGCCCATTCAAGTTCTAAGTCAGTCATTTGGGATGGAGGGGACCAGAGTTTTTGTAAATCTACAATTTTCTTCCTTACAAATACTGTCCATGAAAATACCATATACTGCAGGTGTATTTCCTACTCCTTTCAATATGGTGCTGATGAGAGACCCAAAAGTCAAAAGTTAATTAAAACCAAACTATATTATGCCTCAGACTAAATTTAAAGAAACCATTCCCTCCCATTAATCTTAAATCTCTGAGCTGCAAAACTCCTTCAAGTTTTAACACTAATCCTGCTATTTAAGTAGTCATGAAAACACTACGTTTTCTTCCTTTTCAACTCTTTGAATCCCAACACAATCTTTATAGTGATGTCAGACCTACTGTAATATGAGAAACTATTTTTGATGTTAACATGATTTTCCTTTTCCCATATTCTCCAAAATAAAACAAACAAGACAAAACCCTGTCAGTCTTCGAAGTTTACCATTTTGGGCTTAAGGCATAATATGAAGTTGCACATCACACAAAAGCTTAATTTTGAAGTGTACAGTTTTAGTGCTATATGAAACCCCATTTTACATTGTTTTTGAAAAGTTTCTGAATATTTAATCTTTGCTCTTGCTGTAAATTCTAATGCCATCTGTGGTTTGTGCAATTCCTATGCAACCAGTCTTTGCTGCTGACAAGTATTAACAGTGCAGTGTAGCACCCATAAAGTGGGCCATCAGTTTCTCGTCACTTTCATTTCAGTTCAAGGCATGTTGCTTTATTGTGTGGAAGATCCAGTCCATTTTTGTTGTCCAGCCACCATGATGAGCATCATTCATCTGCTTCATGAAATATTCTAGTGCTTCTTGCTCACTTTTGTCCAGTGCAAGTGTCTTTCGAATGTAGGCAATATCATCAAAAGATTGTAATTCTGGCATTCCTGAGCCAAGCATCATGGAGAAGAGATTTATGAAGAGATTAGCATGCTGCCGAATTGCTAAGTAAGCCTTATAGCACATCTCCTGAAACCTTGAAAAGAAAGACAAGAGTGGTTCATTCAAGATAGGGCTATTGGATCCATGTTATCTTTCATTTTTAGATGCATCAGTAGGTTAGAGACAGATGAGCCACTATAAAAGTTTGAGAGGCCAATATAATGTAAGTGCCACAATGGCACTGGAAAAATTTTCATTGTATTTTTTTCTTCAATTTCCTCCACTCAGGGAAGATCTACAGTTTAGTTGATCTAATGTAGGAATGTGAAAAAACACCCACTCCCACTCCCCGTTTGCCTCCCCCAATGCAAGTTTTGCACACTACTGTCCACACCCAATGCTATGCCAACAGGAGAGTGTTCTGCTGATGACACAGCTTATTCTTCTTGCTGAGGTGGAGTAGTTATGCCTGTGGGAAAGCGCTCTTCCATTGGCACAGCAGGTCTTCACCAGCTGCACTACAGTAGTATATTTGTGTCAGTGCAGCTTCACTGATATAGCACTGTAGTGTACATTTGCCCTTCCATTAGGTTAATTTCCAAGTGATTTTACAGTGCCTAAGCGACACCAGGTAAATTGCAGATAGGGATTTAGAACAGAGAGCCTATTTTCAAGTAATAAATTTCTCAAAATTTAAAAAAGGTGAATTATTTAGAAACATTTAAGGAAATCCATCAAGTTTGAGTTATACAAGTTTAAGAAAAATACGTTTAAGAATTAAATCAAAATTGCTCATGACAATAAAGTTTACTAAGATCCATTGTAGTTTTAACACACTTGAATAAAATCACATTTTTAATCAAGTAACCTTAAGTGGTTATGTATGTGTGTGATCCAGGAGAGTCAATGGGAGTGGCCGATCACCACCTTGAAGGACCAAGCCCACCCAACTTGAGCACCATATAAACATCTACCCAGAGTA
The DNA here is from genome assembly GCF_033958435.1 of Carettochelys insculpta. Lineage (NCBI taxonomy): Eukaryota > Metazoa > Chordata > Testudines > Carettochelyidae > Carettochelys > Carettochelys insculpta. The sequence goes on along the minus strand of NC_134146.1, from coordinate 42,570,044 downwards.
GCTAATTGGAGGCACCAATTTGTGTACCACTGCTGAAGTAATGTGAAATTGGATGCCTGTATGGCTGTGTCTACACTAGCCCAAAACTTCAAAATGGCCATGCAAATGGCCATTTTGAAGTTTACTAATGAAGAGCTGAAATACATATTCAGCACCTCATTAGCATGCTGGCAGCCATGGCACTTCAAAATTCACGTGGCTCATCCAGACAGGGCTCCTTTTCGAAAGGAGCCCGGCAACTTCGAAATCCCCTTATTCCTAACAGCACATAGGAATAAGGGGATTTTGAAGTTGCCAGGATCCTTTCGAAAAGGGAGCCCCGTCTGGATGAGCCACGTTAATTTCGAAGTGCCGCGGCTGCCGGCATGCTAATGAAGCGCTGAATACGTATTTCAGGGCTTCATTAGTAAACTCCAAAATGGCCATTTGCATGGCCATTTCGAAGTTTTGGGCTAGTGTAGACACAGCCTATGTGTTTCTTTGTTACTTGAAGCTCTAATACCTATACAAGCTCTTATATGACATACCTTGATTCAGGTCAAAGTCTACAACATTAAAGAGCATTGGTTCTTTATTACAGCTAATAGAAAAAAAATATATAAAGTGATTAAATATTTTATGTGAAAATTATAAATGGCTTACCTTTCAAATTCTCTTGTTTTGGTACACTCTTGGGCTCCTTTACTAATTACTATTAAGAAATCTTGAGTTAAGACAAATGGCACACGCTCTCGTTTGTAACCAAATTTTTTCTTCTTGTGATCAAGGAAGTGTCCAAAATCAATGTGAAACAGCTTTAAAGAGGGAGAAAATGGTTACAAGGGGTTAAAAATTATTGTGCTTATTAAACCAGATTTCACAGTAACATCAGCTCATCTAGTCTTTGCAATGATTTGTGATACAAATGCCAATAAGCCATATAATTTGCATCTACACAGAACAAATGAGATGGCATTGTTAGTGAATATCTGTAGAGACATGTTTTTGCAAAATGGTATCTTACTTGTCCATCATCTTTTACCATGATGTTACTATTGTGACGATCACCAATTCCCAATATGAAGGTAGCAACACAATAGCCAGCACAGGAGCGTGTAAATAAATCAATAGCTGCATCATACCTGTTGAAAATATACAAGGGGTGTTATTCTTTTGACGTTACAACACCACAGCAGTGCAGAAACAACATGAATCTTATGAAAGATGTGTATGGTAGTTTAATGAAATCACTCAAAACTATTTGGATTTTATTAAACTAAATCAACATGCTAAAAAGAGCTTAAGCTTTCTTGGAACCCAAAATATATGTAGTAACATCAAAAAACAATCTCACAGAGCAATTTCCTTAAAGTCATAGAAATTTTCACTTTGATAAGCTACCAATGCAAATTCAGTTTTAAACCATGCATTTGTGTAAGCATATGTCTTAAATTGCCAATATTTTCCCTAACTGCTGCACTGTCATCACATCACACAATGCCTTAACCTCAAAAAGGGAGCTACAGATAGCAAAGATACCAGGCGGGCAGTATTGACATGCAATTGAATTTCACGCTTCAAGAAGGGGATCATTAAATGGTTCTGTTTTGTGACCTTCATCAAAACAAAGCAACCTTCAGCCCCCATAGGTGAATTAAAAGAGAATAAGTAACTTAAAAATAATAATTAAAAAAACCCTCACATTTCTCCTTTGTTCTTGTCCTTGAGCCACTGATGTAATGTGTGGCTGTTGAACTGCAATGCGCCCTTTAAACCTCCTTTACACTGAATCTGCATAATTGTGTGAGAGCTTCTCACCACCTCAATAAGCCCCACACAATCACCAATAGACAAACAGCCATATGGCAACATCCTGGAAGAAAACAATTGTTTTTATAAACAGCAAGTTTTAGACAGAAAGCATTTTAAACAGTACAAAATATGCACCTTCTGGGTGCGTCTACACTAGGAATTAACTTCAAAGTTAGGCACTACATAGAAGTAGCCAGCAGAGTGTCTACACACATTTACCCTTACTTTGGAGCCCAATTTTGAAGTCCTTATTCCACTCCCCAGAATGGAGTAGTGTCCTACTTTGAAGTTTAACTTCAAAGTAAGGGTGTGTGTAGATGCTCAGCTTCGAAGTTGCTTACTTCGAAGTTGTACTTTGAAGTAAGCAACGTGGAAGTTATTTTTGTAGTGTAGGCACAGCCCTGGTTAGCGACCTTACTGAGATCAAAGCCATCTACTCCTACTTTATTTCATGAGTCTGCTGAAAATACATTTGAAAACCCTATAGCTCTATTATCAGAAGTGTTGAGAAAAAAAACTGTACAAGAATATCTGGGTACAATAACATGCATGACTGTGGCTAGGGCCACTGAATCTAGACATTTATTTCCTATTTTTTCCAGTAAGGAACATATCAGCTGAAAATTACTAAAGATCCTGTATGTTATACTATAACTTTAATTGCTTCAGAATATCCAAAATACTGTGGTCAAAAACTGATCAATGTCTCTCATGAAAAAATTCTGGTGGTCTCAGTCCAGTTCCAGGGAATAGCCATCAAGTAAGACTAGCTTAAAAACAGCATTGCTGGTTTTCAAGGGTTTCCATTACAATTTTATAATATTGTCAGGAAAGAATTCTGGAAATTTATTTTAAATAGTTTATGCAGACTTTTCTTAAAGCAGGCTTCACATAAGAATTATTCTGTATTCTGTGTTCCTCGTAGCAGTCAGGATGTGCTGAACATTCCCTTAAAGCAAGGATGAGCAAATGGAGCTGGTCTACCAAGGCTACGCCCTGATGGGTCCCCTCTTCTATATTTACCTTAGCCTCTGCTGCTATTGGGCAATTACAGCTCTTGTTCAGTGGTGTCACGGTCCATGCCGCTTCCCACCAAGTGGTGCTCCACAGACAATAAGAGCTGTGATCACCCAATATTTACAGAGGCACAGATAAATATTGAGGCAGGGGCCTGTCTGGGACTAACCCTGGTGGGCTGTTGCTTTTTTATTACCCATCTGTGCTTTAATATCTAGGGACTGGCCTGCCCTGAGTATTAAAGTTTGAAGATCTGTACAAAAATATCTTGTAAGTAAATATAATATTTGGAAAGTTCAATCAGTAATTATTCCTAATATTCAGATATACTGGGTACCTGTTTTTCATTGAAAAGGAAATGAACCATCTGTAGTAACCAGACTAAGCAGAAAACATGAAGGATGGCACTTGAGAATACTCTGTTGCTTACCGAAGATCAAGACCCTGATTTTGCCAGATGTTTTCCATAATTCGAATGATCTGAAGTGTCAGCATGTCCTGACGTAAATCTGAAATATTCAAGTGCATACAAATGTTGTGCATTTTATAAGATCAGCATGAAACTTCTTGCAACATGCAATTATTTATTCCCCCCCCCCCCCCCAAAATATTTTAGACTGGAACAGTCAGTATGTTGTGTATTTCACTAAAATTGTGTTCTCTAAAAACGCATTATGTTGAAGTCAAAAGCAGCTTTTAAAGTCTAAAAATTAAAAGTGTTGTTAGTTTCAAGACAGATTAGTAATATACAACCTTAATCAGGCAGATTTTAATCAGACATATCAAACATGGCTTTAAAAATGACAGCAACTGTTCTAAAGCATTTTAAAATTTGAACAGTATTACAGTGAAATAATAGTGACTATGGAAATATTACACAAATCACTTTCAAAACAATGTACAGTACAGTGCATGTGAATAATATTCTAAAAGGAAACAATTCAAAATAGTGTTATAAAAAGAGAATGGGTATTTGAAAAAGCATAGTCTAGAAGCACAGCTACAAAAATACTGTGCATGTGGGTTCTCATTTCTTACATACTTATTTCTTAAGAAACTCAAATGAGCAAAGCCAAACACCACTTTTTTTTTTAAAACATATATTCCATAAATTTTGTAGCAAAAATAATTACATAATTAGGTCACGTATGAGAAGAGACTTTTATATATTAAAAAACACACAACTATCTGAAATATGTTAGCCAGGATATATATGCATTTTGTGCCCTTACCATCTCCATTTTTAAAGATGATCTCATTGTTTTGAAACAACAATTCAGACATAATATCTGGGTTTTCCCAGTTCAACCACAGTGGCCTTTTTGCAGAGGACATAATCCTGCACTCCTCAAGCCTATAAAAAAGATAAGATTTCTTCTAAATAAGTGTATTGCTGACATTAGTGAACTGTACTTTTATAGTATTCCTCCTCCCTCCACCTTTCCTTCCCCCCACCCCACCCCCAACACTTATAGCTGATATGACACTATGATGGGCTAAGGCTCCTCACAAACACTGCAAGCATTATTCAGTGAGCATTTAAAGATATTTTATTGATGTTACTGGTTAAGGTTTAGAAAAGAATCCACCATATGATTTTCTTAGTACATTTGCAAATTTTAATATATTTTCCAAGATAGACTCATTTCAAAAATAGGATCTACTTTACATTTTTTTGATAAATTCCAAAAGGGAAGAACATACCTGAGATTTCCCAGTTGATGAGCAGGGTTAAGAGGAGAAATAAAGCCTTGTAAAGCATCCATGAAATCAGGCCGCCTCATTTGCTCAACAAGGAATTTCATCTGTACCTGAACGGTAATCAAATTTAATCTGAGAGGTTTTTTTGATCATATGAGAAAAACATGCTGAGTTTTAATTTTAGTTTGAACTGTAAGTTCGTGTAATGCAAGTGTTAAAAGACAAAAAGCAAACAATCCCACAGTAGCCGTGTATCACGAGAACTGAAGCATTATTTTTATACTACCTATAAATTAATTGTATGATAACTTCTATTTAAATGGCCTACTCAGCTGGTCAACCACACTGGGTATAGTAAAAATATTGCTGGTAAGGAATTTTCTCATGTTTTGGAATAAAAAAATATCACACTGCTTGTTTTAACTATTAAAACATACTAATTCTTATATTCTGGTAGCAATAATACCTTCTGTGTCTCATCCTTTTTCTCCTGCTTGAGAATATCTGTAAGGTTTATCAGTTTCTCCATAGCTTCCACCTGCCTGCTCAAATGTTTTAGGTACATTCCACATGCTCGACAGTAGGACTCCAAAAGTAAACCGAATCTCTGGCTTACATTTTTATTGTGCATTTCAGACCTATAAAAAGAGAACATTTACCGATGTTACCATTTAGAGTCTATGCTGCCCCAGTGCTCTTTTTCAGTGGGCACCATTTGCAAGAGACAGGCTACACAGTTGCCCTTTTCTTGGAATGGAATTCCAGAATTCAGCTCATTGTCAGATTGACTACACCAAGCTACAGCACAAAGAAAATGCTGGTTTTGGTCTCTGCTGTAGACCCCAGTCTGGGAGCTGTGATCCCCTGGCAGACAAAGTGAAAGAACAGCTTCTTCAAAAGAGTACGATTTACTCATCCACAGGAACATAACAAGCAGACAGACAAGGGTTAAAACATCAAAAGCATACAACCTCTCTCAAATGTGCAACTAGGTAGGCCCAGTTTAACCTTGATACCCTTTCCTGTTTTCCCAGGGTCCAAGTTACTCCCTGGTTCTTCAGGCCTCTATTCCTGACGCAGAAGCCCAGCTTTTCAACTATATTCAGTTCCTGCACTGAAACACTAAACAATGCCAAGTGAAGCTCTTGAATGACCCTGTAACGCGGCTCATCAGCCCAGTTCCACACTAGTGAATGGAAACCTCCAAGAAATTATCAGCCCCACTATCCATTTGAATACTATCCCTCAGGACTATCTTCACTCAGCCATTAACTTTTGGTTCTTAGAGCAGTAAGTCAGCTATTGCTAATTTCAATTAATTACTCTTTAGTCAGCAGCACAGCAACCTCAAAACCCTATATTTATGTGGGAGTTATTGATAATCACACTATACATATCCAGGTACTAGTTACTACTACTAACTAATAAGCAATCTATTTAAAATTTCATCAACATATCACAACCTATTTTGTAATTATTCATTACACTCTGAGCCATGATTTATGCAGAAAGACATAGCATCATGGGACTGAAAAGGACCTTCAGAGTCATAGGCCCGTTCCCTGCTAAGTATGATGTAATATAACAACAAAGGTCTAACCAGAGGACCAGAATAAGTATACTATAAAGCCAGAGTGACTGTTTCAGTAAACATTAATTAGAGGACAGGTCAGACTGAATCAGAACAAAGACTAGGGAAGGAAGGAAAATGAAAAATAGTGGTCTTGAAGCAGAGCACACTATATTCATTAGTAATATTAAATGCAGCAACAAGATACTGAACAAATAAAAATTAAAAGCTATTGATCTTTGTATAAGCCTTCCACTGAACAGTGGAAGATCTACTGTGGATTGTGAAAGCACGGGGCCCTAAAATGTATATCCTCAGCTCATTAGAGAAGGAATTCAGTTCTCTTCTGTGACTGAGCATGACATTCCATACAATGTTGTCTGCTTTAAAAAAAAAATCTAAAAATAGATAAAGGTTGGAAAGATACAGAAGATAATGAACTAAAGTAATAACTGATTTGAGAATTAGTTGTTTTGTGAATCATGCTGCTTGTATAAAAACAAAAAAGCTTACAGTAGGTAGTAGCTTAAGAAACAAAAGACATTTTAGTCTTATATTTCATACCTCTTAACTACTATGGTATAGCTTGGTGGACTCCACCATTACCCAAAACATTTCCCAAACAAACTTACTTTAAGTGCCAAAAGAAAAAATGTCCTATCCTTTGATTGGTCAGTGCCTTCTTGAGTAAAAATCTCACCAGCAGATTATCCAAATATTGTTCATATTTCAGAACCTATTTATGGGTAAGAAGAAATGAGAATTTGGAGCTGTAGTTTTCATTTTGCAAATATTCCAATGGATAATACACATCCAGACTTATGCTATATAAAAGAGCCACATTCTAGAAAAGCATTTTGTTTTATAACTCAAGAACGTCCGGCGCTCATATTTTAGGAGTTCGTAAATGTTCATAGGTGTTGTTCCAACCCTGCCAAACAGTACACGCATTGACTAAGATGCAAACTTACGACTGGATGTTTCTTTATTGTTAACTGACACCAATCAAATTTTAGTCAAATTTTGCTAAGAACTGCCTCAGGGTATCAGCTCATAGTTCCATACTACAGAAAGACAAATGGTCTGTTGGCCAATCTGAATCAGCAGAACAGCTCTGTATTTCCATGCAGGGATGTAACAAAACTTTTATCCCATTACAGCAGAATAAGCCAGATCTGATCTTTCAGGGTTAAAATTACTATATTACCTAATCCCCAGAATAATTAATGAATGACTGTTTTCTTCCTATTGCACAAGATAGAAGAAGCAATAATTAAAAACAAATGTCAACAACAAATAAATATACATAGACACTAATTTAACAAAACATTATAGGATACCTGTACTAGCTGGATTAAGTACTGAGACAGTTTGTCATCTGTCAAATATTTCTCCAGACACCGAACTGCAAATGCTCGCACCATTGGGTCAGGGTAGTTGCAGTCCAAAAGCTCCATTGCTTGTTCTGGCTTGATTGGAGGCCAATCTTTTATCAAGCAGTACATCTATGTGGAACAAAAAGAGCAACCCAACAAGAACTCAAAACATTTTAAGCAGTTGCATGGATAAAAACAATAGTTGTGAAATAAACCTGTGCAAGACCAGCAATCATTTTCCTATTTAAAAACTGAATTTACTCTTTGAACTCACAAATGACTAACGATATAAACTACAACCTGTTAAATATTTTATCCACTTTTAAAAAGCTATAGTAATTATTACAACCTCAGTCATTCCATAGTCACTTATGTCAACCCAGTGTGACCCACTGGTTAGCAACACATCGGGGACAGAATCAAGGACTTCTTGCATTAACAGCATAAGTCTCTTAATTGAAACAGCCAGGCTCTGTAGCTGTTTGTTGCAACAGACCCATATTATCTATGGATCATCAACAGAGTGGGACAGAACACACACCAACCAATGGGTTGCACTAACCCAGTGGTAAATCTGGAGCCATATTTGCAACCACCCTTAAAAAAAAAAAAAGAAGAGCCACATGCCTACTGGATGGACTGCGCACCACCACAAATATATAATTATAATCGTAACCAAATACTCCACAATTTTTTCAAATAAATTCTCAATGCAACAAAAGGGAAATTTAGCTAACTTATTTACTGCATGCATTTAACTGTCTTGTCAGTGTGATGTATGGCTCTCCCTCAGAGACAAGCTTGATAAAGCTGGGTTCTATGTCTGACATGGCAGTTCAAAGGGACTCTCACCTGTGTATTGTAAAATAAGATGATTTCTCCTGTTACTTTTAATCTTTGAAAGTGACGGGGAGGATGCTTCACGTCTGTAAGTGGAGGGGAACACTGAAATAAACCATCAGTCTAATTTTGGAATTTCTGAAAGATGGCTTAGTAATTTCCAGAAATTCACATCTGTATTTTGATTGAAGTGGTGTGCCAAATTCATCACAGCCCTTCAATTCCACAAACTACATCAACAGATCCACATCTCGAATTGTGAGCAGATTTCTTCCATTTCAGCCATGTCAATGAAAAATGGATTATTCACCAGAAGCAAAAGTTTGTCTTATTTCTTAAAAATCACTGAATCTGGCATTCTAATTCTCATTCAGCTCATCCAACACATAGCAGAACTGCTTGTGACTCAAGGGGGCAACATCTAGAGCTTCAGGGTTTTGACTCATCACTTCCTGCATGTCTGAAAAAAAGATGGTAGTCAGCTTTGCTGACACTGCTGTATAGTAACTCCAGTTTGACAAAAAGTGTTCTGACAGCTGTGTATAACTTGTACGCTGTCTCAAATTGGAAGAGGCAAGGCAAGAGTAAGTACTGAGAGACATTCTGAAGAAATACAACAGAGAGGAACTAGTTTGAGGTGCCCAAAACCAAAATTTGATCAGCTTCTTCATGCCCAACAATAAATATTTTGAATGGTTCACAAACATTGATAAAATGGTGTAGCATGTGTCCTAATGAAAGCCATCTTTTCTCAGTGTGCAAAGCCAACTAAACTGGGTGTCAAAATAATCCTCAAACAAAAGCTGAAATTGCTAGCGATTCTTCAGCAGGTCCTACATAATTGATCATTTGAACTACATCTGTCGTCATGTCAATTTAGAAAACGAAACCTGGCAAATAATGCTTGTTGATACACAGATATGAAAAAATATTACTCATCTGTTTTCAGCAAAGCTACTGCCCTGTTTTTCCTAACCAAACATAGCAGGAGAGCTGTTGTACATTACTGCTCTAATTTTTTCTGGTTGTTGAATGTTTTCAAGGTGTCTAGTATGGCAATTTTAATTTCCTTGCCAGTTGTTCCATTCTGTAGAGGAACCATGTTTAATAAGTCTTCCATCATGTCAAGATCAGCAGCTGTAACTCTGCCAAACAGCAGCAACTGGGGGATATCATTGATATTCAGACTTTCATCCATAGCAAGGCTAGCAACCTCAGAAAAAACCTTTCCATGAGGATATTTCTGATATGTTCTGAGATAGCCAATGTCCACCTCAACACCTTTGAATCAGTGAGCTGAAGTTTTTTCCACCTCTTCCTCAAACTCCTTTTTGTCAGGGAAAGCATCGAGAGCCATTTATTAAAATGCAATGTTTTATCATGTCACCATCAACCTAGGGCTCCATCCGTTTCATTATTTCATGTGTGATTTTGCACGACGCAGTTGTGACTTTTTTGCTTGTGGTAACATGAATCATGTTTTGTTGTTTTACTCTTTGCTGCTTGAGATTTTTAAAGTCTCTCTTCCCTGAGCTCACGTCCCAGTGGAAAACTGATGCTAAAGTTTGGATGAGTAGTAACGTAATGCCTGATTAAATTAGATATTTTGACTTGGGCAATGAAACTGTTGCACACTAAAGCGGATGCATTTACCTCCACTACTGGGAACAAAGAAGTCATCTTTCCTACTGCTTTCTAAAGGCTCGCTACTCATCTTTGTACTTGTGGTTTATTTGTTGCTTCGCAGTGTGTAATTTCCTGCCTACACAAGGGGTACTAATGTCCCCATGATTGGTCAAAGAATTCTAGTTGGTTTTTAACTGATCTTGGGAAGGGGTGGGGGACAGTGAGCGCTCCTTCCCTCCAGAAGCATTGGGAATCAACTCTTTGTGGTACTCCAGGAGGGAGAGGGAAGGGCAAGGGCTCAGAGCACTGCAAATCAGCTGTTCAAGGTACTCAAGAAGCGAGCCTCGAAGAGCTGCAGGCTATATCTCAAAGAATCACATGCAGCTCTCAAGCGGCAAACTGAGTATCACTGCACTAGCAGAATATATATCTTTAACCATTGCTCACTTTCATGCCAGTTGAAGAAAATCATAGTTTAAAAATTGATAAATTTTTGTGAAGTTTCTTGAAAGCAGTAGATTACCTGGGCTACTTCATCTCTAGAGTTCCATTTAACAGACAAAAGTAGTTTTGGTAGAATTTCTGGGGTATTTACACAATAGTGTCTGCAAAAGAGAAAAAAGTAACTTGCATGATGAGGTAAACAGTAAGTAGATTTACTATGATCACAGCAGACTATGGCCCTCAATCCTGAAGTATTACTTAACTTTATGCCTACAGAGTCTCTATGAAGTCAGCAGGGCTCTGCATGGGCACAGGCATCTGTCCATATAGGTAAGTTTGCAGAACTGAGGCACATAATGATTAAAGGTTGAGCCTCTGAAATCTGAGGCTCTCTGGTCCAGCAACATATGTGAAAGCCAGGAGTGGTGGCCAGCTGTGAGTCCTGTGGCAGATGCCCCAGCCCGGACGAGGAAGACAGCAGTTAGGGAAGTGGGAGCCATGGCTGGGAAGCCAGCAGGAGCCATGGCTGGGGGAGGGAGTTGGCAGTGGCCGGGTAGAAGAAGCTGCGGCCAAGGTTAGGGGAAACTGGCAGCAGCTGGGGCCATGGGAAACCAAGCCTGAAGGAAGCCAGCAGTGGCTAGGGTGAGGGAAGCTGGGACCTTGGAAAATTGGCAGTGGCTCAGCCGCGAGAAGCTGGCAATGGTCGGGGCAATGGGAGCCACGCCCAGGGCAGCAGAAGCCACAACAAGCTTGAGCCAGCGGTGGGGAAATTGGGGCTCCAGGGAACTGGCAGGTGGTGCCATAGAAAGCTGGACCGTGGCCAGGGCCCTGGGAGGTGGGGGCCAGCCTGGAATGTGAGGAGCTGGGGCTGCAGGAAGCCACGGCCAGGGCTGGGGGAAACCAGGGCAATGGGAAGCCCCAGTGGCAGGGGCTGCAGGGAGCAGTAAGCAGAGAACAGGTCAACCACCCAGCAGGGAGTCCAGGAGCAGGGCCAGCAGGGAACCATGCCCCTGGTCTGGCAAAATCCCTAGTTCAGGACCACTTCTATCATCTGCTTTCCTCCAGAGTCTTATAAAACTAATATATGCTTTCCTAAAATGCTAACCACAGCAAAGCAGAACATCTAAACAACAGGTCAGAATTCAAGTCAATCATGTGTTTCAAGAAACTGAAGAATTCTAGAACCTCATTTTTATGATTCTTTATACCTGTGGCTCCAAAGAAAATCCTTCTCTTGCTCAGTGATTTCAGATAGGGGGTCTCGTGTACAAATCGCACGGAGTTGTTCTTTATCACTTTCTCTTAGTTCATTATCTCTGGCTATCCTGTTACTCTGCAAAAGATAATCGTGCATTATCCTTCCACACACTTCTTTCTGCTCTCATGCAAGCTGCACACGTGACGTAAACATAATATTTGTATATAATGTAGCATCATTTATAGTCTATTACAAAGCTGTTAGTTTGTTGATTCTTTCAGTCTGGAAGTGCAGCTCTGTATATTTAAAAACAATGGGAAAGTGCGAGCTTTATAGTGCTGTGATTTTAGTAACTGCTTACAACTGCTGCCATGGGCAGAGATAACATTCTAAAGGAATTAGATGGATGAAGGGACAATAGCAGTTGATACTACCATGAACTGAAATTATAGCAAGAGCCCCATAAACTACAAGATAAAAGTGACAGATCAGTCCCCATTTATCAAACTGTTTACAACATCCACTGGAAGGGGGCAGCAAAAAAGCCAAGATGGAAGAGGAGAGTGTGGGGGGAAAATAGGGGAGAGGAAACGTGGAAGATATCCAGGAAGCTATGGAGGGGGGGGGAGAAATCAAGGAGAGGGTTTCAAATTCATTTCCAATGCGACTGTAAAGCCAGTTTTCGTTAATACTGAACACATTCCCCAAAAGGTGCAAGGGCACTCAAAGTAGCCCACAGGGGAACTGGATGCATATTGGGATAGTGTTCAGTTCCATTTCATTTCTTGTGCTCAGAGCCTGTTACACAGATGAATTTTAAGAAGATACAAAAATCACATATACCAGCTTGGTCACTCATGACTCCTTTGCCTTTTCTTTCTTTCACCTACAACTTAGTAACTTTTATTCTGTTATTGGTGTAAAACTTTGTTTTATGACATGCCAGAGTAATGGAGCTTCTGATATTTTGTTCTGTGGAACTGTTTGTACTGTAAAAAAAAAAATTCCTAATGGATTTCAGTGATGTAGGGCTTTGATATGCTCTTTAGCATGTCATAATTCACAAATAGAGCATGATGAAAAAGTTTATTATAAGCTTGTTTCCACTAAAAATCGGACAAACAGTTTCATTGAGTCATTCTGTGATTTTGCATTACATTTGCTGAATTGTTTCAGGTGAAGTAAACAAAAAACAACCAAAAAAATCCCACCCATAAAACTTCAAAATGTTCTATTGTTATTTGAAAAATAAAAGATATGGATTTTTGTATTCAAATTGAACAAACAAACATACCCAAATGAACATTTAAAATTAAAATAGCAAACAGAGGAAGGGATGAAAATTCATTTTGGTTTTGAATTTTATTTGTCTAAAAACATTAAAAACTTTTTGGATCAACTAAACACAAGACTTCTCACTTTTATTTTTTTTGTAAGGTCAGCAACTGGAAAAAACAAAACAAAAAACAAAAACAAAAACACAGTTACTCATCCAGCTCTAATCCTAACTGCAATCCCTTCTGCAATTTTATTATGCTGGAAGCTGAAATGCTCTAGAAACATAATTTAATCAGCTGCACATATATTTAAAATATTAATTCACATTTTGAAATCTTCAGTAAGCACAGTGTTTATACAATATAGCAAAAGGACATGTGAAAAGAAAGCTCCTTTGCTATGCAAAAAAGAGCTCAAAAATGAAATTGCCACTTTGTTGGCAGAAATCCTGTGTCAGCTATATTACTGAATATCATTGTGGAACTACAATATCGAGAACATTGTGATAGGAAGATTTTTCTTTAACTGTGGTCGTTCTCATTTGAGAAACAAGGCAATCGACAATAGCCCAGAGACAGATCTTTTGTATTCTAAAGAATATTAGGTCTTAAAATGTACACATAAAAATTTAACATTGAAGGAGCTGACAAGATTATAGCCTACTACAGCAGCTACCGACCGCTATCTTAAAAAGATACAATATATACTTACACCTGGCAGTACTATACTTTGCCTTCAGTTTTAGTTAGATTTTTAACGGCATTATTATATACTGTAGTTATTCACACATGGACAACCATCATGGGGGTTATATGGGAACATTTAAAATGGCTTAAATTGAGGAGAATGAACATACCACACTTCCTTGCAGCCCTTATCTACTGAAAATTCCTCCTTGTTCCCACCCACCTCTCTCCTGATAAGTGCACAGCCTAGTGGCTGGATTACCGTAGTGAATGCAACTTCTTCAGGAAGTGAACTGGAGCCATATACAGAAAGAGGTAAAACCTTTAGAACTGACACTAGTCATGAACCTGTTTCTTAAAAGAACATGCTATAGATATAATACAATAATATTAATGTCTAATGTCTCAAGTGTCAAAAGGTGGGATATATACTTAGTGTTATAGCAAAAGATGCTATGAAAGAAACTAAGACAACTGAGGATTATGGGTGATGTTAGTGGATAAAATTCATGCCAGGAGTGAGGAAGCTATATATACACACACCATCCTATAAAAAAGGTCACATCTTTATGTACTATTTATAAAAATGATTAAAAAACATGTATTTATCTAGCTTCTGATAGAGACAACACATGTAGAACAAAGCCAAATTATTAAAAAAAAAACCACACAGAAGGAAACAAAATTACCACATTAGTATTGCTGTCTAGAGTTAAAGCATCAGAAGAAACATCACACTTCTCAAACCATTCACAGGAATATTCACAGAATCACAGACACATTCTCATGTTCTTCAACTAACATCATATATGCCATCATGTGCCAGCAATGCCCAGATGCTTTGTATATTTGACAGACTTCAAACTCTTAGACAAAGTTAATGGGCACAAAACAGACATAAAAACACTCCTGATCCACAAACTTGTTAGTCGGCATTTTAATGGAGTGGGCCATTCTGTTAATGACCGAAGAGTTTGTGTGTTACTGAAGAAGAATTTTCACAACACTCTTCAAACAGAGGCTGCGGAACTCTCTTTCATATTCAAATTTGACACATTAACATGTGCTTTGAACAGAGATTGGAATTTTCTGGGTCTCTATAGGGGCTCGTTTGCATACTTGGCTTAATCTAATTCTTGACTCCCCACCCCCCTTCTGCCCCGCTACTCTCTGATTTGCTCACCTTGATAATTTTTTTTCTGATTTGTCCTCCTTGATTACTGTTTTTGGTTTTCTGTGCCTTAAATATTGAGTCTGTTCTGGTATGGCTATGGTCTAAAGAAGTGGGTCTGTCCCACGAAAGCTCACCTAATGAATTTTGTTAGTCTTTAAAGTGCTACTTGACTGCTCTTTTGTTCTCAAATCATTATTCGTTGGTCAACAGCTGAAGCTATAAGATTACCATAACTTGAAGTGGTTACAGAAAAATGATTTTTCAGTTTGTTTAGCTCACTCTTTTCCCCATGCAAGTCAATCAGTTTTCCCTCTTTTGTATAGGTACTTATTAAAAATAACCAGGTTGAGCAGGGTGGGGGAGAAGAAATTTGTTTGCTTACTACACAAATTTGTTAGTGGGTTTCAAGGACAGGGATAGCACCAGTAACTCATTTTTCCAAACTGACTAGGTGTCAAGTTGACTGTTCCACCTGTACATTCAATACAGTAAAAAAAGCTTCAGAATGTGACTAGGAATCAGGATGCTCAGTTCAAATCTGAAGTAACTTTTACTTCACTATAAATTTGGAAAAAATCACTACAGTTTCCTGACCTTCACTCAATACCACTGTAAAATAAAGTTTAAAACTATTTGTACATCTTGGATCATAAGGCAAAATGTACCTGTATATTAAGTCAGAAAACACATGGTGTAGGTCAACCCCAGTGGGGGAAAATGCATTTGTCCTGTTGAGGTCAATATCAAAAGTTGCAGTTCTATGAACAGTTGAATAATAAAGCAGATAATATATAAATTTAGTATTTAAGAGCTTCTTAAATATTTGAGGTAACAATTGATCTACAAGTGCTGCATTCTAACAATATCTGTATCTGACCTTAAATATTTCTACTAATTTATTGGTTAGAATGGCAGTATAGTGCATTTCAAAATTAAACAAAAATACACATCTATTGTTTTGTATGTTAAGAGAAGATGTGTTATAGAACAACACTATAACATGCAGGTGGCTCCCATGGCAATTGGGACTACTTTGTTTACAAGTTTTGACAAACTCAAAGCCAGCATCAAATCTTGAATGTGTAGTATGTATTGTCTTGTCCAAAGTTTTATTTTCAAGTTACTTGGCACTATTACTAATATACAGCCATAAATACTTTACTGAACACAAAGCTCCTGGCCCAAAGAACTTACAAGTTAAAAACAGGTAAGAATACAAAGGAACGAAAGAGATAACGTGGAGGTACAAATAATGATGAGATAAATTTAGGAAGATTTTATAGAAAACTGTTTTGAAGAGCAATTATAAAAAGCAGCAACAGGGTTATCAGAATGTTTTAGTAACGAAGTGTTTTAAAAAGCATAAAAGGAGAAGAAATGAGAGTGAGTAGCAGTGAGCATTATTGGACTGAAATGTAACCAAGCCATGTTAGAATACAGACTAACAAAACAAAGAAGTAGTCAGGTAGCACTTTAAAGACTAACAAAATTTATTAGTTTATGACCTGTCGTGGGGCAGACCCACTTTTTCAGATCTGGAGACAGTGCTGTACCAGAAATAGCATGACTGTTTTATAGCACAGAGGTGCCCCGCAACCACCCAAAATTTTTTTTTAAAATAAAAACTGAAATCAGATACATAGGACAGAAAGGGGTCGGAGGCTCGCAACGAAGGGGAGCAAATTATTAAGTGTCCTGCCTGAGATCACTACAAATATCCAAGATAGGGAAGCTGTCTTTGTAATGTGTGAGGTAATTGCTATCTCTATTAAGACCAAGCCTCAATGTATTGAATTTGAGCATAAACTGCAGTTCACAGAATGAGCCCCTAATCCTGTAATTAATATGGTTAGGTCCAGTGATGGTGTCTCCAGAATAAATATGTGGACAAAGTTGGCAACAGGGTTGTGGCAAGGAAAAGTTCCAGGATTAGTATTACTGTGGTATGGCCTATGGTTGCTAGTGAGAATTTTCCTGAGGTTAGGTGGTTGTCTGTAGGAGAGAACAGGCGTGTCACCTAGGGCCTCTTGGAGTGTAGAATCACGTTCCAGTATAGGTTGCAGACTGTTGATGATGTGCTGCAGGGATTTGAGTTGGGGGCTGTAGGTAATGACGACAAGTCATGTTCTGTTATTGGCCTTCTTAGGCCTATCTTGAAGTAGGTTGTTTCTGACTAGTTGTCTGGCCCTGTCAGTCAATCTGCTTTTTTTGGTAGGTAATTAAGTTTCACAAATGCTTGGTAGAGATCTTGAAGTTTTTGTTCTTTGTCAATAGGATCGGAGCAGATGGGATTATATCCAAGCCCACGTCTGCCCCCAACCCCAGGACGAAGGCCTCTCCCTCCCCCTCCACTCCGCTGTCCAGGGCACAAACACATGGCCACAACTTGGGGGATGCTGTGCTCCCCGACATCCAGAGGCTGAGCAGGCACCGGAAGCATGCCTTGAGGTGGCTGAAAATGCTCTCCACCTGCATCCGTGCCCAGTTGAGGTGGGCACTGAAGAGTTCCTGGTTTGATCCAGCTGGCCAATGGATGAGCCATGGAATGAGCCATGGCATGAGGGGATAGGCAGCATCCCATAGAATTCATGGTGATATGTACATGGTGGGGTACAAACGTGTCCGCCTTCATCCTCTGGCACAGGCTGGAGTTGCAGAACACCCGGGCGTTGTGCACCCAGCCCGACCACCTAACATAAATGTCAGTGAGCGGTCCATGATGGTCAATCAGAGCCTGCAGCACCATGGAGAAGTACCCTTTTCTGTTGATATTCTTGGCTGCACTGTGGTCTGGGGCATGAATCAGGATGCAGGTCCCATTGATGGCCCTGATGCAGTTCAGGAACCCCTGGGCAGCGAATCTGGCACGACTGCAACCACATCTCCCAAATGGACAATCCTCCACAGCAGGATGGTGTTGATGGCCCTCATGACCTGCAGAGAGGGGACCGAACAGACATGAAGGACTGAGGGGTGAGTCCCTGGGCCACGGGGGGTGGGGGTGTCACCTGCCCCCTCCCGTCTCCTCCCTCCCAGGTTCTCCAGGAGACCCCCCCCGTGGGGCTGCCCCAACGGCAGCAGGGCTGTATACAAGGGTGGGATGGCATGGTCCCCAAGGGACGAGGCTTCCCTGCATCCAACCCCACTGTACCCCACCCCTCACACGCTGAGAGTCCCCCTTTGGCAGGACACTCCCTCTCCCTGGCCTCTGTGCAGGGACTGCAACCCAAGAATACCTCACCTCATTGAGGAGGGCCCTGATGGTGGACTTCCCCACATCAAACTGGTTTCCCACGGAGTGGTAGCAATCAGGGGGTGGTGAGCTTCTAGTGGGTGACTGTGACCTGCTTCTTCACAGGGATGGTGGGATGCACATGGGTGTCCTGTCTCCAGAGGGCATGGGCAGGCCAGGCACAGAGCTCCAAGAAGGTGTACTTCCACAAGGTAAGTTCTGGAGCCACTGCTGGTCATCCAACTGCCCCATGACCAGCTGGTTCCACCAGTCAGAACTGCTGCGGTGCCTCCAGATCTGCCTGTGCAGCCAAAGGGGCAGGTGTGGGTGTAATCATCCAGCAGACTCGAAAGTGGTGTCAGGCTCACCCTCCACGAGGAAGAGAAGGGTGGCCATGAGGAAGTGCAGCAGCTGCTGAAATACCTTTGTGTGGGGCCAGCGCAAGCCCGAGAGCTGCTCTGACACCATAGCACACTGGAAAGAGCTGCATGTCCCAGAAAGTGTCAAAGCCCTGCTCTAGCAGCTGTGCTGGAGGTAGGCATGCCTCAGCATGGGCAGGGAATGGAAGCCAGGGTATGTGAGTGTGTGCCCCTTTAAGGGTATGTGTCACCAGGGCTCCCAGAAGGGATTGCCAGCCACGCAACTCTGTCTAATGGTGCTCCGGGTGGCTGTTTTATTGAAAGAACAGCCAGGGCAGTCCAACTGCCCTCTGTCAGAGTGGATTGACAGAGTAATCTTCTTTGCTGTCTGGCTGTAATCTGTTGACAGAGGTTTTGTTGGAAGATATCTTCCAACAAAAAATGTGTCAACAGATTGGTCTCATCTAGACATAGCCTCAGGGCCCTCGAACAACAGAACATATGGGGATCAACTTAAATCGAGACTCCGTATCTCTGACTACTAATAAAAGTTAAGTGGCAGTATTGCCAAAGAAGTTATAAGTATATTGCAGACTATAAAAAAGATTTTTCAAAGACATAGCCTACATACAAAAGAAACAACTGTGGGATGGAGCAGAGGAGGGGAAAAACTAAAAGAAATAGTGCCACTGATAGAGATCCTAACCCTATTAAATTATTTGCAATATTAACCTAACATTCAGACTTCTAGACAAGTTGTTTATATAATCTGGAAATAATGTCCAGGGAGACAATTTACCATTAAAATATTTTAGTTGATTAGTGAAGCATTCTTATGTTTTACTGCAAGATACAGAACCTGTTGGTAATTTGTCTGTTTATATAAAAGGAATTTGGCTCCATATAATTTGATGCAAAATACATATTCCCCCACAAAAGCAGCACTTCAAAATGTGCAAATATTTTAATGATTTAGTAACTAATTCTAAAAAGTAAATTCCCCTTACCAGCCCTGCATGGCTGTAGTTAAACCCTAGTTCTCGAGATATAGTCCAATTGGCATGTTCTTCAATCACCGTCATGTCTGGAAACTTTACAGGGCTGCTAAACCAATCAAATTCCAGCTCTAAACATGGAGTTTCCTGAGGAAAAAAGAATTTTCATGATTGTTCTGAAACAAAATTATCAGAAAATCACTATAATCTCAACAAGTAGTATTGTGTTACTAAGGCTGAAATTAGCATATAAGCATCAATTTACCTTATTTGGATTTGACCCAGTAACGCCAATAGGATTTAGCAGATCTTCCAACCCATGAGGCACAGCCCACAGATTCAAAGCCATTTTCCCAGATACCAGAGTATGAGTATAATCAAACATGTTTATATTTCCCCAAGCCAATGGGCAGTGCTCCTTGAAAACAACAAATGATCATTAATAAATGAGACTGAAGACTTATCAAGTTAGGGAACAATATCAGATTTCAAAGAATAAAGGGAAAAGGAAATGATTTTTGAAAAACAAATATGGAATTGCAAAGTAAATCAAAACGTTATTTGTATTGTAGCATATTGACAATATGGGAGGCTAGAAATATTAGTTTATCAAAATGAAAGCCAACATAGTTAACATCCACTTATTTTTCCTATACTTTCAATATGCTTGTTGTAGCTTGATTTCTACGTTTTCTAACCAAGAAAAACAACAACACATGCCAATGACAGGTATGTGCACACTGAATCAAATATTTCAAATCCCACCCCAGATATCCAAACAAGACCTTCAGGTGTCAGCTGGATTCAGGAAAATAGCATAGTAAAATCTTGCTATTATGAATACATAATGTACTGCCATAATCAATGCACGCAATTTGTTTATCTTTTGCCAACAGATCTGTCAGGAGAGGCTTTTCTGACTTTTGGCCTGTCCACATGGGGCCAAATGTCAGAAAAAATCCCTCCTGGAACAAGATGTACAGGGATGTCGACAGAACGCTCCCAACTGGAAGGTCTCTTCCAACAGATCTGCAGTCTGGACGAATGCTCTGTCAACAAAACTTCTGTTGACAGAAGCCTGCAGTCTAAACATAGCCTTAGGTGATATCTTAATCAAAATAAAAATTCAAGAAAATAGAAGGTTTTGGCAAGATCAACATCTACTGAAATGGTGACCAACTGTTCCTCCCAAACTTGACTGCCTGGAGCTGCATCTTACAATACACTGTAATTATTAAAACCACTAAATATGTTACCTCCTTAGCACCCTTTCTGCCTTTAACAGAGCAGATGGAAAGGCAAAGCCGAGCAGCACGTGGGAGATCAGGAATGTACATGTCGTATGACAGCCATTCATTCCATCTGTGGGATTTTAAAAGTAAAATAAAATGAGGGTAAAATAGATCAAAATCAGTAAACTGAGTAAAGACGCATTACATGATACATGTTGGTTTGTCCTCTAATAGCATTAAACTTATATTTCTACTCTAGAAAAGCAAAATCACCACAATGGCATTTTCTGACTGAGCAGATCAGGTACGTGCATGTACTCAGTCACATCTACTGCTTTTAGTCACCAATGTGTGTCATTACTGCTTTTCATTTTGGCTACCCCTGCAGAACCAATTTTATTCCTTCTTGAGCCACACCAACAGAATTGCTTACCAAACTGAATCAACACTTCTTGTGCAAACTCCTTGACTGTAACTGCCAGTGTAGGCCTTGTCTAAAGACCTTGGCTTGCATGGTTGTAACTGAAGTTTTAATTTGGACTGCAAAAATCTTTAACTATTCATGAAGCTGCATATGAGATAAAGAACTTGGTTCAACTCTCAGTTCAGTTTGAGTTGCAAGAGCTTGTTAGTTGGAAAAATGTGTTTCTACCTGTAAATTCAGTATTGGGATCATTAGCAAACAAAAGGTCATTTTAGTTAACTTTACAATATAGAGCCACATACTTTGAAGCATTTTGTGGGCTTAAGTCAAGCAAAAAATTTAAGTACGTCACTACATGATATAATGAATGTGTAAATAGCTGCTCCATGATGGGAGATGCCTCCCTTAAAAGAAAAGGTGTACAGTGAAATACTAGTGGAAAGACAAAGGCCATTTCTATACAGGCCACTTCCAGGAAGTGTCATGCTAATACACGGAGCAAAAGATGCTAATGAGGCATGGATGCAAATTCCCCATGCTTCATTAGCATAATGCCACGTGATTTGGAGTCCAGAAGACTGTTCTTCCAGATTCCAAAACACTGTGTAGAAGCGCAGCCCCAGGGGAGCTTCCACAAGGACATGCTTCGTCCAGAGGCCCCTTCTTCCCAAAAATTTTCATGAAGAATGGGCCCCCAGAAGAAGGACTTCTTTCCGGAAGCCCCCTCGGGGGCCACGCCTCTACATGGCATTTTGGAGTCTGGAAGAACGGTCTTCCAGACTCCACATCACATGACATTATGCTAATGAGGCGTGGGGAATTTGCATCTGTGCCTCATTAGCATCTTTAGCTCTGTGTATTAGCATTCCTGTGTAGAAACGGCCAAGTAGAAGGAAAAAAAAAACCCTTTGAGATATAAATCCTAAGAGGAAGAAACTGAATGAAAAGCTGTTGTACACAACTGGCTAGTCTTACATTTAGAACCAACCATGTCTCATTCCCCTTCTCCCTGATGTATACTTCCTTTTTCTGGGTGTGGTCAAATACCGTGGTTTTTACTTAAAAGTTCAGTTTTGCTACAAAATTTATTAAATGCCACCCATCTACAGCAGGGCACATACTCTGCTCTTGGCTACAAACACTCATTCTCATGTTACTTCAGTGAAGTTAATGGAATTACTTTACATATATATTTGGATGTCAAAAGAGCAGAATATGACTCTACAGAACTACCAAGTATTGTTATAGACTTCTCCAAAGCATGTTGAATATAGCAACTGAAATGTTTGGCTATCACCCTATAAAAGCAAATATGCATAATTATATCTTCAGTGCTGGGAAAGAGAAAGGCAGCAGCTGGGAAACCTCCAAGAGTAAGATAAACTGTTTTAGCCATGTTGCACTGGAGCTGACAGAAAGACACAAGAGATTTCAGAGAGATATTCTAAGATAACAGTTTGGATAGAATGAGTAGACAGGCAGATCTTTAAGTTGGTCCAACACAGAATTGAATTTCAAAACAAAAAGCAGTCAAGTAGCACTTTAAAGACTAGCAAAACAATTTATTAGGTGATGAGCTTTTGTGGGACAGACCCACTTCTTCAGACCATATTCAGACCAGAACAGACTCAATATTTGAGACACAGAGAACCAAAAACAGTAAGCAAGGAGGACAGATCAGAAAAAGATAATCAAGGTGAGCAAATCAGAGAGTGGAGGGGTGGGGGCGGGGGAGATCAAGAATTGGATTGAGTCAAGTATGCAGACGAGACCCATAGTGACTCAAAGTTCCCATCACAATTTAAACCATGTGTTAATGTTCCGAATTTGAATATAAATGTCATTTCGTCCACTTCTCTTTCTAAAAAGGAGCGATAATGTCTCTTCAGTGGGTCTGTCCCACGAAAGCTCACCTAATAAACTATTTTGCTAGTCTTTAAAGTGCTACTTGACTGCTTTTTGTTTTGATAGTGTATAGACGAGCATGGCTTACTCTGTTAGAATTGAATTTGTGTTTATTGAGATTACCCAGAGAAAGGGATGAAGGGGGAGAAGAGAAGAGGTCCATGGACAGAGAACTGCAGAACTACGCCCCCGCAAAACCAGGAGATGGCATGTTGAGGATCCTTCAAAAGACGTGCAGAAGGAGCAATTAAGAGAATTAGGAAGAGAAGTAGGAGAGGGAGAGAGCAGTTATGGAAGCCAAGGGAGGATAAGATATCAAGAAGAGAACTGCCAACTGTCAGGTCGATGGGGATGGAGTACTAGTACTGAAGTCTAGCTAAGAGGAGGCTATTGGCAAGAGCAGTTCCAATTGAATGGAAGAGGCAGAAGATGGACTGGAGAGGCTCCAAGATGGAATTAAAAGGGAGGTACTCTAGACAGAAATTTTAAACAATATGTTCAATAACCATAGAAATAAAAGATAAAAGGGAGATGACTCAGTGGTTGGAGAGGCAAGTGGAATCAAGAAGGGATTTAAATCATGTTTGTATTTTGAGAGGAAAGAGCCAAAAGTGGAGCAACGGGTTAAGGGGAAGAATAAGGGTGATGATAAGAGTGGACATAATGGAGATCAAGAAACATAAGGAGTCACTCTGGTACCTGCAAATCCCTGCAACCCCTTCTGCATCTCAAACCCCTGCCCCAGGTCACAACTGCCTCCTTCACCCAAACTCCATCTTGGACTCCACACCTTTTTTTGCACCCCAATCCCTTAGCCCAAGCTCCCTTCTGCTGCCAACCTCCAACCCCAAGACAGGGACAGCCTATTATTTCCTTGCTCCTATCATGGACAGCAGTCTGACTCATGGCTGTGCCCCTGACAGGAGTGGTTTCCTTTCAGGGGAGGCAGCCACATGTCAGGCTGCTGCCCTGGACAGGAGCAGCTTCCCAGCATGGGGGGAGCTGGGAACCAGGTGGCCACCCAGCTCCCCTCTTCTTGTAGAGCCAGGAAACTGACCACGGCAACAGCCTAGATCAGTTTCCTGGCTCCAAGGAGTAGAGGGCAGCCAGGAACTAGCCTGCCCCTGGTTCCCAGCTCCCCCCATGCTGGGAACTGGGAAACTGCTCCTGACTGGGGTAGTAACCTGACTTGTGGCTGCCTCCCCTGAGAGGAAACCACTCCTGTCAGGGGTGCAGCCATGAGTCAGGCTGCTGTCCATGATAGGAGCAGGGAAACGATAAGCTGTCCCTGTCAGGAAACTGACCTAGGCTGTTGTCCTGAACAGTTTCCTGGGTCCTGAAAGGAGTGGGGAAGAGGGGAACCAGGCTGCCCTGGTTCCTGGCTCCCTGCCACTCTGGAGA
This sequence comes from Carettochelys insculpta, assembly GCF_033958435.1. Taxonomy (NCBI): domain Eukaryota; kingdom Metazoa; phylum Chordata; order Testudines; family Carettochelyidae; genus Carettochelys; species Carettochelys insculpta. The sequence continues at coordinate 42,545,795 of NC_134146.1, read as the reverse complement.
GGAAACTGACCAGCCCAGTTTTCTGGCTCCTGCAAGCCCAGGGGAGCCAGGAACCAGGCATCACTGTGAAAACGGCAATCCCTGCATAATTCAAGGGTTTACTGTACTGTCACTATACCGTACTTAAGGAAAACATAACTAAAATTTACTTATGGTTAAAATGCTGGTTATTTGAGAGTTCTGGACAATAGAATGCTGGATATGAAAGAGTTTACTGTAACTTTTTGTTACATTGGCCTCTGTATTTTTATTTATGCATTTCTCATTTACACAATTCTTTTCCCTAAATCAATCTATTCATATATTTTAAAAGCAGAATCTGAACCTGCAATTGGAGCTTTGCTAACAAGTCACAAGCCAGAACAGAATTGATCTCAATTTCTAGTAGCTATGCTCATTCTGCCTTAAAAAGCAAAAAATTAGCAAATTTGGGTCACACACAAAACTGAATACACTGTGGCTACATCTACACTACACTGAGCTGTCAAGAGAAGTTACTTTCAGAAGATATCTTCCAAGAGGATCACTTTGTCAATCTGCTCTGTCGACAGGGAGAGTACTTTCTGCCTGGCCGCTCTCTCAACAAAATGGCCAACCAGAAGCACAGCAGACAGAGATGCCTGGTGGCCCAGAAGCCTCATCTTTCAATAAAGGGCCTCCCTGGAGTGTGCACATGGCTTTTTTTGTTTAGAGATTCTGTTGATAAAGGTGTTCTGCCTCATGGCATTCATGCCTCTGTCAACAGAATGCATTTTTTAGTGTCGATGCTCAGTAGGTTTTTTGACAAAACCTTCTAGTGTAAATGTAGCCATAAAGAATAGATTTGTTGAATAAAAGGTTGCTGCTTTTACATAACAATTTATAAACCAAAATGAAAACCTTCCATGTCTAAATTAATCCAATTAAACAGGTTTGTAAATGGAAATGAGTCATCTATTTTAAAAGGATTAGTTATAATTCTTAGACAGATATACATGTTAAATAATGTTCAGTACCTCCTTTCTAGAAAAAAGAGGCTTCTTTCTCTCTCACTGGAGCCTACTATCTGAATGACAGTTCCCAGCCAGGGTCCCTGCTTAATGGTTCAAATTATTATGGACAGGATCTATTTCTGCTTCAGAAAGTTCTGAAAATCAGATTTCCTTGATATGTTACAGCAGCACTGTTTACCTTGGATTAGAACAAGGTACCCTTTGAGTATTCACATTGTCACATAATGGTTCTCCTCCATGGTAGATTCCAGTTCGAACATAGATCTGAAAAACAACATGTTTAAACATTACCACCCATTATAGCCAATTTAAATACCAGACCCTACTCTAAAAAAGGTTTTACTGTACCAACACTGTTAGATGCTGATTAGAAACACGTGTCACATCTTAATTTCTACTAATTTGAGAAAAAACTATATGGCTTAAATGAGTTCATATACTTGATACTACAAAACTGCTACATATTCAACTCAGAACCTCAATGCTTTTGGTTTTACTGACTATATAGTTAAAGCAATGCGTAAAAGGAAAGAACTGTAGAAGTTTTATGATGCTTGTTAAATGAATAAAACCAAAATTCTCAGATTTGGGCGTCTAAAGTAAGTGACCAAATTTTTGAATATGTTGTATAAACCCAAATTTGAAAGCTGGGTCCGAACATACACACTGATGTCTAAGTTTGTCAAAAGAAAAAAAGGTAACATTTGAAACAGCATGTATACACATCACTTTCAACTTCTGGAAGATGCTTTCTTTTTTTTTGTTTTGTTTTTTTAAAAATGAGTTTGTGTATTTTTCAAATACATGGCAGCTTAACCAAACAAGCAAAAAAATCATGATGGTTTATCGTACAAAATTTAGCCAAGAAATTTGGTTTGAAAATATCAACTTTTTGTTAGTTGCCTGTGTACCTCTGTATGCTCCTAGATCCTGTCCAACGTTCGCTTGTGAGTGGGAGTCCTTCCATTGACTTAAGTGTGAATTAGGCCCCTAATTAATGACAGTAGTGGGTATCAACATACACTGTTGCTTGACTGATACCCTAATTTTGATAGATCAGCCTACTGAACAGAGTGTGGCTCAGTGTTTACTGGCTAGAATCAGAATGAAATCTGACATTCATTCATTCATTCAGAACTTCACTTACCTTGTCAATGTCTCGAATATTTACATTTACATAGGTGGCACACAAAATTCTTATCCTGAGAGCACTATTTATGGCCCAGAGAGATTTGGCTGAAGCTTCGCCATTCATGTAAGGTGTAGCTGTAGAGATCCTCCTGGAATAAGATGGCATTGTAAAGGTATCCAGCGGCAGCTGGGTGTAAAGGCTTTCCTTAGCCATCAGCATCAGATTGGGCATTCGGCCAAGTATTATACAACTTCTTATGTACTGCAATATGTGGAAGAAAAGAAAAAAAAAAAAGACTGTTGTGTTGTATTTTCTTTATAACAATGCTTGTAAGTATTAAAAGGAAAGTATATATAAAATCTAAAAAGCTAAGAAAATGCTCAGCATGAGCCTTTACTCCCATTAGAATAAATTCCCACTGGCTTCAATGGATGCATGGTTAGGCCATGCTTCCAATTAGTGATAAAAGGCTGGAGGTGTCTTGTTACAATTGTGGGTCAGTCTTTAAAGAGAAACAGCACGATTCAGTCAGTCTCTGTCACCAGGTCTATTGAGTAACAATGATGTCTGCTCAGAGGGAGCTGCTCACCAGCTCTTCCATCCAGTTGGTCCCTATCAAAGTAATGGCTATTACTTAAGACAAAAAACTACAAGGCTAGGAGAAAAGCAATAAAACTAGTGACAAAGACATTGAAAACAACTTAGCTATTATTTCTGCAGTGGAGGGATACTCCTTATTGTTATTTCATTAACCACAAACCAAAAAGGAGCTCGAATATCTCTACGTAAATAAAAATGTCATTTATATTAGTAATGTCTACTTCATAATTTAGCACTGGATTGCACTAGCACCTCTAACCTCAAAGTTCAGTGGAGTTTCAAAGAATGCGCAGCACTGACCTTTACGCCTATTAAAATAAATTTGCACTGACTTCAATAGGAGTATGGTTCGGCCAAAAGCTGCATGCATCTGTTGAATTTTTATTTACGCAGTCATTACATGTACACAATAAGGTCAGTTGCAAAAATAATTAAATTAGTTGGCTAATAATTTTAATTTCGTGCCTCCTGAAACTTAAGTCACAGAATCTTAATACATCATTTATTCCCCTACTGCCCTCCCAGTTTTAATTCCCCTAGAGTATTTTTAAACAAATCCATTAATTACAAGTAACTCACCTTATACTGGCTCAGAGGATATTTTTCTAGCAAGTATTCATCACAGCCACATACTTTTAAAATATACTTGCCCTGGTACTCTAAAACGCAGAGTTTTAGTTGTTCAGATGACAGCAACATACTTCGTGTTTTTTTCCTGATTGCTTCAGCAATAACTTGCTCAGGAACACAGTCATGGTTGATTTTTAAGGTATATTTCTGCTTGTCATTGTTCGGGGAGACTATTACCCATATCACCACTATTATTTGCCCTGGAATAATGTGAAATAACATCAGAGTCTATTACTGCCCATATGTACTCTTCTAAAGAAACTGGTGAGACTAGGAAGTGCTTAGTGAAAAGACATGCAGACATAATTCACAGCTCAGTCTTCCAAAGTACAGAGAACCCTTCTGCAAAAGCACTGAGTAGTTTAATTATGCTGACTTCTCAAAAAGCAAATCTGGTCTGACGATCAAGTCTGTGTAGGTTCAAACAGTAATTTAATTACAAAACTATTTCTAAACAACCAGTATGTATTCAGCCAATATTTTTCTATGGACAATATGACTAGTCAAAAGACTAAAAGATAGTTGGTGTTTCTGGGATCATTTAATTCTACATATTCTCAATATCAGAGACACTTCAAACTCAGAAATGCTGGCAGCTGGCCCTGTCACATAACCACTGAAACAGTTGCATGAATCTGTGCAATAAACTGGGTGACAAGCAATAAAAGTTTTCCTAGAATATAGAAAATTGAACTACATGCTTGACCAAATGTGACATTTCTTCTGAGTTCATCACTAAGCAGGTTATCCAGACTGAAGTTTAAGTATGTAACCAAGTTGTAAGATGCTATTACAGTGTATTACAAGTGGTCCCCGACTTACGACCACATCGACTTACGAACATTTGTACTTACAACCAACCTCCAGCTCACATTCCCCACCCCGCATGCCCCAGCTCTCCTCGCCCAGCAGGGGGCTCCAGCCACATGCCTGGGGCTCCCCTCCAACCCCCACGGACCCAGCTCCAACCCCCGTGCCCCAGTCCCCGTCCCCTGCACACTCATCAGGCCTCAAACCCCCATGTGGCCCCAGATTGCTCAGCCCATGCGGGGCTCCAACTTGTCCCCACTCAAGCACCCACCGTGGTGCAACCCTGTTCAACCCCTCCCCCCGCCTGGCTCAACTCCCCTGTGGCCCCAGCTCACCATCCCCCATGCATGGGGCTCCAACTTCAACCTGTGCCTGGGGCTCCAGCCTCCCTCCACCCAACCAACCCACCCCAGTACACCCCTGTTCAACACCCCCCACCCCTGCCAGGCCCAAACTCTCCCTTCCACAGCCCCAAATCATCCCTGCCCTGCAACTGGGGCTCCAGCAGTCAGTTGCCACTGGCATGCACAGGTGCTCTATCTCCCCATCAGCTCAACCCACCCCCACCCCAGTTCACCCCATTCAATCCCTTCTCCACACTGCTCAACCCCCCGCCACCCAGCTGAACCTTCCCACCAGAGCACACAGGGCTGTCAGCCGCCAGCTAACCCCGCCATCCCAGTTCACCTGGTTCCAACACCCCCCCTTCCCATCCCTGATGGCTCCAGCTCACGCTCTGACACATGGGGCTCCAGCTTCAACCTGCACCCAGGGCTCCAGCTCCAACCCCCCTACTCACCAGCCCTGGTTCTACCCCCTGGCCAGGCTCAACCCCTGCCCAAACCCCCCTGATGCTCAGGTCCAACCCCCTGCAAGCCCCTACTCAACTGTATGCTCCCACCACCCCTGCTGCCCTAACCCTCCCCAGGCTTAACCCCACCTCCCCCTTCAAGGGCCCCGATGCAAGCCCTCCCCGACTTATGTGAAATGCAAAGTACGTGAGGGTTGCGCCTTGCGTACCTCGACGGATTACAGTATAACGGTATTTCCGACTTATCACCAAATCGAGTTATGACCAGGTGTTTGGAATGTAACCTGTTTGTAGGTCAGGGACTATCTGTAAATACACTATATAAACAATGATTCAGCTGTCTGCCATCACAAACTGAACTAACTGAAATAAGTACCCTTAGGTTGTTATAACAAATGTTTATTTTACCTTTATCTAGTTTACTGTATATGTGTTTGGGCAGCTCAGGTGAAGATTCAACATTTGGAGGACAGACATATAATGCTCTACTATGGGGTGCATTCACATCTCGAAGATCCACCGCTTCTTTACAAACATTAAGAATATTTCTTCTGAAGTCCTGCACTTCTGGATCCTTAACCATATCAAATTCACAGACAGGCATGCCGATAGCAAAACCTAAGATATTGGAAAAAATACTTAGTTAAGCTGTCAGTGACTGATACATTACAGTATATTTTTCATAGATACACTATTTTTCTATTACTGACAGAATAAATATCCTGTATTTAAGCAGCTTATAAAAGCAATTCAAAATATTTGTCCACAGTTTTTTTACCCATTCCTGCAGCTATGCTGTACAATGAAATCAACCTTATATTGTAAGTGTACCTGGGTTATCTGGTAGCAATGAACCTTGGAGCATAAGAAAGGGTTACACTCACTGAAATAACCTGGGGAGTGTCTGGGTCACTGCTGGATACTTTCCCCTGCCTTCAACACAACCAACATCCTCTGAGAGGAACAGGACTAATGAGACTTCCTCTGAAGTCACTCAGCGAAGCTGCCTAAATTAGACACAGGAGTTGCTGTTTCATGACTGTCCCCAGACTTTGACTAGCTTTCACACAGAGTGAAACGAGCTCTCATCAGTTTCCTTCTATTCCAGGTCTATTCTACATGACAACTTTTCAGTATTCTATAAGAGCTACAAGATTTAAGCTCTCTGATACATTAGGCCAGTGTTTCCCAATTTTATTTGGCCATGGAACCCTTTTAAATTCAAAACAATTTTGCAGAACCCCTAACACACTCTTATTCGTGGTCTTTTTTTTTTTCAGCTCCATATACAAGTAAGGATAATAATTAAAACAAAAAAAAGCTAAACAAGGTCACAAGATTAACACATTCAAAAACAAAAAAATCACGTTTAATGTGTACAAAAAGCTTAATAACTAATATGCATTATATTGGCAATTTTCAATGTGAAGAGTGTTTTTTCTTCTTTTCTTGGCAAATTCTTTTTATATTTGGTTTAAATACTGGAAAGTTGGATTTACGTATCTGGCGCAGCATTCAATCGATATCTATATTTTGTTCATGTTGCTATGTAATTTGAGAACCCAGTTTTGCATAAGCATGTGCTATCGAAAGGTAACAACTGAAGAACTGCATGTCCTGATAAAGACGAATATTCCTGACAAACTGCCCTAAAATGATCCATAATCCCTGTATTCACTCTCAGGGAGCTACAGTGGCATTTAATAGGTAATCATAGCACTGTCTGACTTCGCACATACCGCTAAGTAATGACATTATCATCCCCACTCTCTGGCTAAGCTGGCATTACACAGGGCCATTTATTGTGGCAAACACAAATGAAAATGGTTTTTAATAAAATTCATAAATGTTTAATTTTTAAAAAAAAATCATAAAATGTTATTGTAATGGAATTTTCTTGCGGAACCCTTATTTTTACTTTGCCAGAACCCCAGGGTTCTGCAGAATATAATTTGAGAAACACCGCATTAGTCACTCAGGTTAGCTCTTGAAGGCTCAGCAAGAGACCAAGCATGTACTTTCTTAAACAGGTAGTCCCATTTACTTCAGCTGGACTACCCTTAGAAATAACGTTTACAGGATGAAACGCTCGGATTCGAGGTATCACTTCAGAAAAATTCTCTGGGGACTGAGGAGGTAGAGTTGTACCAGCAAGCCTAGATCTCCCTCCTGCTGAGGCCACAGTTATGTTTGAGGCATTAGCCAGACAGCCCCATCTGAGGAGTTGGGGGTGTTTATCTCCTCACTGATGGCTGGCCACAGGCAGATATTCAGCCTGATTTGTTCCAGATTCAGATTTGTCCCAGGATGCCACTGCTATTTTCTGTCTAGCCCGAAAGGAGCAATGCTGCCACTGTGACCATCAGGAGCACCAGCCTCACAAAACAGTTCCCCTGAAGGCTCTGGGAGCTGGTGAGGAATTATAAAAAAAATCAGAGCAGAGGTCACAACCAATGCCCCCCTCCCGCCCCAGAAAACACCACATGTTCCAAGTGTACTGATACATGATTAAGAGAAGCTATTCATGACGACTACTATATTTTTCAGCTTCCCTGAACTTGGAAAAAAGTATATTCTAACTACCTGATTCTCCTATGAGCTATCCTTATTAAAATAAATTTAAGATACCTCTTTTGGAAAGTAAGATGGGTTCATACAAGTTACTTTTAGTATGAATATTTACTGTAGTAGCAAAAATTCAGGTGACCAGTGAAAAAGCAAATTAAAATGAAAAAAGTTAAAATTTTTATCACCATGTTTTAATCAACTATATTTTATAAAATCTTGTAATCTGGATGGAGGCACACATTCCTCTCGGCACTGAGCCTAACTGATTCTTTTCTCAGCCTCAATTTGGGGTCCACATCCCTAATGTATATTCCAGTGCCTACCGCTCAGGCTATGTGTACACTATATGACAAAATCGATTTTAAGGCAGTTAGTTCAATTTTACAATGTCACTATCTTCACTGTGTATGCCATTAGGTCGATTTTTAGGGAGAGCTAAATTTGATATTATTATACCCACAAAGTGAGTCATCATAGCACCAAGTTCGAATTTAAAAGGTTGAATTAATGCTAGCCTGGAAACGCCATTTCTTTAAACCGACTTTATAAGCCTCCAGAGGCGTCCCAAATGTATCCCACAATGCCCCACGGTTGTCCATTCTGGCTGCTTCCATTTCTACTGCTCTCCAGGTGTGCAGGAAGTTGGTAACAGGAAGCCTGAGAATTTCAATTAGGCACCAGGGAATATGGGAAATTGAAATGAATGGCAAAGATAACTGGGGCTGATACAATCCCTGGGAGGTATCTGAAAGAGTCCCCACAGTTCAGAAGGCATGGGATGAGCAGTCCTAGGGATGGTAGTTCTATGACCACCATCCCTAAGAGAAAAAGACGAGTGGTGGTGGTCGGGGACTCCCTCCTAAGAGGGATGGAGTCATCCATCTGCCACCCGGACCTAGAATCCCAGCAAGTTTGCTGCTTGCCTGGAGCTAGAATTTGGGATATTTCAGAGTCACTGCCAAAAATTCTTAAACCTGTAGACTATTAACCCCTTCCTACTTCTTCATGTAGGAACCAATGATACAGCCAAGAACAACTTTGACGAGATCACTGCAGATTGTGTTGTAACCCTAGGAAGGAAGATCAAAGAATACAGAGCACAAGTGGTCTTCTCGTCTATCCTCCCTGTGGAAGGAAGGGGTCCATGTAGGGACCATCGAATAGCAGAGGTAAATGCTTGGTTACATAGGTGGTGTAGCAGGGAAGGATTTGGTTTCTTTGACCATGGGATTCTGTTTCGTGAACCGGGATTTCTGAGAAGAGACAGGATCCACCTCACTAAAAGAGGAAAGAGCATCTTTGCAGGCAGGCTTGCAAACCTAGTGAGGAGGGCTTTAAACTAGGTTTGTCGGGGGAAGGTGACAAGCCCTGAGGTAAGTGGGGAAGGAGGAGGGAACAATCAAGTGGGTTTCCTGGGTGAAGAGGAGAAAGTGGGGCAATCAGCCCCTTCTCTAAGATGCTTGTACACTAATGCCAGAAGCCTAGGGAACAAGCAGGAAGAACTAGAGGCCCTGGCACAGTCAAACAAGTATGAGGTGGTTGGAATAACGGAGACTTGGTGGGACGATTTGCATAACTGGAGCACGGTCATGGAAGGTTATAAATTGTTCAGGAAGGACAGACAGAGGAGAAAAGGAGGAGGAGTTGCACTCTATGTGAGAGAGCTGTATGATTGCTCAGAGCTCCAGTATAAGGAAGGAGAAAATCCGTTTGAGTGTCTTTGGGTTAAGCTTAGAGGTGGAAGTAACAGAGGTGATGTTGCAGTTGGTGTCTGTTATATAGACCGCCAGATCAGGGATATGAGATAGATGAGGCTAAGTGAAGCTTCCAAATCACAGGCCCTGGTTCTCATGGGAGACTTTAATCATCCGGACATTTGTTGGGAGACCAATACATTCTATGAGCATACAGACAATCCAGGAAGTTTTTGGAGAATGTTGGGGATAACTTCTTAGTACAAGTGCTGAAGGAACCGCTCAGGGGCGCAACTTGACCTGCTCCTCACAAACAGGGAAGAACTAGTACAAGAAATACAAGTGGGAGGGAACCTGGGCTGCAGCAACCATGAAACCGTAGATTTCATGATCCGGACAAAAGGAAGAAGGGTGAGCAGTAACATACAGACCCTTGGATTTCAGAAGAGCAGACTTTGACTCCCTGAGAGAATGGATGAGCAGGATCCCTTGGGAAACGAAGATGAAGGGGAAAAGAGTTCAAGAGAACTGGCAGTATTTTAAAGAAGTCTTACTGAAGGCACAGAAACAAACAATCCCGCTGCACAGTAAGAAACGCAAACATGGTAGGCAACCAGCTTGGCTTAACAGGGAAATCCTTAGTCAGCTTAAATTACAAAAGGATGCATACAAGAAATGGAAACATGGACAACTGACTAAGGAGGAGTAATCAGGAAAGCGAAAACAATTGGAACTGCAGCTGGCAAGGGACGTGAAGAGCAACAAGAAGGGTTTCTACAGGCATGTGAACAATAAACAGGTTATCAGAGAAGGTGTGGGGCCATTACTGGATGAGGGAGGTAACCTAATGACAGATGATGCAGGAAAAGCTGAAGTACTCAATGCTTTTTTTGCCTCAGTCTTCACGGACAAAGTCAACTTCCACATGATGGTCCTCGACCATGCAGTATGGGAAGGTGGAGGGCAGCCATCTGTGGGTAAGGAACAAGTTCTGAGCTATCTAGAAAAACTAGATGTGCACAAGTCCATGGATCTGGATTTAATGCACCCCAGGGTACTGAGGGAATTGGCAGAGGTGATTGCTGAACCTTTGGCCATTATCCTTGAAGACTCTTGGAGATCAGGGGAGATACCAGATGACTGGAAGAAGGCAAACGTAGTGCCCATCTTTAAAAAACGAAAGAAGGACAATCCAGGGAACTATAGACCCGTCAGCCTTACCTCAATCCCTGGGAAAATAATGGAGGGAATCCTCAATGAATCCGTTTTGGAGCACTTGGAAGAGGGGAAAGTGATCAAAAGTAGCCAACATGGATTCACCAGGGGCAAGTCCTGCCTGATCAATCTGATTAGCTTCTATGATGAGGTAACAAGCTCTGTGGACATGAGGAAGTCAGTGGATGCGATATACCTTGACTTCAGCAAGGCTTGACACAGTCTCCCACAACATTCTTGTCTATAAGTTAAGGAAATATGGATTGGATCCTTGGATTATAAGATGAATAGAAAGCTGGCTTGATGGTCAGGCCCAACGGGTAGTGGTCAATGGCTCAATATCTGGATAGTGGTCTGTTTCAAGCAGAGTGCCGCAAGGATCGGTTCTGGGGTCGGTGTTATTCAACGTCTTTATTAATGACCTGGATGAGGGACTGGATTGCACCCTCAGCAAGTTTGCGGATGACACAAAACTAGGGGGAGAGGTAGATTTGTTGGAGGGTAGAGAGAGAATCCAAAGGGACCTGGATAAATTGGAGGACTGGGCCAAAAGAAATCTGATGCGGTTCAATAAGGAGAAGCGTAGAGTCCTGCACCTGGGGCAGAAGAATCCCAAGCATTGTTACAGGCTGGGGACCGACTGACTCAGCAGCAGTACGATGGAAAGGGACCTAGGAGTTATGGTGGATGAAAGGCTGGATATGAGTAAACAGTGTGCCCTCGTAGCCAAGAAGGCTAACGGCATACTAGGATGCACTAGGAGGAGCATTTCGAGCAGATCTAGAGAAGTAGTTATTCCTCTTTATTCGGCACTGTGAAGCCATATTTGGAATAGTGTGTCCAGTTTTGGGCCCCCCAGTATAAAAAGGATGTGGATTTGCTGGAGCAGGTTCAGTGAAGGGCAACAAAAATGATTAAGGGTCTGGAGCACAAGACCTATGAGGATAGGCTGAGGGATTTGGGCTTATTTAGTTTACAGAAGAGAAGACTTAGGGGTGATTTAATAGCAGCCTTCAACTTCCTGAAGGGGAGCTCTAAAAAGGAGGGTGAGAAACTGTTCTCAGTGGTGTCAGATGGCAGAACAAGGAGTAATGTCTGAAGTCAAAGAGGGAAAGGTGTAGGTTAGATATTTGGAAAAAACTCCTTAACCAGGTGGGTGGTGAAGCATTGGAATGCGTTCCCTAGAGAGGTGGTGGATTCTCCATCCCTTGAGGTTTTTAAGTCCTGGCTGGGATGACTTAGTGGGGGTTGATCCTGCTTGAAGCAGGGGGCTGGACTAGATGACCTCCTGAGGTCCCTTTCAGCCCTGTGATTCTGTGAAATGGACACCTGGGCCCATTTTGAATTAATTTATTATCAGACTGGCGATCACATTTACTCATGAAAAACACACAAACAAACTAAAAGACCCCACCAGCACAGGATGCTGCCCTCTTCTCTGCACAGGATATAGCAAGATTAAGATTTTTATTCAGCATGACGCCCATCCCTGCCCCACCACACCATGTGGCAGCTAGGTTGTGGGGGGGTCATGCTTGTATGAGAGGCCGAGAAACTTCTTTTCTGCGGTGCATATTTGTATTGGGGCAGCCTCCCCAACCCCAACAATCACCATGCAGTTGAGGTCTGTCCACCACCCAACCACATCATGTGGCTAGCCCCTAACCCGATAAAAGCACGTGCCTGTGGTACAATGCAGACCATGGTAACAGACAGCACCCTGTCCTGGCCTGCATGGGGTGAAGGCTCCAAAGCTTGGAAAGATTTTTGAGGGCTGGCTGTCGCCGTGTGTGTGTGGGGCGGGGGGTGCAGGGACAGGACACATGTCTGAACTGGTCCTTCAACCACCTCCCCCAGCACAGCCCTCAGAGAATTGGGGTGGGGGGTGAGGAGGAAGGGACGGCTGTAATCTGTTCCTGTAACATTTCCAGAGTGGATGTTTCTGGTGGAAGAAACATTCTGGTTATCTCAAGGGACTGGATGTGGCTGAGGGGCCAGCTGAGATGGCACAGTCACCTGGGTGATCCTAGGGCACAGAGTCATTCTGGCATGTTGGTATGACAGTCCGCTGCCTGGTGCGCTGGTTGGCTGATCAGGTAAAAAGTCGTACCTATAGGTGTTCTTTCTAGGGGGGGAAAGCAGCTGAGCAACCAGTTTATGCAGTTCAGTCACCTTCTCAAGCCAGACTATGTGATTTTCTTTTGCCTGGGATTCCCTACCTTTCCTTCTGAGAAAATGGCTGTTTGCTTTCCACAGGAGGAGAATGAGGTCATCTTCCCACATTACACTGCCATCAGATACCCACAACCACTTGCAGGGAATTATTTTCCCCATAATGCACCAGTGTAAAAAACCAGACAACTACAGGGCTGAAGGAACTGTGGGATACATTCCCACAATGCACTGCTGCAACAGTTGATGTTTGTCAATTCAGCGTGGCAGCATTAACTTGACTTTGTGGGAAGGCAAAGATAATCAAAATCGAATTTATAAAACCCAGCATTATAAAATCAAATTTATATCATCATGGAGATGTAGCCTCAGTTGCTTATGGCTCTTCTAGGTGGCAGCAAAGTGAAATTGACCAGATTCTTGGTCAGCTTTACTGTTGCTTACCAGGTTCTCCAGTACTCTGCTGCAGGTTACTCAAAACTTTCCCAGTCTACAGGCTTGTTTACACACAAAAGTTGTACAGTTTTTCCTTTTCTAAAATACATGGTACAATCCCTAACATGGTTGCAGTTTTACCCGTTAATTCTTCAATCATTACTGTTTCACTGAATTGAATCTCAATTGTTTCTGGATGTACAGTAATCAAACACAATCAATACCTAATTTCAGTAACATTTGGCACAGGGATGTCTTTGTTCATGCTTGGGACATTCAGGCAAAATTACTACTGAAAGCAAATGAAAGGCTGGGATTTTCCAAAGCAACTACATCTGAGTCTATACACAAGACACTGGACTGCTTTCACTATACTGAGACATGGAACAGTAAAAGCCAGTGGTGGGCATCCTGCAGCCCACGGATCACATTTGGCCCAACGGGATTTTTTGTGCGGCTCATGAGACTTATTTACCATCGCACATACGCAGGGTTGCTACATTCTGCAGGTTTCTGTCCACACCATTCTTTCCCTTTACCAGTATTACCAAAGTGACATGCACATAAAGCAAGCAGACGTGAAGTGAGGTGTGTGGTGACTGCACATAATACTGTGACAGCCATACACTCCCTCTGAATCCAGTGCAAGCACTGCTATGGGTCCATCAGCACACCTCACAAATTCCAGGTGAACAAGTGTGATAGCAAAACTATCCTGTCCCAAGAGACTCTCTTGGTCTTAACTAACTTGCGGCTCACTGAAGTGAGGGAGGGCCACTCACCAGCTTAGGTTGCCCATTGCTGGTCCAATCCACAAGTGTGGGCAATAATACTGGTACGTCTTATTCCCATACAGGAAGATGGGGAAACTATTCTGGTACAAAAATTGTGTCCACACTAGGGACAGTACTGATATAACTATTTCATTAGTTACATCAGTACAAAAGCTGTATATAAACCAGGCAAAAAGAAAGATACTATATCTGTTTACAGACTTAGAAAGATACTCGCTTATTCTTGGTTCATGGCTAGAAATTAATATTCAAGCCTTAAGGATTAGAAGCTTTTCCCTTTAAAGAAAAGGGAAGATTGCAAAAGCTGATGACTCATTAGGGACAATTTCACATTCACCCTAGTTAAATCGATTTCACAAGCCCTTTCTCCACCCCACAGCAGGAAATATCAATTTTATATTTGGACACTGCTACACCAAAAGCTCCCTACCCTCACACACGCTATTCCCTGAAACAAGTTGAGACTAAATCAACAACATAAAAGACTTCAGGATCCAGAACCAATATTTACAATCATATTTCCCATTTTAAGAGAATATAACTTCTGTTTTAAAAATTAGTAATAAATAAATATTCCACAACCATCCCTGGGAGACTGAATAAAGGCAAAAAACAAACAAAACCATACACACTTTTTTTAAAAACACTTTCTGTTGACATTTTGCTTTAAAAAGCTCTCCCCCACACCACTGCTAGTGAACACCTATAAGCTCTCAAAATGAGAACTGAAATACGCACAATCCCAACTTTTAATTTCCTTAACACAATAAGGTGATGATTTTATTCTGATCCCTGTCACATCTTTCTCATACCATGACCCTTAAAATTCTGCTGAACAGCTGCAGTTTTTATAAAGTGACAGTGAGTTATAATTGATGAGAATCACATGCCCATTTCAACTCCTCTTTATTTTGAAGAGGACAAGAAGATAAAGTTTAGCTAAAGCAGGAAGCTTTAAAAAAATAAAAAACAAAAAACACAAACAGAACATCTTCTTACCAATTTCCCGATTAAGAATCTTTTCTTCTCTGTTGCCTACTGGTTCGATGACTTTTAGAAAAGGCTGAAAGAGCCGCAGGTCACAAAGCCGTCGTGTTTCATCAAAAAACTCTTCTCTTTCTGCTTCTTGCGTAACACTTACGAAAATGTAAGAAGATTCATCTTGAAGGAGCTGATAAAGAGGATATTTTCTTGCTTCTTTGAAGAGTTCATGCTTGATAGTCAGTAATGTGGCCTCACGGAGGCATTCTAGAGTCACTATCATTCCATTAGGTAGAAGACACTCTACAAGAATTCTAGGGGGCATCAAATGGATGCCCCATAGTTCGCCAGATGATGGTCTTGGAGGCATTTTCTTAATTTTTTAGTTACGTTACAACAGAAATGGGTTTTTGCACAGATTCCTACAGGAGAGACCTAAATAAATGTAAAATATGAAAACATTAGAATGAAAAATATAAATTGACAGAGCAGCGTGAGACGCAACTCTAAGTGAAACAATATCTGTGCACTTTAGAAATATGAAACTGGGATAGGACATAGAAGCTACTAAATTTTCCTGCAGATGAGGGGGGAATGCAACCCAAAATCTGATGTTAAAGGCAGTTCTGGGGAAAAAAATCCACATTTTTAATATGAAATAAACCCTTCAAATGGTGCACCTAATAGCAATCCCAATATACGTACATGTTGCAAACTTATGACAGCAATATGCACATAGTAAATTTCAAAAATGGACTAAATTTTTCCCATTAAAAATTTACACTTATGCTTGAAACATTTTCTTCATACTCCACTTCATTGCCCCTGCAAATAATTACAATGTTAGCCTAAATACAACTCAGATGAACCTTAATGCTTTACCATTACAATTTGTATTAAAAATATTAACTTAAAAGGTAGGCAATTGTGCAAAAATCACCTTCAGTTCTGCTCACTTCATCATTACAACACTTTGCTACTGGAACATTTTCCCAGTTCTTACCAATGTCCTGACAACACCTCCTCCCTCCGCCACACACAACCCATCTCCTATCATTGACACAAATGGCTTTGAAGTTCTTCTACCTAACAGCTAAAAGCTAGGTTTAATCTTCTGCTAGAGAAAGAGAAATATGAAAAACAGGAGCTTCAAAGTTCACATGAAACACTCAGTAGCCCCCACCATAAATGTTCTGAAAGAAAAGGGCTGGGATGACTCTCAGGATGCTCAGTATCAGAGAGGTAGCCATGTTAGTCTGTAGCTTCAAGAACAACAAGAAGTTTTGTGGCACCATATAAACTAACAGATATTTTGGAGCATAAGCTTTTGTGGGCAAAGACCCACTTCATCAGATGCATGAGTGGGGGTGGGTGGGTTTCAGAGCGGTATTTAAAGAGTGGGGTCCCAGTAAGAGGGAGGACTAGAGCTGACAAGGTCTATTCAGCAAGGTGGAAATGGCCCAGTATCAACAGCACTTATCAGAAGAGTTAAAAACAAGTCAGCTCAGATCCCTTCATATTGTTTGGACCAGTCTCTGGTTAATGTGTCTGATGACTCCTTCTTCCCAAGTTCACTATGGGTGCTGGAAGGGAGAAAGTGCATTCTCTTCCCACTCAGACCTCTTTTCTACCCCAAAGATTCCTGGCTGCTGTGAGGGGGGTGGTTAGAAAGTTTACTATTCTGTATTTACCTTAGCTTTCCAGTTGTTGCAAGGAGCTCTTTTCTACTACTTGATCTATTCAACTCAAAAAAAGAGGGCAAAGAGCTATTGCCACTTTTCAGAGCTTTCTCAAGGAGCAACAGAGTAAAAGTGACAATTCCTTTCAGTCTCATTCCAGCCTGCAAAATTCTGAGTAGCAATAAGACTGTGGTCAGCTCTCTCTGCTGCTGCTTAGAAATTCCACAAATAGCAACACAGGTGATGGCACTCTCCAGTGCAGATATAGTAAAACACTGTATTCACGTTTATAAGGTTGTTTGGTCACCATAAAAGCTAGTCTTAAAAAAACCCCAAAGCTTAGATTCTGCAGTAACTAAAGACATTTTAGTATCCCTAGAGGAAGGCAATGTGGATTTGTGTTCTACATACATAACCACAAACCTTTTGATTGCTCAACTAGAACATGAATAAGAATTTAATTTCAGATTTAAATTAAGGAAAAGTATATGGTGTTAATTATAAAAACAGTGGAGGTGAAACTCAAATTACATAACCCTTTAATTTGGAGTATTTCAAAGCTTCAAAGTAGGTAAGAATCCCCATTTTACAGATAGGGAAATAAAGTGCCAAAAGTTAAATAACTTGCCAAAGATATCAAAGCAGATCTTAAGGAGAGAGAGAGAGAGGGCAAGAGAGAGGCTGGATCTACACTTACCTCAAATATAAATGGCTGCTATGCAATTTTAGGTACGCCAACTGCATCACAAAAAAAATGAATTTTGCAGCTGTTAATATTTGTCCCTGTCCTCACTGTAGAATGCTGATGGGACCACTCCTCCTGTCAGCATTCCTTAATCCTTGTAGCTCGCAAGGAATTCTGGGGTCAACACTGACTCCAGAACACGCCATTTCACGCACGTGTGAAATGGCACCCCAGAAGATCGAACCTAAGTGTTAGATCTTCTGTGGCGAGCATAGACCCAGCCAAATTGAAAGATCTCATGATTCAGTCCTTTGCTCTATTATATGGCATTGCTTACTTTGTTGTTTACATTGCAGTCCCCACTCCACCTATTAAAACAAAAATAAATAAGGTAAGAAAAGGAAAATAATCCAGGCTGTTTGTATTACTACATTACTAAATCCATTTGTTGATTAAAACACAATTAATCTATTTAAACAAGCCTGGTCTTGCAATTTTAGAGAAATCATAGGCAGAAGTCAAGTTTCTGTACATTTTTAGTTTATTTTCTACGCATGTCATAAGCTAAGTTTCTGCTAGGCCAGTGTTTCCCAAATGGTGTTCTGCAAAACCATGAGAATAAGGGTTCCATGAGATAATTGCATTACAATAGCCAACTCCTCTGCGGTTCCCTGCCCTGCCACCGCTGGAAGAAAAAGAACTAAATTTAATTGGTTTAATGGCCAGCAGGAGGGATCCAGCCATTAAACCAACTCAATTTAGTTCCATTATTTCAACAGCAACAGGGCAGGGAGGCACAGAGCCCCTCACCTGCCCTGCTACCCGAGCGCACACACCCCTCTGGTGGGTGTGGCTCAGCTCACCCCCCACCAACAGAACACCTCCATGCCAGCTTTCCTTCCACAGGATGCACATTGCCTCCTGGAGTAGACTCCCCAGCCAGCACCACAGATGGGTTAGTCCAGGGGCAGGTTTGGGGCCGAGAGGGGTTAAACGTGGGGATTGCAGGGGGTAAAGCTTGAGGATGGGGGAGTGAATTTGGGGGCTGAGGGTTAAGGTGGGTAAAGCCTGGAGATGGGGAGGCAGGTTTGGGGGACAAGGGGGTAAAGTCTGGGAATGGAGTTCTGCAAAATTCTATTGGGTTTAAAAGGGTTCCGTAGCCAAATAAAATTGGGAAACACTGTGGTAAGCAATGTGGCCATCCCTCTGCCCCAGGCCTAAATTCACTCCCAGATTCAGAACCACTTGACCCTCACTCTCATCACATGAATTTTGTTATGTGCACCAATATGAAAATATCTAATGCATCAACTCCACATTGGTGCCCATATCATAATCTATTCTTCACAGGGGTGGGAAAAATTTGAGGAAGCATTGGTCACAAACTTCTTTTATTATAGCTACATCTCCCTCTCTTCCCTTCTCCAGTGTCACAAGCTATTCTACAGAATGTATTTCAGTCTCTTACAACAAGATATAATACAAAAATTCTAACGTCCCAAAAGGATGGTGGATAAATATATTATGAAGAATGTGTCAAGCAAAAAAAAAAAACCACTAAGAAAGTTGTACTTATTAATAGAAGGATGAAAGCTAACCGATTATGAAAGAGTTTGTCATACAGCCAATGAAGAAGTGACAGGATGGTAACATTTTCCCCCGCAATTTTTGTCCTTCGTCAAACAAGACAAAAAACATTACTGGAATCTACACTACCAAAATTATTGGTTGTCTAACATATGTATAATTGTACCTTACTGAGAAAGGTGGGTTTTTGGTTTTTTTTAAAATTACCAGTAAAGTCAGAACACAAATATTGGGAAACCACATTACACAAGTAGGCCACATTCATACGAGAAACCTCTGCTGATGGAAGCTACTGTCTGAAGGGATTTCCCAGCACAACTTTAGTCGACAGATCACATCTGCACATAAAAGCAGATCGAAAGAAAAATCTGCTCTGTTGACAGAACGGCTGACTAGAATCTCTGCAAACAGGGCTGCCGGGTGAACCGGAAGCCTTGTCTCTTGACATGTGTCCACACATCTGTTTTGTCAACAGAACAATGCTGAGAGGTGTTACACCTGAATGGTGAGATGCAGAATGCTGCCGGCGGATGTGCCAGGTTTTGTCAACAAACTGTCAAACAACAACTGTGTAGACGCTCCACGTTTTTTTCCTGACAAAAACCTGGTTTTGCCAGGAAAAGCTGGATGTGTAGAGGTGGCCTAGACATTTACTAGTGTTAAAATATGGTCTGTAACATGTTAAACATTTTCTGTCCACATATGATAAACAAGTGAAATATAGCTGTATCCAAATCATC
Organism: Carettochelys insculpta; assembly: GCF_033958435.1. Classification (NCBI taxonomy): domain Eukaryota; kingdom Metazoa; phylum Chordata; order Testudines; family Carettochelyidae; genus Carettochelys; species Carettochelys insculpta. Next base: position 42,526,270 of record NC_134146.1, on the reverse strand, counting down.
CTATCCCCATTTTTAAGCATGTTCATTTGTACTGTACAGATTATGGTCTAATTCCGTAAACATATTAGGTTGCTGAAAAGTGTATGAATTCTTTAAAAAACAATTTTAGATTACATAAGCACACAATTCAGCAAATGTTAGAACAGCCAATGTAATTTTTAAAAATAAAAAGCCAATAATGTTTCTTAAGCATAAATCTTAAAATAATCAATGTTTGTTTTCAGAGGCAGTCAGCTGCAAGTAGGTCAATAGGCAAGTCACCATTTTAACACAAATCACGCTATAACAACTTGTTTTTCCTCTCCTGACAACAGGGACTAGATACCTATGCTAGACCATGCACACAATCATCTGAGCACATTCACTCTGCCTGTGCATGCAAGGATACCACCAAACATTCTCTTGTGTTTGGAGTGTAAAAGGATTTCTGTTTAGATTTTCAAAGTATAGTGACTTTTGTTTTTGTGCTGTTTTGAGAAAACTGGAAGACTGCATGGAATAAAGCAAATCAATTCTGCTCTTAAGCATCTCAAGGAATATTACTGTAGCAAATTATTTTGGAATAGATACAATTAAGGGCTGGAATGAGCACTTCCAAATCATAATTAGAATCAGACCACCAGAATTTTAGGACCCCACAAGTAACCAACTCACAGCCCCCTCTCATTGACCAAACTACCCAACTCTTTGGGCTTGCTATAGCACCTTCCTGAACCAGAGGGTACTTTCATTCTCCATTTGCAATCCCACTAAATACCTGCTGCAGTTATTTCTAATACACAATTATTTTTTAGACTGTGCCCAAAATTATGACTGAGTGTGCATGCAACATGTTCAACTTCTATCTTTGATTCTCTGCATACAGAGTAGGTATTGTTCATTTCTTATGCCACACACTTTGCTATCTAAGAGCTATGCTGTCTGAAGAGACACAGTATTTTTCTAATCAGTCTGTATCCAGATGGTGAACTAGATATGGCCTTAAAGGCAGCCAAAAGATACAGAGTGAAATATTCCATCTTTTGTTGTCATGCACTATAGAATCTAAATTTCAAACTGGCTGGTCAACTGCACTCCTAATTTGTGTCTGAAAGTACACATTCAGGCATCAACAGAAAGGGAAAAAAGCAAATACAATACAGAAGGGTCTCATGATTCGTGAACTTAATGTTCGTGAATTCAATTATTCGCCAACACCGGCAGCCGCTGCTTCCCCCAGGGCCCCAGGCAGGAGTGCCGGTAGCCGCTGCTTCTCCTGGGGCTGCGGGTGGCGCTGTATTTGCAAAAAATCAACATTTGCAAGGGTTCTGAACACAGAACCCTTGCGAATGTTGAGACGCTACTGTACAGTGCTATATTAAATGCAAAGTACTAAAAATGTAAAGAGTTTTCACACAAGATTTGACATAGAAATTTTCTGTGCTTTAAATTTAAATTAAAATGATAAAATAAATCTTGTGCTTAACAGTCACTGTTCATTTGTAAACTTTGAAAGCAGTCAATGTTTTGTTTCGGGTTATGAACAACTTCAATTCCCAAGGCATCTGTAACTGAGGTTCTACTATAGAAGACAATCTGTTCTGGACAGATAAGGTAGTCTCATTTTTTCCTCAGAGCTTTGTAATGAGGACAGAATTAAAGTAATTTAGCTACTTTAACTATGAATCTTTCCATCCAATAAGTGTTTCATCATAAGCAGAGCTGGATAGACTATTTCAATTCAAATTTATTTTGGTGAAAACTGCAGATTTGATAACACCAAAACATTTTGTTAACTTGTGTCAATTTTGTGGACATGTTTTTGTTGAGAGGAACCTAACCTTCTATCCGGCCTACACATTTCATTTAAATATTTTTGATTTTTCTATTTTGAAAAAATTAAGTCTTATTTTAAAAAAGAAACATTTTAAAAATGTCCACATCTAAATGTAACATTTCACCTGACCAGAAAAACAGTCTTTTCAACTCTTCAGAAGAGTCAGCAAATTGAAAAATCAGTTATTTAACCAACATTAGTCATAAACTGTGCTATACAATTAGCCATGGCTCCTGTACACACTTTTGTCATGAACATTCACCTGATGCCTTTACAAAGTTTCCTGTTATTCCTTCCTCAAGAACTGTTTTCCTGAAAGAAAAAAAGTTCCTGTAGAAGCTCACAGAGCCTTTCAGCGGAGGTCAGCAAAGCAGAAATTCCATAAAGATTACATTATAGCAGGATCATATGGAACCACATTTACGTCCAAAGCGAGCCTGAGGGATTGTGAAACCCAATCAAACTCTCATCCAGGAGAAGCGATAATCTGATCAGAAGAAACATAGCAATTTTGAAACTTGCAGGAATCTCTGCCAAAAGATAAAATGCAGATAATATATTGGTTGTGACAGCCTATTGGATTGCAATGGAACATTTAACACAAACAAGTGGTGGGGGCAGCACAAGATCAATAGGGGAGCGAGTCAAATGTTGTCCTATTAAACTTTGTTTCATCAGAACATACAGATTTGTAAAAGAAAGGTATTTCAATGAACCTATTACAGATTTGACTTAACTTCTGTTGAAGGAAAACCCACAGGGCCTATGCTCTGGGACCCACAATTCCATTGCACAGAACCTTCTGTGCTCTCACTGCTAGGCCCCCGACTACAGAGCAGTGTTATCATGCTCCCTGTCACAAAGCAGGGTGCCTAAAAGTGAGAGCCCATGCTCCACCTGGGGGATATGGGGATGGCCCTGCCAACCAAGGGTTTCTCTGCTCCTTGCTTCTAGTTAAGAGCCTCAAATACACAGTTGCTCCACCTGCAATTTAACCTTCAGATCTTGAGCAAGTCCTGAGAACCCCAGCTCAAACCGGGCTCCCAAGCTGTGTCTACACTACAACCCCCGCGTTACTCAAACTTTCACACAAGTTGAGGGGAGACAGTTCCCAGCTCTCCTTGACTTGCAGGAGCCGGGAAACTGACCAGCCCACCAGGGCTGGTCAGTTTCCTGGCTCACAGACTGGTGGGGAGCCTGGAACCAGGGGGCCACCTGGTTCCCGGCTCCTTGCCACTTGAGGGACCCTGGAAACTGACCAGCCATAACCAGCCTGGCTCCCCTCTGCTTGTGGGAGCCAGCAGTGGCTTCTTCCTGGATTCTCCCAGCTGCAGGAAGCTGGGGAAAAGCTCCAGCAGTATGGCTGCCTTTCTCCCCAGCTTCCCCCAGCTGGGAGAAGCCATACTGGGCAGACAGCTGCTGCACAGCTTCTCCCAGCTGGAGGAAGCCAAGGAGAAACCATGCCATTGTGGCTACCCACTCATCTTCCCCCATCTGGGGGAAGGTTGGGGACAGATAGCTGCACTGGTGTGGTTGTCTGTTCACCCTGCTTCCCTCAGCTGGGGAAGTCAGGTGGGCAGACAGCCACAGAGCAGCTTTGAGTTGTGCTTAACTAGTGTTAAACCAAGTTAAGCACAACCTGAAGGTGCACATTTCTGGGGTTTACTGTACATTGCTTTGATACAGAGGATTAAGCATCCGGTAACAGTTAGTTTGGTACGCCTCCCGCTATGGCTTTACACAGATATGCTTAGTCTTTCAGTTTGAAAGTAAAAAACCTAGATTCATTATTGACTGAACTCTTATGCCACACATGAAAAAGAACTTAAAATAGTTTTACACCAGCAATAGGCTAACTGTGGGCCACAAGCAGCCCACTGGGGTTCTGTGTGTGGCTCAGAAATAGGGTTGTCAAATTCCACTGATTTCCACATGCAGTTTCCCCCCCACCCCCCATCAGTTTTACTAAAGTGACACGGCTGTAAAGCAAGGGCATGTGAAATGAGGTGCATGCTCACTGCACACAACCTCCCTACTTCAAAGGGAGGATGGTAAACAGGGTGTTGGGAGTTTATTAATGAAGCGCTGCAGTGCATATGCAGCACTTCATTAAGCAAATTCCCCCCCCGCCCCCCCCATGCCAACTCCAAAGTGCTGGCTCGCATCTAGCCACAGCTCACCTGCTGGTACTTCGACGTCCCTTTACTTCAAGTTGCCGTGGGGAGGAATTTGCTTAATGAAGTGCTGCATATGCACCACAGTACTTCATTCACGGACTCCCAACACCCTACTTACCATCCTCCCTTCAAAGTAGGGAGGTGGTATAGTCACAGCCTAAGAGAAGTGCTCTCCCGTTACATCCAATCAAAGCACTCGTACAGTTCAGTGGGCCCACCCCACAAATTTTATGCACACAAGCACAGTTAGTAAAGCTACGTTATCCTGGGAGGCAGTCTTGGGCTATGTCTACACTAGAGGACAAAAAAGTCAATTTTAAGGGAGTTATGAACATTATCAAATCGACCTGTCTTCACTACAAACATTGCAAGGGTGACTTTTAATGGGTCATAAGGTCAAATTTTCTACTCTATCTTTTTCACAAGGAGTAATGCCAAATTCATACTTAAAAGGTTGACTTAATGCTAGTGAAGCCATAGTGTTATTTAATTCATTTTTATTGGCCTCCAGAAGAATGTCCCAATGTATCCATTCTGACCATTGCTTTCACCTCCCCTGCTCTCTAGGTAAGCAGGAAGTAGGAAACAGAAAGCAGGAATCAGCCCGGGCTCTCCACACCATGCAGCTGCAGGGCCCTGCGGCTGCCCATGGCTGCCAGGTCAAAATTAAATGCATCAAAATAACACTATCAGAATGAAGCATTTCAACAATACTAAAAATGAACTTTTCAACAGCTCCAAATTTTAACTTTTCATGTGTGGACAGCAGAACACTCACCATCAACTTTATAAAAATCTAGTGGTGTGAAATGGATTTTAAAAAAATTAACTTTATTTGCCAGGGTAGACACAACCTCAGCTACAACAATCTTGTGGCTCATTGAGTTGAAGGAGGGACACTCGTGCAGCCCATTCACTAGCTTTGGTTGCCCATCGCTGGTTTACACTGTTCTCATTATTAGACCACCACACTGACTTTATGATTTGTTATCCCTCTCTCAGTGCTAACCGAAGTTTTCCAACTGAAGTCATAACAAATGATTGCCCAAAAGCAAAACTGTGGGAGGAACAAGAGTTACTTTCTCAGGGGAAAAGATATTAATCTCTCTCTTCAGAACGTAAAGCTTTTATCCACTGGTGCCAGTATTTCAGGGATGTTCAATCTCCATGGACTAGAGAACAAAATAGTTTCTTTCCCACTAAGGCCCACCAGTGACTTACAAACCTACCACAAGGAGAGTTGGCAGGGTGGTCAGTGTGTCTGCTTTTGCTGTTGTCCAAAACTGCTGAGCAGTGACAGTAAAACGAACTTCAGTTTAGACACTTTCAGTGACACTCTTTTGTTCTTCCAACCCGCCTTCTGGCATTTTTTTAGAATACAGGATTTATACCAACCATCTAATACAAAGATTGGAAATAGTCCTCTGGTACTGCTGAGGTTAAAATTATTTTTATCACACTGCATGTAAAGAACTTGCTCATGTCTCTGTATTTTATTTTTTCACCCATTTGATAAATAATGAAAATAGAGTTCTCACATGCATTCTTGTATGGCTGCAAACAGCATACAGTAGGAAGAGAAAGGGGTGATGAGGGATAGAACCCCCTTTAAAACATTTACCTAATCTTGCTCAAAGCAGTTTAAACAAAAAAAAACAAAAAACCAAATGCCAAACCTTCCACTATTAGTGCCGATGGTAAAGCTGCAACAATGGAGAACTGAAAGTCCCCTTTTTTGCCAATCTATATGCAGCCTGGCTGTCAAAGCACAATATGAATCAATTAAGTTTGTTCACACAGAGTAAACACTGTTCTTCGTTTCTGCCTGAAGCCCAGTGTGCCTGAAGTCTGAAATTGTGATGAAAGGTACAAAACAGACAGTAATGAATGGAAGGCTGGGTCTCCAGGGCAGTTCACCTTACTGCAGTGTTTTCGTGTTCTTTTTAAAAAAGGCGCTTACATTTTTGTCACTATGTGCAGGAGTTGGGAACCCTTCATGGGATGGGGGCTACTGACCCACAGAAAAATCAGTCAGGGGCCACACAAAAGCAAGAACCAACCCCTCCCTCCACCCAGGCTGACTGAGACACCTCACTCCCCACATTTGCCAGAACCACAGGCAGTTGGTGTCAGGGGCTGGGGTTCAGGGCTTCTCGCAGGCCAGATTAACTCTTCTGGAGCCAGACTGGAAGCAAAAACAGGGGGTTCAGGAATCAGTGTGCTGCCAATGGGCTCGTGTGGGGTCTGGGTAGCAGGGAGAGTACAGGAGCAGGCTGGGGTTGGGGATCTGGGTGGGATATAAGGTGCATAAGTGGATTGGGGGCAGCAGTGGTGGGGGGGTCAGTAGCAGGCTGGAGGTGTGTTTCTGGGCAAGAGGAAGGGTATGGGAACAGGTTAAAGGTAGGCATCTGGGCTCAAAGCAGGGTAGGAGCAGACTGAGGGTGGGAAGTCTGGGCAACGGGATGGGGCACTTACCTCTGCTCATCAACCACTGCCACCCCCTCCACAAGCAAGGGGGAACAGCAGTGTGGAGAAACACTCCCTAGAGAGGTTTTTCTCCCCGCCTCTTCCAGGCATTGCCACCCCGTTGGAATTCTGGCCAGAGCAGCGGGGATGAGGGTGGGTGGAATGGGAATACCCAGGAGAGGCCAGGAAAAAAGGCTCTCCAAGAAGCCCTGAGCTGCCATTCCTCCAGCCGGGGGCGGGGGGGAGGGGGAGGGGGAGGAGCAGGAGCAGGAACAGACAGCAGCAGTGCTGCTTTGCCTGTGGGCCAGATCTGGACCCAGTTTGCCTGATCTGGCCTACGTGTCTCCCCACCCCTTTCTCTGCCATGGACCATTTGCTGGGGAGTGGAGCCCTGAGCCCCAGGGTCCAGATCTATATAAACCATGGTCTGGGAGTTCCCCAACCCTTTTATACACACTGTTTCAGGGACAGAAAGGATGTGTCTACACTAGGAACTAACACTGAAGAAAACTTTGAGGTTAGGCACTACATCGAAGTAACAAGCAGAGTGTCTACACACATTTTCCCTTACTTTGAAGTAGTAAGCCCAACTTCAAAGTCCTTACTCCATTCCCAGGAATGGAGTAGTGCCCTTCTTCGAAGTTCAGCTTTGAAGCAGGGCATGTGTAGACACTCAACTTTGAAGTCTGTTACTTCAAAGTTATTTTTGTAGTGTAGACAGCCTAAGAGTAGGATCCTGGTAAAGAGGCACTTGGAATTTTAGAACACCTCTTTCACTGCCTCCATAACCATGGTTTTCCTTAAAGAACTCTAGGGAGAGGGTGGGCACTCCTCTTCTTTTTCTTCAGACATTTTCCTCTAGTTAGTTTCCCTTTCCACAGCGGTTTTGCACTGGCTGATGGTGCTCTGCTACCTCTACAAACATGTTGTAAAGTGGCTTGAGCAAGCTCTTGAGTTTCTTCAAGCTTGAGCAGGCTGGAGTTTTTATTCAATCAAGCCTGCAGTCCTGAAGAGGCACAGAGGAAACAGAAGCAACCATCTTTGCAGATGCAAAAATAAAACTATCACATCTCCTGCCTGCTTATGGGCCTGCGTTTTTACACTAACTAATTTTAAACTGGTGACATGAACATTTATTAACAGCACAGAGGAAAACTCAGTGAGAAAGACATTCTGGGGCCATGTTATAAAGAAGAAGGTTTTAATTTCATTTTTTGTATGTGGGATAAAATGGGCAATCCTCCCTACTTTTTGAATGGGTAAGACATCATGATAGGAACGAGGGTTTATTTTTGAGTTTGTTTGGTCACACTAATTGGCTTGGTAGCCAAAAAAAAGAAACTAAAATATGATCTCCAGATATGAAGAAGTTGTTTGCTTGTATTCTTCTTTTTACGTTTCTTTCCAATTCTCTACTCTTCCTGAGATTTTGGAATCCAGACAGTAAACACAATCTTTCAAAACAGAAAATGCTGGCACACACACAGGGGACAAGGAAGGAAAAAAAGAGTTCAGAGTAGAAAGAATATTCAACTGTAGGTATTTTGTGGATTTATTCCATACATGCAGCATCTACTAACAGTATTACTCCAAAATTAACTTGGAGAAAAACCAACCTGGGCATTTTTGTCCCACATGTATGTACTGTGAAAGTATGCATCAGCTGCAGTTAACCTGGTGGTCAGCCTGAGCATGAGTAGCCATGCTGTAAAGCCAAATTCCTGTGTCCTCCCTGGCAGGTCACCGGTGTCTTTCAGACATATGGGGAGCATATGCAGTAAGCCCTCAAGATAAGCACAATCAAATTGCGCATCTCTTGGGTTAACGTGACTGCCACCCCTGACAGGAGCGGGGAAACGCTCCTATCAGGGTGGCAACCTAACTCTTGCCACCCCTGACAGAAGCAGTTCCTGCTCCTGTCAGGGGCAGCACCCATGAGTCTGGCTGCCATCCCTGACAGAAACGGGGAACCACTCCTGTCAGGGATGGTGGCCTGACTCGCGGCTGTCACCCCTGACCGGAAACTGCTCCTGTCAGGGTGCAGCCGAGAGTCAGGCTACTGACAGGAGCAGTTTCCCAGGTCCCACAAGGAGCAGGGAGCTGGGAACCAGGCAGGAGGCTCCCTTCTGCTTGTAGAGCTAGAAAACTGAGCAGGGCAGCAGCCCCGGTTAGTCTCCTTGCTCCAAGGAGTGGAGGGGAGCTAGGCTACCCCTGGTTCCTGGCTCTCCTTTACTGGCTGGAGCCAGGAAACTGACCAAGGCTGCTTCCCTGGTCAATTTCCTCCCTCTGCTAGCAGAGGGGAGCCAGAAGCCAGGCTGCAGCTGTCAGCTGGTCAGTTTCTCGGGTCCTGCGAGTGGCAGGGAGCTGGAAACCAGTCAGCAGCCTGGCTCCCTGCTACTCTAGGAGCTAGGAACCAGGCTGCTGCCTGGTTCCTGTCTTCCCTCAACTTTCACGAAAATTTGAGTTAAACGGGGGTTGCAAAAATGCAACCCCATGTAACTCGAGTGTTTACTCTACCATGATTCTGAGGTCAGCCAGCTCTCCCCTCACATAGCAGCACATTCTTCACAGTAGTTCACCTGGGCTCAGCGTAAGGGGAGTCTGAGCAGGCCCCTACTCTTGAGAATCATATGACTAGAAGGAACTTCAAGAGACCACCTAGTTCAATCCCATACACTCAAGGCAGGTCTAAGTATTATCTAGAGAGATCCCTGCTCTTAAAACTCATAATGACGGAAAGTCTCCGACTTTCCTGGGCAATTTATGCCAGTTTTTAGCCATCCTGACAGTTAGGAGGTTTCTCCTAATGTCCAACCTACGCCTCCTTTGCTGCAATTTAAGACCACTGCTTCTTGTTCTATCATCGAAGGTCCAGGACAACAATTTTTTCCCTCCTCCTTGTTACCTTTTAGTTAGGTACTCAAACTGTCATATCGGTATCATGTCTCCTCTCAGTCTTCTCTTCTCTAGAATAAGCCCTCCTCCCCAGTCTTCTGTCATAGGTCATGTTTTCTAGAGGTCTAATCGTTTTTCTTGTTTATCTCTGGACCTTTTCCAGTTTGTCCCCGTCTTTCCTGAAACGTGGCATCCAGAGCTGGGCACAATATTCCAGCTGACACCTAATCAATGCAGAATGGAGTGGAAGAATTACTTTTCCTCTTAATACATCCTAAATGAGGTTTGCTTCTTTTGCAACAGTATTACAATGGTCACACATAACCTTTCCACAGTATGCCTTATTAGTCAGTAGCTTTATATTCTGTATGTGTGCAACTGCTTCCTTCTTGCTAAATGGAGAACTTTGCATTTGTCCTTATTGAATTTCATACTGTTTAATTCAGCTCATTTCTAGAGTTTGTCTAGACCACTTTGAATTTTAATCCTACCCTCCATAGCACTTGCCACACTTCCTATCTTGGAATTGTATACAAACTTTCTAAGGGTACTTGCTATATCATCATTATCTAATAATTAACAAAGATAACTAAACAGAAGATTTATAACTGTACCCAACATAAAGCCCTCAAAACATGAACTTGGTGACTTCTGCTGAAACGTCTGCCTTGGGCACTGATAGAGCTAAACTCCAGTCCCCAGTCTTAACTGCAAGATTTACCATGAATGAAAAGTGTGAGAAGGGGTAGCAAAAGTAGCAAAACAATTAACGGTTTTGTGACTTTCCCCAAACCGGCTTAGACAGACCTGCCGACGGTGCACAAACACTTACAAGCCTACCATGAATTAACTGAATAAAGAGCAATCCATATCCTGATTATTTATATTAGCAGCAATATCACTGTAGCACGTCAGACTTCTCCATGGAGCAAAACCCCATTGTTTTTGGTGCTCTGCATAACAGAATGTGAAGGTCCTTGACCCCAAAAGCTTGCAAATTGAAGTACAAAAGACAGATGATTACAGACATAGGAGTACAAGACAATCAGACAACAGGGATCAACATGATAGTGTTAACTGTTGGCCACTGATGTCCTGGATACATTTTTGTTGGTATCACAGAAAAGGGGAGAGTTTAAGAAGGGATTTGAAGGATAAGATAGCTCTAAAATTGCTTAAGGAGGGGGCTCATCCACAGCGAAACAAGCAGTATCGGAGGAAAGCATATAAGTGCCTGTTTGAAAAAATGGAGGCTGGCAACACAATAGATGATAGGTAGAGTAGGGTAGGCTGTAAAGGCTTTGAAAAAAGAAAAGCAGCTTATATTTGGTGCAACAGAGAAGCATGATGCTGTGGAAGGATGCAAGGAGAAGGGTGGCATAGTCAAAACTACGGGCTCAGAAATTCATCTTTGCGGCAGCATGTGAATAGATCTGAACAGGGTTAGGCTACATTTGTCAAGGCCAGAGAAAAGACTATTGCTGTAACAGACACACAAGAGGAGAGCCTGCACAAAAGTTCTAGGTTTGTGGATAAAGCACAAAGGGGTTCTTATGGTATGCCTGTACTTATGGGGGGGAGGGGGCATTGTTCAACACACTGTGATCGATCTTCTGGAGATCAATTTTGCCACATGTGTAAAGACATGGCACCAAAGATCTCTCTGGACTCTGACATCAACCCTGGTACTGCACACTATTGCGTGGAGTAAAGGACATCAGCGCAACCCCAAAGAGCTCTGATCTACATGAGGGAACAAAGTTTGATCCTAGATACGCAAATGGCATAACTAAAATTGTGTATCTGGGATCAACTGTTTTCAAGTGTAGACCAGGCCTTAGATGCAATGCAAAAAGATTAAGAAATAGCCTGAATGCAAGGACTAATAAAGCACAGACATTATGTTTGCATATTTGTGCATATGTGACATCTCCGGTCCCAGGTAACTGGTGAAAGAGAAGGGGTGAGACTTCTTGTTCCCTCTCTTAACAAGGATGATTGACAATAAGTGGAGGACTATAATGGAACTGAAGCACACAGCAGTTACTCCTTTTTATATGCTTTCATTCTCTTCATGATACTGTAGTTTCTTCTGAGGGACCCTTTTGTTCTGTTCAGACATGAAAGATGACAACACTCAGCTGGGATTTTCAGAAATACATTCAAGCTGTTCTAGCAAATTACAAAACATGTTCGGCGCTTAATGGGTCAGATAGCTCCCCCAGTGTTAAGGGAGCTCCAGGATCTCAAGGAATTCATATTTTGAAGGAACAACCTTCCTATGACCAGGCCATTCCCACAGTGGCAGTGAAGTTTTGAGCAGCAATCCCCAAAAGAGAAGAGGTAGGCAAGCATAGAGCTCAACTAAATAGAATCTTAAGTGTGGAGAAGATTTGACAGTAAAGGGCTCTTTAATTTATCAAAGGCATAACACGATCCAATGGCTAGAAGTTGAAGTTGCATAATTTTTCATTTTATCTGCAGCATGACTTTAATAGTAAGTGTAATTAAATATTGTAATAATTTATCAACAGTTGTGGATTCTCTAGCATTTAATAGAAGACTGGATGTCTTTCTAAAAAATATGCTCTACTTTAACCAGAAAATATATGGACTTGATGTACAGACTGAGCAACATTCTATTGCTGTGTTACACAGAGGTCAAATCGATCAGAGATGACCAACCCCCAGCTCTTTGAGCAATGAAGTGCAGCTCCTGCTCAGAGCCGCAAGCTTACCACCACTCTGTGCATTCGCCCCAGAGCCTGGCGGGAGAAGCACATAGTGGTGGCAGCTCCAGTGAGTCCCAGGCATTGGGTTAGGGCATAGCTGGGGTTGCCTGGCTCTGGGAGAGGGGGACGGGGAGGGCACTGAGCTATATATTTCATACTCTTTGCACTCTATCCACAGCTATTTTGGATCTTAGTCCCTAATTGGTCGGTCATCCCTGAACTAAATGAAAAAAAAAAAACGGAATAAGCCGAGCTACTCTCATTCTTTCCTGGTGAGCTGGCTGTCTTGGGAACACAAGAGAAGTAGTGGGAAGGCATTGGAGGCCATCTCTAAAGCACTCATTTAGCCTGCGAAGTAAGGAGGTTTCCACCCTAACTGAAAGTCTCATTTCAGTTTTAGCCTATAGTCCCAGATAAGCCAGCTAGCCCTCACTGAAAGCACCACTAAATTCAGATGAGTGAGTTGTATGTGTGATACAGACTGGACGAGGCACAACACTTGAATAAGAGCTTATGCCAACCCTGTATAGATGATAAATCCTGAGACGACTTCTCTCTGACATATCCAAAACAAAAGCTAACCAATATTTGAAACTGAATGGACTTTTTCCCTGTCTTAGCCTTCATAAAATTAAGTTTGAGCTGGACATTAAATGGGACAAATCTTCTTCCTAAGGGAAATGTGTTCCCCAAGATTCTGGAGCTATATGAAGGGGATACTCTTCTTAATTAACATATGCAAATTGGTTAGAGGTTTTCAACATAGTCAATGCTATGCTGACAAATGTCTGTTTGAATGTCACTAGCAATATAAGCGATTTTTCCATGTTTATACTACTATGGAGGAGCTATTTACACTAATCATTACTTCTTTATACCAGTATTTTGAGAGAAGAAAGCTGTTGAGAATGAAGGAGCAGAGATGTTATCTTTCAAAGACAGCACATACAGCTACGTAACTAGTGGGCTCTAAATGCTGAGACTAGATTACATGGAAAAAAGATCTATGACTAGAGGAAATTCAGAGTTTTGAACAATTTTATTTTACATTTGCAACACAGGGCAGTAAGTGAACAAGACTACTTTTCTTTGAGAGGAGCTTGCTGTACTATTACAGTAACATAAGCAGGTGGGACTTTTAGTATGTAAATAGGACAAATACATCATCTTTCCGTATCCTAAAGAGGGGGAACTTAATATGGGATAGGAGCTTAAAATCATCACTCTCTAATGTATCCAACAAAATTTAGGATTAGTATAGGTAGCATTCAATTTCAAGTGGCAGTAGGCTTCTGAGTGAAAAGAAATTGGGAGGGATGGTGAATTAGACCTATTTTACATTGGTTTAGATGAATGTAAACTTCTGAAAGGCTTAATTCACAAACATCAATGGATAAAATTCTGAGGCTGCTACAAAAGTAGAATGTTCCTCAGCAGAAACCAGGGCTCTATAATTAAAGGCGCCTTCCTTCATAAAAGTATTACACAGAAAATATCAGTACTCCCCCCACAAAACATTTTTTAAACAATGCTGTTTAGTAGGCAAATATTTGCAATTCAGTTTTATTTTTATTTTTTATAAGTCTTCAGATACAAGAAAGCCTCAAATGTAGAACACCCTTTGCAGTTTTGGGGTAGGTTTGTTTTTGTTGGTTTTTTTTTTGGGGGGGAGGGGTAACAAGAAGACTAAAAGGCAAAATAAGAAACTACTGACAATTTCACCAAGTTGGGAATTAGACACTTGGGCCATGTCTACACTAGCCAAAAACTTTGAAATGGCCATGCATGCGGGCGGCTGCGGCGCTTCGAAATTGACGCGGCTCACCACCGCGCGGCTCATCCAGACAGGGCTCCTTTTCGAAAGGACCCCGGCTACTTCGAAGTCCCCTTATTCCTATGAGCAGATGGGAATAAGGGGACTTCGAAATAGGCAGGGTCCTTTCGAAAAGGAACCCTGTCTGGACGAACCGCACTGTGGCGAGCCGTGTCAATTTTGAAGCGCCACGGCCGCCCACATGCTAATGAGGTGCTGAATATGTATTTCAGCGCTTCATTAGTAAACTCTGAAATGGTCATTTGCATGGCCATTTCGAAGTTTTTGGCTAGCGTAGACATAGCCTTAGTAAGTTAACAAAAATTATGAAAATCAAATTCCAGGAGTTCTGAGGATTCAAGTTAGAACACTGTTTACGGAAGCTTTTGGTTGTGGAACAAGTCTCACTACAAGCAGTTTAACCGAAAAAAAAAAACCAAAAAAAAAACCCACAACCAAAACACTCCACTCATATACAAGTACTAGAATGATGGAGATCCATCCTCTAACTACTTTCAGTAGTACATTAGTAATGCAACCGATAAGATGGTACAAAAAAGGACATGAAAACTAGAGAAGGTGAAAGAGGAATTGAGTCATTATTGTGCCAAATCATTTGACAATAAATTTAAATAGCTAGCTGCTACTAAGGCAGGTCACTTCTTCAGATGGCAACAATGAAACACTCCAGAGCATTGTCCCCTGTAAGTGGAGGGCTGGTTGGCCAGTCAGCAGATTCAAATGCCAGCCAGCATATTAGACAAACAGCGCCACCCTCCACAGCACAGCTAGCAGCATGGTTCTGTTGGTGGTGCACATGTGCCCATGCCTTGATGAACGTATCAAAATTTATTCCACAGATGGATGGGAAAAAATAGCATTGAAACACTGCTTCAGGGTTAGAATAGCGTACATAGCTCATGCATGAGGAAAAATGAGAATAATCTCATCTTCTATTAGTTCTCATTTCATCCTTCCTTGTCTCCTGCTGGATGTTATGCTGCCTGTCTTTGTAGGTCAAAGCTCCAAGGTTTACCTCCGCATTTACTTGGACAAAGGCTTGATGCGGGGGGATAACTAGGTCAGTACTTTATACACAATTTCAACCCATGTTTAAGAGAAAACCAAAAATGTTGTTAGCACAGTTGTACTACATTAAAGCTAAGTAGCTGCATTACACAGGGGGACATGAATCTGTGTTCACCTGATAGTCCCCAGCAATACCTGGCCTGAGGAAGTTAATGAGCCAACCAGTAGATCCAACTGAGTGATGAATCCTGGTCACATGTCACCTGGGACATGCTGCATGTACATTAAGAAGCTGCATTACAGGACAAAATTAACACAAGCTCTGATTTTTCATTTAGAGTTTGATTTTTCAAACCACTTAAAGTGGAAGTATTTTAAAAAAGCGCAAACCTATTCTCTGTAAAAACAAATTCAACCAGCAGCTTAGGTTTAGGCATTTGTGAACATATGTGTCACTCAGTTCTTTGACCATGGCAAAAATGCATAACATCTCATCTCTAAATATTACTGTTTTATACCAATAGGCACTCAAACATTACAATAGAAATCTGTTTTAAAAAGTTTGTGGTCAAAAGTGGTGTTAGTGCTTTGCAAACTTAACATTGTTTAATGACAACCAAAAACCACAAACATTCTAGCAGTAGTACAGGCTCAAAGTTAAACGTTGATTTGCCTCGCCACAAAAGCCTATACAATCATTTTCACAAAAACAAACAACATAGCAAATGATAAGAGCTTATAGGGATAAAGAAAAACACACTTTATGGAATTCACATTTAAAAAGCTTACTAAAATTAAACAAATTTCAACACTTCGTTTTTTAAGAAATCCTTAATAAAACTATTTATCAAGAAACAATTATTGAAATAAAGCCTGTACATTTTCCTTTTATTAAAACCATACAAGCCCTTTACTGAGTTAAGGGACCAAGCAACACCAGGTAAATCTGCTAGTATTGAAAAAATTTCAGTAGGTATTCTTCCATTTAACAATGCCAACCAAGATGAATTTTTTAAATCCCAACTAATTTTGAGTTAATTGCATTGAGTTACATGCAATTAAGTGATGGTCCTACTTTCCACCCATGGCCAGAACTACCCTCAGACTATCATGCCAATATTTCAGTGCTCCCATCTCCCCTACACTGATAGATGCTTCTTGATGCTGTGCACAAACTACTGTGAGAGGGAATCAAACTCAGGCTGAATTCATGTTGTTGCTGCTGTGCAGAAAGGTTTGTCAGCTGCTTGGCCCAAGGCACACGTGATAAATTAATTCAAGCATTCACCATGGCTATGAACACTGGTTCAGAACTTCCCATTTTTTATGAAGTCCTACATTGTGTTCTTATGAATTCATAACCCTAATTTATGATATGCTGCACTGCAGGACTACTAGTCTCAGTTAAAAAAAGGAATTAGAAAAACTAGCTGAATAGCCTGAAATATGGCAGCAAATTTCCTCCATTCTACAGAGAAGAGTATACAATAAACTAATTTTAGAATAATCTTCATGGAGTCATTGATATTTGTAATCAAGCTGATTTTGAAAAGCCACTACACACAGAAAGACAAGTCTATCTAGAAGGAAGTATGATGTAGATTAGAGTTTCCTCCCAACCTCTCCTGTGAGGAGGGAACAGCCTAGAGCAGTGAGACACGGCTACAAACAAATTTAGAATTCTAAAGCAGCTAAATGCTGGAACAACTGTTAAGTGCCTTAATTTGGGTACTTAGGGTATGTCTACACTACCAAGTTTTATTGCCAAAAACCTGCCTTTTGGTGACAAAACAGTGAGAGTGTCATACTGCAATGCCACTTTTTTCCAGACAAAACACCCAGTTTCAGCAACAAAAAACTTCCAATCCTACAAAGAGTCTTTTTCCCCTCTCTTTACTGTCCACACACAGCCAGTGTAGACTCTTGTTTGTTTGGTTGACAGAACCTGCTTCTGCTAGTATCCCACAATACCTGCCCTGACGGCTCTGCTCTTTGTTTTGATTTTTGCTGCCCTGCAAGCATACAGCCCTCCCCTTTCAAACATCTGGGTCTGGCAGTAACTGAAAGCTGAGTAAGCAGCTCTGTTTAGTGAATAAATAAAAATCAAATATTTGGAGTGCTCCTGTCTGCCCTGCAATAGAAGCACAGGGACAGACAGACTGCTGCTGCAGGAGGAGGAGGACATATTTCTGTGTTGCTTTGACATTTCTAAGCATTTCTATGAGCTTATAGAACTACTCATGACGACATTCCCAGCAGCTGGAGATGTTGTGGGAGAACTTTTGGAGGTAATCCCAAAGTGTGCAGGGATCAGCTCTGCGTTTCCAGAGTGCATTGCTCATGTTCTTGATGATGGTGCTCCAAAATGGACAGCATCTGTCGACACAGGAAGCAAGTGTGAACACCTTCTGGCGATTTTTGTTTTGTTGACTTTTGGGTGTGGACAGAAGTTCTGTCAACAAAACTTAGTAGTGCTGACATAACCTAAGATTAAGCACAGTGGCTTATCTTCTCCAACTATACAAAGAATAGTGTTAGGATAAATTATGATAAAAGTTATGCTTTAAGAAGTGCAAATATTAGAATACAAAAGAAAATGCTCAATATTTCTATATCCTGGAGAGTGACAATGGAAGCATCTGTTGGACATTATTCTGTAGAAGAGATCTTTCTTCTAAGTGGGAAAGGAGGCATTCTGTTGGCTAAATATTATGACCAAGGGGCTCAATGTTAATTGGCATTTTACAGCAAATTTATTAGTCAATTCATCAAGCCTTCTATATTTGAAAGAAGTGTTAACAAGGACTGTGATTTTACAAGCTTGGTGATAATTACAGCTCTTCGCTAAAACAACGCCTTCACACACAGAAAAAAAAACCGCGTCAGTCTGTTTTCTTCTGCAAATAAGTTCTCATACATGGGTCTGTTTTTCTGTGTAAGTGCTTGCTTTGACAATGTGTTCCTGTTGTATTTAAAAAAAAATTAAGCAGTTCAAAATGTGTGTGTTCTTCTGCCTGACTTCACTGAGCTAGCTCCAATTTTGTGTTGGCATAAGAAAGGGTGAGAAGGAAAAGCTGGCTGAATCCATAATCAGTGCTTGACCCAGCTATTCTTAATTTCAGTATTTGGTAGAGGTTCCCCTTCTCTGTAGATTCTAAATATTTTTATGGAAAATGAAGAAAGAGAATTTTGAAGAGATAAGATCATGCCAAATTAAAATATTTCCTAAAAGCTTCCTACAGAAGATGACCTATTAAGATACCCACCATTTCCCATTATGAACGATGTGATTTGACCACTCTTCTAGGATCTTGATATATTCTGTAGCCAATACTTAAGGCAGAGATACAAAACCTATTAGTTGTTAGGAATGAAGGAAAACCTTAGAGTTAACATACTGAACAAGACAGAGCAGATCCCCATATCATCTCCGGCCCTCCCACAGACTTCCTGTATGACTTTGTGCTAGTCAGTTCATCTCCTTGTGCCTCAAATTCTCATTCACGAAGTTGTGGAAATTTCCCTTCCTTTCAGCTGTGTTGTGAAGATAAATTTGTTGATGTTTGTAAGATGCTTGATTATTAGTATAACACAGTCCTTTAATTACCAGACAGAAAACTGGAATAAGCTGAATTGATTTCTGTAAGAATTGTTTTGGAAAAATTGAGTCTTGCATACAAACTATTAGCCTGAAGGAAGTTGTCTGACAAATGTATAAGATGTCTGAAAATTGGGTTTAAGCGGAGAAAACGCTGACAGACAACTACAGCAAAAATATTAGAAGTTGTATTTTTAAAGTACATACTTCAAAGTACATATTAAAATTTGTGGAGGAGTTATCAGGAAAAAAATCCAATCCCACCCAAAAAAAAGGTGATTTTCTTCAGTTAAGTGGAACAGCAAGCTAACGAAGTGGATACTACTTGAGGTGAGACATGACAGCTGACAACACTAAATCATCATCAGAACGGTTTATATTCCTACTAGCACTTTTCAGCATCATCTTCGTACAGGAGAGCCTGCTTCTCTTCAACTTCTAAAAAATGGCAATGATTATTCTAGGCCTAAACAATGCAGAGAACTATAATTTAATTAAATGCTAAGATCACCTGCAATATAGTACAACTGAGCAATTTAAAAAGCAGATATAGCTTACTCCCAGAAATGCATTTCTGGACAGATTCAAATTCATGGACCTGCTATTAGATAAAGTAATGAAGAAATAAGAAAAATGAAATGAAATCACACAGACATTAATCCACTATCCATGTTTAAACAATGATTAGATTTCATTTGCAAAGGGAAACACATTCTACTTAATGCTACTGATTCTAATCTGAAAAGAAAAAAACAAGTGCGAAATGTTGCATGCAAGTTAAGAATGCAGAGATGAGCAGATCTCTGCAAGTTTCATAGACAACTAAAATAAAGACTCAAGAAAACCTTAGGTCCACCCATCTCAAACTTGACACAGCATAAGCCAGCAGTCATGTAGCACTTTAAAAGACTGACAAAATAACTTGTTAAGTGATGAGCTTTCATGGGACAGACCCACTTCTTTGGATGTGAAGAAGTGGGTCTGTCCCATGAAAGCTCATCACCTAACAAGTTATTTTGTCAGTCTTCAAAGTGCTACATGGCTGCTGGTTTGTTTTGTTAGAACACAGACTAACACAGCTACCTACCTGTTCCTACTCCCAGAGTGTTCTGCACACTACTTAGGTATTTTGCTTTCTCAATAAGGCTTAACAATCCTAAAACATACTGCGTAATTTCAAAAATTCTTCCATAGCTTCCATCAGTTTCAAAGATGGTTCCATTAGGGCTTGTTTACACTGACACACTACATATGGATTGCAAAATAAGCTACTTCAGTGTTTCTTAAACTACATTCCACAGAACACTGGCGTTCCATAAACAACTCACAGGTGTGTGAGAGCATCTGACACTTTTTTGATATGATACACTGACAGTATATATTTTCTGCTGTTAAAACCAGATACAATGTTACTTCTTCATTGCTATGATACTTGATTAAATTACTTCATTTTAGTTTTGCTGTATATGTAGCTGTTTGGGTTTTTTTTGTCTGACAACAATTTTTTGAAGAAAATTTTCATAGGTGTTCTGCATAAAACATTATTGTTTGGTGTTCTGTGGGCTCTAAAAGTTTAAGAAACTCTTGAGCTATGCCACAATACTACCCCATTTGGGTACTATTTTCAAATAAAAATATTCCAGAATAATTACTCCACTTCCAAAGAATCCTCATTATTCCACAGTAAAGTGATTTATTTTATTCTGGTCAATTTCCCCATGTAGATAAGTGCTTAAAACTGGCAGTTCATTTTCACAGGGACAGTCTGCTTACCCTCTGGAAGTCTACATCCAACTGATGAAATCTGCACTGAGTAGAAGGACTGATCAAAACAACATTACATTCAAAGATTCTAAAACCACACAGTAAACTTACAAAAGCAAATGAAGTAGTTTCATATCAGAGGCTACTGATGCTGACAGTCTGTGAAAATTTAGCTTGCTCTAATGAGCAAAAGGGAACCATACAAGGACCCACACACACACAATTTTTCCATTATTTAGCAAGCACACCTCATTCTGCAGCAGGAGGGAAACCCTTTAATGCATCAGGGTACAGCCACTTTTCTGGCTCCTTCAGTGCCTCCTACTGAGGGTCTGACTGTATTTTTCATATTTCAACACTCCATCTGTGACCCCACAAAGTTGCAAGACTTCCTCCTGGCACTAGCCAGGAAAGCCACCTGCCAGACAAGGAGAAAGAAGCTCAAAAGAGGGGTGCTGTGTGAGTTCAGAGCCTGTTTCTACAAACTGGTTGATGCATGTCTCCAGCCAGAGTTCCTCTCAACAGCACCCAAACACTCCTTTGAAGAGCCATGGGACCGTCCAGGTTCTTTGCTCACAAACCCCATTTGCAAATCCAAGGCTACTGGTTGAACCCAGAATAGAATTGAAAAGCAGCTAACAGAACATGAACCTGACTTCATTCTCTTTGGTTTTAAATACTACGAAATCCAGATCTGTACCCAAATCTGTTTACAAAGGAACATGCTGCAACAAAACCAGAAAAAATGGGGAACTAAACCATAGCTCAGTTAGTTAATCCAGCGTTGTCTGCTATTAAGAGGTCTGCATTCTCATTTAGACAGTTCAGAATATTTGAAAGCTCATTTGGACTACCCTGGTCCAAGTTTCATAAGAGAAAGATGACAAACTGAGGCACTATTATTTGCATTGTAGTAGCACCTAGGAGCCCATTATAAACCAGGAACCCAGTGCTAGACAACATGCATAACCAAAAGAGCCACTGCGACCTCGTTAGCCACCAGCCTGAGCGATGAGCTACATAACACTACTACAAATTAATCGCTGCATTAATCTGAAGAGGACTATTAAAACTGCAATTGCACTATTTATTTTTCACAGCCTGTGTGTACATTTAGCAAGGTATAGGATTTGAAGTGAGACACCTGACTGAATTGATTTGTGTGCAGCTCAGAAACAAACACGCAAGACACATTTGGAAGAGTGATAACTTGAGCTCACCACAGACTTAAGTGCCACCCAAGTAACAACAGACAGAGATAATGGTTTTATTTTTCTATTCATCTTTAAAGCAAGAGATGATATTTTCCCATGGCCGTATTCTTAAATTAGCCTGTAAACTCTTCAGGACAGGGATTGGGTCTGTGTTTGCACAACAGAGTCAGGAGGCTGACAGAAAGCTCTGGGCACCATCCTGTAAATACCGTCACCACAGTGACACTTATCAGAAACTGAAGAAACACGGCGGCGAGGGAAAACAAAAAAGAAAAAACAACCCTGCATTATGAGGAACACTCAAAATTAGGGACCCGTTAAACCGCAGCGCCTGACCCGTTTGCTATCCCCTGGGCTCGGAGGCTGATCGATCCCAGACCGGGAAGTTGGGGAGAGGTAGTAACAGGAAAGCAGAAGAGCCCTGCCTGATCGCGGGGAAGCTGCGGGGGCTCCTGCAGGGAGAGGGATCCCTCCTCCCCCACTCAGCACCGGTGACTCACCTCTCGCTCACCGGGTCGTTCGGTTCCAGCGCCGAGGCACGAGGCAGGGCGGGAAAGGCAGCCCCCACCGGTGGGGGGGGGGGGAGGCGGCCAAGGCCGGGAGCTGAGGGGGAACGAAGAACACCGCCCCCCCGTCCACCCCGGCCCTGAAGCTCCCCCCGCCTGGAGCCTCCGCCTCCCCGATGGGCAGCGCCCAGCGGGACCCGCAGCCCCCCCACGGACGCCCCTTCCTGCCACCGGAGTCCGGCGCTTCCTCAGAACAGCGGAGAAGGAGCCGCCGGCCCCAGCCCTTCCCCGGCCCGCCAAGCCCCTCAGCTCTTGGGAGAGCCGCTTCCCCACTCAGGGAATAACAGGAAGGGAGCGGGGCTGACCCCGGGCGCGCACGGGGCGACCCACCGGAAGTGAATAGAAAGAGCGCGGGGAGGGGGAGCCGGGAGCGAGGAATGGTCAATGCGCATGCGCTTGGGGCGAGCCGGCCGTGCTACTCTGGCCCGGCTCGAGTGATGGAGCCGGGGGTACCCAATGCTCTCCTGGCGTCGAGTTTGCCCTAGCATCTCCCTGTTCAAACTCCTGGAGGGAGGGGCAGAGCCAAGGCCCCAGCAGTTCTTAAATACAAGAACACCTCACTGCATACATCATCAACCCTCCCCTGATGTCATACCCTGATAACATCAGCAGCAGAGGAAATGGGATTGCTGTGGGCTAGATGGCTGCCCTTGCCGCCAGTGGCTACGCCCCGGTGACTGTGTCATAGTGAATGCCCCATTGTGTGCATTTGCCACATGATAAACTGGCTGACCCCTATAGGTCTTTTCAACCTCTGATCTATGTGATGGTAGATTTTATCTGTTTGCCTAATGCGATTATTTCCATTGTACAAAAAAGATTCTTCACTGTCTCTCAGATGTGGTCCTGACCACCTCAAAGTCGTGGTGACCTCATGATTCACTATTTGCTTTTTTTTTTTTTTTATAAAAAGCTTGTGGGAAAATCACAAGGTCCTCACTGCTTAAAACCCAGCACTCTTATCTCTTTTAGTAATGCATAACTGATTTGTGTTTTGCTTTTTGATTATAACTAACAAAAAATGCATGTACTTTACTAAGAATGTTGTCAATCCACATATCTCATCTGCACTGGGAAAGAAATGCTTTGAAATTGCTTTAACGTTTTGAAGTTTCTTCTTTTGTTGTGGTTCTGATTTCTTGCTGCCATCTAGTGCAATCATGTTTACACTGTACATTTATTTTTGTCATGTTCTTCCAGGCATTTATATTTTCTGCATGAAATTTAGAGGAAATAGTACAGGAGAGAGAAAACAGAATACAGTTGGTTTATTTTGTAGAGCGTACTATATCAGTGAAGTCAAATAATCCTTCAAATACTGAAATCACACTGTATGTTTTAATTCATGACAGACTTCGGCCCCTGATACATTTAGTTTAGTGCAGTGTGAAGACTTAGAATAAAACAGTAGCATCCACAGAAGGTGAATCCACACTAGCGACCATAGGATTCCCCCCTCCACTGCTGTTAGAGCTTCAAGAGCAGAAACAATAGTGTGGACTAGCATACACAGAATTTGATTGTTTTTACCTCCTCAGAAAAGGTTAGACGACATAGTAATAAAAATACCCTAAATCTTGTGTACCATGTAGTATCTCCTGGTGGCTGACACTAAAGGTGAATCATAAAAGAAACAATGCATAGCTAAGCTTTCAAGTCAAATATATGTTCTCAGTGCTGTGATTCCGCAGGTTCTTGGTGCTGGGATTCTGTGGAGCTCAGTACTGTAATTCTGCAGGTAGCTGCTCAGAGAGAAGTGCTTTGTCTCTGCTTGGTGGCAGTTGCTCTTGTGGAGTCTCATTGCAGGAGCCTGTACTGCAAGCTTTTCTCTCTTGGACAGGGCCTAATTTATCCTCCACCCCAATGTAAATTAAATGCAGACAATGAAACAAAAAAGCAGTCATGTAGCACTTTAAAGACTAACAAAATAGTTTATTAGGTGATGAGCTTTTGTGGAACAGTCCCACCTCTTCAGATCTGGAGAGAGTGCTGTACTGCACATTTTAGCACTACCTCCAGATCGGAAGAAGTAGGTCTGCCCCACGAAAATTCATCACCTAATAAACTATTTTGTTAGTCTTTAAAGTGCTACTGGACTGCTTTTTTGTTTTGTTAGGATACAGACTAACATGGCTACTTCTCCGTTACTATGCAGGCAATGAAGTTACAGATATATGGTCAGTGTAAATTGGAATTGGATTAGTTCCCAGATTAAAATGACCCATTCTCCTTAACAGTAAGCAGATTCAGGTTAGGTAAGGAGGGGAAGGATATCTACTAAAATTGATGCAGAAGTTGCTACTTGGGCCTACCTTTCCTTGTGGTCCACAGAAGACATTTCTTTGAGAGGCAGTATTTATAAGAACATTTATGAAGGATTAATAAAATCTTTTGAAGTTTCTGCTTCATTAATAACTATTGCTATCTGCTGCCTCTACCCAAGCATTCTCATGAGTTACTTGATTAATTTTTATTATTCGTGTATCACTTTTGGGAGTCCAGATATTGTACTATTTGAATTTCCTCCAAGACCTTTTTGACTCAGCTTTTCCACTACACCTTCCCCAGTAATGGAAGAACTCTTCATCCAGTTTTCTGGGATCCAGAGAACTCAGTTTGACTCCAGATTTCATCACTCAACTTCCTTCATGGCATGGGTGGGGAACCTACAGCCCCTGGGCCAAATCTGGCTTCCAGCTGGCCATGATCTCACCTGCAAGGCTTGGGGCTCCTCCACCCAAGCTACTGGGATGAGAGGGGAGTGCCATGGCTGGAGCACTAGTGCTGGCTCCTTCTTGCTAGATAGGAGGGGCATCCACACGCATAGGGGACCAAATCAACACACACCAGGGCTGGATCTGTTCCATAGTCTCTGCCTGGCAAGTGGAAGAATTAACTCCCATTTGTAAGGAATTGCAGCCAAAGGGAGCAGAGTGGGCAGTGCATCCAGACTGCTCTCTAGCAGCCCCTTCCTGTATACCGTTGTCCTTCTTTCTCCTGCTTCTCAGTTGGGGCCACTACTGTGAAGGGTTTTTCCTTCTCCTTGGTGCTTCAGGGCCAGGTCAATGATGGTTGGGTTTTGGTTTTTGTTTTGCTTCTCACTTATGTGTAGCCCCCAACTGTTTTTTCTGTGGGTGGGTGGTCTCTGACCCATAAAAGGTTCCCCACCCTGCTTTATGGCACACAGCAAAACTACTCTGAATTAATTAGACTCAAGCACAGAGAGTGAGCATAGAATATACTTTTCATTCAAATATCAGAGGGGTAACTAAGTCAGCCTGTAGCTTTAAAATCTACAAGAAGTCCTGTGGCACCTTATAGACTAACAGATATTTTGGAGCATAAGCTTTCATGGGCAAAGACCTGCTTCATCAGATGCATGAGTGGGAGGCTTCCAGAGGAGGGCTTAAAAAGGGAGTCTCAGGCAAGGGGAGTGACTGAGTTGACAAAGTCTGGTCAGACAGGTAGGATGTGGCCCATTATCAGCAGTTAATGTGGAGTTGTGAACATCAAGGGCTTGTCTCTACTTGCCCCCAACTTTGAAGGGGGCATGTTAATCAGGGCAACAGGAGATTATTAATGAAGTGCTGTGGTGAATATGCAGCACTTCATTAGTCTAATTCTTCCCCACGGCAACTCTGAAGCGTCACACTTGGAAGTGACGGCATGCCTGTAGCCGTGGGCACTTTGAAGTGCCTGAGCTACTTCGAAGTGCCTTTATTCCCCAAAATTTTGAGGAGCAAAGGCACTTTGAAGTGCCCACAGCTACTTGCATGCCAGCACTTCAAAGTTTGACACTTTGAAGATGCCGCAGGGGAGAATTAGCCTAATGAAGTGCTGCGTATTCACCATAGCACTTCATTAGTAATCTGCATTGCCCTGATTAACATGCCCTGCTTTGAAGTTGGGGGCAAGTGTAGACCCAGCCCAAGAGAGGAGAAGTCCGTTCAGTGAGGGAGGATGCGTCCCATTATCAGTAGCTAATGTGGAGGTGTGAACATCAAGAGCAGAGAAACTGCTTTTGTAATTGGCCAAGCACTCCCAGTCTCTGTTCAAACCTTGGTTGCTGGTGTCAAATTTGCAAATTAACTGCAGCTCTGTAGTTTCTCTTTGGAGTTTATTTGTGAAGTTTTTTTGTTGTAGGACTGCTACTTTTAAATCTGAGTGTCCAGGGAGACTGAAGTGTTCTCCTACAGGTTTTTCTATATTACTGTTCCTGATGTCTGATTTATGTCCACTTATACTTTTACACAGAGACTGTCCAGTTTGGCCAATGTAAAATGCAGTGGAGCATTGCTGGCACATGATGGCATATATTATATTAATAGATATGCAGGTGAAAGAGCCCCTGATGACATGGTTAGGTCCTGTGATGATATCATTAGTGAAGATATGTGAGCAGAGTTGGCACCAAGGTTTGTTGCAGGGATTGCTTCCGGGTTAAGAGTTACTGTGGTGTAGTCTACAGTTGCTGGTGAGAATTTGTTTATGGTCAGCAGGATGTCTGTAGGCAAGGACTGGCCTGCCTCCCAAGGTCTGAGAGAATGAAGATCATTGTCCAGGATGGGTTGTAGATCACTGATGATGTGCTGGAGAGGCTTAAACTGGGGGCTGTATGTAGTGGCCAGTGGTGTTCTCTTGTTTTCCTTGTTGGGCCTGTCTTGTAGCAGGTAGGTTCTGGGTACATATCTGGCTCTGTCAATCTGTTTCTTCACTTCCTTAGGTGGGTATTGTAGTTTCAGGGAAGCTTGGTAAAGGTCTTGTAGATGTTTGTCTCTGTTTGAAGGATTGGAGCAAATGCAGTTGTATCTTAGTGCTTGGCTGTATGCAATGGGTCATGTAGTGTGCCCTGTGTGGAAGCTGGAGGCATGTAGGTAAGCATAGCGGTCTGTGGGTTTCTGGTGTAGGGTGGTATTTATGTGACCATTACTTATTTGCACAGTAGTGTCCAGGAAGTGAATCTCTTGTGTGGACTGGTCCAGGCTGCAGTTGATGGTGGGGTGGAAACTGTTGAAATCACATTGGAACTCTTTAAGAGTCTCTTTCCCATGGGTCCAGACGATGATGTCATCAATATAGCGCAAGTAGAGGAGGGGCACTAGGGAATGAGAGCTGAGGTAGTGTTGTTCCAGGTCAGCCATAAAAATGTTGGCATATTGTGGGGCCATGCGGGTGCCTATATTAGTGTCACTCACTGATTTGAAGGTATAAATTGTCCTCAAATCTGAAACAGTTGTGGGTGAGGACACAGTTTCATTCAAAGTTACACAAAAGGCCTCTCTCTTCATATGCATTCCTCATTGCAAGAAACTATCATTGTGCAATATGCTCTGTCCATGCTTAACCTTTTCCTTCATAGTACGTGTATTAGAGAGGTAGCTGAGTTAGTCTGTATCCTGAAAAACAACATGAAGTCCTGTGGCACCTTATAGACTAACAGCTGCATCTGTTATAGATGCATCTGACAAAGCAGGTCTTTGCCCACAGAAGCTTATGCTCCAAAATACCTGTTAGTCTATGAGGTGCCACAGGACTTCTTGCTGTCTTCACAGGACATGGTTCCCTGGGTGTTTTCTTTCTTATCTGATCTGACTCAGACACCATGTATTTCAACCTCCCACAGAAGGTGCACCACAATCCACAGTGCCATCTAGTGGTTAGACAGGGCTCAGCAAGACACCACCCCATTAGAAATTCAGTCCTGCACTTGAGCCAACCCAACGTGAAGGTTTTCCAGTCTTCCTTTCCTGCACAGAGGTAGCAGGAGCTGTGTCTTTGAACAGCCAATGCCTATTCCAACAGGCCATTCTTTCATCTTAGGTGAAGACTTGTGGTGTTGCACTGTCTTCTGAGAGTGAATAGGATTGCCCAGGCCCACCCTCTCCACTAAGTCTGCCTCAGGACTCCACAGTGGGATGCATTCAGATCTTTGGATTGCTAAATTGCTGCTATCCCAGGGCCACTTCCTTCCTGTCTCTTTCAATTGCATAAAGTAAGCAGTGCCACAGGAATTGTTAGGGTGATGGTGCTGAGCTGTGCTCCCTCTGACACCTGTTCATGACCCTCTCTGCCCCAGGCTGTGGTCCTGCCTAGGGTTGCCAGCTCTCCTGGACCGAATAGACTGGAGACCATTGTCACAAATGACATCCAGTATGTCTGGTATGGCAGAGTTGGCAACGTGACACAGTTGGAGGCAGCTCTGGAGCTGGACTGAGGCCAGGAGCAGAGACCCAGGCCAGCGGTGGGACTCCAAGGAGCAGAAAAGCCTTCAGGGTCAGTGACAATGGACCCCAGAGACAGTGGGCTGCAGAGTCCATAGGGATGGTAGACAGCAGGACCCTGGGGAATGGCAATGTAAGCAAGGCTGGCAGGACCCCAA
Organism: Carettochelys insculpta; assembly: GCF_033958435.1. NCBI lineage: Eukaryota > Metazoa > Chordata > Testudines > Carettochelyidae > Carettochelys > Carettochelys insculpta. Next base: position 42,497,821 of record NC_134146.1, on the reverse strand, counting down.
AGTGGCCACCCAAGCTGGCAGCAGATTGGCAGTGGGGCTGGCCTTTGGGCACAGGGAAGCCAAGTGGGTGCAGCATCCCCCAGACTCCTACTTCCCACGCATACGAAAGTAATCAACTCCTCTCAAATCTCTAATCTGCACTTCTCACTCACTTAGAACCATAGCGTTAGAAGGGACATAACAGATCATCTTGTATGACTGTCTGCCACGGTGCAGGATTTGTTGTGTCTTTTCTCTGTTTTATAGATTCTTTGCCTGTCTGTGTAGTGGACCTCAGGCAAAGAGCTCCTGGGCATTACTTTCCCTCAGAATTCAGAACAGTCATCTGCTCCTTTCCACTACTTGCCTCCTTCCACTACTTGCTCTGCTCACCCTTTTAAAGCCCAGCCTCCAGCTCCTGCAGGCTCTACCGGAATGGCTGAGCAGTGCTGCCTGGTTCCATAGCTGCTCTTTACTCATCACTCTCCACTGCTGAGGTTTGTAAGCTCCATTACACTTCCTTAATTTGAGTTTCCAAGAAATGAGCTTCCCTCCAGGTGTTAATTTCTCTTGTTGGGCCAGGGGTCAGATATGCTAGGCACAATTCACCAAACATCTAAGGAGATGGTCCCCAGAACTGACATGGATCAAATTCAACATTATTGCCAATCATTATTTTGTCACGGGTCTCAAAAAATTTGGACTTTTTCTTACAGCTGTAGGTGCTGGAATCCAGCAATATCATGAGAATCTCATCTTTAATTTTAAAAATAATTTCCAGCCCTGCCTAGAAAACATGAAAATGTAAAGCAAGTGCCACCTGAATGCCAAGAAACTAGGACAAATAATTCAAAATGTATTAGTTAAAAAATCCACATCTTTTAAATCCAATCTCGTGACTTTTAGTGGGGCCTGATTCATGACTTTTGAATGCCAGAGGTTGGCAATACTACCAAAAAGATATAACTGAGTGACATAAACTGACAAGAGTAGGACAAAAGTGACAGAAATATATCATATCCAGAAGGTATGTGTGTTTACATCTTGATGAGTTGCTTCTTTTTGTTGCTGTTGATACTTTCTTCCTATTCACAGGCAAGTCAGCAGAAGCATGTTTATAAGTGAGGTTTGAATGTGGTGAGGGAGAAAATTTCCATCAAAGAATTTTTTTCTGTCCGTGGTAAAGATCCTTCCCCAGCATTAGTTAGTTAAGTGTTTTATAAACACTTCAGTCAGGGTACCAGAACAGTGTTTCTTAAATTCTGTTCCATAAAACACTGGTGTTCCATGAACAATATTTTGCTAGTCTTTAAAGTGCTACTTGACTGCTTTTTGTTTTGACAGGTGTGCTGTGACCATTTGGAAAAAAACACTGATGGTATATATTTTCTGTGATTAAAATCAGATACAATGTTACTTCTTCATTGCTATGGTACCTGATTAAATTGCTTCATTTTTGTTTTGTTTTATATGTTGCTGTTTGGATTTTGTTTTGGGGTTTTTTTTTTGTCTAATAATTTTTGAAGAAACTTTTCATAGGTGTTTTGCATAAAGATATTATTTGGTGTTCTGTGCTCTCAAAAAGTTTAAGAAACACTGTACCACAACATTAATTCCATCAAGAAGGCATGCATAACCTCTACAATGGCCAAATGAGTTCCAGCCACAGTTACAAGGACAGCACAAATTGTAACCTCCCTCCTGCCCCCAAACCCATTATCTTCTTTCCCGTTGCCTCCAGGCTCTCAGAAATGAGAGGTAATCTATTTCACTATTCACACTAAAAATCCATTGGAGCTGTGGGTCCTGTCTTTAGACAGAAGATTTTGCCTTTTCATCCCCAAAGGCTCTAAGGAAATTTAACCCATCTTGGATATGAAGTAATGTGGACAAGTGCATTTTTACACTTACAAAATAGTCATATTTCTACTGCTGGAAAAAAGAACAAACAATGGTAAAACAGATGCAATTATCCAGTTTAGCATCAGAACTGGGGAGATGAATGAACAGGTACATAAATAGAATCAGGGCAGTTTAGAATAAGAGTTAGTTAAGAAAGAGAAGCTGAGTGTAATGTTTCAATAATAATAATTTTGGCAAATTTCTCAAAAACAGAGAGGAATTTTATCTCCTATTAGAGCCAGAAATTTCATTATGGAATTGTACATATAGTCAGGTATATTATAGGTATTTTATATCTTCCTCTGAAGCAATATAGCACTGGAGATAACTGAGTATTTCAGTAACACTCCTATAAGGTGCTATAGGACTGCTTTTTTTGTTTTGTGAAGATACACACTAAAAGGGCTCCCTCTCTGAGACCACTCCTATAATTAACAGGACAAGCACTGAAAGGTTCAAAGACTGGTAACTTAATTTTGCTTTCAGCTATCTGGAGCTCTGATAGAAGAAAATAAGGTAGAAAGGAAGACATCTGTTAGGTTGATAAGCATAACATCTAACCAGGCAAATAAGGCAAAGGAAAACAGAAGACTAATTAAGAGAAACTGAGATGTGTGTTGGAGAGATGTGTAAACAGGGGCAGTAGAACACAGGGCTGTAAAAGTTACTGGGAGGTTTTTCTATGCAAGGAAACAAGAAGCTACTAAGTGATAAAACAAACCAGCAATCGTATAGCACTTTAAAGACTAACAAAATAACATTTGGTGATAAGCTTTCATGGGACAGACCCACTTTTCACACCTGGAATCACCACCTAATAAATTATTTTGTTACTCTTTAAAGTGCCACAGGACTGCTTGTATGTTTCATGAAGATACAGACTAACAGGTCTACCTCTCTGCAACTAGTAAATGAGAATCAGGGCTGAATCCAGATTGTAAGGTGCGTAAAGCTAATGGGAGGGAAGGACCAAAGTATGAATTACATATTACTAAAAATTATTAGACATCAAACATCTATCTGCATACATATTTACATTTTATTTATTTAAGCAAAATTAACATGTTTATTGTGCCCTCCCTACATTCATTTCTTCCAGCAGATACTTTAGAATACGACATAGCACAAGGGATGTCATTATCTTAGGCCTCTTTCCTCCTTGGCAATGGAGTACTCATCTGTACCAACCTGAACGCTGTAACATTCCCCACCTAGCTCACTTCTTTTAACCTTGTGCTCCTACCCTCAACTTTCCCCGAGGCACAGTGCAAGGCCAAGCCCTTCAGGTATTTCCCCAAAGCTATGGACTTTACACCACACACCCTATTTCACTCTGACTACTGTCTGGGAGGCAGCCAGTTTTTATTACATAAAAGAAAAACACTCAGGTGTAAAATCCATCAAAGTACAGGAAGTAGTAACAAGAAAATTACACTGGGTGGCATTATGTTTAGACAGTTTTCCTCTGAAAGCTGCCTCCTGGGCTGTGTCTACATGGTATGTTTTTTCCAACGATACTCTTTTTGACCTGCCAAGGTCAAAATAAGTAAAGTAGCACATTCACACAGCCACAGCATCATGAAAAGGAGCATTCTCACTTACAGCCACAGTTCACAGCAGCAGCACTGCAAAAAGAGCTGATAATAGCTGTGCTTTGTTCACATGCATTCATTTTCAGATTTAAAGGGGAGGGAGTCGATGAAAGTCATTTGCAGACCTGGAGTTATTAATTCAACTGAAAAGCCCTCTTTTCTTTACTTTCCACGCATAGCAGTGTGAACTTCAACTCTCCATTTTTTTCCAGAAAAAAAGGTTTTAAAAAAACAACAGCACAGGTGTAGAGACTCTCCCAGTGTTGTCCTAGCTGAGGATAATGAGTTATCACTTTAATCTTGAATGCAAGTATTACTTATGGGATGATGCCCCGTTTGTGCAGGTAATCTCCACTGATTCATCACATCAAGCCATTCTGTCCCCAACCTCTTCCACAATTAGAATAATTGAATAGAATCATAGGACTGGACATAGCAAGGGACCTTGAAAGGTCATGTAGTCCGGTCCCCTGAACTCATTGCAAGACTATCTATTCTAGGTTGTGTGATCAGCAGCTCTGAGATGACAGGAGGCTTAAGCGTATGTTCTGTGTGCAGTGCGTCTGCTATGGTTTGCATTTATTTGTTTTAAGCTTTCTCTAAGAAAAAGGTAATAGCTAGAAGCAACACAGATCTTTAGATGGTTATCCAGGTCATAACATTTAGCAATTTTGTACTTGTTAGGTCTTCAACATCCGTGTACAAACATTAAACAATCTATAGCCTTTCAACTTTTGAATGACTATGAGTTGACAAAACAGAGCTATTCTCTGTTGTGTTCTCTGCCTCACAGAACCAAAAAAACAACCTTAAGTGAAAATCAGGATCTTAGAAGACCCATTAAGGATCTTTCAAAAGAACAGTCCAACTAAGGCTGCCGTAATGACATTGATCAGATCTTGGGTTTGGTGCAGAATGAAGAATCAAGCAGAATACAGACCTCCTCTTCAGTGTCTCCCATTCGTATATGTCTGTGTCCTCCTCAGAGTCTGCACCACTCTCACAGTTGCTTAGGTTCTGCACATCCTGCAGCACAACGTGTGAGGTGCGCACAATACTTGCCACAACAGTTTTAAGCTGTGTGGGTTCCATGCCACGCTTGCAGTGGCGGTTGCACGGATATGAAAACGGGGCAAAAGGACTTTTTTGCTGTTGCTTTCCAAAGGGAGGGGGAGGAGAGCCGTGCACAGTGGGATGCTCACAATGCACACCCACACCCACACCCACTCATGGTTCATTTTTGTCTCATCAGACACTGGGACAGAAACTCATAATGCAACAGGACAGCAGGAACTATGGGACAGGTCCCCACAGTGCGTTGCTGACAAAGTCGAAGCTGGCAATGCTAACGGAAATGCACTCGGTCAACTTTATGTGCCAGTGTGGATGTGCACCTTTGACTTCGTCAAATCAAGTGCTAGAAAATTGACCTTAACAAATCTGACCTAAATTTGAAGTGTAGCCATACCCATTCCTCCATGCCCTATTCAGCTACTTTGTCAGAGCCTCCTAGGAAGTAAATTTAAAATCATTAAGGAAGAGCCTGGGGAGAGAGAAACCTGCAACATTGTGTGTTGAACTTCCTTCAGTGCTTTTGCAACTGCTTAAAAGCATAGATATGCTTTGGCCTGTGGAATTAGGCTGAGCTTAAGGAAAGAACTTGGTTACCTGTGCATTCCAGTACAGAAAAATACATCAAAGAAAAAACCCTGGATTTCTCTGATTTTTAGTACAGTTCAGTACAGTACTGAAAACAGTGCATCATAAATCTGAAGCCCCGCGATGGAAGGTACTGTAAAAGTTAGAGTACCGGTATCCAGGATGGGGTGTTCTGTTTTCCCTAAGGTGTGAGAATTCATTCCTGATACATGGGAGGAGGTGGGGGAAATAGTTCAGGCTGGAGCTGGCTAGAGTGTGTGCAGGTCTGGTGCAAGCTTCTCACCCTACTGCTCTGCTACAGACTCTTCCTCTCACCCCACTGCTGCTACGCACCAATTTTCCAGAAATGAGCTCAGCACATGCAGAAGATGATTGTCTCAGAGGGGTAGCTACATTCGTCTGTATCTTCTCAAAACAAAGCAAGCAGTCCTGTAGCACCTTAAAGACTAACAATTTTATTTATTAGGCAATGTGCTTTTGCGGATAAGCCCCATTTCATCAGATTGCGAAGCTACAGAAGATGATAGTGATGGACACCGGGACCCAGAAGGCTGCATCCTGGCGCTATCTGCCTGTGAGCCTCATTGGAGAGGGACACAGGCACAGCCAGGGAGGCTTGTCCTTGCATGGCAGCTAGGCAGAGCTCTGGAGAAATCAAAGGTGGGGAGAACTGGTGAGGGGGTGTAATGCCTGTTCAAACTATACCCACAGCTGGCATGCAGAGGCAACCAGAGACCATCCCCGCTTCACCCCTGCTGTGTCTCTGCCCACCCCAGCCGGCCCACTCCCTGCCCTTGCTCCATCCTCGCCCTGTCTCTTCCCCAAGCTGAGGCAGTACCGGAGAACAGCAGGGCTGCCAGCAAGGCTCCATGCTCCTCCTGCTCTGCACTCACTGGCAGCGCGGGGAGAAGCAGAGCAAGGCAGCCCCCGTTCACTTTGCTCCCCTGGTCACGGTGTGAAGGTCCTGGCCCCTGTGGCACAGCCGGAAAGCAGCAGAGCAGGGACAGGTGCAGGTGACTGGCCTTGCAGAACTCTTCCCATGGCTGCAGGTGAGTGCAATGCAGGGGAGGGCATGTCACAGAGCTTTGCTGTTGGTGCTGGCTTCCCCCACCCCTGCCGACTGCTGGCCAGCCTCCAGTAGGGTCGCCATAGAAAAAAGACGACACCCCTGAGAGGGAGTGTATCTGGACTAGTATCTATCAGCACACGTTGTATTACGTGTTATAGGGTATGTAGTACACTAATGCAGTGTGAGTTGGTGGATACTGATACATTGTCCTCTTGTTTGAAAGGTCAAATATGATAACCCTACCTCTGGCCCTTGGAGTTGGAGGCACATAGCCCCCTGTGCCCCTCACTCATTGTTCCCGATGGCAGGAGTTCCCATAGTAACTGGAGTTCTAGTGTCCAGTCACCACGATTAACCAGATGCTAGGCAGTGTACTCCTGCAGGAGTGTGGGGAGACATAGACTGGAAGAGGGAACTGAAGCAACAGGCTGCAAGGTGGGCTCCTTCCAAGCCAGAGCTGGCTTCGGCTTTCCTGCTGGCAGGAGCTCTCCAGGCTTCTGCTGCTCTATGTGAACAAACTCCCCTGCCCCTTACCTGGCCCAGTTCACCCCTGCCTGACCAATAGGGCCTAAAACTACTGCCTTATTAGCCTCATGATTAATCTGGCCCTGGTGATAATGGCAAGGACACAGGAGGGACATGTATTCTGTGAAGGTACTTTGGGACTAAGAATAGATTGGCTTTAACAGCAGTTGTACAAGAAACAATATAAAATTCTCAGATGGTGTAAATCAAAATAACTCCGCTAACTTGAGTAGCTTCACCAGTTTATACTAGCTGAGGCTGTGGACCTGTGTGCAAGCAGGGGATTGGTCCTCCAATTTGGGCAACTTTCCCGGCTTCTACACCACCCCAGCAAAATGGAATAAGACAAAGGATCTGAGAGGCTACTCCCACTTCCTTTACACAGAGGCATCCCTGATCTCAAGGGTTCCCCTTCTACTCTCCTGTGTGGCAGAGTCATTGTAACCCCTAAGATTCCTGTGGGCTCGACCCCTAATATTATTGTTGTCAGCTAGAGTAGGGGCTGGAGTGTCCCCACTCTGGAGTGAGGTTTCCCTGACCTAATGATGGTTACACAGAGTTCAAAGCACATACAATTTATTAAACAGTACTCTGTTAAAAAGAATAAAGAAAAAATGGAAAAAGTTGGAAAACAATGGAAAACACATCACTCCACTATGTGACACAGAGACCTCACAACGGTGTCTCTGGAATACGAGTACAGTTCATAATCTATTCCTGGTAGGTCCCAGGCCTCCTTCTCAGGTCCTGTCTCTGCTGCTGAAATGCTGCAGGTCAGACACTTGCTCTGTCTGGGTGGCAAGACCCTAGTACCCGGACTTGGCCCCCCTCTACCTCAGTCTGGCTTACAAGGCCTCTTGGGTGGTGGAGTCTCCCTCTGCTGGGCCTCTACCCAGGGTCCCCCCTTGCCAGTATTCTGCTAGCTGGGCGGTTGTGTGGCCACTCAGGAGAGATTCAAATGCCACTCAGCTGATTAACAATTGTCCACAGTTAGTTTTTCTTTTACTGGTGGTGCACATTCGCACAAGCCTACGTGCACATAGAAACATTTGTTCTACACTTGGATGGAAAAGGTCCGCACATGGATGCAAAAGACTAGAGGGAACATTGCCCCTTGTTCTCATCTTCTGCTCACCACACCCAGCTCCATTCTCTGCTACACTGCCTACAGTTCCCAAGCTGCTTCTCTGGTCCCTGTGGCTCTAGCACTTCTCCCAGCATGAATCTGCTTCTGGGCTGTGCCTCTGGCTCTCTCTGGCTGATGTGGCCCTCACCTTGGTCCCCTACTCTCTCCTTAGCTCACCTTGGCCCCCTACTCTCTCCTTAGCTCAGCCCACTGTGTCTAACCCAAGCAAATCCAACTCATACAGAGGGCTGCCCCCGGGTAAGCTCCTAACTCGCTCATTAGCTTGCCCACCCTGTCAATCAGGCTGACCTGAAGCACTGGCCTCTTTCCATTGTTCTGGAACTGTCAGCCTCTGGGTCCCGATTTCTTCTTCAGAATTCTTCTCCTTCCTTTTGATATTGGGGGCTAACTAGGCAAAAACCCCACTAAGATTTAGTAAGGGCCAAGAGTCCCCTTATATACGACATCTTATAAATACATGGAAGAGAAAAGTAAACTCACCCCCCAGGCCTTAGAGAAAAAGACAGGGGAATTATCAGCAAGGTAAGGAAGCAGCATGGGTGGTAGGTGACCCCATGGCTTTGGAAGGTGAGAATCCCAGCCCTGCCCTTTCTAGTGGAGGCCCTGTTCCCCTCTGCCCAGCCCCCCTCCCCACACACAATGGAGCCACTGGCCCTATACCCAGGATAAAGCATCCCCAGAGATCCAGGGAGCCAGTGGGTAGTGTGGCTGCAGCCTGCCTCAGCCCCAGCATTCCAGAGAGCCAGGGGATGGCACGGCTGCAACTTTCCCAGGCCCCAGAGCTCTGGGGAACTGGCGGGTGGTGTGGTGTAGCTCCCAGCCCACTTGCCTCAGCCTCTATCACCCCAAAAGCAGACTGGGAAGGTTGGCAGCCTCTGATGGCATGTGGGCAGTGCCAGATGAGGCAGTCTGGGAAGGCATTGTCCTCCCCACCCATCTATGATACCCATGGCCCAGGCAGAGAAGACACCAGCGAAGACGACACTGTGATTTACTTTTCAAAGAATATTGGCAGGAATCAAGAGAACTAGCCAGGGTCAAGAGTAGCCAGGACAGGTAGGAATGGTGTTCCTGCCTCTGTTTGTCAGGACTGAGAATGGGCAACAAGAGATGTTCATTCCCTCTGAGGCACCTGGCATTGGCCACGAGCAGAAGACTGGATGCAGGGCTAGATGGACCTTTTTAACACACAAGAAAGTCTACAGCAGGGGTCAGCAACCTTTCAGAGGCAGAGTGCTGAAATTTGATTTTTTGATCTCTATGCACAGTGTTGGTGATACTTTAAGTCACTAATAGTCCTACTTACAACAGCTTCCTTAATAAATAAATAAAGATGCAGAGGTGGCTGGCAGCATTAGCTGGTCTTTTGTTAATCCACAGCCTGCCTGGCCTTGAGCAAGCTCCCAGCTGCAGGGAGAAGGAGGAGTGTGGCTGAGCTCCTGCCACCCATACTGATGAAAATTGGCTTGTGTGCAACTCTTGGCGTCTGTACTGGAGATTACTGACCCCAGTCTACAAAATTATCTTTTTTGGTTATCTTCTTGTAAACTTCAGATTTAATCTATTCCGGACTGGCCAAAAATTGCAGATATCCTATTGCACCTTATCCTCAGCCACTTGCAGGGCCATTCCAAGAGGGGTAGTGGGAGGGCCTGGGGCAGCCACCACCAGTGCGCCACACATGGGGCATGGGGCCTGGGCTGTCCCACCACAGGTTTGCAGCCTGGAAGGAAGGAAGAATACTATGCATGAAATAGGACTGTGCAACCCTCTGTGCAATGACACAAAATAAACAAGGCTGTAGGGCCCAATGCAACCCCTAAACTAGGCACATCCCTACCCTTTCTGAGTCCCCTAATCGTGATTGTGGAGAAAGCTTAAATATGGCCTGAAAACCACTTCTGTGCTTTCTTATGTAGATGCCCTGGGGCAGGAACCAAAAGAGAGGTGAACTGCCTGGGCCAGCTCATTGGGCTGGGGAGCAGGAAACCTGAAAGTGGCAATTACACACACATCTCACCGAGCAGGAAGGGATCTTGGGAGGTCATGCAGCCCAGTCCCCTGCCCTCTTAGCAGGACCAAGCACCATCCCTGACAGATTTTTTTAAACCTATTCGCTCCAGACCCCCCTCAAGCGCTGAGCTCACAACCCTGGGGTTAGCAAGCCAATGCTCGAACAACTAACACACCAACTTTTGTGTTGTTCTTTCGACGTTGATCGCTGAGCAGAAACCTCCAGCTGAGTTCCAACCCGCCTCTCCTCTGCTTCGCTGCACCAACGACCACCCCTCGCCAACTTTTCATCTCCCCGGGTTAACGCCTCCCCTCCCTAGCCTCCCACCCAGGGTTACTCAGCCCTTCCTCTCTGCAGTTGCTCTCCTCCTCTTAACTCCGTTCGCGCCCGTAGTACTTCACTGGCAACACAAGCTGCACACATCAGTATCTGGCCCAGATCCGCCAGCTCCGGGCTTTCCCCTGAGCCTGGGAGTTCAGCAGCTGCGGCATCTGCCCCTGTCCGGAGGGAGCTCCCAGGCTCATGCGCCTTGGCGGAGATAGGAGAGGCCCTTTCCCCGAGACTCCTCCCCTATTCCTCCCCCCTGCGCTGCAGTCACTTCCTGCAGCTGTTTCCATCTGTGTCCGGTTGTGCTGACTTTTCTGACTGCCGGCCCCTCGGACCTGCTGGGGAGCAATCCGGCTTAAGTTGTCAGGAGAAAGGAAGAAGGGACGAGGTGAAGATCTCAGCAGGGGATGTGCAGAGCTGGCCAGCTCCGGGTACAGGGGATTGCCTGCAGATCCCTTCTCTGAATCCCTCCTCCCAGGATCAGGGGATTCTAGTAAGTGCATTATACTTGTGTGTATGCACGCATTAGGGTAAGGATCCTGGCAATAACAGGGAGGTAAATCGAACTAGAAGCAGTGTTATGGGTATGTTCCCCTTGTTAGTTTATGGGATTTTACGTGTTTGTTTTGCATGTGGTTATTTTACCTAGCATGTACGTTTTGAACGTCTGAATTTTTGGATGCTCTGTTTTTGCATATGTGTTTCCCAAATTGCATCTTGAATTCTCTCTCTAATTGCAACCATTTAGAGAGCACTACAGCTGCATGCAATTTTAATTAGAATCTAAATCATGAGATTGTAAATATTCTAATTTTGCATAAATAATATTCCTAAAATGTCAGGTTGTACATCATGATGTCTAGTTATAGTGCCATAATGATGCATTAGGTAACAGTTCCCTTGCCCTTTGGGTTACCTGTTTTGCATCTACAGCAGTCTAGAGTCAGTCTCAGTGACCACTGTCATGAAAGTTGCATGCAGTATGTTTCCATTCTAATACCCTGTGTTCTGTCACTTAGTACTGGATGAACCATTCATCTTTCAGCAGAAGTTTGTCAGGCTTGGTCTCTGACCAAAGGTGAATGTACAGGGAAAGTTTCAGTAAAAACAAGTACACTCACCTTGTATGAGGAGCCTGGATTAAAAAATACACTTTCTCATTTTAAAAATAAATAAATAATGACCCTTTGAATAGCTCCATCACTGAAACAGCTGGCAGCAGTCAGGAAATCTGGCATGGAAATTTGGTTTGGCTGAGTAATAACCTTTATAAAAATTGCACTCTGCACCGTACACTTCATAAGCAATTTTCCCACTATGCTCATAAAATTTGCTGTTAAGGCTGTACTGTGTGTATGGGCTTGACAACTGTGCAGTAAAATGCTTTAGGGCCTAGACTCTGTCTGACATTTCCCCCAGTGTTGTTTAGTGGGGGTGAACATGGCACACACAAAGGCCAGGTACAGTTCTGGTCCCAGAGTTCAGGGATGTGCAGGAGCAGCTCCTTCCACGCATTCCCAGGGGTTCACAGACCTCCAAAGGGCTAGGTGGACTTACTTGGTTGAATCCTTCTGCATTGTCCTATGGAACATACAGGGGGAAGTATGCTGCAGTCCATAATGATGTATAACTGTGAGATCCACGAGGCATTCTGTCTCACCCTAGGGACCTGCAGCTCCTGACTCACCATTTCAGGCTGAATAGTAGCAAAGAGGAAGCTGTGCTAGTCTATACACTATCAAAATAAAAAAGCAGTCAAGTAGCACTTTAAAGACTAGCAAAATGGTTTATTAGGTGAGCTTTCGTGGGACAGACCCACTTCTTCAGACCATGGTCTGAAGAAGTGGGTCTGTCCCACGAAAGTTCACCTAATAAACCATTTTGCTAGTCTTTAAAGTGCTACTTGACTGCTTTTCATTTCAGGCTGTTCTCAAGGTACAAATGAACCCTTACTGAAATAGGGCAAAGTCTGATGCCAGGCTCAGTGCTCATGCTCCGAAAGTGCATAGAAGAGAACTCTCTCCTTGCTAACTTCCTGTAGCATGGAGATGGAGTCATTGAGGAGCTGTTAAGGTAAATGGGATAGAATGTTACTGTGGGGCCTAGTCAAATAGTTCTAAATTATGCATCCTCTTCTCTTATGTATTTCTCTAAAACCAACCACACAAAAGCACCAACACAAAATAAAAACAATCCCATTTAAGAAAAATCAACATTGCTTTCAAAACTCAGGAAAAGATAATGTTAAGATTGTCTTAATTCTGCCCCTGCACCCTTATCCAGTGCAAGGCTTTAATTACATACTATTCTCAAATAAAATCATATCGTAATTTTTTCCTGTACATTATAGTGCTATGTACACTGTACTGTGTGTGATAGCCAGTGTTCACAGAAGTAATAACAAACACTTCTTATCTAAGATACAGAAGATTGGGCCTGCTTCTCATTTACTCTGTCTACTTTAGATTGTTCTTGCTTTGTAAAGTATGCTTAAAATGAGAGTAAACTATGTTTACACATACGTTAAGGTCACTTTCCATTGCCAAAATGGTGTAAAGTATTTTCACTGTAAATGAAAATCACTCCATTATGTATAATAGAATAATAAAATAATACAGATTTGCTAGCAGGTCAGGATCACCTGAATATGTAGCTAAATTAACCCTGTAGCTCCAAATTATGATACTCTTGATCACAAATGAGTAACTCTTTGTCCCATCTGTCATTCCATTGAAATCAATGGAACTACCTGCAGAGTACAATGCTATTACTGTGAGTAAGGGGTTGGGGAGGGTGGAGGCTGAATGTCCCAGAGTTAACAAACTTAAGCACAGAGCTGAAACTATGGCAAACTATACTGGTGGTTAGAAAAAAACATTGTAGAGGACCTAATCATTGAATCAAAAACTAAGATACTTATAGAAAGAAGAGAATTTATTTATAACTGGTGAATGAGCATTATTCCACGGCTTTAAGTAGATAACTCATCTGCTTAAAGTTAAGCACATCCTTAAGTTTTTTGCTGGATCAGAACCAGTGTGCGCAACATCTTGCAGGACTTCTCTCTGCAACAATAAAGAGTGTTCTTATCATTGAGTTAATGAACAGAATAAGTATAAAAACAAAAAAGCAGTCCAGTAGCACTTTAAAGACTAACAAAATAATTTATTAGGTGATGAGCTTTCGCGGGACAGACCCACTTCTTCAGATCAAAAGTTGATCTGAAGAAGTGGGTCTGTCCCGCGAAAGCTCATCACCTAATAAATTATTTTGTTAGTCTTTAAAGTGCTGCTGGATTGGTTTTTTGTTTTCATAGTATATAGACTAGCACGGCTATCTCTCTGTTACTAGAGTAAGTAAAAATACAATTTAAAAATGAGAAGATGCACGTGTACGTCTCAGGACGAATATAGTTATTCATGTGAGTAATAGCTTAATCGTGTGCGTAAGGCATCACAATCTGTTCCTAAGATTGTACAGAAAATTCTGTGGTAGTATACTGTATTATTGAGAAACACAATGTAAGTATGTCATTAAAGATTGTGCTGTAAAAGGATACAAGCAAAAGGGCATTGTTAAGGTTGAGAGCAACTTCTTAGCTACGCCATTTCTTGGCTCCGAGTGCTTACAGTTCTCTTAATGTAGTTTTGGGTGCAATTATATTACTATCTAGACAATGTGCTGAGAAGAAAAGAAATGTTAATGAATCTTCAGCTCTGAGCTCTGCGCAATCTTTATTCCTGAAGCGAGGCATTCTTGAGCAGAGACTTCAAAGCATGAGGTAGTTGTCATTTTCACTGACTTACAGTGATGAGATTTCCATCTATGTCCGAAAGTCATTCCTATTACAGATATTTAACATGATCTGATGCTGTACTGAGGCATTCATAGACTGGGACTGATATTGTTTTATCAACCACATTTAAATACTGTAATCTGATTATTATTGGCTCACAGCATCAATATGATAATATAAAACTGTCAGTTCCTTAAGATAGTCCATTTTCAATTTTTCTATTTAGTGGGAAATGACAAGACTCACTGGAGAAATTCTGATGTAATTAAAATTAATTGTAGGTTTGCCTTTGGCTTTAATGGGGCAAGGATTTCACCTTCTGAGTTTTACACTTAAGGTCAAAGAACACACCCTCAGATGACAGACTACAACTATATGTTTGTGTCATCCCTGTTGAGTAGTTCAACCATAAACTTATCTATATCAATGCAAATGTCATACCAGTGCTACCAATTCAAGGCCTTGGAAGCTATTGAATACTATGGCTTTTCTGTGCTCTCCATATTGGTGCTGGATCATATGTAGTCCTTCTTCCTTAGCTGTAGCTTCACAATCTGCTGAATATGGAGACCATAGTGGTTTAATGGTGATCTCCAGGTCTTGAAGCACTTGGGGCATAGGTTGGCAATAAGGTCACTTGGATAATTTCCTGGTGTCTGATCTTTCTCTGTTAAAGGATTTCATATAGGCCTATAGAATTACTGACAATGAGGCTGGAAACACTACTTGTCCTCAGGCTTAGATCATCTGCAGTGAAAATTCCATCTGAACTCTTATGGATAGTGTTCAATCAGATTTCTTCAGCTGGCCTTGTCCAACTGGCAGTTCCTTCCAGTGATGTTAATGGTGGTTTATATAGATGAAATAATGCAGCTTCAGGCTGGCCTCTATCTTTTGACTGTGAAAGCCAGAAGTTCCCAATAAACTATCTGACCTGATCTCTGATTTCCTTGTCCGTGGGAATCCCCTGTGGCAAACATCCTGCAGTTTTGACTTCTGTCCATCTTGACAATGATGTTACGCTGTCTTCATAACAAAAAGCAGTCAAGTAGCACTTTAAAGGCTAGCAAAATAGTTTATTAGGTGAGCTTTCGTGGGAGAGACCCACTTCTTCAGACCATATCCAGACCAGAGTCTGTTCTGGTCTGGATATGGTCTGAAGAAGTGGGTCTGTCCCACGAAAGCTCACCTAATAAACTATTTTGCTAGTCTTTAAAGTGCTACTTGACTGCTTTTTGTTTTGATAGTGTATAGACTAGCACGGCTTACTCTCTGTTACTACTGCCTTCATAATTGAGAGATAGCATCAATGCCTCATTTAAGAGGAGAAAGAAGTTAATTATCCTGAGAGAGGAAGATGTTCTTTTGACACCATAGTGCTTGCCAATTACTAGCCAGGTGTCAAATTCCCAGCTTCCAGGGAACAAAATTAAGAAGGCAGTGGCTGTTCAAGTCCAGGAGCATTTGGACATTAGTGGCATCCTGGATCGTTCCCATTTTAAGAGTGGTACTTTTCAAGCTCACTAATTATCTTCTGCTGGTTTTAAACCATGGTCAGCTTTTCATTTGGTCTTGATGGATTTCTCAATATCTTTTGGTATGAGTGACCCTGGTTGCTTCTTTGACAGATAAGGAGCACAGGCAGTGTGTCTGAAGCTGCTCTGCAATATTACCTAGAAAAGAGGGCCCAAGCTAGGAGGCTGCCTAGATTGTGAAAGA
Source organism: Carettochelys insculpta (assembly GCF_033958435.1). Taxonomy (NCBI): domain Eukaryota; kingdom Metazoa; phylum Chordata; order Testudines; family Carettochelyidae; genus Carettochelys; species Carettochelys insculpta. The sequence continues at coordinate 42,482,092 of NC_134146.1, read as the reverse complement.
GAGAAAACAACCGTGAGGATAAAAATTTGCATGTAACAAGTTTAATAGCATATTAGGAATAGCTAGCATGTTTTGTGTATTTTGGCTTAGTAACTTACTTTGATCTGTGTGTTTTCACTTGCAGTCATTTACTTCCTGCTGCTTATACTTCATAAAACACTTTTTTGTTTATTATCAAGTTTGGTGTAAGTATGTCCCAGGAGGGGGAGACAGGGGGAAGCAATCACAGTGTATATCTCTCTTTCATTGATAAAGGGGGTGAACTTACAGACTATCTCTGTGTAAAACTTTTATGCAGAGCAAGAAGGATTTATTTGGGGTTTTGTTACTTTTTGGGGGCTGCATTCCTGGGTGCTGAGCCCTCCCAGGGCTGAACTAGTTCAGTGTCTCTGTTGCTCTGCTGAGGGCAGTAACCATAACTTCGTGCCTTGGCTGGAGAAGAGTAGAGCTTCTGGCCCAGCAGGAACGGGTAGTGGGGAGTCCCAGAAGGCAGGAAGGAGGGGAACAGTGGCTTGATCAACACACCAGGTGACAATCCCAATGTAAAAATCCAACCCATCACATCTCCCCATTGATGTAGTTTAAAACAACCCCTTCCCTCTAATTGCTACTTTTCCATCCGTTTCCTTATTTCCTCTTTAGCTGCTGAAATGAACATCCTCAAATGTGTTTCAATTGTTAGTTATAGTGAGGTTCTAGCAGGGGGTGTTTAGATTGCATTTGAATTAATATTTATAAATTAATTTTAGGAGGGAGCACAGCCCCTTGACAAAGGAGTAGCATTGCAGAAATAAAACATTCCAAAGGCTCTATTGTCTGCCCATTTCCAAAGCGGTGTGTATGCTTTTCATTTATGGTTTTTTCCCTTCTAGTCCTGAGAAATACTCAGAAAATTTAAAGCCCCGTTGTTGGGATGGAACTCGATCTTCAGTTCTGCAGCTGGTCTTGTACAGGCCCAGAGATCTGCTCACAAGAAGCCAGGTGCACGACTGGGATCTATGTGCAAAAACAACAAAATTCATAGGGTAACACTTCAAAAGTGCCTTCATGGCTTAGATGTCTACATCCCATTTTCAGAAGTCACTTAGGCTTCCAAGTACTTATGCCCCATTCACTTTCAATAAGGCGTACGATTCCCACAGACAACGTTCCCTTTAATCTTTTCCATCCTTGTGTGGATTTCTTTCATCCATGTGCAGAATTAATTTTGTTATGTGCATGTGCAAATGTGCACCAAGAGTATAAACACGCTGCCAGCTGTGAGCACTTTGCTAATCAGCCGGGAGGCATTGGAATCACTTCTGAATGGCTGCACAAGTGCACAGCTTACAGGGAACAATGGCCAGAATCTGAAAATTATGTAGGCACCTGACAATGCAGCTAGGTCCTTCATCGGATTTTCAGAGGTGTTTAAGCAGGTTAGGTGCTGACTCCATATTGATTTCAGTGGGAGGTAGGGACCTAATTTGCTTAGGTGCTTTTGAAAGCCCCAGGCTGCCCCTTTGTCCCTTTTTAGGTGCCTAAATATCTTTGAAATCTGGTCTTCAGGACAACATCCTCAAAGGCATAAATACTTCTGAGGATCTGGGCCTAAGAACCAAAACAGTGTTTACAAATGGGACCTCAGCACCTAAGACACTTCTGAAAATGTTACCTGCAAGCTAAATTAAGGGTTACCTATTTTGAAAAGTGAAGGTAGTTCCTTGTATTCAAATCACTTTTGCTTAAAGATAGTACATATCTGGCACCCCAGAATGGAATTTTAGCTTGATATGTTTGAAAAGGCCAGGATACCAAATCTGCTTTATTATTATGCGGGGCTATGACGAGAAGCTAATATGATCTGAACAGAACTGGCTCTGCCTTGATTTACACTAATACTTCCACTTTGCATTAACAATGTTCATCACAGGGTTTCAAACACGATTTGTAAACATCAATTAATTAAGCCACTCAGAGCTTCTTGTTGGAAATTTAAGGGGACTCCTAAGAACTTGAACTGACTGAGAAATAAACTGAACAAGAGCTAATAGGAGGTAATCTTCCAAACTAGAAAATATGAAATAGTTTTTAATGTAGCATTGTACTTAGTAAAATCCACCAGAAGTGGAGACAGATATCCTTGCTTTCAAATGCAAATGCCTCAGGAAAACGGTAGGTATTAAATAGAATGAAATTATAACAAATGAGGAGATTTGTGAGAGTCCCACAAAGAAGATGGAAACACCTGGGATGCATTAAGAATAAAATCAGAGCATCTGCTCTGGTAGGTGGATCACTGAACAGCTGAAAAAAAGCATACAAGACAGGCTGAGAAAAAGAATACCTCCATCACACACTAGAGTGGGAGGACCTATGGGACTTAATATAGGGGCGTGGAAAGAGCAGCCCAGCATAGATGGCTGAGTCTTGTTCATCCTTTGAGCCATGTTCAGTAGTGTGAGAAATATTCAGATACTTAGTAAGTGAGGCCAAAGACCATGCCATAATCATCTCTCTGAGTATTTACATTTCTCAAGTGAAGGAAATTTTGATGTATATGCCTGAAGTTGATAGATTACAGAGGCTTTGTATGGGGCTTACTATTCACAACACACACAACCACTTCCCAATGATTGGCAAGGTAATAAGTAACAATAGACATTGCAATATAGGTTTGTTTGTTTGATTGCAATCGCTTTGGCAGAGGGCCCACCACTTCTTGGTTATTGGGAAGGGACTGAAGGCCTCATTACTACTGCACTGGTTTGCTTTTGGGAACACTACTTCAATGGGCCTCTGCATGAGCTCAGCAGTGAGCCGCCATGCAAACAAATTTCAGCTCAGAGCAGGGGTAGGCAAATTCCGGCCCACAGGTTCCACAGGGTTAGCCCATGGTGGGCCCCACTCCTGTATTTTACCTGAGCCTCTGCGGGTACAGACGACTGTATCTCCCATTGGCTGTGGATCACTGTTCCCAGCCAATGGGTACTGTGGGAAGCAGCGTCCTGGTGCACATCTCTTCCCACACATTGCAATGCGGAGGAACGCCAATCTGCGGCCAAAGGGAGCTGCAAGTGTTTGTACCTGCGGAGGTGCAGGTAAATACAGCTGCAGTGGCCTGCCAGTGGATATCCTTGGTGAACTGACAATATTTTATTGCCCACTCTAGGGTCAGAACCTCCTATGGTAACACAAATACAGAAGTAGCAGAGAGGTAGCCGTGTTAGTTTGTATCTTTGAGAACAACAGGAAGTCCTGTGTCATCTTATAGACTAACAGATATTTTGGAGCATAAGCTTTCGTTGACAAAGACCTGCTTCAGCAGATGCATGGGGGAGTAGTTTCAGAGCGGTATTTAAAGAGTGGGGTCCCAGTAAAAGGGAGGGCCAGAGCTGACAAGGTCTATTCAGTCAGGATGGAAAAGGCCCTTTATCAGTAGTATGTATGAAGAGAGGAAAAAGCAGGTCAGATAAATGAGGGGGGGATATGGCCCATTCTCAGTCTAATGTAGAGATGTTAACACCTAGGGCAGAGAAGCTCCTTTTGTAAGGTGCGAGCCACTCCCAGTCTCTGTTTAATCCTTGGTTAACGGAGTCAAATTTGCAAATAAATTGCAGCTCAGAGATTTCTTTCTCCATTTGATTTTTGAAATTTCTTTGTTTCAGGACTGCCACCCTTAAATCTGCTACTCAGTGTCCAGGCAGATTGAAGTGTTCTCCCACAGGGACCCCACTCTTTAAATACACCCTCTGAAACCACCCCCCCCGCACTCATGCATCTGATGAAGCGGGTCTTTGCCCATGAAAGCTGATGCTCCAAAATATCTGTTAGTCTATAAGGTACCACAGGACTTCTTGTTGTTCACAAATACAGAAGAATGACTTTTTCTTGCATTGGAAGTTTATGCTTGATGAGTTCTCATTTAGTTTTTTGCCCAGATATTGTCAGTTCTTAGTAGCACACTTACATTTTTCAGGAGGATGCTGTAGCCTTTATTAAATAGTTAAAACTGTGATTTTAGTGTCATCTTGTCTAAAAAATATCTGGGGCTGGATTAACAGGCTCACTGCAGCGGCTTTCACTGCTCCATTGAAGCAGAGGCTATAAACTCATCTGGACTGGTTTGTTAAACTGAGTTTATAGCTGCTTTGCATTGTTGGAGGGACACAAAGCAGCTGGAGTGAAACTGGCAAAGCTGTCACCAATCTTGGACATTCACATTGTGGAAAGGATGGCATTCATTTGAGCCTGTTTCTTTTTCTGGTTCAGATCTGAAGAAGAGTCTTCCTCCTTCAACAGTAACATGCCATCAGTCCTCCCAGCCAATGATTCTTTTGCATCAGAAAGGACTTCCTTCTCTTCCTTGCCTTGAGAAGCCTTCATCTCTTCCTATGTCAGTGGCCACAAGGCCAAGAGCCAACTCACCACTTTCCCCACAGAAACCATTTGGAGTGGGGCCTTCCTTGCAGCACTCACAAGAGGAGGAGCTTTCAAAGGCTGTGGAGCAGGATCCTGTACTGGAGGAACTATGTAAGCCTCTATGTTGTAAGCTTTGCAATGTCACTCTGAATTCAGCACAGCAAGCCCAGGCTCATTACCAGGTAAGGAGATACAAAAGATGAAAGATGTTCAGATTAGTTGTTCCTGTGATGTGCCTACTACACTTGCAGTTTGAAATGTAGGGCAAGTCTTATGAATCATGGTATCCCAACCTGCCATAAGTGAGGGAGTCATGCCAGGAGCGTCTTCTCCTTCTGGTCCCACTGCCAGTGGCAGGAGAGGTGTGGGGGCAGATCAAGTTCCTCTTCTGGGGAGTAGGGAAGTAGGGTTATTGAGGCTACACAGGATCTAAGAGTGAAGCCCTGAGTTGCTTGTCCTCATTGTGCTTTAGGTTCAAAACAAAAAGCAGTCAAGTAGCACTTGAAAGACTAGCAAAATGGTTTATTAGGTGAGCTTTCGTGGGACAGACCCACTTCTTCAGACCAGAGCGGGTCTGTCCCACGAAAGCTCACCTAATAAACCATTTTGCTAGTCTTTCAAGTGCTACTTGACTGCTTTTTGTTTTGATACTGTATAGACTAGCACAGCTTCCTCTCTGGTGCTTTAGGTTGGAGCTCATCATAATGAAAACCATTGCCCTTTTTTTTCCCCTACAAAAATGCACTTTTTAGTGGAAATTTTTATATTTAAGTCAAAGTTTTTCATCTCCCCACACCCAGGCTTACCATATTTGAACTTAAAGAGAGAGGATCTATACTAGTATCTACCAACTCACTCTGTATTAATGTGGTATATATACACTAATACATATTGTGACAAGGTGCCCCCTTGTCCTCCTCGAGTCTTGTGTCTCTCCCTCTGTCTGGAGGGCTTAGGCTGCACCTACCTCTGTTGTTCTGACCCACTGCTCAGCCCCTTTCCCTCCTTAGTCACAGGCAGGGCTGTCAGCCTTGCTGTGGGAGGGGAGCCCAGGCACCCTTTCCTTCACGGCTATCTTTACAAGAACTCCCTGCACTTCTTATGGGTCTAGTCTTCTCCTTATCTTACCCTTAACTGCTCTGCTACCTCCTCTCTCACGTTTCCCTCTGCTTACTACACTGGAAGGGTTTTTAAACTCTAGGCAGCATACGGGCAGTCAGATTAGCTAGCTCCCATTACTTGATTGCAGTGCTTTCACCTGTATGTGCTATAGGTATATACTACAGTACATTGTCTTTCTATATTATTGGGATGGGTTTTCAAAGAAGCTTCTGATCTTTGAAGGCAGAATTTTGTAGGTTAATTCCTTAGGTTTGCTGGCTGGCATGGAAAGGATGTCCCACGCCATGCCCCATGTTTCTCTTTTCCTAGGTCGTCTTAAGGAGCCTGCTCCCCAGCTACCCTCTCCCTTCAGGCATGGTCCCAAGATACCAGCAGGTTTCTGCAGGGCCATCTGTGTTTTCTCTCCTGGAGAGGAAACACCTAATTATCTCTCCCCTAGGTCTCTTCTCCCTGTTACCCTCTCTTTAGAGAAGCCACCGTGTTTGGTTCTTCAAAGCTGGGTGTAATCCTCAGTTACCTTTCTTCACTTCGGGTGTCACAGAATTGACTTTGGTCTCCCCTTTCCCGACTAGTGTGGGGTACATACCACAACAGGACCAGGCCCTGACAAGTACTGTGCATCTCATGAGGAATGCCAGGTACGCTAAACGCACCTTGCACTCAATGGGAGTTGATTTCTTAGCCCCTCTCAGGATCAGAGCCTGTGTCTGAGCTGCTGTTGTAATGACTATGTTTACATGTCAGCCTTTTAGCTGAGTCTTCTGGCTGTGAGAGACAGGTGCCTGGAGAGTGATTAATTTGAGTTCTATTTCCAGGGTAAAAACCATAGTAAGAAACTTCGGAATTACTATGCTGCAAATAGTTGCCCAGCTCCTGCCAGAATGAGCAGTTCAGCAGAGCCTGCTGTGCCTCAGATTGTCTCTCTTCCAGCTCAGGTAAGGCCTAGGGAGATGACCGAGGTTGTGTCGCTTTCATGTGTGGTGCCCCCTATGACAAGGGTAACTAGCTTTGCAGTGCGATTGCTGGAGGAGTCAGAGGAATTTTCCCTTCTACGTCCAGCCTAATGAAATTGGCCCGGTGGGCATCTTTACAGTCTTCTGAAGCATCCGGTATTGATCGCTTCGGCCACATCTACAAAACACCAGTTTTGTCGACAAAACTCATGGAGCATCTACATTACAAATGTGTTCTGTCAACTGTAAATAGACAGAATGTGGCACTTCTGTTGTTAGTGTTCTGCCGTTCCTCCAGGAGACAGAACGCCTTTTCCGATGGAATCTGTTAACAGAAAGCCAGTGTGGATGCTTCAGGGGGCCCTGTGTCAACAGACAGGGCTTCCAGGACACCAGGCAGCCCTGTCTGCTGTACTTCTGGTTGGCTGTTGTGTCAAGAGAGCAGCCGGGCAGTCCGGCCGCTTTCTGTTGACAGAGCAGATCGACAGAACGATCCTCTTTTGTGTGTGGCCATGATCTGTCGACAGAAGTTTTGTCGGAAGATATCTTCTGACAGTAACTTCCGTTGACAGATCGCTGTAGTGTTGACCTAGCCTTCCTGGATACAGGGGACTTGACTCACTAAGCCACTGATCTAACTCTTTCGGGCAAACTCCATGATACTTGTGTGAGTCAGGTGCTCTGCTGACTATGGTTGTTCAAAGCTGTGGAAAACACTCATCATCATGCCCTTCTTTGCGTGTGTGTGAATGTGTGTATATCCATCCTGCCTACATACCTCCTACACATAGAAGTGTGGCTGCATCTGGGTGCATATGTAAAAAACAGCCACCATTTCTCTCCCTAAAAAGCTACTCTAGTGGCATTCATTGTCCAATCACAGCTTGAGTGAATGGCCCCTTAAGTGATCCAGATTAATGCTGTCCCATGAACAGCCCAATGGCAGGCACATATAGAGCAGAGTGCATGTCCCGTTAGCTAAGGGGTAAGCCAAATGTGACACTTGCATGTCATTGCCATTTGGGCAAGAGAGATCAAAGCTGGGGCCTTCACTACCAAAAGCACAGGTGTCTAGCATTTGAGGTAAACCAGAATGAACCCCTTAGTCCTGAGTAAGGAGCAGGTTGTAATATAGTTGCTGGGGCCAGCGATTAGGGGGTGACCTGCTGTCTTGTGAAAAGAATCCAAATGGTTACTAAACTGACTGGCAGTCTTTCCATTAGCTTCAGTGGGAATTAAAGCAGGCCTTGGTCCAAACCCTTGTAACTCATAGGTGCACTATCATGCTTCCAATTAGGTGGGATGGATGATCTCCTTTGTTGGAGGACCTAATTCTCAGAGGGGGAAAAAAAGAGCCATGTTCATATTTTACTGTGCAAGCTAGAATTCTAGGGGATCTTTTGGGTGCGGAAAAGTCTAGTTAGGAGCATATTAAGTATCAAAATGGGGAGCAAAGAAATTACACCCTCAAAATTGTAGCATGTTTCCTTGGGGATGCACAAAACATCACAGACTTAGTCATTGCCTTGATCAGCTTACATTCTAAGCTGATGAGATCATGCCCCGTAAAGCACTGGGAGATCCCGAGGACTGAGCCTACTTGGGACTGGATCATTCCTCTAAAATCTGCACGTGGATCTCCTGCTGCCCGTGGGCAGGGTATGGGGAGGGCCCATTGTTTCTGAGCAACCCATCGTTCTTTGCTGGCTTGGAGATCCAGTTTGGGGGCAGGTGATCTGGAAACGATCCCACGTTGGTGCTGTGGAGTTTCCTTTCAGGGGGCACTCAGCGGCAGTGGTAGGTAAAGGACTTGAGCCTGCAAGGAATCTGGAAGAGGGGCAGAAGGTGCCAGAGCCAATGCAGAGGTACAGGACCTTTGCACAGATAGCATTTGATACCCTGAGATCTGTGTGGGTCTTAGAAGATGTGTGGGTTTGGAGGGACAAACTCCTAAATGGAGCCAAGGAGAGGCAAACTCTCCTTCCACAAGGGGAAGAGTTTAGCGAACGCTGCAGAGAACCCAAAGTTCTGATGCCCATTCTTCCACCAGCTTGCTGAGGGGTCACCTTTAGTGAGCCTGGCTCAACTGTTTCAATGAATGGACCCTCCTATGTTTGTTTATGATCCTTTCCCTCCTTTTTGCTGCTAGATGGGCTCCTCCAAACCAGGAGGCCGAGTGATCATGGCCACAGAGAATGATTACTGCAAGCTTTGCGATGCCTCATTTAGTTCCCCGGCTGTGGCTCAGGCTCACTACCAAGGAAAGAACCATGCCAAGAGGTTACGCCTGGCAGAAGCACAGAACAACTCATTCTCGTAGGTATTGTTCAACCTTTACATTAAGGCTGGCCTGAATGTGTGCAGCCATGACTCCCACAGTGTCTGTTAATGTATCTCAGAGGACCTTGAAACAGAACTGTATGTATTTATTTAACCTTCAGGGATACAGCAGAACAGGGCAAACGGAGGGCACGGAAAGAAGGGAGCGACTATAAGATGATGCAGAATAGAAGAAATATGTATGCGGTTCAAAACAGTACAGGTACTTGAGTGCTTGTGTCACCACTTACATGCTTTGTAGGTTGCACAGTGATTATTGTTTAATGGGTTCACTTCTATCGCATGGCCTAGCTCTGCCTGACACAGAAAGGTGCATTAAGGAGCTGTTCACAGCTCTTTTGCTGTGTGGGCTGGTCTGCACTGGTTCGAATTCAGCCGTGAGGGATTGTAAGAGGGGGGCCACCTCCAGGATGGCAGGATCTGACTCTGCAGCAGCCCTGCCTCAAGTCCCCTCTCCCTTTGCCCCCCTTCTCACAGCTCTTCAGAACTGCAGACTCATTTTGGTGCTGTAGTGACTTGATGGAGGCTGGACTCAATGACCTCCTGAGGTCTCTTCCAGCCCTAGGGTTCTATGATTCTATGACTTCAGCTTCTATGACTTTGGACCCTCCAGCCGAGTCCTTAACAAAAGTACAACTATCCAGGGAAACAGAGTTCCACGTCCACGTTAGAGCCAAGCAAAACAGAGCCTTTGCCCTGTCTTAAACTAGACCCCCCCCACTCCCTTTTTTGTTCTCTTATTCTTCTGCTCACGCTCTGGGCCCAGCTTTCAGCCCTTCCCAGGTTCCTGTCCATCACTCCCCTGGATTCCAAGCAGGCACTCCTTGGCCTTCCTTCCTGGAGTCATCCATAGGTCTCTGCCACTCTTGTGCTCTTCTCAGGCTCCTCACAGTCTTTCTGCAGCATCAGCCACCACCACCTGCCCCTTTCGCCCCAGACCTAGGGTTAGGTAAGGTAGAGAGAGGTCTGATTGGATCACGTGAACTTCATTTTCCCCACTTGCGGAAGCAAGCGAATTGTACCACTGGAGAGGCTGGGCCCATCTCCCCTTAAGGTGGCTCGGCACACTGTGACAGGAACCACTTGCCAGTGGATTGATGCCCCATCCAACCCTCTGACATCTCTCCCCCAGCACCCTGGCTTTTACCTTGGAATACTGTCCGTGCTAGGATTGTGGTGAAGGCTGCTAGTACAGGCACCATCTCCCCTGGGGAAGTTCTCAGTTAGTCACTTACAGCTAGCTCCTTTGCACCATTAGAGCGACACTATGTGATCTGGTTGCATGGGGGAAACTGGTCCGGTGTCTAAAAAACTCTTTGAAGGTTTAAGCGGCAAGTAGGAGTATTAGTAGGCTGTGGAGCCCCTCCTGACCCTCTCTTTCAACAAAACATCCCATTGACAAGTGGGGGTAGATTGACAGCTGAGGGCTGGATTGTTACACGTGGGTCTGCATGCAGAGGAGACTCTCTGCACATGGACCTGTCCCTCCCCATGCAGAGAGGGTGTTAAAACTTCCTCTGCAGCACCTTCCCTGGCATACCTGGGATTCTCCTGCCTGGTTTCTCTTCCTGAAAATGGCTCCGTGAGAACTTAGGGGCAGGTTTGTGAGTGTGAGTGGGGCAGAACAGGCCTGGCACCATTGCCTCATAACCAAATATCTCAGTTAACATTTTAGAGCAGCTTTAACTCCTTCTGGGTCCTCATCCTCATTGATGCTTGTGCGGGGGACATGCTTCTTCGAGAAGGGGAGCCACCCGTTGTTTTTGCAGCTGAATATGAAACACCTTTTCCCTTGGATCTCCAAACTCCACAGTGTTGGCAAGGGGTCAGAGCCCCCAGGACAGTCTGGATGGCAGACTCCAAGGGCAGCCTCCTGGCATCTTCCTCTCTAGTCTCCTTCCATGCCTCTTTATTCTTGGCCAACCAAGTGCATTCACCCAGTCCTCCCAGTCATAATCCAGAAGGTCTTCCCTGAGTCGGGGCTGGGGTCAGTCCTAGCAGCTGAGTGAGCAGCCCTACCCTGTCTGTGTTTTCACCTCATGAGGGTCTATGATTATGCAGGGTGACACAGCAAGCTATAACACTACACCCATATTGCTGCAGCCTCAGGGGCTGGGCAGGGTCTGAACAGGGTCTCCATGCCCAGGTTGGGAGCAAACTATTTCCCTGAGCTTTGTGCAAGTACTGAGAGAGCTCCTCAGTGAAGGAAGCTCTGCAAAGAAGGAAGTTATTTGTGGTGCCGAAGCTTGCTGACTCCACCTATCAGTCAGTGTCAAAGCTACTTCAGTCTGTCAGCCTCTTTGTTCATCTGGTTTCTCATCTGGTAACTTAATTTACCATCCAGACTTCTCTATCTTTGCTCTAAGCAGTGGCTATTTTCTGTTGTTTTCTTGGCTAGGGGCTGGGCTTTTGACTCCAACTGTAGCACATCAACCTTTCCTCACATTCTCGGTGTCCTGAATGATAAAGCGGGTTCACAACCCTCCAAGGCCATCCGTTCCCTCATTCAGTTTCTCTGGTGTATCAGCCTCTGACTTTGCCGCCCTTTGGACAAACCCACTACAGGACAGATTCTTATTTTAGGGAAGGGGAAGGAGAGACAAACACTTTGATTTACTTTAAAATCTTTTACGGAGAACTTTGTTCCAGGAATAAGCAGAGAAAAATCCATGGGGGAAATTCACCCCCCTGAGCAACAGCTGTTTTGCTCTCATGCCCAGTCCATCCAGTCAAGTCCTCCTTGGCCACTGCAGCGCAAGCTGTGCCAGTGACGCATTGCCTCTTCACACGCTGGGAGCATTCAAAGGCAGGGCAGGGTGATGTGGAGGAAGGGTGACTTGGAACGTATGAGTGGCAGGAGGGAGGAATTGTGGTAGACAGAGCGGAAGAGGGAAGGTGGGTAGATTGGGACCAGGAGGGGATGTGAGTAGAATGAAGCTTGGCACTGCTGACTCCCCACTGGTGCCAGTCTAGTTATGTCTGCACTGCATCTAGGAGCGACAGCCCACCTGTGGGGACAGACTCAAGCCAGTGGGGCTGGCGCTTGCACACCAAGAAGTAGCACCATGGATGATGGGGCTCAGGCCCACACAATTCCCTGGCTTTGAGAGCCTGAACTCCAGCCTCAGCCACAGTATTCACACTGCTCCTTTTAGTACACTGACGTCGGTACCACTAGCATGAGTCTGTCTCTCCAGGCTGGAAGGCTTGCTCGTAGCTGCAGTACAGGCACACCCAGGGGGCTACAGAAACAGGAAGGAGGAATCCTGTGGCTTCTCTAGCTTGCGCCTTGGCTTGGAGCAGCAACAGAAGTGGAGAGATGAAGTTAGTGCCCTCTCTGTCCCTCTGCTGACGTGGGCACTGGCACAGGGGGAAGCTGTCCTGATTGTGATCTCCCTTGCTACCATGGTAGAATCAGAGTAACTCTGCAGAGCGTACTAGAGGGATTTGCAGCTACCTATCCAAGTGAGAGAAGAATCAGCCCTTAGCTTTATGCCATTTAAAGGATATTTAATAGCATCTGGATCAGTGGCTATATTTTTTTTTCTTTGCAAGTCTTCTAATGAGCACTCATTAGCTCAAACCAGCCATCTAATGAGTCTCAGTTTAATTTTGTGTTTTTAGAAGGGTGTTAGTTAATTTACCAGTTTTTCTAAAATGACATTAAATGTGTTCTTATTGTAATGCTTTTTAATTAAGCGAGCAGGAAACTTACTCTGATCAGAAAACTGGCCCTAATTCTGAAATAGGGGAAGAGTGATACAGGGTCAAATTTTCAAAAAGCAAGTGACTTAGTCTCCTAACTCCAACTTTCAAAAGTGACTTAGGCACATAGGAGCCTAAAGCTCGATCTACAATACAGTTTGGCAACTTACGTCAGCCTAACTCTATAATCATCTACAGTTAAATGTAGCTCCTAGCAATGCAACTCTTCAAAAAAAAAAAAAAAGAACTAGATAAATTCATAGAGGATAGGTCCATCGGTGGCTATGAGCCAAGATGGGCAGAGATGCCCCTACCCTCAGTTTGCCATAACCTGGGAATGGATCACTTGATGATTCCCTGTTCTGTTAATTACTTGGGGCACCTGGCATTGACCACTGTCAGGAAATGGGATGTTGGACTAGATGGACCTTAGATCTGACTCAGTTTGGCTGTTTTTGTGTTGCTTACATGGACTGTTGCTGCCTTTCAAAAACTGTTCCATAATGCCCAACAGTGGCAGTTAAATCAGTGCAAGAGTTCTGGTTAGGATACACACTGTCAGTTCAAGGGTCTTAGTATGGATGTGTAAAACCTATTCAAAACTGCAATGGCTGTATGTTGGCGTAATTCATGTTGACTTAATTTTTTTAGTGTACACTTGCTGTAGGTCCTGTTGACTTAGGTGAGAGTTAAGCGTCAAAACAAGTTAGAGCTTGAAAATTTTATTAGGTGCCCAACTGCACCTGCATCTATCTTTGTAAATCACGGCCTCTGTGCTTAAGTCACTTTTGAAGGTAGTATTTACTTTCCTACGTCACATTTTGCTCATAGTCCTTAGCGATTGTGAAGTGAGGCTTGAAAACTGCAGGGTTCCTCTTGCTTAAAGAAAAATGGACTCCTTTATTTTCTCTGCAGGTCCCTACTTCAATCCACGCTCCCGCCAGCGAATTCCTCGCGATCTCGCCATGTGTGTCACCCCAAGTGGCCAGTACTACTGTTCTATGTGCAATGCTGGGGCTTCTGAAGAGATGGAGTTCCGACAACATTTAGAAAGCAAACAGCACAAGAGCAAGGTGTCTGAACAGCGGTATAGGAATGAGATGGAAAATCTTGGTTATGTACAATGATATACTATCCCTTGGTAGTAGTTTGCCGATAGAGCAGCTTGTTTCGCCTGCTGTTTGCCAAGTGCCCTGCTTTGTGCTCCATTCAATAGGAGTATGCTCTCTAGCTGTACATGTAACACCTGCAAATTTAACAGTATGGTTAGAGATTTTTTATATCACTGTTGGCAGGAATATGCTCTGCAGGACATGAAGTGGTTTTCATGTTTGTTTGCTTGTTATCTATTGCTCTTCATTGCATTTCGGGGGGAGCCCTGTCCTCCCCCATCCCTACTGCATGAGTGCACAAGGCCCAGAAGTATTGGAACTGCTGTGATTCTGCCACGCAGGCAAGGTATGTGGAGACGCAACACCCATTCGGAGCTGTGCTCCATAGCCTCACTCTGCGACAGGGGAGCTTATGAGCGGGCTGGAGAAGAGGAGGGAACAGAGCTAGCAGATGTGGGAATTAAATAGCATTGCTGGACGCACATCGCTGGTAGTGTAAGAGGCTGCAATTGCAAATATAACTTAATGAAAACGTCTCCTGCATTCCTGTGGGCACAGCACAGAGGCTGCAAACATATCCTATGGGAGGATCCCCTCTCCCCTACCATCAGGTAGGCCACCCCCATCTTTGGACTTCAAGTGGCAGATGAGGGTTTCAACCTAACATCTGCAAAAGGAGAGCAGCTGATCTGCCACATCAGCAGATATTCTCCTTAGCTGAGGAGGATAGATTCTGGTCTGCTCCTGGCAAAGGGTTTTTACTACACCCGTGTCATTGGCACCTTTGCAGCATGGGTGAAAGTCACCTATGAGAAGAGAGCCTGTGCAGGGCCCAGAGAGCAACAGAAGCTAATGTGATCAGCTGGAGGCTAAGTTCTGAGCTTTTGCCCTCCATAGGGTAACAAGGATGGTGCAGTGAGGCTAGGCAAGGGAGGAATTTTGGGTAGAACCACTCTGTTAAACGAGTGCTGAGGGGTGTCAGGTACTGATCTCCAACTTGCAATAATAACTGTACAGGGGGTGGGTCTGCAGGTAGTATAATTCCCTAGAACTTGGGGTTTATTGGGTTGCAACTGCCTGAACGTCTGCTCCATTCAGCTGCAGGGAGCCTGACAGGCGATGGGTACAAAGTGAAATTCCCTCCCCTCCCCTGCAGAGGATCTGCCCTTATTTTCTCTCTTCCCTTTACTCTGAGTCTCAGCCTGGGCTTTTCTTTATCTCTCTTCCCTCTGAAAATCAGCCTTTTCAGAGTCTCGGTTTTGGGTGGGGTAACGAGTGTGAGTGTAATCTCCAGGCTGGGTTGTTGTGTTTCCCCTGTATTATTCCCAGGCTGGTGGGGTGTGTGTACTGTCTCTTGTGTGATTTCCAGGCTGCACTGCTGTGGTTTTCCCAGTGCTATCTCTGGGTTAGGCTGCCATGCTGTCCCTGTGTGATCTTAGGGCACGACAGACCTGCTGTATCTCCCCACCCCCGACTTATCTCCAGGTTGGGCCACTGTGTTCTCCTCTGTCTTATGTCCAGGCTAGGCTTCTGTGCTGTCTCTTGTGTGATTTCTAGGCCAGGCTGCTGTATTCTCCCAAGTTCTCTCATGGCTAGGCTGCGGTGCTGTCCCTCTGATATTCAGGCTGGGCTGCTTTGCTCTCCTCTGGTCATTCATGCAGTCATGGCGAATTTAATGATCCTCTTCTGTTTTTTCAGGTCCATAATATACAGAGTCAGAGCCAGGTGGGTGCTGTGGCTACCTCCCTTCAAGGCCTGTTTTACTGTTCCAGTTTTATGCTTATGTAGCAACTTTGTTTCTCCTGTGGGAGAGTCCTAGATGTGCAAGGATGCTTTGTAGCTTGTGCCCTCTGCCTAGAGGCAGTGAGTCAACCTCTCCTTTGATGTAATCCCACTGACTTCAGTGGGGCTACTGTAGGGATGAATCGGGCCTCGTACATGTTATGTTGCAGACTGCCTTGTTTTTCACCATCCTTAGTGTTCCTGCTTCCAGCTTGCCTCGATGCCACTCGCCTTTATAAAACAGAGCTTTCAGTTCATCTTCTCAGTTCAGGGAAGCCAAGGTAAGGCTCATATCGTTTACAGGCTCAAACGTAAAAGCTGTTCTTCAGACTGAGATATCCGTATTATCAAGCACCTCCACACCAGTGAACACTGAACAACAGCTGTCTTTTATTTAGCACTCCTGCATGCCATGAGGTTAAACTATGATGGGACGTCAGAGCAATCATTACGTGCTTCCTGCTGATCTATGCCTGGTTACAGACTCCATTGTCTGTAGCACCTAATGCTGGTTGTCTGTGGAGAGCTTGAGAAAACACGCTTTGCAAAGAGAAACTCCATCCAGTGGAATGGGCAGGAGAACAGAATTGTAGCTTGCAGAGCACAAGCACAAGCCACTTTCCCTGTGCTCCCCGTGTTGGCACCCTGGCCACACCTCCATCCATGCCCCATCCCCCCATTGCTATGCTTCTGTAGGGAGTGCAGACACTTCACATGATGTGCTCTCCATTCCACACAGTGGAGCTGTGGCCAGGCCTCTGTTTTCCTGGCTGTATGTCACTGTATAAGGATAGAAGATGGTACATGATATTTACCCTGTCATGTCTCCCGCAATGATTTCTGCATCATGTTTAAATGTCCATTTACCATAAACCACAGCATGGTGTTTCCATTGCTTCATGCAGTACTGAATAAAGTGGGAGATAGGAAAAGTCCTGTTATATGGACAGTGCTTAGCCCGTTCTCCAGCCATAGAGGAATTTTTCCTCACAAAAAAGTGTCTAGTTGAAATGCCCGAGCAACACGGTCCCCATGGTTTTTCTTGGGAGACTGCCCAATTGGCAGGTACAGCTCCCCTGACATCTAGCCTAAATTTGGACCATCAGGGAGGAGGGTTGTCACCCTGAAATTCCATCCCTCCTCTGCCCTGGCTGTTCCCTTCCTTGAAGCAAGGAGTGGGATGCTGTGACATGTGGACAAGTTTTCCAGGCAGGAGAAAAGGCTTCCATGCCTAGAAAGAGGTGGGACCTGCTGGGGACTTGGACTGTGTCTAGGAGTGCTGATGTGAGCACACGGGAACTGAAGTCTGCCTTTCCCTTCACAGCCTGCATAGTGTTTTCTGCGTGATCTAGAAAACAGCAATTCACGAAGTTGTGAAAAAATACTACTTTAGATATCACTAGTGTTGCTGTGAGACCAAGGGACTGGACTCAATGATCAGGAAGGCCTTGCCAGTGCCGGGCCCCCATGTTTTAAAGGTTAAAGCCAACCCAAAGGCCCTTAGCAAGAGGAGCAGGCCAGAACCTGACCACATTTGTATTACAATAGTTCTGTAATTAAGTAATTCTAGTAAGATTTCAGTATGTTTGGGGAAAACAGATCCTGCTGCACCTACATTCAGAAATAGGCAGGACCTGGAGGGCAGTATACTCCATAAGAATACAGGTGTGGCACCTTTTCACTGACCCTTAAGAAACTTTGAATAGTTTATTTCTTGACCAGAAAAAAAAGTGGACATTTGTGAAGCTATCACATTGGCCAGTAGATTAATGATCTTTGCTGCTAAAAAAATGTTGCATTCATATTTATTTTATTATGCTGACCATTGATAGTCTTATGAATATGTACGGCTTTATCCTATTAGTTATTTTTGTTTCAATAGAAAAATCTTCCATTCACTTTTATTTCAAATCAGCCTAGATATTTATTATTTGTGAAAAATGTGGTGGTTCTCCCTCTTCCCCTCAGAGGTGTATTTTTTGCTTCACATAAAATAAAAAGGTTCCTTTATGTTTTCATGGCAAATTAATTCTGGATTTTGAATGAATTTGCCTCCCAGCTTTTTCTTAAGTCACAGTTGTAACCTTTGTCTAAATGGTATTTTCAGTTTATCTTAATAATATGGCATTATCAGTGTATCTGAATAATAACTCAAAATATGGACACATTTCATTTCAGTTGTAGCATTTATTTTAAGGCTGTAAGACCAATACATGGGATCCATGTCATTTATATGGAGTATGAAAGAGGTACTTTTTTGTTTGTATTAAGCATTAGATGTTACTGTGCATTAACAAAGAAATATATCATTATCTAACCCGGGGCTCAGTTCTACCTATAGTTACTCTGGTGCAAACCTGAAGTTACCCTTCTAACTTCCGCCAAGTTACTTTGGATTTTCATCAGAATGACAAGAGTAAAATTTAGTCCAGAAGATTTTTTTTTTCCCTTACTAAATGAGCATTAGAGAGAGAATCAATCTGTAAGCATCGATTCATACTTTGGCTTCCTAACCCACTGTCAATAACATGAGCAAAACCCTGAACTCACATTACGCAGGTAAGACGTCTATTGACAACAGGCAGTTATTGCCTGAGTGTCGCATGAATGACATGGCTGTACTGTACTCATAAGGCCACGTCAAAACAAAGTAGTTGTGATAAATGTTCTCTCAACCCTACATTTTGTTACAACATTCTAGGCTGGCTTGGCTTTTCAAAGAATGTTTCTCTTGCTCTGTGAGGGCATGATCTTGCTCCCACTGAAATTAGCAGTGAAGCTCCCATTGACTTCAGCGGAGCAGGGTCAAGCCGTAAACCACTCCAGGAACTCTGTAGTGCTGATGCCTTGTCATGTACGTTGTTTTATGTCTGTATACACAAGGATGCTCTGGATGAGGAAGAAATCCTTTGCCCCTTAAGAACAACAAATTTTAAGATGGATCCAAAAGGAACTATTATTACAACTGGCAAAGTCTGTGAAGTCCCAGGAATAAATTAGCATAGGGGACTGAACAACTGGGGGCCTGATCCTGCTTTCATTTAAGTCATGGCAAACCTTCCATTAACTTCACTGCAGCAGGACTGATTGCCACTTGCATCAAATTGGAAGTAAATATAGAATCTGCTGTTAAAGAAAGCATTAGACAATAATAATTGGAATCCTTTCCCCCGTGATGAGAAAAGGCTCGTGGCACTATATAAAAATGAGTAAGGCATCTGCCAGGAAAGGGAAGACTGTGGATGTTTCTGAACTGAAACCAGAAGTAGTGAATGTGGATATTGAATCAACTCAGTCCACTTTGGAAGAAACAGATTTAATTTGCATCCTGCATCTGTACAGTAGCATCGTTTGCAAATGCTCTGAATGTACTTCATCTAGAGCCTTCTTGTCAGGTTGGTTTTGTACACTTAGCTCTCTTTTTATTGCATTGAACTCTGTAGGGACATAGTTGAGTTGATGAAAATGAAGTTTTCTCCACTCTACAATAAACCATCTTGCTTTCACCATTCCACAACCTCTGTGTTTTGACTTTACTGCTGCTTGGAAGGCTCTGAACAGTCTTCTTTTTAGCAAAAGTGTCACAGCTGATTGAGACAAGCTGCCTAATCTGCATCAGTGCACAGGTACAGGGTTCAATCCTGTGTGGTTCTGATTCCTTCCAGGACCTATCGGAGTTCATATTGGTCTTGAAACTCCTCACAAGACTTCAGCACCTTGCAAGATCGGAGCTGATATCACTGCACAAGGCTTTGCATCATGTTGTCTCTTCATGAAGAATGGAGACTTGCATCTCCAGATTGAAGAAATGTAGAGTGAAAAATCATATGAGAATTTAACTTTAATAAAGAGTTTTGAAAGGTTCAAGAGGCTGGTGCATGCTATGCCTTATTACCACGTATGCCCTGGTATAACTCTGGGAACCAAATTCCCTGCTCATTTATATCATTTTATGGTCCTGACAGGAAAGCACTTTCTGAAAGTTAAGCATGTGTTTAAGAGATTTCCTGAACAGGGAGGGTGTCCTGAACAGGGACCTTTAAATCAGTGGTTCCCAACCTTTTCAGTAACACAGCACACAGCAAAGAGGCGAACAACTCCATGGCACACCCCCTTTTTTCATCTGAATTGGTTGGTCAGAAACATCACAGTTACGCATTTACTATGGTTACAGTCTTACTAGAGAGGTTTGCAACACGGTAGTGCATATAAGCTAAACAAGGTTCAAATGCGTTAACGTTTCAAATCCACCACAGAATGCACCATCTTCAACAGCGAGCAGACACATTTTCAAAATCTGCTCTATGCCATGCTGGGGATGGTGAGTAAATGATTAATCACTGAAAGCAGTTTCCCTCCCTGCCAGCCCGTTGGAACCAGGATGCGGCATTTGAACTGTGGCCCTGTTCCAACAGGCTCCCACCCTCACTCTCTCTTGCCGCAGCAGGGAGTGGAGGCAGGCTTTCAGCCAGCTCTTTTGCGCAAGGAAGCAGCATTTCAGCTGCTTCCCAGCGCAAATGGGGTCAGCATTTCCCCTCGGGGTGGCTTTGCAAAGAACAACCGCAAGGGGGAAACTGACAAACCCCATGCCAGCTGGGATTCATGCTGCCTGAGCTCCAGCTGGCATAGGGTCCTCTATTTCCCTCCCTCCCCCCAATCCTGCCCCCTGCCCCACTGCAGTGGCTCTGCAAAGAGCCACAGTGAGAGGAAATGGACAAAATTTCGCAGCATACCTGGACAGTTCTCATGGCGCACCTGTGTACCACAGCACACTGGTTGAAAACCATTGCTTTAAATAGTATACATGAACGTAAAATCAGGCTTATATCAGTGCCACACTGAGGTGGAAGATGAATCAGGCCCTTGAAAGTTTTTATAATGATAATGGCTGTTCAGGGCCTATATGTGCTGCTGGTTTCAGTCCTGTTCCTCGTATACGGCCTCAAATGGAAGCTCGCTCTTTTACACACACACATGAAGTAGAATAATGCAGTTAATGAGAGCCAAGCTGTCTTAATCAAAGCACTTTACAAAGCTTTGCACTTAATGGCCTCCGGGACTGATCCTGTGAGATGGGGCATGTCCTCAATTTGCACTGCCTTTTGTGGAAGCTCTTTACAGGATCAGGTCTGTAGGCTAGCAGACTCCTAATTCAGACCATTGTCTCAATATTATTGCTAGGTTTTAATGAATTCCCCAGTGGCCAGAACACAGAACATGGATGTGGAGTGTAATATGCAGTCAGTGTCACAGACCGTCAGAATCCATATACAACTCTTCCATTCTAAAGTGGAAATGCACACCCCCTGAACAAAGCTTTGGTAAATGGGCTTTATGTGGGAGACCACGAGAGCAGGGACTACAGAGAACAACTATTTGATACAGTTGGCTGTGCACCTGTTTACAAAGGGTTTGTGGCCAGTAGATTAGCATGGACCAATTAGTTATGACCCTGGTCTGAGAAACCCAAAGGGTCCTGCCAAGAGAGCTGTCTTAGCTCTGTAGCATACACATGGCTGCAGAATGCCACGGGTTGCTTGTTAGCTTCCTGCTTTCCACCTGCAGCAGGCAGTGCAACTGTGGGGGGTGCTGTTGCAATGTGATCCCTCAAAGGCCCAGAAGTTATGACTATATGCATAGGTCCCTGCCTCATTTGAGCTTCCAGGCTAATAAAGTTATGAAGTCTTGCAAGCAGAGATTTATATTATTGATTTAGCACAAATCCTACAACCACCTGAGCAGAGGTAGGAAGTCCAACCTTGATTCATTGAGGCACCTGTTAGGACAAAGTGCTACAGAGTGGAAAGTCCTCATTACCTGATACTACCAATAATGGCAGTCATATGAGTGACAAGGAGTTCTTCAGCATTCATATCTGTTAGAAAGCCCACACCAGTTCAGCACAGTCAAATCTCAGTAAATAGACCCAGGAAACAGCACAAATAAACCCCAAATCCAAACAAAAAAAATGCTGAATTTTGTGAATTAGCAAATAAGTAAAAATAAGTAGCTCAAAGCAAAGATTAATACTATGTCTTAGGTACTTACATGGCTAACGAGAGGACAGTCCAGAACCTTTCAGTGAGTTGGATAGCAGTTAGGTGCCAAAATACCTTCAAGGCTCTTCTCCCTAATTATCTCGCTAAAGTCAGACAGGAAGTCTGTGGCAGAGCCAGGACCTCAAGTTTTTACTGTAATCACTGGACAAACCTTCTCTGTCATTCACTGAGCACTGATTTATTTTAATAAAGGTTTATTCTTCTTTATTTATATTACTTCACAAAGTCTGAGCGGGACTGTAGTGTGAGTTTTGAAAAGAATGACCAGATTCTGCCTGGCCCTTCAGATCATGACTACACTGAGGCCAGGGGAGAATCTCATTCTGGGGATGGCATTCTTTTGGGAGAGAACAGATTCATCCTCTACAGGGGATTCCATGGCTGCCACCCTGGCTAAAGCTGCACATATCCTGCTACCTGGAGCATACACTCCAGTGGACCAGCAGTGCCCTCCTTTAGGGCTGAGCTGCTGGGAAGTGGCATCCTGGCAGCTAGGAAGCGTTCACTTGTGTCCCACCATTATTTCTCTGAGAGGGCTATGGGATCCTTCCTTCCAGCAGGGTCTCTGCGGGCAAGAGCCAGCACATGCTATAAAACCAAGTTCACTGGTAAGAATGCTGTGAGCAAAAATAGGCCTGATCCTATGTTCTTTGTATATTGCAGACTCCCATTGACTTGAACAGGAGTGTTGGTGTCACCAGAAGTGTAGACCCATAGTTTGAGATGCCTAAGGCACATTGTTAACTAATTTAGCAGTGTTCTCTCTAGCAGCCATCTGACGTATTTAGCCCCAGATCTTGTACTGAGTGCCACTTGGGCACAGAAGTCTGATGCTTGACTGGAGCGCATCATTGCAGGATCAGGCCATAAATATGTTTATGTATGTAGGGAATGTGGCAGAAGGAATGCAGTGCTGCTGAAGGCTGGGAGGAATGAGTCTCCCAGAGGTCATCTGCATGAGAATGCAAAAGGTGTGCATGTGTGATACCTTTTCAGGCAAAGCCTAATGGGTAGCAAGTAAGCCATGAGATTTGGTCTATTGTAAACATGTAGTTGTAAAATCACAATTTAAGCTGACACTTAAGGTGGGAGTTGTGAGATCTCACCAATGCTCTGGGTTGTTGTGGGGGGACAGGGCAGTTGCCTTAGCTGTGTAAGACATTGATTACACAGGGCTCCCTGGTTTAAAGCATTGTGAGAGAGCAAGGGGAGGGGTATGGGTTGAGCCAGCTTGCTGAGTGCCTTAGCCCTGCCTATGCCTTGGCCATATAGCTATAAGCCTGGCTTGACTAACCCTCCCCACCTGTTAAAAGATAGAGCTGGATACCAGGGTGTTTGTGAAACCCCACACTAGAGATACCAAGAGCTGAAATCACAGAGTGGCAGCTGAGGCCACACAGAGCTGAAATCACTGGGTTCTGCCTTAGGGCAGTCCCAAGCAGTGGGGTTAGGACTGGCGGACAACAGCAGGACCAGCGGGCGGCCGGTAGGAGCGGCGGCGGCAGATGACGGCGACCAGCGGGCAGCCGGTAGGAGCAGCGGCGGCGGTAGACGACGGCGACCGGCGGGCGGCTGGTGACAGCAAGGGGAGGCTACAGACAAGTGGACAGCTAGTATTGCCCTGGTGATGTATCTGTGGGCTTTAAGTTTGGGACTGTACCGCAGAGGGTACACCCTGTAACTGTGTGTGTGTGGAAAAGGGCCAAGAGCCCCAGCAAGAGACTGGGTTCTACTGCATATGGGGATGGTATCTGGGTAAAAGGGGTTTTGTCTCTTCTGTGCTGAGATATACTGCATCTGTCGCTGTAACCTTGGGGTAGGTTACGGTCATTAAACAAGCCATTTCCATCTCAAACTCTGTGCTTGCGAGTGGGGGGGAGAACCACCTTACAGGCACCCAGCACGGGGGTGAAATTGTCCCAGGCCACTGGGTGGGGGCTCGAGCCGGTTGATTGTAT
This sequence comes from Carettochelys insculpta, assembly GCF_033958435.1. NCBI lineage: Eukaryota > Metazoa > Chordata > Testudines > Carettochelyidae > Carettochelys > Carettochelys insculpta. The sequence goes on along the minus strand of NC_134146.1, from coordinate 42,458,660 downwards.
CCTTGATAGGAAAACCCCACAAGAGTTGAACCCAGCCCTTCTGGCAGGCATCTGGCGTTAACAGAAGGGTTACATAAGTGGGGGCTCGTCCGGGATATCTTTTGCTGGGTAGTACCCCTCGCAAGCACACACATATATATATAACATTGTAAGAAGCAGTTGTTGTTGCGGGATAAGTTAGAGTTTATACCATGGCTGGCCGTATGCTAGAAGAGTGGTGTGAGGAGTTGGGTATTGACCCTAGAAATTGTCTATTAGTTTTAGGGATACCTGAGGGTATGGAAGATGTCCCGATTGAGGCCCTTCTAACAAAAGCCATTGATTCTCTAACGAGGTGTCGCATACGGGGGCGTAGACCTCAAGTAGACGACAAAGCATTTGTGGTGATATGTGAATTGCCAGTAGCTGTGGACTCTTTGCAGATCCCAAGTGAGATAAAGATTCCCACTGGCACTTTGAAAGTTGTGATCGCCAAGGCCTTTGCAACAGGCCCCGCTTCACATGCTGTATTTGAGGAGAAGATGACAGCCTTTTTGGCACGGGAAGGAAAGACTATGGCTGACGTGTCAAGTCTACTGAGTGCTGAACCATTGGCCCCTGGCCCTTCTATGGATGTATGGGCCAAAGCTTTGGGACAGGCATTGGAGAAGATCCTGCAACCTCATCATGAATCTAGTTCATACCGTAAGTTACGCTTATTTTCAGGTGGTGCGGTCCCAATACCCGGGGAAGAAGCGTTTGAACCCTGGTTAGAACATACCACTGAAATGCTCCGAGAGTGGGCAGTACCTGAAGCTGAGAAGAGAAGGCGACTGATAAAGAGTCTCCGGGGTCCTGCGCTGGATGTCATTCGGACGTTGAAGCTGGGTAATCCGGAGACTAGTGCAAATGACTGCTTAGAAGCTCTCAATCATGCCTTTGGGAGGACTGAAGATTCGGAGGAAGTTTATTGCAAATTCTTGAGCACCAGACAACAGAGAGGCGAAAAGTTATCAACCTATGTTCAGAGGTTGGAGAAACTACTGCAGAGAGTTGTCTTGCATGGAGCCATCACAGCGGAGCAAATGGATCGAACTCGAGTGTCCCAAATTGTGAGGGGAGCGCAATACCAGCACCCAATCCTATTCCACCTTCAGTTAAGGGAACGACTGGGGGCCCCACCCAGCTATTCGCGATTGATTAAAGAGATCCGAGAAGAGGAAGAAAGGCAGGCCACCAGTGAGAGCGGGGGCACTCAACCATCCAAACATGGCAGCACGGCCCCCTCGCAACTCCCCAAAACATTGATGGTGAACGGTGGAGAGGAGCTTGCCCAAAGAGTGCAAGACCTGATGGTGCAGGTGGACGAACTGAGGGGTGCTGTAGGTTCAGCCCGGGCACCAGGGAGTGGTGAACAGCTAGCAGCAGTGGTCCATAAGATTGGGCTCAGGACAGCTACTTCTGCAGGCCGGCCAAGTAAAGGATCCTTCTTCTGCTACAAATGTGGTCAGGAAGGACACACTGCAGCAAGATGTCGAAATAAGAAAAATCCAACACTGGTGTACCAAAAGCTGAGGGCCACCTGGGAAAAGTCTGGAAACGGCTACAGGGTCTGGGAAAGGAGCCGCCCACACCCTCGGGAAGCGAGGGCTCCCCTAGAAGAGACAGACCCACGGCTTTCCCACGAGGACTAATAGGACCTAGAGCAGAAGTCAATGTGAAAATAGAAGGGGTGGAATGTACAGCCGTCCTTGATACAGGGTCTCAAGTGACGATCATATTCCAGTCATTCTATCAACAAAGGCTTGGGCACCTGCCTATCCAGCCATTGACAGGTCTCGGCCTGTGTGGACTCAGCCTGAATGAATACCCCTATGCGGGGTATATCATCGTGCACCTAGAGTTCCCAGAAGATGTGGCAGGGGTAAGAGAGGAGGTGGACACAGTTGCCTTAATATGCCCTGACCCCAAGGGGATCTCTGACGTGTCGGTGCTCATAGGGACCAACTCCAGTCTCTTTAAAGTACTGGCAAAATATTGCAGACGACGGGTCGGGGACCAATACCTGAGCACCCTGATGATTCATGCACTTTGTGCTGAAGCCTACAAAAAATTTGAGAATTCTAAACAGGAGTTGCCTGAACTACCAATGGGTACCCTGAGGTATGCGGGCACAACTCCCATAGTAGTGCCTGCAAGGACAGAGCAAGAGGTGCTCACTAGGAGTACCTGGCTAAAGAGCAGCGGAGGGACTCTAGCTATGGTAGAGCAACCAGCTGATGGAGGCCTTCCTAAAGGAGTGCTGGTTCCCAGTGAAGTTATAGCCTTACCTGCTGAAGCCCAGGAAGAGGTGACTATACTAATCGCTAATAAGACGAGTCGTGATATTGTTGTAAAGCGAGGGCAAAAGATAGCAGACCTTTTTGAGCCCGATGCAGTGGTAAAGCCCCAGTGTGGTACTCCGGCCCCAACGATAGATCCAGAAAAATTCGACTTTGGAGATTCACCACTGTCTGAGGAATGGAAGACGCGGTTAAGGGAAAAGCTTTGCAAGAGAACAAAGGTATTCTCACTGCATGAGTGGGATGTGGGATGTGCAAAAGGGGTTGAACATAACATCAGGCTGCATGATTCTCGACCCTTCCGGGATAGATCTAGGAAGATCGCCCTTTCTGAGATGGAAGATGTGCAACAGCATCTTCAAGAGCTGGCAGAGAATGGCATCATTACAGAGTCCCGCAGCCCATATGCTTCACCCATTGTTGTGGTCCGTAAAAAGAATGGAAAAATCCGGATGTGTATTGATTACCGCACCCTAAACAGCCGTACGGTGACTGACCAGTACACTATGCCTCGGATCCAAAATGCCTTAGACTGCCTGCTAGGAAGCCAGTGGTTCTCAGTTTTAAACCTTCGAAGTGGATACTATCAGATTCCTTTGGGGGAAGAAGGTAAAGAGAAGACAGCCTTCATCTGCCCATTAGGGTTCTACCAGTTTGAACGCATGCTGCAAGGGATTTCCGGGGCACCAGCCACATTCCAGCGTCTTATGGAGAAAGTTGTAGGAGACATGAACCTACTGCAAGTCTTGGTTTACTTGGATGACCTGATCGTATTCGGAAGAACATTGGAGGAGCATGAAAAAAGACTTCTTAAGGTCCTCGACCGGTTGGAGGCCTATGGGTTGAAACTTTCTATTGACAAATGCCAGTTTTGTAGAACATCGGTGAAGTATGTGGGTCACATTGTGTCCCAGGAAGGTGTAAGTACTGATCCGGACAAAATAGAGGCACTGGTCACATGGCCATGTCCCAACAATTACCGAGAGCTTAAAACCTTTCTTGGATTTAGTGGATATTACCGTAGATTTGTGGAACATTATGCGTCCATTATCAAGCCTTTAAATGATCTCACTCGTGGATACCCGCTCAACAAGAGCAAGGCTAAGACCAAGGGTAAGGGGGGGCCCTCAAGACTGCCAGGGCAAAAGTGCCGTGGCCCTCTAGAGCCTTTTGGATCACAATGGGATGAGAGGTGTGAGAAAGCTTTCCGAGAGATCATTAACTGCCTAACTCATGCTCCAGTCCTCGTGTTTGCTGACCCAAACAAACCCTTTATCTTGCATACGGATGCCAGTTTGGAAGGGTTAGGGGCGGTGTTATACCAAGACGTGGACGGCAAACATAGGCCTGTGGCCTTCGCTAGCCAAGGATTGTCTGACAGTGAGACCCGTTACCCGATCCACAAGCTGGAGTTCTTGGCCTTAAAGTGGGCCATCACTGAGAAGTTTCGTAACTACCTATATGGTGCTAAGTTCCAAGTATGGACAAACAACAACCCATTGACATATGTATTGACAAGTGCTAAGCTGGACGCCACTGGGCAGAGATGGGTGGCTGCCTTGGCCAGCTACGAGTTCAGCCTACAGTACCGATCGGGCAGAAGCAACATTGACGCCGATGCATTGTCACGATGCCCACAGCCACAAGAGATTGCTGAGATTCCTCTAGATGGAGTAAGAGCCATTTGCAATGGAAGTTATCACAAGCCCCAGGCCCCTGAGAGTTGCATTGCTGAAACTCTAGGTTTACCACCCAAGAGTGTGCCGTCGGCCTCTGTGAACTATATTGCGTTGGATCAATCGCCATTGCCTAGGCTCAATGCAGCGGACTGGCAAAAAGCCCAGTTGCAAGATGCCGACATCCGTGACACCCTACTCGCAAAAAGAGAGGGGCAAGACCCTCGAACCATTGTTCCCTCCACTCCGGGAAGTAAAATACTACTAAGGGAGTGGAACAAACTGAGACTGATACAGGGTGTGCTGCACCGGGTCACCGTAGATCCATTGCAAAATCGACGAACACAACTGGTACTACCAACCGAGTACAGGGTTCTGGCCATGAGGGCTCTGCATGGTGATTTCGAACATTTGGGTATGGAAAGAACACTTAAGCTTCTCCGTAATAGGTTCTATTGGCCCTGGATGGCTGAGGATGTACGCAGAAAATGTGAGACGTGTGCTCAATGTGTTCAACGCAAAACTCTGCCCACTAGAGCAGCCTATCTGCAGAGCATCACGACCAGCAAACCCTTGGAACTGGTATGCATTGACTTCTTGTCTCTCGAGCTGGATAGGAAGAATATTGGAAACATCTTAGTGGTAACTGATCACTTTACCCGATACGCCCAGGCCTATCCCACACGGGACCAGAGAGCCACCACTGTGGCACGGGTATTGTGGGAAAAGTACTTCTCAGTGTTTGGACTCCCATCTCGGATACACTCTGACCAAGGGCGAGACTTTGAAAGTCAACTCTTAAAGGAGGTGCTAAAAGTGGCAGAAATAAAGAAGTCCAGGACAACCCCTTACCACCCACAAGGGGACCCTCAGCCAGAACGGTTTAACCGAACCTTATTGGATATGCTGGGGACATTGCGCCCGGAGCAAAAAGCGGCCTGGAGTCAACATGTTGCTTTTTTGGTGCATGCCTACAATGCCACAAAAAATGATGCTACGGGAACCACCCCGTATTTGCTAATGTTTGGACGAGAGCCCAGACTACCAATAGACTTGTGTTTCGGGGTGTCAGGGGATGGGGAAGGCTATGAGACACATTTGCAGTATGTTTCCCGACTAAAGGAAAAGCTGCGGGATGCCTACCGTTTGGCTACGGCAGCTGCCCGCAGGAACACAGATCGTAACAAACACCGGTATAATGCAAGAGTGCGCCCTCAGGAGCTCCAACCTGGGGACCGAGTTCTCCTGCGAAATCTAGGGGTTGCTGGTAAACACAAGATTGCCAATAGATGGAAGGCAACACCCTACCTGGTGGTGGAAAGACTTAAGGACCTACCTGTTTACAAGATTAAACCTGAGAGCGGATCAGGGCCAATGAAAACCATACATAGAAATCTCCTACTGCTTGTGGGAGAGTTGGTTGGTGCATCTGCAAAGATGGACTATAACATACGACCAGGTGCAAGGTCACATCCATTACCCAACACAGGCAGTGGGTGCAGTGGAGATAATCTTCCCTTATACAGCACCTTTGAGAGTGATTCTAAAGAGAATTAAATTCCCATGGAACACCCTAGAGTGGGAACCAGATCCCAGAGTCTATTGCAGGAACCTGGGGAAAGGGCAACACCTTTGGCACTGAATCCCAGAGCAGAAGTGTTTAGGCCCCGGCCTGGGGACCCTCCTTCCACAACAAGACTAGTCTGGGATGATGAACCTGCCCCAACTGCCGACAGTTTGGAGGAGAACCAGGCATGTGCAGCTACACCCCCATTAGCTGACGGAGACATTTTTGTCCAGGATATCCCAGTCTGTGAGCAAGAGACACAAGGACCAACGCGGGTGGAGGAGGAGTCCCCGGGTGGATGCCCCTTGCCGCTGCTGCCAGAGGAGGACCCTGCCCCTGTTATCCCCATCCTCAATAGGCAAAATAGAGCCATAAAGCCCATAAACAGACTAACTTATGAGGCACCTGGAGTAGTTGGGGAGGATGTAATACATCTGGCACACAAACTTGTAGAAGCCATAGTGAGCTTTCTCAGGCCATTAGAGGGGAATTCATGTGGATGTTATAATCGAAACAGTGTTTTGCCGGGACGTCAAATTCTCAGCTGGGGGGAGGATGTAGGGAATGTGGCAGAAGGAATGCAGTGCTGCTGAAGGCTGGGAGGAATGAGTCTCCCAGAGGTCATCTGCATGAGAATGCAAAAGGTGTGCATGTGTGATACCTTTTCAGGCAAAGCCTAATGGGTAGCAAGTAAGCCATGAGATTTGGTCTATTGTAAACATGTAGTTGTAAAATCACAATTTAAGCTGACACTTAAGGTGGGAGTTGTGAGATCTCACCAATGCTCTGGGTTGTTGTGGGGGGACAGGGCAGTTGCCTTAGCTGTGTAAGACATTGATTACACAGGGCTCCCTGGTTTAAAGCATTGTGAGAGAGCAAGGGGAGGGGTATGGGTTGAGCCAGCAGTGGGGTTAGGACTGGCGGACAACAGCAGGACCAGCGAGCGGCGGCGGCAGACAATGGCGACCGGCACGCGGCCGGTAGGAGCGGCGGCGGCAGACGACGGCGACCGGCACGCGGCCGGTAGGAGCGGCGGCGGCGATCGAGCCGGTTGATTGTATCCTTAATAGAAAAACCCCACAAGAGTTGAACCCGGCCCTTCTGGCAGGCATCTGGCGTTAACAGAAGGGTTACATGTACATGGCAGGTACTTATTCAAATGTAGCTAGACCATAGCAATTCCTTAGATGCATTAGCCTCCATCATGTGCAGGCTTCCTCCTGCACAGCCTCTGCTTTCTACAACCATAGGCCTTATTTTCCCCAGAAAGGGCTCAGAAAGGTTTCTTTGCACCTTAACATTAACACAAGCCTTTCTATAGTGCTCTCCCCAGAAGCTCATTCAGTTTAAGCTCTCAATCACCCCGCCCATCCTCCTCCCCACCAAAAAAAGACGACGAAAAAAGAAAACCAACAGAGAGGAAAAATAAATCTATTGGAAATTGGTTCTTATGGATCAGTTCAGAGGGTGTGTCCTTACATATCTACATCATAGAGTGGAGAGGCTCCCAGTTGTCTTGCAACAACTGATTTTATAGTGTCTACAGGAAGCCCTGCAGCATCTCAGCTTAACTGCTTGATGTACAAAGGATTATGGTGCCTCTTACACGTGGGTAAACTGAGGTACAGTGAGGTCAAGTGATTTGACCAAGGTTAGAGTGTGAGTCAGTGGCAAGGATGACAGAGAGCCCAAGTATTCTTATTTCCAGTGTCTTACATTAGTCCCATCTCTTCCCTTGGATATAAGCAATGATGTACACTGCATCTCTGAGAAAATTAGAACTCAAACAATTAACTATTTCCTTCCCCAAATTTGGATACCTCCACAATGAGGTGGCATTTCAGACAGGAACAACATCAATACACGAGATATTAAAACAGCTGGGAGTTGACTTGGCTTTATCATAAAAATGGCAGTGGGGCTGACAACAAAAAAATGGAGGAAAAGCAGTATGAATGCCAGGATTGCTCTTCTAGCAGAGAGGAAAATTTGCAAAAGATATTTGCAATGGGGTGGGGAGGGCACAGATAATTTACTGCTTTAAGCTAGTGTAAATGGTGGATTTTCTGTAACTTGAAGTGTTTAAATCATGAATTGAGGCCTTCTGTAACTCAGGCAGAGATTATGGGCCTATTACAGACATGAGTGTGTGAGGTTCTGAAGCCTTTAATGTGCACAAGGTCAGGCCAGATGATTACTTAGTATCCCTTCTGGCCTTAAAGTTTATGCACCTCAAGTACTTCTACACTTACTGCAGCAACAACACAGAGGAGACTGATCATTCAGGGTTGATTTAGCTTGTCAACCCCAGTACTTCTATTATGTAGACCTCCTGTTTCAGGGATTGTGGAGAAAGTCAACCTAAGGTACGTCAACTACAGCTACACTATTCTTGTAGCTGGAGTTGCATAGCTTAGGTTGACTTTTTCACCTACAGGTTGAGCCTCTCTCTTTTGGCACCCTCAGGACCTGACCAGTGCTGAATGCGAGAATTTGCCAGACTATAGGACCACTAATGCAGTACCAACACTTTCACTGCTTCCTGGGCTCTTAGAAGACATTTTAGGGGTTAATTACAGCTAAATAACAGCACTGAACACTAAGAGCCAGGACCGGTGGCTATAAATAAAGTTTATGGGACTACTGGAAACTTGGCCACATCCATGATAAGTGTCGTCCAGATAACTAATATCATGCCAAATTACAGATGTTACCAGATGAGAGAGTTCCAGATTAGAAAGGTTCAAACTGTAGTGTAGACCTGCCATAAGAATGTATGTGATTCAACAGTGTAAGTCCTTTATCAAAAGTGACTTAAATTAAGCACTTTGCTGCCCATGGTACAATTGAAGTCAACAGAGATTAGACACAATAAACTCTTTCGTAGCCAACATTCTATTATACAGACCTCTCAAATAACCGGCATTTTAACCATAAGTAAATTTTAGTTACGTTTTCCATAAGTACAGTACAGTGAAAGTAAATACAAATAAATACCATAAATACAGCATAAGTTTACTGTGTACAATACTACCATTGTTGGCTAATAAAGTACTCTGCCTACATTTTTGTTTGTTTCTTAATATCTTAATATCTAATCTTGCTTTTCTTTAGTGTTATGCATTTCTAGGTATACCTCACTATTATCCAGAATATTTGAATCTTTGGCAACCTCCTGGTCCCAGGGCTGCTGGATATGAAAGAGCTTGCTTAGGTGCTTTTGTAAATCTCACCAGATGTCCGTCTGAATTTTGAGACCTCTAAATACCTTTGTAAGTCTGTGCCCAAATGCTCAAGTCACTTTAGAAAATGGGGCTTAAGCACTTAAGTAACTTAGATGTGTCTGAACATTCAACTCTGTCACTTCACTGCAACAAAGAGGTGTGGTTTTAGTATGAGATCGCTACCTCGATGTGGTTCTTTCAGTGTTAGGTCCCAGTGCAGACAAGGCAGAAGGTGATTTTTTTTTTTTGCCTCTACCTATATATCAATCCTATGCCTCCACTTGGGATTGACCTTAGAGACATAGGCTGTGGCCGCACTTGGCCAAAATTGTGAAAGTGCCATGCTAATGGACAAATTGGAGAACACTAGTGAGGCACTGAAATGAATATTCAACACCTCATTAGCATGCTGCCGACCACGGCACTTCAAAAGTGCCTTGTTTCAATTGCGTGCAGATCATCTACACAGGGCCCTTTTCAAAAGAACCCCTGCAAACGTTGACATCCCCAGGTATAGAGTTGATATATAGGTAGAGGTAAAAAAAAATCACCTTCTGCCTTATCACTTTCAGCTGATAGGAATAAGGCCCTTTCGAAATTTTGGCCAAGTGTGGCCACAGCCATAGAGATAAAAACTACAGTCACATGTCTCCAGTTGGCTTTGACATCAAGTTAGGCATACTGAGGTTGCTATTTCAATCTCAAAACAAAACTTTTATTTTTTTGCAAAGAAAACAGAGCCATAAATTGTAAATCGCTGGGCCAGTGCTTGCTTTTTAAAGGTTATTCTCAGTTGCATTTTAAGTGAATGTGGGATGCGGCTGACTGAAAGCTTGGCCCAGGGAGAAAATCTAGATTTACCCAAGTTACGAAGCTGTATGATACATGGGCATCGTTTATGTTTAACATTTTTGATAAAACAATTATAGCTTTAGCTTTCTTCTTGCTGGCAGCCATTCTGCCAGACAAATACAGTATGTCTTTACTACTGCGCTTCAGTCTTTAATCTTTTTCTGGTCCCATGGGTCTGAGGGAGATCTTCCAATTCTTTTTTCCTAGAATGACTTATTTTTGGCTAATATTTCTGGTGCCAGTGCCACCTAATGCACCCTAGATACATCAAGGCTGCTGCCTTTCTCATTTGTGAACTTGCAGTATGATTAAAGTAAACTGTTTCCTTAAATAAATCCAACTTTGGTAGGTCTAAAAGTAGTTTATCCTATATGTACTTTGCTTGTAAGAGGCCCTTTCTAAAAAGTATCCTTTCCATATCTCTCAAATAATTTTAATCCAGTTTTGAAATTGCAAAACAGATGTTGAAAGAGTCCAGCCATGCCAAACTGAATAACTGAACAGGAGTGAACAAGTCTGATGGAGTTGCAACAAATAATCACTCTGATGTTAACAGGAATATCACATGGGAAGTAAACACCGTATTCGCCTTTACAGCCTAAGCTGAGAGCCAGCTGACCTTTAGCTCAAGCTACGGTGCCTGTACCAAGCTCCTGAGGTCCCAGCTTTGAGTCTGCCTGTGGGTAGTGACAATTGCAATTCATGCAAGTGGGAGAAACTGTATCTGGTTTAGGCTGTAAAGGCCCTAATGTTCAAACACACCTACCTTCCCTTCCACCCTTATGGGATCTTACAAAAAAGATTTTAATATTTTTCAAAAACCCTTTAAGTTCTACAGTTCTCAGTGCTATATCAGGGGGATGGACAGCACCAGCAGAAAGTGGTTTCAGCCTGAATGGATGTCTCTTATAGAACAAGGGTTAAGGAGACAACTAAGGAAAAAGGGAGGGATATCACAGTGGTTTAAGCACTGGCCTGTCAAACCTAGCGTTGTGAATTCAATCCCTGAGGAGACCATTTAGGGATCTGGGGCACACAGACTTCCCAAAAAACCCCAAAACCTTCCAGGAATGGTGATAGGTCCTGCTGTGAGTGTTGGGGTCTGGACTCAATGATCTCTGAATAGTTCTTCCAGCGCTGTGAGATAGGATTATCTCCATATTATTTATTAAAGAGACATAACCTTTGCTGAGAATTTAATTTGTTAATACAACTTGGTCTTCAGTCCCTTGCTCCCAAAACACTAGTTCTCATCATTCCGTCAATGACATTAGTATTCCTGAGTTTGATAGTGAAAGTCAATTACTGATCCAAGGTACCAGCTGAAGAAAAGTGTATTGCATAAGAGAAGATGAATGCCAGAATAGGCGCTATACATGATTGTATTCTAGCCTTGTTTCAGCCACTTGCTTGCTGACCTTGGCCAAATAATTTCTCTATTCTTCAGTTTAACTCACAGTACAATGGAGCTAATCTTGCCTCTCCCTCATGGCAGAATGAGGGTGCTGGGCAGATGGGTTAGTTAAGAGTTTAGAGTCATTTGAATATATAAGTTGCGTATCAGTGTTAAATTGTATTGCTGCAAGGTCTTGTGTTAAAGGAAGGGGTGCCTGACGCTATGGATAAGGACATTTACTTAGAAAAGTTGATTTTTAAAAATAGACTGTATGAGAGGGAGGCAAGTTTACCATCACCTTAATTGCCTGGTGATTTCCTTGTAGGAAAGGGTCCAAGGAGTGAGAGTTCAAGTACAGCACAGCACTTAGGCCACTTTAAAAAAGAAATGGGAATCAACAATACATAATTTCAAAACAAAAAAACATAAACTCTGCCCTAACATAGATGCCTAACATAGGGCATCTGATGAGGTGAGTCTGTGCTCACGAAAGCTCATGCTCAAAACTTTTCTGTTAGTCTAGAAGGTGCCACGGGACCCTTCGTTGCTGCTACAGATCCAGACTAACACGGCTACCCCTCCGATACTTGCCCTAACATAGAGTTTGTATCCATTTGATATTGTTGTCTTGGCATGGTGCCACCTTCACTGATATTTAGAGGTGTTATTGAAAACAAAGGCAGATGATTATACACACATATGTTCTTGTAATAGTTTCAATAAAAACAGTTTAAAAATGCAATATGACCTGATCCAACACTTAATGAAGTCAAGGGGAATCTTTCAGATGACTCATATGGACTTACCTCAGGCCCTATAATCTGCTAAAAAAAGCCAGCCCAGTGTTCTGCCTGGTATCAAGTTGGTCTTTCTCATTGAGGAAGCTCCACGATCTGTGATATGCAGGAGGTCAAAGTTGATCTGTGGTGGGCAATGTATGGCCCATGGCCCATGTGAGGCCCACGGGGGTTCCTCATGCAGCCCATGGACCACCTAGCTGTCCTTCTCCCCCACATGCAGCTTGTGCACTAGGGCTCCAGAGCCCACACTTCTGATGCCCCCTCCCCCACCCCTACCACTTTTGGAGCATACAAATGGCCTGATTCACGTTCTATCACTGCTCCTCCTATTCTCTCCCAAATCCGGAACACTGGAAATCAGCTGTTTGCAGTGTTACTGCTCTGGGATGGGGAGGAGTGGAGATGGAGCATGAATCAGGAGATTCACGTGCTCCAAAGTGCTGGAAGGGTGCAGGGAGGAACAGGTAAGTGCAGGACTCCAGTGCCCCAGTGCCTGAGAGGTGCATGGAAGAGGAGAGGCAGACAGAGGGGGCTGCAGGTGGAACTCTAGTGACCCCTGCGGTGCTGCAGTTCCCTGAGGTGAAGGAGGACCACTCATGCAACCTATCCGTTGTTCGTGGTTGCCCATTCCTGGACTAGATGCTCATCCATAGTCTCTTCTGATCTATGAAACAGGCACACCAGAGAACATAAATTGCCACAGTGTATAATCTTTTGTCTCTTCTGGAGTGTTGCTAGCCAACAGAAACATAGTACTTCATAAGGCACTCCAATTGTTCTCTTGAACACCCGTGAAGCATTTCTGGATTCTACTTTCTAATTATCATTATGTATGCTTCAGTAAGCAATGACAGCCTCAAACCGGCACAAGGCACAGCTTCCCATTTTCAAACCTAGGTGCTTAAAGGCTTCAAGGGTAAAATAAAAGGCCCGAAGTAACTTAAAAGCCTAAACTGTCAAAAGTGCCTAAATCACTTAGGAGCCAAAGTCTCATTGACTTGCAGTGGAACTTCGATATTTTAGAAAATTTTACCCCTAACTCCATATTGAGATATCAAACTCAAAATATATTGATTTTCAGAGGCGTTAAGAGAGGTGCTTGTGATACATTGACATCAGTCAGCTTTTGTGGGATGGGTGAAAGGCTGGTGTCTTATTTCTATTTCAGTGCCACAAATGCTAGAATTAAAAAAATCCTGGGAATATCTCTTTGGAACCAGAAGAGGGCAGAAGTTTTTTGAGAAGCAAGCTGTATTTTTTAGACTGAAACTGCAGCAGCTCAAAACTAAACAAAAGGACTTTTTTTTAATGAATGAATAACAACAACAGCAGTATTCTGGGGCCAGTATTAGTTTAATTAGTGTGTAAAATAAAGCTGGATAGACCCTGTGACCTGGAGAGTTCCTGATTTTTCAGCTGGTGACACATTCTCCTTAAAAATTAGACTAATTGCAATTTCACTGTAACACAATTACAAATTACTGAAGGGAATTTAGGGCTAGCTTTTATGAGCTTCAGCTGGAGTGGAGGATGCTCAGTACCTCACAGGATGGCTGCAGTCCTTTCTTTTAGCACATGCAGCAGCAATGCGAGAGACCACACACTACGCTACCACCGTGTCTCTGTTCTGTTCTGTTCTGATTTTTGTATCACCTCGATCACTGTATTATCTGAGTTGTACCTTCCAGAAGTGTGTTAAATAACATGACTAACATCTATCACTCGTGGTTCGTTTTATCTCTTATTCCCTCCCTTGGGGAGAATAGTGACTTTTTTTTTTCCCCTGGAGGGTTTTGTTTTCAGGTTTGTTCCGGTATGGCTAAGATCTGAAGAAGTGAGTCTGTCCCACGAAAGCTCATCACCTAATACATTATTCTTTTAGTCTTCAAAGTGCTACAGGACTGCTTTTTTGTATTGACAGTCTTACCAAGAAAAATCATCTCTGGGGGCAGGAGACTTATTTGTCTCCTGAGGACCTGTTTCTCAGCACACACAACAAATACTCCTATAGGTCATCAGTGCCTGGCAGGGTGGTGTTCTTAAGATGTGGAACTTCTATAAGAACTAGAAACCACCCAAAGACTCTTCTATGGATAATGGCTTGGATATAGCAATAAATGGGCAGTGTATTACCCAGAGACCTCAACACATGTACCACAAGTGTAAGCTCTAATGAAAGTTGCTTTTCCAAGTGACAACCATGCAGCACTTAAACATTGGCAAAAAAAGCATATATAATTTTAATATATTCCCAAGAAAACAAACTTGAGGTTTGGCCTGGAAGGGAAGGAGCCTGCATTAGCAGAGAGGTGTGCTGGATAATTTGGTAAGTCTTCTCCATTTCTAATGACAGTGGCCCAAATTATGTTACCTTCACGCACTACTTCATGAAGTACCTTACCCCATGGGGAGTCCCATTGATTTCAGTGGACCTTCTCATGAAGTACAATATAACTCAGGGTGGTAGAATCTGGCCAATGTCAGAGAGAATCTAAGCAAATTTAAGAAAGTCTGGAGAGTCACTGGCTTTGTTCCTGAAATGTTCTCCATGCCTATGGATCATGCCTCTGATTCTAAGCAGGTCCTGAGCGGTCCATTCTGAAGGCCAAATTCAGAAGTGACATGGAAGGGAAGGAGTAAATCTAAGTAATTCTAAAGTGCTCAGCGCAGGCATGGGGCCTGACTTGGTGTAACTCCTCTGGTCTTCCAATCCGGCAAGCATTCCCGTAGACCAGTGGTGGGCAACCTGCACCCCAGGGGGCTATTAAGATTTTGTGTGTGGCCCACAAGACATTTTGATTGCCATTGATCATGCACTAGCTTGCCAGATTTCACTGGTTTCACTATTTTTTTTTCTTGCTGGTATTAATAAAGGGATACGCACATAAAGCAAGGGCAACCTCTGAAGTAATCTGACTCATTTTCACCGGGAAACTATGAGAGTGGAATCTGCAACAATGCTTAAGTGGTTTAGGAACACAAGTCCCAGGGACACCTTCTTTTATCTAGGAAAAAGATATACTGCTACCAGGCATTAGAACCAGGCCACCACTTCTCGCAGCTCCTATTGGTTGAGAATGCTGAACTGTGGCCAACGGGAACTCCAAGTGACTGTATCTACAGACACTCAGGTAAACAAAGTGTCTGATGGCCTGCCAGGGGCTAAATATAGTGAACTACATCTGGTCCAAGGGCTGCTTATTGTCCACACCTGCATTAGAACTACAACCTGCCTTGTTCATGTTAGGATTCTAACACATTAAAATACTCAATTTTTCTAGTATAGCCATAAAGGCAAAAACTTCAAAAACATCCAAGTGACTTGGGAACCAAAGTCAATGGGACTTTGATAAATCACTAAGGAACACTGGACTTTTTAGGCAGCAATGTCTATGGGACATTGGGTCCTACATTGCTTGAAACCACCGAAACTATAGGGTATGAGCGTAAGTGCAATTTCAAATGCATTCACATCTTTCAGGCCTGGGCTATCCACAGTTTAACTACGTCAGGGAGGGGGTGTGATACTTTCTCTGTTGTGTTTTTACTGACGTTGTTATACCATTACAACTCCCACTGTGGATGTAGTTATATTGGCCTATACTAACATAATACTTGTATAGCTAATTCACCTTCCTGTATTGGAAGCTATGTAGGTATAAACACTTTTAGAGTGGCATCACTACACCCACACTGTGGCTATATCTGCAGTACAGTGATCTGTCAACAGAAATTACTGTTGGACAAGATCGTCTGGCAAAACTTCTGTTGACAGATCATGTCCACACAAACAAGTGGCTCGAAAGAGCAACCCGCTCTGTCAACAGAGAGCAGCCAGACCGCTCAGCCACTCCCTTGACAGAACAGCCAATTGGAAGCTTAGGAACCAGGGCTGCCAGTTGAACCAGAAGCCCTTCTATTGACAGAAGCCCCCCAGAGCATTTACGTATCTTTTTTGATGACAGAAACTGTCAACAAACACGTTATTTCTCATCGCGGAGAGGCAGAGCGCTGTCGGCAGAAGTGCCGAGTTTTGTCAACAGACTTTTGACAAAATGCATTTTGTGTACAGACACTCCACGAGTTTTGTCGACTAAACCTCTGTTTTGTTGACAAAACTCTCTACTGTAGATGTAGCCGATGGGTGTTGTACTGTTTTAGCTCTACTGGTATAGTTATAGCAGACAGTGCAACTTGCATGCCTAAACAAAGCCTTAGAGACTTTGGAAAATTGCACCTGATTCCTTTCAGCTACTTTCCATAGTAGTCTTGCTATTGTGTTCCCAGCAATGACAGCTTTATACCCAGCTCCAAGGTAGTCATGTTGAAAGTTTTTAGCCTGCAGTTAGAAACAGGGATATTTAGTAAAACACTAACAACCTCAGGGGTAGACAAAAAAAGACTTCTCCTCTAACACACAAAATAACAAGGGTTGCCCCAAAACTTTTAATCAAAGCTCAGCTTTTCTTTGTAGCTTATTGGCATTCCTTAACAACATTCCAGATGATATTGCACTCCCTAAATTAACATACGAGCAATGAGACTTTAAAGGAAACTCTAATGACAAATGCTGGAATTATTCTGATGCAATTCAAAATCTATGATCTGGAGAAACTCCTAGTACAGATGGATGGTCATCTCATTTTTATAAAGCTTACTGCAAAAAGGTGACCTTTACTTTATATACCAACTGCAGAGCTCATCCTGCCATGTGCTGAGTACTTTAGCTGGTTGGAAATTTTTTGACAAAACATCAGAAACTGCTGACTCATCAAAACTTATTGTGGGAAAGTGTTGGTTTCGATGACCTTTTCTACTTAAAATTTTGGAAAAAAAATTTCTAATGCAGTCTAAGCATTTTACTCTGGTGTCTTTGAAATGAGAAAAAAATTAGTTTTGCAGTTCAAAACAACTGCTGGCTAAAAAGATTAAGTTAGTTATAAAAAAATTAAAAATAAAAATTGGTCAAAATTGCAAAGTTTTGAAAGTACTGAGATGGAAAGGTTCTATGTGATCTAACTTAAATGTTCTGCTTTGAAAAATTTTGAGATTTTGAACTTTTGGATAACCCACCTAGCTCTGGGGATGCACCTCCTCTCCCAGTGACTCTCGGGGGCACTGACGTTGCTCAAATCCTTGCGAAGAATCAGGCCCTAAAGGAGGATTTTTTATTGCTCAGTAATTCTTCCAATGGGGTTGGTAACTCTTCCCCTGGCCCACTACCCTTATTTCCCTGATCACTAATAAATGGAACGGAGTTTGGCTATCAGGCTTGGCTCCTTGCGTTTCCAAGACTCATGGGTTTTATGGAAAAGAGACCTCTGATTTACAATGGACTAATTTGTACCCAGCCCCTTGATGGATGCATAAGCCAAAGACCATGTAAAGATCCTCTCCTCACTGTTGGCTTGATAGAAAGTCCACTGAACTCAAACATCTCTTCTTGATTTCAGTGGTTTAATGGTAAGACACTTTGTTGTCTCTAGGGAGCTGCTAAGCAAATTGCAGGGCTTGCTGGCATATAGGAGATGGCCTGGTGACACTAGCTGCACTTGAGGACCAGGGACTAGGGACATTCAGGCACCAGTAACTATAAAGCCATCCAGAAGAGATACCTATGTTTAAGACTGCAATCTAGAGAGAAGTTTGAGCCACAACACTTGTACCTGAATCTGGATCTTTCCCAAAATTCCAGGACAGTCAGATCTGGGTTATTCTCTGCTGGCTGTTAAAAGGCCAGCTGTGAAGTTTGGCACCTGATTAAAATTCCCATTGCTAGCAGTATTCAGATCTTGACTTTGGATCTGGTGCATCTCTTCAATACACACAACAAATGATAAGTGTATAGACTAGCACGGCTTCCTCTCTGTTACTATTCAACAAATGATAACAGTTTTTAAGTTTTCCCCAGTCATCTGATCCAGGCATTCTTCTGTGATCCTATATCTGTGCAACCCTAGTGAATGAAGGTACTGTGAGTTTGATCTTGCTCTTACTTACTTTTGAGATGATACATAAAGCAGAAACCACCCATTCTTGCTCTCTGCCTTCCCCTCAGGCTGCATCTCTTTGTTCTAAGGAAGAATAATGAAAGCAAGCTGGTGAAAAATAGTGGGTAGGAAAGATGTGTGCTTTACAGTGTGCAAATACCCCAAAAGTCAATATAACAAAAATGACAAACCTTCTTCATTTACACACTACTATTACAGACCTAAGTGTCAATCTCAGTGATACGCCTGAAAATCTCATTCAGACAAACTAGGTGTCTTGGTGATTTTCCATGGTATCAGGTCAATAATTATAGATTCACAGGTGTAGTGCTAAAAATGTTCCCAGGAAATATTGAAAAGGAATCAATGTGCTCTAGTGATGATGGAAAGCTTTGTATTATTGTCTACAGAGTGACACTGGGCATGCAATATTGATTTTGAAATTGAAAGATAATGAACTGTTTGATATATGCTTTTGAGCACTTTCTTTTTACTGTGTAGGATTTTGATATACAGCCACCTCCCATGGCTTTCCTTTATTATTGAGACAGTTGGGGAAAAAATTGATCTAACATGTTAATGAAAGCAAAACCAAGACACACAAAAGGCACATAGTGTCCTTAATTGTATGGGGAAGGCAACAAGCATCTCTGTTATGCTTAGTGCTCAGTCCCAATTACCTTTAAAAAAACAGAAAAAACACCCTCCATTTTCTCCTTGTTTCCCATAAACCATACATCACAATTTGTGAATGTTCTGGAGGAGCACATTATAACAGGCAAGCTAAGTCTTCTTGTACTCCTAAAATTTAGATGGCCTTAGCTATATTGCTTAGGGCAGTGAAAAGTTTCATGCTTGTACAATGCAATTAACTCAACCTAATCTCCAATGAAGACATAACTAGGTTGAGAGAAGAATTTTCCCAGCAACTTCCAGTATAGTGGTGGACTTACTACTACGGCAATGGAAAAGCCTCTTCTGTTGCTGTAACAGGTCTCTTTGCTATGGTGCCACAACAGTTATGTGTTGCTGTAGTGTCCACATAACCTTTTTATGTGCTGTATCTGTTAACCTGCATAGGGCATGTTGAGTGGGCATTTACACCAGTGCAATGGGTGAGAATGTAGCTGCCAAAAAAGACAGACAGCATTTTACGCTCACTTTACCTTGGAGCAGATGACTACTTCAAGGCAGAGAGCAACAGAGAATAAGACCTGTTGAATTAGTGACTTCACTTAATTTTTCTTGTGCTGCCCTGTCTCTCTATACATATCTGTTGTCTCGTGTATTATATTTAGATTGTTAACTCCTTGAAGCTGGGACTATCTTTTTGCTCTGTGTTCATACAGCACCAAGCACCATGGGACCTAGGCCCATGCCTTGGGCTCTTATTGTGTGTATTGTGGTAGCACATAAGTAATGATAACATATGTTTATAACGTAGCGCTGTTACACAGTGTAGTAATCATATGTGATTAAGTTTGGGCTAAACTTTGATCTCCTTTTTCAATACACGTGTGCACATGTGAGCACACATTACATACACACAAAAACACAAAGAAATCCACATATAAAGACTCAGCATGGGGTTCCTCAGTGAGGAGGGTCTAGGAAAGTGTTCTCAGACCATTTCCATTGGCAAAGAGAGATTGTCTGATGGATACTTCCGTCCCATTCATGAAAACACAAACCACTTCTTATTGATAGTATTAATATGGTCACCATTATCTTAGTAGCATCCGAGGGCATCTCACAGTTTATAAAGTGCATGATGGCCACCCAACATCCCGGTGAGGTAGGGAAGTGTCATTATCCCCAGGGGAAACTGAGGCAAAGAGAAACAATGTGACTGGTCTAAGGTCACTCAAGCAGGCTGTGATAGACCAAGGAATTGAACTTAGCCCTCCCATGTCACGGCCGTAACCACTGCTCCATCCTACTCTCTTCATTTGCACTTATATGAGATCTCTGTGACAAGTACCACCATTGCTCACATGGGAAATTATGCAGGATACATTTAGCTTCTTTTAATACAACTTGAAAGTTAGAGCAAAAAATGACAGCAAGGAATATGTCATCTCCTCTCTTTGCAAGTGCTCTGGAAACCTGACTTTGGTAACCTCTGGTCTGGTCTACTTCTATTAAATTTGAAAGCTTGGAAATTAAAGCCGATTTGGGAGAGCTATGCCTGCATTTTGGAGGTGGCGCTTAACCTCATTTACTCACTTGTCTACTGCTAAATGTTATGGCAAAACCAAGGTTGACATCCAGCAGCAGCATCATAATGTCAAATTGGTGCAAGTGCACAACAAGGGCATTTCCTTGTGCCAGAAAATATTACCCATTCTATCATGAGTTTTCATTAAATATTAGCAATATTTGACGCTTGGATGAGATGATTGCGTTATCCATTAAAAATCCTGGACATTTTTGTGCAGCAAAAAAGGCAAATGGCACTAGCAACCTTCAACCTCTCTTTGTTATTTCTGCACAAAGGTGAGTGGAGGTTATTTTGATTTTAACATGCCTTTCATGTTAATATGCAAGACCTGCGTTCCTGTACCATATTTCTTATTCTTAGCTTGTAGCTGGGTTTAATGTATCTAGATGAACCAGAATCCAGCATCTTTTCTTAACTTTTAAGATGATCTTTCACCGTACAATTTTAAAAGCAATAGTGTTGTCATAAACTAAAATGGACATTTTTGCGTATCTAACTTTATGCTTCTGTTCTTTTAATGCGTCTACGCCACAGCATACTTCAGAACTTCAGCAAGGCATCTGAACTTCAGATTTCAATTTACATTAATCTCAGACACCAAAGACTGATTCCCTAGTAACTGGGCATTGTTAACTCTACATTTTTTGAGGTAAAGAATGAAAAAGAGCCTAAACTAAATCCACATATTGCACATAATGACAATCTGCAGTGAAGCAAATACTCTTAATGATAAAATAAAAGTTCTTGTGATAAAATGTAGAAGGATCCCTCTTTTTGGCTGTTAATTCTTATTTCACACATTTTATTCACTGACTTTTTCAATTTTCTGAGCAAAATGAGAAAATGAAATCTCTTTGCTTTGTGCTCAAAAACAGAAGCAGTATTAGCAGAAAACAGTTTTGTACCTAACCTTGTGTAATTCATACTGTCCTCCTCTCACAAATATAGGGTGGAAAACAGACCAGATACTGAATGTGATTTTCCAGCTAATCAAAAATTAAAATGTGATAAACCAGCAGCATCAGAAAGTAGGGTGGTAAGTGTCTGAAGGAGAGGGTGAAAGAAGAAGTTCTTTGAAAATAAAATTATGATATATCTTCTGACAAAAAATCATATTATGTTTTGGAGCTTGGAAAATCTGAAAAAATAACTTTATTTACTAGCTAGGGACTTAAAGCAATGGAATGTGAATGAAGATTAATACTCAGTCATGTTGGAAAGAACTTGGTTTGCAGTCACATGTTACAGGGATTTTAAATTAGCATGTTAAACGTGCAGTCAATTCATTTCCTCTGGGTTTGTCTACACAAGGATTTAATTAATTTCCAATTAAGTCAAGGCAGTTAGCACATTTGTAAAGGCTAGTCTATACACTTCACCATGTTAATGACATTGAATTAACTAGGAATCAATTAATTTGAGGTAAACAGCTCAAGTTTAGACATATTAGAGACACATAGTCTACATACTCAGAAAACTGACCATACCTCCACTGAAAACATCTACTAAATGTGCAGTGACTGTCACAAAAGCTGAGGAACCATTAGGGAAAGGCTAGCTAATGAGCAAAGCTATGTTTTGGTCATGGATGTATTTAGGAAAATTCATGGACAGGTCATGAGCAATAAAGAAACATTCACAGCCTGTGACCTGCTTATGACTTGTACTACATACCCTCAAGGAAATCTTGGGAGGTGGCAGCCTGGTGGGGAGGGGAGAGGGGCATGAGTGCTTGGAGGGAGCCAGGCTGATGCTGTGGGTGTGGGGTGGGGACTGGCAGGGCCGGCAGGCTCCACACCTACCTCCTCACAGCTCCCTGGAAACAGCAACTTGCCTCTCCCGCAGTTGCAAGTGCTGCTCCTGCCCCAGCAGCTTCTGGAATCTGTGACTTCCATACCTTAGTGCTGCCTTGCTAATAAGACATATAACATAATGCCACTAAATAAATCCATGGTATCTGCACACCTTTAATAATGCACACTATGGTATGCCCACATCTTGAATACTGCATGCAGATGTGGTCTCCTCACCTCAGAAAAGATATTTTGGCATTAGAAAAGGTTCAGAAAAGGACTACTAAAATGATTAGGGGTTTGGAATGGGTCCCATATGAAGAGAGGTTAAAGTAACTGGGACTTTTCAGTTTAGAAAAGAGGAGACTGAGGGGAGATGTGATAGAGGTATAGAAAATCATGAGTGATGTGGAGAGGGTGAATGAAGAAAAGTTATTTACTTGTTCCCATAATATAAGAACTAGAGGACACCAAATGAAATCAACAGGTAGCAGGTTTAAAACTAATAAAAGAAAGTTCTTTTTCACACATTGCACAGTCAACCTGTGGAACTCCTTGCCAGAGGAGGCTGTGAAGGCTAGGACTATAAGAGCGTTCAAATTAGAGCTAGATAAATTCACGGAGGTTAGGTCCATAGAAGGCTATTAGCCAAGGAGTACGAATGGTGTCCCTGGCCTCTGTTTGTCAGAGGCTGGAGATAGATGGCAGGAGACAAGTCACTTGATCATTGTCTTTGGTCCTCCCCCTCTGGGGCACCTGGCACTGGCCACTGTCGGCAAATGGGATGCTGGGCTAGAAGGACCTTTGGTCTGACCCAGTAATGGGCATTCTTGTGTTCTTATGTGCCACTGCCTGAAGCACCATGGCTACATTATTTTTAGTGCACCCACTTGATTGAAGCTACCATGTATATGCTTATTTGAGTTGGAAATTATACCTCCAGCTGCAGGCATAGACCTTAATATTGCTGCCTAGAGACTCTAGTGAGAAAAGCCTTAGAAATCTTTCGGGGTCTATAACATAAGAACCTAAGATCCATCCCCTGTCACCCATTCTCAACCTCTGACAGAGGCTAAGAATACCATTTCTGCCCATTCTGGCTAATAGTGAGATGAATTTATCTAGTTCTTTGACTTCACAACATCATCTGACAAGGAGTTCCACAGGTTGGCTGTGTGTTGTGTGAAGAAGAACTTCCTTTTGTTTGTTTTAAACCTGCCATCTATCAATCTATCTATTAACTTTGTTTGGTGACCCCCCTAGTTCTCATGTTATGGGACTCTTATTTATTCACTTTCCCACAACAAACATGATTCTATAGACCAGTATCATAGCCCCCCTTAGTCATCTCTTTTACATGCTAAAAAGTCCCAGTCTTATTAATCTCTCCTTATATGGCAGCTGTTCCATACCCTTAATAATTTTTGTTGCCCTTTTCTGAACTTTATCCAATGCCATCTTATTTATTTATTTATTTATTTTGAGATAAGGTAACCACATCTGCATGCAGCATTCAAGGTATGGGTGTTCCATGAATTTACATAGAGCTAATAAGATAATCTGTATCCCTTTCCTAATTATTCCTAATATTGTTTGCTTTTTTGACTGCTGCAGCACAATGAATAGATGTTTTCAGAGAACAGTTCACAATGACTCCAGTATCTCTCTCAAGTGGAATAGCTAATTTATTCCCCACCATTTTATATGTACATTTGGAATTATGTTTTCTAATATGCATTACTTTGCAGTTATCAACATTGAAATTCATCTGTCGTTTTGTTGCCCATTCACCTAGTTCTGTGAGATCCCTTTGAAGCTCTTCCCACTCTGCTGTGGACTTAACTATCTTGAGCAGTTTTGTGTCATCTACACATTTTGCTACCTCACCGTTTCTGCTTTCCCCCTGTCATTTATAGAAGTGATGAATTTAACTAAGGAAATATGTCAGTCCTGTGGGATTATTGAACACTCTGCTTCTTTGGATTTAAATTTAAATACGTTTGATCTTTATTCAGTGGTTGTCCTAGGCCCATATTGATAGGAGAACACAGAGTTCTGAGTTCATCGTTCTGAGGGATGGCTGCAGAAGCATGATGTGAAGGTCTGCATTGCAGACAGAAACCAGTTAGCTGCCGGGCTTCAGCAATGTATCTTATTTGAAACTTTCCTGGGTTTGTATGTATTGGCATACGGGATGCGGGAGCCTTGGGCTATAGTAGCTCTGGAGAGGTGATGGCCCTTCCCAGTATAGCAATGTGGAAGATTTCTGAGGAAAACCAAATTTACATCAACTGCCTTTTGGCAACAGGTGTAAACTGGTCTCACCCTGTCTCTGTAAAGGTTAACTGCAGTGGTGTAATTTTTTTTTAAAAAAAAGTCACTAAATATCTGTAGAGGTCAGTATGGATTAACAAATAGAAACCACTGCCAAATTGTAAAGCCCATGTACAAACATTTACATAGGCCTGTAGTCAAGGTCAACAATGAAAATGGGATTACCCTGAAATCAGTGACAGGTGGGAAAAAGTTTTAAACTGGGTATATACTTTACTAATTTTTGTGCTAAGGATTTTGCAATGAATCCATAAAGTATCTTTGGTCGAAATGTTCTTGAAAATAATTAAGTGGACCAAATATTACACTCCTCTGTTTAAACTTCATTGTCTTTTAATATAAGAGATATTTTAGCTCCTTGAACTTGAAAAGACTACTACAGAAGCACAAATTCCATTAATGCAAATGGGGATAAGTGTGTTGGAGTGGAAAAGGACTTGGCTGATCTCGTGTCTCTGCTAAGTAAATTATATAATGAAATGTGAAGAGAATCAGGTGTAATTAAATGTTATTCTGCTTTTAAAAAGTGTGTATTTTGGAACTGCCAATAGGCTAGTTTTCCACTTGACTATTCAGGAATTGGTCCCTCAGTCTATCATGAAACTCAAGAAATTAGCCAAAGTATAGAAAGAGCATTGCTTCTACTCTATGCTATTCATGTTCTTGACCTTATGCCCAACTATATTTACTGCAGGATATATTTCAGCTAGTTAATTCTCTGTGTGCACTGTAGAATTCCAGAGTCAGTGGCATCTCTGGTAAGCAAGAGCAACATTGGAATTCAAGCCAAGAGAAAACTGTTTGGAGCTGCAGCTGTTTTGTTTATTTAAAAGAAAAACCTTCTATTTGACATGGACTGTGATTCCATATATTTTGATATCTCAGGCTTCTATATCCTATTCTCCTTTCCCCGCTGTCTACCCAGCTTGGCTATCCAGAAAGGATGCTCATTTCTTGATTTTGCTACTTTAAAACCTTCCTCTTCCTTCCTTTGTTATCTACCAACATTTATAATATCATTTCCATCTCTGCTGTTGCTACTTTCTTCTTTGGCTCTCGTCACTGAGGCTACGGCTACATTACAGACGTATTTCAAAATAAGATATTTCAGAACAGCTATTTTGAATATTGTATTTCAAAATAACACAGCTACGCACAAAAATGTATTTCAAGATAGCACCTAGCTATTTCAAAATATCATTTCCAGAAACATAGCGCTGTTTGGAAATAGTGCCATTGGGTGCCATTATGGCTTACTTCAAAATAATGAATTCCATGTCATCATAGTGGCTGTTTCAATATATTTATTTCAAAATAGGTGTTATTCCTCCTGCACTGAGGGTTACTGATTTCAAAATAATGCACCTGCTATTTTGAAATAGCGTGTGTGTTGTGTAGATGCAAACAAAATTATTTCAAAATGAGAACTGTTATCTTGAAATAACTTTGCAGTGTAGACGCAGCCTGAGTATCCTTTGTCTTTTGCATTGAGTGCAAGTGTTCATCTTCTCATCCAAGGAGGTTCCAACTCATTAGGCCCCTGTGTTCAGGGGGACAGAATAGAAGGACCTCATGTTCATATATGGAACCTGCCAGCTTTTCTAAGTATTACTTGGGTCATCACACCAGTGTGGATTACAAGTACAAAGCACCATACAGGTCTTTTTGGTCAGGCAAGCATAACTTTTTCTCACTAAATTATATGGGTTTGGTGCCTTTTATGGAAGTGGATCACTATCCACTCCTTGTATTTAATAATGAGTTTGTTCATTGTTACTTCCATGGCCATTGATTAAGGACATAGTGCTCTAAGACAGAAACTGCTTAGTGATTAATGTGACTTAATAGTTTGAGCAGGATTTTGCTCTCTGGCCCAGTGGTATGTAGGAACCTAACTTCCATGGATTTCAAATACTTCTGAAGGTCTCTGCCTCTGTTCCCTCCATTTTGGCATAATTAATATTCTTGGGTCTCCAAGAGGCTTAAATAAGGATGGTCAAACACTCAGCTGGTGTGAATTAGAGCAGTTCCATTGAGTTCTGTGGCACTGTGACAGTTTGTCAGCTGAGGATCTGGCTGTAAATATTTCCAAAGCGGTTCAGGATTCCTGGATGAAAAGCACAGTGGAGGTGCAGAATGCTATTCTATTGGTGCTCATTCTGCAAAGCAAGTAGTTCTCCAGTCTCTTAAATTAGGAGTTAGGAGCTCCATCTGAACCATTACAAAATACATTCTCTGCAGCCACACGGGGTCTCCACTTCACTGTGAGAGCTGGTGGACCTAGCCGGGACTTTGGGTAAACAAGTTCAGCATTTCTTCTATGTTCCTCCTCCCTGCTGGTTTTAGGAGCTGCCCAGTGCTTTCCCTAGCATAGCTAGGGCTAGCCCCTGTCTCCAAGGCTGAGCTATTGAAGTTCTTCTCTATGGTTCCTTGGGTGACCTGAGGAGGGGAAAGAGATTGGCCTAGTTGTTGAAAGTGACCTAAACTAGGGTGACCATTCATTCCGTATTGGCTGGGACAGCCCCCTTATTTCGGGCACCAGGAAGGCATCCCAATTTATTTTTAAAAAGGGGCTAATTGCCCCACCTTTGCAGCTGCTGCCTGGATCCCAGTTCCCTAGTCATGGGGAAACGGGAGCCACACCGGCATGGGCAGCCCTGATCCCAGCTCCCTGCAGCTTGGGGAAGCTTGAGCCTGACTGGCACAGCTGCTGCCTGGCTGTCAGCTTCCCGAGCCTGGTGTTCCCCTTTAGCCCTAAGAGCGGACTCTCCCCAAAACTGCATTAGTTTGTGAGGACCAAGGAACATTGCTCTTCTGAGCCACCCATTTATGCAGAGTGTTGGAGCAGACAGAGGCAGGAGAATCTCTAGCAGCTGGGACACACTTCCAGGGAGCAGGGGGACCCAGAGTCAGTGTTGGAGCACAGGGCCTCTGTTCAGAGAGCCTCATGCTGCAGGCAGGTCACCTGAGATTCACCCATTCTCAAAGAGGCAACATGGTTCAAAGTTTAGGGCACTCACTGAGCCTTTTCTGAGCTCTGTTGCCCATCTACTGTGTGACCCTGGGCAAGCTACTAGCAGCTGGGAAGGGTGATTCCCAGCTTGGGTAAATGTACACATGCTAGTTCTACTTGAGCTCACGCACCGAAGAGAGCTATATGTTCCAAGTGGCATAGGCTATTTTGCTGAACACAATGCTACCCAACCCCCTGGTAATGTATTTTGGTGCCACTGTGGCCATGCTGCTGTTTTAGGGGGGGGAAGTCCTGTGAAATGGTTGCTTGTAGACATACCCACTGGGCCTCTGATTCCCCTCCCAGCTAGTCTGTTTTGTCTATTTGCATTAGAAGTTCTTTTAGTCTCTTGCTTTTTATTCCTATGGGTCTAGTGTGATGGGACTGTGCAGGCCCAGATAACCCTTATCCACAGACCCCTCATCAAAAGGGAACCCCAAGCACAGGGGGAACAACCCCTTCAGCCTCCAAAGCCCCAGCCAAGGGCCAGCAAGGAGGAGGTGGAATGGAGGGTGACAGAGGGAGGGCATGGTTGCATGCTGTGGCTGGGGACAAGCCAGCCCTACAGCACAAGGGATATTAAGAGATGAATGTGGAGAGGCTTGTCCACCGACCACATCTCATCCCGGGAACAGGACTGGATACTTTCACTACTTTTCATGAAACCTTTTAAAACAATTCCTTGCCCTGGCACCCATCCACATCCACATATTTTATCTTGTAATTAAAGCCTCTGATCACTCCCAGGGCCACTTTAAAAATAGCCCCGAATCCTCCACAGACCACAGAAATGTTATAGACTGGCTTAAACAGTACTGGAAAGGGTGATTTTCTGCATTTCCCCCTGCTCTGGAAACTCAAGTGGAGGGGCCTCACAGGGAAAGAAAAGACAAAAGGAATCTGCAGGCCTGGGGGAAGGGCCAAAATGACAAAAAGGGAAAGGGAAAAAACCAAACAACTCCAAAGCAATAATCACCCTCCCCTTCCTATAAAACCCACCACCATCTGGATTCTTTTACTCTCACTTAGCATTCAGTGGGAAGCTACCCACAGCACAAGGGAAAAAAGAAGTGCGGATATAAAGAAGCATAGACAATCCATGTGAATGGGAAACAGAAATCCCATTTAGATTTTTAGTAGTAAATGATTCCAAAGAGCCAGGAAAGACAAAGCAGCATCTCTCCCATCTGCAGGCGCAGGAAACCCTTGTGTTTGTCAGGAAGAGACGGCTGATATTTTTCAAAAGCTCCTTCCCACAGAGGCATCAAAGGGAGCAGGAGACCCTGCAACTGACATCCTCATATTTAGTGAAGGGGCTGGGGTGGGGGTGGGGGTTGGGGTTGGGGTTGGGGGACAGCTGTGCTGAAAGACAAAACAAGTCTGGGTACAGTCAGATGAGAATTTTGCCTTCTGCACTGTCTTCTGGTCTCTTTCCCTCCCCTGTGGGGCCAAGCGTTCCTCTCATTGCTAGTGTACCCAGTCTCAGTGTCTGATAAGCATCAGCATTCTTTATGTTAGGTAACAATAATACTATGCTTAGAAATCCCAGTCCGAGCAAATGATTAAAGAATAGAGAGAGGAATTTATTTCTTCACTTGCCAATTCATTGTGCTTGACAATATAATAAGGGAAAGGTCACCCCCCCATTCCCGCAATGTCAGGGTGATGTATAGCATAGAAGAACCTGGCTTCAGGAAGGAATGTTTCTCTAACACTGATATAAAATTCCCCCTCCCACCTTTTCTGTGTTACAGGCAGTAAACATCACAGAAATTACATACACAGCTGTTTCAGGGGCAATTAGTCACGTGAGCTTTGAAACATCAAATATTCCTTTCCTGGTTATCAACACTGTAATTATTGCTTGTCAGGTTTTTATGCTCTTCTTAAAATAGACATCCAGGCTCTCTAGTTAACCCCTGCAGCAACTTAACTGGTGCAAGAGCACACAGCTCTTTCTCGCAACAGCTTGTGGAAGACCTAAGGATTGCAATCCTCACTTTGCAAACAGGGATGTAGAGAAGCAGAGGGGTTAAGTGACTTAACCAAGATCAGAGGGGTTATTGGTGTCAAGGCTGGATTAAAATTCAGCTGGTCTTGATGCTCAATACTGTGCTCATATGAGCACATTCCAAGTGAGCGTCTTATTCTTCCTGATCTATGTACGACCAAGAGTTGCCTGTTGGACTTTATGGGTGTAATGTGTTCCAGATATGTCTGTCTTTCCTTGATCGATTTTATAGCATTTCAAGTGGAATGGGTCCAAAGCTTTCCTTCAAAATGTTGTGTCCCAATGAAAAATGGCTTTTACCTTAAAATGGAAATCTCCATGGGAAGTGGCCAATGTCTTTTCTTTTTCTTATCAAATATTTTCACTGAAATTCAAACTTTTGTACAACTAGCCATAATTTTGTGATTTTTTTTTTTTTGGTTGATGAAAACAGACCGTTTTTTTTTTTGACAAACATCTGAAATATTTTACAGAAAGGGATCACTGAAAATGAATTGTTATCTACTCTCACAGTTTTTCCTGTGGGGGGGGGGGGAACCAAACAAACATTTTCTAATCACCCTTGAAACTGAATCCATACAACTCTAGATCAGGGAGTAACTTAACATCTCATGAATTCTTTCCTAAACAGAGATGTAGTACTGGTTGAAAAATTTCAACATGCTTTGACAAAGAAATGGGACATCTGGGTGACAAAATATTCCCAGTTTCCAGCCAGCTACATGGAGAAGCCAGGTTTGAGGGCTTTTGTGGTGCGAAAGCTGGATAGATGTTTAGCTGAAGACAAAATCTGGATAGTTAACAGTGTCCCATTAGTCTTTAATTCTGTTCCCATTTTAATCAGTCATGGATTTGCTATAGAGTTAAGTAAGAGGTGAGGCAGATCTTCAGCATCACCATGAAAAGAAACATCCAGCATGTTCTGGATGAATCGGTACAGGCAGAGCTGGATTATGAAAGGGGCTTTAGGAACTGCATCCCTGGGCCCCAGGTTAAGAGTGACTCCTGCCCCTACATGTTGCATTCCTGGTGCATTCCTGGCTCTGCATGGTGAGAAGGGTGGTGAGGGAAGAGGTGGCTATGCGTGCTGCCGTTCATCCTCCCCATCCCCGCTGAAACTGTATCACCAGGAGTGTAGGGAAGCCCAGTCCCTGCACTCACCTGCAGGCTGCTCCCCTGCCAAATGGGAGCTATGCCAGACAAACACCCCAATGTCCCATCCCGAAACCCCCAACTCCAGTCCCCTCCTGCACTCTACCTCCTGTTCAGACTCTGCAACCCCATCCCTGGCCCACTCCCCAGCATCCCCTCCCACACACTGAACCTCTTGTTTTTGGCCTCACCCCAGTGCCTATGGCTATTCCATAATATCTACAAGCCACAGACTCCCAGAAGAGTTAATTCAGTTCTGGGTACAAGACTGATTCTTGTGAGCCAGGTTGCCTGTGTTGAAATAGCATCACCACTCTACATCTAGAGTTCTTCAGCTCTAAAGTGGAACAAGGAGCATGGAGAAAAACAATGACCTTTCACCCAGAAGTGTTGTGAAGTGTTTTTTACAGTTCTTTGACTACACACGGTATTATTAAAGAAGCCAAGGGTCTTCACAGTGGATGACAATGAGTTAGTATGTCTGCTCCTTTTTTGGCTGCTAGAGGTCTGGTTTTAAGTTACAAACGGAAATGAATTTGGTCATCTCCTCAGATGGACTCCCTTTATTTACAGTGATTGACAACCTGTGGCAAAGACAGACCTTGGTTGATGCAGGGCAAGACATTGGCACAGCTATCTCTGGGAAGCTTGTCCAGCATCTACCTAGCAGTGGTTCTGCCTTGATCCATCTATTAGGGCTCTCCATTCACAAGCACAAAATTCACCATTAATTTAACAATCAGTCGTGGAACACAGAAGCTGATGGAGATTTCCTGCATGCCTGTTTGCTCTGAGGGACAAATTTTAGTTCCTTGTTCTCCTGCCTTCTCAGGCTATGTCTACACAACAGCATTATTTCCTAAATAAATTATTCTAGAAGAGGTATTACAACATATCTTATTCTGAAATAGTGCAGCTGCACACAAAATGCACTGAGGAACACAGCATCTATACACAATAGAGCCTATTTTGAACCAGAGCTATTGGATGCGCTATGGCTCATTTTGAAATGGGTTCTATTCCCTGTCTGCACAGCCCCTATTTTGAAATACCTGTTTCGAAGTAGGTGCTATTCCTCATACAGTGTGGTTTACCAATTTCAAAATAAGGCATCCACTATTTCAAAAATATTTCAAAATAGCTGTTGCATTGTGTAGATGCTTGAATAGTTATTTCAAAGTAGCGGCTGCTATTTCGAAATAACTTTGCTGGGTGGACATAGCCTCAGTGACTTTAGTAGCTTCACTTTTTACAGCTTGCCTGTTTGCTATGCAGTATTTCATTTGGAAACCAAAACGATACACCATACTGCAGTTAATAGTAATGACGTGCAAGCTTGTTTTTTTCATTACTCTCTATTGCTGCTTAATGACCTAGCCATCTTAAACACTTTTGATAAGTTGGTGGAGGTGTATTGATTTAATTTCACGAGTTTCTTTTGTGAAGGGCTCTTACTTATGAGAACTGACGTAAGCAATTTGCAGTTTTTGGTGCCTGGGATGTGCTGCAGCAGAATGGGGAACAAAATAAGGAGAGTTTCACTTGGGAGAAGTCCTGCTTCATGAACACTGCTGACATTTCTTGATTAATACCTTGGTTGTGCCCATTGGCTTAGCACCTGGGATAAATGGAAAATAAAGGAGTGACTTGGAGTAGCCAAAGAGATACCTGTCAAAATGAACCTTGAACCATAGTCTCAGACCTAAGAAACTCTGACTCAGATAGGCGCCCTGCATGTTGCATGTTTAGGAACCCAGCCCTAGGAATGCTCTACTTTCAGCCTTTTAACACCACATGAGATTTTGCACCTGTTCTTTCCAATAAGAGGGGTTTGGTCTGAAGTTAAATGAGCTAAAAAGTATCTCAAAGCCAAATCTTTTCCTTTTACTCTTTGTTTCTCTTTGCCTTTGCACTTGGGGTTGCCAGTCCTCCAGGATTATCCTGGAAGCTCCCTTCATGGTGGTGCAAGGATTTTGGTTAGAACCTCAATTACAGTTGTGTGTCCTATGCTTGCCTGCTAATGGACACCTGCTGGGGAATGCTGCTAATGACTGGGATTGGCTAGTTTCCACGTCATAGCCAGTGGCTGGCTGACAGATCCGGCCACCTTCACAACATTTAGAAATTTTTCTCTAATTCTGGAGTCCATGAAACATTCATGATTGAATTTGCAAAGTGGCTTTGGTCCAGCCTCTATCTGGCTTTAGTGTTCAGCCATGCTGTTTGGTCTCCCCTCAAGAGCCAGATTTTTGTTTATGTGGCAATAACATATCGGTGAGACCAAATGGGTACTTAGAGGGCTGACTTCCTAAGCATTTGTGCACTCCAGTCCACATTTTTGAAAACTCATAGAAGACATATGCCTAAAGTTGCATAGGCAATTTGGCACATAATTTTGAAGTCACGCATTTAGATGCTGCTTTTGGAAATTAGCTGTAAAAATGATTTGCATCTCCTTCCTTGGTCGCATGTGGTCACAGGCTCACTTTCCCCTTTTCTATATAGGTTAGTTTAGCCTTCTTGTCCTTCCAGAGAAGCAAAATTCCAGTGCCAGTCAGTCAGTCACCAAAATCCTCAGTCCAGAGCTCACAAGCAGTCCTTTATCCCTAGACTTCAGCTCCTGTTGAGACACACGAGCAACTGTAGGTCTTCCCCTAATCTCTGACTTTCAAACACAAAACATTTCCTCTATGCCTCCTTCCAGAGTCTTCTAAACTCCATTCTGGACCCTTTACTTGGATTAACCTTATTCCTTTCAAGCTTCTCATTGTTTCTGATGAAAGGCCACTTTTAACACTCCCTTATTCATTGCCCCTTACTCAGTGGGTTGTGATCAATGATCCGATGTCTGGTTGGCAATCAGTATCAAGCAGAGTGCAGTGTGGCATGATGAGTAGGAGCATCTTGGGAGGATACCACCATTTTCCCCATTCCAGACAAGTCTTAGCCCTTGAACAAGTCACAGGCATGTTGTGTTTCAAAATTAATCCTGAGTCTGAAAAACCCTTAAACAGAAATCATAAAACCTGCACAGAAAACCATTTCCCGTTCCAGAGCCAAAGCAGTACTCAGAAACAGTAGGTGAGTTTAAAGTTAGTTTTCTGCAGTCATGCAGAGTTGCAAATAAGTAGGGGTTTTATTTAATCCAGTATAACATCACATCAGTACTGTATTGGTGCAAATCTACTCTTGTTAAAGCATTAATCTTACTGATCCCTTCTGTTTGTCTTCACTAGGGCTATGCCTACACAGTGGGTGCTATTTCAGGATACAAAGGTATCCTGAAATAGCTTCCTGAGTGCCGGCTGTTGTCAGATGCTACCAGCATGGTGCTCTGCTCTCTCCAATGTTGGTATCACTTGGCTGCGTGCGTGTGTTCCCTCTGTGTGCTGCCCCAGCTCTGCAGATAGCCGACACAGCAGACCTGAAGAGAACCCCCAATGACCACAGAGTCTAGTAAGGTGCGAAGGCACGTCGGCCAGGTTTATTGCTGTATTGGACACAGTAGTAGTTCCCTATAGACTTCTTAGTCTAAGTCAGGGCATACTACAAATATGCACCCACGGTCAATGGACTCGGCTCAGTCCGTGGCAGGACTTTCCACTGCCCCCTCGGCCGGACCCAGACCACACCCCAGGAGTACATTCTTATACACAGGTACAAACAATTTACACATCACTCCTGACGTATTGAGGTACAACCCTTCTACGTAGTCAGGTGCCGCCTCTCACCTTGAACATGTTGGTTCGAACAAAGCAACTCTATCCATCATATTATCTTTTTGCCCCTGTCATTGGGATGGGTCAGCCTGTTCTTTCTTATCTGTGGAATGTTCTGGGTTAGGGTGTTCTGGTACCATGTTCATACTTCAATATGCTAGGTAGATATGTTTATGCAACATCAACCCTCTTCTTGCCAACTTCTGTGAGCAATGCATTCCTTTAGCTCACAGCTGCACTTTGCTTTCTGTTAGCAAAGTCTTGACCATTACTTTAGTTCAGGCCTAAGGCCTCATACTGGGCCTGTACTTACTACACCTGCAATGTGCCCACTGTCTTGAAACGGTTTTTGAGATAATGGGCATGCTATTCCCACAGCCCTGTAAAGCTCATCACGTGAGAAGTACAGGGATGCCTTGAAATAGGGCTTTATTTTGGCATATGGTGCCATTTAGATAGTGCCACATGCTGAAATAGCCTATTTCAAAATCTACTTGAAATAAGCTATGCAATCTGCATAGTACAAATTGCGTAGCTTATTTTGGGGTTAGGGTGATGTCCAGATATAGCCTAAGGGAGCACCCTAGGGCCTTGTCTACACTCACCTTTACCGTCAGTCTACTCCTGCTGTGCAGATTGTATAGCTGAAGTTGACTACCTACCACCACATCTTCTGTGCTGTAAGGTCAAGGGGGGGCAGCTCTCCTGTCAATGCAGGCTACTCTTCTAGTTTTTCTGGAGTATCAGCATTGACAGGAGCATATTTGGAGACTGATTTATTGTGTCTTTGATGACATAATAAATTGACACCTGGTGTTTTGATCCCTGCCAGGTCGATTCCCAGAGTACTGAAGACATACCCTAGCAGTCAATTATCTCTGAAGGCAGGTTAGGTCTTCAGTAAAATGAGTAGGCTGACCACAGCTATGGCTCTTTATCCTAATCAGAAATCAGAAGTCCAGCCTGGCAGAGCTAGTGCCTTTAGCTGCTTGCATGTACTTTGGAGAAATCCCAGGACAGCAGGGATACTACCAGGCAAGATTATTGTTAGAGCTGGTTAAATACTGGGGAAGGAAAGTGGGGGAAACTCATTGGAAGAAATCAAACACAGGGGATTGATATAAAATTTCCATTGCAAATCAAAAGCTCTCTTATGTGGGAACCATGTTGCTCCCCTGGGAATTAATTATCTATTTCACATTGGTGGGGAGTCATAAAATATTTAATTATGTGAACAAGAATCAACCCTCTAATTGCTGATCTGAGTACAAAGCGGAAGTTCTCAGCCAATATAGATCACGTCACTCCAAGGAAGTCAGACTCCGTTTGAAAATTTGACTTGATCGGGGATGCTGTTGGATTCTCAATTCCACTTAGGAGAAAATGTGGAAGAAAAGGAGCAAGGAAGAGACTAGGGAGCAAAATTCAATGGCAAAAAAGTCAAATGAAAAATGGAGCAGAAAGATGAAAATGAATGAAAAAACTGAAACACCTTTTAGAGTCCTAAATGCTGGACGCTTGATGCCTGATGCCGGCATCGTAGGATTATAAATTCTGCCATGATAGAGAGTAAGTTAAGATAGAAAGTCGGTTAACACGTTGCAGGCAAATGACTTGTGCCAGCTCAGGCACGGGAGATTTCTTCTAAGACCTGTCTCCCTTTAGCCAGAGAAACATAATTACAAATGCCCGGGCTTCAGCTATAAACATGCCAAAAGCAAAGTTAATGAACTGGAAATAGTTTTGTGAAGCATATCCATAGGGACTGGTCCTAGAGAGTGTTTACAGCCTCCCGGGGGATGTTGTGCACTCTCACCCCCATTGTAATTATTATATGGACCTAGGCCCTCTTGTGGTAGGCCCTGTACAAATACACAACAAAAAGAAGAATCCTAAACCCAAAAAAAGACACTAAGTTGTATGTTAATTTCCTATAAACTGCTCAGCATCTTACTGGATCAAGACTTGTGTTTGAGATGTTCAGAAAAATCCAGAATTCTGTGATTTATCACTACTAATTCACTTTCCTGAGGGAGCGCCCTTCATCGATTGAATAGACCCCAAGCCCAGAAGGGACCACTTTCATCTATTCATATGACTTAAATAAAACAGGCCGTAACGTCTACAAAATAATGCCTACAACCTACATCTTTTAAAAAACCTCCAATCTTGATTTAAAATTTGTCAGTGATGGAGAATCCCCCACAGCCTTTTAAAGTTGTTTTAGTAGCTAATTATTTGCGTGGTTCAAAATGTATGCCTTATTTCCCAGCTGAATTTGGCTAACTTCAACTTTCAGTCACTGGATATTGTCTTCTCTTTTTCTGCTTGATGAAAGATCCCATTATTAAATATTTGTTCCCAATGTTCAGACTCCAGACACGATAATCAAATCAACTTTTTGTTAAGCTAAATAAACTGAGCTCTTTGCTTGTACTGCCTTTTAAAATCCTTTAATCATTGTTGTGGCTCTGCTCTGAACTGTCTCCAATTTAGCAACATCATCCCTCACCCCAGCTGTCATTGGGCATAAGAGTACCAGTTTAATAGTACCGTGTAGGGCTCCATAAATCCTAACAACAACCCTGGCTTTGACATTTTGGTCCAGCAGTAGTGACTGCCATTATTTCCTTTTGCTTTCACAAACATTTCAGAAAGTGCTCAGTGAGACGTGTAGGACTGGAGCTCAGCTCTGTTTTTTTCAGTGTGGTTCTGAATTAAAATCAGCCCTCCTTCTAGACAGATTTATCAAGGAAGAGAAACCCTATTTTAAACCCTCTGTGAGCAATTAAAAGGGTATCCATTCAGTTCTGAAGCTGGTGTATTATGCTGGCACTTTGTCACTGGCAGAAAGATCAAATTCACACAAATAAGTACAGAGAGAAAACACATACCAATTAAAATAAAGGTGACATTTAAAAATAGGAGAACTTTTAAATATGTGTAAATATCAAGCCCTTTTCTACCTGTTACCTCAGTCCATTTTAGCCTGATAGTATTTCATATGCCTTCACCTGACAAAGCAATCTTGTTAATATATTACAAAGAGGTTCCTAAACAGAGTGCTCTGAGCAGTTTTCTACTGTGCAGGAATGTAGTTCAGAGTCAAAACCTTCTAGAGGCTGAACTTCTTAGATACCCACAAGAATAAATGATTGCTCCTAGACGGTGAAGAAATTGCTTCTAGAAAATTAACCATATAACAAGTTGTAAGAGCTACATAAATAGTTCAGGGGATGTAACTAACAGCTACATTATGTAAGAACATTAGAATGGCCACCAAAATTCCATCTAGTCCAGTGTCCTGTCTTTCAACAGTGGTCAGTGCCCGATGTTTCGGGAGGAATGAATGAGATATTTAACAAGTAATTCCTTTCCTGTTATTCAGACCCAGCTTCTGGCAATTGGACGTTGAGGGATAACAAGAACATGGTGACCTGCATCTCTGATCGTCTTGGCTAACCTATGTTCCATGAATTTATCTAATTTTTTTTTAATCCGTTCATACTTTTGGCCTTGACAACATCCCCTGGCAACAAAATTTTGTCTGATATGTGAAAAAGTATATCATGTCAGTTTTGCACCTGCTGTGTACGAAATGGCTAGGATGATTCCTGGTTTGTGTGAAGTGGCATATAATATTTCCCTATTCACTGTTCTACACCATTCATGATTATGGAGACCTCTGTATAGCAGTGATAAAAATTCACCCAGCAAGGCACTGGTCTTTCCCTTTACCCTTCAACTGTGTATTGGTTTGAATGTGTAGAGAAAAGAAATAAACACATTCCTATGGGCCCCTCATTGCTAAAAATAGCATTTTTTTTGCCCGAGTGCCTTTCTAGCTAAGGAAAACTGGACATTGCTTGCTACACAGCCTCCAGTGCTGTGATCTCTGTGGGTGCGTCCTTCAGTTGTCCCCCCACTGGCTTTAGAGAACTGCTGCTACAGCAATCCTGATCTCACTGAGGGAAAGAAGAGGTTGACTCTCCACCTCAGATCCCAGTGCAGGGTACTATTCTAGATCAGTGGGCAAGAGGGCTGACAGACTCACTGGGCCCTTGGACAAAGTGGTGGTGGTGGGGGGCTGGCTCAATTCTCTCAGAAGGGGACCCACCTCCAGCCTAGTGGGAGAGACTACTGGACTCAAGGACAGACTGATTGCAGGGGACAGATGAGAAAATGGGTGGGGTGCAGGGCACAGGTGTAAAACAAGGGAACCAGAGGCGGACACTGAGCAGAGAACCCCTGATAGTACCCACTGCTCCTCAAAGTTGTCTAGAGATCCAGGGGATACTGCCCAGAGGAACTCTGTCTAGATGCATGAGACAAGGGAGGTGTGGAAATAGGCCTTCCCCAGACACAGAGCAATCCCCATCCAGCATCTTCCATCTGGTGTTGTAGATGGCAACTTTAGTAAGGGCCGGAAGGAAGCTGACAAGGAGATCTTGCAACTTTGTGGGTCCACAGATGGGGTGTGCGTAAATAAACAGGTGATGGAAAAGTGCAGCCAGAACCTCAGGAGTCAGTCTTGGAGGAACCAGAACAGGGCCTGCAGCCTGGTGCACTCAATGTAGACATGTGCCAGGTTCTCTCTCATGTCGCAGAAGAGGCAGATTTCAAGGATGGGGATGAACTGCGCCAGGTATGCACCTGTGCTTATGGATGACAGCTGGGGCAGCCAGTCCTCAGAGCTGCCTGGAGCTCACCATGTGGTGCTCTGGCAGTGGTTTACAGGGCCTGCAGTAATAGTGGCCAGGAACCCCAGACCCTTTGATTCACTGGGCCCTGGTGTAGCTGCCCCCCTTTGCTCCCCTACTGCCAGTGGGATGGCTTCTTAGACCACCAGTTGCTAGCCTGGAAAAATCCTGAATTCCTCAATGTTCTGCCCTCCCTCCCTGTGCTATTGGTTGCTCAAGAATATACTGCAGGCCGGTAGCTCTTAAAATCTCACAGGTAGCCATGTTGTCCTGTGTGAGCTCTGTCTCATAAGTGCTTTATATCTTGGGAGTTTTCATTCTTCCCCTCTCTGATGCTGATCAACAGCACTGGAACAGTTTCTGGAGTAGGGGTGCTGAGCTGCTCCCCCATTTCCCCTGTCCCTGCCTCTCACTGCCTCCTGGAGCTGGGGATGGCAACTGGGACCCCTCATGTGGGGCCGGCAGCCGGGTGGGACTCTGCTGCCTGTAATGGAGCCCCTGTGGCTGGCAGCTGAGCAGGACTCCAGGCTGGAAGTGGACCCCCTTCTTTGAGTGCATAGCCAGGGGCTGAGAAAGAGTCTGGGCTGGCAGTTCCCCCCCTGCCCCCACAGCAGGACCCAGGGAGGCCAGGACCTTAGGGGGCCAGTGGCTGGGATTCCATGTGACAGGACTGCAGAGTCGGAAAGCCCAATACTGGGGTGCTGCAGTACCTCCCACATTCCTACTCCCTGTGCCTGTGCAGCTGACTTCTAAACAGCTGGTCAAATGTGAGGAATTTTTACAGGAGACGGGCTTCAACCAAAACATTCTGGATGCAACTGCACATTAACTCTGTGTCTCAGGCCCAACTTGAAATTCACCAGCAGAGAAACAGGGAGGGCACCTGAAGACAAACCATGTCCCTTTTCCCCTTGATTGGCTCTGACATTCTGAAGTTTGTTCCTTTGCAAAACTTTGGCGTGTTAAGAAGATAAATAGTATTCACCACTTTTTAAAATTAATTTATTAAAAAGTTGTGCATCTTGCATGTCTGTTTTTCCCTACTGATGAACAGGAGATCCCATGCAGGAACAATGGGTTATGCTCCGAGTCTTCATTCATGCCCTATTTTTCATATGCTCAATATATTCTTGAATCACTGCGCATGAACTCTGTCAATTTCAAACCATATGTTTAAAAATTAGGTAAAGACACTCAAAATGAGAGCCAGCAGGAGAGACACAGATGCATTTTCACCTCCAGCAAAGGCACATATGGGGGAGGGGAAAAATCCTTTTGAAAGAATCCAGGTAAGTCAGTGAGTTGTGCTTCAGCTCTTCTCGACTGATGCTTCACTTTATCATGTTTTACCACATTTTGCTGGAATATGGAGGTTCACATGAAGGCTACCCTCAGCTGAGAGCTGGTTCCACAAATCCCAGGGGACAGGCACTTGCAAATTTTTGTAGGAATGTTTTCATTGTCTAGATATGACTTTCCTTGTCCAGAGGCAGTGGGGTGGGGTGGGAAAGGGATAATTTGGTTGTCAGTTCTGCTGTCTGATTCACCTTTTTTCTGGTGCAATTTTCTGGCAATGTGGTCACCCTATGGGGCGGGGGGCACAAGAACCATTGCCCTCCCCAGCACTCACTGTCAGTGCTGTGCTGCTTCTGATGAGTTCAGGGGGCAGTCCCACCCCTCCCCCCGGAGCAGCACAGCCCAAGAGTGAAGCTTACATTTCTCTTGGGCCTCACTGCTCCAAGGGACTGCCCTGCACTCCCCGGAAGTAGCATGGCACTTCCGCAGAAAGAGCTGGGTGGGGACAGAGCAGGGATCAAGAGAGGGTGGGGCATGGGTGGAGCAGGGGAGGAAGGGGTGGGGCATGGGTGGAACAGGGGCAGGAGGGGAGCATGAGTGGGGTGGGGCAAGGCATGTGGCCAATGCCCCCTCGGAACCCACACCCTGGACCCCACTGAGTATGAGCTTTGGTCTGGCAATGCAGGAAGTCAGACTATTTGATAATAAAGGGTCCTTTCTGGCTTTAGATATTGATGAACCTCAAAACTTACACCATGTGGAGCAAGAGCTAGATAAACTATTTGGTGTCCTCAGCCTGGGCTCTTCAATTGCCTGTGTCACAAAACCAGCAGCACACAGCCTGGTGCTCAGTTCTCCGGTGAGCTTCTGGACAGGAATGGAATGGCTAATCTGCCGCCATGGAACCCATCCCTGTGGTATATGGGGGCCTGTTGGAACTGAGCTTTGGTCAGGGATCAAAGCTTAAGTGCAAAGGAGTCTGCGTACCTCCTCTCTGGTTGGGCTGCGAGAGGCCCTGTTACAGGGCATCACAGCCCTGGGGGGTGCTTTAACTTGTGCAGCAGTCCATAGATTGTTTCTACATCCAGGAATAGATGTGCTGTAAGGATGCCCCAGCCAGGGGATGTTGTGAAGGCCAAAACTGTTAGCCAGGACGATCCTGGCTGCAGGACCCCATGCTCTTGTAAGGGGCAGGAGGTTGTAGGTAGGGAGAGGAAGATCTCATGGTTAAGTCAGCTGAATGCTGCCCCAGGGAAATGGATTCTCTCTTTCCTCTGCTACAAATCATGCAAACCGAACTTCTTCACTACAGTTTGTTCCTCATCAGGCAAACTTTGTGTTTGATGTGCAGAGGTGCTGAGCACTCCCAGCGAGGACTGCAGTTCGTAGTCGTGTTCTTTGAACATATGCAGCACTACCTAACATTAGGTAGTCTGAAAAATCAGGTAGTCTGAGCGCTCTCAAACTGCACCCAAATTAGTTGATACTTGACTTCAATCCCTCTGCACCGAGGTTCCCCGGCGTTAGCATGAAGGCAATAGCCCTTCACTTCACCAGTGCTGTGAGGATAAATTCATGCATATTTGTATGGTGCTCATATACCATAGTGATAAGTACCATAAAAAACCCAGGAGGAAACTGATAATTCCGTCTTCAAAGAAGTTTTGAATAATGCGCCGTGAATAAGTCATGGCACCACTCACTGAACAATGAAATATTGAAGAGCTGCTCGGTAAGTGACGACTGCCCAGTCTGCTCACTGAATGAGGCAAGGGCCCCCTGGTTAAAATGCTACATGATCATGTAGTCACGCACATGGAGGCTGAATTAAGATTGCACAAACCACTTTAATTCAGGCATTTTCTAACTTTTGCATGCTTAATTTTGCAACCTCACTGTTTAAAACACAAATTATTTTTTGTGAGTAATTATAATCCCACTTGACACAATTTAGCTGCATCCAGGCAATGGATTTTTTTTTAATCCAAGGCTTGAAATAATTGTCAGAATGACTCTGTTAGCAGCTGAAATAGCACAAGAAAGAAGGAATAGTATCTGTGTGCATTTTCACACTGCTCCAGGAGCTGGAGCAAAACATTCACCCACCCGCTTAGAGCCCCTGAAGTGGAAGGAAATGCTTGTGAAACTAGAATAACAGTTCATGCCTGGTTGAAACTCCTACAGCTTGGACTAGCTTTCACATCACACAAACTGGTTTGGAGATCACAAATTAATCAGTCAATTTGCTGGAGAGAGAAGCAGGAAGGAGCACACAGTCCCAGCAACAGAGAAGGTTTCCAGCAAAATATGCTGTAGTGTCCTAGAAGATTATTAGATTTTTTTCCCTCCAGTTGCAAATTAAGAGGCAGTTCCTGGAGGTTCAGCCCCAGTAGCTGACCTAGTGTCCTTTATGTTGGATGAAAAGTGTTATCTAAATGAAACCGTCTGTCACTATATGGAACTTAGCAGGAATAGTGATGTAAGGAGCACCTTGTGAAAGCAAAATTGCCTTCTCCCTTAAAGCCAACATGGCAAACCTTCACTACTAGCAATGTTATATAGAGTATCTTCACTCTTCCTTGAAGCCCAGGAAAACCCAGATTGTCTCTGGTGGCACTGGCCAATGGCCAGTCCAACTTTTGCCCATGCACAGGGACTGCAGGCAGCCAAAGGACTGTATGAGCATCAAATACACTAATTGAGGGCCCAAATCAAAGCTAGTGGTAGTCCAACTGTCTGTCCCTATGTCTATGACCAGAGGGATATCTAATTAGTATTCCAGCTGTAGGTTACAGACTCAGCCCAAAATATACTGCCAAAAGTCTGATTTTATGACCATGAAATAAAATTCTGGGCCTACTGAATTGTGTGTATGGTTTCCTGCTGGGCAGGTAGGTGTAGACAGAGCCAATGGTCATTTAAAATTAACTCGTGTGTAGACAGGTCCCCACTGCAAGCCTGTGTAGCCCCAGAATAATTTGATTAAATCCATGGACCAACGTTAGTGTAACTCAAAGCAGAATTTGGCATTCCTTAGTCAGGCAAAGTACCTATGTTGCTATCTTCACTTAAGATAGCTCACAGTTGATGCCCATGTGCCCACTTCAGGCACCAAATGGGGGTCAAATACCTCATTAATCCCCTGCATGAGCTTCTCACTTTGTCAGTCATAGTAAGAGGAGCAGCCATCATGGGGTTGCTCCTTCATCTCCATTGCAAGTGAGCAGGGAGTTAGTATGCAGGAGCAGAAAGTGAGTGGAGCTTTGAAACCTGTCTCCCAGCTTACTTTGTGCTGGCCAATGCAGCTGAGCCACCATGCAGTCAGATGCAGGGAATGAATTGTGACTCAGGGCAGAGAGCAAGGTTACCGTCTAGCCTGTAGTGCTTATTTTAGAGTTGATGCTCAGAACTTCATTTGCTCAGAGATAAAGACCTTGAAGGCTGGTGATGCAGGCTGCAAAG
The DNA here is from genome assembly GCF_033958435.1 of Carettochelys insculpta. Lineage (NCBI taxonomy): Eukaryota > Metazoa > Chordata > Testudines > Carettochelyidae > Carettochelys > Carettochelys insculpta. Next base: position 42,415,133 of record NC_134146.1, on the reverse strand, counting down.
TTGCCATCTGAAGTCCATGGGACTCGGACAGGTGCCAGAGTTTAGCAGCCTTAAGATGGCCATGTGCTAGCCTCAGGTTAGTGGCAGGAAAATGGAAAAATGCAAAGCAGTGAGTTCCTCCTGGGCTCCATTCACAAATTGCATTCTGCCCATTTGAACCTCCCACTGACATGCCAGACTGAGACTCCACTCACTGCTGCCAGTACAGATCTTCAGAACTGTTAATTAATTCTCTTCTTACACACCGTACCTGGGACATCAGCTTGACTGTTTCTCTTGCACACGTTTCAGCGGCAAACAGTTCACTATATTGATATTTTACGTGGCCATCGTTAGGGAACAGAGTTCACCATCAAATCAAGTATGAGCCGTTCTCGCCTATTAGCACTGTTACGTCAGGTTACCTGTCATGAGACAGGTGTAAACTGATTCAGCTGTTTGGAAAGTCACCTTCGCAACCGTAACAATTTATTTGTAAGGAAAGCTTCTGGTGCACCAGATGGCAGCTTCCCAATAAAACCACAAGCTCTCCAGATGTCAAGAGCCAACCTAGTTCAGCCCCTGCAAATTGAACTGCCTTCATGTCATTTCTGTGTTGCTGTGCGGCATGGTGCCTGCCAGTTTGTGCCAGGCAGCTTTTGTTCACTCTGCTTCTATCCATCACAATAAGCCTGGCCTGACCACTGACAGATTGTAGATACAGCAAATGGAATGTTTTCTTCCCAGCCATGTTGCTCAGTTATATTATATCCCTCTCCCTGCCTGTCATGCATCACCATCAGGTTCTGCCACTGCTTACCCCTGTGCCAAGGCAAAGTTGCAGTAGAAGTGACAAAAGGTAATGAGATTAAAGATGGGACAACTAGTTTTAATAAAGTAAGCGACAGATGAGCCTGGAAGCTGCAAAGTTCAGGCAGAGCCGCCCTTAGAATTTATGGGGCTCTATGCAGCACTATTAAACTGGTGCCCCTATACCCCCTGGCAGCCAGGAAGGGGGAAAGGAGGATGATTTTTTAGAAGTGTTATTTTATAATCTCCAGCAACACACTAATGAATAGTTTTAAAACAAATTTTAAACTAAGGTCCTGTAGCAAATTGAAAACCTGACAGCAATTGGCGAATGCCTGTGAAATAGCTTCATCACCACTTGAATTTTCTCACAGGTTCTGCTACTAAGGCGAGGAGGCTTTTTTACTCTTAAGTTAACTAGATCCTCTCCCAAAAAAAAAAACAACCCAGAAAACCAGAGCCGCAGGACAGGGATGGGAAGAGGCAGGTGGGTGGACAGTAAGGCTGTGTCCACACATGCCCCCTCCAAAAGGAGGGGGCACATTAATGAGGCAGTTTGGAAGATGCTAATGAGGTGCTGACATGTATATGCAGTGCCTCATTAGCATAATGGTGGCTGTGCATAATTCAAAAGTGCCACTTTTGGAACGCACGCCGACTGTGCAGACAGGGGTCTTTCAAAAGGACCCCCCGCCTCCGATTTCGAAAGGCCCTTCTTCTTATTTGGTTTTAGGGGGCATGCGTAGACAGCCTAAGACCCCCTGGTGCCCCAAATCTTCTGCGTATGGGTAAGAATGTTTCTGAGTTCAGGTTTCATTCATACTACTATGGGGTAGGAATTGTGTAAGTACCTAGATTACAGCTAAACTGAGCATTTAAAAATCAACACCAATAAAGTCAGCAGAGGACACAAAAATTGGGCCTGTCATAATTGAGGAAGCCAGGTCATCAATACAGAATAATCCAGTTTGCATAGTAAGTTGGGTGCAAGCAAACCATATGTCTTATAACATACCTAGATGTAGAGCAGGGGTTCCCAAACTGGGGCTTGTGGACCCATGGGGGTCTGCGAAAAAATAAAAGAAAAAAAAATCATCATAGAAAATAAGTTTTAAATAAATTGGAAGATATTAAATTTAAAAGTAATAATTGATTATAACTTTGCAATCATGCTGTTAACTGTTGTCAGAAAATCTATGTTGTGGTTTCCTTTTTCATTTAATGAAGTGTACATAGCAGCTAATATTGGCTTTGATGGGAGTCTGCGAACAGTTTGGTGGGATGACTGAGGATCCGCACTAGGGAAAAGGTTGGGAACCACTGGTGTAGAGGTATACATCTAGGAACAAAGACTGTAGACCATACTTAACTCGACAGGGGCACTCTATCCTGGAAAGCAGCACCTCTGAAAGAGATTTGGAATTTGGGAGAGAGAATTAGATGAATGTGAGCTCCCAGTGTGACACTGTGGCCAAAAAAACTAATGCAACAGTTGAATGCATAAACAGGGGAATCCCAAGTAGCAAAGAAATTCTTTCACTTCCATATTTGGCACTGTTGTGACCCCTGCTGGAGTGAAACATGGTGTCCAGTTCTGGTGTCCACAGTTCAAGGAGGATGTTAATAAATTGGGAAGGGTTCAGACAAGACCCATGTGAATGATCAAAGATTAGATAATGTATTGTATATTGATAGGTTCAAGGAGCTTTAGTTTAACAAAGAGAAGGTGAAGGGGTGACTTGGTTACAATCTTTATACACCTACATGGAAACAAATATTTAACAATGGGCTCTTCAGGCTATCCGAGAAAGGGTCCAACATGATCCAATGGCTGGAAGTTGATGTGAGACAAATTCAGACTGGAAAAATAACATGTACTTATTAACAGAGTAATTCCTCACCAGAACAACTTACCTAGGGTCACAATGGAGTCACCATCACTGGAAATGGTGAAATAAGATTGGATGCTTTTCTCAACGATACACTATAGGAATTGTTTTGGGGACATTCTGTGGCATGTATTGTACAGGAGATCAGACTAGATGTTCACAGTGATCCCTTGGAGTCTATGAATCTATTCTCACCCAAGAGTTTGTCCTTGGATTGTCAGCCACACAAAAGGCAAAATCCTGTGGATTTTATTTCCTTAGTTCTCCCTTTGACTTCCTGGGATATTTTGACCCACCAAAGACCTCCAGGATTTGAGACAGAGTATTAAATTCTCACTGCTGCCTGTATTAATTATAATACTCTTCAGCATAGGAAAAGCTTGCAAGACTTCTCTGTCCAGAATCCTTAACAGGATGCGTTGTTGTTAGGCAAATGAAATGTAAATCATGGTGTGTAATTAGCAGAAAATTCTGTCTTTCATAGTAGATTTGTCAATTCTCCATCCCTAACTTGACCCCTGTTCATCTGAGAAGCTCTGTTGCATTGCAGCTGACTGCCAGTCCATTCTAACAAAACCCAAAAATACTTGTCTCAGCCTTATCCAAACTTCCTGGCCCAGATTTTCAGATGTGGCTAGTAATTTTAGGAACTCAGCAGAAGATACTTTCAAGGGGCTTGGTTTTCAGAGAATGGATTCTTTATACTTTCTGAGAAAACTGACCCTTTTCAAACATCTCTAGTTGGGTACCCAAACATGGAGACATCCAAAAATCACTGTGGCTGTGTCCACACTTGGCCAAAATTTCGAAATGGCCATGCAAATGGCCATTTTTAAGATTACTAATGAGGCGCTGAATTGAATATTCAGCGCCTCATTAGCATTAGGACGCTTCCGGCCACGGCACTTCGAAATCGCCACTTTCGAAAGCATGTGGCTCAGCGTGGCTACACGGGGGGGGGTCCTTTTTGAAAGGACCCCACTCCTTTCGAAACCCCCTTATTCCTCTCAGTGAAGGGGAATAAGGGGATTTTGAAAGGGGCAGGGTCCTTTTGAAAAGGACCTCCGTGTAGCCGCGCCGAGCTGTGCGCTTTCGAAAGTGGCGCTTTCGAAGTGCCGTGGCCAGAAGTGTCCTAATGCTAATGAGGCGCTGAATATTCAGCTCAGTGCCTCATTAGTAATCTTAGAAATGGCCATTTGCATGGCCATTTCAAAGTTTTGGCCAAGTGTGGCCACAGCCTGTGTCTTTGGAAAACACAGGCTGGTCATCATCATCATCATCAATAACCGTGGGCTCAATGTCTGTTGGTGTCTGATGCCTCTCTCACTATTTTCTTCCATCTTTCCCTATCCAGTGCAGATTGGCTTAGTTTCTGTAGACTAGCTCCGCACCAATCTACTACAATCATCTATCCATTCTCTGTGGAGTCTGCCTCTCCTATTCGAACATTATGCCGGATACCAGGGCCTTGATTTTTCGTTCGTCGTTCATTCTGCAAATATGTCCAAATAGTTGTAGCTTCTGTTTTATAACCTTCTGCAGCAGGTTCTCTTTTGGCTGTTCCATTTGCAGAATTGTGCTGGAAAAGTTTCTGTTACTATTTAATGCAGCCTATTCTTGACTGGAGGTTTGCTTGTTACCATTCTAACCCTTGGACATAGTGATTATTGATGCACATACAAATCAAGTGTAAATGAATGTCAACCATTAGTGCACATACACATATGTCGGCTTCACTTTTCAGGTAGTGTTTGCTAAGGATTAGTTAGCTACTGGAATTGTACTATGTTCCTAACCTTGGTCTCACTAAAATCAATGGATTTTTGCCACAAGTTTCAACAAGAGTTGGATAGCCTTTCACAGATATTCTTCCCTCTTCCTGTGTTTCTGGACTGAATGTTTGAAATTTCCAGTTTTCTGTTCAGGGGACGGTCAGCTAATGTTTGGGGCAGCTGTCATCCTAGAAAGCCTAAAACGTTAACAGATTGGTGATACAACCCACTTCCATGGTGCACCCTTGTGTGCTAACAAGGTGCTGTCATAAGCTCTCGTGTGGTTGTTCAGCTCTTACAGGGTCCAGTGTAGTAGTACTTTAGACCTCTGGCTAAGGAACACTTGAGCCCCCTCCCTTTCCAGGGTATTAAAATCAAAAAGTAAGAGAAAACCCAGAACTCAAAACAGTTTCATCCAATTAGGCTTCAGCCAGACCCAACCCTTCTGTTCAGGTCTTCCACAGCTACTCCTGTGAGCGGTCTCCCAGGACACAGGCACAGTGGGGCCAACAGCCACTGGGGACGCTGGGTCAAGTGGTGGCGGGGGAGTCTGCTCTGTGTCCCTGAAAGGAGCATTGGCTCAGATGGAAAGGGCAGGGCTGAGAGAAGTCAATTCTTAGCACCGCCCAGAGCATGGTAATGGGTCCTTCCAGCTCTCAGAGGCACATGGAGTGGTGCTTCCATGGCATTTCAAAGTGAACCAGGGCTCCAGCCACTGCCACTGCTCCAGTAGCAGTGGCAGTAGTTGGGAGCTCTGGGCCCCATTGAAACACCAGGACTCTGCGCAGTTGCCCCTCAGGCCCTCCCAGGCATCCCATCCTCTGGGACAGCTTGGCCACAGACAGACAACAGTTTCAGCAGAGTCTTTTCTGAAGCCTGGCTTTTCTCACCAAGGAAAAAGCAAAGCTTCCTGCTCAGGACCCAGCTGAGCAAGGTTCTCTCTTGGTAATTCTCTTCTCCCTACACCTGACATTTGCTGCTGGCCCTCAGGCACCCCTTCCTCTGCAGCAGTATGCCCCATTATGCACCACAGTGCCTAAAACTATACCCCCAAGCTTCATTCCCATAACAGGCAGGTTGTGTGTGCACCAATGAAAATATTGGCTTCCTCTGTACTGACTCTTCCTTTGAAAAGGAGTCTGCACGGGTCTGCTCCATTAGCAGTAGATCCATCGGGAGGCAGATCAAGCCGTAAGTGTATTGTCCTAGCTCAGCTATTTGGTTCTAGCTGTGAGACTCCCTGCTGCACGACTGTGACAGAGACTCCCACACCAGCTGGATAATTCCTGGTCATGAAAAGACTGGCATGGAAATAGACAAGCCCAGTGTCTTCCGAGGGAAGCATGACAAATTTAAACTGTCTGTCTTTTCCCTTTCCTAGGTGGGGACATTTAATACTCAGGAAACTCCAGAGTGATTTCTCAACGCTGGCTGACATGGGGCACGACGGCACAATTTGTACATGGTGGAGTCCTGGAGAGTCATCAATCCATACCAAAAATGGAGCTAATGTTAATACTTTACAAGGGAGACAACAACTCTCCACTGCGGCAGCAGATGGGAACAAAGCAGCAGTAAGAGCAGCTGGTGGTGGGCAACGTTCTGTTGCTGATGCTAACTTGCTTTCCTACCAGTCTTTAAGCATATGGCAAAGCGGTGCAGAGGAAGCGACATCACATTACACCAGGACCCCCCCGGTGTTATGTTTCGCAGCATTCTGCAGTTTTAACTAATTCCCATTATACCGTACAGCTGTCTCAGCATATTAATGGCACTGAAGTCGTGTTTGTAGTGGGGCTGAAGAAGTCAGCTTAGTCACCAGACTTTGCTTCCTACGCATAGCATGTGATGAATATAAGGGAGTCTGTGTGCAGTGCACGTGGCGATTAAAACGGAGTGCCTTTTACATAGAAATATTGCAATCTGCACCACTCTGTTTTGAAACTGAAGCTGCCAGCTGACCCCCCAGATCAGCCTACATTTAGTTAGAGTGGGATTTTCCTTTTCTGAACGTAAAGGAAATTATTTGGAGGGCTGGATATAAAAGTGTGTTTTATAATGTAATGAACAATACTTTGCAATAATTTATAAGGATAATCCAGTGTTATGCTTTGGGGCGGGTCTGACGACGGTAGGGGTGTGAGGGTGAAGGGGGCAAGTTGCCGTAGGGCCCAGCAGTTTGACAGAGGTGGCTGCTGGAGCTCTGGGCCCTTTTGACATGCCACAGCGGCTCTGCTCTGCCATCCCGTGCAGCTGTGTATGTGTGAGCCAGTGTCACAGCCTAGGCAATGCCAAGGGCTGACTGCCCTAAGCCACATCCCTTTGCCCTTGGCCCCGTCCCTTCCATGGGCACACAGCTGGGCCTACCTCCCATCTTGCCCCAGTGCCCACGTTGGCTGTTGGCCCCACTACTTTGGAGTATAAGTTAATTGTACTGACCATTTCCCCACAGATGCATCTCATATATTATAGTACTGAAGATGTTCTAGCAGATTCTCATTTTCCTTGGAAGATACTGGCTAGAGCTGGGAATGCAATGGCCTTCTTGTCTGCAAGAGTTTTCATGATTTCAAAAATTTGTTTTGGGACAGCACAAGATGAAAAGAGTCAAAAGCCTGAATGTTTTTGAGAACTGAAAATAAAATTAAAAAAAATTCTGATTGTGTCAAAGGAAACCATTTTGTTTCAATGATTTCAAAATGTTTTGTTTCACTTTTGTATGCAGCATTGGTGGAGCCATGTCAGGTGTTTCAGTGCTTTTTTTTTTTTACATTAAAATGTTTCCCTATAAATTAGCTTAAATTTTGAAACACATCATTCTGAGTCAAAAAACTGGAAATTTATCAAAACTTCCTATTTTGCCCTTTGCAAAAACTTTTCTCAAAACAAGAAATTCCCCTAACCTAACCCCTTTCCTGAGAAGAGCTTTGGTTTTGACAAATTTACATTTGCAGATGGAAAAGGCTGAATTAAAAAAAAAAAAATTCCTCCACCACTGCTGATTTTGGCTACTGATTAACAGGGGATACCAGAGTGGATAGACTAATGGTCCATCTCCCACTGAGAAGCCTGTGCTCTTATAAACACTCCATGGCTGTGTCTACACTAGCCCCAAACTTCGAAATGGCCATGGAAATTGCCATTTCAAAGTTTACCAATGAAGCGCTGAAATACTTATTCAGCGCTTCGTTAGCATGCGGGTGGCCACGGCACTTCAAAATTGATGCACCTCGCCGCCGCGCGGCTTGTCCTGACAGGGCTCCTTTTCAAAAGGACCCCGGCTACTTTGAAGTCCCCTTATTCCCATCTGCTCATAGGAATAAGGGGATTTCGAAGTAGGCGGGGTCCTTTCGAAAAGGAGCCCCGTCGGGATGAGCCGCGCGGCGGTGAGGTGCGTCAATTTTGAAGTGCCGCAGCCGCCCGCATGCCAATGAGGCGCTGAATATGTATTTCAGCGCTTCATTAGTAAACTTCGAAATGGCCATGCAAATGGCCATTTCGAAGTTTGGGGCTCGTGTAGACACGGCCCATTGCTGGCATATGGTTGTGTCAGCCTCTCTTGTGAATGTCTAGTTCTCATCTGTTTTCCACACAGCTTACAAGATAGACAGCTCCTTTTCTTTATAAATGAGGATCAGATTAAAAAAATATTCTAGGTGATTGGATGAGGCCCCCCATTGGGATTTATCTATTTAGTTTCCTCTGCTTTTCTCTTCCATGACACATGGGCTAACTAAGGCTTTCCCTCGCAGTGGTGTCTGTATTTCAGAGATGCTGGGTCCCCCTCATTTGCAAAGCATTTTGGGATGAAAAGCTTAATGTATATGTAAAATATCATCACTAGCCTGGGTGTGCTCACCACCATAGCACTCACTCACTGCAAGACATGGTGTGGCAGATCTGCTCATGTGCGCCCTCTCGTCTGTCAGTCTGCACTTCTGTGAGCTGGGCCTCCAAACAGGTCACCTGTCAGTTTGTTTCCCTTCTGAAATAACAGCAGCAACACAAACAGAAATCTAGGCTTCATGCCAGACCTTCAGCCCCCACTTTAAACTCACCTATCTTTGCCTCTTTAAGGGCTAAGACTTCTACTTACCTTCTTGCAGTGGGAGAGACAGGGGAATCCAGGCCTGCACTCTCCTCAAGGATCCTGTGTTAGCCAGCTAGGGGCTGCTTCTTTCAATCTCTTCTCTCTTCCCTTGGTTGCTTCCAACCTTTTCCTAATTGTCAGCATCGCTCGCATGGCTGTGGGGCCCACCAGTCCTGCTCTGACATTCTCATGCCTCATGTGACTTCTTCCCAACTAGGTGCAGAGGAGATTTTTCAAAGCCCTTCCCAGCCTCTCTGGCAGCATCTGTGTTGTACTACAGGCAGCCAACCCCTCCCTATCTACGAAAGCCAGATGTTCCCCAGGTCCCCTTAGAGCTAGGGTTGTAATTTAGCTCAGTTGTAGAGCTCTACTGAGCTTCATCTTCAGCTGGCATCTTTTCCCCAGTTAGTCCTCCAGCTTGGATTGTTCAGCAGACAGCCTGTGTCTGGCTCCCTGTTAGGCCAGAGGAGGCATCATACATGCTGGTTTTGGTCCCAAAACTTACCTCAGCTGGCTGAGGGAGAAACCAAGGCTCCGGGGCCCAGGACCTTAAAGACACAGTAATGGATTTTCTTTCCAAACACCACCTACTCCCAGGACTGCTTCCTCTCTCCCTATAGCTTTTATTCCCTACTCTATGCACACCTTGGCCCTCCCAAAATCTCAGTGGGCCACACCAGGGGATGGCTTGTCTAACCTCTAAACTACAGTCCTTAAAGGGTCAGATCACCCCATCACATCTATAAAAAACAATTACTGAAAACAGTATGGGACACATCAAACATATACACAAATTTCCTGCTCTGCATACGTAAACAGAAAAAAATAAAATAAAAGGTATATAAACTTATTAAGAGGACCTTGAATTCCAGACATTACTCAGCATTCGGAGATCTGATTAATCTTAAATAAGCTTCAAATCAAATGGCCACATTTACGTTCTTAATATAGGGTTCTCTTTAGTCATTCCAGAGACCAGAGGCCTTGCTCAGGAGTCAGAACCAGAGTTCGAGTCTAAAAGTGGTAGCCTGAGTTTGGGACTGGCCTCAGGGCGCTACAGTCAACACTCAGAGGCAGGATTCAAGGGTCAAGGCCAGGAGCCATAGAGTTGAAGCCACAAAACCAGAAGTCAAACCCACAGTACCAAAGCCAGTGTCAAAGCCTAGTGGCAGAGTCTAATTACTGAAGTAGGAAGGAAAGAGCTGGAGTCTGAGTCCTAGTATCATAGCCAGAACTCAGAGTTCAAGGCTGGAAGCTGAGCGTCCAAGCTTAGTTAGAAGCCCAAGAGCAAGTGAAGAGAGGACTTTTGCATTATAGCTGGCCGGGAGCCTACTGCATTGCAGAGACTTCCTGGATGTGCTCCTGGGTGATACCAATACTGTTAACAATCGGGCGCCATGAGGGAAACTGTCAGACTTGCCTGCTGTGATAGTCCTTCCAGTGGTCTTTAGCACCACAGGGTTTCTGAGGTGACTCCTGGAGCTGGGCAGCAGAGTGGAAGCATCACGCCCCTAGTGGCTGTGGGTTCTAATTCTGTCCTTGTTGAATCTCACAAGTGCAAATGTCATACACTTAATAACAGTCAGCAACGCTCTCTGCAGTGGTAATTTGCAACACTTTCTGGAGGATCCTTGAAATACAGAAGTGTGTTTTGCCCTTCCTTATGTAGCCAGTGAGGGAGCAATGGGACAGCTAATGGAGAAGAGACATTGCAACACTCAGATTCTTAGGCTTTGCCCACATGCAAAAATTTTATCATTTCAGCTATACTGGTAAGGTGTTCCTAGTGTGGATGTGGTGTTATCAATATAAATGTGCTCTAAGCTGGCATAGGTATTCCCCTGTGAGAAGGAGAACTAACTACAAAGTAGAAGGCACCTTTATACAAGTCCAGTGGTGGCCACCTGAGGGATTGTACCAGTAGAATTATATTGATATAAAAAAAAATCACACCCCAACCACCATAGTTATACGAGAACAAAAAGTGTGTTTTGATGAAACCATAGACTCGACATTGCTTTTCTCACCCTTCTTTTACATTTGATTTGTCTTCCTCTGTGTGCAGTTCAGGGAGGCACACTTAATTGTGATTTCTTTGCTACTTGAGGAACCCTCCCTGTCATGTTTGTTCAGCATGTAAAGGGGCCTTCAGCTGCCTTGTGCCGTTTGCTCAATTTTAAATGTGAAAGATTAAAATAAAAGGTTTGTCTTTGTGCTGTTCTTGAACTGGAGGAGGCTAAAAGGAACTGGGAAAGTCAGATGTAGATTCATGAAGGGGTTTTGTAGTGGGCTGGGTATCAGTGATAGCATTCACCAGTGGTGGGGACAGAACACAGGTCTAAAGCAATGGCAGGGAATAAAGGGAGAATGGTCAAGAGGGCTAGAGAAGGGAGCAAGAAGCCCAAAGTGGTAGATTCCCATCTCTGCCATTAATTCATCGATTTTAAGGCCTGAAGGAACTATGATCATCGCATTCGACCTCCTGCATTACACAGGTCATCAGAGCTCAGCCATTAATTCCTGTCTCAGGACCATAAGGTGTATTCAAACTACAGCATCAGTTTCAGAATGGCATCCAGTTCCCACGTCATGTGATGGTGACCTCATCCTATCCTATGTCAGTCATGTTTGACTTCCAGTCTCTGTGGGATCTTGGCCACATTGCTCAAATGTTCAGTGCTTTAACTTGACTATGCGTGACACAGGCATAGTTAATACCCCCTGTTTCAGAGATGGGCTGTGAGATTTGATTAATTCATATTTGCAAGATATTTTGTGATCATCAGATGTACAGTACTATAGAAAAACCCATAGGAATTTAGGATTTGCCACATTGGCTCAGTTCAAATATTACAATTGTTAGGAATCCCTACTGATGGCTGAGCCCTCTTGGCCTATCACCATGTATTATACACTAGGTCCAAGAGCCTCCATTTAGGCTCAGTTTGTGGCTCAAGTCACTTGACTTCCTTTTGTTTCAGTTTTCCCATCTGTAAAATGGTGATGGTGGTACTGACTTCCTTCATATAGCACTTTGAGATCTACTGGTGAATAGTGCTATACAAGAGCTAAGGATTACATTTATTGTTAATGGTGCTATCTGGGTTGCACTAAAGCCAAGAGTAGGACCTCACACTAAAGGTATATCTGCACTACAATAGAAGACCTGCTGCTGGGTTGTGACAGCTGATTCAGCCTCTTGTGGCTTGGGCTGCAAACCTATCAAATGAAGTGTAGATGTTTGGTCTCAGGCTGGAGCCCCGTGAATCTTCTTGTTGATGTGCCTTGAGACTCGCAGCAACAATTCTTAGTTGTTACCATAGCAATGCATTGTGCATGCATTGCTGATACAGAAACCTATCCTGTTTATGGAAATCCTTCATGTTTGCAGAATTGACCCTGGCTTGTTGCTTACGGCACTGGGGCAGAGGTGCGGGAACCAGGGGACAGGGCAGGAGTGCTGCGGCACCCTAATGTTTTATATGGGTCCCAGCTACTGGCTTCATGCTCCAGGTCCCTGTTCCTAGCCCCACACTTGAGGCTCTGCTCTCAACCCTGTGCCTGCCTCCAGCTGTGTCCCATCACACCTCCTCTTACTACTGTCTGGGTCCCCCTCCAGAGACATGGCCCTACTCCTAGACCCAGCTCTGGAGTGGAGCAGAACGGGGTAGGAGGGGGACTGACTTTCAGCAGCTTCACTTTTAAATATATTCCAGTGCTACTGCTCTGGCCTGCAGAGGCTATGGCTCTGTATACCTCTAGATTTGCTAAAGGACACACCTGGCCAGGTCTGTGCTGTTACCACAACCTTGGACACGATTGGAATGGGTGTTACTGTGTTTTTTCCCAACAGGGCAGGTGTATTTTCAGTTGACTTTACAGTGTATCTCAGCTTTCAAGGCCTGCTGCTGGCATCAGCACAAAAATGCAGTATGAAAAGGCAATTGGAATTGTATGAGTGGGACTTAGCGGTACAAGCCATAAGGCCACTTACAAAGTGTAAGCTGAGTTGGCTGGCAGTGCAGATTGACTCCTCTGGTAGCTATTGACTGTTATGTATCTGTCCTGAAGACCCTCAGTGGGTGTCAGAGTATTTAACACAAGGCTCCCATACTGGGGGAGGGGTAGTTATTTCCTAGGGATGTGGCCACCCTTCTCACAGTGCAGCCCGGGAAGTAGGAAGCCAAAGAAGAAAGACTTTGTCACCACTGTTTGTATTATGGTAGCCCGGAGCGGGTACAACCAAGATCAGGCCACTGTTGTGCTGGGCAATGAAAATACACTCTCTGAGAAACTAACAACCTAAATCGACAAGATGGACAAAGAGTGGGAGGGTAAGCAGAGGCTAAGTAACTACCCTACGATTACCTCAGGTCTTAGCAGATCTGGGAATAGACTACAGGTCTCTTGCCTTCCAGACAAAAGCCCAAGTCATTAGCCCTTACAGCACGAGTGTTTTGGGTTTTAACTGCTGTTCTTGCCCAGAGATTTTAGAATTATTCTAGTTCATTTCCTCATGTTTGTCACCCAGTGGGGTACACAAGCTCAACCACTTCAAAGGGCCTGAACTCTGCTTTCTTCACACACTCGAAAGACCTGCGGCTTCATATGCTTGGACATTTTTCAAGGTTAAAAAGTCATTCAGACAGAGTCTGACTTTGTTTTGCTCTTTCTTAACAAATACTCCAGTGTCCTACTTTGGTGGCTTTAGTAACACTCTGTAAAACCAGCTGTAAGCAGCAGCAATCTGGCAGAATACTGCAGAAAGGTTTGCAGCACAGTTTGAAGGTTGGGTGTCAACAGCGAGGAAGTTGCACCTTACATAAACAATAATCATTATCATTGAAAGTCACTGGGAGTTAGGGTATGCCTATACTAGTGTTCCCTGGAGTGTGTGCACTTTGGCAGCCACCCAGGAGAGCTTTGGATGCTGCTCTGCTGATTTGCAGAGCACCCACAGCCACCCAGAGTGGGCAGCATGTGTTTCTGCTGGTGGTGCACATCCACATATGCCTTGGTGCACATAAAATTTATTCCCCCCATGGATGAAAAATATTAGAGGGAACACTGGTCAACACTATAAAATTATGCTGACCTACGTTAGGTCAATGTACAGCCACTGCAGTAATTAAGTCACTTCTGCTTATCCATGCCATGCTCTTTGTGCCAGCAATGCATGTCCTCACTAGGAGCACATATGCTAATTTAATTGTTAGCATGGGGCATTGTGGGGTGGCTTTTGAAAACCAGAGAGACAGTGGAGGTAAACAATGCAGTTTACACTGAGGCTGCTGAACTAACTCCAGTAGGTACCTATCTGTATCTTAGAGCATCTAAATACATTTGTAAATCTGGCTCCGTGTTTTTATACAGCAACTTCCAGTAGAGGCTCTCAGGTGCCTTGTGAGCAATAAATGTTTACCACACACCTTACAGGTGATCAGACTGGGGAACAAAGCAGTTACAAGATTTGATCATGATCAGTGGAAAAGCCAGGAACAGAACCTGTGAATGCCAATTGTCTCCTCTATCCACAAGATTGGGGTGCACTAAGAGGGGGTATGGCCCCCTCAGAGGAACAAGAAATTTTGTAAGAGGGGGCGCAGCATGATTGGCTGCTTGGTGTCCCTCTCATTAAAAATGCTGACATATGTTGCTGTTTTTATGTATGTATGTATTTACCTTTATATACTGGTTAATAAACTTTTACACTTTACAGACTTATATTCTTACATGTGCACAAAGGTGTTTTTTTTTCTATATGAACATAACCAAAATATCCATCAGTTTGGATTACATCAGACAGGTTGGCGGGGTTTGGTGTGTGTGCACACGCTAATTGCAGGGATGAAAAGTGAGGCTCAGTGTAAACAGTTTGCTCACCCATGCGCTAGATAGTATCAGTGAAGCTGTGTAGAAGGTCAATGGGGAAGTTCTGCTCTAACTGATCTCCCCAGAGTGATCTCAGTTTTTGTTCATGGGAAATGAGAAAGAGAGGGTAAAATGAGGTAAAGGGAGAAATAACTCAGGCAAATATTCTGACAAATTAATCTCTCCTCTGCAGCAAGCATTGTCTAATCTGTATTTGCAATGCTGACACTTCAGTTGGGGGGCTAATTGTGCCTGATAATTTCATTTAAATTATTGTTTTACCTCATTCTGTCCTATTACTCAAGTTATTTTGCTATCCCACGGATCTCTCTGTTAATGTCAACAAAATGATTACAGGCTGCATCAGCATCAAGATGTTTCACCCACAGGAACGCTGGTAAAATGTTTATGGCACAACATGTTGAAAAGTGCGTTTGATGTGTAAATGTCAGGTGTAATCAGCTTCTTGTCACTAGAAACAAAATGGCACAAACACAGCCCCTAAAATGTCACATACAGAACTAAAGAGCTACTCGATTGATGGCCATGTATATCATCATGTAAATGGCCTGCGTTTGTGTCAGTAATTTCCTCACGAAGCCTCTCGTTATTACAGCTATTTGCTAGATAGCATGGGACAGAATGTTTGATTTGCAATGATTTCAGTGGAGAGCGCTGAGCTCTTTCTCTGGCCTACGTAAAGCTGCTCAAGACAGGGAGGTTTGCAATTTAAGATAACAAATTTGAACACAAACCAGCCTATTTTACTACAGAAGCAAACATCAGCTTCTGAATTAATGAAAATACAAATACAAGTCTCCTGTGCCATGTTGCACTTTAGATACCTGCCAGAAGGCCTCTGCTCAGTGCCACAGGGGAGGTCCTAGCCTGGCTACCTCCTCGTTTTTGAACCCTTGTCTGACATGCTTTAATAATAATCATTAACACTTACACTCTGTAGTGTATTGTATATTTAAGCTACTGCTCAAATGCTGGCCAATGAATCCTTTCACTGTCCCTGGAAGGTAAGGTCAGCAGATATTATCCCTATTTGATAAGGAAACTGCAGCAGAGAGGTGAAGTGACTCATTCAAGGTCACACAGAAGGTCAGCAGAACTGGGGGCAGAGCTCAGGACTTCCTGACTTCCAGTCTAGTGCTCAGTCTTTGGCCACAGCACCTCCCAAACAGCTTTGCAAATGAACTGAAAAAGGGCTTCCTACCAGTCTGGGCCAAACAAGTGCCCCAGTTTCCTTCATCATTTCCACAACTGGAAGAATCCATGCTTGCCTTGCAGAGTCTTCGAACTCCAGCTATTGCATTTGTATTTACTTGGATTAGCAGTTGTATTCACTATTCGTCCTCCATCTGTTGTGATATTGTTAGGCACAGATGGCTCTTACCTGTAGCAGCTCCTATAATTCAGAGGCAATAGAGTTCTTTTTGCGGTTTTCCTGTTTACAAAACTGTGCCTGTAACTCTGAGGATTTTCCTCATCCCCTTTGGGGGCCACGCATCATACCTTTTTGCCATCTCTTAAGGCATCCTCAGTACAAGCAAGGCAACGTACCAGAAGAAACATTGCCCTACTTGCCTTTGATCTTGATTAAACTTTTGCATTGGACCATTAGGATTCTTTTCCGCCAGAGACTTCTATATCCATCTATTCTATGTTGGAGCTCTCTAGTGGGAGAAAATAAGACATGAATCAGATTTTCTGTCTGTGTACAAAATGATGTGTGTGATGAGTTCTTTGGGATTTAAACAAGACTTTCTGAAGAGGCAATAGAAGCTTCACTATTGTCAGTCTAAATAATGTGGAAGTAGCTCATATACTATGGTGAAGATCTGGACAAAACCCTTCAATAAATTAACAGATTTTACAAAGAAACTTCTGAAAACTCTCACATTATAGATGGTTGGCAAGCCTAGTTTTAAGATAAAGATGCTAAAAAAATTGCTGAAGCAATCCACTTAGGAATGGAAAAGGTATGAAATCCTGAAGATTTAATTTAATATTTTTATTACACATCTTGGAGCCCGGATTACACCTCCCATCAACAGGAATTTATTTGCCTAAGAAAAATCATACCATGGATTACAAGATTGTAGGTTAAATCCAATGTTGTGGACCCACTTTTACAGCTCAGACTACACTTGTACAATTTGTAAAAATCTTGTAACACCTTAAAGTTGTCAATACTATATTATGGAAGAATTAATTATATATGAATGAGCTAGACAGAAGATTCTGGGTTTTCTCCTTCTGCTATCTTTTTGGCAAAAAAGGGGAAAAAAGGTGGAATATCCTTTTGACTGTACCAGTAAACAATTTCCTAAAAATATTCTATAGTAAGTTCATGGAGTGGTCAGAGCAAGGCTGCCTCACATTTGTCCTTCAGGTTAGTTGCAAGGTAAAAAAAACGTTGAGACTGCAGACTATAACTTAACATGGAAAGTTGTGACAAAGAAAATAAAAATAAATTATGCCAAGGATGTGAACACAGAGAGCATGGAATTATATCGGTAAAGTCCTTGTTAAACATACATGACAGGTAGGACTACATATTAGTTTGAATCTCAAATTTTCCAATACCTCATATTACACCTGGACATTTTGGATCCAAAGTCACGTCAGCCAGCACTGCATTATAATCATAATTTCCAGAAATCTTATGATTATTGTATAACAATTCAATTAACAGATGTAATAAAGCGGAGATTTTTTTCAACCCAAATGTCACAGCAAGAGAGATCTCCATCTGATTGAAATGTCAGTGTGAATATTGGATAAGATCCGACATTGCAGCTCCTTGATGTTATGATCTTATCCAGGCTTTGAATGTGATAAATACATCATACTGATCACTTTCCAGTTAGAGACAAAAAAGTAACAATCAAGTTACAATACACAATTAGATATAATATAGCTTTTCTTTATATAGATATATATATATATAATCAAGTAAAAAAAGTTAAAATAGTTGGAAGTAAAAAATGAAAAAATAGCTGGTTGTGTTTTTGTTTTTCTTTACAGTGATATGATAGCAAATACAAGACAAATGCATAATAAACCTTTACATAAGGTGTCTGGTCCCATCTCCAGCAATAGGGCTCAGCTTGGAGTAGAAAATGAAATTGGTTGAATGGTCTTTGCTTTTGGCTGTAGCTTCTGTAGATAATGTGGTGTGAGAAAAATATACTGCAAATATCTATCTCCAAGGTGCTTTATAAAAGACATAAAACAAGACAGAGTGAAATTTTCCCCATTGCAGGGAGACCCAGTACATGCAAGCCCACTCAAGCTGTCAAAGCTTTATGCATCCATTCTGTACTCTCTTGCCATACAAAAGACCAGTTCTATACTCTTGTTTCTCTCATTCACCCCAAAGCCACACACTGCATGCCCTGAGGATCAAGTGGGACATAAGTGATGTGTGGGACTTTTTTTAGTCCTCTGCACAGGGGTGCATTTCCCCCTGAATGTTACACTGAAATGTTGATGTGTTCATTGATAAAGCTTGGCAAATGGTCACACCGAGCCCTATTTCGGCTGTAGAAAAGAAAGAAGTACTAGATCCAGCATAAAATAAGATCATATAGATAACCAACACAAACAGTATTTTTTTCTGTTGTCTGCATAATAATAACATCATATTTGCATATAGAACAGCTTTTGCATTATTGCTCTACTTATAAGAATATAGTCAGGAACTTATAACAGACTTACACATTACAAACTTAAGGTTCTTTGGTGAAGAATGGAAAAAACAGTATTTTAGTTGAAATGCATCTCAGGGAAGTTTTTGCTTTTATCTGTTTATCCTTTGGATTCTCTCACAGAGGAGGGAGAGGTATTGAGTCAGCTTTACCATGGCAACGATGGCCACCCCACCAATCATCATGCATGTTGGCCAGAAAAGTGAGTGGAACAGCACATTGTAACTGTAGAGTTTGGTTAATATCACATTCTTCTGAGTGCCTTCTGGATCGTAAAAGCATGAGAAGCGCTGGTACTTCCTGAAATTTTCCATTACAACATTCACAAGTGACATGGACTCTTCATAGTTCTTACCACACTTGGGGATGTAGGAACACTGGGAAGAAAGGAAAAGGAAAAGAAATGTATCTAACCAGATACTATTTCAGGTGACAAGCAGGAAAATCTCTGGCAGACTGTGCCTTTCATAAGACTTCAACACAAGTACACTAATAGTGAGAATAATAAAATAGTCACAGTCATGGTCACAGTTATATACTGAACAATATTTTACATTTTTATAGCAGGTCCCATCTGAGGAACTCAAAGTTATATACAAACTTTTGTGGAGTGATCCTCATCTTTCTTACCCTACCCTCTTACAGACACTTAGCCCCAGGGAGGGACACTAGAATGGAGCAAGCAGGCAGTATGGTAGTGGCCAAACCTTCCACATGAGCACAAACTGGGGACAGCAGAAAAACCTTTGGACACTTTCTTTTGGCACATCCATATAGGTGTCCCATAATTAGGGCTAGTGACTCGTCACATGGCCATAGGGCAATAATTTTTGATTTTGGTAAGGGGTTAAGGGCTGCACTTTTCTATGGAGAGAGTGTGGGGTCTGGGATGGAGGCTGGATGCAGAAGGGAGCTTGGGGTAGGTGACTGGGGTGCAGGATATTGTGCAGGGTAGAAGAGGGAGTTGGTTGAAAGAGGGAGCTACGATCTGGAGCAGGGGATTGAGGTCCAGGGTTCAGGAGGGGGTATGGGTGCAGGAGAGGATTCTGACCAGGGGAAGGGACATGGGAGCAGGTGCAGAGCCCCAGAGTGAGTTGGAATGTGGTGCCATAAGTGGACTCTGGCCAGAGGTGCTGAGTTGAGCAGCTCCTGGCCAGCAGCACTCTAAGGGAAGCCCCATCCCACTGGCTGTTCCATGTGGCTCTCTGCTCTGAGGGCAGGGGGAAAAGGCTTTGTATAGTCCCCCCCAGCAAAATATCTGAACCCCTATTGGCTGGCAACTGTACTGTTCCCATCCCCAGCAAAATCTCTCAACTCCCATTGGCCGGTTTCTGGCCAGTAGGAGATGAAGTACTTTGCTTGGGGCAGAGGCAGTGTGTGAAACTGGCCGATAGGAACTGGGAGATTTTGCGAGAGATGGGAGAACACCTGAAGCTCTCCCATCTCTGCAGCTATAGGGGCCAGCCACAGGCCAGACTAAATGGTTTGGCTGACCACATCTAGCCCACAGGTTGTATTTTGCCTGCCCTTGTCATAGAGTGATCATGGGTTCCACGAGTGATTCGGCCAGTGGGTAGCTCTCTTGCAGACCCCTCTCTGCACTGCTACATCTGTCTGCCCTGCGAGGACAACTGTCAGGCTATGCCTGCACTAGAAGCATCTGTCGACAGCAGTTACTGTCGACAGGGAAATCTCAATGGAACATCTGTCAGCAGATTGCACCTACACACAACTTGCTCTGTCGACAGAGAACTGCCAGACTGCACCACCGTCTGGTGCCAGAAAGCAGAATGGCAGCTCTGCAAAGAGGGCTGCCCAGCAACCAGAAGCCCCTCTGTCGACAGAAGTGCCTACACTGAACTTCTGTCGACAGTACTCGGTCGACAGATTGTTATGCCTCAAATTTTTGAGGGATAATACTGTCGAGGCAAATACAGAGTTCTGTCTAGAATCTGTCGACAGAATGCTTTAAGTGTGCAGATTCTCCCTGAATTATGTTGACAGAGGTCCCCTTCTTTGGGCAAAACTCTCTAGTGTAGACCCAGCCTCAATTTCTTTAAGTTATTTGTTTAATTTTATCAAGTGAGATTTGCAAAGGAAAAGATATTTTGATTAAATTAATGTGACCTGTGACAGCTGAGATTTTTAAATATAGAAACTTCAGAAACTCCCCCTGCTTTTTTTTTTTTTTTATGGCCATGCCAGGGTTTTCCATACTGCAACAAACCTCCAGCCCTAATAACAATCCATAGATTTAACCTTGTGGCAGGATTTGATTGATTCATTGGCAAGTTTATTAGCTGAGAATCTGACTTCCAGTGCAGCAAAGTGGCTGGATGGCATTAGCAGACTGCAGCATTAAGGATACAGCATGTCAGCACTTCCATTATGAATATTTCATAGAGCAATAGGAATTAGAGATGGAAAAGACCAGAGAGGTTGCATCTCATCCTTCTTACTGCTAGAGCAGGATTGTTCCTTCCAGCTTTGCCTGCCCGCCTTAAACATCCAAAGCCACAAGGTTTATCCCACTTCCCAAGAGAACCTAGAACACAACCTGACAGGCTGCACTGTAAGGAAATGTTTCATCCAGGTCAGCCTGAGTTTTCCTTTATATCCCACTGCTTCAAGTTGCAAATGTTACCCCAGCATTTCTAGCTCCTCTGGTTTCATTGCAAATCGCATAATATCCAGGTTTTGTTCTGAAGGCCCCTGAGCTGGATTCCTGTGATTAGGTGAACATTTGAGCTCTCGCTGTGTTTTTAAAAGTTAATTTCTGGCCCTCATGATTATGGAGAAAGGGCTGAATGAATGACCCAAGCGCAACCTAAAGGTTCAAAAAGCAGATAGGGAAGAAAAAGAACCCCACATTTATTTTTATTAAAAATCTGATGATTTTTAAACTAGTCTGATGTGTTTGGGGGCCTGTTTTAGAACAACTGAGGTTAGAAACACTGGAGTTCCTTTATACCATTCCCAGTAATCCCTTTGCATGCTTTGTGTTTACAGTATTGTGTGAGCATGTTCACCGCCCCCAACCTAAGTGCAAATGGAGCCAAGACATATAGTCCATATTTAGCCTTTTTAATATTATTAGTCCCTTGCATCGTGGGTCAATTCTGTATAGTTAGCCAAGGCTCAATTGTACTTTTCCAGTTTAAGTTGTGGGAGAGGTGGGGTATAGCTGCATCAACACCTGTGGAAAAACTCTAGGACAGGGGTTCCCATTCTTTTCACCAGTTACCCAATCACCACCCCCACCCCAACCATTAAAGCCAATTCTTGACACTAGGTACACTTCATCAAATGAAAAAAGGAAACCACAACATAGCTTTTTTGGACAACAATTAATACCATTATTGGAAGATATTTAATTTAAAAATAATAATAGACTAACTTTGTAATTTATTTTAAACTTATTTTTATTTATCTTTTTTTTCCCCATGGACCCCCTGCCCTACTCTGGGATCTCAGGCTGGGAACCACTGCTCTAGGATGTAATAGCATCCCAGAAGAGTTCCAATTCCTTCCCTGCTATGGCCTTTGGCCACAGGTCACTGCTGACTACTTCTGAGCTGTGGAGAAATGAGGGTATTAAGCAAGGCTCTGCTCATTCTCTGCCCTTTTCACCCATTTCCCCTCCACTTGCATAGGTAAGAATTAGCGGGCCCAGAGGTCCAGATCCACACAGGGGTTTAGAAACCAATCTCCCATTGGAAGGATCTGGACAATAGTACTAATGCTGAAGTGATTAAATATTCTAAGAATCCCAGACTATTAGTATTCAGACGAATTACAACACCCAACTCTAAGAAGTCTTTTGATACCAGGGATCATAGACATACCAACCTAACCTAGACTATTGAAGCCAAGATGATTTTCAAACACTTAGCATCCCAAGAAAAAGTGCTAGGATACTGATATAGCCTATACCTGTCATCCCTAGACCCTAGTAGTAGGAAGGCTTTTATCTGTGCCAGGGCCTTATATATGCTGTACAAGTCATTGATGCTTGTTATCCTAGGTGCTAAGTGCCAGGGTGACTCAGAAGGCCTGTTCAAAATCCTCAGCACTGAGTGGTCTGACAGTTTGCATTACCCATTACCTCAGGTTCTGTGTACTTGGGTGCTTTACAATCCCTCACTAATGGCAGATTCCTCAAGTGACAGTGTCTGTTAAACTGTGGTATTGGTTCATCTTTCTAGCAAGCAGTCTCAGGGCAGAGCTGTAGAACAAGGTAGTGGTCAGAATTGTCTTTTGCTGATGGAGGTTGTTATGCATAGGATTACATGTTCTGGACAGACCCGTGTCTGGAAAACTACTCCTCATACATCTGTCCAAAGCCACTAACCTATTAAATGGGTAAGGTAGATGCTGGCAATGAAGTGTTACAAAACTGTTGTGAATGAGAAGTTGCCTTATTTGGTCAGATGTTCATGTTATTTATTATTATAGCTTGTAATTAAATCTATGGCATGTATAAGACTTTTATCAAGCCTCCTTAATTTCAATCACTTGTAATATTAGAAATGTCTAGATATAAGTCTGGGTTTCTGAGCAGCCAAATATATTCCAGGTAGCCATAACAAAATTGACAGGGCACATAAGAGAACTCTTCTAATCTTCAATTGAAATAGACCCAAAATAAACATCTACTTTTCCAAATTCAAAAAGTAGTTTGTTTTGAACTTTCCACCCCTTTATTTTTAATATTTACTTGTTTGTGTTTAAAGAGCATGAGAATAGCAATTCTTGTGGTGCTCTTAACGTGTTCACATGCAGAACAAACTGGCAAGAACTTACTGTTGCAAGATTTGTTGTCCAACTTTTAGGACTCAAAACTTTGGAGAATTCGGACCAGCTTTCAGATTTCTGAATGTGTCTCCAAACTGGAGAACTAAATCAGGGGCAAAAATCTGCTTTCACTCCACCACTTCTGAATTTGTGTTACTCCTGATTTGCATCAATGTATAGGAGAGAGCTGTTAGGAGCCCTATTAAGTAACAAAACCTCACAATCTCTGTGAAATAGGCAAAAGATTTACAGTCATTGATATTACCCTAAACAAGGAGTATTTCCATTTATGCTAGTGGATTTACACTAATGAAAAACTGGTGTCTCTCCAGCCCATAATTTTGGACAAAAAGAAAGGGCACCAGGCAGTGGAACTTGCAGACTGTAAAGGCAGTTGAAATGCCATTGCTGTATGCAGAATTCAGCATGGACACTATTGTAAAATGATTCTGCTTGTCTAAAATGTGGTCTGGGAATGGTAATGATCATATGTTCTGGTCAGGACTTCAGTTTATTTCTTAGCCACATAAGAGAAGAGAGGTATGCAGTATAGCACATAGAGCAGAACATTTCCTCTTTGACACTGATCAATAATTCCTACAAAACTCTTAGTGATCTGAGGTGGGACAATGGGAAGACTGGAACACAGACAGCTCACTTGTACTGTTTTTTCCCCAGTGCTCATACATCAGCAGGTTTCAAGGTAACCGAACTTTTTGTGGGTACTTGCTAGATCCCATTATCATTTCTGACTAACAGCTGATTCAGAACTTCAGAGCCAATAGCAATCTTGGATTGCAGCAGAACTTGGAGAAACTTCATCAGAGTGGGTGGACTTTTTGCTCTCCTACCACTCTGCTGGTCATGTTCGGCATTTAGCCAGATGTTCCCTATAGGAAGAGGTGTGGTGTGAAGGAGAGAAGGGAGGGATGTGTAGGCTAATAGGAATGGCAGCTTCAAGTTAGAATTCTGAGGAACTTCTACAGCCTCTTCTATAATAACAGAGGAAGCCGTGCTAGTCTATATCCTATCAAAACAAAAAAGCAGTCCAGTAGCACTTTAAAGACTAACAAAATAATTTATTAGGTAATGAGCTTTCGTGGGACAGACCCACTTCTTCAGATCATAGCCAGACCAGAACAGACTCAATATTTAAGGCACAGAGAACCAAAACGTAGTAATCAAGATTGACAAATCAGAAAAATTATCATCAAGGTGAGCAAATCAGACAGCAGAGGAGGTTCAACAAGATAGACCCCATCATCTATTCTCAGCTTGGAGACTATAATGACAGTGCATGTAACAATGACCGATACCCAGTGTCTGTTCTCATCATTTGTGCTCCATGGATGTAACAGAGAAAAAGAATTACACTCATGTCAAGAGAAATCAGAATCAAGCCTTTCCAACTACTTTAGGCACTGCAACATTTCCAAGGGGGTAACAGAATGACTCGGCAGTTTGCATAGAAGAGACTTCTGATCCTATTTACTTTCCCCAGAGGCTGCTAGCAGCTGACAGTTGAGAAGAGAATATAGCAGCTAAGCTGCTATTGTTGCAATATTGACAAGGGGCTAGGCAATGGTCTTAAAGGCTAGAAGTAAAATATGCACAGGGAGAAGAATGAAAAAATCTTGTGTGCACTTCTGGGGGAGATTAAAATAGCTCAATCAGCACCCATTTACTCTTGTTGATTCTGACGAGAAACTGACAGGAGTGCATTACATATCTCATCACAAATTGCATAAATTCCTTCCCTTAACCTTTTGGGAAGACAGCTCTTTTAGATAGTGAGTCTTATAGAGTAATCATTATTTAAAATCAAAGTGCATTTTGCTCAGCTGGAGCTAGTGAGAGAAATGGAGAGCTTGGCGGCCGACACTGCAGTGTGGGTGTGTGGTGGGGGTGTGCATTGAGCTGGAAAGATTATGCAGGTTTCGGCTGACCTTTTGAAGGTCACTTGTGCTGACCTTCCAGAATGTAAGTGCAGCTCTTTTCATAGGGTTGTCAGTAATGTCTTGAATCAGCAGCATGCTTTGTTGTGGGTGGGTAGGAGGTGAATCTTAGCAATATGATGAGGTGGAAGGAAATTGACCACGAGCACCCTGGTGGCACATGCAAAAATCAAGCGCTCTGCTGCACTCTTCCCCTCTTCTGTGCATGAGGCCACTCTCTAGCTTGTTGAATGGATGGTGGCTTGTCATGTTTAGCAGTGGGGAATTCTCATCAGCTATTCCTAGCTTGCCTCTCACAGTGGCAGCTGGGCATATTATTTCTTGCTAGGTGTTTGCAGAGGAGGTTATAAATACAAAAGAAAAATGACGTAAGAGTAGCTAAGGAATTAGAGCTAACAAAGGGCATGCTCCTCCATTTCAGAACCAAAGCTAGTATCAGAAACATGAAGACTATTGCACATGGGGTGAAGTGGCTAAGGATGCTGTGGTTCCTGAACACACAGTGGCTTGTATTTTTCCTAGTCTGAGGGACTAGTGTCCAATTGAAATTATGGTATGCCCTCAGCTACCAGTGATGGAAATTAATGCTGTTTGTGACTGGAAAGCTGGTCATGCCAGCTCCTCTGGAGTGTACAGGAGTGTCTTCTAGTCTTGGTGGTTCATAAGAGAAAAGCTCTTCATTGGGCCATTCAGCACCCAAGATGAACACTGGAGAGAGAGTATGCTCTAATAGTGAGGGCATCAATCTGGGAATCAGAAAACTAGGTTGTAACATTGTGATTTGGGCAAGTCACTGAACTTCTCCAGCTCTAACATGGATATAATGATGCTTTGATATCCAGGGATGCAGTCTAAATATGAATATTATGTAACGTTGATTTCTTCAGCACTAAAGGGAAGAAAGAAGTGGGTTTATGCCTGCTGTAGGGGGAGAGTCAACACAACTTTTGCAAACAGACATCCTGCCTCACTGCTCTATTTGTCCAAATGGAAGGACACCAGTTTTTCATTAATGGAAATACTCTTTGTTTAGGGTGATATAAATTACTCTGTGTATCCAATGCCTATTTCATAGAGATTGATCTATTTGAGTTATTTGAGAAGTTTACAAACATGGACAAAGATGATTGATTGTATATAGGTTTCTTAATTTTCAGGAAAGTCTTTGATAAGTTTTCTCAACAAAGTTTTCTAAGTAGGCTGTCATGGGATAAGAGGGGAGGTTCTCTGATGGATCACTAACTGATTTAAAGATAGGAAAGAAAGGGTTGGGATAAATGTTAAGTTTTCACAGTGGAGAGATTACAGTGATAAATAGCAGGGGTCCACAAGAATCTGTGTTGGAACCAGTGCTTTTCAACATATTCATTAACAATCTGGAACAAAGGGGCATGCAGTGTAGTTACAAAGTTTGCAGACGAAATAAAACTACTCAAGATAGTTAAACCCAAAGCAGACTGAGTACAAAAAGGATCTTATAGAACTGAGTGACTAAGCAACAAAATGATAGATGAAAATCAGTGTTGATAAATGCAAAGCTATGCACACTGGAAAACATAGTCCCAACTATACATACATAATTATGGGCTCTGAATTATTATAACCACTCAAGGAAAAGATCTTGGATAATTGATAGTTCTCTGAAAACATCTGCTCAATGTGCTGTGGCTGTCAAGAAAGCTAAGTGTGTTAGGTTAGATCTGAAGAAGTGGTTCTGTCCCACGAAAGCTCATTACCTAATAAATTATGCTGTCAGTCTTTAGAGTGCCACAGGACTGATTTTTTTGTTTTGTGAAGGTGCAGACTAACACGGCTACCTCTCTGTGATTATTCACCATGTTAGGAAGCATTAAGTAAGGGAGAGATAAAAAGACAGAAAATATCATAATTCCACTGTACAAATCCATGATACATCCACATTTTGAATGCTGTGTGCAGTTCTGGTCACCCCACTTCAGAAATAATATATTAGAATTGAAGAAGGTGCAGAGAAGGACAACAAACATGAGTAGGAGTATGGAACAGCTTCTGTATGAGGAGAGGTTAAAAAGACTGGGACTGGTTGGAAAAGAGACAACTAAGAAGGGATGTAATGGAAAGCTACAAAATCATGACTGGTTCAGAAAAAATGTTATTTACTCTCTCAAGTAGCACACAAATGAGAAGTCACCTACTGAAATTAATGGGCAGATTTATAACAAAGATAAGGAAGTATTTCTTCACACAATACAGTCAACCCATGGAACTCATTGTTGGAGATGTTGTGAAGGTCGAAAGCATAAGTGAGTTCAAAAAAGGACTACATAAATTCATGGAGAAATAAGCCCAAGAATAGCTATAAGCTAAGGTGGTGAGAGACACAATCCCATGACTGGGGTGTCACTGGTGTCTCTCACTGCTAGATGCTTGGATTTGATGAGAGGGGTGTATCACTGTATAATTCTCCTTTGCCATTCATTCTCTCTGAAGCACTGTGCATTGGCTTTTGTTGAAAGACAGGACAATTGGCTAGATGGACCATTGGTCTGAACCAATATAATCATTCTTATGAGAGGACAGACAGGTCTACACTTAATATGTAGGTTGATAGAGTCACTCCTTGAGTGAGGTAGCTATCTCAACCAGTGGGGCCGACAGCCACTGTGGGTCCCAGGGCAATGGGCAAGTGGGGGCCCAGCTCTGTGCCCTGGAAGGGGCAGGGCCTAAGGCAGTCAGCAGTGGTGCCCTTTTCTCACACCATGCAGAGTGGTGCAGCAGCACTGCTGGCATTTCAAAGAGGCCCAGGGCAATTGCCCCTTTTCCTCTCTGCCCCACTTTGGTGGGCCTAATCTCAACCTAAACCTAGTCCATCTATGCAAGTGTCTTGACAGAAGCATGCTTCCACTGTTGCCTGGGGAGGCGATGTTCCTACAGTGCTGGAAAAACCTTTCTGTCAAAATAGGCTTTATCTTCATTACAGGTCTATGCTGGCATAGGCTCCACAGTGCGGACATGGCCAGCATGCCTAGTATGTCTTGTGTGTATAGCATAGCATTGTACCTTGGGACCCATACAGCCTTCTGTATAGTGCATCTCAATACCACAATGACTCAGTGTACCCGTCTGGCCACTACAGGACCAGACTCTCGTTTCTGTACTTTCCTGTTGTCCGGTTTGAGGTTTTAGTGTCTCTGCACAGACTGATGACAAAGGAGGGATGAAAATGAAGCAGTTACGGATCACTAGGTAAGATTCACAGTTATACACTAATGGCATGTGCCACCATGACCCTGACCTCTACTCTAACTGCTGTGACCCTCACAGCTGTCAGCACAGCAGGGGGGGTGCATACGCTCATTGAGGCCTGAATAACAGCCACAGAGCTGTGATGAGGAGATGACGGCTAGCCAAGATTTGTTTTGCTGATTTGAGTGTGCTGAAACTTGAAGTCTACGTTAATTCCATCAAGGTTCAGGATGTCAGCTATTTTATAAATATTATTATTATTAAAGGCCAGGTCTCATTTGATAAAAGATTTGGATTCAGGTCACATAACCACCAGGAACCAAAAACCCTAGGAATTCTCCTGAGAGAAAGCTTAACCTCTAAACCAACCTTGGGTTCAGGAAGTATTAACTGTGCCTACATTAGATTAAAGGTAGACTGTGTTTGGGAGAATTTCAGTGTAGACTTAGGCAAACAAAAGCCTTCAGACAGAGTTTGGAGATTTATACAGAATCCTTTGATTTGTTGATATACATTATAGGACCAAAGTTGATTGGCATTGCAGTAATCAAAATACAAAATGGATTTCACAGGTGTTTGCTTATACACCATCAGCAAACCCAGTTTCTGCTGTTTACTGGCTCAACTTTTCTCTAAGAACCGTATTTTGAAAATACTGTTGTATAGAGAATTGGAAGCTGCTGAACATTACAACAGAAACAAGGAAGGGACATTATCTTTTATTTTACAATTTGATTTCATAGGAACTTGTATCCCAGCTCTAAGAGTTAATTATCCAACCGAATAACTGGCCTTGTGAAATCGTTAAATGCTTTGACTAACTTCAATATCATTTCATTTTAATACGTGAACGTAATTTGGTTGGCTGAACTGCTGCCTGGAATAGAAACACAATGGATAAAATTCACCCAGGTGTAACTGAGTGGGACGCAATTGCAGTTCAGCAGAAAGTGGGTTTTTGTTAGTGTCCAGGTGCATATGATCTGGGGTGTAATGGAGGTCCCTGTGATCATTTTAACTGAATCCTTGAGTAACCACAGGTGGAAAATTGAGCTTGAAATAATTTGGGCAAATAATGGTAGATGCCAAGATGAAAGGCAGCTCCTAAAGCTGTGACCCTCAATGCCCTGCTAGACGAAGAACACAAACCGCCACCTGCAGATAGTCACTCACTGCAGTCAGAAACAGTAACAAGCCCTGATACACACAGGAATGAGTCACTAGCACAAATGTAATGAGGGGGAGATATTCATGATAGTCACTTGAATGTATTTGCTCTGGCTTAGTCCCACTGGATTAAGTTTACTCTAGATTTGCAAGTATCAGAGGGGTAGCTGAGTTAGTCTGTATCTTCAAAAATAACAAGAAGTCCTTTTGCACCTTATAGACTAACATATTTTAGAGCATAGGCTTTTGTGGGCAAAGATCCCCTTCTTCGTCCACGAAAAGACTATGCTCCAAAATATCTGTTAGTCTATAATGTGCCACAGGATTTCTTGTTGTTCTGGATTTACAGTACTGCAGAGAACATTTTTTCCCTTCAGAATTTTAAAAATAATGTAAATTTTAATAATTTCAGATGTTACTAAAAAGTCTTCAAATTACAAGCTACTGACTTTCATAAACGGGTGCCTGAGGTACATCCTTCACATCAAATGGCAAGACTTTGTCAAAATGAGGAGCTTTGGAACAGAGCAGGACAAGAACCACTTGATATTCAAATCAAGAGAAGAAAGTGGGGATGGCTAGGCCACACTCTCAGAAAACCGTCATCCAGCATAGCCTGTCAAACTCTCAAATGGAACCTGCAACGAAACCACAAAAGAGGAAGACCTTGGACAACATGAAGAAGATCTACTGAGACTGAAGGACAACAATGGGGGTACTCCTGGAGTCAACTAGAAGTTTTATCCCAAGACAGAGTGAAGTAGAAGAGATTTGCAGATGACCTATGCTCCACTCAGAGTACAAGGGTTTAAGTAAGTAGTAAGTATTAGTCATACAGGTAAGGAGAGCTGATCTGATATGAATGGAGCTACAACAGCTGAGAATGTGGGCTGTTATTGATATGATTTTTAGCATGACAATATCCCTTCAATACCACTTCAGCATCTTCCTGGCAGCCAGGAGATCAAATTGCACACCTTGGTCCATAGCTCTCCCGACCTCAACTGGGCTGCATCTATGAAAGAGAGAGTAGAATTTGACTATCATGTCCAAGATGGAGATACGTCTATTGTTAACTACAGAGCTCTCCCTGGCCCTCTGTTGCCATCCTAGATAGATTTAGTTCCACACTGAGAAGCCACTTCTAATCTCACTACTATGGATGCTGTATTTATTTTGTTATGAGTTTTAGTATATAAAGCACAACCATTCCAAAAAACAACAAGCAGTCCCATGGCACCTTTGACTGCTTGTTTTTCAAGTTACAGACTAACATGGCTGCCCCTGTGAGACTTCATACCAAAAATGTGCCTCAGTATTCTAAGTGAGCTGTGCACAAGTCAATGTGACAGACACCCGGGGGAGAGTGTGTGTCAAAGTCCCTGCCCATATTGGCAAAAGCAGGGGAGGACTGACACCAAATAACAGCATCTCCCAGGAGGCGCTCTGCCTCTGGCAGGCCCAAATACTGCAGGAGGGACACAACAGTGTCTGTGTTATGTCATTCTAACGGGGTGGGGGGGAGTGTGTAGTTGCTCTGACCACCCACTCCCTAACTACTCACTCCAGGCCAGGATTTGGGAAGATCCTGCATGGTGACACTAACGTTTTGTCGATGCTTCCTTTTTAAGCCTGCAGGTGCAAGCTTTCCACCCTAGTTTGCCAGCCAGCAGGGTTCATACTAGGACTCTAAAAATAGCTGGGTAGATAGACCTTTGAAGTCAGCTTGTGCTGGACTCTGGGCTCTGAAGCTCTGCCCCCTCCCTAAGCTTCGGAGCCTGATCTGCAACTTCAAAGATCTGTTGACTTGGCATGGGAAGCTCACTCCTATGGATTCCAAAATGCTGTACAGACATACCCTGACCTGCCCAGATAACACAGCCTGTACTGCCAGAGTACCAGGGAGAACCATAGGGTCTGGTCTGTCTGTTTACCGAAGCTCTAGGACATAGTTCCCCTATAATCATTGCACTCTGTTCACTACCATTAGAGACTGTACATATGCCAACCTCTCTACTAATTCTACTCTACAGCTTCTCTCTCTTCTGGGGTCCTAACACTCCTGTTGGTGCATGAATCTCCTAGGCCTAGGGAGCCTGAGGACTGAGGGTGTATCTCACTCCTTCACAGGAGCTCACAAGTTAGGAGGGAATGTCTGTGCAGAATGAATCTCACTCGATCCCACAGCAATTCAACAGAAGAGTTCAGCCAACAAAGCTGATTCGGCTGCCCCAGCTGAACATTTATGCTGGAGGACTACAGATCTATTGGAAGACATAAGGCAGGAGCTGAAAGTCATGTGTACCTTAATATGGAATATGGATACTGCAGAATGAACAGTCCTCTTGAATTCCAGCTAAGATGGAATTTGCTCCCTGTTCTTACCTCAGAATTAATTTTCATTGTCTCTTCGGTGTGGTAAAGTAGGAGCTTTTGCCCAGAAGAAGTTAAGTTCACATACACCTGCAGGCAGGGGTACTGAGAAATCTTCCAGCAGTCTGGACCGCAGCTAAATGAGCAGTTAAATGTTTCTGTGATGGACGCATTGAGGAGTGTGCACTGAGCCTCTTCTGTCCAAACACTAGGTAGAAAAGAGGCAGATTAGGAAAACCATGGCAAAAATGGGCAGTAAAGTAGAAAACAGAGCCAGGTGTTACCTTCATGGATATGATGCTATAAGTCTTTTAGGGGAGAAGCTCTTCCATAAGACTGTTGCTTACAGGCTGAACTTATATTCTCACTATAGCTCATCCATCAAAAAATGATTATTTGGTAGCATGTGAAGTTCATGTCTCAGGAATGCTAATATAGTGGCTTCACATGCATATAATGGTGGGTTGTTGATGGGTTGGTGGCAGTGGGCATTTAACCTGGTCTCTTAACCAAGGCTCTAACAGACCAATCAATCTTTAGTGGGATAAGCCAGCACTAGAGGGAGACAGAGCACCACGCTGACTAGTCATGAAGTCATGTCTTACATTCTTCCATCGACAAAAAGCCAAGACGAACTTTTAGTTTAGAGAATATCTATTGAAGATTAAAGGGAACAAAGAAAGTTAAAGCATGCCATGGAGAGAGCCTGGTCAGCATGACTCACTCTTTAATGGCAGCCATCTTGAATTAACTCTCAGGGTGTATGCTTGAAGGCAGAGTAGGAGAACCAATTCACAATTAAATGTGAAGTTGTTAGACACATGGTACTATATGGCCCTACACCATCCCATGAAATTCTACTTGTCAGAATACTTTTTCTTCTGGTACAGGTCTCAGTAGGTTTTGAAATAGAAGATAAATCACCTCGAGAAATCGTTGTGGAGAAATTCTGCCCTATCTTGGGTACTTAAGAGGTCAAAAGGAAGTGATGTACTCATCTGACCTCCCACGCCTCGGGGACTGTCTCACAAAGCTGATCTCTACGGAGATGGAAATGAGAAAATACAAATCTATAACTAGGGCCATATAGGGACAAAGGTCACTGGACTGTCAGAGCTGAGCTATTCAAGAAACTCCATTCTTGTCCAGGGGTGGGTGGAGTGTGGTGTGGTGGGGGCCGGGCTCTCACATTGGCCTTTTCTTTGAACACTGCTGGAATGCCCAAAATGTTCTGGTGATTTTCACTCTTACACTGCAAAGGCTCTCTTATCTTTCTGCTACAGTAAGGCTGGGACATAGCTCCTTCCAGAACAGTCTTCCTGCTATGCAGTCAACACTGCTTTCTCCTATCACAGAATAGTCACAGTCTCAGCAAGTTGTGGCCCCAGTAAGAGAATGAGGACTTGTCTAAACAGGGACACTCAGGAAAGTTAATCTTACTAACTAACTGGTGAAAAGATTATACACTATATGATTTTAAATGATCTCCTGGACAAATTTTGTAGCAAGTATTTTGCTTTGGTAAGATTTATAATTTTAGGTTCCATGTATTAAAAAAGGTTGATAACAAAAGTTCAATTATGGCATGATCATTGTGTTAATAAATGTTTATGAAAAAAGCATAGAATTCTCACCCCTCAGGGTAATATGTATATTGGTGGTTGGGAATTTCTCTTTAAGGGGCATGGCCTAATGGCTATCATCAGAGAAATGACAGAGACTCCTTAGAGCTATTCCTGGCTCCTTCACTTTTACATCTCCCTACCTTATTTTATTCATGTATGAAAAGGGCTTATAACTGCACCCATCTCACAGCTGAGTTTTGAGGCTTAGCTAATTAATGCCTTCAAAGTGCTTTGATATCCTTGGAAAATATGTCCTAGAGCTGACAACATAACTGATCTTTCCAAAAAGGCAATGTTGACATTAACAGCCTACATAATTGGCAGTGCTATTACTAAGGAAGTTTGGGAGAGAGTGATTTTGAAATGTAAATACTCTTGGATGTTTAAACAGGCTCGTTCTTTGTCTCTAAAGTTTAAAATCTGTCTGGATTTAAAAAGAGTGAATATTTTGTGCCTTGGAATAAGATACAGGAAAAGTAATCCCCATGCATCAGTGCTCATTCTGAGCATTGCAGAGGTCAGGAAGGCACTATTTTCTTCTGGTATCACATTACACAACTGATGTTTCCCCTGCTTCCTCTGAAGGATCAGGTACAGGCCATTGCCAGAGGACTTGTTTGACTAATGTTCCAATCCAGAATGGTGCATTCTTTGTTACCATGTTTTCATGGGAAAAACTCTTGTCATGAATGAATGCCTGTAAAGGGTTAAACTCAGAAAAAGAGGGGTTCTTTGTGGGGTGCAGCCATGTGAGCCAATGGGAACAAAGATAAATATTTTTTGAATTGAAAACAGTTGCCTGCTGAGAGAGGGTCTTTCTCTATGTGGCTGAGGCAGAGAAATACACACCAAGATGGATCTTAAACAGGCTTAATTCAGTAAATATCCTTGACACATCATAATCAGCACATAGATATGTAAACAGAAGAAAATGTTTAGTTAGACATGATGAGGTTATTTTTATTTTGGGTTTGGAGTGGGTCTTTTCAGGCAAGTTGATGATTTTTCTCCTGTACTCTGTAACTTCTAAGCTGACTCCCAGGGAAATAATTCTCTGTGTTTTAACCTTAATGGGTTTATTTGCTGTTACTTACATCCAACAGCCAAGTATGCTTATTTACTTTGTTGATATTTTTCATCTTTTGTTTTGTTAATAAATTTCTTTTTCTTAAGGCAATAATTTGATTCCTGTGTCCTAAAGGAGTGTCTGTGTAAATGCTTGCCCAGGTCAAAAGGGTGATTAACCCCCAGTGTTGGGAAGTTTTTTTAAGCAGAGCCTATAGACGCAAGATATTTTTAAGATTTTTGCAGGCCCCCCACTTTCTGTAATTGGAGTGTCAGAGTGGGGGTTAGCCCTGACTGAATTGTTGACTACCCTATCACAAGCCTAGGATGCAGTGCTAATTAGGGATCATGCCTGAAAGTTTTTCTGAAGCACAGATGGCAAATCAGAGTCTAGACTTTCTGGTCCTCAGCTAAGAAGTGCAGTTGTGGAAGGACACCAGAAAAATTAAGTGCAATATAATTACTATGAAAGATGATGTCTCACTTCAAGCAAATTACTATATTTCAGCAGGATTTCACTTGTTAAAATGAACGAATTATCTTACATGAGAACTAAATGCAATAAAATAGAATGATCCCTTTTCAAATTAAACTTGCATTTTTCATCTGAGAGGGTATTGTTTCTCTAGGCCACTGAATATTACTGCTGTTCCCTGCTGAATTAGACTGGGGCTGTTTTACAATGATAGCCACGCCATAGTTTATGAACTCCAGCACTTCACAGACCAGCTGTTAAAGATATTACACAAAATGTATATTGTGGAGGGGAATAACTAAAATTGTTCATTCTCTTCCCACTCCAATAAACAGTGACAAATCTGAAACTGGTGATCAGTGCTTTATCAGGCACTGCAGCTCAGATTCTGCTTGGGCTCATACCAATACAGCTCACTTATGTACGGTGGAGTTATTTCTGATTTATATTGGCACAAGTTACAGGAGAATCAGGCAAGCCTGATCAAAGGAGCAACATGAGGAGAAGAGAAATCATTGGAAGGTCAATGCAAGGAGGGAAATGAAATCAGCTCAGCTGGACATTCCAGGAACAGAATAACCATAATAAATTTACCTCTGCATGTATGAGCGCAGCAGTGTAATTCCCAGGAGGAAGTACATCATAATGGAGCACACCATCATAGTCAGTCCTAGGAGTATGGCCCGATCTTCTCCTGCTTTCAAAGCTGTGACTGTTTTCCTTTTGTCCAGTAGATCATGATCCCTGATTTTTTGGTAAATATTTCTGAGGTTGAAAATAATACATTCTTATGTGAAGTTCATATTTAATAGGAGAATCCTCTAAACAGTGGATAGTTCCACCATCACTCCCATCTCATGGGAGAGAAGGACTTAAGGCTCCTCAGATGTCCTTCCAAGTGGATTCATTCTAACCGGGCAGGGAATTAATTCACTACCAAAATATTGTAAAGCCATACCCAGTAAAGGATAAAATCCTTGTGTTGCAAATTGCAAACTGACAGGTGGGTCAGTTCAGTAAATCCATCTCTGACCTATCATCAACCCCATTGGATTTACCCCACAGTTGAATTTTGACCCATTAACACCAAATCTTGCCTCAGTTCCTTGAGCATTATTAGGCATTTTGCTGGGTGTTTTCTTCAGGGCTAAGTTCATTACAGTAGGCAGGCCAGAAGACAATACCCACCCAAAAATGTCTGAGGGGACTCATAGCACACTTCTCATTTTTTCCTATGGGTTAGCAGAGGAGTCTGATGGAAGACAATGGAATTCTCTCGGTTGGACCCTCATGTTCTATTTTCAAAATGTAACTCATGGGAATACATCTTATGTACAAAAGTTAATATCCTATCTGAAAATTATCCACCACAGCTACCTTTTCTAAACTTTCCTCCCCTCCAGCTGACACTGTCTTTTTCACTTCCTATGTCCCTCCATCTCCAGGCCTTTGATGATTCAAGAGTCAAGGGGACATTGTGATGGGGAAGGATGCAACTTGAGTACATTTCAAACACACACAAACTTTGTGGGTTTAAAATGTACTTACAGACCTGCGGCTGATCATAAGCTTCTGTGTTTTCTGTTAAGATTCTTTTGAATCTTCCAGGCAGCACCCGATGAATATTTTTGGGTCCTGGCACCACCAAAAAATGGCCAAAGTAGTACATCCGAAAGAAGTTCATCTTCTACTGTCTGTAAAATGGCAGGTGAGCAGCATCAGCATGAGCATTATTTGGGATTCTAACAAACCCACAAGTCACCTAAGCTGGATCAAGTTTCACTTTCCTATTTAAAAAAAAACCATAGTGGCTACGTCTACACGAGAAGCCTCTGTTGACAGAAGTCACTGTCGGAAGGGATTTCCCGGCAAAACTGTCAACAGATTGCATCTACGCAGAAAAGCAGATCGAAGAAGCAATTTGCCCTGTCAGCTGAAAGCAGCCAGACTGCCTGGCCCTCTCTCGACAGAATGGCTGACTGGAAGCTCTACAAACAGGGCTGCCTGGTGAACCAGAAGCCTTGTCTGTAGACAAAAGGGCCACGGAGCATCTACACGGCTGTTTTGTCAACAGAACACTGTTGAGAGAGGCGTTATACCTGAACACGGAGAGGTATAACATTGCCAGCAGATGTGCTGGGTTTTGTCAAAGTCGTGCATTTTGTGTGTAGATGCTCCGCAGGTTTTTCCTGACAAAAGCCCAGTTTTGCTGGTAAAAGCCTCTAGTGTAGATATAGCCAGCATGTAATCTACACTAAAGCTGCGTCTACACGTGCACCGCTACTTCGAAGTAGCGGCAGTAACTTCGAAATAGCGCCCGTCACGTCTACACGTGTTGGGCGCTATTTCGAAGTTGAAATCGACGTTAGGCGGCGAGACGTCGAAGTCGCTAACCCCATGAGGGGATGGGAATAGCGCCCTACTTCGACGTTCAACATCGAAGTAGGGACGTGTAGACGATCCGCGTCCCGCAACATCGAAATAGCGGGGTCCTCCATGGCGGCCATCAGCTGGGGGGTTGAGAGATACTCTCTCTCCAGCCCTTGCGGGGCTCTGTGGTCACCGTGGGCAGCAGCCCTTAGCCCAGGGCTTCTGGCTGCTGCTGCTGCAGCTGGGGGTCCGTGCTGCATATACAGGGTCTGCAACTAGTTGTTGGCTCTGTGCATCTTGCACTGTTTAATGAAAGTGTGTCTGGGAGGGGCCCTTTAAGGGAGCGACTTGCTGTTGAGTCCGCCCTGTGACCCTGTCTGCAGCTGTGCCTGGCTCCCTTATTTCGATGTGTGCTACTTTGGCGTGTAGACGTTCCCTCGCTGTGCCTATTTCGATGTTGGGCTGAGCAACGTCGAAGTTGAACATCGACGTTGCCAGCCCTGGAGGACGTGTAGACGTTATTCATCGAAATAGCCTATTTCGATGTCGCAACATCGAAATAAGCTATTTCGAAGTTGGGTGCACGTGTAGACGTAGCCTACCTGACCAAGCACTGAAATTTGCAATAGTGTTACTATTGCATATGGGGATAATACTTCAGTCCTTTTTAAATGAATGGTTTTGATGGAAAATCATAAATAGAAGAAAAAGGGCAAAAAATTCTGAGCAACAGATTCCCAAACTTTTGCAATACTTTTGATGAATCTAAACTGAGTTTGAGTTTGCAGTGAGAACCAAAATTAGGAAAGGCACTTGTTGTTTAATGCACCGAATCAAAAGTTTTGCCCACATCTGGTTAGAAACTCTCAAACATTTCATCATACTTAAAGCACAATGGTTGGGATGAAGTCCTGGTTCCACTATTATCAGTGAGAGGCCTGCCATTGACTTCAGCAAGGCTAGTATTTCACCCCAGCTCTTGTAGTTCCTTCCATTACTACCAACATGTCTCAACTATTTTTTCCCATTGGGCTTTTCTGGTCATTACCTTCTCCAGATAACAATTTTTTTTCCTAAGTTTCTGAGTTCACTTCTAATTTACTTCCTTAGATTTCCAGGGTTTCTCTATAAAACCAGGTTCTGCTACTATTTCCTTCATTGGAAACTAAACAGTAATTCAGCCTATGGAGTTGTTCTGTGATGTTGTGGGAAATCTTTTGTGATTTTATTGGATGCCGTTGCCTTCAAAGAACTGATGTAAAATAATAGTCTAATGTTACACTCCTTTTATTATTTATCAAAATGTATTTAACTCTGATAGCTGCTATTAAGATATGCATTGCTTCTGAAGGAAAGATGGCAGTAAGGTACCAACAGTCACGCAGTTCCAGAACATTAGCCAATCACACAGCATAACTTATATTAGTCTGTAGACGTAAACCAGACACAGTGCAATCAGAACGTAATGTCACCACAACAATCAGAACATAAAGGTGATTGAAATGGACGATTTAAGAACAAACAGCTAATTGAAAATTGTTACAAATGTTTCCCAGGTGGCCTGTAGCCAAGAAATGTGCAGTGGAATGCAGAAAGATGGACTATAAAGGATGTTGTAGAAACAATTCACCTACAAGGCAACTGGAAAACTGAACAGTGTGTGAGGAAAGTCTGCTGGTTATGTTTTCATGACTGTAGAACCATGGAGAATAAAGATCTGCTGATGGGGTCATGCCAGGAGCTTTGACTCAACTATTTTTCTGTTGTCATTGCTGAAGAAAAGCCCTAAAAAAGATGGAATTTGGTGCATTTTATGTAATATCTTCCTCCCCTGAATTGCTGCAGTAAGTACATATGAGTAACTATTGAACACTATGCAAATATATGGCTAGATGATGATTTGAGGCACAGATCTGAGAACATGGTGGTGTGTCAGATGCACTTAATTGGGAATAGCTCCAGGAGATACTAAATCAAAATTCCTCCCTTGCTTTGTCCTGGCTCTGGCAGGTTAGTGGAGGACCTTGCTGTCTGATACCAGCAGCCAAAGTAGGAGAGCAGAACAGCCACGAATCCGTGTACTCCCTGTATTCCCTGTCTACCTTCCCCAGTGGGAGCAGTCAGACGGCATGTAGCACCTGTTTACATCTATGAAACTTGCGTAATGCCTGCATAGCCTGCACAGTGGAGTAATGAGAGATCTTACCCCCAGCTTACTCCCTTGTGTGGGTGTGTAGTCCAAATCACAAACTAACCCATAAGCAGCTTGTACTCCCACCAGCAGAAGCACTGCTCCCACTTCTCAGCAGGCATAGCAAAGCTTTTGTATGGGGAAAACTGTCTCTCATGTCAGCACAGTGGATGACCCTATGAAAATCTACTCTGTCATATGTGACTTCGTGATGGAGTGGTTTGGGCATGTGTGTAATACCTGCCTCTCTGGTAGGTGGGATGTATCAGATATGAATTAACGCAATGGAGGAGCAGCTCTTGCTGGGCTGATAGTGAGCCATACATAGGCAGCTGATCTCTCTTCCTGTTGCTGTTTGAACACAATGAGACATTACTCCCATGTAAGGTGCCAAAGCAATGCAACCCGGCCATTATATCATGGTGCTTCACTCTAGTGAGCACATGTGATTTAACACCCCCTCACCTCAAAAATCAGATATATGGGGAGTTAAGTCCTAAACATGGGAACAAGGGTTCTCCCAGGTCCTCTCTCCTCCTGCGTCCAAAAGAAGCTGAATGTAAATGAAGCTGAGGAGACAAAAGCTCTTTGCTCCTGCTACTGAGTCTGAGTTGTCATTTCCTCCTGATCAAACCCCAGGTTCCCTGGTCACATGGGTCTCAGGCAGAGTGGCATGGATGACTTCACACTCGGATGTCACTGGTATGTGAGGAAAATTACATCTGGCTGTATTGTATAGGCTGAGGGTAGAGCAGAAGGAATCTTTTCCTCTCAATTCCCAGTATCTCTGCAGTGTAGTCAGCAGTTCCTTATATGATATCTGTGATCCAGACAAGAGCTTTGGGAGAACCTAGGCCATTAAATTAGGCAGTACAGGCTATGTTTAGGCAGCCTGGGAACTAGAGAGACAGGCAGCTCTTCAAGGTCTGTCTGAATCTACTGGCTTCAATAAAGAATCCAGTTTATATTCATTACAGTCAAGGACTGTTCATTCTCTCAGCACAAAATGGCACGACATCCTCTCAGCACCAACCTTGGTGATAGGAAGGGGCCTGCCAAATGTACCCTCATTTACACTCAGGTTTCAGGGGTCAGGTCTTCTGACTTGTGGGTGTGGTTGTATCAGTGTTCCTTGTGCATGTGAAATATGTCACTTACACTGGAAATGGGTTCATATTTCACCTTTATAAAAGGAACCATGTGGTATACTAGTAGGATGTGTAGCTTTGAGACCCTTTAAACCAGGGGTGTATGAAGCTTTATAAGGTGGGGCAGCATGATTGGCTGCTGGGTCTCAGGCTCATCCATCTCACTAAAAATGTTGGAACATGATACTGTTTGTATATGTACTTTGGATTTTGAAAACAATCAAAACTCAGCCAAAGAAACCTTATCCTTTTACAGGGTTTAA
Organism: Carettochelys insculpta; assembly: GCF_033958435.1. Classification (NCBI taxonomy): domain Eukaryota; kingdom Metazoa; phylum Chordata; order Testudines; family Carettochelyidae; genus Carettochelys; species Carettochelys insculpta. Next base: position 42,374,352 of record NC_134146.1, on the reverse strand, counting down.
TGGGTTAATAAATTCAGACACTTCTGAATCTGACAGCATGGTCATCCTTATACTAAACAGGAATACACACGTGCTCGCATTTTGCCCAATGACTTTGAATCCTGATTCAGTTCTTTGACATTACAGTTGTTATGCTAATATCATTCAAATTACTTCATGCCAGGCATCTCTATGTACCTGAAATCCTTGAATGTGGAGGTCAGATCCAAACCTACATATCATCTGGAAGGTTTCTCGTGCTAAATTCTCAGGGACCTGTTGTGCTCAGCTGTCTGTCTCCCTTTCATTTTTTTTTTAAAAAAACCTCCCATATGTGGTTGCATAAGGTTTGTTGTAATGAGATCTGTAGCAACACAAGCCAACTCACCTATGTGTCTGAGCCAATGTGCATTGAAGTCTGTGGAATGTCTCCCATGAAATAAAAGAGGCTCTAGATCAGGCCAAAAAAGATAACATAGCTCCCCACTCCCAGCCCTTCCAAAGACATTCCTCAGGTTTGTCAAGCACAGAAGATTGGGCTCAATGTAATAGAAGACAATTGAGAAATGAACAAGGGCTTAAACAGCCTTCTTTAGGGCTCTTAAATGTTAAAAGGTGACATTTGGGGCCATGGGGGCGGGGAGAAAGAAAAGGTGATGCCTGAAATGAGCATGCAATACAGTAGGGTCTCAACATTCACAAATTTATGGTTCACAAATTCAATTGTTTGCGAATGGCCACTTCCCCAGTGCTCTGTGGCACAGAGCGCTGGCAGCTGCCGCTTCCCCCAGGACCCCGGTCAGGAGTGCCAGCAGCCGCTGTTTCCCCTGGGGCCACGGGTAGGAGCACTGCAGCGACTGTTTCCCCCAGGACCCTGGACAGGAGCCCCGGCAGCCGGGCTCCAAGAGGAGCAGCTGCCATATTCATGAAATTCAACGTTTGCAAGAGTTCTCAACACAGAACACTCATGAATGTTGAGACCCTCCTTTATATGCAGTTTCAGGCCTCAGTCCTTCATTTACTTACGAGTGCGAGTAACTTTATATGAGAGTAGTCTACTCATGTAAAAGCTGCTCAGGTGCAGAAAAGCCTTTGCAGGATAAGAGTGTTAGCTGCCTATTTTTGAAGCTATGCTCCCTCAAAAGTCTGTGATTGTGGGGTTCTGTCATCTTATTTCTCCATCCCATAATCTACCCAGATGATACCTGAAAAATAAAAATTCCTATGAAGGGACCTTTTTGGTCCCTAATTCACTCCTTATTTGACATGGTGATTCTGCAGATGACCTTGCATACACTGAAATCACTGCAAAGCATCTTGTTCCCCTAGTTGGCACTCCATTAATTCCTCTCCTTTTGTATTTCTGAGACCACAGCTGAGATACTCTGATTCTCTATTCCATCCCATTCACTCTCACAGAATATTGTTTATTACTTGCATTGCAATGGCACTAACAGTGCCTTAGAGATGACGCGCAGGGGGGTGCCCAGAGTACAGAGATGACTGGGGAATAAACCCAGATCAGTTGTATCAAAAGCAGCAAGGGTAGCTACTGTATTGGTAGTGCAACTGTGGGTACTGCTGTATGTGTGAAGGCAGCAGCTGATCACAGAAAGCCATTAATTGCTCCCACTGAAGCCAAAGGCAAAACTCCCATTGACCTGAATAGAAGTAACATTGAGCACATATTGCTGCTGTTTCCTTTATGAAGCAAACTAAAATAAATGAAATCAAGGCATACTATAGACAATGTCTTGCTCTCTCTGACTCCTGGAGTATCCATGCTGCCGACTGTGGCACAGTAGATATCTGATATGGGATGCAGGCAGTATTGAATGCTGAGTAACTACCGAATGCCCAAAGGAACTGACTGTGTCTCTTTGCAGCCTGGTACGAAGAGTCTGATTGTCAGAGGTGCTGAGTACTGACAACATCAGGGGAGCCCATGGGAGTTGTGTGGGACTCACTAAATTAGACCTGTAAAATTCTACAGCAGGGACAGCTCTTTCCAGTTCTGGGTTTAAACAACAAGCCTGTATTTTTTTCGGAGCAATAAGTATGGAAGGGGGACAATTTGAAAGGCGCAAAGGGCAGTTCAGTTCTCTGCTGTCACTAATAGTTAGTGGGAATTAGGTGCAAAACTAATCTCTTTACCTTCAAAAATCTCCCCCTTAATATTTTACAAAAATGAAGCTGTGCAGGACCAGATTTCCCAAAGAGCTCAGCTCCCAGTTAAGCACAATAAATAAGTAAGTAGATTTCAGAAAAACTCAGCAGGTTGGGTGCAGGGTGGGCAATTAACCCCCTATGCGCAGTTTCCAAAGCAGAGGCCAGCCTGCCACAGTAATATCCCAGTACAACCCACTGGAGTTGTGGCTGTACTTTGCTTCAGCGAGGTCTGATTTTTTAGGAATACATTTAATAACCAATGCAAGAGAGATGGAGGGAGAGAGAGAACAAGGAAGAGAAATGCAAGACAGCCTTGAAAATCTCACAAACTGTAGAGATTTTCAAGGGATGAGGCTGGGAACTATAAGGCATCTGTTTTCTCATCAGTGATATTTAACGTCTTTCATTCCCAGCTGTGCATGGCCTCTGTCTATGGACTTCCAACCTTTTCTCTCCTTCCCTTTCATTCTTTTGTATGAAGTTTCCAGCTGTGCAGGGAACTCACCTAACTTGCACTATTCCTTTGTGTCCTTCTGCCAATCCCCTCAAGCAGCACCACTCAAATGAGTTGGCCTTTTCATATTAATTATCTCGCTCTCATGCCGTCATTGACTGTAGGCTTGGAAGGATTAGATATGTATTGGTAAATGTTGATTTTGCTGTACATGCAGAAACTGACAAAAATATTTTTATATTCAAAAATATATTTCTATTTTTAGAAAGTATCTATAATAATCTAAATTTACAGATAGACAAGTAAGAAGACTTCTGCTTGGGACCTTAGAGTTTGATTTAAGGATCTTTGCATTGTATATTTTGACATTTGCTGTTGACAAACTGAATATCAGTGGTCATAAAGCATTAGCTTTCTGAATCTCATTTACCACCATTACATAATTATTGCTCCACCACCTCCCATAATATCTGTGAAAATGTAGTGAAAAAATGCTCAACACCCATAAATTTGCATAACTGCAGCCATTTAACTGAAAAGAGAATAAAATGCTTAAAAATTAACATGGATATTATCTCTCAAAATTACAAAACAAAATAAGAATCTAATACTGTACTGCACTTTTTCACTATTCACACACACACACACACAGAGTCTGCAACAGTGCTCTAATTTCAGCATCTGCATTGTGTCAGCCAGACCCATTGAATTTATCTAGGATGGAATTCTGGGTTGGATGGCCAAATGTTGGGGATGTGTCACTTAAGCAATGGTAGCTGCGGTTGTGATGCTTGCAGAAACACAATGCCATTGTTAGCCCTGGTGGTGGTGGTGGCAGGTGCTGAGCACTTGTGGGGTGGCTAGCACATCTGCAAAAAGGTTCAGGGTGTACCAGCTTGCTGACCTTCTAGTACTATGAATCATGCTTGAATGGGAGCGAGAATCACCTTGGAGCATGACCTCCAGCATGCCTGTTCAGACCTCTTTCAGGGGGCTGCACCAGAAAATCCCTCTATTTATCAAGCAGCGAAATCTTTGGCAGAGGAACATTGTGGGGCAATGACCTCCTGTATCCCTTCTCCCCATCCCCATTTTGCAACTACCTGGGGAAAGCCAGGTCTGATGCTTCAGAGAGAAACTACAAACCACACAAAGTGCCATTGCAGTTTACCTTTTCTCATCATGCCTGTAAGATGTAGAGGTCCGTCCACTTGTCCAAATAAACATCTTAGAAGATTGCCCAGCACTGCTTTTCCTTACTGTGGAGGTCTTGGAGGGATGACGGAAGGACCTAGAAGGAGAAGATAATCTTTGTTACTATTCACTTGAAACACACTCGACCATGTTGTGTGCATCGTGCTAAGTTCCCAGGCCAGCATTCCTATCCACGCAGTAGTGCTCAGTGGGCTCCGGAGGAACTTCCGATAATTTAAGGTAACACATAAAATAACAGAGATGCCCTTTCTGGCCCCTTCTAGGAGCTTTGCTTGACAGAAAGTTATCTTCTACTTTCTCTCTCTTTTATTTGTGTTGCTAGCACTGGCTCACATCAGAGATAAGATGTCATTTCATTGCCTGTACTTTACAGCCTGGACAAATGCTTGCTCTGCTGTTGGACCACCCTGATAGCACAGGCACAGTCTGGAAGATGGAAACTTCACCTTGGAGTAAACTCCAAGCGCTGGCTAAACAATCTGCTCGAATCTTTTGCTGTTCCCATCACTCTTCCATGCATCTCCCTGGCCCAAGACCTCTTGATACATTTGTTTTAAGCAGCCATAGAGTTGAAATAATTACGTGAGCTCATGGTGTATTAAGAACACATTGATCTGTCACCAAACTCATTGTTAAATCTAACTGCAGTTACAGTCCCTCTCCCAGCTGGCATTCTGATTGGTGCTGCTTGAGAGAATCATAGCAACTGGACCAGGTGCTCCATTGATGCATGCAGAAAAAAATGTTGAGGACAGTTTGTTTTCCTGTTTCTATTGCTCACATAATGGATTAACTCTTTGATTTCCAGGATTCTTTGATGGCTCTTAGGCATTAATATAATAAACATGATTCATAACATCAGGTTAAGATCAACCTCAGGCTGATCTTACCATTGAAAGTCTGTGCCAGCATTATATCTTTTCCCCCGCTCATCAACGTGATGTACAATTTAGAGGTTATGTATCTTTTTTTCAGCTTATTATGGGCTCAGCACTGCAATCCTAAATCAGTTCAAACTCCCAGCGGGTACCTTGCCTGAGTAAAGACAGAGGGGCAGCACCAGGAGGTATTGATTCTTTTGGAAGTGTATCTGTATCAGTAAAGACAGTAAAAGGATTTCAGATTCCTGCTCCTTTGCATGCAGGCAAATTACTGTTCCACAGCTGCTCAGCTGATAGACTCACTGTTGTCTGAGAAGTAGAACAAGGATTTTTTTTTTCAAATGGTTCTAGTGAATTTCTTCCTACTGTTCCCTTAACACGTACTCCCTTCAGCAACTCCTCCCACTCCAAGATTTGTGCTTTCTTTCATGCCTCCAATGTGCCAGCCTGGCACAACCTCCCAGCTCATGTCTGCCAAGTAGGTTCTATCTCCTCCTCCTGCCATGGCTCCTCCCTACTGCCTTCTTATCAGTGATTTCCCTAAACACTCCACAAGAAAAAACTACTGCCCAGGGCTCTCTCTTTTCTACAGCAGGAGCATTTCATTCTCAGAACTTAGGATTTAAAAATGGGAGAAAGGTAAATGGAGAGACGTAAACAGGAGAAACGTAAATGGGAGAAACGTAAATTTAATCTGGCCTCACTCCTCTCTTTTTTAATACATTTATGCCCCAGTTTGCCAGAATTCTATTTACTTCTCTATAATGGGGATGGATATTTACTTTTAATTAGGGCACAGATGACCAAATTATTTATTTACATTTTCTCAGTTGTGGGAAATTGTGGTGTGGGGGGAAGGAGGGTGTCAGACAATTATGTAATGGCAGTATTTCTCATCAATGGGATATTTTTGTTGCGGTGTGCGCATATGGTACAAATCAATGCTTACCAACATTCACTGACCAAGAATCCAGTCCTTCCGAGCCTAATGGTATCTCGGTCGCTTCTGAACACTTACCCTTAAAAACAGGTGATTTAAATGACGCCTGACACATCACCAGATTGGGTCCTCCTTTTAAAGTCTCTTTGGGCAGAGGCCATATATCATTCCATGATTTGTAAAGCACCATGTGCGTTTATCACGCTATAGAGCAGTGCTCAGTAAGAAAAAATGGAATAATCTGTATTCTAAATGTCTTAATGTAGAAGCTTTTTATCAGGGGCTAAGGCCTAGCTCACTGACACATAATCTAGGCTGCTTATGGTTTCTACTGAGGGTATATGTGCACTTCAGAGAGCTGTTTTCCTAAGAAAAATGCTGCAATTTCACTGTCCACAGTCACATAATCAGCTGATTCATGTATTTGTGTAGTGGTGAACATGGGTGAATGCTCAGAACTCAGAGAGATGGATTGGGCAGGGAAAAATGGAGCTGGATCTGAGGTGAAATCCAGCTTGCAGTGTGAAAGGACTGGAATTCAAATCTGGAATGTGGATCTGAATTTTATATCTAGACCCATCCTCAATAATACAGCAAATAAAAATCCTGAATCTTTTGACACCAAGCTTTGCAGGGGATTGGTAAGGAGCCTGGACATTTAGAGAGAAAGAAGCCCTTCTCTCTAAAAAACAACACCCAAACATTCTGCCTATATTGGCCTTGGGGTTGAAACCATACAACATATCTCAGTGAGCTGGCCTTTTGGCAAGTGCTCAGTGTCCCATTGCTAGCACTGAACCTCCTCAGAAATCACACAGATGAATAAAATCCATCTTTTACTCTGGGGCAGGGACTATAGTTTTGTTCTGTGTGGATGACACTAGGGTTAATGGCCATCAGTGGGGCTCCTTGATGCTACCCCAAAACAAATCAATAATCTAAACATATGTATCACACTCATGGGAAGACACGAATTAGGTATGAAGGGGAGCTCTTTGCACCCATTAAAGAGGAGAGAGAGCACTGCTTAAACAAGCAAGGAAGTAGAAAGGAATCTCCATTCTCCCATTCTCCTCACTTTAGCGCCTGATGTTTGTCATTGTGGTAGCTGACCACCGAAATAGCCTCTTCTTTAAGTATTAGAGGAATGGTATAAAAAAAGGCATTTGTTACTATATACATATCTCATAGAGCTGGAAGGGACCTTGAGAGGTCATTGAGTCCAGTCTGTTGTCTTCTCAGCAGGACTAAGTGCTGACAATTTTTTGTTTTTTAAATCTATTTGCCCAAGATCCTTAAATGACCTTCTGAAGGATTGCACTCACAACCCAGGGTTTACAAGGCCAATGCTCAAACTGCTGAACTATGCCTCGAAGGATAAATGAATAGCTATCAGTATCTAATCAATATGATGGCCCATTAAGGTGCATTTTCAAGCAGTCAGCATAGGTGCTGGAACTTGGAATTCGAGAGACACTACACCTCATCCCTGGCTTGAAGTGGTTTCCATCATATACAGGGTTAACAATGTGGTTCAATATGTCTCAGCACACCCACTGCACAAGTTGTTCCAGCACCACTGGCGGTCAGAGAACTTGGGATACAGGACTCCTGGGTCCTATTCTTTGTCCTACCACTCAGTGTGCAGGCCTGGGTTAGGTACACTCTACACTAGAAAATTAGGGCAACAAAGATGTCACTCCAGGGTGTGAAAAATCCACACCGCTCAAATGTGTAGTTAAACCAGCTTAGCCCCTGTGTAAACAGGCACTAGACCAACAGAAAGATCCTTTTGTCAGGGCAGCTACTGCCTCTCTGGGCAGTGGATTACCTCTGGTGACAGGAGAACCCTTCCCATTGGTGTAGATCATATCTATACTGACACACTAAACTGGTGCAGCTGTGCTGCTGTAAAATTTTAAGTGTGGACAAGCCCAGTGGGACTCAGGCCCACCCAAATGGTCTCTAGTATTGAAAGCCTCCATTAGAAAACAGAAATTTATACCACCCAGTATTGTGTTTAGTGTCCACCTCTATAATTTGGGGCCTGTCCTCTGTGCATCAGTTTACATAAGGAAGTTGTGAAGATATGTAAAATCTTTGGCTGGGTCTACATGTGCCCCTTCCTTTTGAAAGGGGCATGTTAATGAGCAGGTTCGAAAGATACTAATGAGGCGCTGCAATGAATGTGCAGTGCCTCATTAGCATAATGGCAGCTGCGGTGATTTGAAAGTGCGGCTTTTCGAATCGTACGCTGCCCGTGGAGACAGGACCTTCTGAAAGGACCCCCCGCAGTTTTCGAAAGCCCTTCGAAGAAGCTAGCCTGAGTGCTGCAGGGAGCCGCGGGCTTTCGAAAACTGCGGGGGGTCCTTTCAGAAGGTCCCATCTCCACGGGCGGCGTACGATTCGAAAAGCCGCACTTTCGAATCGCCGCGGCCGCCTTTATGCTAATGAAGCGCTGCACATTCATTGCAGCACCTCATTAGCATCTTTCGAACCTGCTCATTAACATGCCCCTTTCGAAAGGAAGGGGCACGTGTAGACCCAGCCTTCAGGAGGAAGGCCCCTCAGGTTTTGTTCACCCACAGTCCCATCAGTCCTGTTGGTGTCATTTACTGAAAGGTAAAGTTACCAATGGTGGGTGAAAATAGTACTGTAAATAGGGCAGCTAGGTGACACAGTGGGACCTACTGGATGCTCTGCTGATGTAGCCTAAGCCACTGCTATGATCCCAGGAAGACCTGGTGGATCTTGGTTATCACAAATTACTGTAACAAAACACAGCCAAGCCATTGGTCAAGCTGATATACAGCCCATGTTGCCTGTATTCATTATACAGTCTATCCCAAGGTTCACTGCACTACCTCTGTCTCCTGCCAGTCATGCTGGGAGTTAGCTCTCCTGAACCCTCAAGTCTCCCTCTCTACCAGCTCTGTCTCACTGCTGTTCCATTCCCTAGCCAGACCCATGTCAGTACTGATCCACAGCATCTGCCTTGAGAGTGCAGTTGTTTGCCTGAGCCCCACTGCTATTGCCCTTCCCTTCTCCCAGAAAAGCAGTAACTCACTGCCTTATGACACAGCTCCCTGCAGCACTCAGGCTAGCTTCTTATTCCAGAGGCAAGCCCGAGTCTGTCCTGCCCACCTTTGCCGCTGGGAAGCATAGAGGGAAAAGGAGAAGCCAGATTTGCCTATTACTCTTGGCCCAGACCCAAGGAGTCTTTGGCTGTGTCTACATGGGCACAAATCTTCAAAATAGCTATATTTTGAAGATTACTAATGAGGCGCTGAACTGAATATTCAGCACCTCATTAGCATTAGGACACTTCCAGCCACGGTGCTTCTAAAGCGCTGCTTTCGAAAGGACATGGCTCAGCACAGCTACACTGGGGTCCTTTTGAAAGGACCCACACCTTTTGAAATCCCCTTATTCTGATATTTCAAATAGTAGCCTCTTTTGAAGATTTGTGCCCACGTAGACCCAGCCTTTAGCAGCAGCTTCTCACTGCCCCTTCTCCAACTCCACCACCACCTGTTTTCCTGGGCCACCTCCCCACAGCCCCAGCACCTCTGGTACCCACCCAGCATTCTCTCCTCTCAGGGCCTCAAGCCTGGCAGAAGTAGCAAGGCTATTTGTGATACTAGCTATGCAGCCCTCAAGGGAACCAGCCTTCCCCCTCAGGCTCCTTGCTAGAGCTTCCCCTTCCCTAGTCTGCGGCTGCCCTTTTATCAGGGTCAGCTGTGCCCTAATTAGCTAGTTTCACCTGTGACTGCTTACCAATCAACTTCCCTAGGCTGGTTTTAAGCCTTGTAGGGCCAGTCTTTCTCAGACAGATGAATAATAGCAGCCTCTCCACAGGTAGCTAGGCATTTTCTGATTCACCTGCTCAGAGTGAAAGCCTTGTGATGGCAGCCTTTGGAATGGAGCTGAGTGGCTATGTGCAGAAAACGGTGGCTGAGAAGGAAGCAGGGGTCTTTTTCTCTGGAAGAGTTTGAATGATTTTAGAATCCTGTGCCTTGGAGCTATCCATATGTGATATCATTAATGCTTTCTGCTTCATTTGCTGGGCAAGCCAAGTCACCCTTCACTATTTAACAAATAATTACATGCCTAATCTTGTGTAAAATTGTAGCACTAATGACATCACAGCAGTCACTCCAAAGGTCACATTTAAGTGACTTGATTCTGTGTGTTCTTTAGCTGTGTGGGTCACTTCTAAGTTATATTCCGTTCACAGGAACAATAGAGTGTGAAATCTCTAGAATCCTCTTTTGAGGACCTTTAGGGGAAGAGAGACATTTCACATGGAAGAATCTGAATCTAAGGGAACATATGCTGGTTCAGTGGTTTTGCTAGACTACATGTTTCCCTCATACTTAGTTTCCTCCAATAGAATTGGACTGTGAATTTACCCGCAATATCGGAGCAGCCCCACTGATAAAATACTTTTTCACAGGACAGGTAATGAGATGCTGTAATTCATTGCCATGTGACGTCATTGAGGTTTGGAATTTAGTAAGGGACTGGACATTATATGGATAACAGCCATCTCCAAATTTATAATAGTAACTACTAAGAATAAAATTTCTGAAATGATATAAAACCTCATGATCATGTCCTCAAACAATCTGTGATTATTAAGAGAGTCTTTTCTGTGGGACAGATTACTAGCAGCCAGCTGAAGCAGTATCTTGCATGTTTCTCTGGCGTTCTTGGTGCTGGCTTTCTCAGAGACAGGATTAAAAGGTCTTTTAGTCTGATCCAGTATGGTAATTCCAAGTGCTTTTGTTTTGTGCCAGTACTTGCCAGTACTGTGTACTTGCACCTCGGCAGCCCCAGCAGGGGAATAGCTGGGGTGAGAGGGCAGGGAGTTGCCTGAGTACCAGACCTTATTTTTCCCCACCAAAAAGAGGCACTGGTAATTCCTATTCTCCTATATCAATGGTGTAACTATGGAGATTGGCAAGGGAGGTCATGTTTTGCAAAATCCAACTTTCCTTGGGATCAAGGTTCCATTTTATTTAAATCACCACTTGGACATGCTCTGAGGCAGCTGAAGATGCGCTGAGATAATCCATCTATCAACAGGATTATAGTGGAGTCCACCTTCCACTAGTGTTTTCAAGTGTTTGTTACATTTACTCACTTTTTTGCACTGAGTTTACTTAGGGGCAGACTCTAGTACCCTCACTCATGAGGAATAGCAGCATTCTCCAGGAGCAGTCCTGCTAATTTCAAGAGCACTACTTTGGCATAAGCAGATCTGGGTGAAAGGTTTTTTTTTTTTTTGGGCAAATAGTAAATATGATCAACTCTGACCTGAGATAAAAACAATTATTTTGGGTAAGAATTTACATATAGGGTAAGTTCTTTGTGCATTAGAATCAGCAAATGTCTTTTATTTATTTTAACATAGTAACTGTGTCTGCTTTCCCTTGTAATCAAGTAAATCCTATGTTTTGGTCTCTTTGGAGGTGTGAGGGGGTGGTGCTGGTTTGCTGGGTGTTGACAAAGACCTAATAACAGAGTCCTCTTGGAGCTGAGCTGGTTCAGTATCTGTGTTGCACTGCAGAGGTGCAGTAACACCAACTCTGTGATTTGGCTGGGAAGAGACCGAAGCTTCTGGCCCAGCATGACAGGGTGGTGGGAAGCCCCAGATGGCATTAAGATGGGCTCACGGGGATTTCTGTGATCCAACCCATCACAATTACCTCTTACTAGGTGGAGAGAATTGTTATTATTAAGTGGTGTGAAGTGCTCAGTCTTCCTAGTAGCTTAGCAATGTGCTTTTGTAGTGTTCCTACCCACAGGTACTCAGGGATAAAGGAAGAAACTAGAACCAGGAGTCAAATTCAAATGGAAGCTTTGAGGTGCATTAACTGAAGACACAGGGACATTCAATTGTGGCTGTGCTTCGTCCTGAGATACCAAAAAGGGAGGAAGATTGTTCAGGGTGGAGTATAAGAAAAGAATAATAATGGAATAAATTTAAAAGGAAAACATGGACTGAATAGCAGGAAAAATTTTTAGTCGTGAGGTTTGCTAGAATCATCTCCTGAATAAAGTGGTGGAATTAATACCAATTAAGATCTTGCTTGCCTGATTCAGGGCCCAACCCAAGAGAAGTTTTCTACCTGTAGCCTCCATGATGCTAAGGCAACATGGTAAGTGAACAAGAAAGCTAAGAATGGAACTCACATTTTTTGATTCCAAGTCCTGTTCCGTAACACAAGGTGGAGCTTCTTCCTTGAACCGATGGCAGATTTGCCTGTGTAAGGACTGCAGTATCAGGCTCACCTGTATACAAAGCACTCTAAAGTACCGTAAGAGAGAAACTATTGCATTGTATCCTGGAGCAACAAGAACAAAGCCTCACCCAGTCAGTGAGTGTGTAAAACAAGTGGCATTCAGGCTGTTATGACAATGTTCACAGGCAGAAAGGCTATGAACATTGATCAAAATACCTGGCCTTCCTGCAGGTCTTTACACTAATGCCAACATTTGTGGAGTTGTTTCTATTTGAGGCCACAGCCAACAATAAATACTGCAACAAAACAGGGATGCAGAGGAGCAGAAGTAAAGCCAGCATGATCTAAGAAGAACAGCTATAAAGCAACTAGCTAAAGGACATGCATCTGCATTAGTGGAAGACAGCTACCACTTAAGGAACATTTAACACTCCGACAGCAGCCACATTAAATTGTGCAGTGGCACAAACAGGGTGACTTTACATCAGTGCCAGCATTTACTGTTGAGCAAGCCAATAACACAGAATAGTAAAAAAACCTCAGTGCAACACAATGACCTACATAAATAGCTTTTTATGTATCTGCAATTTTTATGAGTGACAATGCTGACAGCTGACTAGAGCCACTGGCAAGTGATGGTTTACAGAACTCTACTGGTCTGGGCTTATAGGAGATCTCATGGTTTACCATGTAGAATGCCCTTCACAAATACCTATACATTTTTTCAGCTATGGGATTTATTCTTTAGTGGAAGTATGTCCCATGACAAGTGGCACTAATAGAGTCTGAAATTGTGAGCATTCCAGTCACTCACTAGCTCCGGAACATCCCACCTTGGAAGCGTGGGAGAAAGCCAGCATTATGGAGGAGAAAGAGGGGTGTCTCAGTAAGTTAATGCTGCCTCTGAGAAGAGTGTAAGAAGGTTGATGGAGGACGCTGCTGTCTTATGACTCCTGCACCTTCCTAAGGTGTAGTTCTCAAATCCTAAATGCAAGATTCCACAGGGTCAAAGGGAAACCTCTGTTTGAAATGAAAGGTACAACATGGCATGAGGAGTCGCCATCATGAGAGTGGAGTTATGGAAAACAAGAGGAGTTTGTTTTTTAAACGGAGGCAAAATGTCTGTTGACTTGAGGTTATTGTCTATGACTTTTTTTCCTACAAGCATCTCATTATTAATATTTTACTAGTTTTTCCAAGAATGAAGCAGACTTATGCAGAATTATGACACATTTATACCCTTGGGCTGCTGGCCTGCACACAGCCTACCTAGACTACATGTCATTTTTTCCACACCTCAAATCACTTAACCTCCCAGTTCCTAACTCACTTTTTACCCACTATAGTTTATGCCCCTTTTGGATGCTGTTTTTCCACCTGGTGGTGGTGGGGCAGCTGAATAATCTCATGGGTCTTGCCATTTGACTCTGGTTTGTAACTTTTGACTTGAGGGCCTTTTTGACCAGCTTCCTCATTTGTTTTATTCTTTTTTCTTACAGCTGGTGTACAGCAGCAACTACAATTTCACCAGACATTGATTGAGCCAAACAGCTACATCAGGAGTAGTAAAATTTATTACAGGATGCCTTCTTTAGCTTTACCCTTTGGGCAGTAGGTAGTGATATATGCAAAAGTCTGTAATGGGGAAATCACACTCGCACACCTGGAAGTCCTTCACTTTCCATTTGTGCATTTGATATCCACATCTACCATGGTTGGTTCCAATTCACTCAGAGTGGACCAAGATGCTCATGGAAGATCAAAACTATGAACCTTTTGTCTGGGATGTGGAGCAAGATGCTTATTTTTAAGTCTTTGTTTCAACGTGCCTTCCAGGTCTCCTCCTGATCATAACCTGATTGCATGTGGATAAATGAATACTCCGAGAAAGGCTTGTGGGACTTATGCCTTTGCAGGGAGTGGGGATGTTGTCAAGGTCTTGGTGAATACAAAGAATAAAAATAATAAAAAATTGTGTTGATACTATACTCCAAACAGTGCTCTGAGTGTCAGTACCACTGGCTAGAGTTTGGTATGATCCCTCTCCTGAGGATGCTGCACTTAATTATACTGGTCAATATTATTTAGTAAATCAGTGACAGTGAGTTCTGGAACCAACTACCATGTGTTCCCTAGATTACCAATGAGGGAGGGACTGTTGTGCATTGATTACTACCTGTGATTAGAAGCTGAGGAATCCTGGGTTCTAGCCATGGCTCTGCCTCTTGGTATGTCTGCACCACAATCATGGGGTGTGATTGTGGCCCCACTTGACTTACATGAGCTAGTTATTTCAGGTGAGGAGAAAGAAAAGCTCAGTGATTTAAGCACTGGTCTGCTAAAACCCAGGGTTGTGATTTCAGCCCTTGAGGGGGCCATTTAAGGATCTAGAGCCAAGAGATCAAAAAAAAAAAAAGAAATTTGTCATGGATGGTGATAGATCCTGCTGTGAGGGCAGGGGAACGGACTCAATGACCTCTGAAGGTCCCTTCCAGCTCTGTGAGATGGGTATTTGTCCATCTATTAAAAGGTACCAGAGCAGAAAAGCTACAGCAGCCCATGGTTCATACAAGCCTTCCTGGGACAGTGGGTAATTGCTCATGTGGAAGCACAGTCTGCTGCAAATTCACTACTCCAGTACCCAAACTAGATTAAAGCCAGTTTCATTGAGTTTACACAAGCTGTACTCACAGCCTGTGGCTATGGCACAAACATACCCCCTGACTTGCTGAGTGACTTTTAATAAGTCACTGTGTATCTCTAGGCCTCGGTTTACTCCACAGTAGAATGGTGCTAATCTCCCACCCCGCTCTGTCTTTGTGGAGGGTATTTGTGGCACCCTTGAGATGAATGACAAAAGAAAAGGTGGCCTTTTATTATTCTCATCATCATCTGGTGATGATGAATTTGCAGTCCCAGCATGCGGCAATCACATCTCTTGTCGCACTACAGTCAGCGGGGATCATTGTCTCTTGGGAGCAGCCGTGGATAATTGTCACCTCTGCCTGTCAAAACTCAGTAAACAATTTTTAAGCTTTCTGTGCCCCGTCAATTGTAAACAAATTTGCATTTACGTTGGAAATGACATCTTGGACAAGCACTATAGTCATCATTTCAAATGCTCCCGGAGGGCTGGGAGGGCAGGGATGACAAGTAAAGTGGACCAGCTTTATGTTGTGTCCAGCAGTGGTGGCAGCAGCAAAAAGCTGAAAGGCAAAAATGTCTGCTGCCATTGTAGGCCACAGAACCCCCCCGGGACTCAAGTGGAGAAGTCTGAGGGGGACTTGAATAGAATCTAGCCCTATCAGAGATCTCAGGAGACTACTTTCAGGAGGGAGGATGTTGAAGAGAGCAATGGTGAAAGTTCACTTTTCACTGCTTGAGTCACACAGTCCCTGCTTGAATCTGACCAGCATGACCAGCACTGCCACATATAAACAGGGCAGGATGGAAAGGAGGGGACATGGGACAGACAAAATATCTGTTCCATCTTAAACCAGAACATAGAACATAGGCATGTGGTCGGAAGGGCCAACAGACTTGATGGGCACCTCAGCAACATGGGGGTGGGGCCCTCAGCTCCATGCTCTTGGAAGGGGTGGGGCTGGAGGACCAGGCCTCAGCCCCGCCCTGAATATACCACACTGCACCCGCTCCCACCCCGTAGCCAGTCCTGAGAGCCACCCAGACTGTACCACCGGCTGGAAGCCCTTTAAATTGATGGGTCCTAGGGCAGTTGCCCCCTTTCCTCCCCTGTATGTGGGCCTGCTGTTTGTTTCTAGCACAAGCTCTACACTGGAAGTAGTCTTCATCCTACTTCTCAGGGCCCAAAACCCTTCTCCTCTAGCTGTGCTTTCTTGGGCGTCGGTGTGGTCAGATTTTCAGAAGAGCTCAAAAGAGCTGGATGCACTTTGGGGGTGGATTACCGATGAACATGGGTTCAGTAGTGTCACAATGAGAGCTGCTGGGAGCTGCACTGTTGAAAACCCATCCCTTACTTAGGTACATATCTTGTAGTTGAGCTCTCTTTGTCTATGGCAGTCTTCTCTGAAGTGATATGCTCAAGGGCGCTTCTGTCTGAACTTATAAATGAATAGCTCTTTGCTATATACAGAAGCTACCTCTGGCTCCCCGTTAATGTAAGTATCTGAGCTGCTCAATCTTTCATGCGTTTATCCTCATAGCAGTGCAGCCAGATAAGGAAGTTCAAGTCCCTGCTCTGCCACAGATTTGTTACAAGTTCTAGGCTAGTGGCCTAACCACTGGACCATCCTCTCCAAGAAGCCAGCACCGACTGATAAGGTAAAAACAAGGGCAGCATTGCCCTAGGACTAGATTTATGGTCAAAATAGACTGAAACAGCCCACCAATGTGAGGCAGGGGGGACACAAAAGGAGACAATCAGCCCCAGGCCTGGCCTTTCAGTGGTGTTGGCCAGAGAGCCGAGCCCCTTTGCAACTCCATGGCAGCACTGCTCCTGCAGCCCAAGGCTGTAATGGCATGTGGGGGAGTAGTGCCACAGTCTGGATGGTGCTCAGGGCTGACTGCCCTTGGCCCCACCCCTTCTGCCCTTGTCCCCTGCCTCTTCC
The DNA here is from genome assembly GCF_033958435.1 of Carettochelys insculpta. Lineage (NCBI taxonomy): Eukaryota > Metazoa > Chordata > Testudines > Carettochelyidae > Carettochelys > Carettochelys insculpta. The sequence continues at coordinate 42,357,877 of NC_134146.1, read as the reverse complement.
AAGGCACAGAAAGAGGCCCCTGCCCATCTTGTCCCAGTGCCCCTGCTAGCTGTCGGGGGGAAACCAGTGTGGTGCTGACAATACCAGTGAAGGAGAAGGGGAACCAAGGGCAGTGCTGCAAGTCAGAGAACTGTGTTTATGGGGGTGGGTGAGCTCAGCATTGCTTTGGGACCCGATTAAGTTGACGAGAATTTCTGCCATTGACTTCAGCAGGAGCAGGCAGTAGAGCCCTTTGCATTTCTGCAGCTTTTAGTTCTCTTTTTCTTAGTGTTTATACTTGTTTGTAGCTTGTGAAAACAGAATGAAGGTTTGCCGTAAGTGAGCAATACCTCGCTTTGAAATGTCACCTGTCGGCCTATGTCACTCCGGGAAAGCTTAAGATTAGGAAGCTGATGGTGGCTGTGAGTTCTTGGGAGGAGTTTGTGATGTGATGTGTGCCCCACCACCACAGAGGAGCAGAGATACACCAGGGAAGTGGTACAAAGAAACAGATAAACAGAAGCCAAACAACCCCCCAAGGAAAAGAGCAAACAGCAGAGGCAGATACAGCAGAAACAGCTCCTTCTCCCAATGCACCCGTCTAATTCCTTTTGGGGGCCAATCATCTCTTAACTCCTCTCTTTCAGTCCCTGTGCCACAGAGGACAGCAGCTGGCACAAAGCAAAGGCAGAGGTGATGCTAAAACTACTGCGCAGTGGGGATTGCATACTGTGGAATTACTTATTTTTGAATCTGGCATTTGGATGAGTTTCAAAAAGAGATGTGCAGATAAGCAAGCAGGCAGTTCTAGCCCAGATGTGCCATTTGTGAGTGGAAACAGCCACAGTCTATGTGGGCCATGGTGAAACTCTAATTCAGTTAGGTTCCTTTTGTCACACCTTTCATCACCGATGCAAATGGAGATGGAATTAAAAAATAAATACAACCCTTTTGCCTCTGGCCGGCTTTTTAAAATCTTAATTTTGTTGGTGTTGGGTTTCATTTCGTTCAGAAGAAAACACAATAGTTCTGTTTTAGTGGGTCAATAAAGTGCATGCAAAGCCTGCCAAGCACCTATAATACCAGAAAGCAGCTGAATTTTTTGGGGTACAGTTATATATGAATAACAGTAAATAGCTCTTCTATAGCACTTTTCATCAGGTGAGCTCACAACTCTTAGCAACGGAGGGCAATATCATTATCCCCATTATATACGTGTATATATATATATATATATATATATATATATGGGTAAGCTGAGGTATAAAATGACATGATTTGGCCAATGTCACCAAGAAGGCAAATGGAAGACTTGGGAGTAGAACCCATATCTACGGTGCCATAGATCAGTGCTAAGGCCCCACCATCTTCTGAGTAAACAGGCAGATGTCTTACTTAAGGTTTAGTTTAAAGACATAGAACTGCAGGCAACTTATCTTTGTATTGAATATCTGCATACCGGTGATTAAACCCATAATCTAATGAACGATTAAGCCTGGAACAGGGAGTCTGGAACTTTGGATTTTATTATTAATTCTGGCACTGACTTGGTGTGTGACTTCAGGCAAATCACTTATCCTCTCTTTGCATCATCTAAAAGTTACAAAGGGATCTCACAGAATGGCAGATAAAATTCAATGTTGATAAATGCACAGTAATGCACACTGGAAAACATAATGCCAGCTATACATACAACGATGGGGTCTAAATTAGCTCTTACCACTCAAGAAACAGATTGTGGAGTCATTGTGGATGGTTCTTTGAAAACATCCATTCAATGTGCAGCTGCAGTCAAAAAAACTAATAGCATGTTAGGAAGCATTAAGAAAGGAATAGCTAATAAGAAAGAAAATATCATAATGCCACTATATAAATCCAGGATATGCCAATGCCTCAAATACTATGTGCAATTTTGGTCACCCATAGCCAAAAAGATATATTAAAACTGGAAGAGTTACAAAGGAGGACAACAAAAATGATTAAGGGTCTGGGACAGTTTTCATTTTAGCAGAGACTAAAAAAATTGATTTTTCATCTTGGAAAAGAGACAAAATTGAATAGAGACATGTTATTTACCCCTTCACATAAGACTAGGACGAGGGCTACCCAATGAAAATAATAAGCAGCCAGTTTAAAGAGTACAAAAGGAGTTACTTCACATAGCCACAGAGTCAGTCATGGAACTGGTTGCCCGGGACTGTTGTGAAGGCCAAAACTATAACCAGGTTCAAATATGAACTAGATAAATTAATGAAGGACAGGTCCATCAAGGGTTATTAGCCAAGATGGGACACCCAGAGTATGAGGGTGCGTGCCTGACCTAGACTGACTGCTAGGAGCTGGGTGTGGAGGCACAGGAGGCCCGGCATTTCAAATTGGTCCAGAGCTCCTGGCCACCACCACTGCTACGGTAGCCCCTGTGGCAGACAGAAACTCTGGGCCCCTTTGGAACATTGTGAGAGCTTCACTCTGCTGCTCCATGCAGCTTCTGATGGCTGGGGGGAGCTCCAGGTGGTGCTAAGGGCTGACCACCATTGTTACTCCCCTTCTGCCCAAGGCTCTGCCCCTTCTAGGGGATGGAGTCAGCCCCACTCCACCTAGCCCCCAACCCTGCGGTGGCTGTCAGCCCCACTGATGAACAATCCATTCCTTGTCAATGATTAGCTATTTCATTAATTCCCTTTGGCATCAGCCATTGTAAGAAGACAGGATATCAAACTAGATGTGCCCTGGTCTGACACACTATGGCCATTCTTCTGTTCAACCTAGGCTATTTTAAGGACCAATTAACTGATGTTTGGAAAATGCTCCAAGATCCTGGGATGAAGGAACTAATGCAAGAGCAATCTTGTTTTGTGTGCTCAGTGGCTATCAATTCCAACAGCCATCAGTTTCCTCTTTGTCCCTGCCACACACTGATACAATTCTATGTTCAGGACGGATAGATGCAAACAAAAGCTATGAACAGTACCTTTCCTGGAACCTGACGGAGGCTTTTGAGAGGAAATTAGATGTCACCTTAGGAACTAAGAAGTAGGTGGATTTGAATGCTATTATCTAGTGACAGAGAGACAGTCCTGGCTGGGAGTAATCATTCATTCATGAACAGCCAGTGGGATCTGAGCCCAGAAGGACTGAACTTGCCTCTGGCTTCCTTTCTTTTCCACTTGGTTAAACTGTGTGCATAAAGGTACAGATCGAACTTTGGAAGAAAGCCACCATTCCCTTTGGTAGCTTCAGCTTAATAAAATCATTACAGTTAAAACCTTGTTGGGGCATAGTGTTAGAACACGGTTTTGTTTTGCTTATGGGGACAGTGTGTGTTATAAACAGGTTACAAAATTGTGCTACAGCTCATAACGTCCAAGATTGTAGTAGCAGTCTCATAGCTCGGTATCAAACATGCTTGAGGACCAAACCAATTACAGTACATTGACTTGTATCACACTAAGGGCTGTAGGTACATCTACTGAGGCTAGGGCTAGACTGCAGACTTTTTCGGTAAGACCAGAGGTCTCTCAGAAGAGGTCTGCCACGTCCAAACAATACATCTGCTTTTCTGAGAAAAGCAGGCATGTTCTGTCCACATCCCTGTACAACTCATGCTATGAGGCAGAAGGGATGTTCCAGCAGAGGGGCTTTTCCTGACATTCAGCCCTGTGCGGATGTGCCAAATGTCGGGAAAGGGTCTCTTGACAGAACTGTTGGCAAAAGATACTCGAATTGCATGTATTTTCACGACATTTCCAGGTAGTGTATTCTATGAGACAGCCTCTGTTCCACAGAAATCTACATAGACTAGAGCAATAAAAAGAAAAGAGAAACATTAATTACTCCCATCTTACAGATAGGGAATGGCAACATAAAAAAGACCGTGACAAAGGCAGAAATTGAAGCTAACTCTTCTGAGTCCCAGTCTAGTGCTATAAAGTCAAACCCTGTGTCTACATGAGCCCCTTCCTTTCAGAAGGGGCATGTTAATGAGCGGGTTAGAAAGATGCTAATGAGGTGTTGCAATGAATATGCAGCACTCCATTAGCATGATGGCAGCCATGGCGATTCAAAAGTGCGGCTTTTCAAATCGCGTGCCGCTGGTGGAGATGGGACCTTCCGAAAGGACCCCCCAGTTTTTGAAAGCCCTTCTTCCTATCTGGTGTTAGGAAGAAGGGCTTTAGAAAACTGGGGGGGTCCTTTCGGAATGTCCCGTCTTCATGGGCGGCACGTGATTCGAAAAGCCGCACTTTCGAATTGCTGCAGCCACCATTATGCTAATGGAGTGCTGCATATTCATTGCAACACCTCATGAGCATCTTTCTAACCCGCTCATTAACATGCCCCTTCTGAAAGGAAGGAGCTTGTATAGACCCAGCCAAAGGCATCTGTCCTCTTTGCCATCTGTGATGAATGCGAGGGGTACTACCCTTTCCTGCACATTCAAGCAATTTAGGTAACTGAATGGCAGGAACGTTCAAAAAAGGGTAATAACCCTCCCATTCATACACCATATTAGCTGTGTCTACACGTGCACGCTATTTTGAAGTAGCGGCGCCAACTTCGAAATAGCGCCCGTCACGGCTACACGTGTTGGGTGCTATTTCGAAGTTGAAATCGACGTTAGGCGGCGAGACGTCGAAGTCGCTAACCCCATGAGGGGATGGGAATAGCGCCCTACTTCGACGTTCAACATCGAAGTAGGGAACGTGTAGACGATCTGCGTCCAGCAACATCGAAATAGCGGGGTCCTCCATGGTGGCCATCAGCTGGGGGGTTGAGAGACGTTCTCTCTCCAGCCCTTGCGGGGCTCTGTGGTCACCGTGTGCAGCAGCCCGTAGGCCAGGGCTTCTGGCTGCTGCTGCTGCAGCTGGGGATCCATGCTGCATGCACAGGGTCTGCAACTAGTTGTCGGCTCTGTGTATCTTGCACTGTTTAGTGAAAGTGTGTCTGGGAGGGGCCCTTTAAGGGAGCGACTTGCTGTTGAGTCCGCCCTGTGACCTTGTCTGCAGCTGTGCCTGGCACCCTTATTTCGATGTGTGCTACTTTGGCGTGTAGACATTCCCTCGCAGGGCCTATTTCGATGTGGTGTTGCGCAACGTCGATGTTGAACATCGACGTTGCCAGCCCTGGAGGACGTGTAGATGTTATTCATCGAAATAGCCTATTTCGATGTCGCCACATCGAAATAGGCTACTTCGATGTAGGGTTCACGTGTAGACGTAGCCATTATAATATAGTACATTTGGCAGTGGATCACTTTTCAGTTTGTGGCACGTTAGGAATGCAGCCTACATTTTGTCCACCTGGTCAGTGTCACAAAATACAATCTTATGGCTTAAAAAGCTGCCCTAGACAGGCACCAGAAATTTTTTTGTATATATTTATTGCCATTTTTACAGAGAATGTGAAGTTTTGGGTCAAACTATAGTACCCTGAAAAAACACTTTCATATTTACTAAATGGAGCTGCCTCTTTGCTGGTGAGCCAAACTTGGTTTCATACATACCCCAGTACAGAAATGCCAACAATGTTAGGAGCTGGCACAGCAGTTTCAACTTCCTATCCGACCAATATCTATATTAATTACAGCAAGTGTTCCGTTTATAAGGATGATACTATACAGTACTATTGGACAATGATGGTTTATTTTGATTAAAAGGAGGTTGATTTTTTTCCCTCCTCATCATGATTCCTTGGACTAGACTCTATGGGTTCAGTCTTGGTTTAGTTGAGATAAATAGACCTTAACATCCTCCATGAGTTGCACAGACACTAGTTAAAGCTGTGTAATACCCTATTAAATTTCCTTCCAGATTACATTCTTGCCTCCTGTGCTGTTTTATGCTGTTTTTAGATATGAATATGGAGGAGAAGCTTTGCAAAAACCCTGTGGAGATGGGCAAAAGCAGAGTGTATTGGAGTTTCATAAAATGAAAATGGGAGGTGATACCCAGCTAGGTCCCATTTCATTCCAGCCCTGAAACCCAACAGAAACTAGGAATGAATAGTTCTGGTTTTCACCTGCTTACTGTTCCATGCTTGCATTTCCCCTAGATCAGCAAAAGGTCACAACATGATTATCTTTGGTCTTTTCAGTCTCCTGAAAACAAGAATGTCCATACCAAATCCTTCCTGACCCAGGCCTGGCACCAATCAAGGATCTAACTGACTAATATGTTGCACATTTGATTTGCAGCCCCTATTTATCATTTAAGCTAAAGTGCCAATATTAGCTGTTAACATTCAGCACAGCAGATGGGGAATTAGAAGCAAAACTTCTGTCAGTGATAAACACGACTTTCATGCTTCACTCCCCACAGGGCACACTGAATGTTCTCCTTTTAAAACAGTACTGAGCAAGAATGCCTTAGGGAACCTGTGGCAGTGAAACTGGTTGCAGTAGAAACATATCGTGATACTCTGGGTGCCAGACTGGACACGTAACACCTATTTCACTTTTAGGAGGTTAAACTTCAGTACCAGGACGTGCGTCTTGCATGAGCTACTGCAAAATAAAGTGCAAAAAGTTCCTTCCTGTCAAGGGGAGAAGGAGACCCTGGGGAGAGTGATGCTCTGAAGTGAGAGTTACCTAAGACCACATTGTCTTCCAGGCTGTGGCTATGCTAGCCCCCACCTTTCGAAAGGGCTATGCCAATGAGCCACTTCAACAGATGCTAATGACGCACTGTCATGAATATGCATAACCTCATTAGCATAATGGCAGCCATGCACATTTCAAAAGTGCTGCTTTCAAAACTCACGCTGCTTGTGTTGACAGGGGCTTTTCGAAAGGACCTCCCGGACTTCAAAAGGCCCTTCTTCCCATTTGGTTTCGAAAGGCCCCTGTCTACACAAGCAGCATGCGTTTAGAAAGCGGCACTTTCAAAATGTGTTCAACCACCATCATGCTAATGTGGTGCTGTTTATTCATGGCAGCACCTCATTAGCATCTGCCGAAGTGGCTCATTAGCATACCCCTTTTGAAAGGTGCGGGCTAGTGTAGCCACAGCTTCAGTGAGCAGACCTTAGACGCAAAAGGGATACTTGCTGAAGGGGTTTAAGTTCCCCAACCTCCTCAGTTAGGAGAAAGCTGGATCTCTCTCTGCCTCTGATGGGAGTGTGCTAGGAACTGCCACACTATAAATATGCATCTGTAGAATCCCCTTTCTGTGTGGAGTGTGAGAAGAAGCTGCGAAATGATCACTGAACAACCTGTCTCTTCCTTCTTGTCTCTCCCCAGCATTTATCACTCCTGATGTATATTGACAAGTATCAGAGGGGTACCGTGTTAGTCTGTATCTGTAAAAACAACAAGAAGTCCTGTGGCACCTCGTAGGCTAACCGATCATTTGGTGCATAAGCTTTCTTGGGCAAAGACTCACTTTGTCACATGCATCTGATGAAGTGGGTTTTTGCTCATGAACGCTTATGCTCCAAATGATCAGTTAGTCTATAAGGTGCCACAGGACTTCTTGTTGTTTTTACTCCTGATGTAGTACATACAAGTAAGAGGGGAGGGAACATACTTGTTTCACACACTGCTTTAATCTTGTTACACTGAGACTGACCATCAGATGCAAAGACTTCAGCAATTTGAGCTTTTTTCTTTATGGTCCATCTTGCTTTGTATGAGCTGCACATATATAACAGCTTCCCTCTTCCCGTTTCTCTCTCAGCCCTGCCCTGCCTAAATTAGGCAGCCCCAGACACAGAAATTTAAAATTGTTGCACATGCCTGGATAACACTCGCACTGGTATAAAGCCATTAACTCTCCAGGTGTTTTACGGAAGCTGAGTAGAATGACAGGATGTACAATAGCAGACACTCCACAGTATCAGTTGGATGGTGAGTGTGTTTATATTGACATGTACTTTTGAAAGCAGTTTGAGTTATTGGCTTTGCCAACGCAGTTCTGCAAAATGGCGACACCAGGACTAGAAGACTATGAACATGGCAGCTGCTCAGTGATGACTTATGACAAACAGTCCCATGTCAACGCATCTGTGACATGTTTCTGATGACCCTGTCTAGCCACTTTCACATCAGCTTCTTTGGGGACGTGGGCTGGAGGAGCAGGAATGCACTCTGGTGAAAATTTTGATTGAAATGGGTTAAACTTGGGTTTGCTTCAGTTGTTTATAGTATTTAAGCACCTCATTATTCACATGCAACTGAGTGGGAATTGAGGCACAGCAAGGTTGTCCATGATTATTCAGAGACTCTGTGGCAAACACAAGAACAGACCCCAGTTCTCTTAACTCCATCTGCTCCCAAATCAGGCAGCTAGTTAATCATCTGTAGGGCAACAGCACATATAATCAAGCCATGACACACAGATAAATTTCCCTTTATTGCTTATCTTCATGGTACTTCCAAGTTGGAGTGCTACCTGGCCTCTCATTGAACTTTACCATCTCAGTATTCTGATGGCTTTATTCTAGGCTGGAGACTTCATGCATTTGAAGGGCTTTGTTGTGCTCATTATTCCCACTGACTCATACAGCATTTGAAGCAGCATGTCTTATGTCTGTGTCAGTGGCTCAGAATATTCCATGGCCTTCAGGCTGAAAGAGAGGGGATCAGAACAGTTTGCTTACTGGGTCCTGAAACATTGTGTAGGCCAGCTGCCACCTGACAGTTGTGGAATGACAGGAACGATTAGGATCAAGGGAAAAGTTCACCATCCAAACTGGCCAATTGTTATGTGGGAAATTATAATCAACTTGGAGCAGTGGAAACTTGCATCTACTGCAGCACAAGATGCAGTAAAGAGAGAGCCTGGTGCTGTCATCGAGTTCCAACTGGAACTGGTTCAGAGAAACTTCAGCTGGAAAATCCTGACTTTGCTTTTCCTTTTTAATCTTTTACTTTTTTTCCTGCACACTCCCAGTATTTGCCCTCCTCCCAGCAGGCCTTCATCCATTTTCCTCTCTAACAACAAAAAGCTTCTATGATGAATTTAGTACATCTTTTGTCCAGCACTCTCAGGATCTGACCAGTGCTGGATAAGAGACTTCACAGGACCACGGGAGGTCAGTGTTCACTAGCAGCATTACCAACACTTCCACTGCTTACAGGGCTCTTAGAAGACATTTAGGGGTAACTTACAGCTAAATAATAGCACAGAACACTGACAGCCAGGACTGGTGGCCGCAAACAAACTTTATGGGACCACAGGAAACTCAGCCACACCCATGATAAGTGGTGGAACAGTTAACTAAAATCACGCTAGATTATGGATGTTGCTGCATGAGAGAGTTCTGGATTAGAGTGGCTCAACCTGCATTGCTGTTGGTTAAATGAGGAGACATTAAAGAAGCAGAGAAAAGTGAGTTAATTTTGCCTGCTGGGTCACTTTGGGGCATGTAACAGTCTCCTGTCATTTTTTTACCTTTCTGCTCTCTGCATGACATGTTCCTCCCTTGCCCATACCTCTCTAATATTCCCTGGAGCTCTGGTAATCACAGAGGGAACATTCAAATCAAATTTAAGTGATGCTGTTTTTCCAATGCTGACCTTGAAGGTTACCTCCTCTGGGATACACACACATTTACAGTTTTCTCTTATTGCAAAAACTCCTCCAAGGATGGATCATCATTTTCCCCATCAAAAACCAAATAGAAGGAAAAGGTAGATTTCATGAGATATGTTGCTGTTCTTAAGGCCCTGGCTTGATGGACAAAATGGTTCTTTTGTGCAACTGTGTGCATTCATTTGAAGTAGCTTAACCTGATTGAAAAGTCCTCCTAACGCCAGTTAAGACAACAGCTAACACTTCATAGATATTTTATGCTCTCGGGGTGCGACATAGCCAATTCTAATTCTCCAAAGGTGGGGAGGAGGGTAGTGGGGGTTAGTCTCCATCTTTGTAAGCAACAGTTCAGCGTATCCCCTCAGCCACACAGACTACCACGAATACATCAAACCTTCACACAGAGGAAGGCTAGTTGCAAATTTGGCTCCGACTGCACAAAGGAAAGAGGCAAAATTTTAAGGAAAACTCAGACTGAAAACCGAAATGCCTCCTGGTGTTAAGTAGAAATCTGGATTCAACCAGATCCTTTCGTGTTTAAGTCAGGTGCCATATTGCATCTTAACCTCTCTATTCTAGGCAACAGTTTATGAATGTAATGTTAAAAGCATTAATGAACATCTGCTCAGCTCTCAGACTAATATGGGAGGAATTAATGGGGGTTTTAATCTGTTCATATTTTCTAATTATGGCCGATGCTTTTATTTATAAGTGTAATGGGGGAATGAAAATTCTCTGTGATGCCACGTCAACATACACAATAAAATCTAATCATTTAATGGCATTAAACTTGGCTAAGGAACCATATCAACAAAAAGCACCCAACTCCTGAGTAAGGGCAATTCAGCTGCTGGTACGTACTTCATGTAATAAAATGATTAAGAGGAATAATTTTCCAATAAATCACTGAGAAAATAAAGCACACCCTGTTTAGTATAAGAAAATGCCTCTCACATGCTCATTAAGAGCTTGATTATGCTGGCCCAAACTTCCTCACCTTAGATGAAATTTGTCCTCGTGTAGAAAGTTAACATAGGGCCTATGCAGCAGTGAAGATCCCAAAAGAGGGATTCAGTGAGACTTCAGTGCTATGTAGACTGAATAGTCTATGATGCCATGTGCAGCCCCATTACTTTTTAGGTAAGATTCAAAAGGATGAAATTAGCCCCTGTACAGAAGGACAGCATGAGGCTTGCATGTCAGGTAAGTTCTCCTTCCAAAAGCACATGAATGAGATTTAAATTGTTCCTGCTCATTGTGGATGAAATTAAACCTTTGCAAAAGACTTCCCTAAGTTAGAAATCTTTACTGTTTTAACTACACCAGTGTACCCCCTACTGTGGGCACAGTTATATCTGTATAAATGTACATTACTGTTATAGCTATTGCCATAGGGTGTGCCTACACGAGCCCCTTCCTTTTGGAAGGGGTGTGTAAATGAGGAAGTTCGGAAGATGCTAATAAGGCGCTGTCATGAATATGAGGAAGAGATCAGGAATTTTACAATAAAGAAATTTCTCTGATGGTTTCCCTACTTCCCAGAAAAATAGGTTTTATAATCCAGCCAGATCCTTCAAATGTCATTTCTTTGAATTAAATGTGCACAGAAGAGCCAATAAATGATACCTTTTCTGTAGTAATAAGAGGGAAAGACTCCTGTGCAATAACCAGAATGCATCTCACATCTATGCATCTGTATGGGGCTGCATAACTAGTAATAATAATTCAGTTGTTTAAATCAGAGTTCTAGTGTCTTCACATTCAAATAAGGAAAGCTGAATCTGACAGATGTGTAACATGCAATGACATTTATTTTAGCTGTTTTGGGGTCTGATCTAATGCCCTCTGGTGTGAATTGACTTCCATTGACTTCAGTGGGTTTTGGATCAGGTCTTTTCCACTTTTCATTGTAATCTTGTCAGATTTTCCAAACTCAGAAAGTTTGGGACTGGTTAATATTTTTATATGGACACCTCAGAACATAGTGAAAATAGTACTGGTGTCACAGTGTCTGACTCTCCCCTCTCACTGATGTATCATTGCCTTACTTGGGTGCTTAAGGGCATGGTGCTACTGTAGGTGCTATTTTGCAGATGGAGTATAGATAATTAGGTTCCTAACACCTTCTGATTTTATGCTTTTTCCCCCCACAAATCCCATGTTTTCCATGCTAGCCCCACTCTCCTGGCCAAGTTGCACTTCTACTTTTAACTCCCTTTTACATGATTCCTCTGGCACAATTACAATAGTAGGTGTGCTGTACTCTTGAGGCAACTTCACTTCAATCGCAAGTGCCAGGAACAGAACCAAGGACTGCTGAATCCTGTGCATTGGATCACACTGGCTCTAACACTAGCATTTGTTCCTTAGTCCTTTATGACTGAGAGTACTGCACAGCCCATGGGGTAGAACAGCATTGTCCATTACCCAGCGCTGATTCTTCCATAAGTTCAGTACTGGCGCTAGCATGTGCATGGTGGCAGTGGTGGAAGCTGCTCCTCCTGCGAATCTGGCCTGGAGCCGTGGGCTCCTGCAATCCTGGGGGCAGCTCCAGCCACGAGCTGGCTAATGCAGTGGCAGCTCCAGCCCTGGGGTGGTTCCAATGATGGCAGTGGCTCAGGTGATTTGTCAGAAATTTGCATGACGGGAGTGCCTGGCTCTGGGGGGTTGCCTGGATCTGTGCGTGTGTGTGCAGTGGTGATGGGATACCACTGCTTTAAAGAAAATGCTGTCTTCTTCATATCCAGTGAAAGTCTTGTGGTTATAGCAGTGCTGGGAGGTACAGGAGGTTTCAAGGACACACACAAGATTTTTAGTGGTATGGAAAAGAGTTAATATGCTGGACTGATTGTTCCTATTCTTCTGTAGCTTTTTAACTTTCAGATTTCGCAACATCTAAACAAGAGGTAACAAAAGGTTGGCAAATCTATTTGATTGAAAGCCACAGACCATTACTGCAAATACTAAACTTTGCAATAGCAAACTGGTTTGACAGAACAGTGCTCTCTGATCGCTGCAATATTCAAGTAATAACATTTGCCTGATAGCTGTAACATTGTCAACAGCAAACCACTTTTGAAAGTAGTGTATTCTGATAGCAAATTTCTCTAGCACCCAAAGGAAAAATAACTTCTCTCGGACATACAGCAAAGGGTTGATTTTTTAAGTTACTTACATATCCTCACTGCACTCACTGAACTACTGGTGATAAATTTTAAACATCTGGCTCAGGCAGTTGGCTGGGTAGGCAACACAATGCTCAGCTTTGACTGAATATAGGACCTGAACTTCCTTTGTGGCAAGAGGTAAAAGTAAAATACAAATGCCAGGAAGACACAATGAGCCTCTGTCGGGCCAAATATTCTAGACCAGCGTTTCTTAAACTATGTTCCGTGGAACTTTGGTTTCCGTGAACAACTCGCAGGTGTGCTGTGGCGGTGTAGCAACTAGCAATGACATATGGTGCACATATACATTTTCTATTATTAAAACCAGATACAATGCTACCTCTTCATTGCTATGACACCTGATTAAATGACTTCATTTTGGTTTTGCTGGATATGTTGCTGGGTTTTTTTTTTTGTCTGACAACAATATTTTTGAAGATAATTTTCATAGGCGTTCCTCATCAAATTACTCTTGTTTGGTGTTCCACAATCTCAAAAAGTTTAAGAAACACTGTTCTAGACTGATCTTTATGGCATGATAGTGCTTACAGAGATGTGTCAGAAATGCCGCTTTTAGCTCCTCTTTTGCTCTTTGTTGCCTCGTGTTCCCTTGTTTCTTTCCTGCCTGTCTCTCGTGTTCTTTTCTTTCCCTCACCATGCTGACCACTTGTGCCAGCATTTTCCACTGGACCACTTGACCCAGATCTTCTGCTGGGGCCTGATAGCATAACTCTGTGGATGTCAGTAGTGTAAGGTGGATTTGCACTAGAACTATCCATGGGTCTTTAACAGTACTGCTGTTTGGCCATTATAAAGGAATTCACAATGAAAAAAAAAATCTATGTGGATAGAAGCCTCATGAATCTAGCTACATTAAGACCCCATAACTGATAGGCCCTGCTCTTCATCCTGCTCCCCTCAGAGCCATATAGTTTATTGCCACTTTCCCCCTAACCCCCACCCCCTCTTCTCTCAAATGCTCCACCTTGCCTATAGCCTGCATTCGGTGGAGGATGCCTGAGTATGACTCCTTGTAGGATCCATCAGTGCCTCCTCCCAAGGTAGGCTATAGTAAGAAACATAAGTAGCTTCTTTCTCACATGAAAAAGGTTACATAGCATTGTTGCAGGTTTTGGCATCCGGGGAGTAATGGACTTGGCTGTGACCCCTTTTGTGGCTGCACATTGTCTTGCCACCAGATGACAGGACTTCAGAGCTGTACAAAATTTTGGTTACAAACTGAAAATCAGTCCAGACTGCAAACCAGAGGTCAAGTCTCAGTAGAATCTGAATCAGAGTGTTAATAATGCAAAATTTGGTGGCTTTCCATTGTGCCCATTAGAGATAAGTGAAACATTTGCAAGAAATTTGAGCTGTGAAAATGTCACAACATGCTCCTTAGTGAACGGGGGTTAATAACAGCTCAGCACCATTGAACAGGTGCTATTGAGAAGACTGGAAGAGCTGATGCAAGGCACACAGAGAAGGGAGACTTCTGCCCTTGGAAGACTGAATTTTGTGTTCAGGAAATACATGGTGAAAGGTGTCTGAAGGCCAAATGGAGATTCTTTGATGAGACAGCATGTCCTAATAGCTGGAGAATTAGCTAGGCATTCAGGCTGGTTCTATTCCCAGTTCTGATGACAGCCTGATAGAGTGATCATGGACAAGTCAATTCACCTCTTTGCACCTCAGTTTCTTCATCACTGAAATGAGGATCCTTTGTAAGATGTTTTGAGATCTACTGTTGAAACAAAACACCAGTTAGCTAATATCTATTATTATAATGATTTGATTTCTTGTAAGGATTTATTTTAATAGAAAATGCATCCTGCAGACTGTGACCGTGTTTGGTTTTTACGCTGAGTTGCTGCACCACTTTATGGCCGTGTCTACACGTGCCCCAAACTTCGAAATGGCCATGCAAATGGGCATTTCGAAGTTTACTAATGAAGCGCTGAAATGCATATTCAGCGCTTCATTAGCATGCGGGCGGCAGCCGCGCTTCGAAATTGACGCTCCTTGCCGCCGCGCGGCGCGTCCAGACGGGACTCCTTTTCGAAAGGACGCCGCCTACTTCGAAGTCCCCTTATTCCCATGAGCTCATGGGAATAAGGGGACTTCGAAGTAGGCAGCGTCCTTTCGAAAAGGAGCCCCGTCTGGACGCGCCGCGCGGCGGCAAGGAGCGTCAATTTCGAAGCGCGGCTGCCGCCCGCATGCTAATGAAGCGCTGAATATGCATTTCAGCGCTTCATTAGTAAACTTCGAAATGGCCATTTGCATGGCCATTTCGAAGTTTGGGGCACGTGTAGACGCAGCCATGAAGACACAGAATAGCATCATCATCATCACCAACAACAATCAGGGGCTCAGCGCCTGTTGGTGTCTGTTGCCTCCCTCACTATTTCCTTCCATCTCTCCCTGTCCAGTGTGGAGTGGCTTAATTTGGTGCCGAGCTAGTCTACAGAATCTGCTATATCATCTACCCATTCTCTGTGGAGTCTGTATCTCCTATTCAAGCCATCCATTACGCTTGACTCTTCTTGACTCTTCACTCGCTGTTCATTCTGCAAGGAGCGTCAATTTTGAAGCACGGCTGCCGCCCGCATGCTAATGAAGCGCTGAATATGCATTTCAGCGCTTCATTAGTAAACTTCGAAATGGCCATTTGCATGGCCATTTCGAAGTTTGGGGCACGTGTAGACGTAGCCTATAACCCACATGCAGCAAGTCACTTAAGGCACAAGCTTAACTTAAAGCAAATGAGAGGTCCTATTGAAATTAGATGCTCAGAAGAAGAGCAGTAAAGTTAAGCACGTGCTTAAATGCTTTCCTGGCTTAAGACCTCCAAGAGCTCTTACACATATTAGGACAAGTTCACATTTGGTGCTGTTGTTTGCAATATTTTCGTGACATTTTTCTGTTGACAGTCACAACCCACCCTTTCAATTTAAAACACTGCACATGAAATATTTTCAGCCTAAGCTTTTGCATTACAGTCATGTATGAAACAGATGATTTTGAATATTTCTCTGACAGGTTATTTTCATACTTTTTTCCCCAAAATCTCAGCTTTTGTGTGGACTGAACATATGACAAAATTAACCTTGTGGAAGGTTGTTTAAAAATTTCCTCACAATTTCATGCAGCTCTAGTTTTCAAGCAAGCAAAATATAGCTGTTTTGGTTGATATATACTTTGAGGGACAAATTTAGACTCAGTGTAATAAGATACCGTCACTGAAATCAATAGGGAGCATCTGGTCTAATGGATTTGAAGCTAAAACTCAAAATGAAACTAACACAACTGTGCGCTCTTCATGGCAGGTACTCTTTTTCACAATGTGGGTACAGCTCCTGGCACATTGGGACCTTGACGCTGGATTAGTCCTCTAAGTGCAATTCAAAATAAAAAATAATTGACAAAAATAAACTGTGGGGTGAAATGCAGGATATGCATGAGCCAAAGCCACAACAGGATTGTACGAGCCTTCATGAATCTGAACTACAGTAGTCAGAGATGCAATTCCCCTCCTACCCCAAGGCCAGCAGAGAGGTTGTGCATCATTTAAACCCTCAAAATAGCGTTTGAGTGGAAGTTAAGTGGGCCCTAGACCTTGCTGTGGCCCTCCTCTGAGTGGTGAATTTCACCACTGGGGCCTAATCCAGCTCCTATTTATGATCTTGTTAAAATTCCCATTGACATTTGTGAGAGAAGTATGGAGAATTGCTATATGTTGATCCTGTGGGCTTTCTAGCCATCTTCAATCTGTAGCAATGCTCAGGTCCTGGAGAGTTACTCAAGCCAATTGTTTTGTTCTAAAAACACTTTGGGGAACAATTTTTTTTTTTTTAAAAAGGCCTCATGTCTGTTTTTCTTTTTCCATTTCTACTACTCTTTCCTGTCTCCTTTGAGATGGATGATACTTACCTATTTCCTTATTCTCTTCTCTCTGAATCATCAATACTTTTTAAAAAACGCTCTCTCTCAAAATTGCTTTTTTGGAGATGCACATAAACACCTATTGTTGTAGCTGACATTTCAATTAATTTCAAATTGCGCATTTTCATTCCCAGGTCTATTTTATCATTGTTATGATTTTTATTTAATCTCCCCCTGGGTGTTTGCATTGACTCTGATAACTCTCTAGAGTGTTATCTGCATCAATAGATCAAGAACTTCTGGTATTCAGACTTCTGAAGAAGTAGCCTGAGAGGCTTGATTTTGATTTGAAAGCTTGTGCATATAACAGATTAATACAGCAGGCCAACAAAAATGTATGATCTATAAAGTGGCTTTAATCCTGTTTTAAGAGGAAATGAGTTTCAACTCGTTTTGGGGAGGCCTGGGAGAAGGGTGGTTGTTGCCAGTCTTTTGCTTTCCTTTTTTTTAAATGCAGGAATGCTTGCTTCAGAGGTAGGAAGGAGGGTTCTGATTTAATAAATACTTTTCAGAAGTTGACAGTTAAGTTACAAGCTGAAATGTTCTAGTTTGGTGTACTCTGGTCTGGCAACATCCGAGGTTCACCATGATTTTAGTTGGCCATATCCATAAAGGGACATAGGACTAAATTTCCTGCAGTCTCAAAGTTTCTTTACAGCCACTAGTTCTGGCTTTCAGTGTTCTGTGCTGTTGTTTAGCTCTAACTTACCCTAAGTATGTTCTAAGAACCTAGTAAATAGTGGAAGTACTGGCAAAAGTGGTAGATAATATTGACCTCCTGTGGTTTGGCAAATTCACTAGTTTGGCATTGGTCACGTCCTGAGGATGCCAGATTAGAGAGGTTCAACCTGTGGTGGATCCTTCCAGAAAAAGTCTTATGGGGAGACCTGGCTGTACGCTGAAAAGTGCCTTTCACCATAAGTACCTCTATACCATCCGTCCTAGAATGTTTAGTGCATAGTGATGGTGTCCCAGGAGCAGCACAGGGAGGGAATGGGGTTTCTTGGAACAATTCCTCTCCAGCTCCAGCTGGTAGCAATGTCCCTTACCAGAATTCACTGAGGCTCTGTCTACACTAGCACACTACGTTGAAGTAGCCTATTTCGATGTAAGAACATCGAAATAGGCTACTTCGACACATATCATCTACACATCCTCCAGGGCTGGTGCCATCGACGATCAACAGCAAAGAAGCAATGGAGAACGTCGAAAGGAGCTGCCTCGGAAGGAAATGTGGAGCGTCCACACACACAAGTCCTCCCCGTCGAAATAAGAGGCCAGCAAAGCCCCAAGCCACTCCCTTAAAGGGCCCCCTCCCAGACACACTCTGCCTGCACAGCATGAGATCCACAGAGCCGACAACCAGTTGCAGACCCCATGCACGCAGCATGGACCCCCATCTGCAGCAGCAGCAGCAGCAGCCAGAAGCCCTGGGCTAAGGGCTGCTGCATGTGGCGACCATACAGCCCCACAGGGGCTGTACAGAGCGTCTCTCAACCCCTCAGCTGATGGCCGCCATGGAGGACCCCGCTATTTCGATGTAGCAGGATGCGGATCGTCTACACACGCCCTACTTCGACATTGAACATCGAAGTAGGGTGCTATTCCCATCTTCACATAGGAATAGCGATTTCAACGTCTTGCTGCCTAACGTTGATTTCAACATCGAAATAGCTCACGGCACGTGTAGATGTGACGCGTACTATTTCGACGTTGTGCCAGCTACTTCGAAGTAGCTGGCTAGTGTAGATGAACCCTGAGTGGCCCATTTTGTGTGGAACCTAGGCTCTATCTACTCCTTGCCCTCTCTGCCCTATCTTTGTCCCCTTGTTCAGTGGAGGGGAGTAGAAAGAAGGCACTTTTTTCTTGAGCCTGTGGTCTTGGCACCAGGGTCTCAGGATGCTGCACAGAGGCATGTATGTGCGAAAGTTTAATTTCTCCTATGACTGCACAGAAGCATAGCCTGGGACATATTCTGTACCTTGAGTTCTTCCAACTCAGTTCGGGACTAAAAGAAAAAAATTGGTACCACAAAATAGACAGATAGGGAGCTAGCGATATAATAGCTCATTAAAATAAAAGGTGAGGTGAAGTGAAATAGGAATAAGAAGTGAAAAGTTAAAGGAAAGCCTGACTGGGAGACATTGTTAGGACCTGCAGGGAAGGATAGACTGAGATAGCCCAGGGCCTAGTTGCCCTGTGACAGAACATGCTTTGCCTAGTCTACTATATATGCAGGAAAGTCTACTTAATTCCACATGGACTGTGGCGCTGGCATGACAGAACCATTTGTAATGAGGCTGATCATTCCCAACAGGAATAAAGTGTGGAATAAACTACTTGATGAAGTACAATGAACTGGGCATTAGTGAAATGAGAAATACAATGGTTAGCAACACAGTTTAAAACAGTTTACAATTTTACTATTGACTGACCTGTACTGATGGGCATGGTCTCCTGAGATCCTAACATGAGGCAGAAAAGAGTCTAGGAGAGTTGGCTGTATTTTAAAGAAGTCTTATTAAAGGTAAAGGAACACACCATCCTGATGTTCAGTTAAAAAAACCAATTATGGTAGGCCACCAGCCTAGCATAACAGAGAAATCTTTGATTAGCTGAAACTCAAAAAGAAAGCTTACAAGAAGTAGAATTTGAACAGATGACCAGGGAAGAGTATAAACATATTGCTCAAGAATGCTGGGGGTATAATCAGGAAGGCTAAAACACAACTGCAGTTTCAGGTAGGAAAGGATATGAAGGTTAAAGAAAGGTTTCTATAGGCACATTAACAAGAAAAATCTGGTCAAGGAAGGTATGGGTCCGTTACTGAATGAGGGAGGTAACCTAGTGACAGATGATGTGGAAAAAGTTGAACAACAATGCTTTTTTGCCTCAGTCTTCACAAAGTCAGGTCACCGAGTTCTACACTAGGAAGCACGTTAAGGCAAGGAGGTGGGAAGCCCTCCATGGACAAAGAACAGGTTAAGAACTATTTAGAAAAGCTGGATATACCCAAATCCATGGGGCCATATCAAATGCATCCAAGGGTGCTGAAGGAGTTGGCTGGTGTGATTGCAGGGCCATTGGCCATTATCTTTGAAATCTTGTGGTGATCAGGAAAGGTCCAGGATGACTGGGAAAAGACAAATATATAAAAAGGGGAAGAATAATAATAATCCAGGGAACTACACATGGTTCAGCCTCACCTCAGTCTCCAAGAAAATCAGGGAGGGGATCCTGAAGGAATCCATTGCGAAGCACTTGGAGGAGAGGAATCGTCAACATGGATTTATCAAGGGCAAGTCATGTCTGACCAACCTGATTGCCTTCTATGATGAGGTAACTGGCTCTGTGGATATGGGGAAGGCAGTGGGCGTAATACACCTTGACTTTAGCAAAGCTTTTCATATGGTTTCCCACAGTATTTTTGCCAGCAAGTTAAAGACTTATGGAATGGATAAATGGACTGTAAGGTGGATAGAAAGCTGGCTAGATTATTGGGCTCAATGGATGGTGAGCAACAGCTCTATGCCTGGTTGATGGTCAGTATCAAGCAGAGAACTCTAAGGATTAGTTCTGGGGCCAGTTTTGTTCAACGTCTTTGTTAATGACTTGGATGCGGTGATGGATTGCACCCTCAGCAAATTTATGGATGACACTAAACTAGGGGGAAGTTTGATATGCTGGAGGGTAGGGTAAGTCTCAGAGTAACCTAGACTAATTGGCGGATTAAACCAAAAGAAGTCTGATGAGGTTCAGCAAGGACAAATGTAGAGTCCTGCACTTAGGACAGAGGAGCCCCGGCACTGTTACAGGTTGTGAAGTGACTGGCTAAGCAGCAGTTCTGCAGAAAAGGACCTGAGGCTTACTGTGGATGAGAAGCTGGATATGAGCCAACAGTACATCCTTGTAGTCAAAATGGCTAACGACATACTGGGGTGCATTAGTAGGTGTATTTCCAGCAGATCTAGGGAAGTGATTATTCCCTTTTATTCAGCATTGATGTGGTTTCATTTGGAGTATTGCATCCAATTCTGGAACCCCCATTACTGAAAGGCTGCAGACACACTGGAGAGAGTCCAGCATAGGAAAACAAGAATGATTAAGGGGCTGGAGCCCATCACTTAGGAGGAAAGGCTGAGGGATTTGGGACTATTTAGTCTACAGAAGAGAAGAGTGTGTGGTGATTTGATAGCAGCCTTCAACTATTTGAAAGTGGGTTCCAAAGAGGATGGAGAGAGGCAGTTTTCAATGTTGACAGATAACAGAACAAGGAACAATGGTCTCAAGTTGCCATGGGAGAGGTCTAGGCTTCATATTAGGAAAAACTGTTTTATTAGGAGAGTGGTGAAGCTCTGGAATGGGTTACCTAGGGAGGTGGCAGAATCTCCTTCCCTAGAGGTCTTTAAGTAGCGGTTTGACAAAGCCATGGCTAGGATGATTTAGCTGGGACTGTTCCTGCTTTCAACAGGGGGTTGGACTCGATGAGGTCTCCTCCAGCCCTATGATTCCATGACTATTCAGATAGGGTGCTGTAGTTTCTCTATGGCTCATCATTATAGTGGACTGAACTGTATGAGCATCCCATGTATTTTAAGTGTACATAAAATTTGCTTTCTACAGATGTGTAAATATTTTGGCCAATTGATTAAGGTTTAATATAATGAGAAACAATGAATATTACTTCAGCAATGCATTTAACATTCTGCTTTTAAGAACTCAAATGTTGTGCATATTGGAAAACTGCATCATTCTGGAAATTAACAAATTAGCTGAATCACCATAACAAGTTACAATAGCATATTTTGTGAAAACAATAATGTTATGATAAAAGCAACTGACAAATTAAAAATTTCAAAGGATTGATCCAACAACCAGTGAAGCTAAAGCAGTAGTTCCATTGACTTACTACATGTTGGTCTGGGTCCTCAAAGAGTACGCCACTGTTAAAGTATATGGCTTTCGTAGCTATGTTAGTAGATTTGCAGAGATGATATTAGAGAATTACTATTCTGTTAAATTACTTTTCAAGCTAATATAATTTGTTCTTTTTTCTATAGATTTTTGTCTTAAACCCTCTTAGGTAATAGCTACCATGAAGCCCTATTTCAAAATAACACATCAGCTGCGTCTACACGTGCACGCTACTTCGAAGTAGCGGCACCAACTTCGACGTTAGGCGGCGAGACGTCGAAGTCGCTAACCTCATGAGGAGATAGGAATAGCACCCTACTTCGACGTTCAACGTCGAAGTAGGGACCGTGTAGACGATCCGCGTCCCGCAACGTCGAAATTGCTGGGTCCTCCATGGCAGCCATCAGCTGGGGGGTTGAGAGATGCTCTCTCTCCAGCCCCTGCGGGGCTCTATGGTCACCGTGGGCAGCAGCCCTTAGCCCAGGGCTTCTGGCTGCTTCTGCGGCAGCTGGGGATCTATGCTGCAGGCACAGGGTCTGCAACCAGTTGTCAGCTCTGTGTATCTTGTGTTGTTTAGTGCAACTGTGTCTGGGAGGGGCCCTTTAAGGGAGCGGCTGGCTGTTGAGTCCGCCCTGTGACCCTGTCTGCAGCTGTGCCTGGCATCCCTATTTCGATGTGTGCTACTTTGACGTGTAGACGTTCCCTCGCTGCGCCTATTTCGATGTTGGGCTGAGCAACGTCGAAGTTGAACATCGACGTTGCCGGCCCTGGAGGACGTGTAGATGTTATTCATCGATCGCAACATCGAAATAAGCTATTTCGATGTTGGCTGCACGTGTAGACGTAGCCATCTACACACAAAGGCCATGTCTACACTACCCCTCCCTTTTGGAAGGGATATTTAAAGGACACTGATTGGAACTGGTTAATGAGGTGCTGATATGAATATTCAATGCCTCATTAGCATAATGACAGCCAGTCGCACTTCGAAAGTGCTACTTTCGAAACACAAACTGGCCATATAGACGTGAGTGCTTTGAGATAAACCTCAGACTTTGAAATTCCCTTATTCCCAAAATGAATCGGGAATAAGGGAATTTTGAAGTCTGGGGTTTATTTCAAAGCCCCTGTGTCTACATGGCCAGTTTGCATTTTGAAAGCAGCACTTTCAAAGTGCAACTGGCTGCTGTTATGCTAATGAGGCACTGAATAATCATATCAGCACCTCATTAACCAGTTCCGATCTGTGTCATTTAAATACCCCTTCTGAAATGGGGAGGTAGTATAGACACAGACAAAACGCATTTTAAAATAGCACCCAGCTATTTCGTGATAGCATTTCCAGACACATAACACTGTTTCAAAATAGTGCCATTGGAGCCCATTGCAACTTATTTCAAAATAGCCCTATTCTGTGTGCTATTCGTATCAAGTGGATAGCAGACTGATACATTTGTTGAAGAATATCAACAACAACACGGAGGCAGCAGTGAGAATGTGCGGATAGTTGAGAAGTTGGTTTAGAATGAGTAGGAGGTGCAAGACAAGGAGATCTGCTGTTGCCAAGAATCTTTATCATGCACCTAGATAGGGTGATAGACAAGATCAAGGATGAGGTAGAAGGGATATATATCAGTGCCTGGGATGAGAATTAACAACTTGAGGTTCGTGGATGATATGATTATCATCGAGGAAGATGAAGAGAAATAGCGAGAACAGTGTAGGTGCTAAATGAGGAAAGGAAGCAGTACAGACTAATTATGAACATCGATAAAACAAAAACAATGGTATTTGGAGATAAGGAAATAGGAGGGAAGATCAGTGTACATGGGATCGAACTAGAGAACGTACAGAAGTTCACATATGTGGGGAGCAACATGACATATGATCTAGAAGGAAATAGCGACTAGAATAGTGAACAGCAACGAAGGGTCCTGTGGCACCTTACAGACTAACAGAAAAGTTTTGAGCATGAGCTTTCGTGAGCACAGACTCACTTCATCAGATGCTGGTCTTGGAAATCTGCAGGGCCAGGTATAAATAAGCCAGAGCAACAGTGGGGATAGTGAAATCAAGTGAATAGTGAAAGCAAGTGTGAGTTTGAAGGTGATGGATAAGATCTGGAAAAGCAAAGCGATTAACTTAGAAACAAAGCTGAGCATCTGGAAAACGTGTATTCAGCAGCATGTTGTACAGATGTGAGACATGGGTAATAACGAAAGAGTCGAAGAGAAGGATATTGGCGTTCGAGAGAAGCTGTTATAGAAAGATCCTGAGAACAGGATGGATGCAGAAGGTAACCAATTAGGAATTATATAGGAAGATACAGCCAAAAGAGAACCTATGTCAGAACGGTATACAATGGAAGCTACAGCTATTCGGGAACATCTGCAGAATGAACAG
This sequence comes from Carettochelys insculpta, assembly GCF_033958435.1. Classification (NCBI taxonomy): domain Eukaryota; kingdom Metazoa; phylum Chordata; order Testudines; family Carettochelyidae; genus Carettochelys; species Carettochelys insculpta. Next base: position 42,333,945 of record NC_134146.1, on the reverse strand, counting down.
CGAGTGAAGAGTCAAGAAGAGTCAAGCGTAATGGATGGCTTGAATAGGAGATACAGACTCCACAGAGAATGGGTAGATGATATAGCAGATTCTGTAGACTAGCTCGGCACCAAATTAAGCCACTCCGCACTGGACAGGGAGAGATGGAAGGAAATAGTGAGGGAGGCAACAGACACCAACAGGCGCTGAGCCCCTGATTGTTGTTGGTGATGATGATGATGCTATTCTGTGTCTTCATGGCTGCGTCTACACGTGCCCCAAACTTCGAAATGGCCATGGAAATGGCCATTTCGAAGTTTACTAATGAAGCGCTGACATGCATATTCAGCGCTTCATTAGCATGCGGGCGGCAGCCACGCTTCGAAATTGATGCTCCTTGCCGCCGCGCGGCGCGTCCAGACGGGGCTCCTTTTCGAAAGGACCCCGCCTACTTCGAAGTCCCCTTATTCCCATGAGCTCATGGGAATAAGGGGACTTCGAAGTAGGCAGCATCCTTTCGAAAAGGAGCCCCGTCTGGACGCGCCGCGCGGCGGCAAGGAGCGTCAATTTCGAAGCGCGGCTGCCGCCCGCATGCTAATGAAGCACTGAATATGCATTTCAGCGCTTCATTAGTAAACTTCGAAATGGCCATTTGCATGGCCATTTCGAAGTTTGGGGCACGTGTAGACACAGGCAATAGCACCTATTTTGACGTTGCAGTTTCAAAACAGGTGTTATTCCTCTCACTTTGGCTACATTTACACTAGTGAGTTTTTCAAAAAAAAGCCAGGGCTCTTCTGAGAAATCCCACGGAGTGTCTACACACAAAATGCATTATTTCGATATTAAATTTGAAGAATGCGGCATGTTATCTGGCAGCCCTCTTCCACTCCTGGATGAGGAAATGTGCCTTTTTCCAAAAGATTCCTTTGGAGAAAAACGTATGTAGATGCCCCAGGGGCCCTTTTTTCAAAAGGGCAGTCCTCTGTGGTGCTGGGTTTTTTGATCTGTGTCATTTTCTGGCCCATTTTTCTGAAAGAGTGGCCTGGGTGTGGCTGCTCTCTATCAAAAGAGTGGATTGATTTTTCATTCTGCTTTTTTGTGTGTGGTCACAATCTTTCAAAATAAATTTTTTTCAGAAGAGATCTTACAAAAGAACTTCTTTGGAAGGACTGCTGTATTGTAGACATAGCCTTTAAGGGTTATGAATTTCAAAATACCGTAACCACTAACCTTGAAATTATTTCAAAATAGTGTGTGTAGTGTAGATGTCAGCCATGTTATTTCGAAATAACTAGGTAGTGTAGCTGTAGCTTTACTGTTTGGTTTCAACTGGATACAAAATTCATCCTCATGTTCAGTCTTTAACTACTGTGTATTGTGTTACCATGAGCTGTTAAACTGTGACTTGTTCTATGCACATGATGGGCTATATCTCACTGCAGAGTGGGTGAAATGACTCCTGTGTTTTTTTTAGTCAAGTTTTCAAAGCAGAAACCTACCCAGGAGTCTGAGATCTTGCAGCTACATCTGTTTGTATTTGTATTTTGTGCACATAAATTAGAACAATGAGAAACTGAAAATGCTGTGTCAGATATTCAGGTAGTATAATGGACCCAATGCATTGAAATCCGTGGCCATTCCAGCCCATAGTTCCTATTTGCAGATGGAAATACAAGCTTTACATATTCCAATTTTGGGGCCCATTTTAAGAGACTGCTTTGAAAAGTTATCAGCAGCGCTGACAGTCAGCACAGGCCCTGAAGCAAGGTGGAGGGGGACAGCTCTGTGCCCCCAGAATGGGCAGGGCCAAGGATGGAAGGGACAGGGGCCAAAGACAAAAGAGGCGGGCCTAGAGCAGTCAGTCCTCAGCTCCCTCTTCCCCTGTCATCAGGCCTGGTTATTATTCAGTTATAAATTAACAAATATCCATTGATTCTCTGTTCTTGGAAACATATCTATTTACCTATGGTAATTATTGGGTTCCCCACGATCAGAGTAGCTCAGCACATCAGTCTTTAATGTATTTGCCCTTACAATACCTCTGAGAAGCAAAGTGCTATTACTCATGACTAAACAGGATTAAAGCTATTCTCTAGCTTATACATTTATTTACATATTAGCCTCTTTTAATTGATGGGGAACTTAGATGCGCATGCACACGCACACACACAAACACACAAGCACACACACACACACACACACACAGAGACTAAGTATCTTGCCCAAGATCATACAGAAAGTATGCATCAGAGCTGGGACTGGTCCCAGTCCTGTGCTAGTTCCCTAACCACTGGACCATACTATCTCCTCCTTGAAGTGAGACTTTGATGTCAGAGCACTGGGGGTTCCTAAGGACTTAGTTATATTACTTTATTTGTATTATTTACTCCTATAATGCCAGGAATGTGCTAAGTGTTTTACAAACATGTAGGATGACCAAGTTCCTGTCCCAAAGAGCTAAATATTAATATTTGATTCAAAATAAAGCATACTTATATTACGCTTGAAGTGATAAATCGGATTAGAAAGGATTATCTGTTTAAATTAGCTTGCAGAAATACAGCATCATGTGGGGATGGAAGCAGGGAGAAGAGGGAGCTGGCGCTAGAACATACACAGTTTAAAATTGTTCTACCTCCAGCTGTACTTTCAACCCCAGAAATGGAGCAATAATTAACACAGCTCAGGAGGAACAGAGAAGCATAAGCATCCATTTTACAATTTTTGATGTTATTATAAAGCTTTGGTTTAGTATCATAACCTTAACGCTGGTATCAAGTGGATGCTAATCTAGCTAAGTACCAGAACTGGGATACTGAGAAGTAGAGTAAGTAAATTGCACAAGCTGAAAGGTCGGAGAAAAAAAAAGATGGGGTGAAAAGTGCAGAACCCTCACTATAGCGTGGTCTTCAGTTTTTTTAAATGGACCAGTTTCACACAAATTAAAAAAAAAAAAACCACGACATTTCCTTTTGGACTTACAGGTAGTCCGGTTCAAATGGGAGAATCTTTAAAACTTTGAGGGAAGTCAACTAACATTTTGGGGCAGAACATAATGATGAAAAATTTCACATCAAACACTGCAAAACAAACAAACCAACCAAACTAACCATGTGTGTCACTTTTGTCACAGATCTAAGGAACCCTGAAGTGATACAGCCGGGGCTAAATCATAGCTACAATTAATCATTGCTGACACATCAGAGACACACAAAGAAAGCCAGACCAATGGTACCCAAGACAAATATGCAGCTAGCTACTAACTGCGCAGCAGGGAAAACTCCCAGCAGCAGCACCCGGAACTGAACATTGGAATACGTTAAAATACATAAGTCCCTGTACCAGTGCACCAGAGCCAAAAATCTCTGAGCTGTATGTGGTTTAGATTCATCATGAACAAAGACAAAGTTGTTTTTCAAAGATCACCCCACGTCCTATGTTAATCAATCTCATGCAGACACTAAATTGACTGATGTCAAGTATCGGAGGGGTAGCCGTGTTAGTCTGGATCTGTAACAGCAACGAAGGGTCCTGTGGCACCTTATAGACTGTATTTAGCCAGCCATTTCTGATATCTGATTTGTGTGCATTTATTCTTTTACGTGGAGACTGTCCAGTTTGTCCGATGTATATAGCAGAGGGGCATTGCTGGCACATGATGGCATAAATTATATTGTTAGATGTATGCATGGATGGGTCCCTGATAATGCGCTGTAGAGGTTTAGGTCTTAGTGCTTGGCTGTAGACAATGGATAAAACCGCATTTGCTCCAACCCCTCCGACAGAGACAAACACCTACTGGATCTCTACCAAGCATTCTTGAAACTGCAATACCCACCTGAGGAAGTGAAAAAACAGATCAACAGAGCCAGACGTGTGCCACAAAGCCTCTTACTACAGGACAAGCCCAAGAGAGAAACCAACAGAACACCACTAGCCATCACCTACAGTCCTCAGCTAAAACCTCTACAGCACATTATCAGAGATTTACAACCCATCCTGGACAATGATCCCCCACTTTCACAGGCCTTGGGAGGCAGACCAGTCCTTGCCCACAGACAATCTGCCAACCTGAAGCAAATCCTAACCAGCAACTATACACCAGACCATAGCCACTCTAACTCAGGGACCCATCCATGCAACAAACCTCATTGCCAGCTCTGCCCACATATCTACACCAGCAACACCATTACAGGACCTAACCAGATCAGCCACACCATCGTGGGTTCATTCAGCTGCACATCTACCGATATAATTTATGCCACCATGTGCCAGCAATGCCCCTCTGCTATATACATCGGACCAACTGGACAGTCTCTACGTAAAAGAATAAATGCACACAAATCAGATATCAGAAATGGCAATATACAAAAACCCGTAGGAGAGCACTTCAATCTCCCAGGCCACACAGTAGCAGACTTAAAAGTAGCTATCCTACAGCAAAGAAATTTCAGGACCAGACTCCAAAGAGAAATTTCTGAGCTACAATTCATCTGCAAATTCGACGCCCTCAGCTCAGGCTTAAACAAAGACTGCGAATGGCTGGCTAAATACAGAAGCAGCTTCCCCTCCCTTGGTGTTCACACCTCCAGATCAACTGCTGGTAGTAAGCCTCACCCTTGCTGACTGAGCTAACCTTGTTATCCCCAGCCTTGCTCTGGCTTATTTATACCTGGCCCTGAAGATTTCCAAGACCATCATCTGAAGAAGTGAGTCTGTGCTCACGAAAGCTCATGCTCAAAACTTTTCTGTTAGTCTATAAGGTGCCACAGGACCCTTTGTTGCTGTAAATTGACTGAAATATTACATGCAAGTATGGAAAGCAATAAGCATACCAACATTTTAACATACAGAAGCATACACATAAATCTGTAGAGGAACACTTTAACCTCTCTGGACATTCAATAATGGATCTTAAAGTTGCCATTGTCCTGCAAAAGGATTTTACCATGAGATTACAGAGAGAGATCTGAATTGGAATTAATTTGCAAGTTTGACACATTTAACTGGGGGCTTAACAGAGATCTCAATTATCTTATGCATTACAAGGGCAATTTCCCCACCCTCGGCAGTTTCTATGCATGCCACTTTCCTTTTTTGGGAAGAAGGGGCCTCCGGAAGAAGGACTTCCTTCTGGAAGGCCCCCCAGAGGCCGTGCTTCTACACGTTGTTTTGGAGTCTGCAAGAATGTCTTCCAGACTCCAAATCACGTGACCTTATGCTAATGAGGTGCTTGGAATTTGCATCCATGCCTCATTAGCATATTTTAGGCTGTTCATTAGCATGCCACTTTTGGAGAACAGTGGCATGTGTAGAAACAGCCCTTGATATTCACAGGAAAGACACATATCCCATTTAACTTAATTTACTTCTTCCACAGGTCCTATTTATGACAGGTGACACCCCCACCCCCTTTTTTCCCCCTTTTCTTTTCCTTCTACTTCCTCCCCCCTGCCCCCAGCTATATAAATCCAGATTCTTATTTCTGCTTCACATTTGTTTAAGTGGGTCCTACCCACAAAAGCTCATTACCTAATACATAAAACTGTTAATCTTTAAGGTGCTACAGGACTGCTTGTTTTTGCACATTTTAAAAGAAAATCACAGGTTGTATGTAGCCCGACTGCTACTTTGCACTTACATCACTCTTCATCTGAGGAAAAGGTTTTTTACACTGGGGCTGACAGATAGATAGGTAAACTGAGGCAGGGAACAGTAATGAGTTAGTCAAGATCACACATAACTGAATCAGTATAAAACTAAGTAATGAGTTTAGATCATGCTGATTTAATCAACAAGGCTATCTCAGTAACAGTACTTAAACCTAGATTGAAATTTGTTTAAGTGATCGAAGTAATCTCTTTAAGTACTGTCAAAGTCTCACAAAGCAGCATTCTCCCTACCCTGGCTAGAGTACATGGATTTGAGATCAAAGGTAGGCTTATTTTTTGCAAGCTAGTTTGGGAAGGGGCAGGGGAGAGAGAGAGAGAGAGAGATACTTACTCACTTAAAACGAAGTGTCTTCAAACTAGGTGTATTCTAGAGCTCAATAAGACACCTTAAGAAGCCAAGCTGGTCAGTCTGAATATACAGAATAGTAACATAGAGCTTATAAACTACCTCAGAGACTTAACTAACCATGATTGGTGCTGAGGTTTGGTCACATGCTGGGGTGATATTGTAATGCAGATGATGAAATACACACAGGGCATGCTCTAGGGGTTTTAGCATCTAGACAAACATTCACTCCTCACACACCTGTAGTCACTAGCCAAACAATCACTGAATAGTTTGTAACTTCTGACTGTCTGCTGCCACAGGCTCATGCCTGTAGGGCAGAGTTAGACAAATAAATGAGACAGGATCTCACATTTATGTAGGAAAATCTATGGGAAATCTCACACTAGGAAAACCACTGATGCCAAAATGTTCCAGCTGTTAAATTGATGCCTTCCTTAAGTTTTAGTGCCCAAATCAGTCCTCTCTTTTATCCAATCATTAACTAATTAATTGGTAGATACAGAACAAAGTCAGAATACGGATTTGGAGTGAGCTTAGATTTTGGTGGGGTGGAGTACTAACATTTGAATTCCTTCACTGAAATGTACACATCAAATTTTGATTGTGGGCTGGATCTGAAGCCAAAAGAGTTTGTTTCCTGGTGTCCTTTGTAGCTGACATCCCCAAATCCTCAGAATCTTTAGTGTATTTATACTCCTATTATCCCTATTTTGCAGAAGGGAAAGTAAGGCACAGATCTGCTACATGATTTGCCCAAGGTGTCACATCAAGTGTTTGTCAGGGCTGGGAAGGGAACCCAGCTCCCCCAAACCCAACAAAAGAGCCTTAACCACATGATCATTTCCTTTCTTTCATGAAGGTTTGGCTCAAGATGGTAGAAGTCTCACAACAACTGCCTGTCCTCAAGATTTCTGATATCTCAGAAAAGCATCTCATCAAATCAGCGCATGTGGTCTTGGTGCTGCTGAGGACTGGCATGGCTTTTGTGAGATTTCCAACTTCTTGGGCCAAAGCTTTATGAGAAAAGAAGTCTGAATCTAACTCATGACCCAGAACACCTCAAATTTTGGAATACTGATTGAACCTCTCTAGTCACAGTTCTTTTATCTGAGAATATCAAAGCACTTTAGGTGAGGAATCACTTTAATGTGGGAAAAGTCAGGAATAGAGAGATTAAGTGCCTTGCCCAAGGTCACTCACCTGTTCCGGGTCAGAGTTAGATTCAGCATCCAGCTCTCTTGACTCAACATCATGCATGTTTATCCAGGAAGTCTGGTATACTCACTGGTATGTGACGTTGTGACATTCACGAGAGAAAAATCCAAACCTCCATGGCTGAAAGACTAGTACAGGTTGAACCTCTCTAATCCCTAATTCCTGGGGATTGAACGGTGCTGGACAAGAGAATTTGCTGGACCCTGGGAGGTCAATATCGTCTAGCAGCATTACCAATACTTCCACTGCTTACTGGGCTTGTAGGAGACACTTAGGGGTAAATTACAGCTAAATAATAGCACAGGACACTGAGAGCCAGGACTGGTGGCTGTAAACAAACTTTATGGGATGGCAGGAAATTTGGCCACATACATGGTAAGTGCCCATCTGGCTAACTAAAATCATGCCAGATTGTGGATGTTGCCAGATGAGAGAGTTCCAGATTAGAGAATTTCAACCTGTACTAGTAGATCTAGGAAGAGGATACTGGAGTCATTGATTTTTGAAGAGGTGGTGATGCCAAAAGAGCAAAATAGAGGTGACTTTTTAAAGTCAGAAGGCAATGTCTTTAACGAGCAAGATGAAAACAGCCCTGAATATGCTGAGTAAGATATATTAAAGAAAAAAAGATCTATATTCCCAGAGATGGGGTCAGTGTATCTAAGGAAGTTTTGTATTGAGGCTGGATAACAGGTCTGTGATCCCAGCTGTAAAACATTTATTACTTTTAGGTGGCTGGTAAATTGCAACTATAATTATTTTACTGCAAAACATCTCTTCCAGTAGATCAGGGAAGAGACAATATTAAATCTCCTTCCTTCTTACTACAAACATATCTCTATAGATCCCCATTAATATTTTACAATAAAAATAATAATAGAGATAAATAGCAGCTTTTATTATGTATGAACAACAGGAAACACCAAACCATGCCCTCTCCACTACGGCCAAATCCTCTACTGCCTCCCCAGCACCCACACATCATAAGGCAAAGAAGCCATGACAGACTACTGGGCTTAAAGGGTGAATGGAAGTACAATATCTATATCATAAAGCAGACTGTGGGCATGGAATATGTGACAACAAAATTCTACTGATTAAGTGGGTATTGGAAAAGACTGCTTAGATTTTGAATCATTGGAGGTCATGCTCCATATGTATTTACCTGCCTCTAAGAATATAGCATAGGAAAGCCCATACTGTGTCAGACCAAAGGTCCATCTAGCCCAGTATTCTGTCTTTTGATAGTGGACAATGCCAAGTGCTCCAGAAGGAATGAACAAAACAGGTAATCATCAAGGTTATGTCTACACTAGCACCCCCCTTTCGAAAGGGGGATGCTAATGAGACACTTTGGGATATTCTAATGACAGCATAAAGGTGGCTGTGGCACTTTGAAAGTGCCGCTTTTGATCACATGCGGCTCATCTACATGGGGTCCTTTTCGAAAGGACCACATGGAATTTGAAATTCCCTTATCCCTATAACCAAACAGGAATAAGGAGATTTCGACGTCTGTGGGGTCTTTTCAAAAAGGACCCTGTGTAGACGGGCCACGTGCAATTGAAAGCCGCACTTTTGAAGTACTGCAACCATCATTATGCTAATGAGGAGCTGCATATTCATTGCATACCCCTAAGTGTCTCATTACCATCCTCCTTTCAAAAGGGTGATGCTAGTGTAGACACAGCTCAAGTGATTCACCCCCAATTGCCCATTCCCACCTTCTGGGAAGTAGAGGCTATGGACACCATTTCATCTGATAGACCTATTCTCCATAAACTTATTAGTTATTTTTGAATGCTGTTGTACTCTTGTCCTTCACAACCTCCTCTAGCAAGGAGTTTCATGGGCTGACTGTGCATTGAGTGAAAAAATTCCTTCCTTTTGTTTGTTTTAAACCTGCTGTCTATTAATTTCATTTGGTAACCCCTAGTTCTTGCATTATGGAGAGGAAATAACATTTCCTTATTTACTTTCTCTACACGAGTCATAATTTTATAGACCTCAATTATATTCCCCCCTAGTGGTCTCTCTTCCAAGCTGTAAGGTTACAGCCTTACAAAACCCTCCCCTTATGGAAGCAGTTTCCCTACCTGTCATCATTTTTATTGCTCTTTTCTGAACCTTTTCCAATTCGAATACATCTTTTTTGAAATGAGACAACCACATCTGCACTCAGTATTCAAGATGTCAATGTACCATGGATTTATATACAGACAATGTGATATATTCTGTCTTCTTATTTATCCCCTTCTTAATAATGCCCAAGATTCTGCTAGTTATCTTTTTTAAAACTGTAGCTGCATGCTGAGGCTACATCTACACAAGAAGCTTTTCCTGGGAAAAACTGGGCTTTTGTCAGGAAAAACTGCAGCACATCTATATGCAAAACGTGCTTTGTTGACAGTTTGTTAACAAAATCCAGCACATTCACTGGCAGCATTATACCTCTTCCTGTTCAGGAACAAATGCCTCTCTCAACAACGTTCTGTCAACAAAACAGCCATGTAGATGCTTCAGAGCCCTTTTGTTGATAGACAGGGCTTGCGGTTCACTGGGCACCCCTGTTTTCAGAGCTTCCAATCAGCTGTTCTTTCAAGAGACGGCCAGGAAGTCTGGCTGTTCTCTGTCAACAGAGTGGATTGCTCTTTCAATTTGCTTTTATGTGTCGACACAATCTGTTGACAGACGTTTTGCTGGGAAATCCCTCCTGACAGTGACTTCTGTTGACAGAGGCTTCTCATATAGATGTAGCTTGAGTGGATATTTTCAAAGAACTATCCACAATTACTTCAAGATCTCTTTCTTTAGATCCATCATTTTGTATATCTACTTCCAAATATGTTTTGCAATTCATATTACATTGCATATATCAACTTTGAATTTCATTTGCCATTTTATTGCCCAGTCACCTAGTTTTGTGAGATCCTTTTGTAGCACTTTACAGTCTGCTTGGGACTTAACTATCTTGAGTAGTTTTGTATCACCTACATTTGCCACCTCACTGTTTGCCCCATTTTCAAGATAATTTATGAGTATGTTGAATAGGACTGGCCTCAGTAGAGACTCCCGGGGACACCACTATTTACCTCTCTCCACTGTGAAAACTGATAATTTATTCCTACTCTTTGTTTCCTATTTTTTAGCCAGACACAATCCATGAGGGGACATGCTCTCTTAAGAGCCTATTGTGTAGGACGTTGTCAAAAGCTTTCTGAAAACCAAAGTACTCTATTGTCCACTGGATTCGCCTTATCCACATGCTTGTTGAACCCCTCAAAGAATTCTAGTAGATTGGTAAAGCATGACTTCCCTTTATGAAAACCAAGTTGATGCATCCCCAACAGCAAATTATGTTCATCTTTGTCTATGTCTATACTAGAAAGTTTTGCTGACAAAACTCAGGGAGCATCTATATGCAAACTATGTTTCATTGACAGTCTGTTGACAAAACTCAGCACTTTTGCAGATAGCATTTTGCCTCTCCATGATGAGGAATAACACCTTTGTCGACAGTTTCTGTAACAAAAAAGCTGTGTAGACATTCCGGGGGGCACTCTGTTGACAGACCGGGCTTCTGTTTCACCAGGTAGCCCTGTTTGCTGAGCTTCCGGTTGGCTGTTCCGTCAAGAGAGTAGCCGGGCGGTCTGGCTGCTCTCTGTTGACAGAGCGGATTGGTCTTTTGATCCCCTTTTGTGTGTGGACATGATCTGTTGACAGACGTTTTACTGGAAGATCTCTTCTGACAGTAACTTCTGTGGACAGATTGCCACAGTGTAGACATAGCCAGTATGGGTCTGACAATTTTGTTCATGGCTATGGTTTCAACCAGTTTGTCTGGCACTGAAGTCAGTCTTACTGGCCTGCAATTGCTGGGATCACCTCTAGAGCACTTTTAAAAATTAGTGCTAGTTTCCAGTCATTTGGTACAAAGCTGGTTTAAATGACAGTTCTGCAATTTCACCTATGAGCTCCTTCAGAACACTTGGCTGAATATCATCTGGTCCTCATCACTTATTAGTGTTTAGCTTATCAATTTGTTCTAAAACATCCTCTACTGAAGCCTTAATCTGGGACAGTTCCTAACTTAAAAAGAAGGGCTCAGGTTTGGGAATCTCCCTCACATTAGCTGTGTCTACACGTGCACGCTACTTCGAAGTAGCAGCACTAACTTCGACATAGTGCCCGTCGCGGCTACACGCGTCGGGCGCTATTTCGAAGTTAACTTCGACGTTAGGCGGCGAGACGTCAAAGTCGCTAACCTCATGAGGGGATCGGAATAGCACCCTACTTCGACGTTCAACGTCGAAGTAGGGACCGTGTAGACGATCCGCGTCCCGCAACGTCGAAATTGCCGGGTCCTCCATGGCGGCCATCAGCTGGGGGGTTGAGAGATGCTCTCTCTCCAGCCCCTGCGGGGCTCTATGGTCACCGTGGGCAGCAGCCCTTAGCCCAGGGTTTCTGGCTGCTGGTGCGGCAGCTGGGGATCCATGCTGCATGCACAGGGTCTGCAACCAGTTGTCGGCTCTGTGTATCTTGTGTTGTTTAGTGCAACTGTGTCTGGGAGGGGCCCTTTAAGGGAGTGGCTTGCTGTTGAGTCCGCCCTGTGACCCTGTCTGCAGCTGTGCCTGGCACCCTTATTTCGATGTGTGCTACTTTGGCGTGTAGACGTACCCTCGCAGCGCCTATTTCAATGTGGTGCCGCGCAACGTCGAAGTTGAACATCGACGTTGCCAGCCCTGGAGGACGTGTAGACGTTATTCATCGAAATAGCCTATTTCGATGTTGGCTTCACGTGTAGACGTAGCCATTCTCAGCCACGAAGACCAACATAAAGAATTCATTTAATTTCTCCGTACCGTCCTTTCCTTCAAGAACAATAAGAAGTCCTGTGCACCTTACAGACTAACAGATTTATTGGAGCACAACCTTTCTGACAAAGTGGGTCTTTGCTTAACAGAAGCTTATGCTCCAAAAAAACGTGTTAGTCTATAAGGTGCCACAGGACTTCCTGTTGTTTTTCCAGTATGTAGCGGAGACAAGCCCTTAGTGGTCTGTTTCCTTTTAAAGCTTTATCTGTTTCAGAATACTACGATGCAATAATTAGACAGGGCTTCTTAAACAGGAATTAAGAAATGAAGGTGAGTAAAATAAACTTTTAAAAATGCCTCAGCAGAGAGGTCAGGCTGCCATGTCCAACTCCATTCACAGTAATTTAGCTTCCTACAACAAAACCTGTCTGGTATGTCTCACCAGAGTCCCCCACATGCCATGGCAGAAGGATGTGTAGTTTTATAGCTGTACTGGTCCCAGGGCATTAGAAAGGCAATGTGGGTGAGGTAATATCTTTTATTGGATTAAGTTCTGTTGGTCAGAGCAGGGGTTGGGAGGCAACAGACTTGCTGGGCAAGATGGGAGGGCAGCTCTAGTCTAGAATGAGTGGGACTTGGAGCACCTAGCCCTCAGCACCACCAGGAGTGCACTGTACCCCACTGGCAGTGCTCAGAGCTGCCCAGAGAACACCATCATCTCAGGCACGCTGACTAGGAAGCGTGGGGGGGAGGGCCAAAGAGAGCAGTTGCCCCTAAGTCCAGCATTTCAAAGGGTCCTGGAGCTCCAGCTGCTGCTGCTGGAGTACTAACAGTGGTGGCTGGAGCTCTGGGCCCTTTGAAACGCCACAAAGTGCTGTACTGCTGCTTGGCATGTGGCTCTGAGGGACTAGGAGGCAGGGGCCCAGGGCTGACTGCTCCAATCTATGCCCTTTCTGCCCTTTGGGGCAGGGAGCTGGGCCCCCCTCCCACCTTGCCCCCAGGTCCTTGGTGTCTGTCGGTGTTCAAAGCTGCTCAGAATGTACTGTAGCTGTCTTCCCGTACAGCCCTCAGAGCCACCTGTATCACACTGCATGGTGCTCCGATGGCGATTTAAAGAACCAGAGGGGATCTGGCCACTGCTGCAGTAGCAGGGGCCGGGAGCCTTGGGCTATTTCGAATTGCTGGGCCCTGCAGCAGTTGCCTCCTTTCCACCCCCACATCAGTAGGCCCATGCGAGAGGCAAGCTTTTCCTCATCCACCCTCGATGTAAGGTCAAAAGCTTGTTTCTCTCACCAACCAAAGACAGTACAATAATATTACCTCACTCTCTTTTCTTACAGCAGCCAGGTAGCATTGCTGAACCAATTAGACATAAATGTAGGCAAGTCCCACTCACAAAGTCCCAAGCCAAAAAATTTGGTCAGGTACCAATTGACAGTTTGTTTTATTTGCCAAACACCAAAGAGAGAACTTGGTCTTCCTTTTTTTCTCCAGTACATGCAAATTTGCTGACGGCAAAACAGAAAAGAGTTTCACACCAGAACAGGGATAGGAATCTAAAACACGGAACTAAAATGAAATCCCTAACGGATGAGTTAAGGTTGTGTAGGAAGAAGTTGTCAACCTTTTCAGCCTGCACAGTGCACTCCACCAGCAGACAGATGAGAAATTACCTCTTTTACTTAACTCCTTAGCCATTAGATATTTTCTCATGGTGATGCTAGATTTTCCTAATAGCCTTGAAGTCCAAATCCACTCAGAAAAATACCTTATTGGGAGGTGTGGAAGCATTTAAAAAAGACATTTACAATCACATTTCTTGGGAACAAATTCTGCTCTCATTAGCATTATCTCATCTTGTATCAATAGAAACTCCATTAATTTTCCAGAAGTTAGTCCAGATGGACACCAGAGTAAGAGAATAAAAGTTGGCCTGTAACTAGGGGCTCATTGAGCTCTAAGTGCAAAACAAGGGCTATCGTGTCATAGTTACTGGAAGGGATCTAAAATTTTGCCAGTGTCCTTTTCAAAATTTCAGCCTGAACTTTAAGGATTTAGAGTAGAACTACAGCCTCGTTCAAAGCCCATTGGAACCAATGCAAAGGTGAGAATCCTGAGTGCTCTGCCCCAATGCACAGATGCATGAGGTTGTAAGACTTCAATCAGTCTTTCAGAGGGCAGTCCAAACCGAGCATTAAATACAAACTGTGAAGTTTGACAAGCAACCAGCTTGGTTGCATTAGTCTCTCTGAAAGCCATTTTTTAATTTATACGCTAGGCTAAAAGTACTTAATGTTGAACAGAATCGTTCACCACTTCCAAAAGCAACAAAAAGACCAAGTACAACCATTTATTTTACTGCTTTATATAGACCCAGTACACGATGGTGTGGGATGGCTGAGAAAGTCACAAGGAGAGAAGCTTTGTAATGTATCATCTCCAAATAGGGTCACCTTCAGATGCATACCCATATCACTCTAAAATTTTCAGTGCCTCAATTTTGGGTGCCCAGCAATGGTGGACAACTTAAAGAGGCCTGATTTTCAGAAGGCAGGTCCTTTATGTATAAAATAGTAACAATCCAGAGATATATTTCAAAAACATATGTGTGTCCTATATTTTAAGGACTTCCATAGACTCTAAAATATCAGAGGAAAAGTCAGAGGTGTGAATATTTTAAAAGTAAAACTACACTGTTTTTCTTTTTAATAAACCCCTCTTTTCTCCCAAACAAGTTGTGCACATTATTGGTATGTGTAAGTGTAACTTCAGAATAGTTACTCTTGTTCCCCTCCTCCTCCCCGACACATTTTGTGATCCCTGTGCCTTGATCCTACCCTGGGCTCTATGCAGGTCACCACCCTGTGCCTGCCTGGAGCCCCACTGACTTCAGTAGGAGCTATCTGTGGTGAAAAAAAATGACAATTAGATTATCTCCTCTTTGGGGTAGGGTTCACGGGTTTTTGTGTGTGTTTGCCCAGACCTTAGCACAATGAGATCTTAACTGGGGCCTTTAAGCACAGCTGCAATGTCAATAAGGTGATCAGAACTGTTCCCAAGTGAATGCCTTTGGTGCATTTTTGGCAAGCTTTGCCTTAGTTTAAGTCATGTACAGCATTGCATGTAACATTGTGATGAACGTTTCTTTTAGCAATACACAGAATTCCTAAAAACTGAGTGTGTCGCATGGCTATTTTATAGTAACAGAGAGAAAGCTGTGCTAGTCTATATACTATCAAAACAAAAAAGCAGTCTGGTAGCACTTTATGGACTAACAAAATAATTTATTAGGTGATGAGCTTTCATGGGACAGACCCACTTCTTCAGATCATAGCCATACCAGAACAGACTCAATATTTAAGGCACAGAAAACGAAAAATATTAATCAAGGTTGACAAAACAGAAAAATATTATCAAGGTGAGCAAATCAGAGAATAGAGGGGCAGAAAGGGTGGTGGGGAGTAAAGAATTAGATTAAGCCAAGTATGCAAAAGAGCCCCTATAATGACCTAAAAATTCCCATCCTGGTTCAAACCACGTGTTAATGTGTTGAATTTGAATATAAAAGAGAGTTAAGCAGCCTCTCTTTCCAAACTGTAAAAATTCCTCTTCAGTAGACACAAACTTTCAGGTCATTAACAGAATGGCCCACTCGTGTGTGATAGTGAGATTGTGCATCAGGTATCTACTTTAGTCATTGCTTTTTTCCTCATGACTCCCCAGACACTAACTCATACTTTATTCCAAGAGCAAAGGCCCAAGTGACCCAGATGTGGTGAACACATACATCAAAGAGGTAGTTTCCTTAGCAACAGGAACCCTACGAAAACATCCAGAACATCTTGTGTCTCCTGCTCGCTATTCCTTGCAGTTGCAGCTAGAATCAGCAGATGTCAAGGCTCCTCCTTGACTTTGTAAGGTACAACGTGGCATAGTGAAAGGCTGTTTGCAAACTCGTTACCTGCCTCCACTACCTCCCATTTGCTGAAAGAAAGTTACTTCAGCAGCACTGTTACTGAACACTTCTAGCACTCCTACATGGAGATATAGGCAGATCCTGGGCTGTTGTAAACTGAACTTAATGGAGCAATGGTGACTTAGCCTATCTGAGGATCTGGCTATTGGTCCATGATCCAAGATGTTTACCATCTAAACTAGAAAAATAAAGGAGACACAACTCATTAAATGATGGCACAGACGTGGAATGGAGGAAATTCTTGCAGTACTCTTTGTCAAATACTTCTAAAAAGATTATGTTTCAAGGAGGAATTGGAAGAGAAGGAGGCCATTTGGCATGACAGGCATTTTCAATCACTAGATAAACTGCAAGATGAATGTGTACTATACTGACATTTTTATCTATGTACTGCTCCTTTAAGTGTCCCTGTCCACTCTTACAGCAGCCATTTTATACAGAGTTGCTGCAATCTTCCATGGAGGAACCACATACCCTGTGCTCCTCCAGGCACTCTTGTTCCATGTTGTTGCTTGACTTATTTTAGAATAAGACTATCAGACTGAACATATCATGCTTTGCCCTTTGTGCATGAGTAAGTCCTGAGACGAACTGTCCAGAAAGGGATGTCACTGATTTCAATGTCAGCAGATGACCAGGATGGGCAGACCCTTTCATAGTTCAGTTCACCTGGTGGAGCTTATTAAGCAGCCCTCTTCTGCTGGCTATGAGATGTGAATAATTCTCCGCAGCTGACTCAGCTAAGTCAGGTCTGAAATATTCCCAGCAGCTGGTCCAAAGCCAGTTTTTACAGCGGTTTATGACTATGCAACATAATGATCATATTTAGGCTGAAATGAGTCAATATTTGGAAGATCCAAAAGTTAGCCATAAAACCTTGCCTACTGGCATGGGATGCAACATTAGCAAAAGATGGGGCATTGAGGAGGAAACACTTAGAGCTGCTCAGGAGACCAAGGCAGTGGACCAGAGCATTCCCCAACCAGCCATGCCCTGGACCGCATGAGGAAACCAGAAAGAAACCAGGTGTCAGGGGCAACACTGTAGCTCAGAAGGGGAGGTAGGAGAGAACCCGAGTGACACACACGGTCAAAAAGCATGAGAGGATTCAAAGAGGGAGAGACCGACACAGTCAGAACAGCAGGTGAGAATGGTTGTTTTAGCTGCTGTATTTTGTATGGGGAGCAATGGGTGAAAGAGTAAAATGCCCAGAGATTAGCAAGGAGGAGGCTGACTGAGGCACGAAGTGACCAAAGTTTGAACAAAGGTCCCAGTGACCGGAATGGGGAGAAGAGAGCAGATTTCGGAGCTGTTGTGAAGGAAGAGGTGACTTGGAGATTGGGGGTGGCTCTGAGAATGCTCCATTTTCTCTCTTAGAATTCACTCCTAGTTGAGGTTGGGATGTAGTTCCTTGTGAGGCCCCTGTGTGGCACTGGAAGCACTGACCGGACAGAAAGCCTCAAGTACCTGTGTGCCCTGTGTGGCACTGGAAGCCCTGACCGGACAGAAAGCCTCAAGTACCACCACAGGCTGTGTCACATTCCTGTACCTTGTTGGCCTAGGGAGCATGGGAGCCACAGCCATGCACTGTGCTGATACCCTCCTACATCGCCAGCTTGCATTTTAATCTTTTGAAATTACCAGCGATGACGAATAATGTTCTGCATTTAAACAAACAACATCTGTTCTGCAAAGTGTTTCACAAACCAAGCTCTATAGACCCTCCAGTAGGCAGTGTTTTCTGGTGTCTGATTGCAACCAAGCAACACCGAAATCAAGCAGCACTAAAATTAGATCCGACTCTTAGAATAAGTAACAGGACATCAACCCATAGCTCTCAACAGTTTTGCTCTGATTATCTGAGGAAGTGAGTCTAACCCACAGAAGCTAATGACCTAATAAATTTATTGGTCTCCAAAGTGCTACAGGGCTGCTTCTTTATTTAATCTTGGGTTCATCTGAAAAGCTAAGTAGAGCCTATCAGGAAGTGCACTGGGGTATTTTGATGTCCAGGTGTACTCAGACCATAGGTGCCAACTTCCCCTCTAGTTGGGAGGTGCTTAACCCTCCCCCACCACCCGCAACCATTCTTCCCCTTCCCCAAACCTCGCCCCTGCTGTGCCCCATTGCAGCCTTTCTCCCAGGCCCCACCCTGGCCCCCTTCTTCCCCCACTTCTTGAGCTTCTAATTGCTGAGAATTAGCTGATTCATGGGACTTTGGCTGCACTGGGAGGAGCTGGTCAGCAGGGCTACCCATGCCTCTCACCCACAGCAGGGACGGAGAGAGGCTGGGAGTAGGGAAGCTTGGCTGCCAGTGGGTGCTCCAGCCTCAGACCACCCAATGAGTCAGCACCGATGACTCAGACTGATGCTCAAGCCTCTATTGAATAAGAGCATAGTAATACACTGCAGATACGACATCTCACTGGATGAGTGATGGACTAGCCTATACCACTGTTTATCAACTATAACCCACAGAAACCAATTTCCTGGTTATATGGTGACCAGAAACCACTGAAATGAAAAGGAGGATGCCTTTCATTTATCAGAGATTCTGCACACACAAGCCATAATCCTTCTCATTATTTGTAATATTCTGCAGTAGATTCAAGGCACATTATGTTGAAATTTCAGTTCACTCTTACATTAATATGGTGATCTTCATAAAGTGTGGTAAAAATACCCCTTTCCCCCTATAGTTCACTCCACATTGCAAGCATGCACATGAAAACTGTAGGTACTTGTGTATGACTAGACATTTGAAACCAGTGCCCATAAGACTAGTAAATAATCATGCATTTCAGTAGATCTCTTTGCAAGGTGTAAGAAATGTGTTATGGGCCAACCATGCTAGTAGAAGTTGGATTCACTTACAGCTGGGGAGAAACTTTGATCTCTTTTCCTGGCTGTAGTTTGCGGCTGCCAATTTTGCAGGTCTGTTTGTGTGTGGGGAATGGGGACACCATTATTTGAAAGCTGCTCTAATTCTGCTAATTGAGCTCTGGATAAATTCTGCCTGCTCTATGGCTTCCTCTATCAGACAAGCTTTATTATCCATGACACTTCATCTTGACACTTGCAAAGAGCTATTTGCTTGTGTCTTTCAAGCTCCATCAGCCTACAATGAAACCAAAACAGTTTGGATCACAGGTAGAAAAGATGGATAACAGGTATAGGACCTGCTATGCAAATCTAACGCTATAGTGGACACAGTTGTTGGCTGCTTAAGTCACAGAGCTTCAAACAAATTCAGAGTGAGCTGTTAATTATGCAGGTAACCAAATGTACTGAGTCTTTTCTCCTGACACACCTAAACCATGAGTGTTTATTACACATGACAGTGGGCCTATCTGTACCTCCAGAGCTAGCTCATCATCTGTTTCAATCCCTGACTGGAGGGTGCTCAGCATCTTGCAGGACTGGACAGCGGAAGCCAGCAAACTTGACTCACATGTGCTTCCACACTTACAGTGTGCCCTGGATCTACTGTTGTAGCTTCAAATGCTCTGGAGCGCTTATTTCAATAGAACAGAAGTCCTTGTTTTCTAGGAGTGGATGGTTTTGTTTTCTAATGGAACAGGAGATTTTACTTTTCACTATTAGTTTGGATCAAATCCTGAAAAAAGAAGAACAGTCTTTTAAAAGTAGTATCCATTTTACAACCACCATAGGGGGTGACCTATGTGAGGAAGTAGGTTTTCTACTGTGTGGAATAGAGAACTAGGAATCAGAACCTCTCAGTTCTATTTTCACCACTCCATTGTGTGATTGTGGGGGAATCACTACTGGTTTCTGCCTCACTTTACCTTCCCCTAGAGAAGGTATAAAAGTTGTGTCATATGGCTTGACATGTCAGCTCTTCATTCGTTACAGCTGCTTCAAATCCTTGGTAAAATGCTGTTATAGAAGACGTATGGGCCTCAGTTAGCTTTCAACTCTAGGGATATTATTGCATTTAAGAGTCTACTGATAGACTATCATGCACATCAAGGGTGTGTTTTCATGATTAAAGACAGGCCTAGTTTAATGGCAAATTGTACACCATTTAACTCGACTATTAATTCAAATTGGACAAGGGAACAGCAGGAGTAACACCAGCGTTAAAACAGAAGCTTGCTCTCCATTTGGTATCTGATTTTTGTCCCCCCCATTCAAAAAAACATTAGATTTTTCCTCAAAAACCTTCAAGCTGCAGCTCCCTCCATGTAGAGACTGTATGGCAATCTTGGGACAAGTCAGGCAGAACTATGAAGTTAAAAGTGTTTTGAAAACATGACGCTAGGTTCACACAGTAGAGCACCTGCTTACTGAGCTCCCCCTTGTGGCCAGAAGTGGCTATGCAGACACCCTGCCCCAGTGAGCCCCTTAAGAACTCCACTCCGTCGGTCTTGTGGCTAACAGGCCCCCGGCCCCCTTCTGTTCCCCTGCACTGATCTAACAACAGAAATGATCCATGAATAACAGAAATGGTTCAAACAATTAACAGAGTTTCTCCCAATAAAGCCCTCTGACCAGAAAGATAAAAGTTCACACTCCACCCTGGTTGTTCTCCCACACACAGAGCTCTTCCAGTCTGCTCCACTCACAGCCACCAGTCCAGGCTATTGCTAGCTGCTGCTCAGCCCTCAGTTTCCTCTTCCTTTCAGCCAAAGCCTGTAGCTGCCAAACCCCAGGGGGCCAGAGCCTTTCCCGCACTGGCACCTTCTTTGCTGTTTCATGAGCTTTCCCTTTCCTGGTTGCTGCCTGATACCCTTTATAGGGAATTAACTGATCCAACCCAGGAGTGGCTCTTTGGTAATCAAGATTAACTCAGCACAGGCTCTACAGTCCTTGAGGGACAAGCCACCCTGTTACACCTTCCACAACTACATTCTACTGCTAATAACTTGCCTGAGAAACACCGCATTTGTCTGGTTTTGCTGACATAGAGTTTTTCTTGGGAGCAGAGGGGAAAGGGTTAATATGCAAACAGAGTTGTTTTTAAGTGTATACAGAAAGTATAATTTACGTAAACAAAACCCAACC
Source organism: Carettochelys insculpta (assembly GCF_033958435.1). Taxonomy (NCBI): domain Eukaryota; kingdom Metazoa; phylum Chordata; order Testudines; family Carettochelyidae; genus Carettochelys; species Carettochelys insculpta. The sequence goes on along the minus strand of NC_134146.1, from coordinate 42,312,912 downwards.
TTATTCTGACTCCAGCTTCTTGCTTGAATCAGAGGAATCCATGCACTGATAGGCGATCAAGAGCATATGTGGAAGGGTAGGAGGAGCCCAGGAAGGTGAATGGGCAAATGGAGTCTGGAAAGGGAGTTAAGGGGCAAGGGAGCACATGGATTAAGTCTAATGGTCGAGGAGAGGCACCTGGAATGAGACAGAGTTAGGGGACAAGAGAAGGAGATCCAAGGACAGCAGGGTGGGACATGGAATGGGGAAGAGACTGGAAGTGTAGGAGCACGCAAATGGTGGGTAGATGAGGCACAGGTGGGGCAGATTGATAGAGGGCACAGAAATGAGTAAGGCAATCTGCTGAGACATAGACAAGGACAGGGAAAGACAGAGTGCTTACATTTATACATATGGATCTTTTTACCACTATTCCCTTCCAGAATCCTCTCCTTGTCCTGTGGACCTGCTAACATCTGGGGTGAGGGAGAGCCCTCCTTTGGTGGGGATCATGAGATCTGCTGCGAAGAACGGGATTCCTCTTTTCCAGATAGCACACCCCACCCCAATTAAAACTTCCAGCACTCATGAAAAACAGGGAAATTCATAAACCAAAAACCTCACTAAGGAATAATTAAGGCAGAAAATGTGTATCAATGGAGACCACTTAATGGCCAGAAAGTGTCTTATAATTTCCATAGAATAATTGTTCTGTCCCATAAACACAAAAATCTGTACATCAACACTGAAGGGATACAGCTACTTCTCTCATGCTGTATAATTTTCCTTCCTCTACTCTTGCCCCTTTCACATTATATTTCTCCACTCAGTCTTTGCTTGGTCCATCTGGGCATGGTTTATACTTCCTCAAATTTTAACCCCTACAGGACAGCTCCTCATTTGGGGAAAATTAGCATAGCTCCATTGATTTCTTGCATGTATCCAACAATATATTCATAGAATCATAGAATCACAGAATATCAGAACTGGAAGGGACCTTGAAAAGTCATCAAGTCCAGTCCTCTCCACTCATGAGAGGACCAAGCACCAAAGATGTTTGTCTAACCTGCTCTTAAAATATCTCCATTTATGGAGATACCACAGCCTTCCTAGGCAATTTAGTCTTATTGCAGAGCACATTAAGGGGACAACATTAAGGCCAAGTGGAGAGGAATTAACTCATCTAGGGTAAGTGGATGGAAAGAGCAAAGTGGATGCATCTCTTTGGTGTTTGTTTTGACCATAATCCAACAGAGAACTTGCCGAGGTGCTTGACTTTAAGCCCATGCGCAGTCCTGTTAAAGTCAATGATGTGACTCTCCTATTTGATGTAAAGCCTGTTCTGAAGTTCTTTGTTGGATGGGAGCATTAGACATTTTCATACCTTTGATTTTCACTAAAACAGAAGAATTATTCAGTAGAATTAAAAGACACTGTCTGATGGCTCCAGTGCCACACACACTTCCCACCTGAACTGTTTCCCATTGTTGTGTTTTGTTTGCAAACATATTTTATATTCACACTGTGCTTACAGTAGTTCAGAGTCTTGTACCCACCTGTTGGTAAATGCTACAATATTTGAACACTCTTAAAGGGCACTTATTGGTAACACTCAGGTGCATAAAAGTCAACGGCTGTTTTGCCATTAACTTCAATGAGGCCAGCATTTCACTCTAGATTTCTAAGACTGAAAAAAAATCCTACTAAACATGCTTTTTTATTGTAGTTTACTATAATACTATCTGTGTTGTAGACCTTTAATGAAGTGCATGGTCAATCTACTTAGTGAATATAACGTTCACAATGTAGCAGAATGGGGAACTGACTTTGCCTCCTCTAACAATTTTAAGGGTAGTGTGTGAGGTGGTGCTGCTGAGAGTGGCTTAATCCCTTGAATAATAGCTTTCAGTGCTTGCAGCTGCATAGCGAGGTTGCTAGCTGCATGTAAAGAAGATTCACGAGCTCTGGGCCCCAGTTCAAAGTGCTCTGAGTGAGGGGTGATGCAGAGATGTACTGCCCCAAGAAGTGCACAAGAAGCACTGTGTGAGCTCCACTGGGCAGAAGGGAAACCTGAGTATGACCACCCATTGAGGGGGTGCAGCAAGTTCCCCTTTCTACTGGTTGAGGTGGTCCCACCTCCTCCCCATTCCTCACCACCCCCCTTCAGAAGACTGGCAATTCAAAGGGCATAAGTATGCCATCCTTGAACTCATTGGTACCTGACCTCTGGGCAGGAGTGCAGGGGAGGGAAAGTCCTTTGTGTCTCATCCTTCTGTTTGCCCAGTTTTGAAGGATCCATGCACATCATGGCCCTTCATATATTTATCGATCAATTGAACGGTAGAGACAAGAAAAAATGACAGAACGTTGACACTATTCAGTCAGCATTTTTCCATGGAACATCCCAGCAACACAACAGGTTGTTGAAAAGGTAGTTGCACCAGGGCTTCTAACTACAACTCTACAAGGCAAAGTTTAAAACTGAGCTGCACAGGTTCTCTCCATGGTCCTGAAACACGTCATGCAAAGTCACCCAGAGCAAGAGCAATTCCTGTTTGACCAATTAAAAAAGTACACCAGGAAATAGAGACATTTACTAGATTTGGGGGAGTAGGGGCTCTGGGACCTTCTTGCTGTCTTTCCCATAGCCTTTTTTCTTCTCCTGGGCCAGATGTTGAAACAACTCATTCTGCCACTGCAAGAGCACTGGCTTTGGGCTCCTTCCGCAGTCCATTGAAACAATTTCTACATCAGTTAGAGAAGGTTATTCAAGAATGGACTCATGCCCCTCTCATCATGCCTGGCATCAAGTGTGCTGCCTTTTAGAGCAGATATGAGAAGGAGTTTGGTCTCAGATTCAGATCACCAGCATGGTAATCCAACCAGCAGCATCCCCAGGACTAATGGGAATGACCCTAACTGACACATGATGAGTTTAAAATGATTTTTATTTGGGGTTATTTCCCTGTTACATCGAAATGTGCAGAATGACCATTTTATTAAATAAATCTGATTATTGTTTGAAGCACGGTGATTGTACAAGTATGGTGTAAATTCTAGTGAGACCCACTTATACAATCGTTAGGGTAGGAAATAAAGCTCTGAAGGCTGAAGTTATCAGGGTTACCATCCCCAGGCCTGTAAATGCCACCTGCCCAGCAAGGTGATTGCCAGCAATAATAGATTTCCTCTAAACTTCATGCTCTCTTGCTGCAGGAACGGTGGTATTCTACAGTTGGACTGTAGGGAATATGATTGAGAGATCATTCCTATGGCTAGCCCATAAGTTTCCCCAGCATCTGGATTCAGTGCACAGCAACAGAAATAAAATGAACACAGAAGAGTCACATTTGTCAGAAATCCCATTATAAAACAGGATCTGAATTTAAAATTTACACAAAACACTTTAGTGGCATTAGAGAGATGTGCTGCCATAATCTATTGGGCAAAAAAAATAATAATCTGCTATTTCAGAATCAGAACACTTTCTAACACCAGACATTCCCCTGATAGAACATAGTGGCTCAGAAGGAGCTGTACTCTTTAATTGGCACCTAAGTCTCTCTGAATTCCTCCCTCCAATTTTATGTGTTCTTAATCCTATCCCAAGTGATTTATACAGCAGACCAAACTCTAGTGGCATCAACTTTAATTAACTTCAAAACCAATTTTTAGACTACTCGTAACTCCGATATTCACATGCAAACACAGCATTTAGGTAATGTTACGTTATAAAGACCGCAAAGCACATTGGTTTTAAATACAGGTTAAAACTCTCTAATTCGGAACTCTCTCATTCGTCAACATCTGCAATCTGGCATGAGAGTGGCCAAGTTTCCTGTGGTCTCATAAAGTTTGTTTACAGCCACCAGTCCTGGCCCTCAGTGTTCTGTGCTGTCATTTATCTGTAATTTACCCCTAAATGTCTGCTAAGAGCCCGGTAAACAGTGGAAGGTTTAGTAATGCTGCTACACAATATTGACCTCCTGTGGTCCAGCAAATGCTCCTGTCCAGTGTAACCCACACACCTATATGTGGTACACTGTCCCATGTAGTGGCACCTGGACCACTTCACATAAGCTGCTTCTACACATTCCACCTCCCATCAGAGGTGGCATGGTAATGAGGCAATTTGAAGCAGGCTAATGAGGTGCTGACATGCATATTCAGTGCCTCATTAGCATAACGGCAGCTGTATAAATTTCAAAGTGCAGATTTCAAATTACAGATTGACAGTGTAGATGGGGGCTAATGAGATGCTGAAAATGAATGTTAGTGCCTCATTAGCCTGCTTCAAATTGCCTCGTTACCATGCCAGCTCCGATGGGAGATGGCATATCTGGAGGCAGCCAGAGAAAGAATGAGTGGCCTCTACAGCCTGAGCTGAAAAGGAGCTGGCCTTGAGCTCAAACTGGAGAGTTGTCTGCACTAAGCTCTAGAGGTCCAAGGTTCAAGTCCATCTGTGGGCAGTTACACCAGTTCCAGTCAGGTCCCCAGGGTGCTAGAGTAGAGAGATTCAACCTGGACTAGTCCTTCAGCCATAGAAACTTGGGGTTTTCTCTAGAAAAAGTCACAATGAACCACTGAGTATGCTGGACTTCCTGAATAAACATGCATGATATTGAGAGTCAAGAGACCTGGATTCTAAATCTATCCCTGAACAGGTGAGTGACTATGGGCAAGACATTTAACCTCACTTTTCCCATATTAAAATAAAGTTTCACCACCTAAGGTACCTTGATATTCTTAGATAAAACAACTGTGTAGTGGCAAGGTATTGTTATTATTCACGTCCCCAACAGATGCTGATCCACATTTTAAAAAGAACTGAAAGCATTTGGTGGAATAACCAATCTGCAGGACACAGCTAAGTATGAAATAACAAAGCTCTTGGAGGATAGGACTGAGGTTTAGTAGCAGAGGAGGACGTGGAAGATTCCACGCTGTTCATAATAAGTCTGCCTCTAGCTACTGCTCTCTCAGTAAGTCTTAATGTTCAATGCAGGCCCCACACATGAAAAATTATAAAGAACATGAAAATTCAGACAAGCAAGTGCCAGTAATCCACAATATACATGAAACTGAAATGCTGAAGGTCTGTCTTAAATAGCTGCCCCTATACCATTGCCTTATCTTAATGCACCCACGAAGCACAGCAAATCACTCTATACAATCCTTGCACTCATCTCAGAGTCTTTCAGCATACCTACACACAAAATATCAGTGTCACTGGAGAGTGACAGTGAATACATGATGGGCTTTCAGCCAAATCCTGGAATTTCCTTGGGTTTGTCTCATGGTGCCCAAACCAGCCTTTTGTCAATGACTACTTGTCATAATACTTCATTATTCTGTATGCATTTTTCAATTGCTATGAATCTGCATACTGTGGATAATACCCTCTCCAAATGGGAGTTCTACAGTCTTGTCTAATAATATGACCTTTCTTGATTGGTGATAAACCTTGCAAAATGTGTTACTAAAATATTATTACCTTAAGCTTTGTGCTATAATATTATTACCTTAAACTCCATAAATACTACCACCCGCTAATTTCAGTCATGAGATGAGAGTATCATTTATATAAAAAATGGTACTTGAAATTATTTGTTTAAAAAATGTCCCTTACTTGAAACCCTGACTAACTACCTGGTTAGCATTTGCCTCTTCTCAAATGTTAACACTCTATGAATTCTTCTTCCAGAACACATTTAACAGTACAGCCTCCATTTGTTCTAACACACTTTAACATTCATTCACAGACATGTCATGCTGGCCCATTTAACTCTCAGATACATTACTTATTTTATACATTTCAAGATATCCTGCAATATAAGCCAACCTTTAATTGATTGGGTTACCTTAGCAACAGTGGACTATCTGTTCCCAGTATGGAGCTTTCAACTGGATCTGACAAAAAGATTTTTCCTTTAATTTACATACTTCTGTAGTTGTCACCTTTGATAAAATAGCTTATTTTCAAGTGGGAGATTTCCATAAACCTTGTCTCTCGATGTCTGTCTTGGAATATTTTTCACCTTTCTTACAGTTCCAAGGGTGTTTTAATTTTTATTTGGAAAGAAAAAATACCAAGGCGTTCAGTCAGAAGTCGCAGGGTGAGGAGACGCTCTTTGAATAAAGTAAGTTTAAAAGAGCTGAGCTTCTCACATGCAAACTTTATTTTACAAAGCTGCTTACTTTTGCCATATTTTTTAAAACTCCTCTTTTCATCCGCTCTGCTTACACATCTTCGGCTGACAGAACTGTTCATATGTTTCATGGACATTATGGTAATTTCCATTCACAGCAGGAAACTTCGGTCTGCGCTGGATAAGTGCATTTTATGTCACTTGGCAAAATTTGTCACTTTCACCCAGTACTTGGAGCAAACCCCTGCAGAAGTCAAAAACAAAAACAGGGCTGACTGACAATACTTCAGATAATGGTATTGACTCATTAGAATTATGGATGAAAGCTGTAGTTGTGCTGAATACAGGCTTGTGCACTCAGTCAATTCTGAACTGGTTTTATGGAAGTTAGAATCCTGATCCGTTCAGTCCCATCCCAGACATGCAGAGATTAATAGGAAGAAGACACATTTTCTTGTGACACCACCTTTACTTTTAAAAATATCAAGGCTGTAGCATGCAGATGTGCAAATGCTTCTCTATTACTTGCTTGACACTACATCATCTTGTTCATTCCTGTGTGGAAATAGGGGCTTTTCAGCCTCGTCTTCTGTCACCTCCATCTGGAGCACTTTGTCCTTGGATGGTATTTGTTTTTCTGAACCAAGAGTGCTCCAGAGAAATTCCCCCATTCGTCTAAATCTGTTAACTGATTCCACACGAGATGCACTTGCTAATATGCTTCTGTAGCAAAAAAAAAAATAAAATAAAAAATAAAAACTGTCCTCACTGGCAGGAGAAATGCATGGTTCCACAGTTAGTTGTGATAGGATCTTCCCCGCTGTTTAAAATATAGGGTCTCATAAATTAAGAAGATACAATGTATCTAGATCTTATACCAGTCAGTCTCTGATTCATCAGGGAGTCTCCTTGGTAACTAGCTGTTCCTCTCTGATGATTCGTGTTATAAAAAAACCTATCTCAATTTAAAGATAAAATACAGTGAAAGGAGAAAGATGAACTATACTATATATATTCATCAAAAAGACACACCTGCATAATATGTATCTATGTATACTGTGCATTTTCTACATGCATGCGAATGTGGCGCGGAGGAAACATTCCTGTAAAACAAAGGTATTATTTGTAGGGGAATATATACCCCCACAAATTATTTCATATTTGCTAGAATGCCTTGCACTGGTTACTGTCTTTGCAATGTAAATAATCTCAGAAGAAATGGTGCTTTCTGGAATTTAATAAGAGGCTCAGCAGTTCATACTTTAGCAAGACAAATGTTTACTCTTGTGTGAAACTGATCAGCAGTTGGAAAGATTCAGAAATACAGTTTACTCTAGGAATAACAGCCAGATTATTGGGTGCTACTTAGCAGTCCCTGCTTTTGTCATTAGAATAGTGGCGGCTTTCCCTCAGATGCATAATAAGATGCAATTATATGTGTTTTCAGGCTGCTAAAATTGAAAGCATGCTGCTTTTTAAAGTGTATTTTTCTCTGTGAGCTCATGTTATATGAGATAGTTCAGGGTGAGTTTAAAACACATTTTATTAGAGGAGAGCCATGTGTTTAGAGTTAACAATCCACTCAAAACCAGTTAGCACAGAATAACAGTCAAGCTGGAAACAATGTTCAGTGGTAACTAAGCTTACATTTCTCTTAACACTTTTCAGCTGAAGATCTCAAAGAGCTTTACAGATATTACACGGAGTTAGGTAAATATTATTCCCATTTTATATAAGGGGAAACTGAGTTATAGTCTTGGCCAACATTTTCAAATTTGGGTACCTAAAGTTAAAGACCTAAATCTTCATTTAGACACTGAAATATTTTGAACACTTTTGCTCAAAACATTAGTCCAGGGCTACAGAGGACATCTATGACAGTCACAAGGCTAAAACGCAGGTCATCTGACAACATATTGCATGCCTTATTGACTCTCTTTTTGTGTGAGTCATAAAGTCTACAGACCTTCCAAGTTTCAATAAGGTTAGCTCCATCTGACATCAAGTTAAATAAGACACAGGAGGGATTAATTCCTCTCATTCTGCCCAGTAGCCCAACAACTCTAAGGTGGTGAGAGGCTGACAACCCTGGTTTCACCTCACCTTTCTAAAACAAATAAGAAGCAGAGAATCACATTTCACTTTCATATGAAAAGCTCTCTAACAAATGTATCGTAGCATCTAACAAATAGGAGACCAAAGGAAACTTAAAATTTTGGGCCAGATCCTCAGCTGGTGGCCACTGGCCTCCATCTCGAGTCCCACTTCATGAACCTTTTTCTCTCTGGCTACGTCTACACATGAACGCTACATCGAAATAGCTTATTTCGATGTAGTGACATCGAAATAGGCTATTTCGATGAATAACGTCTACACGTCCTCCAGGGCTGGCAACGTCGACGTTCAACATCGACGTTGCGCAGCACCACATCGAAATAGACGCTGCGAGGGAACGTCTACACGCCACAGTAGCACACATCGAAATAAGGGTGCCAGGCACAGCTGCAGACACGGTCACAGGGCAGACTCAACAGCAAGCCGCTCCCTTAAAGGGCCCCTCCCAGACACAGTTGCACTAAACAATACAAGATCCACAGAGCCAACAACTGGTTGCAGACCCTGTGCATGCAGCATGGATCCCCAGCTGCAGCAGCAGCAGCCAGAAGCCCTGGGCTTAGGGCTGCTGCACACGGTGACCATAGAGCCCCGCAGGGGCTGGAGAGAGAGCGTCTCTCAACCCCTCAGCTGATGGCCGCCATGGAGGACCCCGCAATTTCAATGTTGCAGGACGCGCAACGACTACACGGTCCCTACTTCGACGTTGAACGTCGAAGTAGGGCACTATTCCTATCCCCTCATGGGGTTAGCGGCTTCGACGTCTCGCCGCCTAACGTCGATGTTAACATCGAAATAGCGCCCAACATGTGTAGCCGTGACGGGCACTATTTCAAAGTTATTGCCGCTACTTCGAAGTAGCGTGCACGTGTAGACACGGCTTCTTTCTTACTCTTTTACTGCATTGTGTCCAAGGTTCCTGATGTTTGCACAAATAAATAAAAGAACAAGCCATATTTCCATAATGACTTTTATCCCAAAGGAAACCAAAGCACATTACAAACAGGAGTCACTTAGCTCACCACTAGCTCTCCCTCACCTCTGGGGATGAACCTCATACACTGCCTATTGCATGTTGTGAGTAATGGGCATTTTGGGAAAAGTCATGAGGAAAGCCCTGTAATTCTGCAAAATGTGCCAGGGGATTTTCAACCTCCAGGCAGAACAAACAGGAATCAAATGATCTATGTTTGAAGGAGGAAGGGTTGAGTAAACACTGTGGAGCTTCTTTGGACGTGTAGTTCCAGAGAAACTCGGTATGGCTTGAACCTCTCTAGTCTGGCACCCTCAGGACTTGACCGGTGCCGAATGAAAGAGTTTGCCAGACTATAGGAGGTGAATATTGTCTAGCACATTAACAATACTTACACTGCTTGTGGCCTGTTAGAAGATACTTAGGAGTAAATTACAGCTAAACAACAGCACAGAATGCTGAGAGCCAGGACTGGTAGCTATAAATAAACTTTATGAGACCCATGGGAAACTTGGCCACACCCATAATACGTGGTCCTCCGGCTAACCAAAAATCATGCTGGATTATAGGTGTTGCCATATGAAAGAGTGCTGGACTAGGGAGTTTCAATCTGTATTTCAAACATGAGCACAGAAAGCTGTGCCATCACCTCTGGCAAGAGTCTAATACACTTATACCTCAATTTACCAAGCAGCATGATGGACATTTATTTATCAGAATCAATTCAGTGTCCAGACAACCAAGCTAATTCTCAATGCAGTTAATACATGTTGGGCTAATGAACATCTAACTGAACTCCTGAATGAATGGAGAACACCAGACAACCCGCCACAGCCAGGGAGCATGGGAGAGAATGTGGTGGGGTGACATAATTAATTGTTCTCTCTTCTGTTTTCTTCTTCTTTCTCTCTGTCTGGGCTGAGTGGCCTGGTGCTGCTGCAGGTGCAGGGGCCAGTCTTGTCTGTGCACTAAGAGCCAAGCTCCAGACAGACACCCAGGCACATCCCCCAGCTGCCTTCTGAATTGGACAACAATCAGACCTCACAGCATTGCTGGAGCTATCACTGTAGGGAGGGAAGGGGAACTCTATCCCCTTTGCCTTCTTTCTGCACCCTATTCTACCTTCTTGCAGCCCAAAAGATGTGGCAAAGCCATTATTCTCATGTCTGTGTCTGCATCCCTTGGTGGAGCTGGAGGGAGCAGGAGAGGCAAAGGTGATGATTTCCTTACAGGAAGGAAGAAGAAAGGTGAGTCTGAAAGGAGTGAATGTGATCCTCCTCAGTGCACCTGTGATGCCAGGTTTTCTCAGATCCATTGGAGAAATCAGTAGGGTTTTCATTTCTCCAAGTTGACTTATTTATTTTGTGTTCCATAGTTTCCTCTAGATGGAGAGGGAGGCTGGCTGAACAGTACCAAGGCTTGGAGTGCAAACACTCTTTGGGGGGAGCTCTGGCTCCTTTAGGCACTCATTCCCTCACCACCCCCACCCTGAAAGCCCACATTGGCCCTAATTATGTTTCCTTTAGCTAGCCTTTGTTGTGACTTGCCTACTTAGAGGATATTGCACATGCCTGACCTTCCCCAGTCTCTTCTGGATTTCTTCTGGCACATGTTTTATGGTGGTTTGAGAGAAGTAAAAGAGCATGCAAGGAAAATGCCTTGTTCTGATATGTCTGTCGTGCCCAGTCAGCAAACCATTGCCTTCCTCAGCTCAGATATTCTGGCCATGCTATTCACTAGTAATCTGCACAAGAAACAATATTTTTGGTGAGTCATGCACTGTCCCATTAGTACAGCCTTTCTGAACATACCAGACTAGTACACCCACCAGTGTCACGGGCCATACCTCTAACCATATGGATCCTCATGTTGTCACAGCAAGAAGTGGGATGGTGCTTGGTACATCTAGTTGATGATGTGTGACTCCAGATATTTGTTCCAGTCTCGTCATCAGGAGGTTCTCATCCCCTGCCCCATGGGACAAATGCTGAGACTTGAAAAGCACAGGATAGTTTACTCACCACACACACACACACAAAATGACTCCAGAAGGAGTGAGTTGAGTTTTGTGCATCTCCTCTAGAGATGGGTGGAAATTCTCATCTCCCATGGCCAATAGCAGTGCTGCCAGAAGGTGTCGGACGCTCTTTAGAAACAAACATGGGGGAATTATAAAAACTGCCATCCATCCATGGACAGATGGGTAGTGTAGATTTCTCAGAAAGAGGGCTCGAAAGCCAGAGCAGGATCATGCACTTCACTGAATGGGCTGGCAACCACAAAACAACAGGCACTTTTGAAAACACCTATCATGAATGAGCACGTGTGCAGTTAAGGAGAGTTACAGCCTCCCATCCATATGCTTATTAAGTTTGCAGATGATTGCAACTGCTTTGGAGGATAGGGTCATAATTCAAAATGATCTGGATAAATTGGAGAAATGGTCTGAGGTAAACAGGATGAAGTTTAATAAGGACAAATGCAAAGTACTCCACTTGGGAAGGAACAATCAGTTTCACATGTACAGGATGGGGAGAGACTGTCTAGGAATGACTACAGCAGAAAGGGATCTAGGGGTTATAGTGGACCACAAGCTAAATATGAGTCAACAGTGTGATGTTGCAAAAAAAGCAAACATGATTCTGGGATGCATTAACAGGTGTGTTGTGAACAAGACACAAGAAGTCATTCTTCTGCTCTACTCTGCGCTGGTTAGGCCTCAGCTGGAGTATTGTGTCCAGTTCTGGGCACTGCGGTTCAAGAAAGATGTGGAGAAATTCCAGAGGGTCCAGAAAAGAGCGACAAGAATGATTAAAGGTCTAGAGAATGTGACCTGTGAAGAAAGGCTGAAAGAACTGGGCTTGTTTAGTTTGGAAAAGAGATGACTGAGGGGAGACATGATAGCAGTTTTCAGGTATCTAAAAGGGTGTCATAAGGAGGAGGGAGAAAACTTGTTCTTTTTGGCCTCTGAGGATAGAACAAGAGGCAATGGACTTAAACTGCAGCAAGGGAGGTTTAGGTTGGACATTAGGAAAAAGTTCCTAACTGTCAGGGTGATTAAACAGTGGAATAAATTGCCAAGGGAGGTTGTGGAATCTCCATCTCTGGAGATATTTAAGAACAGGTTAGATAGATGTCTGTCAGGGATGGTTTAGACAGTACTTGGTCCTGCAATTGGGGCAGGGGGCTGGACTCGATGGCCTCTCAAGGTCCCTTCCAGTCCTAGTATTCTATGATTCATATTCTATCCAAATGTTGACTTGTCACTTCCAGATCTTACATTAAGCAGGGTTGGGGTACCTTTTTTCAGTCGGGGAATCACTGACCCACAGAAAAATCACACACATATTAAAAGCAAAAAAAAAACCCAAACAAACAAAAAAACCCACAACAAAACAACAACCACTCACTCACACTGAACTTGGATGCCAGGGCTCTCCTCATGCTCCAACTCCCACAGTGTGGTGCCAAAACTATGGGCTTCCCCAAGCAGTGGAGCGAGCTGCTGCTCACGTTCCAGCCCCATGCAGCGGGGGCCTAGGCTTGGAGACTTGTGTGAATGCTGGCTTGCTCCACTGTGTGTATGGTGGTGGTGGGGCGCGGGGAGGGTGAGCCTTTCCATGGGCCGGAACTAAGTAAGCTAAAGATCATTTCCAACCCAGGGGCCACAGCTTCACCACCCCTGTTAAAGCCACAGATACCCTATAAATAGTGCCATCACGTCAAATGTCCATCTGGATAGCACAGGCTCTGTGGTCACTTCCAAGACTAACATTCTGACGTGCCAGCAAACCAGCTTCTTCACTGTTCCAAAAAGCAGCACTGTGGGGCTCTGAAAAGATGACCAATTGGCCAGGAACTTTGACAGCTGCTCAGGGGAGAGAAATTTGAAGGAAAGTGCTTATAAGTTGGGCTGGGCAAAAGGCAATAATAATCTGAACTGGTCTATGCAGGCAGTCTGAGAGTCAAAGTGTCTGGCAAAGGGAACCCAAACTGTCACAAGAGTCGGTGCAGTGGAGTTGGTTTTGTGGTGGGGTGCTCATCCATTGAAAACATATTCTGTGCCCTTAGTCCCAGGTGATAGGAGAGGGCTAGATCTAAAGGGACATTTCTAATCCATTTCTTTCTTCTGGTTCTGGGCAATTGGCTCTTCTGGGCTTGCAATGGTTTGCAAGAAGAGGCAGTGAGGTCTTGAGTGTCATCGCAATGCAGTGCATGGCTGGGTTGGGCCCAAGTTTATTGAACGTAGGGTTAGAAGCAGAACCTGAAGAGCATTGGGTTTACCCAACCCTGGTTATATAGGGGCTTCAAAACGTTGAATGCCACACAGTGAGCTTCATTCTGAGACAAGTCCTCCATGTTCCCAGGTCCCCAGAAGAGCCCCAAACTCTGCTCAGTTCCTGTGATAGAACAGCTCTCCTGAGCTCCCTGGAAGGTAAGAGTCTGGCAATCACTGTCTTTATCTGCAGGTTGGCAGCAGCACCTACTTCCATGTTCACATTTTCCCAGTGCTCTGACAGCACTGGTTCTTCCCTGGCCATCTTGACATTCCTGCTCCAAATGTCCATTAAGTCTTCTGTTCAGCAATAACTGAAGCAACAGCAATCACTCTCCCCTCAGAGAGGATGGAGAGAGGAAGGTGGGTGGCTATGTAGCGTCCTTTGCCTGGGACAGTAAACAAAGGGGGAAGGTGGGCACATGAAGCCCTGCCCCATGCACCCCCACCTTAAGCCCCCTAGAAAAGGATCAGGCTGAATTGGAGTTTCTGCCTATGTCTACACTACAGCAATCTGTTGGCAGAAGATACTGTCAGAAGAGATCTTCCAGCAAAATTTCTGTCAACAGATCACGTTCATACACATAAGCAGATTGAAAGAGCAACCCGCTCTGTCAACAGAGTGGCCAGACTGCAACAGAATGGCCAAGTGGAAGCTCAGCAAACAGGGCTGCCTAGTGAACTGGAAGCCTGGTCTGTTGACAGTTGGCCCCCCAGAGTGTCTACACAGCTTTTTTGTAGACAGAAATTGCCAACAAAGGCGTTGTTCTTCATTGCAGAGAGGCAGAACGCTGTTGGCGGAAGTGCTGAGTTTTGTTGACAGACTGTTGACGAAGTGTGTTTATGTGTAGATGCTCCGTGTGTTTTGTTGACAAAATCCCCATTTTTGTAGCCTCTGCGTGGAGGGGAGTACAGGGACTGCATCTTTCTACCATCCTTGGGGGCTCAAACCACTCTGAAGAGTTGGGTGCCTATGGGCAAACAGCACTCCTGCTATGTCATACTAGTCTGGAGAGGTGGCCAGGTGCTCTATGGTGTTGGGGACAGGCTGCACTGTGGTCTGGGAACATGCCTTGCATGCCTTCTGGAAGCCAAGGATTTCTGAGAGCGACTGTGGTGTAACTGCCCTGACCAGGCTAGGGCCTTGCTGGCTCAATACAGCTCATAGGCCAGGCAGAGTTGCAGCTGGGTGGGTGGGCAACTGCACAGGGCCTGGCATTTCAAAGGGACCCAGAGCTCCTGGCTGCCACCGCTACCACAGTGGGAATGTCACTCCACTGCTCCCTGCAGCTTCTGAGGGCTATGGGTAGCGCTAAAAGCTGACTGCCCTTGGCTATGCCTTTTCTACCTGAGGCTCCACCCCTTCCAGCGGTGTGGAGCCAGGCCCCCTCACCTTGCCCCCAGGCCTGCAGTGGCTGTTGTGGAGAAGAAGAGTGACTGATAGACTTTGTCTGTATTAGCCCTTTTGTAGACAAAACTTTTGTTGGTCAGGGGTGTGAAACCTGGCCTCCCCCTCCCCCCACGACTGATCTAAATTCCACGGATAAATGCGCTGGTATGGGCAGTGCTGCATCAGCAGGAAACACTCTCCTGCCAGCATAGCTAGCCATTGCTGGCGAGAAAGCTTTCTCCCACTGTGGCAAGTGGCTACGTGGGAGATCTTACGCAGTGTTGCTAAAGGCATGTAAATATGTCTGCTGCTGTAAGGTCTGAGACTATTTGAGAATTAAATTAGCAGGCTAGATCCTGGAGTGATGCTGATTTACACCAGCTGAAGATCTGGAGCAGCGCTTTGGAGGGGGAATCTAATTTTGTATTACACATTTTAATCATTGTGATGTGAGTTAGGGTTTAGAATAGGCACGGGGCCGGGGGTCAGCAACCTTTCCAAGGCAGAGTGCTGAAACTTGACCTTTAGAGGTCCTTGTATGGTCTGAGTACCAGTGATACTTTTTAAAGCCACTAATAATTCTACTTACAACAGCTTTGTTAATAAATAAATTAAGATGCAGAGCTTTACTGGGTAGGTGGTAGTTGGTAGCATTCACTGGTCTATTGTTAATCCAGAGATGGCATGGCTTTGAGCAAGCTCCTGGCTGCATGGGGTGAGGGGGCAGGGCTGAGCTCCTGCCTTGTGTGCCCATGAAAATTGGCTCATGTGCCACGCTTGGCACCCATGCTGGGGGTTGCTGACCCTTGCACTAGCCGGTATCGAAGTAAGCAATGAAATCCACTTGTTCCCATGTTTGGCAGCTGCAGGTGCTGCCTTTCATATGCTAGCACAGAGGTTAATACTTACACATTCCTCATCTTTCTTACTTCCTTTTCTGTTTTTTTTTGGGGGGGGGTAAAAGGTAATTCTTTTAGTAAAAATGAGCTTAAGCACAACTTCATCTCCCTCTTCCCACAGCTTGTTGCTTCTTGGGGAAATCAGTCAAAACTGGCTGTTACTATTTCTAAATGACAAGGCTGTACGCATTCCTTCTGTTGACCACATGCTCTTCAACTCTGTGTGGGTGTGTGTGTGCACACGCGCGTGTCGTGTTTTTTAAAAGCAATAGCAAGGGGGGCTTCCTGCAGTTATTCCTGATCCTCTGCCTTTGCACAATACAACAATGAGGTTCTTCCATTTTATTTCGATTTCAAGTCTAATCTGCAATCTGATTTAAACCAGAGGGAATATGGGTGGGAGTAAAAGGAAATGCGCACAGCTTGTGTAAGTGGTTTTATGAATTGGACCACTTGAGATGAGAGTTTCATTATCGCTAAAAAATGAGCTCGCTGTGCTGTCGATATTATAAATGAGGCTGTCCCGTTTGTATTACAAAGACACAAGCTTATTATTTTCAGCTTGTTCACATGGCACAAGGATAGTTTAATCTGATAATCAATGTAATTGAAAAACTGAAGGTACAGAAAATTGCAACAAGCTAATAGGGATGATAATGGCTACAAATGTAATATTAATGAATGGTCTAAGCATTGCAAATAGTATAAATACAGGTCCGGATGTAAATACATACACACATAAGACTAATTTTCTTATCCAGCCCTTACTCAGGCATGACTCCCCTTCAATGTAATTGGAATTATGCCTGAATCAGGACGGTAGTGATGTGTCATGCTAAAGAGGAGTCTGATCCAGACTCCCAAAAATGAACCCCTCAAGCTTAAAAATAAATATGCTCCTAAACTTGGATCTCAGTTATATTTTCAGGGCCTCTTTCTAGAATGAGCTGAAGTGAAACCTTAAATTTGAATAGTTTCACACTTCATGGTGCCTAAAACTCAAGGCCTGATTTTGGAGCTAAACTATGCAGGTATCGTTGCATATTATAAACCAGCTTCAAAGGCTGTAAGTCAATTTAGCTTCATTGAGGTTACTGGATCTATACCGATTTACATCACATGAGGATCTGTCATTTCCATACTGCATGCCATGAATACAAACATAAATTGTGTGTATGTATACATAGTGCACACAAAAAGCTAACTTCTGGGTGCTTGACTTTACCATCTTAATATTCTTGCAACCAATTTTTTGTGTGTAATTTCCTAGATTTTAAATAATGTAACATACACCACCCATGAAGTTCCACCTGATTGCATTGTACAGTATTGACACCCACGTTTCATCCACAAGACTGGAAGCTTTACATGCCCAGCACAAACGTCTATCATTTGAACTGATGTTAGTCATGGATCACTGTTAACATTTTGTTGTCCTCTATTTACCGTTGCCACTAAAGGGACATGAAACAAATATTCCGTAGTGGGGTTCACACATGTCTGCCGGTAGAAGAGGGATTTAGGTTCCAGAGGGAGAGTTCTCTCGTGATCACAGACTGTTCTATCCCTTTTCCCTTCTTTTCCTCAGCTCTCAACACTGGTTCTCTCTCTTCCTGAATTCTCCTCTCTGGTTCATCATCCCAGTTTGCCTCTGCATCTAACAAAGAGGAGACCTAGAAAGAGTCTCCTGCCCCTTTCCAGCTCATCTTCCCAGCTCCCCTACTTCTGGTCCCAATCTCCTTGCTCAGCCAGTTCCAATCTCCCCTGCTGCTCTTCTTGTAATCTCAGTCTTCTCCACCCTGTTTCTCATCCCCGACTCCCAGTCCCAGTCTCCTTGTCCGGCGGCTCTGAGTCTCCCCGTTGTCTCTACCTCTCCATCTGCTCCCTGTCTTTTCCTTCCCTCTTCCCCTCCTTCCCAGACTCCTGCTCCAAAGCATGGACATGGTAGAGGTCGTCAAGTAAATGGCCGTAAAAATTTAAAATGGACAACATTTTCCCAAAAACTTCAGTCTGAGGCAGCCAGCCAGCATGAAAGATTTCAGCTTATATAAGCGACCTAAAATAGAGATTTACAATAAAAGATATTGGGTAATCTTAACTATAGGTGATCCTACCAGCTGTGCCTATAACAGTGCCCTCTTTCCCAACACCAACATATATACCGAGTGCCTGGATTTTCAGAAGTGCTAATAACTACTGTACTGACTTTCATGGCTCCAGTGTTTCTGGAAATCAGACTTTTCTTCTATTCCCACACTACTTACATAAATTTCACACTGAAGTTATTTTATTGACCTTACCAAGGTAAGCAAGCCTGGAATACGGTCCAGTGTGAATTCATATGCACACATAGACATTCCCAGATGTACTCATATAACTTTAGTGAGCCTATGCTGAAACATTCAATTAACTCATTTTTAAAAATATGCAGTCTATTATCTCATAAATTGTATTTAAGTACATTGCAATGATTTATTTTGTTCAGGGAAATTAATGAAGTCAAAATAGAATCTACAGCTGATACATTGTACCTTGCCTGAAATGTTCACAGTAGTAATTAAATTGCTTGCATCATGAAGTAATTATCATGGTTTAAAATGCCAATAATATTCTGAAGGCATAGATGCCTTGGGTTTTTCATGTGCAGAAATATTTTTTATTGCTCCTACTTGCCTAGTAAGTTTAACATTTTAGATACCTCTTAGGTGTTTTACGACACTCCCAGGTGTGATCTTTGTTAAAAAAGAACAAGAAACTCCAGACAGTACATCTACTCCATCAGAGCACACTTTTACTCTATGTAGCCTTGATTACCTACAGTCTTTACCCTGTTACACCTGCCCAGAACGTGATGGGTAAATCACATTTATAATCTTTCCCCATGTTAATTTTTGGCAGCAGATCCTGCAGCTGTGAGAGAGAAGATCATTGCATTCTACATCATGGTGAGTTCGTCACATCCTTTACAATCAATCTATACTCTTCAAGAGCAAGATCCACTCTTGCCATAGGTTTCCTTACAAAATATTACATTTATCATTCTAAGAGAGTTTCTATTGTTCCAAGGACTGGCTAGTGTGGGGGTCAGGGTGGAAGATAAAGTTTTCCTTTTCTTCTTCTAAAACCAAGCACTAAATTCTCTGAGGTTGCAGGTTGGCTGACTTCAGTGAAAAAGCACCAGCTAACACAGGTAGAGAATGTGGCTGAATCTGTGATAATTACACAAGACACTGGCTATTTACTGATCCGGCGATTGATTCAATAGGCTTAGGATCAGCCTCTGTGTGTTCCAAGATTCCCTTGTCTTGTGCTACAACATCATAGAATCATAGAACTGGAAGGGACCTCATGAGGTCATCAAGTCCAGTCTCCTGTCCTTACAGCACGACCAAGCACCATCTAGATCTTCCCTGTTAGATGTTTATTGAACCCGTTCTTAACTATCTACATTGATGGAGATTCTACAATTACTTTAGGCAATTTATTCCAGTAATTAGCTACTCTGCCCGTTTGCAAATTTTTTCTAATGTCCAATCTAAACCTTTCCTGCTGCAATTTAAGCCCATTGCTGCTTATCCTATTTTCATAGGCTAAAGAGAATAATTTTTCTTCCTCCTCCTTGTGACATCCTCACATTCCATCAGAAAAGTGGGAGTTAAAGGTGCTCAGCACCTTTCAGGACTTAGGTTTTAAGGATGCATGAGTCTTGAGGCCATTTTCCAGACAGTGCTCCCTTCACAGCTGCATAACCCTGCTACATCTTTGAAAACAAAAAGTCATTACTACCAGACAACTGCTCAGTGGCCTCCAAAAGAGAAGTGGAGGTTCCAGTTCATCTCCTAGAGAAACTGCCAGACTTACCAGGAAATCTAGCACCACAACTGGCACCTTCTTTTCAAGCAGTCTTAGCAGAAGCTGTGTCTACACGTGCACGCTACTTCGAAGTAGCGGCACTAACTTCGAAATAGCGCCCGTTGCGGCTACACGCTTCGGGCGCTATTTCGAAGTTAACTTCGACGTTAGGCGGCGAGACGTCGAAGTCGCTAACCTCATGAGGGGATCAGAATTGCGCCCTACTTCGACGTTCAACGTCGAAGTAGGGACCGTGTAGACGATCCACGTCCCGCAACGTCGAAATTGCTGGGTCCTCCATGGCGGCCATCAGCTGGGGGGTTGAGAGATGCTCTCTCTCCAGCCCCTGCAGGGCTCTATGGTCACCGTGGGCAGCAGCCCTTAGCCCAGGGTTTCTGGCTGCTGCTGCGGCAGCTGGGGATCCATGCTGCAGGCACACGGTCTGCAACCAGTTGTCAGCTCTGTGGATCTTGTGTTGTTTAGTGCAACTGTGTCTGGGAGGGGCCCTTTAAGGGAGTGGCTTGCTGTTGAGTCCGCCCTGTGACCCTGTCTGCAGCTGTGCCTGGCACTCTTATTTCGATGTGTGCTACTTTGGCGTGTAGACGTTCCCTCGCAGCGTCTATTTCGATGTGGTGCCGCGCAACGTCGAAGTTGAGCATCGATGTTGCCAGCCCTGGAGGACGTGTAGACGTTATTCATCGAAATAGCCTATTTCGATGTTGGCTTCACGTGTAGACGTAGCCAGAATAAGCCCAGGACCAAATGGGTCATGGAGATCCAATAAACCTAATAATTTCAGGCAGTCTTCACATCCGCATTCAAGAAGTTTCCTTTCCTCCTGTCTGTGCTCCTGCTCACTCTACTGATGATAGAGGACATTAGCCTCCCAACCTGGGAATTCACTACTTTCACTGGCATTACATTTGCTTCAAAAGCACATTGTGGACCTGATCTGCAAACAGTATTGCACATGCAAAAATGCTCATAAAACTGTGTTACTAATTTTTATATTTATCATTGTTATAGGTTAGATATTTGAAGATGCAGAAGGCCAGGGATACACATAATGGATAAGTTTACACATACATCTATATAACAGTATAATCCCTTTATTACTGAACTGAGCCACTGGGCATTTCGTTCCTGGGCTACCAATAAATATTTCCAAAGGCTTGACTCCCAGTATTTACCTTCATTTTCTGTAACATCTTGAAGGTCATACCAAATTCCTTTAGCCATCCATTTTATAATCACTAACACAAAATGTCCCTTCCCAAATCTTGCTGTCAGCAAACAAATGCCATGAAGCAGAATGATTTTTTTTTTTGCACCATTGAAGAGTCCATTAATTTGGCTTCTGTGGTGTTAGGTAATGAAGGTTCTTGCAGCAAGGTCACAATTCCATTTTACATCAAGTATCTATCATTTCTCATGTATGATGCATTAAGCGTATTTCTTTCTGGGGGCAAACTGTTTTACTGAAATTATTTTTCTTTGTTCTTTTGAACTGATTGTCCGTAAGAACTATAAAGATTGTCTGAATGACATTTTTTTAAAAAAATTCAATGCATAATTGTAGCAATGGAAATTCTTCTGATGCTACATTAATCCCCCCAAACCCCTATTATCTTCTCTGAACAGGGAAACTACCTGTTATTATTTACTTGACAACAACATACATTTCTCTTAATCATATGGAATTTTTACCTCTAGGGAAAGACACACAGTGAATAGACAAGGCAATGAAATAACGAGTGTATATTGCTCAATCTGAGCTGCAAGGACAAATGAATAGTAAAATGTTAAAGATGTGAAAGCAAACACTTATCTGTGATGAGCCCTACATTGAGCTGGGTGTATAGTTGGATTAATTTGCAAGAAGAATGGATGTCTTTGAAACTGACGAGTGGTTAAGAGAAGACACTGGTGTTTGGGTTGGATTCTAAACTGTTGTAAATTAGTGTATTACTCTATGGAGCTACGTGGATTTACAGAAGCTGAGGCTTTGAACCCCTGTATTTAAGGAAGCTTATGAAATCCTAATAGATGTTGTTTTGTGATGAAAAACAAGTAGAAACACAACTGTCCCAACCCAGGACAAACCCAGATGCTTTTTCATTCCCCATAACCAATGTGATTTCCACTGATGTCCATTGGTATAAGGGCACTGTTATACTGAGAAACAATGGTGACTTCAGGGGCCTTTTTGAGCTAGTGTGTGAAGGAAGCCCTCAAATAACATAACTCTCAGGATAAGCCAATTGCAAGCTCCACACATAGGATTAAAACAAAGGTGAATCCACCCAGGAGTTTTTGATTGCATGGGCAAAAGGGTTTTCCTGAGTCGTGTGTGAGAGCGACATGAAAGGGAGAACACAAAACCCAAGCGTACATAGGAATGGGGGGAAAGGCTGAGACAAAAACCAAAACAACCCAGATGTAGCCTATGAATACAGTGTGACCCTGGAAGAAGACGACAAGAGAGAGAACCTTTTCATCTGTTATTTGCTAGACCCTGGAAAATGTAAGCTGAGAAACTGCTTTGTTTGTTCTTGCTGCCTCCTGTATTTGAAGAATCAGGACTTTGTACATTCATTGTAAATACACTAGATTGTATCACATAAAACAGAAGACTCCATCCATTTCTATTCTCAGCGGGCGTATCTCTAGGACCCCACATTTTGACTTGCCACTTGGGGTCAAAAAAGGGCAAGAGGCATAAAGAAGTTGTAGCGGGATTTCCAAAAGTGCTCAGTTTGAGCCAAATCCTACTTTTACTGAAGGCAATGGGAGTTTTATCATTGACTTCAATGGGAAGAGAGTTAGCAACACTGAGTGCTTTTGATTATTCCTCCTTTAACATCTGTGTGGGGGAGGATAGATACAGAGAGCGACAGCAGCTGGGACACTGTTGGTGGCTTTAACAGTTGTGGCAAAATTGAACACGGACCTGCTATGTTTGAAAGTGGTTTGCAATCTCAGCTGGACTTTGCTTTTGCCATCTAGTATTCTCAGACAAGTGTACACACAGTAAACACATTAGACCAGGACAGACAGGACTGGTGACAGACAAAACCAGACTCTGGGCAATGTGTGGAGGGTGGGGATTGGCTCTGCCATGGAAGAGGTGGGGCCTCAGGCGGAAGGAGTGGTCAACCTTCAGCGCTGCCTGGATTGCACTGTGCCGTGCTCCAGGGGTGATTTAAGTAGCAGTAGCTGCAGTAGCTGCAGTAGCTGCAGTAGCAGCCGCCCGGACCTCAGCGCCTTTCACATTGCTGTGCCCAGGGGCAACTGCCCTCTTTGCCCTTCTACCCCCATGAGTGGCCCTGAAGACAGAGTATGCCATGTCTGGGTCAACTCATTGCTCTCCTAAAGGAACAAAACTTTGGTCCTGAACAGCGGGGCTGGAACAATTTTTCTAGTAGGGCTGCTGAGGACCCTGGAATATATATAATATATATAATATGTAGTGGGAACCACTTCCAGACAGGGGGTGCTGCAGCCCCTCTCCTTCCCCCCACCCCACATCCCTAGCTGTAGCACCTATGGTCCTGAATCCAACAATTTCTCATTGCTCAAAAGCTGGATAACACACACGCATATACTGATGTTTGAGAAAGCACTAGAGCTATATGATGGTGTGGTGTGGTGAGTAGGTTTAATCACCATGAGTTTGGGGTAATGGTATTGCTCACAAGCAGCATTCCAAATTAATTTAAGCTGCACCTCCACATCAATGGTGTAAAAACTCACTGCAACAATTTTATTGTTTCTTTGTTGTTTGTTGAACAGTTTGCTCATCTTGTTTTATAATTGTACCTGCCCTAAAGTTTCTGAGATCCCAAGCTTCCAAACAGCAGGGCCAACAGCCACACCCCAGGGCAAGGTGGGGCGGGGACCTGCCTCTGTGCCCAGGAAGGGGTGGAGCCTAGGGCAGAAGGGGTGGGCCCCTCTCCCCTCCCTCACAGCTGCACTGAATTGTGGAGCAGTGCTGCTGCAGCACTTCAGCAGGGCCTGGAGCTCCAACTGCCACTGCCAAAGTAGCAGTGGCAGCAGCCAGGGCTCTGGTCCCCTTTTGAAAGGCTGGGTCCCAGGGCAACTTTCCCCTTTCAGATCCTACCCCAATCCACCAAGTCAGCAGGTCTACTACCAAATGATCCCTGTTGTGAGGTCTGGGTATCAGGCAGGAAATTTCCTCTCATGCTGGCCGTGTTGTTGAGTTGGGAACTCATATGAAACCTGCCCTCACAGGTATGGGGCTCCTAAGTTGTTCATTCAGGGAGCCTGTCCATTTGGCACACTAAGTTAGACAGCGATCCTGTGGAACAAATGAAGAAGGGTGACAAACTAAGATTGCATAGGCAAGCTTACTTCTGATAGTTCCTAACATTTGTATATATTTTTTAATTCCTTTGTTCATAATAAATTCCTTGGTGTGGCTACAGGGGTGAAATATATTACACTATAGGAATTTTTTGCAAGTTAGCATTAATTAATGTCCGCTTCTTACCTAGCATTAACAATAACATGGCTGATCTTTCAGAACCACTGTGGGAAACTCTTTTCTTTTATTCTTTTGGAGTCTTCGAGTTGTGAAAAATACAGGTCAATTTGCATTTTAGATCGTTAGTCAGAATTGTGTCTTGAGGGTTTTGAAGTCTTGGCAGACATTAAACATAATGCCCTTTTTATCCTACTCTACTCAGTATAATTGAAATTCCAGTCCTTGTCTTTTCATGTTTGCAAGTCTACATAGAAAAAGACACCTCATTTCCAGAGAGACAATGATAAACTTTGTGTTAGAACAACAGGTCTGTCAATCCCCATTTGCTTTATTTCAGTTAGAGCCTTAGTTAACTGTACCATGTCACTTGCCTGCATTTATACTTTTGTTTTCCCTTCTCACCATCAGGGGAAAGTCTGTTCCTAAGGCAGTATTTGAAAGTGAAGATCTTTAAGGTGCTTTTTCTGCATTTGTCCATTGCAATAAGAACTTGCTGCAAGTTTTACTGGTTTAACGTATCTGGTGAATTAGATGTGCTGTTTATCAAAACTGACTATCAGGTACTAAGGATAGTACATTCACACTCAAGTCATTCTGTACTGTGCATTAAAAAAAAGGCTTATCTTGACTTCATCAGGCAGGTAAAATCATTTCTTTGAAGCCTGCAGGGAATGGGCTTAGTAGTCTAACCTGCAGGTTTGCAATAGGTCCAAGGCCCACATATGGCTACAATTTTAAGAACTTATTCAGTCCTCTGCGGGAGAAAGAAGTGGTTCGAACAAGGATTGGAAGATACAGGCATAGGAGGCAGTTGATTAAAGGTAGAAATGGGTATTTTGTGCAAAGCTTACACTGCTCAGTGTATTTAACAATTTCACAATGCTAAGGGGCACCAGCTGGAATTGAAACTAGGACCTTCAGCAACACGGCACAGATCTCTACCATGAGAGTTAAGGGTGTAGTTCTATTAGCTGGAAGTAGCAGGTTATTATCTTCTATGTGGACTAAAGAATGATACAGAACACCCTTTGCAAGTATACCAAAGTGAATCCCATGAAATTAATTAATAAGTAAAAGTGCACAGGGAAACCCAAGAACTCCCCCTCTTTCTCTGTACATCTGGTTACTTTTAGTATCAGTCTCCTTATGTGTTTTGATGGATGGGCCTGGATTCATCTGGATCCTGCCACCACCTCAGCAGGTGGTGCCTTGATCCCTTCACTCCTTCCTCACAGGATCACCAGGACAGCTGAGAATAACCCTTCTAATGACAGGGTAACTCTGAGTGACTTGCCTGATAGTTGGAGATTCTCAGGGGATAACACAAACATATCAGGTGCCAGCTCATGCCAATGCCCCTAGGCCTCACTGAACACTGATCTCATGAGCTTTTGTGGGTAAAATTCACCTCATCAGATGAAAAATTTTTCCTCTCCATTTTTCATTTGAGGAAGTGGGTTTTACCCATGAAAGCTCATGACCCAAAAAATAAAAAGCAGTCAAATAGCACTTTAAAGACTAGCAAAATACGACCCAAAAATGTGTTAGTCTTGAGGGTGCCACAGGATTGCTTGTTATTTGTGAAGCTACGGAGAACCACACAGCTACCCCTCTGAGACTGACAAATGGGTAGCTGCAAATCATTCCAACTCATCTGTATGTTAACATTGTTAAAAGAGATATTTAGTTGATAAAAATGTGTTTAATCATGATGAAATGCCTGTAGGATGCTACATTTACTAATCTCAGTTATAAATGTTGCAGTCTATGCTATACAGTGATATTGAGTGTTTTCATGGTAAACCTGTGTAAGTGTGTAGCTCACCAAACAGGAAAGTAGAATTAATTAGTGTAACATCTTGGTCGTGCACACAAGAAGGCCCACTGAATCCAAGTGAGCCATTGTGAAATATCAAAGGACAAAGATTTGTTGATGCCCCCCCCCCCAATATCCACAAAGAAGAGACAGGTGCTGTACTTGTTCCATCAGTTTTGATCTCTGGTGGGGGAAAAGGAACTATATCACCATACTGTTTGACATTCAGAGAGAGTGAACAAACTATTTCTACGCATAAACAAGAGATCCCCAGGCTGTATGACTAGGTGTTCACCATAAAGGACAAATAGAATTTGCATCTTACAGCAGCTATAACTACCTTGTGGAACCTACGACTGTATCTCATTTGTACATGTATGTTTATCTGTTTAACCTTGAACTAATGCTTTTGGGCTTTTTTAAATTAATAAATATGTAGTTAGTTTATTATAGGGTTGGCAACAGTTGTGGCTTTGGTGAGAGTTCTAGGGTGTGCATGACTGGGGGTCAGTGATTGTTCTTTGGGCATTACAGTAACCTGAATATTGATGTGATTTTTGGCATAAGGGACTGTCTGTCACAAAGGCAGGTTTGCCAGGGTGGCAAGATGGACTGGAGTATGTTAAGGGACCAGCTGTGCTCTATGCAAAAGCTGTTATAATGATGAGCAGTTCACACTTGGTACTCATTTGGTGGAATCTAATTGTAGAACACACAACCAACTGCGGGTATGTGCCCTGCTGCTTAACAGTCTGCCCTGAGGTTGGCACTCACGGTCATGAGCCACCCCAGACAATGTGATGATAGTCAACAGAGTAAATGCATTAAACAGGACATAAATAAGACATAACAGGGTTAAACCAATATTTCAGGGCTACTGGTACCCTCCCCTCACTGACAATGCCTATGAATTTCCTCCAGACCTCTAGTCATGTCACCGAATGTAGCAGGAATAATATGTAGTGTTCTGTGGGGATCCTTGGTAACCTCAGAAAGTTCTATCTTCCGTAGAAGCAATAAGCAATTTGGTTGACTTGGGTCAGTACAGCCCAAACACTCACACATGGGACAAGATAGTAAGTCCATCCACCAGGTTTAAAGATAGTAGGTGATAAAATCACCAAATCCTTACCCTATGGCTTGAGGAGACAGTGCGGGCGGAATAGAGGTCTCACAAATAATTTCCCTGACTAACTAAAAGAAGGTGCACTCAAAACTCTGCAAATCTTCAAAACTCCTAAGGTTCAAAGCCTAATCCAGCCTCCTCAGCAGCTCCAAGTGAAGTCATATATGGGTCAGGTGACTTCTGTTTATGAAATGACTCCTCACCATAAAGGGAGGCAGGTACAGATTATAACGATCCTAACCTCCTAGTCTCCTACCTGGTGCTCAGCTACAATCACAGCAAGTGGGTAAGGCAACATTAACCTAACAGCAAAAGCAGTAGCTGTCATATGGTGACTGATTTACTAGGGATATGAAGGACTAACCAACCTGCCTGGGAAGGGTATTTTCCCAATAAAAATTTATGAACTGGAACAGGGAACAAGTTTACGGACATTGCTTCTATGTATGGAGAGGCAAGAAGAACCCTACATACAGACCTGGAGCTTATCAACTCACTAACAGCAGGTGCTACCCTTTCCCTGGGCACTTCTACATTGATAAAAACAAAAAACAAACAAAAAAAAAACTACAGCAAAGTCTCAGAGTCTCAGAACCCAGGTCAACTGGCTCAAGCTTGTGCTGTGGGACTAAAAATTGCAGTGTAGACTGTCCCACTCAGACTTGGAGACCCTCCTCTTTAGCCAAGTCCCAGAGTCCAGGCTCCAGCCTGTGTGGGAGCATCTACGTTGATAGTTTAACCCCATAGCATAAGCGCACGATTCTGAGGCATTTGACATGGCCACTGAGATTCCCTCCTGGCCAGTATTTTTTTTGCCATGTACATGTATTTTCACTGGCCGGCTGCAGACACCCTAAAAAAGGGCTTGTCTCCTCTCACAGAACTCACAGGGGTGGGCATCTCACTGAGGACCTCCTTTACTGGTCAAGCTAACTCTACTTTCCCTGGCTTTTTCCTATCAGTCATTTGGATTCCAACCTCTCTTTCCTTCAGATGTTGGCTGCTTCTCCTCTTTGCAGTCATGCTCGTGGCCATCAGATGCACCTAACTCCCCTGAGCCAGCAGAGGTCCTATCCCTCTGACTAGTATCTCTCCTCTGTCCCTATAGTTGCTTAGCAACTAGGAATCTGCTGGCTTCTTCCAGGGACAGCATGCCTCTCTCTGACTTACCTGCAGTCAACACCCAGGGGTTGCAGCTGTATGGTGTCTGAATGATATTACACTTCATTATTAGAGAAACAGTACGCGAGCATGTCATTAAAACAGCATTTTGACGTACCTGTACAAGAGGCCACCACCACTGTAATTTGTCATTCCCTAACTTCTGAGTTCTTGGTTATAGAAATGTAGCAGGCTCTGGGTGTAGATTTTTAGGTGGAGTTTCCTAGTTTGTTTTTTTAAACACAGAAAATTCGATGGTTTGTGTTAGGCAGGCTGGCATACTGAATTGCCACAATGATTGTCTTTCTGGCCTCAAAAACTCTTTGCAATCACGAGCATGCCCAATACAATGAAGTAGGAAATTTCTTAATATTTTGTATGAGTACTTTCTGTGCCTCACTTTCCCTTATGTGCTGCATGTTTACCAAGGTGGTGGGAAGGGTGGTTTAATATTTGTAATCACCCAGAGGACCAGGTGAGACTGTAGCTTGGCTGCATGAGTCAAGACAGTGGCTGGATGCATTGTCACATAGCAATTTATGATTGGGGGACCTAACGTCTGCAAGAAGCCAGCTGGCTGCGATGAGTTGAAGAACAAAGAATTGAGGCAAGGGCCAGCTGACCAGTTGGCCTGGGAAAGACAAAGGATAGAGGGGAGCCAAATGTGCATGACTTGAGGTGGAAGCTGGAGACTCTCATGAGCTTGTGTCTCGGGGGGCGGGAAGAGCCAGAGCTCTGAGCTCTGGATCTGAGCAAGATTGGACTTAGTTGTAATGTTATAGTTTCTGTGCTAACAAAGAACTTTCCTACATTGTGTTTCAGACAACTAATAAAGCTTTCCATGTTATGTGGGCTGGGAGTCACTGCTGACAGGTGGAGGGCTTCCCCATGTGGCCCATTCAGGTGGGCTCACTGTGGGGTTCTCATGGCATGGAATAGGGGTGCTGAAGATTCCAAGACCAGTTCCTGGAGGTGCTGAAGCCAGGAAGGCCTATCCCAGAGGGATTGTGAGGTGGGAGGGTGGTGCCATACCGAAGAAGGTCCTGCCAAGGTTTGATTCAGAGCTGTTCCAAAGCACTGAGCCTGTGCATGTGTGACAGCCTGTAACGGTGGTTTTCAACCTGGGTTTGCAGACAGTGGCTAAGGGGTTTGTGAAAGGTTGTCATTTCCATAGAACAGTGGTTTCTAGCCTGTGGTCTGTGGACCTATGGGAATTGTCAGACTATGTCTAAGATTTCCAAAGGACTCCATGCCTCCATCCAAAACTTTTTAGGGGTCCACAAAGGAAAAAAAACACTATGCAGTGTATGAAATCCACAGGAAGGAACATCTCTCTTCCACTCCTTTGAATATGAGCAGAGTTTACCACACTAGACTCAGTTCCAAGACTGAGGCAAGGCCTGGCGTACCGTACAAAATGCACAGTCAGTAAGGTAGATCCCTGTGCTGTGAATACTTAAATGAATTGGGAAGATGCATACGTTACAAAGTATGTATGTCCTGGTGTACACTTACAAGCTGTTAAGAGACCTGCAGCCTCAATTCCTGACCAAGGGCAATGAAATTTGCCTTCCCATTGCATCTTGCTTAATACTGCACTGCACAGCTCCACCCACAAAGTATAGGATTCAAAGGTCATCACTTGCACAAATCGAAACCGAATAATGAACTGAACTAGCCCATTCTTAGTCCTTCTTCCTCAGTGAAGACTCTCTCCCTGCCGAGCTTCAACTTAGTATCCTGAGCTGCTTCCTGATAAATCTTTTCAAAACTCACCAAAGTCACAAGAGATTTTTGTTATAGTAAGTAAAATCTTTTTACGACCCGCCCCACCCCGTTCTTTGTATTCAAAAATGTTTGAACTGTTTTGGCTCAAATTCTCAAGGAAAACAAAATCACTAACCCAAAAAAATAACAGCTTAAGGCCATGTCTACACTAGCTGAAAACTTCGAAATGGCCATGCAAATGGCCATTTCGAAGTTTACTAATGAAGCGCTGAAATACATATTCAGTGCCTCATTAGCATGCGGGCAGCCGCGGCACTTCGAAATTGATGCGGCTCACAGGCGCGCGGCTCGTCCACACAGGGCTCCTTTTTGAAAGGACCCCAGCTACTTCGAAGTCCCCTTATTCCTATGAGCAGATGGGAATAAGGGGACTTCAACGTAGCCGGGGTCCTTTTGAAAAGGAGCCCCGTCTGGATGAGCTGCGTGGCGAAGAGCCACGTCAATTTCAAAGTGCTGCGGCTGCCCGCATGCTAATGAGGCGCTAAATATGTATTTCAGCGCTTAGTAAACTTCGAAATGGCCATTTTGAAGTTTTTGGCTAG
Organism: Carettochelys insculpta; assembly: GCF_033958435.1. NCBI lineage: Eukaryota > Metazoa > Chordata > Testudines > Carettochelyidae > Carettochelys > Carettochelys insculpta. The sequence goes on along the minus strand of NC_134146.1, from coordinate 42,282,342 downwards.
TGTAGACATAGCCTAAGAGGGTCACATTTTGAAACATTATCAATGCGTAAAGACAGGTCCTTGGGGTGGAAATACTTTGCTATCCTTAAGTATGGTGTCTAAGAGTGTTCTGTCTCTATAGTAAACATCGGCTGGAAAACCTGTAAAACTTTATTCTCTGAGTTCTGCTTCCTTGCAGGGTCACATGGAGTCAATGTCCTCCATTCACTCATGCAAGTGGAAATTCAAGGTGAAGCTCATTTTCATCTCTTATTTTGTTAGCAGAAAGCATGGTGGGGCGTGGGGGGAGTGGTTCCCATGCTAAATCCTGCTCCAGTCTGACTATATTAGATATCTGAAGAAGTGGTTCTATCCCATGAAAGCTCGTCACCTAATAAATCATTTTGTTGGTCTTTAAAGTGCTACATGACTGCTGGTTTGTTATGTTAGATAAGTTACTCATATCAATTTCTTTCAGTGTCAAAACTGAAAGTCTGAATGCATTGTCAGCAAGTAAAGTGTAAATGATGAAGAGAAACATGAATAACTAATGTGCTCTTGCCTGAAGGGTGTCTCTCCCCACAACGTGCATGTGTAGTTCTCATTAGTGCTAATGAGAGCTAACCATATGCATCAGAGGCACAGTAAGTCCTTAAGTTAGTAGTATACTGTATGGATTATAAATGGGCTTTGCAGAACAAAAATAAACATATTTTATACCTTCCTCTTTATTACACCCATTAGCAATTACAGAGCTGCTTGATGTAGTAATTTTTCTCCATATCTTCCTTGCAAGTATCCAAAGTGAATTTGTATTAGGAAGTTTATACAAAGAGATTAATTGTTAGAAGAGCTAATGAATTCTGCTATCCAAGATGTCTTGGTAATAAAGATAATATACGTCAGTGGAGCTGACACAGTTTATACTGGAGCAATTTTTGATTGAGTCCAGAGTAAATGTTCTATAATACATTTTGTAACTGCTGTCAGTCTCAGTCTTAATAGCATGAGCAGTCACTTAGCTTTCTAAGCAGTGGATCTAATTCAATGGCTTGTGGTTTTTTGGCATCGGGCACAAGTGTTCTCCAACCTTTCCTGTCTTTCGTTAATCTGTCTGTGACTAATTCACAAGCATTTTTATATTGTTAAAGGGGCTCTGCCTGTGCATTCCCTGACCCCTACTGCTCACCTTTTTTATGATTGATGCTACCTATTTTAACTGTGAAACGTGATCATCATACTCCAGTTTACCTTGCTGCATTACAGAAATTTCTCAAGAAACAATAGCTTTTTCACAGGCGGCATTAATACATTGGCCTCATGGAAGTTGTGTTTTTTTTTTCCTCTCTCTTTAAACCCACAGAACAAATGCCATCTCTTTTCCAAAGGCTCCAGATGAGACATCCTTTCTGACTTTCACAGCCAGGCTGCTGTAGCTCTGGGCCAAATTACAGTCCAGAGATAAACAGTGCTTTGTAATTTTATGAATAAACTGGTATTGCCAGTTCATTCATTACCTAAGATGTCACTCTTTGTTGAGCATAGCCAGGCAGATGTTGATCTTCTATACGGGGCTAAAAGCCCACTGTTTCATTAAGAAACTTGGAGTAGGAGCTCACATTGATGATGTTTGCTTGTTGTGGTGATGATTTTTAACCCTGGATGTTTCTGAAGTATCCACAGCTATTTCCAGAGCAAAGTCTAAATACTGCCTTCTGTATTTGAGATCATAGTATCTACATGTGATAATCAGGTCAGCACCTGGGTTTTTAGAAATAGCTGTTCGTTACTGATGTTATTTGCTTGCAAAGACATTCCCATATGTAAGAAGGAGGTAAATATTTGCACCAATTTGTTAATGTGCAGCAAAGAATGAGAAGTACTAAATATTAACAAAAGCTGTGTATCTAATATGTGCAACCTTTGGGGCAGATTCTCAGCTAGTGTGCATTGGAATAGTGCCCCATTGGATGTAAGGGCATATTCACGGATATAAGGAAATTTAGACCGGCAGGAGACAGTCTACATGAACTGAGACTCTGGCCTTTTATATTTAATACCCTGAGACCTGCTGTTAGCAGCACATGCAAAAAAGTAAATACATCTGTGCTGTATTCTTTCTATTGTCTCATTTTGTTGCAGGGTAGGGTGCATCATAAATATATACACCAATGGATATCTTTGACTTTCCAAACGTCTACAACACTAACTAAAATGTGCAAAGGCAGTGTGGAAGATATACTACTGTATGTACAAGAGGTTGGCAATAAATGGCCTGAGGGCCAGATTCAGTTCTGGTGGGCCACCAGAGACTTTATTTACTTGCACATCCACAGGTACAGCTGCTTGCAGTTCCCATTGGCTGGCCATGGTTTGCCATTCCCAGCCAATGGTTGCTGTGGGAAGCGGCATGGACCAGGACACTGCTTCCTACAGCTTCCATTGGCTGGGAACAGCAAACCATGGCCAATGGAAGCTGTGAGCAGATGTAGAATTAAATAAAGCATCTGGTGGCCAGCCAGGGACTAACTCTGATGAACTGTCGGGCCCGTGGGCCTCTTATTGCCCATCCCAGTACCTATGCAGCTTATGGTCAATGTAATTTACCATCTGTCTTCACCACCTTATAGTCTTCTCTTCAGTGTTCCTCAGAGGCAGGGGGTATTATCAGAGTAGGAAAAAGTACCCCAAAAGTTACTTGAGTAAAAGTGCAGCTGCTTTCACTTGTGTACACTTGAGTACAATCTAGATGATATGTGTGTGAGTGTGAGTGCACTTTTTCTCAAGTAGTTTTCTAGAGGGGCATTGGTAACTTTTACTTAAGTACACTACCACACCCCCCCAGCAGCTGCACTTTTACTCAAGTAACGTTTTGGGTACATTTTCCATCTCTGGGTATTATAGGGCAGGGGAGGCTAAGCCTCCTCAAATTGAGGGCACAGGCCCACCAACACTCTGCCCCGAGGCCCTGCCCTTGCTCTGCCTCTCCCCAGAAGCTGGTGGGGGTTCAGTTCAGGCTAGTGACCTGGCAGTCAGGGCTTGAGCTAGCTGGTAGCCCTAGGTGGGTAAGGGGTGCCAGCCAGTGTTTGGGGTGGCTTGAGTGGGGCTTCTTGGCCTGTGAGGGGGGAGGCAGTTCTCATGGGTGAGGGGTACGGGGCAGGAGCAGAGCCTCAGATGGAAGGGGTGAGATATACAAGCTGACCATATTGTTCCTCCTCCTAGTTGTTTTAAACATGCATGCTCACTGGCTTAGATACTTTATCTGGTAAGCTGCTGAGCATTTCATGAGCTGAGCAACCCGGTGAGAGTTGTGAAGGCCCAGAACTTTGCCTTATCAGGCACTTCAAATTTTCAGAGCAACCAGCTGAACTCCACTGTACCTCATCTGTAGACTCACATATGACTGGGGAGCCCAAACTGAGCCAAATCTATGTTTGTCAAATTAACGTTAGGGCAAGTTACTGTACATTATCCTGGGTAATTGTAGTAATTGGCGTTACATTGAGCCGAAAAGCTAGCAGTTTTAGTAAAATCATTTCAAATGCCCACATGGCTTTAATTACATTGCCACTGCAACACAGGGTGAAAAATCTAATGGAAAAATAAACAAAATAGCAAAAGATACAGCTAATGAGAGGTTCAGTCATAAAAAAGTATCTTGATTCTCAGACTTATATATATTTCTTTCTGGGTTGCCTGTGTAATAAAATACAGTTGTAAATTATGTAAAAAGCTGATATTAAAAGTCAGAAGCTGTTAAACCTACAAGTATAGGGAACTGGTCTTTCTACACTTAGGCTACGTCTACACGTGAAGCCAACATCGAAATAGCTTATTTCGATGTAGCAACAATAATGTCTACACGTCCTCCAGGGCTGGCAACGTCGATGTTCAAACTTCGACGTTGCGCGGCACCACATCGAAATAGACGCTGCGAGGGAATGTCTACACGCCAAAGTAGCACACATCGAAATAAGGGTGCCAGGCACAGCTGCAGACAGGGTCACAGGGCGGACTCAACAGCAAGCCGCTCCCTTAAAGGGCCCCTCCCAGACACAGTTGCACTAAACAACACAAGATACACAGAGCCGACAACTGGTTGCAGACCCTGTGCCTGCAGCATGGATCCCCAGCTGCCGCAGCAGCAGCCAGAAGCCCTGGGCTAAGGGCTGCTGCCCACGGTGACCATAGAGCCCTGCAGGGGCTGGAGAGAGAGCATCTCTCAACCCCCCAGCTGATGGCCGCCATGGAGGACCCAGCAATTTCGACGTTGTGGGACGTGGATTGTCTACACGGTCCCTACTTCGACGTTGAACGTCGAAGTAGGGCGCAATTCCGATCCCCTCATGAGGTTAGCGACTTCGACGTCTCACCGCCTAACGTCGAAGTTAACTTCGAAATAGCGCCCGACGTGTGTAGCCGCGACGGGTGCTATTTCGAAGTTAGTGCCGCTACTTCGAAGTAGTGTGCATGTGTAGACACAGCTTTCACTGTTGTAAATTTGGAATCACGCAAGATTTACTTCTATCCACTCTCCCTACAAATCAGTCTAGCAAAGTTTGTGCCTCTAGACAAGCAGCAAAAGTCTTCCTTCAAGTTTCCAGATGTGGCCTCACCAGTGAAGAGTAGAAGGGAATAATAACTTCTCTACATCTGCTGGAAATGCTTCTCCTAATGCACCCCAATATGTCATTAGCCTTTTTGGCTACAAGGGCACACTGTTGATTCATATCCAGCCTCTCATCCACTATAATCCCCAGGTCCTTTTCTGCTGCACTGCTTCTTAGTCAGTCAGTTCCCAGCCTGTAACAGTGCTTGGGATTTTTCCATCCCAAGTGCAGGACTCTGCACTTCTCCTTGTTGAATCTCATCAAATTTATTTTGGCCCAGTCCTCCAATTTGTCTAAGTCACCCTGGACACTATCCCTACCCTCCAAAGTATCTATCTGACCCCCTAACTTAGTGTCATCTGTAAATTTGCTGAGGGTGTAATCCATCTCCTCATCCAGGCCATTGATAAAGATGTTGAACAGTACTGGCCCTAGAACCAACCCTTGGGGCACTCCACTTGAAACCGACTGTCAAACAGACATTGACCACTACCCATCCTGTCCGTCAAGCCAGTGTTCTATTCATCTTACAGTCCATGTATACAAGCCATACCTCCTGAACTTATGGGCAAGAATGTTGTGAAAGACTGTATCAAAAGCTTTGCTAAAGTCGAGGTATATAACATCCATTGACTTCCCCATGTCCACAGAGCCAGTTACTTTATCACAGAAGCTTATCAGATTGGTCAGACAAAACTTGCCCTTGGCAACTCTATGTTGATTACTCTTGATCACTTTCCCTTCTTCCAACTGCTCCAAAATGGATTCTTTGGGAGCCCCTCCATGATTTTTCCAGGGACTGAGGTAAGGCTGACTGGTTTATAGTTCCCGGGATTGTCCTCCTTTCCTTTTTTAAAGATGGGCACTAAGTTTGCCTTTTTCCAATCATCCAGGATCTCTCCTGATCTCTACGAGTTTTCAAAGATAATGACCAAAGGTTCTGCAATGACATCTGCCAATTCCCTCAGTACCCTTGGATGCATTAAATCCGGACCCATGGATTTGTGTACGACTAGCTTTTCTAAGTAGCTCTTAACTTGTTCTTTCCCCACCGAGGGCTGCCCACCTCTTTCCCATACTGCATTGCCTAGTGCTGTAGGTTGGGAACGGATCTTGTCCATGAAGACTGAGGCTACATCTAAACTAAGAGAGAAATTCTAATTTATTAAAATTGATTTTATAATGCAATTTTTTCTAAATTTGATTTGGAATATTCTCACTTCTCACAGGCGCTCAACAAATACGACACATTGCTTCTACACTGAAATTACCAAACATCGACGGTTGCAGCAGTGCATTGTGGGAACCTATCCCACAGTTCCCTCAGCCCTGAAGGATCCTGAAATCTACCATCTCATGGTTGCTGCCGCCCAAGTTGGCACCCACTTCTATTTCTCCTACTAGTTTCTCCTACTAGTTCAGCCCTGCATTCTGAGTGAGGCGCAGCAGTGCTGTCAGTTTCCCAGGTCCAGCAGGAAACTGACAGTGCAGCAGCCCTGGTTAATTTCCTGCCTCCCTCTAGTGCAGTAAACCCTCCATTTAATGGACTAATAGGGCTGTCTATTCTTCTCCATAGTCCCTTAAACGTGAGGGTTTATTCCCTCTCCTCACAGGCTCCTCCAGCCCCAGTCTCACTCCAACTTCCTCCAAAAAACAACCTCCCAAAAACACGCCCCCCAAAACACATCCCCAACCCCAAAAGTATCTCCAAAAAACCCCAAATCCCGGCTACTCACCAGCTCCGGTGGAAAAGCTGTTGGAGCCCACTGGCTGGGGGTGTCTGGGCACAGCTGGCCAAGGGCGCCTGCAGGGTAGGTGTCTGCCCATTGGCACCTAGCTCCATGCGGCTCAAGCAGCCCAGTGGCATGGTGTCTGGTCCCGCACGGCTTGAGCTGCCTGGCTGCTGGGTGCCTGGCCCTGCATGTGGCTCAAGCAGCCTGGTGGCCAGGTTCCTGGCACCAAACATGGCTCCAGCAGCCTGGAGGCAGGGTGCCTGGCCCCGCACACAGCTCAGTCCCTGTGTGTGGCTCCAGCTGCCTATGTGGCTGGGTGCCTGGCCCTGTGGTGGCTCCATCAGCCCAGTGGCTGGGTGCCTGGTCCCCACCACAGGAGTGCAGCAGCCTGGTCAGTTTCCCAACTCCCACTAGTAGCAGGGATCTGAGAGCCAGGTGCACCATGCACAGCTTTTTGGGACAGAGAGGGGACACCCCTGGAGGCTAATAAATTCAATTTTAGGACATTGCTCTTCCACACTAGCCTTTAATCGAACTTCTGAATTCGAGCTTGATGCTATACCTGTCATGTAGCTGCAATTTTCTAATTTTGAGATCAGTGCACCCTAAATCAAGCGAATGGTATTTTCAGTGAAGACAGTTACCTGGCAACTGCCTTAAATTAAAATTTTTCTCGTAGTGTAGATGCAGCCTGAGGCAAAAAAACAAGTGAGTACTTCAGCTTTTCCTGCATCATCTGTCTCTAGATTACCTCCCTCCTCCAGTAATGGATCTACACCATCTCTGATCACCTGCTTATTGTTAACATGTCTGTAGAAACCCTTCTTGTTACCCTTCACTTTCCTTGTGAGCTGCAATTCCAGTTGTGCTTTCACTTTCATGATTACTCCCCGGCATTCTCCAGCAATATATTTATACTCCTCCTTAGTCATCTGTCCAAGTTTCCACTTCTTATATGCGTCCCTTTTGAGTTTGAGCTCACCAAGGATTTCCCTGTTAAGCCAAGCTGCTTGCTTACTATATTTGCTTTTCTTACTGCGCATCGGGATGGTCTGTTCGTGTGCCTTCAAAAATATTGCCACTTCTCTTGGACTTCTTTCCCCCTCATATCTGTTTTCCAAGGGATCCTGCCCATCATTTCTCTCAGGCAGTCAAAGTCCACTCTTCAGAAATCAAGGGCGTGTATTTTACTGATCACTTTTCTTCCATTTGCCAGGAGGCTGAAATCTACCATCTCATGGTCGCTGCAACCCAAGTTGCCACCCTTCTGTGTTTCTCCTACTAGTTCTTCCTAGTTTGTGAACAGCTGGTCAAGCTGCACACAGCCCCTCATCAGTTCCTTCAGCACTTGTACCAGGAAGTTACCCCAACATTCTCCAGAAACTTCCTGGATTGTCTGTGTGCTGCTGTATTGGTCTTCCAATAAATGTCTGAGTGATTAAAGTCTCCCATGAGAACCAGGACCTATGAGTTGGAAGCTTCTCCTAGTTGTCTGAAGAAATGCCCAGCTACCTCATCTAGTTGATCTGGAGGTCTACAGCAGACACTAATGACAACTTTACCTCTGTTGCTACCACCTCTGGGCTTAACCCAAAGCCTGTGGATGCACTGGTGTGGGTTCAGTGGAGGTCAATGAAAATGATTAGGGGGCTGGAGAACAGGACCTATGAGGAGAGGCTGAGAGATTTGGACTTATTTAATTTTCATAAGAGAAGACTGGGGGTGATTTGATAGCAGCCTTCAACTTCCTGAAAGGGGGTCTAAAGAGGATGGAGAGAAACTGTTCTCAGTGGTGATGGATGGCAGAACAAGGATCAATGGTTTGAAGTTACAGAGGGAGAGATGTAGGTTGGATATTAGGAAAAACTATTTCACCAGGAGGGTGGTGAAGCACTGGCATTACCGAGACAGGTGGTAGGATCTCCATCCCAAGAGGTTTTTAAATCTCATCTTGACATAGTCATGGCTAAGATGATTTAGCTGGGGTTGATCCTGCTTTAGGCAGGGGGCTGGGCTTGATGACCTCCTGAGGTCCCTTCCAGTCCTAGAATTCTGTGATTCTATGATTCTATAAGTTCCATCAAAATGTTCATAGTCCCAAGGATGTTTTCCCTTTAACTTCCATTTCATTTCCCTAACTAAACAGGAGTTTCACATGGTTTCATTACAAAAGGTTTGCACAGCCCTGCATATGTTGCATTTCTGCAGAAAACAAACAGCAACCCAATATGCTTTGGATCGTTCAATTGGTTTAGACTCAAAATCAGAATGCTAATGATCCCTTTGATCCCTCCAAGTTTCAGCCCTAGGCAACTGGAGATGGTAAGGTTTTCAAAACCCATAATAATTGAGGTGGGACAGTGTAAACAATTTAGAGACTCTTACCTCTAGTCATAATCTTGGCTGGTGCAATGACAGAATACAAAACACTGATTATACACTGCTGGAATTCACCACCACATCAAATGCGTTCCTATGAATTAGTTAGCAAATCTAACAATGTTAATTCTCCCATAGAAGATAAGTAACAATTGAGTTTATGCTGAAAAATTGATTTATAAATATACAAAGTCATATTCTTTTTAATCTCCCAGAGGTAATTTATAACGCCGCCTTTACAATGCAGTTTTAGGCTTTTCTGTTACAATCAGTTTGGGCTGACAAGTGGAACAGCATACTTGTCATCTTCCAGAGATTTTTGTAAGCAATGCATTTTGCATGTGCACATGTGTAGGAGGAAGGGAGGATTTTGAACACTCTGAATGTTCTTCTTAAAAAATTCAAATTGCATTTCCCAAGAGCATAATGGAAAACAAGAGCTCCATAGGACAGGGCAGCAGGACCCTTCAGGTGGGTTATTTGGACAGCGGGTTCCCAAATAAAGCTGTCGAAATTCTGCTGAGTCAATGCAGCAAGTGTGGCTTGGTGATACCCTCTGGGACACAAAGGAGATGGGAGTAGTTTGGCAGAGAGGAAACTAGGATGAAAGAACAGAGGAGATCCTGCAGGGAAGTCTCCAGGGACCAACAAGCTTAGGCTGAGATTTATATTGAATTATTGTTTATGAGTTACTAATACAACTATCATCTGAGGAAGCGGGTTTTACCCACAAAAGCTCATGACCTAATAAATTTGTTAGTCTCTAAGGTGCTACAGGACTGTTTGGTTATTTGTAAAAACACCAAGTCCCTGATCTGGACATCTGTGGGCTGTGTACTCTGTTGAGGGTAGCAGAAGATCATTACTCATTCAAAGTGCAACATTCTGTTGTAGTAGGGTGACCATATCTCCCTATCCTAAATAAGGGACAGGGAGATATGGCAGGGGAGGAGAGGCCCCTCCTGGGTCCACTGAGTCTCAGGGAGCTGGGAAGGAGGTGGCAGCCGCTGGTGCTCCCTTGGCTTCCCAGAGGTGCAGGGAAACTAGTAGTGGGTAGCGGGAGCTGGGAGCCAGGTTGGCAGCCACTCCAATTCATCTCCCGGCTTCCCCCAGGGAAGCCAGGTGGCAGTTGCATGAGTCTGGCTACTGGCTTCCATAAGTGGCAGGGAGCCAGGAGCCAGGCACAGCCATGCCAGTCTAGCTCTCACCAGTCACTGGGAGTGAGGCGCAGCTGCATGGATCCAATTCCCAGCTCCCCTCAGCTGCAGGGAGCCGGGAGTTAGGTGGCAGCCATGCCGGTGTGTGGTCGGAACCAGGCGAAAACTGCTCCCCCCACAAATACAGGGCAATTAACCCCATTTTGAAAATAAATCAGGACACTTTCATGGTGCTGCAAATATGGCACTGTCCCTCCAGACATGGGATGGACGGTCACCCTAAGTTATAGTGACAGTTTTGTCTTTTAAGCCTGTGTGTGTGCAAACTTTCCATGATAACTAGAAGTCCAACTTGGAAATGAAAGTACCAAGTGCAAAGGGCAGATTGTACCAGCTTTCCAGCACAGCCTCAGCTGTGTTACCTCCAGATAACACAGATGACCCTGCACAGTTCTATTGTAGGTCCTTTCCTGGCTGAATCTGGAGCTTTATATAGGACAACTGGACAAAATACAGAAAAACAATGGCTAGTTTTCAGCTGAAATGTCCTCTCTACCTACAATGTTAGAAGCTGCTTTACTTTCTGAGCCTATTTTGTGTGTGAAGTCAGCAGCCAAGTGTGGTGCCCACAATGAGATGCTTTGCTGGCTCCGTTAGAATTGTTGCTGGCATTATGGTTGGAATTTCAATCCCCTTTTGAGCCCTTAAACTAAAGCATCTAGTGGGTACAGTGTTTATTTTCCCAAATATGCATCATTTGTGCACTGTCACAGCAAGTGATGGGATCCTACAGACTCAAGCCACTGCTGAATCTACCTACAGAGATATTCTGACATGGAGTTGATGGGCCTGGGTATCCAGGAGGTAAAATGTGAAGAGGTCTAGTAAATGGAGAGCTGACTGATTTAAAAAAGGCGAGCAGTGGCCTATTCTCTCCAGGAGGTCCTCAGCTCTGAACACTTATCCCCCGCCCAAACTAAGCCTTGGACTGCTGGTCTTCAGGGCAAACAAGCTACATGCGTTTGCATTAGGGTGACCACGTGTCTTGTTTTTCCCAGGATGGTCTCTTATTTAAGCTGTCTCACAGGCATCTTGACTTTTTTTAAAAAATGGGCAAATTGTCCCATATTTTGCAGGGATCCTGTTCCCTGGCTTCCAGTGTCTCAAGACAGCAGCCCCCACTGCCAGGGAGCTACTCTGCTAGGTGGCTGCCCCATTCACTGGCACTCTACAGAGGCAGCCCCCGCCACTGCCGTTGAGCTCTGCCACTGGGTGGCTTCTTCATTCCTTGGTGTTTCTCTGCTGGGATGCTGCAGAGCTCCCATTCCTGGGGTCCACCTCAATCATTGAGGAGCCCTGTCATGGAACAGCAGCCCCTGCATCCCTGGAGGCCAGTGTCCCATATTTGCCATAGGGCAATGTGGTCACCTTAGTTTGCATGGGCTGCATATGCTGGGGCGATAGGTGGGGGTTAGGAATTGTATGTGGACTGGAGGAGAGTGCTGTGTTTTGTAAGGAGCTCACTTCTTGCTGTCAGGGGAAGCTGCTGTTTACTTACACTTTTATTCTTGCAGCTTGTGTCGGGGATACCTGGACAGAACTTACCTTTCTTATTCTTGTATAAATCCAAATAAACAAAAATAAATAACACTTGCAAGCCTACACAAGCTGGCAGTGACTTAAAGTCATTAGCTGAAAGCCTGTTTGTTGACCTGTGTGCAAGCTGATGAGGTGACCTGAGTCCACATCTCAGCAGACAAATGTTCAAGTCCCCAAAAATCCACCATGGCACATAACTCTTCTGGGGGCCTGGGGCTATTACATTGTGTGGGCGTCCTAGGCTCCAGGGGTGAGCCAGAAGTAAGAGATTTAGACAGCAGGCTGTCGGCTGAAGCAGGACGGTGGGCATGGAAGGGGTAAGAACTCTCAGTGATGGTCTAGACTCTGAAGTGGGCTGGGGATGAGGTATTTAGGGTACAGAAGTGGGCTGGGGCCAAGGGGCTTGTAGCATGGAAGGCTGATCAGAACAGGAGGTTGGGGTAAAAGTGTGGGGTCTTCGTGGGAGTTAGGGTGCTACAATGAGCTCAGAATTAGAGTGTTTGGTCTGGCCCAGACCTTGCACCCCAACCCTGAGCCCTCTCCTGCATCCTAAGTCTCTTTCTCCCTCTCAGATGGTCCTCACTAACTTCTTCCCAAACAGTCCCCCTAATTCGCTCCAAGACTTAGGGTGAAAGGTAGGGCTCATGGCTGAGACAAGGGATTAGGATGTGGGACACTAACCTGGAGCAGCTCCTGTTGGAGGTGGGGAGGAACAGGTGGCTCAGCATGGCCCACCTTGGCCCATTTCAGCTTTCATTGGCTGTGATACCCAGCCAGTGAAAAATGAGGGGGGTGGAGCTTAAAGGCATGGGCAATGTGGGGATGGAGCTTCCCCTGGTGCTTGTGGTGATGAAGCTCCAGCCTAGTGGGTGTGGAGGAATGGCAGCACACAAAGCTGTCCTTCCACCCCCCACTCCTGTCCCTGGCCAGGCAGGGCAAGATATGCCCTGTAGCTGCAGCCCACAGCCCCAGGCAAAGGGAACCTCTCAAGTAGAGCTACATGTTTGGTGGCTTGAGATATTTTTGCATGGCCCCTCTTAGTCCGGGGCCATTGGCTGCAGCTCCTAATGCACCTTTCTTAATCTGGCCTTGTACCTCCAACAGTAGTCTCAGCAGATACATCACCTACTGACCAGGTGCAAAAACTGAACTACCTTCTCACACACAGAGGAAGTCATCTCAGAACTTAGCAAACAGGGACACACAAACAAAGCTGAAGAAAGCAGCTTGCACCTCCACTGTCATTGTGAAATTTAGTCTTCAATAAGTTATATCTGAAACCTTTTATGAGCAATTTCAGGTAGTCTATATGTAGACCTTGCCACAAAAGAGAGAATACTCAGTCACAACAATAGTTCAACCAGGCTGTTACATTCTGTCATGCTTCATGGTACGACGCATCCCCAAGTAGGTTTTTTGGACAGGAAGGTTTGATGTTTCAGAGACATTATTACATTACATTTATTTTTATATAGATTTGTTAAAGCCAGACTAGTTGTAGCCAGAGAGAACTTCCTCTTTTGCTCTACTCCATCTTGCTTTCCCTAGGTGCTTCAGAGCACAAAAGGGTTAAAAGGAACAGCCCAGCCCTGGAATGCCAGAGAATGCAGATGTGCTTATCTTAGCCACGGTCTTTGATGCTCCAGAGCAAAGCTGATAAGAACAATGGGCTAATTAACAGCTGGGCCTTGGACTGCTCTTGGCTGACTACCATCAGTTGATTCGCCTGCACACTTGGTCCCAGACAGAGGAAAATCTCTGGCCCATTAAGAAACAAATGCCCACAATTGTCTACCTCGCAGGTGTGAACTAAGCCCTTGAACTCCCTGTGAGAACCAGCATCAGACAGTTTTAATTCAATTGGCATTTTTTTAAAACAAAGAAGAAGCATACGTGACCCAATGGGTATAAAAGAGGGGTCTGGCAGACCCTCTATTTGAGCTCCAATCATCTTTCCTGGCAGACAGGAGGGTGTGGTCTCCCGAGGTCCCTGGGGACATCCGACTCCTCTAGAAAAAGGGAAAAGGACTTCTTCCCAAGGGATTGAGAGAAACTGGCCATGCCATGTTGGTAAAGCAGGGGTGACAATAAGAACTGCTAGGTATTTTACCTTTTGCTTTTGCACACTTTTAGCAAGTATAGATCTACGAATTAGAGTGTATGCTAGCTATTCGTAATCAAAGTATAAACCTTGTAACAATTGTAACAATAAGAGTGTAACTCGCTAGGTAAACAAATAAAGCAACATTGTAACCGTAAGAGATTAACTCGTTAGTTAAATAAACAAAGTAATTGATTAAGTGGTAACCTGACTCCTCCTGTTACTGTGCAAACTGAACACAAAACAAAGAACCCAGCTGCTTTTCAGCTGCTCTAAGCCTGGTCACCAGTGGGGCTCTGCCCTAGCAGTTGAAATCTCGGATGAAAACAAGGGCATAGTTGGTATCTCACCTGACCATCGGCTAACACTAGTAGAGCCCAAACCCTTTGGTCTGTGTGTATCTTGTGGGCTGTGGTTCAGTGGCAGGCTATTTCCTTAAATGTCCTTGCTTTCACTGGTGCAAACGGCACTCCTGATGATTTTCAGTAGCGTCTTCTTTTGTTTAACCATTTATGATTATTAGTGTCCATTTCAGCAAGAGTGTTCCACACCATACTGAGTGCGGCCCGCTTTGTATTCTGAAACTGTTGCCTTAGCTGCACAGCCCTGCATTCTGAGTACATCTGTGTTACTGTTCATGCTCTGCATTATAGAAACCTTAATGCTAAATTAAATGCTCTATAGTTAAGGAACTCTGAGCCATTATCTTGGCTTTCTCAGTTTCCTTTTCTTGCTAAAATGACACTTTAACTCTCCAAGAGGTTTATTGGAAAAAATTAATTTGCTTAAGAGCAAGACTCCTGCATACAAAAAGCAAAATACACTCAACTTCCTTTACAACCCCATCTGTCAGACTGAAACATTTTCTGAGCAGGCTAAAAATGCAATCTGTTAGCAAGGAGAAGTAGGATTCTAATAGGCGGTGGTTAATATGTTGGACACCAAGAGAAAAAAGCTTTTCTTGTTTCAGGCAGAGTGTTCTAAGACTGTAGTAAACACTGTAATGACAGAGGAGCATCTGTATCAGGAAGGAAGAAAGGTTTGAAGAGATACAGTTAGACAGCCAGTCCCTCTTTAAAATTATGCAAGGCGTATTTTAAGAGGTGGCTTCTGCCCAGTTAAGATGATGTCAATATTAATATACTCTTCCACTAGTTATTTTCCCATGCATCATATGGGAGATTTACAAAAACCCCATTTCACATGTTTACCAACAGCCTCTTTAACATTTTGCTGAAAGTTCGGACTTCACTTTTTCCTCTGGTGCCATAAAAATTCGTATCTTTTGCCCACTGTATCCTTTATTATTTTTTTTCAAATCAGTGCTTGAAACACAAGAGTGGCATATTTTATTATACTGGGTTCTGCCTCCGTTCCGCAGGTCTTGGTCTCTGCTGTGGCAACTTGTTCAATTATAGTGTTATTAATTTAACATAATCAAAGTGGAAATAGCCTATAAGATACAGGTAAAGAAACAGCTGTAGGCTCAGATGCAACACACTCCTTTATTTTTTCTGGGTATATAAGAAGAGATCTGGTGGATAGTCACCATGGCAAAGACAGATAAGAAAATGCTTTAAGGTACAAGTTGAACTTCTCTAATCTGGCACTCTGGGGACGTCACCGACACCAGATGAGAAAATATTCTGGACTATGGGAGGTCAATATTCTCAAGCGGCATTACCAGCACTCCCACTCCCCTGAGTTTCTTGGCTAGTAGACATTGATGGACCTAACCTGGGCCATCCCTGGTGGAGTGCAGGATCTGGGGCAATCTCTCTGCCTGAGGCGCCACCCTCACTCCTCCTCTTCATACCCCTGGTCTGCCACATCCCACTCCCATTGCACCCCTTCCCCAAGTCCTCTTCTCCCAAGGGACGTAACCCAGGGGATTACTCAAAGGTCTCACACAGGGTGTCAGACCCCTTAGAACTCACCACAGATAGCGCAGTGACCCAGCACTTTGCTGTCCTCTCCCCTTTGCCTTTCTGCTTGGCCATCACCCCCTGCTGGGTCGATCTATTTCGCTGCAGTGGTGTGAAGCAGAGTGCTCCAGCCCTGGCTCCAGCCTGCTCTACTCCACTCTGCTCTCCTGGGCTGTGTTGCTTGTGGGAGTGGAGAGGCCTGGGGCTGGGTCAGGCACAGAGCAGTCCACTGCAGTGCTCTGCTTCCTGCAGCTCCTGTTGCCACGGTGAGCGTGCGTGTGCATGAGAGAGAAAGACAGAGCAGGCTGACCTCTACTGATTCCCCAGACCAGTCCCCCCAGTTTGCCCTGGGCTCTGTGGCTGACATCAATACGAGGGACTGTCTCATCCTTAGGATGGTTGAAACAGCTGCCATGGGGTCCACAAAAGAGTGGGTCTTAGGTGGTTGCCCCAAACTGTCCTATGGATGGGATGACCAACCCTATCCTTTACGAACTTATCTAATTCTTTTTCAACCCACTTATGCTTTTTGCCATCAAAATATCCCTCTGGTAATGAGTTCCACATATGGATTGTGGTTTGTGTGAAGATCCTTATCTTTGTATTAATTTGGCTGCCTACTAATTGAACTAGGGAAGAGTTATTTACTCCTTCACATAACTCACAAACCAGTGGTCACCAAATGCAGTTTCTCCATAACGTTCATGATATTACTGACCTATATCTCATCCACCACTCAGCAAACAGCAGTGAGGGCAGAATGTACATTTCTGTTCAGGACAAGTTTATGATGAATGCAGGTAGAATCTTTAGTGTCCAAGCCGGTCTTCAGTTGTGAATGTTTTATGCAAAAGACAGTTCTCTCTCCTGCCAAGGTTCTACCCTTAGCTATCTTGGATGAAGGAAGGTTAAATAAACCCTGACGAGATCTGAGTATGGAGCCCAAGGGAATATTTTCAAACAAGATGCTTGCACTGCTTATGGCCCTGGTTCTACAAAGACTTATTCACATGCTTAATTTGAGACATGCAGACTCAGTTATATAGTACGGAGGTCCAAAAAAACTGCAGTAAAAACTGACAAACTGTCATCCCTCACCTCCCCACCTTCAGTTCTATGTATTTGATTTGTCAGTTTTCATTTTTTTTTTTTGGACCACTCTACTATATAATTGAGCCTGGGCTGAAATGCTATCGATGTGAAGAAGTGGGTCTGTTCCATGAAACCTCATCACCTAATAAACTGTTTTGTTTGTTTTTAAAGTGCTACATGACTGCTGTTTTTTTCTGTTAGAATACAGACTAACACAGCTGCCTCTTTGTTACTATTAAACATATATGTTGAAATTGTTAGGAAGAAAAACATAATTACACTCCTTCTGAGATTTTGAACTAGACTGTTAAGAATGCCTGAGAATTAATGCACTAAAAGTGCATTTTAAATAAGTAAGTGATCCCCAAAGCCTTATTTAGTAATAAGTTTTCTCATTATGGACAAAGTAGGTGCTGTTGTGCATTTCGTATGAATGAATACTGGAAATTGCATTAGTGTTTGGGCTGCAAATAACTAACTCTGCTCTTCTAAGTTGTTCCTGGAAAAGGCTGGAATTTTTTCATCAGTAATGGTGCTGGTTCATCACTGATTTTCTTTTCAACAGGACTCCTTTGGCTGCATTTGTAGAAAACATTATGAGGACCCTTCAGAAATTAAAAGTGTCTGCTCTGAGATAGCGGTAAAATGCTCTACAATTAGCTCAAGATTTGCTTCCCTGTGATTACAGCCCAGAGAGACCCTTCAGGAACAATCACAGTCAAACAGAAAATCTAATGGCTATAAAGAGGTGAGAAGAGTCTAGAGCTGTGACCAACATCCAACTTGTTTTGCTCTGTGTATAATCACAAATTCATGCTTGGGCAAAATGTTATGACTCCCACTTGACAAGTTCCATCTTTTCAGTGAGAGCAGCTAAATTCTGTCCCTGGGCACAATTGTGAATGACTCTTGGTTATAATGTTAATGACATTGCAGAGAGCGTTTGGCACTTAGCCAAGTGAGACTATTGCATGGAAAGCCACAGTGTAGGGCCCAGATATGTTAGACTTGATCATTACTACAGAGTTATCTGCAGACACTGCAGTAAAGTCTTCAGAGTTTTCAGATGACATTAGTGCATACAGACACTGCAGATCCTGGGGAAAGATGTGGGGGGCCTGGTTCCACACCCAGAAAGGGGTGTGGTCAAAGGTGGAAGGGGCGGGGCCTATGGCAGTCAGTCCTTAGTGCCACCCAGACCGCAGTGTTGCCCCCCTCTTACAGCTGTTCAGAGAGGCACTGCTCCAGCAGTGCAAAGGGTCCCAGAGCTCAGGTTGCTGGGCCGCTCTGAAACACAAGGCCCCTGTGCAACTGACTCCCTAGTCCCCTCTTGGTGAGCCTGAGAGTGCATAGGGGTGTGTAAAAATTGCTCTTTCCTGTGCTAGATGGTGCAGAGGCACTCCAAGGATATTCCCTCTTGGGGGAGGAAGGGATATTGGCACACGCCTCAGGAGTCCCACTGGGCGAGGACAACTTTGCCAGAGGGCTGAGCTCCTCAGGTGCCCACTTAAGGTGATCAGATGTCTTGACGTTATTGGGACTACCCCATATTAGAAACTTTGTCATACACAGGCAACAATTACCACCCAACTCTCCTGAAAAATAAAATGTCATAGATATTTCCATTGCTGTCTGGTCACCCTCCACACACTTCTGGAGGCTGCTGATTCAGTGCATGCTTATGCCTCCCTGACCCAATGCTGCTCCCCGACTCTCCATGGGGTTGCCCATTCAAACAGGTTACATTTCTCTGACAATCTGGGTGCACATTCCACCACTGCAGTCTCACAGAGTAGAACCAGTGGACTAGTCTCAGTAGATTAGCACCATTCATGGCCTATTGACAGTACAGTTCTTTTCCCACATGTAGTTATCCTGATCCATGAGACAAATGTCACAAACATCTCAGATCTTGGGGAGCTAATGATTCTTGGGTGATCAAGCGCAAGTAGCATCATGCTGCACACTGCGCAGAATGATACTCTGCCTTGTTACTCATAGGTTCCTCAGTTTAACCAAATAAAAGAAGATGGTGACAAAGATCATAACAAAATGAGGATTGTAGCCATAGGAAGAATAAAACATTAGCCCCAAAGGCTCAAATTCTATTCATTGAAGCACTAGTGAGTTGCATGGGCCCAGGTCCATGGACACGGTGCAAAGGGGGCAAAGGGCACATTCTGGGCAGTTCTAAAGGCTATCTGGGATTGCGGGGTGGTATTGTACAGGTGGGCATGGAGGACTGCCCCCAGCTATGCCCCTGCTGCTTGAAGCTCCGTCCCTTCCAGAAGCAACCCCTTCACCTTGCTCAGGGACCTGGCAATTCTGTCATTCCCCTGCATAGAGCCATAAGCAGGATAAGATCCAGGATGTTTGTCAATTCCAGTAAGACATGGCACCCCTAAACGTGCAGAGCAGTGACAGGAGACTGTTAGGAGCACGTTTGGTACAAGTCTCTGCCAGAAGTGGCATTCCAGCACCTATGTTGTTTTCTGCTTCAGGAGCCCTGGTTGGTGTCACAGCAGGGGGATGGTGTGTTTGCTGTATCATTGTTTAAGTGAAAGAAGATGACAATTCTCTCTCCAGGCTGCTTTGCATGTCAATCACACTATGAAAGAGCCTTTCCTGTAATTACTCTGCTCCTCATGACACATGTGCTTGGTATTCGACTTTCCATTTCACATGAACAAAGTGACAAGGCTCTGACGTCACTTTAAAAACAACCACCACCAGCTCAACACCCACATTTAAAGCTGCTTTATTTTTCTTCATTACTGCGTTCCCTGGACCATGTTCTCTTTTGATAGTGATGGGAGTGGAGGTAAACTTTAACTAGACATTAATGCAATAGTTATTGAGCTGTACACTAAGTATCTTTGCACCCATTAACAAGATAATCAACATAACACTGCTAAGCTGCCCCACAATTATAATGAATCAGAAAGACAACGATATTCTAGCTGCAAAAGAGCACTTGTAAGATGTGATAAAAATATGTCTTCAGTGAAAGGCAGAATGAGGCTAGATCTAAATAAACATGGGGCCCCTCCACACATCTAGGTGGTATTCTTTCCATGAGCCATTTCCATGACATTGGCTAGGCTCAGATGATGTAATTGTGTGTACATACAGAGCTGTGCTCAATCTGTTTGGGGAATTACTCTGTTTGCACATCTGGAAATGAAGTCCAGGCATGGTAGTTTCTTTACTGCCTTTGTCATTGCCTCTATTAGAACCAACAAAAGAGGTATTTCTTCACACAATGCACAGTCAGCCTGTGGAACTCCTTGCCAGAGGATGTTGTGAAGACCAGGACTTTAACAGGGTCCAAATATGAACTAGATAAATACTTGGAGGATAGCCAGTATGGGTACAAATGGTGTCCCGAGCTGCTGTTTGTCAGTATGGGTGATAGGGGATGGATCACTTGATGATGATCTGTTCTGTTCATTCCTCCTGGAGCACATGGCATTGACCACAATCAGAAGACAGGATGCTAGTCTAGATGGATCTTTGCGCTGACCCAATATGGCCATTCTTAACTTCTTAGGATATAGATAGATCTGGGAGGCATATTTACAACGTCAGGACCAACCTGTGTCTTGGTTTGGGAGGTGGTGGTAACTACACTAGGTTAAGGAAGATGGTGCAGGGCCTACCACAAGGACGCCCAGGAAGGCCATTTGGCCTTGGCCTCAAGCTCAAAGGGGGTCTCAAATTTAGACACATATTCATTTTATGGCATTTGATAAGCTTCACAACCTGTTATTATGTGCAACTCTCAACAATTAATGCATTTTCACAGGAAAAAAGGGTATAAATCATTGTTTAATTAAAAAAATCCAATTATATATCCTGCGATTATGGCTAGTGGCCTCAAAAGTTGGATCTCTAAGAGGGCTTGAGAAGGAGTATCTATGGATAAGGGTAAAAAAATGAGCTGGATTAAGATTCCAAGTTGGATCCATTTCTATTCACTTCCACTGTCAGCAAGCTTCTCTTCTGGGCACTGTTTAACATCCCCATGCTTTGGGCCTCTGAAACATACCTGCAGTTTATAGCAATGATAGTTACTGGGGTTTGTGACTTCCGGACACATAAATCAAAGCAGCTTTGTGCTAGAGGGAGAAGGAGAAAGAAATTCTGAGAAGTGGGAGGGGAGAAAAATATGATGGAGGTAGAAGGCAATAGGTGTAGAGGGGAGAGGAGGATATTTCCTGGGGTAGGCAGAGAGTGGAGAGGAGAGATGGGGAAATAAGCAACTGTGACCTTAATTCCTCCTTCTGGTATCGAAATATGGATGAATCTGTCAGGACCTGGGGGCTAAAATGCAGTTCCTATAAATCAATCTCCAGGCATTGAAACAAACTGGATTTGCTTGGAAGCATTAACCTGAGCAATTGCTCCATCTGCACTTGTTTCGAGTTGAATGGATGTTCGGAAGGATTAATTTTTTCAGGACTTGAAGTAGATTTTTTTCTGGATACTCTGTCCAGCCTTTCAATTTGCCTTATGCAAAGAGGCTTTTCTAGGATATCACTTAATATGAGAATTCATAACTGAGGTTCCCCATCAGCAGCAATGGGTTTGTTTGACCACCTTGCTCCCAGAAGTCTTGAAGGGAATCCCAGGGGTGACCACACTCTGACTTAAAAGGGCAAACCTGACCCTGAGTTCTATCCCTGCGGCTTCAGTGCGGTTTCACTGTGTAGCCAATATGTTTTTTCTTTAGCCATATTGAGAGGCCCAGAGCTCTTCTGCAGCCAGAATAAAGAGCAGCAGCCATCCACTGTGAAGCTACAGGTCACATACGCACATTCCATCCACATTTCAGTACATTAGTGTCACATCAAACTGCTAAGAGGGAGACCACATCCTAATGACGCCCTTTGTCTCCAGAGAAAGAAAGACGATATTAAGATGTTGAATAGTAAAAGAGAGTTAGCTGTGTTAGCTTTGTATTCTAGCAAAACAAAGAAGCATTCGTGCAGCATCTTAAAGACTAACAAAATTTATTAGGTGATGAGCTTTCATGGGGCAGACCCACTTCTTCAGACATGCATACTGCATATCTCCAGATCTGAAGAAGTGGGTCTGCCTCACGAAAGCTCATCACCTAACAAACTATTTTGTTAGTCTTTAAGGTGCTACATGACTGCTTCTTTGTTTTGTTAGATCTTAAGATGGGTAAAGAAAACTTAGTTAACAGCATTTCTTCTGGCAAGCAATGGCTTATCAATAGCTGATGTTGTGCAATCACCAGTCTATGCTGATTGTCTTCACTTTTCTACCGTGTTCTGCATAATCTCTGTCTAGTTTGTAATTGTTTCTGTCTGCTGTATTATTAATTTTGCGAAACGTAAATCAGTTAAGGTGATGGGATTTGATTGGCTAGGTAATTCTGTTATAGTATGCTATGATTGGTAAGGAAAATTATACTAAAATAATTGGTCAAGGTATAGATAATCAGGATTCAAGTTTCACTACTTAAACCGAAGTCCAAGAAGGAAAACAGCAGGGGAAGCGAAGAAGGAAGGCAGGAAGAAGAAACACCTTAAGGAAGAACCTGACCAGAACCACCAGACCTTGAGGTGCAGCAACCAGCATCCAGAGACTGACGTTGTCTGTCCCAACAGGGGAAGTCTGCCTGCCTTATGAGGATTGGTGAGCATGATACTCTGTGCTTAGCATGTATTCTGCTTTCTTGGTAATTGTAAATAAGTAGAGAATAAGAATATTACTATGGTACAGATTCTCCATACCCACAGGGAATTATGCCTTGAGCCCCAGGGATGGGGTAAGGGTGGAGTTTAAATTAACAGGGTCATGCCTTGAGCCCTATGGATTGGGTAAAAGTACATGGGTCCCTGAAGTATAGAAATCTGTGTGGGTAACAACTGGTGTAACATAAGCACTGAAACCCCATAATCTACCAAAAGATAGTGGTTATTTTCCACTCTAACACATTAACAAGTACAGGCTATCGTTACACTACAGCAATCTGTCTATAGAAATTACTGTCAGAAGAGATGTTCTGACAAAACTTCTGTTGACAGATTGCGTCTACACATAAAAACGGATCAATCTTTTGATCTGCTCTGTCAGCAAAAGGGTCCCTGGAGCATCTACACAGCTTTTTGTCTGCAGTTTCTGTTGACAAAACACATTTTGTGTGTAGTGATAGCGCATTTTGTCAACAAAACGCCAGTTTTGGCTATAAAACTCACTAGAGTAACTGTAGCCACAGACAATGAAATACATGGATATTTCATTTCCCAGATTTCAGTGAGTATCACAGGGTGGCACCTAGGGAGCTCTGTGTATTCTTATTCTGGTGCTCAGCTCTCCATCACTAGAGTGTCTCCAAAGCGTACATAAGTAAACTGAGAATAATTAGACATTACAATCTTCCACTGAAAGGGGATAGCTGGAAATGAAGAGCTGGGTTCTTTTTTCCCGCACCCCAGGTTCAGTCCCAGCCCCCCTCTGACCATGTGGAAGGCACTTAAATCTCTCTGCACCTTGGTTTCCCTCTCCACAAAATGAAGTGACTGATCCTGTGGAAGAATTTTGTACAAGGCTGGATGCTTTACAACAAAACCTGTTTCGATCCTTTCATGGAAGGTACTGTGTAAGCACTGACTTTTAATTGCCAAACAGTGCAAATATCAGTCCTCTGTGCCTGAGCCAAATGTTTCTGAATGACAACAACTGGAGAACACACAGCAGCCAGATATGGAGGAGTGACAAAATGAGATTTAGGGTTGGAAAGACATTTTCAAATCCCAGAAGTGTATGTCAGCCAGTCAGTGACTGATGATCCAGGCTGTAGGAGATGCAACCATTCCTCGTTCATTTGGAAGTGGCTGGGAGCCCTTTGTTGCTCTTGGAAACAAAAGTTCTCACTGTTGTCAAATTTTTCTAAATAAATTTCTCCACAGATGTTATTGTGTATTGTGTCCCTGGAGGAAGAGTTGGACGGTAGCACACTGGGAGACAGCCAGAGTTCCAAACACAGGACAGTCCTGGTGTGTGAGAGTTTGGGGACAGAGGGAGAGATGTTCTTAATGAGACAATATTCTTTGATACACATACAGGTCAGTTCTCATGCTGCCGCTGCCCATCTTTTAGCTAATCTTATTTGGATGCTGCTATACCCTGCTCATTCTGTACATCTCTTTCTATGCTGCCATGACTGTCTAATGATGGGAATGGATTTCCAGAACCCTAAACCTAATCTTCATATTAATATATTCTGAGTTCCCCTCCCCCTGAGGATTCTGCTGCTGTTTTTACTCCCTTGTCTCCTGTAGTCCATGCTGAGCCCTACTGTTTCCATGACAAAAGTCCTGAATTGGAATGACACTATTCCAATATACCATCTAAAAACAGGACCCTGGCATATGTGTCTAAATATCAGGAGTATTTGTGCCATACAACACTTATGTTCCATTTGGCACAGCTGTAGTTGCATCCCTTTGAAGTTACATACACAGCAGACAAGGACCCATATTACAAGTGGGCCTCAAGTACAGCTGAATTGAATGAGAGTTTTGGGTGCACCAGGAATGCAGGATTACAGTTTAGGTATACAAATAGGGGATGCTACAAATAGGTGGACATTAACAGTCGAGAACCTGCCCAGAATTATTTTTTTATCATTGTCGGAAGGCTGTTTCCAGATATATCCCTGGCTACGTCTACACTAGCCCCAAACTTCGAAATGGCCACGCAAATGGCCATTTCGAAGTTTACTAATGAAGCGCTGAAATGCATATTTAGCACTTCATTAGCATGTGGGCGGCCGCGGCACTTCGAAATTGACGCGCCTCACTGCCGTGTGGCTTGTCCCGACGGGGCTCCTTTTCGAAAGGACCCCGCGTACTTCGAAGTCCCCTTATTCCCATGAGCTCAACTCATCAATCAATGATGAGCTCGTCATCATCAATGAGTTAATGGCTGCTGCTCTTTATTCTGGCTGCAGAAGAGCTCTGGGCCTCTCAATATGGCTCCTTCCACCTGAAGCCCCACCTCCTGACCCCTCACCAGAGTCCAGAGTCCTCCACCCCAACAACCAGCCTCCACCCCCGACCAGCACCTCCCAGCATGTCCCAGCCCTCCAGTCTGTCCCCAGCCACTGGAGTGCTGGGACGGCAGACAACCATGGCCTCAGCCCCAGACTGCCAGAAGTCCAGGCTGCAGAGGCCCAGTGCCAGCCTGAGCCTCAGCTGGGGACATGTAGCACGTGAAGTGCCAACTCTCAGGCAGAGCAAGAAGCAAGAGGGAGACTGGGGGCAGATCTTGAGTAAGACTATGTCTGGCTGTTTGAGGAGGCATAGCCCTTGCGTGTGACTGTATAGGACCATGGTTCCTTCCCTTCCCTGCTTGCTGGCAACTTGGAACTGGCTCTAGGGACCATATGCTGCATCCTGACAAAGGACGATGATTATTGTTTACTTGTAAGCTGCGTCTACACGTGCACGCTACTTCGAAGTAGCGGCACCAACTTCGAAATAGCGCCCGTCGCGTCTACACGCGTCAGGCGCTATTTCGAAGTTAACTTCGACGTTAGGCGGCGAGACGTCGAAGTCGCTAACCTTATGAGGAGATAGGAATAGCGCCCTACTTCGACGTTCAACGTCGAAGTAGGGACCGTGTAGACGATCCGCGTCCCGCAACGTCGAAATTGCTGGGTCCTCCATGGCGGCCATCAGCTGGGGGGTTGAGAGATGCTCTCTCTCCAGCCCCTGCGGGGCTCTATGGTCACCGTGGGCAGCAGCCCTTAGCCCAGGGCTTCTGGCTGCTTCTGCGGCAGCTGGGGATCTATGCTGCAGGCACAGGGTCTGCAACCAGTTGTCGGCTCTGTGTATCTTGTGTTGTTTAGTGCAACTGTGTCTGGGAGGGGCCCTTTAAGGGAGCAGCTGGCTGTTGAGTCCGCCCTGTGACCCTGTCTGCAGCTGTGCCTGGCATCCCTATTTCGATGTGTGCTACTTTGACGTGTAGACGTTCCCTCGCTGCGCCTATTTCGATGTTGGGCTGAGCAACGTCGAAGTTGAACATCGACGTTGCCGGCCCTGGAGGACGTGTAGACGTTATTCATCGAAATAGACTATTTCGATGTCGCAACATCGAAATAAGCTATTTCGATGTTGGCTGCACGTGTAGACGTAGCCGTAAGGTCCCCACTCATGGAGCAGAACTCCACTGTGCTATCCTCTGTACAAACAGCACAAAGCAGGTGATACGCCAGGTTGCATTTTGCCCTGTAGACAGGGGTATTATTTGTCCAAGGCGTCATAGAATCATAGAAGTGCAGGTCTGGAACAGACCTCAGTAAGTCATCTTGACCAGTTCCCTGCATTAAAGGCAGGACTAAGTAATAACTGGACTATCCTTGACAGATGGTTGTCTAACCCGCTCTTAAAATCCTCCTATAACAGAGATTTCACAACCTCCTGAAGCAATTTGTTCCAGTGCTTAAACACCATGATAGTTAGGAAGGTTTTTCCAAATGTCCAACCTAAACCTGCCTTGCTGCACTTTAAACCCATTGTTTCCTGTCTTAGCCTCAGAAGAACAATTTTTCACCCTCCTCCTTATAAGAAGCCTTTATCATGTCCTCCTCAGTCTTTTCTTTTCCTGGTTAAACAAACACACTTTTAAAATTTTTTCCTCATAAGTCATGTTTACTAGAACTTTAATTAGTTTTGTTTCTTTCCTTTGGACCTTCTCCAGTGGGGACATGTGTCCTGACATGTGGCACCCAGAACTGGACACTATATTCCAGCTGAGGCCTTTTCAGTGCAACCTAAAGTCTTGCATCTTACAAGCAGAAGCATCCAACAGCAGTAGTACAGTGCAATCCCCACTAAAGTTGAAATGTCACTAAAGCCACACTACAGTCCTTGGTATGTATCAGTGCTTTTCATATATAGGTCTTACTGCTATGTTTCTGCTATTTGTTTTTTCTCCCCCTATTTCCTGTTTAACTTTCAAACAACGACTGACGTGAGCCACATTCCACCAGCCGCAATTACTAGATGAGTAAGCAGATCCACTGTAAATCAATAAGGCAACTTCCTGAGTAAATTACTAATCAACAAAAAGGTGGCATAATCTAGTCCTATATAATCTGTGTTTGCGTTTTATTGTGTTACCTTTGAAATCAATGAACATTTTAAATACTAAGAGAAAAAATTAAATACTAAAGGGTCAGTGGACACCGCGGACCAGTTCTTTAGTTGATGTAAATTAATGTAGCTTCATTGACTTCAGTGGAGTGATGCCCATTCATTCTAGATGAGAATTTATCCCAGTGGCTGGTGTAATTTATCCTGCACAGAATTTATTCTATCAGCTGGAACAAGCACATATTCTCAGGGGAAAAATTACCACTTATAGCTGTGTATTTAGCCAGATTCTCTGCACTCAGGCCAGCTTTCTTAAGTGTTTTCTATGAAGACATGAACTCCATCCTAGCCAGTTAAAGGAGTGCCCTTAATAATTTATCAGGCAATTAAAGTCATCATCACTCTTCTATTTCAGAGAATTTTACCAGCAATATGTAGTCAGCCCTTGAGTTCAACTACTATGTCTATGTCTACACTAGAAGCATCTGTCTACAGAAGATACTGGAGATGCTCTGACAAAACTTCTGTCGACAGTTCGTGTCTACACATAAAAGCGGATTGATCTTTTGATCCACCCTTTCAAAAAAGGGTCCCGCGAAACATCTACATGGCTTTTTTGTTGACAGTTTCTGTTGAGAAAACCCATTTTATGTGTGGATGCTCTGCAAGTTGTTTTGACAAAACCCCAGTTTTGTCCACAAGGCTCTCTAATGTAGATGTAGCCTACCAGTATAATAAAAGAAACACAATGTATCAACAATAATCAAGATATTAAGACAACGAAGGGTTATTTGTCAAGAGTGGAGTACATAACCCAATTAGCAGGGGCTAAATCTTCATCTCTGGAAACACCTCTTATTTTGAGAGAGGAAAAAAAAATCAATAAGAGAAATCTCAGTTACACATCACAGGAAAAAAAAACCCACCTACATAAAAGTTAGAGGTGGAAAGGACCTGTTAGCATTAAGAACCTTCAAAAAGTTATGAGCAGCTGAAAAAAAAAAAGAGGAAGTGTATTGGAAGTTGCCTTTCAACCTTGATTTTGGAGACTGGTTTTACTATAACACCACCACTTTTCATGTATAGCCTGCCTCTGGATTTGCAAAACTAAAATAAATAAGGAGTGGGATCTAATTAACACTGTGTGGGATTTCAAATATTCCTGAAGGGTTAGATGCCAAAATCCTCAATGGGATCTGAACATCTAATTCATTTACAATCTTCTGTGGATTCCAACTGTCTTTGTAAAATTGCCAAAACCTGGATCAGTGCTGCCACCAGTTCTGGTAGGAATTTTTTCCCCAGGGCCTTAGAGAGAGAGAGAGAGAGAGGCTATGTCTACATGTGCACACTACATTAAAATAGCTTATTTTGATGTAGCGACATCGAAATAGTCTATTTCAATGAATAGCGTCTACACGTCCTCCAGGGCTGGCAACGACGACGTTCAATGTCGACGTTGGGCAGCACCACATCGAAATAGGCGCTGTGAGGGAACGTCTACACGCCAAAGTAGCACACATCGAAATTAGGGTGCCAGGAACAGCTGCAGACAGGGTCACAGGGTGGACTCAACAGCAAGCCGCTCCCTTAAAGGGCCCCTCCCAGACACACATGCACTAAACAGCACAAGATACACAGAGTCGACAACTAGTTGCAGACCCTGTGCATGCAGTATGGATCCCCAGCTGCAGCAGCAGCAGCCAGAAGCCCTGGGCTACGGGCTGCTGCACACGGTGACCATAGAGCCCCGCAGGGGCTGGAGAGAGAGCGTCTCTCAACCCCTCAGCTGATGGCCGCCATGGAGGACCCCGCTATTTCGATGTTGCGGGACGTGGATCGTCTACACGTTCCCTACTTCGATGTTGAACGTTGAAGTAGGGCGCTATTCCCATCCCCTCACGGGGTTAGCGACTTCGACGTCTTGCTGCCTAACGTCGAAGTTAACTTTGAAATAGCGCCCAACACGTGTAGACGTGATGGGCGGTATTTCGAAGTTGGCGCCGCTACTTCGAAATAGCGTGCACGTGTAGATGCGGCCAGAGAGAGAGAGAGAGAGAGAGAGAGAGAGAGAAATCAACAGATAGACAAAATAAAAGTATGTTCTTTGTAAGAGTTAGTCAAAATAGAATGCTGGTGTGCTGTGGCTTGCCGATTGCCTTAGCTTTCCTTTGTTAGATGATGTCTGGGAAAAAAGATTTGGGGTCAAAACAATATACTCATCATTTAAACTAACTTTATTGCTACTGAGAATTTTTGAGACCTCTTTTGTTCCTTCTGTAGAAATGATGACATGCAATGTAACTTTTCAGGTGGAAAAGGTAGGATTAGAAATGGTAGGTGATACAAAAATAAAAGGTTCCATAAATAAAATGGTGATCTATTTCCTTGACTTTAATCCAGACCTTTCAGAAATGTTCACAAACTCATTTAAAACAATGTATGGAAAAAAAGTCAACATGACTACTGTGCTCTGACCAATATTTAGGCTGGGCTTGCAATTTCTTCTGCTAGATTCTGCCATGTGCTCGAACATGTTATATTTTGGTAGAAAGATGCCACAATGGAGTTCTACATGAGACACTCCTTGAATGCAGTTTTTTTTGGTAGGAAGAGGGAAACTAGGAGTCTCAATGGGACACTGCTGGTGACTGCTATTGTCTGAATGCACTCCATGCATATTATTTATGTTAATTGAATGCTGATGGAGTCCAAAGAAACATATTGATGGGAGATGTATCCAAGACAGTGTTATTAATTCATCTTTCAGTAACTAGTCTGTGAAATGCATTGCTACGCATAGATTTAGGACACTTCATTTTTAGTATTACTGAGATGTCTCACTCTCTCTCATCCACAGAAAGAACCCATCATTGTAGAAAAATAAAATTAATTTAAGACAGATTGGCTGAACTGCACTGTTAAATTTATATTTATTTATACACTTGCAGTTTTATATGATGTGCCTATTGCCATTCTCCAGGCACATGGGCAATAAGACATTGATTTAAAAACATACATCATAACAATAATCTAATGTAAAAAGTGCAGTGCTTCATAGTCAACCCTCCGCCTCAGCCTGAGAGAATACATGGATCCAGCAACTTGCCTGGAAGATTGGCAGGCTTGGGCTCTGTTAATCCAAGTAGGGTGGGGAGTGAATTTCAGATGGAAGAACCTCTGCTTTGAATAGCCTGGTGCAGTGTTTTAATTGAGGAACTGCCAACACAGACACCCCAGATGATGTCTATGGTCACAGTAAAGCACAGACACAGCTAGAGGATTGTTAGATACCCAGGACCCAAATCTTAAGAGGCTTTGTACAGAGGCACCAACAGCCTGCACAGGCTCCTGGGAAAGGTGGGTGGGGCCATGCAGAAGGGGCAGGGCCTTGGATAGAAGGGGCAGGGCCAGGGAGCCAGTCCTCCATGCAGCCCAGAGTGAGTCACCATCCCCATCCATGTCAGATCTCACTGCTGGCTGGAGTGCGCAGCATGGTGCTCTGGTGGTGATTTAAAGAACCTGGTGCTTTGGCCACTGCTGCTGACACAATAGCGGTGGCAGCAGCCAGGAGCCCCAGGTTTCTTTGAATCACCAAGCCCTGGGACAACTGCCCCTTTCTCCCATCCATTGGCTGGCCTGGTTTGTAAGACAATACCAACATCCTGAACTGCACCCAAAACAAACTGTATAATGGGCCAGATTCTGATACTCTTCAGCCGAGTTGTTGCTGTGTTGGCTGCGAGTGCAAGAAAATCACCTGCCTGGTGCAGATGCAACTTCACTGACAGAAGAGTGCTACTGTGGTCAGAGCTAACCTCACCGTGTCTCTGCCACACCATCACTTTATCTGCCATCTCTGTAGAGCAGACAAGCCCTTACTCATTCAGGTAGCATGTGCGCCACAAATAATCTCCAGGGAGCCAAAGGGAGTATCTGTAGAGAATGACACTGCTTGACACAGTAAGGATGTTGGGATACGGCCCTAAGAATCTGACCTAGAGCCTACTGACATCAGCGAGTGTCTCCCTGTTGATTTCAAAGCAGTCCTAGATAGTTTTTGGGAAGAAGCTTGTACAGTCTTCACCCGTGCTACAGAACATAGCTGATTGTAATGAATAAATAATGTGTTATTGCGTCTCAATGCCCCAAGATTCTTGGGCACCATAACAGAAAATAATTAAAACAATAGATTACAAATATGTTGACAAGTCCTTTGTCAAGTGGAGGTAAACAAACTATAACAGTGCTAAATAACACAAAGGAACCTAGACAGGATTCAGAGACTCTATAAGTTCCTGAGCTTTGCCCTGCAGGATGCAAGAGCATCTGACTTTTGCGTTCTAGGAAATTGTGAGAAGCGAGAAATTAAGAGTTGCAGATTTCATTTCTAAAAAGGTTTCTAAACCTTTTCCTTGCAGAGACAGTCTACAAAATTTAAACCAGCGAAAACTGAATACTACGATTAAAATGAAAGTGTACCAGGGTTCTAGTGACAAGACAGAAGGGACCTAACATTTCTGAGCAATTGTTGCAACTGCAAGAATTGGCAGGGTAATGGCAATCTTGTAGGTCAGTTTATTAGTTTATTTGCCCATTCATTTCCCTGTCTTTGTTAAGATTGACAAAAAGGGTCAAAATTCATTAGCTCTCGTAATTGGTTTTTGTTTTGTTTTGTTTTTGTGATGTGTCACAAAAACTGTACCAAGACCATCAGATCAAACCACAGGCCACCATATGAAAGGTGACATCTTTCAGTCATTGTTATCACCTCTAAAATTACTACCATATTTAGACGTAATGGTGCATATGTAAAGCAAAAGATAGATATCACAAACTTACTAGTTCACCCAGTGGGACTTTCTTCTCACCTTGTTCCTATTACCTGTGCATGTGTGTGTATGTTTGGAACAAAGCATGCACAAATTACTTTACAACAGTGTGAATCAATGCTGTACTGGAGGGAATATCTTCAGAAGATAGGTTGTTTCCCATGTCCTCTCAATCCTTGGCACCTCTGTTAAGACTGCCATCAAGAATGCAATAACATACAAGCTCTGGTCACAATAACATTCTTTCTATTCCACTGCTGTCTCTGGAGGATGTTAAACAGAAGCTAAATGTCTCAGAGGGGTAGCTGTGTTAGTCTGTAAATTCAAAAACAACACGCAGTCCTGTGGCAATTTAGAGACTAATACATTTATTAAGTCATCAAAACTCATGAATATGAGCTCCCAGTCCAGCGCTGGTGTCACAGGACTGCTTATTGTTTTTGAAACACAAGCTAGTAAAGTTTTAAATGTTTAAATCAACTAATCCAGAAAACATGCATCCAACGCTGGGTTTACATTTGCTCCCAACTTCGAAGGGGGCATGGTAATTAGGGTGATGGGAGACTACTAATGAAGCGCTGCATGAATATGCAACACTTCATTAGGTTAATTCCCCACTCCCCATGGCAAATCTGAAGTGCCTTTATTCCCCTTTACATGCATGCTGGCACTTCGAAGTTTGACACTTTGAAGTTGCCACAGGTGAGAATTAGCCTTATGAAGTGCTGTATATTCACTGCAACACTTCATTAGTAGTGTCCCATGACCCTGATTACCATGCTCCCTTCAAAGTTGAGGGCAAGTGTATACAAGCCCCAAGAGTTTTAAAAGAGCTGGCTGAGGAGCTTGCTGTTGGTTTTCAAAAGTCTTGGAGCACTGAGGATGATCCAGGATACTAGAAGAAAGCTAGCCGTGTGACGGTTTTTAAAGTGGGTTAATGGGATGACCTGAGTAATTATAAAGCATCAGAAATGCAGCACTTTAAAGACTAACAAAATAATTTATTCAGGGATGAGCTTTCGTGGGACAGATCCACTTCCTTAGATCAAGAGGAAGTGGGACTGTGAAAGCTCATCACCCAATAAATCATTTTGTTAGTCTTTAAAGTGCTACATTTCTGCTGCTTTGTTTTGTTGGGGTATAGACTAACAGGGCTACCTCTCTGTTACTACTGAGTAATTATAGAGCACTTCACCTGCCATCAATCCCCTGGACATGATAATGGAGTAACTAAAATGAGAGTCAGTGAATAAAGAATTAAAGGAGGGTAATGTAATAAATACAAATCAATATGAGTCTATGGGGAAAAGATTTTGTCAAACTAATTTGTTATCCTTATTTGACTTGGCACAAACAATTAATATGTGGTCTCTTTATAGCTAAATGTACACATATATGTCTAGGAACAAAGAATGTCAGTCATAGTTCCCCTATAGGGGACTTTATTCTGGGAAGCAGCAGATTTGAGGGTTGTGGCAGATAATCAGCTGAACATGATCTCCCAGTTCAGTGCTCTGATTGAATGAGCCAATGTAATTCTTGGAGGCATAAAAGAAAAATCTTGAGTAGCAGCACAGAGGTTATTTTACCTATGAATTTAAACACTGGTGTGACCACTGCAGGAGTACTGTGTCCAGTTCTTACATCTGCAATTTAGGAAGGATTGTAGAGTGTTCGGAGAATAGCCTTGTAAATAAGGAAAGGTTTAGAAAACACATCTTATTGTGATAGAATCAAGGAGCTCAATCAATTTAGTTTAACAGATATCAGTTTAAGAGGTGACTTGATTACAGTCTATATGTATCTACATGGCAACAAATATTTAGGAATGTTCTCTGCAATCTAAAAGTGAAAGGTATAACATGAGCCAAGGACTGGAAGTTGAGGCTAGCCAAATTCATACTAGAAGTAAAGCATAAGTTTTTACCACTGAGAGTAATTAACCATTGGAACAGCTTGCCAAAGAATGTGGTGGATTCTCTGTGGCTGGCAATCTTTAAATCAAGATTGGATGTTTGTTTAAAGCAGGGGTGGGCAATAAGCTGGAGGTGGTTCACCAGGGTCAGCCCCTGGTGTGCCATGGGCAATTTATTTACCTGCAAGTTTGCAGGTATGGAACTTGCAGGTTCCATTGGTTGCAGATCACCATTCCTGGCCAATGAGAACTGTGGAATGTAGTGGAGACTGCAACACTGCTTCCCTTAGTTTCCATTGGTTGGGAATTGCTATCTGTGGACAATGGATGCTGCAAGCACCAGTAACTGCAGAGGCATAGGTAAATAAAATGATGGTGGCCCACTAGAGTCTAACCCACATGAATTGTATCCGGTCCATGGGCTGGTTATTGCCTGCCACTGGTCTAAGGGATCTGTTTCAGGAATTATTTTAGGGCAGTTCTCTGGCCTGCATTGTGCAGGAGGTCAGATTGAATGATCACAATGGTCCCTTCTGACCTTGGAATCTACATGAGGGGGACACTTTTCCACTGAGAAGCAGACTGAGACCATCTACTCATCTGGCTACATTCCGATGCTGAACAGGCAGCTGCAGTGATTTCAATCACTAAAAGAGAGAGATCTGCACAGATTACACCACCAATGAATGCTGCAGGGGTGGGAGGACAGATAGAATCTAAACATGGCTGCTGCGTTTTAATTGTCAGACCAAAGCCATGTTTTCCCAACATCTTTTAAAATGTTAAGGATAATGAATTTAACACATATAACCTGCAGTCTAACAGAGATCTCAATTATCTTACAAGGGCAAATTTCCCCACCTTTGATATTTGCAGGAATGGCACACATCTCACTTAATTTACTTCTTCCACTGGTCCTATTAATGACAGACGACTTCCCCTCCCTTTTTCCCCTTCTCCTTCCTTCCCCCCTCCCACCCCCATGCACCCCCTGCCTGCCTATATAAACCCTGGATTCTTATTTTCTGCTCCACTCTGATGAACTGGGTCTTACCCACGAAAGTTCATTACCTAATAAATAAATTTGGTAGTTTTGAAGGTGCTACAGGACTGCTTGTTTTTTTGTGAAGGCAAACAGGGTATTTGGGAAGTAAGTTCCACCTTGAATCATTGCCATCCAGGGCTGGATTTGAATCAGCAATCAGGACAAAAAGCTCCCTATCCCCTTCTGCCATCACCAGTTTTCCATGTGTGCGGCAGCTGATTTTTACAAGCTAGGCAGTTGTATATGCATGTGTTTGAAATCAAGGTCAATCCCTCTCTTTGGAAGAACTCTGAACACTTTTTTTCTGTGGATGTTGCAAGATAAGTAAGCATAGAGAGTCCTTTAAAAGCCCACTAAATGGTATTCCTAACGAGCTTTATCTATACACAAGGCTTTTGGATGCTTT
This sequence comes from Carettochelys insculpta, assembly GCF_033958435.1. Classification (NCBI taxonomy): domain Eukaryota; kingdom Metazoa; phylum Chordata; order Testudines; family Carettochelyidae; genus Carettochelys; species Carettochelys insculpta. The sequence continues at coordinate 42,247,439 of NC_134146.1, read as the reverse complement.
TAAACCTCGGGGAAGTTTTAAATGGCTGCATGAAGTTTGCTTCCTTTGTTTTTAAAAAATAAACAGTAAGTGTTCAACATTTGATTTTGACTTCAAGAAAAATCCACTTAATTAGTTAATTGATTGCTAGTGGTTCAGAGAGAGAGGGTAAAATTCCTTAAGTCGAGCTGGCAGAGAATCCAAATTGTTTTCAGAGACAAGGATGCAGGCTGGAGAGCCTTCAGGAAAAGAGGAGACAACTGTGCACAATGTATGGTGCAGACTTCTTTTCCCCCTTGAAGAGAGATCATCTGTAGCAATGGCCAGTTGCCTCTGAAGTCTTATTTGTCCTGTGGCACCTTATAGACTAACAGTTATTTTGGAGCGTAAGCTTTCATGGGCAAAGACCGCTGCGTCAGATGCATGAGATGACTCGTATCTGATGAAGTGGGGCCTTGCCCACGAAAGCTTATGCTCCAAAATATCTGTTAGTCGATAAGGTGGCACAGGACTTCTTGTTGTTTTTGAAGACACAGACTAACTCGGCTCCCCCTCTGATATTTGTCACATGAATTTCTGGAAATAGAGAGAACCATTAAGCCCAGGAAAATCAAGTTCCAGCCTGATGGGCAACATACTAACTGACTACTTCTATGGGAGCATTGAGATAGCTTCTGGTGCCTTGGGAAAGACTGTTGGTACTGGTCCCATAGTCACACTTAGGGATCCTGTGGTCACTACATATGCTAATTTGCATCCACTTGGCCAGCAGATGTGATTGCTCTGATATTCAAAGAAGTTAAACCTCCTGACAGGAAGTGAAGGAATTTTTCTGCTGACAAACCCCAATACAAAGTCTATTAGTATTGGGTACGAAGCAAATGTGGAGTGGGAAATCCAAGCCAACCAGCACTCAAGGGTTAACTTGAGCATTCTGGATGACTAGCAGCTGCTCTAATGGAAGACAATTCAATTTCTGGCACAATATGTTGCTATAGACTGAGCCTTAGGTTACTATTGATGTTTCCTGTGCTTCGTTGCTGGCAAAATTCATTGTCTATCTCAACAAGAGCTTGAAATGAAAGTCACAGAGACTTTCAACAGACAGGGAAGCCAAAGCGCTTTCCCCTGAATGCAGGAAGTGCATGTTCCTTCCTCAGAGAACTATCTTGCTTTGCCCATGAAAGCTTATGATCCAAAATATCTGTTAGTCTATAAGGTGCCACAGGACTTTTTGTTGTTCTCAACAATACAGACTAACACGGCTACCCCTCTGATGCTTATCCTGCTGTTGTCACCTTTACTCTTCATCTGCACTCCATCTCTGCTAGTTTGCCATCCTCCCTAGCCTGACCCCAAACACAGTCACAGCTCACTACGTTTGTGGCATACACACACCCGCACTTTACAAACATATAAAGACGTCATTCTCAGAATATTTAGCTCATTCTGTATGCTTGATGCGCAGCCTATAGCATAAAGCAGGACCAGCACTGTAGTTTGAAATAAATCCTGGTACTGGTAAGATATAAATATTTCCAATGTCTTTGGGATGAATTTCCCATTCTTACTCGAGCTTGGATGCAGCTCCAGCAGCATCTGGAATAGTAGAAGTGCTAGTTTAGACAGGGCTCCGGTATTTTTATTGCCTTACTATCCAGACCTGCTCAGATATGGTTGGGCCAGTGATCTATGGTAGCGTTCTTATGGTTTCTAGCACCTGCAGAGCTGCACTGGTGTTAGAACAACACAATTCCCACAAACACCTCAGTGCAGACATTACTATAATGTTCTTCAGAATGGAGCCATCCTTTCAGGAGTTCGGGGGACAGCATTCATCTGTGGGGTCTATGTTGCTCTGATCTGGTTGATACCGCAGTACAGATACTCCTTCACTGAAACTGAAGGATGTGAGAAAAGGTCTGGCTAATGGAAATGTGGAATGTGGGAATATATACCTGGAAGCTATCATTAGCTTTAACACTCTCCCTGACACTCATAAACATGTTAATTTCACTGCCCACCGCCCCCCCGTCCCATCAGTTTGTTTATTTCTGCCTGTCTCATAGAAGTCCAGGTCCTTTTCACATCTAACACAGCTGAGAAGCCGGAAGGCACAGGGAATGGGATCCACCAGAGCACCAGACTCCAAACACCTGTGAAACTTGGTTTACTAGAACACCAGACAGCTGCCCACTGATTTTTTTTTAAATTACTATTCCAGTAAATGCTGAATACTGAAGGTTTTACTGCATATCAGAAAGACCTTATGGCATAGAGCCTCTATCACAGTATAGAAATGGTAAAGCATAACAGAGTGTTGCAACATTCATATAAATGGATGATCCATAATTTATCATCTTACATTATCACTTTCACTGAACTGTCTAATAATCCCATATTTAAAAAAAATAAAACCACTGTTAGCTGCATAAGTTTGTTGCAACATCAGGGAACGCAGCACTACCCACTACTTTTCATCTAAGCAAAGAGCTTCATGATTCTGGCTGCTTTTTTGAAGAAAAAGCACCCCAATGCCTGGAAGAGCACAGTCCGTCCTTTCTGCACCGGGGAGACATGCAGACCTAGTATAACTGTACATCTGGCTTTTTCTATGTCCAATGCATCTCACACATAAAGAAGCATTTCACACGGACATATGCAGAAACTATTTGTACAAGCATCTCTGATCCAGATATTTAAATCTCTTGTTTAGAAGAAAGGAAAAAGAAAGTCAGAAAGACCTTACCTTTGATGCATGGTTGTCATAGTATAAACAAACTTCTCCCGTGAAAGGGGTGTGACAATGCAGAAGTTTGTAGTGACTCTCTTTTAAATAATGATAAGAGCCTTAGGGGAGGAAAACGTCTTTAGAAATTTCATCATAGATCATGTGGGACAAAAGAGCCATTAGAAAAGGTTTTAATGCATCTCAATTATGATGATGTTACTTTCAACAGGTCTTGTCAGAGTGTAAAAATCACAAGCCTTTTAAACTTTCTGATTAATCAAATGAGAATCATCCATTTTCTGTTTGTAGAAACACAAGAGACTGAAAGTGGCTCTGATGGGGGAGTTTACTGTTTGCTAGTGATGTTGTTTTGAAAAAACAATGGCTCACTCTGATCCTCCCTCTTTCTTAGTCTGTCAAGAAAATATATGTGTCTGATACAAAAAGTATTGGCAGAGAGACATACCACTGGTAAATAAAGAATTCGGTAGGTAGATACACATGGATATAATACACAAACAAAACCTATTGCTTGTATTATTTGCCAGCCTGTTGGAATCATTCAACAAAGAAAAACAAGAAAAATGGTACTGAAATCAAACAGCTTTTTGTGAATAGGGTATCCACAACTACACAGAAAATACTCGCAGGATTACAGAACCACAGGAGCACACTAAGTTAATATAAACATGGGAGAAAATGAAACTGGTTATTGGAAAGGAGAACTTACTTGAGGGTGTTTTTTCACATCCATGGTGTTACAACATTGTTTAGTGACTTCATATTTAGATAGTGAGAAATCAACTCTGCTGGATAGAGACACATGTTTTGCATACTGTTTTAAACAGTTTTGCAAAGCTAAGAGATCCCCAAGATATTTGTTCCCCCTGCTTTCCCTTAGAACCATTTTTTAGCCATTGCAGTCACCAGCATATTTCAAAAGCACCCAGTTCTGGGATATCACTTAGTTTGATGCTGAGACCATTATATTTTTGGAGGAAATATGAAACCCACAACTCCTGCTGGTGTAATGGATGTGTGATGATTGAAAGTCTTATGGCATTTGGGCTACAAGAAAAATGGTCTCAGTTGGCTAAATCCATTCTGTCCACTGATGCTGTGTCCACATTAGCACTGCACTTTCGAAAGAGGCATGCGAATGAGGAAATCAATAATGCAAATGAGGTGCAGATTTACAAATCTGGTGCCTCATTTGCATATTCTTCTTTCGAAAGAGCTCGAAAAGCAGTGTAGACCTGGCTCTTTTGAAAGTAAACCTTATCTTAAAAAGAACCCTTCTTCCTTTTTTCTTTTTTATGGGAAGAAGGTTCTTTTGAAGATGGGGTTTATTTTCAAAAGAGCCGCGTCTACACTGTTTTTCTTCTTTCAAAAGAAAAATATGCAAATATGTTGCAAGATATGTAAATCTGCACCTCATTTGCATTTTTAATTCCCCTCATTTGCATGCCTCTTTCAAAAGAGGAATGCAAATGTAGACACAGCCTCAGTCTTCAGAGTGCTTCAGGACTGCTTGCTTTGTTTTGGGAAGATACAGACGATATGACTAAGGCTCAGATGCCATTCTTAACAGCTTCTACCTTTCATGCCAGTGGTGACTGAATTTTGATGATGGCTGAACTGATATCTAAACTGGTTTGTGAAGTGCTTGGAGATCCTTCTAGTTGAAAGCACAATAGATCAAATCCTGAAGAACGATCTCAGTGTAAACATAGTTTCTAGTCAGCCCTTTCCTGCAGTTGAGTTTATTCACATAAAAACAATGTAAAAATCACATTTAGTTGAATGGCTATTTAAAAGCCTACATCTGTATTAAAGATAAGGTTGTGTTTACACCATTTCCCCTACAGTTTCTTGCCTTGTTGTCAGTTTGCCTTATTTTGCTAAAGTTTGCTAATTACCCAAGTGTTCTGTTTTCTTAATTTTACAGATGGCATTCACCAATGCATAGGCTAGAGGTAGTTCAATCAGAATATCCATGTGTCAAAGCTGCAGGCAATTGAAGTCACTGGGACTTTTGCCCTCTGTTATTTTTTAAACATCAGCTATGAAAAAATGTGTTTCAGCCTAGAACCTTTACTTAATATGATGATGGTTGCTTCAGTGTCACATTGGGCTAGGCATTGTACAAACAAGATTTTAAAAGGCAGTCACTCTCCCAGAGAACTAACAGACTAGGATAAAGACAGTATATAACAGGTGGAAGAAACAGGTACATGTGGGAGGGAAAGGAAGATGAGATAAACAGTAAAATGAGCATGTTTTGCATAATATGTAATAGTCTCAAAGCCATCCTATGACTCAGTAGGTCTCTGCTCAAATGCAGCATTTTTGACATTGCAAATAAATTTTAATAAATCAGTTTGGGAATAGTCACAGATAACTAGCCATACAAACCAGCAGTCCTGTAGCACTTTAAAGACTAACAAAATAATGTATTAGGTGATGAGCTTTCATGGAACCAACCACTTCTTCAGATTCTTCAGAATTTAAAGTGCTACAGAGCTGCTTTTCAGTTTGGGAATATTAAACTTGTATAAATGAAGGAATGAAAAAACTAAGGCTATGTCTATACTAATCCGGAAGATTGACCTGCTCAGGGTCAATCTTCTGGGGTTCAGTTTCATGCATCTGGTAGGAATGTGCAAAATTGACCTCTCAGGGGGTGCAGTCAACCCCTGTACTCCTCGTGAGATACAAGGCGCAAAGGAGGTTGAGGGAGAAACTCTCCCATCAATCTTCTTCGGTAGGGACAGCCAAGTAAGCCAAGTGCAGATATGTTGATTCTAGTTATTCAATTGCCATAGCTAGAACTGCGTATCTACAATCAACTTAGTTTGCCTAGTATAGACATAGCCTAAGTTTATTAACTGTTGACTTCCCCCTCCTCCAGTTGCATAACTCAAAACCCTTTTTTATTTAAGAACACAAAATTTGACAAATGATTAATATACAAGGGTAATCTGATCACAGAGGGTGTTTGGAAGTGAAAATTAAAGCTATAGATTAATATTTTTAAAAGCTGATTACTCTGCAATTGTGACAAATGCTTTTCTTAACTCCTTCTCCTATGCATAATATGTGCCCTAACTCATATTAATGGCTCCAAAGGAGCCATCACAGTTTATCAAGAAACTAATATGCAGTTAAAAGTACTCAGAGATTTACATGATAAAACTTAAATGACTCCAGAGTGTATTATCAGTTATCTCAGACACTCAGAAGCACTCACTCACTTCACAAACAAGATAATTCAAGAAAGCATGTGGAAAACCTGGCTTCAGAAGGAAGCTGTTATTCAGCTACTCTCCAGAAGATTTATTCCACATGCTGAGGAGTATTTTCCATCTCACTATATCTAGTGGCCCATGAACAGTACACAGCATATGGCCCCATCTAAAGAAAACTAGCTAAACAGTCTTATCTCACTGGCAATATTTTACAGCTTTTGTCCTGCCAACCAGGAGCTAGTTAAAATATCAATATAACGAGGGCCTGGCTGGGAGGGCAATATCTGTAAAATATAGCCAAGGAAGACAATAAAGTTCCCAAGATAATGTTTTTAAATCATACTCAAAGCCAAAGGCTAAACCAAGCTATAACTTCCTTGAAGTCAGTGGCGAAATTACTACCAGGAACAAGTATCTGTGTTAGTCTGTATCTGCAAAAACAACAAGAAGTCCTGTGGCACCTCATAGACTAACAGATTTTTTGGAGCATCAGCTTTTGTGGGCACCTGACGAAGTGGGTCTTTGCGCACAAAAGCTTATGCTTCAAAAAATCTGTTAGTCTATAAAGTGCCACAAGACTTCTCATTGTCTTTACTATGAAATGTGAAGCTAACAACTGCATTTCTCCCAGCCAGACAAGATCAAAGAGGAATCAGGAGAAGGATAATTAAATGGTGCTTAATTGTGCTGTGGTTCCTCCCTATTTCAAGACACAGCTCTGTAGTGAATTTCGTGAACCGAATGAAAATGTATCACTGGGATTAAATCTGTTCCTACCTGCATATGGATTAGATCAGGGGAGAGCGAACTCTTAAAGTCAGGCCCTACATTTCATCCCTGCAATTAGCAGGGTTTCCCTCAACTTGTCTAATGCACTCTAAACTGATGGAAATTTTGATTAAGCTCATATGAAATCCCCCACCCTTTCTTTACATGTATGAAAATTAGTATGTAGAATGTAAAAACTTTATTAATCGATATATGTGTGAATACTCATACATAAACAGTAACGTATTTCAACATTTTTAATGAGATGGATGAGCCTGAGAGCCAGCAGCTGACTATATTGCACCACCCTTAGGAAACTTCACGCCCCCGCCCAAGAGGGTACATCCTCCACTTTGCACATCCTTGGACTAGATGAGCTGAGGACATGTCTACACTGGAGCTGGAAGTGTATTATCCAGCAGAGGCAGACGTACCTATGCTATCGCTGACTGAGCTACCCCTCTAAAAAATAACACATTACTGGGGCTACTCATGTGGCAGGAAAGGCTACCTGCACAAGTACAATCGTGCATTAAGCCCTATGCATATACTCATCCTGCCTTCGTTACACTGCTAAATGGGGCCCCAATCCAGAGATGCAGTCAGGCATGTAATTAATTTCAAATGTGACTGGTTGACTTCTATGGGGCTGCTTACTTGCTTAAAGTTAAATATAGGCTTACATTTCTCACTGGATTGAGGCCTGGGATTTTCCTGCTGTTACATTTCCAATGCAAACAGTAGTTGATAGGTGGCACCGTTTACACAATAAATCAACAGTGATACAGTTAAGGGAATATACCAATACAGCCATGATCCTACAATCTGAGCTGTGGACTTGGACTTCACGTGGGACCTTGCTGTGCAAAAATCTGTCCAAATTACAGTACCCTGTAAGAGTGCTTGATTCTACATAGCTAGCTAGCTAGCCACACACTGAGCTTTTAGACAACAAAACCCAAACCCACAATATTTGGAAGCTAGAAAGGGAGAGCCACTGGTCCAAATTTGTCAGTCATGCCAATATAAACCCAGAGTCAATGGAGTTCTCTGACTGGTGTCAATCATTTCTAGAGCTTGTCAAAAAGTGTACACAGGGCAAAAATTGCCAAACATTTTCCTTATTTCCCCGTGCTCTCCCCCTGAAAATGCAAAGCTGTCAACCTTTCCCAAGCATTATTTATCATCTTATTGTAGCACTGAGGAGCCCACTGTGCTGAGGCGGTGTTCAGAGACTGTAAGCATATAGGGAACAGACCATCTTTTTGTTTGATCTAAGACAAGAGATGGATATAGAAATATGAAGGAATACAAGGAGACAATAGTGTGATAGGCAAACTCTAGACTTTGCTTTCACCACAACCTTAGAGCTCTCACAATTTTTGAATCATGACTGGACTTGCACACTCCTCCAAAACTTTGGAGGAAATTGTTCTTCATGAAATTTTAAGAACCCAGATAATCACATTCTATCAAGAACTGTCTCCCCTCCATGTACAGCTTTTGCTGCAGGCTGATGGTATGATTCACAGTTTTGGGTCTTGACTCTGAGTTCTACATTTGGGACTGCAGTAGAGGGAACTTGGTGACATGACATGTTTCCGTGCATGTGTACAATAGGAAGAGAACAAATTGGAAGGGGTTCAAAAAAAGTAACAAGGCAAAGACAAAACAACAGCTTGCAAGGCCAAAGATGTAAAGAAAAGGTGAAAAAAGTTAAATGCATTCACCTTGAACTGACTACTGTCAGGGAGGGGTAACTGCCATCAAATATTTGAAGAGAGTAAATGCCAAAAAGTGAGAGCAACTACTTCGGGAAGTCTAGGGAAGGGACATGATGAGGAAGAATAGCATGAAACTGAGTGAAGGATAATGCCATCTGAATATCTGACAGAGCCCCTAACAGTGACATCTGTTAGACACTTCCAAGACAAATGGTGGGAGCCCCACTGTCAGTCATTTACAACCAGACTGGACAAAACACAGAACAATTCAATTCTGGCTGGCAGCTGGCAAGGGTCTGATTCTAGCAGTCCCATGGTTTCCCTCAGACTGACAACCTGGAAGCACATTGCAGTGGAAGTGTTGTGAGCATTACTTGCGGCTCTGATGAACTGCTCTCTGCAGATCTATCTATTTATCTCACTAGCTCTCAAACTGCTGAGTAATTATGATGGCAAAATCATATATAACTGATTAGCACATGAGCAAAGAGCACCTTGGGGGAGACTTAGTCAACCCTCCTTGCATTCCTTCATTTGCCTTGCGTGGAACAGCCACACTACTCACCACTGTGGTAGAGAAATAAATGGAGGAATTAAAGAAGAGTTTATTGAGCCTGGTCATGTTTACATCACCAGCAGGAAGGGGCCTCAGAAGGAAAACTCCCTCTCCCCCAGCCCCCCTGCCTGGAGAGTTCCCATAGCAATTGACTCTGAGCTATTGCTTTAAAAAATCATTTAACAAAACAAAGACAACAAGAAAAAATATTGTTTGGGTAGCAGGAAAAGAGACGGTTTTACACTACTCTGGTGCTTCATAATTTCTGCAATTATATTCCAACAACAGCTCCCTCCGAACTGTGAGGAACAAAATACACTGTCTAGGGCATGAGAAAATGCACTTGGATGAGTTTGGAACACAGCGTTGTACACCTCGCACACGGGCTTCAAAGCAAACAGGCAGAACAAGAGCTAGGAACTGAATCCAAACTGCCGCTGTGCTGACTAGCTCAGCGGTGGGCGGAAATCTCAGTTAGGCTTCACTGGCAACAGGCAGCAGCTGCCAAGATGGCCAACACTGAAATGAAAGCTGGAAAGATTGGATGTGAGAGGTTTTGGGTTGTTTCTCGCTTTAAAGTACTGCACGGCGTAGAATGAATAAGCAGTCAGGTTATTGCCTCTGTGGAGAGGGTCTGTGCCATCTTTATACCTTTAAATAAAAGCTTATTGTGTTTAGTGATACATTGCCAAGACACAGTAGCCGACTGGTTCTCCATCTTGACAGAACAACGTACCTCTTTCAGGAGTCTGACTTGTCTTGCATACCTCACTTAAAAATTACTTGCTTACCAAATAAGACTTAAAAATACAAAAATGTCACAGCATGCTGTTACTGAGAAATTGCTTACTTTCTCATTTCATCATACAATTATAAAATAAATTAATTGAAATATAAATATTGTACTTACATTTCAATGTATAGTATCTAAACCAGTATAAACAAGTCATTGATTGTACCAAATTTTAGTTTGTACTGACTTCACTAGTGCTTTTTATGTAACCTGTTGTAAAACTAGGCAAATATCTAGATGAGTTGATGCACCCCCTGAGTACTCACAGGGTACATGTACCCCTGGATGAGAACCACCGCAACCCAATTGACAGCTTTTACTGTGTATAGAGTCCTTGAACGTTGCTCTCTTCACTCAGAAAACTCAAAGCACCCTGAGCAGGAGACTAAGTATCATTATCCTCCTTTTACAGATGGAAACAGAGGCACATAGCAACTTGCTCAAAGTCACAGAGCAGAGCAATGAATCCAACCCAACTCACCTGATTCCTAATCCAGTACTTTATCAGCTAGTCCCGTGGCCTCAACAAATATAAAGGCATATAAATACTAATAGATAGTATGTTTACGCCTACTAGTAGGTTTACTGGGTTTATTCCTGGCCTGACAAGACTCCTCTGGTAAAGGGTACCAGTGGGCAAGGCTATGGTAGTGTACAGTGGTCACAATGTCTCCTTCACATGCAGTGAATCTTCCCAGCAAGACCACCTGATGCACTACATTCCAAAAGCAGTATCTGCTATGAAAGTACCAAGGAAATCTAGGCCATAGCTTACTGCTACCCCATTCTCCAGTGGAAATTTCAAGGGGAAGCCAGGAGTGGCCACAATGGCCAGGGCTCAATTTTTCGTCACTTTGTGTAACTCCCGAGCCATGTGATAAAAATACCATCAGTTCACTATAAATTGACAGAATACAACTTTTGAGAGCATGTTCTGACAGTGCGGCTGGGACAAAGCACATCCTCTGAAAGGAGTGTCTTGAAAATACAGTTACTCATTACAGTGTCCTGATAGCCCCTCCAGAGCCTTCCTGATATTGGTTCACAGACCTAATTCACACAGTGGTGTTCATGTTCCCCTGCCAGTGAATTCCATGAGCATTTGACAACACAGTCAGGAGAAGCAGGAGCGGCTGAAGTTTCTCTCCACCGAGTCTTGGAGTCCTTATCAAGGCAATATTCCCTTTAAAGACAATGAAGGCACTGAAGGCAATGGGTATTTTGTCTACACATGGAAAGCTCTGGCCCATCCTGAACAGTGATAATTACTAATTATTAAAAGGCTTAATAGCATTTGGATGTGTGCAAATAAGGGTTAAATTTGAAAAACTGGGTTGCCTCAAAATGAAATGTACTAGCCATTTGTGTAAATACTATGGTTGTTACCTCCCTCTGACTTTTTTTTGGAACAGAAAAGAGGAGATTATTCTTGTTTATAAAACTGACAGCCATTCCTGGGCTAGGCTGCTAGATACTGAGTGACCTGTTCTTTGACACAGGTTGCTTGGAAAACTCCTGTCTTATCACCTTATCCAGTACTTTCTGCCCTTTGGGGTGATGTTGGGCCTTCTCTCTGTACAGGGAAAGCAATAAACAACGGCAGAGACCAGAGATAGGGAGTTTCTGCCAATATTTATCCCAGTCTCATGTTTCACAAGTATGTACACCATGGTCCTACCATCTCCTCCACACCGTCCTCCAAAATAGTGTGAACCAAGCTTCAGAACGGGATGGGATATGTATTACAGTAACATGATACCTTGTGTTTGATGACTTAAGCTAATAAGTAAGATTTTGGAAGGGATATAAAAGCTCATGTGTCAGTGTTTAAGCCAATCTCTAGGTGCTAAGACAAGATCTTCATGGGAGCTGATTATGCCATATTTGCCAGAGGAGGGAGGTTCTTGTAGCTTCCTCTGAAACTGGCCGTTGTTGAAGAGAGTACTGGAGAAGAAGGACCATTGGTCTGGTCTAACCTGGCCATTCCATAGGCTATGCGTTTCTACAAAGATAAAAGTAGGGGGAGCATGGTGGACTATCTCAGCCGGGAATGTTAAAGTGAAACAAATAAAAAATAGACAGCTTTGCTTAAGAGCAACTGAGCTTAAAGGTAAAAGAAGGATGTTCTTGTGGATGACACAAAGGAGACCTTTTAATTGACTGCCTGGCTCTTCTGCAGACTTTCTGTGTGACTTTGGGCAAATGCCTTAAGTTCTCTCAGCTTTCATGCCACATCTTGCAAATAAGAATAACAGTATTTCCTTTCTCCCTGGCTTTGTCCATGAATCTTTCTGAGCAGCAACTTGTTTTTACAGTACCTCACTTACAAGAGTCCTGGTCTCAGTTAGGGGCTCTGCTATCTAAGATAACTCTGCTACCACTGGTGACAAGGAGAATGTTGGCCTGACTTTTGAATTACCTGCATTTTGTTGGTTTTGGCATTTTTATCTTTTTCGCCTTTTGAATAATTAACCTTTGTGCCCTGGTATGATTTTTCAACCATGAGGATAGATAGTGAAGGGAATGTGGAATTGCCTTATGGCAATGAACAATGCCACCCTAATCTGAAAGGGTTAATTTATGCTGAAATGCAGCTTTGTTAGTGTCCTATTCATTCTGATTGTCAGAAAAGATAACACAGATCAGGAAACATCTGCATTTGAGGAGCTGGTGAACTACTGTCAGATACAATTTGTAACTATTTTCTTATGTCATAAAATAGAAGATGGATTACAAAGGAAAAAAGCATACTATTCAGACAAACTGTAATGACTAACAATCCATGTATAAGTTTTAGAAATATCAGATTTTATCTTGTATAAAGGGGGAACAAAAATCTACCCTGGGGAATACATATCTGAGGGTCTGAAAGGCAGGAGCAGCTTGAGGCTTAAGATTTGTCAATAGTTAGCATGAAGACATATCAATGAAAATGTTTAACCTTGGGATTTGTAATGTTATATGCTTCATCCTAATTGCAGATAACAGTCTCTCTGAAAGAAGAATCTATAGTTGAGTTCAGTGACTCTGAATACATCCTTCCTCCACCCCATAAGAAAGAAAGACAGAAAGATACAGAAGGAGCCAGGAAACACTTTTCAGTACACACAGCCAGACTAATATTCGCCGGTTTACCTTCAGGATATTATTTATCCCACAGAAAACCTGTCAGATAGCTGCCAAGTAAACATTCAGTACAGGCACAGTAGCTCATGTAGGGGTTCCAGGAGCGTGTCCGCAGCACATTTGATTACCTCTGGTGGTATACCATCCTGACCAGGGGCCTTTCCTGCTGCAATGCTGTCGATGGCTCTCTTCAGTTCATCCACAGTCAGTTCTTGATCCAGTTCGTTCATTACTGGTAGGAGCTTGACGGCATCGAGGGCTGCGTCAACCACAACGTTCTCGCGTGAGTACAGCTCGGAGTAGTGCTCAACCCAGCGCTCCATCTGTTTGGCTTTGTCAGCGATGACTTCACCAGATTTGGATTTCAGAGGTGCCATCTTGTTCTGGGTGGGTCCTAATGCCTTCCTCATACCTTCGTACATTCCTCTGAGATTACCAAAGTCGGCACAGGTCTGGATGCTGCTGCATAACTGGAGCCAGTGGTTGTTGGCACAGCGCCTGGCTGTCTGCTGTACTGTTCTTCTGGCCTCTCTAAGTGCTTCCTGGGTACTCTGGCTCGGTGAGCGTTTGTACTCCAGGAGTGCAGCACGCTTCTTTTCAATGACTGGAATCATCTCATCGGAGTTAGCTTCAAACCAGTCGTTCGTGTTTCTAGCTCTTCTTCCAAACACCGACAAGGCCGTGTTGTAAACTGTATCCCTCAGATGTTGCCATTTGGATGTCGCATCGGCACCCCCACGGCCGCTGCGCAGATTTTCCTGGAGGGTCTCTCTGAACTTTTCAGCTTTCTCCGAGTTTGCCGTCTTTCTGGCGTCAATGCGAGGCCTTCCAGCAGGTTTAGAGCGGTACAGCTTCTTGGGTCTCAGCTTGAGCTTGGAGCGAACTAGCGAGTGATCTGTATTACAGTCAGCACTATGATAGCTGCGCGTCAGAAGGACGTTTTTGAGGTTATTACGCCTAGTGATGACCACATCTAGTTGATGCCAGTGCTTCGAGCGTGGGTGCCTCCACGACACTCTGTGCTGTGGCTTTGTTTGGAAGAATGTGTTTGTGATGCACAGATTGTGGTACGTGCACAGTTCAAGGAGACGCTGTCCATTGTCATTCATTTTTCCCGCACCGAAGTGTCCTAAGCAGGAAGGCCATGAGGCCCAATCAGCTCCAACTCTTGCATTGAAGTCACCCAAGATGTACAGTTGTTCACGAGCAGGTATTTGCACTACAGCAGCACTAAGCACGTCATAGAACTTGTCTTTTACTTCTGGTGTGGCGTACAGGGTTGGAGCATAAGCGCTGATCAGGTGGACAGGACCAGCGCAAGTTTGAAGCGTGATCCGAAGAAGTCTTTCTGATCTGCCCATGACTAAATCAACCATTTGTGGAAGGGTGTTTCTGACAGCAAAGCCAACACCATGCTCTCTGGGTTCTTCTTGGGCTTTACCCTGCCAGAAAAAGGTGTAGTCCTTTTCCTTTAGGGATCCCGAATCTGCGAGTCGCGTCTTTTGCAGTGCAGCGATATCAACTCTGAGCCTCTTCAGTTCCTCGTTGATGACAGCAGTCTTGTGGGTGTCACTGATGGCCTGAAGATCTTCAGTCAAGCCTGTCAGCATGGTCCGCACATTCCAGCAAGCAAGCTTAAATTGGTGAGGTTCCACAGGATATGCGCGATGCTAACATTGTAACGTTGTATAAGAACAAAGGAGACAGAAGCGACTGCAACAACTACCGTGGAATCTCCCTCCTAAGTGTCACTGGTAAACTGTTTGCTCGCGTCATCCTTGGCAAACTCCAGAAGATTGCTGAGAGGGTGTACCCCGAATCGCAGTGCGGATTCCACGCAGAGAGGTCTACCGTTGACATGGTCTTCTCTCTAAGGCTACGTCTACACGTGCAGCCAACATCGAAATAGTCTATTTCGATGAATAACGTCTACACGTCCTCCAGGGCCAGCAACGTCGATGTTCAACTTCGACGTTGCTCAGCCCAACATCGAAATAGGCGCAGCGAGGGAACGTCTACACGTCAAAGTAGCACACATCGAAATAGGGATGCCAGGCACAGCTGCAGACAGGGTCACAGGGCGGACTCAACAGCAAGCCGCTCCCTTAAAGGGCCCCTCCCAGACACAGTTGCACTAAACAACACAAGATACACAGAGCTGACAACTGGTTGCAGACCCTGTGCCTGCAGCATAGATCCCCAGCTGCCGCAGAAGCAGCCAGAAGCCCTGGGCTAAGGGCTGCTGCCCACGGTGACCATAGAGCCCTGCAGGGGCTGGAGAGAGAGCATCTCTCAACCCCCCAGCTGATGGCTGCCATGGAGGACCCAGCAATTTCGACGTTGCGGGACGCGGATCGTCTACACGGTCCCTACTTCGACGTTGAACGTCGAAGTAGGGCGCTATTCCTATCTCCTCATGAGGTTAGCGACTTCGACGTCTCGCTGCCTAACGTCGAAGTTGGTGCCGCTACTTTGAAGTAGCGTGCACGTGTAGACGCAGCTTAAGGCAGCTGCAGGAGAAGTGCAGGGAGCAGAGAAAGCCACTCTACATAGCCTTCATCGACCTGACCAAGGCCTTTGACTTGGTCAGCAGGGATGGTCTGTTCAAACTGCTCCACAAGATAGGCTGTCCTCCACGGTTACTCAAGATGATCCAGTCGTTCCACGAAGACATGAGAGGAACCATCCAATATGACAGCACATTATCGGATGCTTTCAGAATCAGGAGCGGCGTCAAACAAGGATGCGTGCTTGCTCCGACATTGTTCGGGATCTTCTTTGCACTCCTCCTGAAGCATGCCTTTGGATCTTCAACAGAGGGCATCTTGCTGCACACAAGATCTGATGGGAAACTGTTTAACCTTGCAAGGCTGAAAGCTAAGTCTAAGGTGCGGGAAGTCCTCATCAGAGACATGCTGTTCGCAGATGCTGCTGCGGTAGTGTCTCACACAGACGACCAGCTTCAAAAACTACTGGATCAGTTCTCCAAAGCGTGCAAGGACTTTGGGCTTACCATCAGCCTAAAGAAGACAAACATACTTGGTCAGGATGTTGCTGAATCCCCATCAATCAGCATTGATAACTATACGTTAGAGGTCGTCCACGAGTTCGTTTACCTCGGGTCCACCATCACTGACACCCTGTCGTTGGACACTGAGCTAAATAGGAGGACTGGAAAAGCAGCCACAACTCTGTCCAGACTCCGCAAGAGAGTGTGGAATAACAACAAGCTGTACACTCACACCAAAATGCAAGTCTACAGAGCCTGCATCCTCAGCACCCTCCTTTATGGCAGCGAGACTTGGACCCTGTATGCCCGCCAGGAAAAGAGGCTGAATGTCTTCCACTTGCGCTGCCTCAGGCGCATCCTTGGAATATCATGGAAGGACAGAGTGACCAACACCGCCGTCCTCGAGCAAGCTGGAATCCCAGCCATGCACACCCTCCTCAGGCAGCATCGACTCCGCTGGCTTGGCCACGTCCACAGGATGAACGATGGAAGGATTCCAAAAGACATCCTGTATGGTGAGCTAGCCTCTGGCAAAAGACCTCCCGGACGCCCCCAGTTGCGCTACAAAGATGTCTGCAAGAGAGGCCTCAGAGAGGTAGACATTGAGCTGGACAACTGGGAAGAACTAGCAGATGACTGCAGCAGATGGAGGCAGGGGTTACACAAGGGCCTTCAGAAGGGTGAGATGAAGATCAGACAGCTAGCAGAGGAGAAGCGAGCGCACAGAAAGCACAATAAGGACTTGCCAGACACCCACTACATCTGCAAGAGATGCAGCAAGGACTGTCACTCTCATGTGGGTCTTCATAGTCACAATAGACGCTGTAGATGAAGTCCTCAATTGAAACTTTAAAGGGCGCGATCCTTAGTCTATGCAGACTGAAGGATGCCTACTACTACTACTACTAAACATTCAGTACCTTTAATATGTTGGTTTATTTGTAGTTTCTGCTGTCCTACTCTTTCATCACTTTCAGCTCCTCACAGTAGTCTAAATAGTTTAGAAATATGAATAAAGCCTCCAGGAAATTGGAATATCTGGAGAGTGTGTGTGTGACAGGGTGTATGAAGAGGATACAATGGAACCTGCTGTGAAAGGCACAATGATTGCTCAATGATCAGCATACTCTTCGGATATACATGGTGGTGGGTCAAAGCACTTGACTCTGTGAACTAAACAGCCTGCCCAGAGTAAAGCACCAAAAATGTGGCTAAGATGCTAGTGTTTTCACAACTGTATAACATATTCCATTTACACGTATTACAATTTCCTATACTGCACACTGCCAGAACTCTCCGATAGTATCTCTTCCTCCCATTTCTGTTTTGTTTTCCAAGATATTCTGGAGCTGTCAGAAAAATTACTCCAATGACATATAAATTACTGCCTGGTAATTACTGCCTGATTGTTTTTCTGCTCATCTTCGGTGTTTCCAACACACTGCTAACATGGTGCACAATGTAAACTGCACACACACACACACACACACACACACTGAAGTCACATTCCTGCTTTCAAATATATAATTAAGTCTCAGAGAAAACAAACCAGCAGTCAGGTAGCACTTTAAAGAATAACAAAATAATGTATTAAGTGATGAGCTTTTGAGGGACAGACCCATTTCTTCAGATCTATAGCATTTCCAG
Source organism: Carettochelys insculpta (assembly GCF_033958435.1). Classification (NCBI taxonomy): domain Eukaryota; kingdom Metazoa; phylum Chordata; order Testudines; family Carettochelyidae; genus Carettochelys; species Carettochelys insculpta. The sequence continues at coordinate 42,229,857 of NC_134146.1, read as the reverse complement.
TACAGACTGACAGTTATATAACCCAGAAGTCCAAAAAAAAATTGAAATAAAAACTGACAATTCAGATACATAGAACTGAAGGGGAGGGGGTAATGGGTATGAGATACTAAGTGTCTTGCCTGAGGTCATTATGAATACGAAAGAAAAGAACACAGAGATAACTCAATAGTTTAAGCATTGGCCTGCTAAACCCAGGTGTCTGAGCTCAGTTGTTGAGGGGGCCATTTAGGGGTCTGGGGTAAATATTTAAAAAATAATTCTCTTAGAGATGGTGATAGGTCCTGCGGTGAGGGCAAGGGACTGGACTTGATGACCTCTCAAGGTCCTTTCTAGTTCTATGAGATAGACCTATCTCCACATATTTAATGCATGAGATAATTAGTATCTATTGAGACATTAAGTCTCAGAGAGGTAGTTATGTTCGTCTGTATCTTTGCAAAACAAAAAAGAAATTCTGCCTAGGAGGGGTGTCTCTGAGTCATACTGGTTTCAGGGGCCAACTCCTGGAGTAGTGCAGCATATACACCAAACAATGTTCCCTCTAACTTTTTCTGTCCACTTGCAGAATAAATTTTGTTATGTGCACTGAGGCTGGAGCAGATGTGCACTAGCAGTAAAAACACCTGCCGCTGGCTTTGGGCACTGTGGATTCTCTGCTAATCAGCTGGGAGGCATTTGAATCTCTTCTGTGTGGCCACCCAAGCACTTAGCTTACAGGGAACCTTGTCACCTACTCTTTCTTTCCAAGGGTTCTGCTGGCAGTCACACTCTAGCCCAGGGATCAGCAACCTTTCTGAGGTAGAGTGCTGAAATTTGACCTTTTGACCTCTCTGTACAATGATACTTTTTAAACTCACTAATAGTCCTACTTACAACGGCTTCATTAATAAATAAATTAGGATGCAGAGCTCTACTGTTTAGGTGGTGGCCAGTAGCAATAGCTGGTCTTTTGTTAATCCACAGGCAGCATGGCTTTGAGCAAGCTCCTGGCTGCATGGGGGAAGAGCAGGCCAGGCTGAGCTTCCGTCTTATGTGCCCATGAAAATTGGCTCGTGTGCCACCCTTAACACACATGCTGGGGTTTGCTGACCCCTGGTCTAGCCTGTAGTCAGTTCCATTGCACATGGGTGCAATATGGAATTTGATGAAGGTTGGTGTAGCCAGGGGGCCTGGTTTCCTGTCCTGACGGACAGGGAGAGAGACATAACAATCTTACAACAGGGAACGATCTTGCTGTAAAAGTGAGAGGGAAGCTTTAAGCTCTAGTAGAAGTGAGAAAAGCTCTCCTCTGGCAAACAAAACAAATGCTTTCTTTCTTTTCTGCTTTTCTCACTCTATCAAAGGGGGTGTAAGTACACTTTTGGCAAACTCCTCAGAAGTTATTGCATACTTGGTCACAGTTTATGCCAATGTCTCTAGACCTCTTTGGTCTGGAAATTGGTCAGGATCAGGCTTTGACCCAAGAGTTTGCAAAGGTGTGGCTGGCAGCTAATTCTGGCTCTGACACAGACTCCCTTTGTGACCTGACCTAGGACAAATCACCAATCTTCTCTGCCTTTGAGTAAAGTGGGGAAAATCTGTATAGTGGAGATTACTATGGGATTCTCTCCCCCCAGTTACAGGGGCAGAGGGTGATGGGGCCACAGGGGCTGGAGGAACAAAAAATGGGACAAAGTGATCATAGTGCTGCCTATAGCCAGCTACAGAGGAGCTAGGCTGTTCTCTGCCAGGGTTCTTGTAGTGTTAGAGCAACGAAGGGTCCTGTGGCACCTTATAGACTAACAGAAAAGTTTAGAGCTCTAAACTTTTCTGTTAGTCTATAAGGTGCCACAGGACCCTTCGTTGCTCTACAGATCCAGACTAACACGGCTACCCCTCTGATACTTGTAGTGTTAGAGGCTCACAGCATGCTCTCAGATTCTTTATTCAAACACAACATAAATATTGAGTCACTGCATGAAGCTACTCTCTTGCTGCTAATGCTTGCAAGCCATGTCTAGGCACATCTAGCCAGTTTTGGTTGGACGTGTCCTGGAGTTCTCATCACATGGTAATCTCTAATGAAAGATTAATCTTTCTTTCCTGGAGGGTTGGCAACTGTGGCCCTAGCCAATTCCTGAAAGACTTCAGCTAAGCTCTGGGAAAGCAGGAATATTGAGGCCGAAATTTGTCTGGGTCACCGAGAAAAGCGGTGTGGTGCCGAGTGAAGAAGCAGCCTGGCCTCTTTGCCTTCCACTCTGTCAGCCGTCCACTCCGCCTCTGCATGGAGCAACTCAGAAAGAAGGGAGCAGCGCTCCACAGGCACGAGTAGGGCCCTACCAAATTCCTAGTCTGTTGTGGTAAATTCCAGAGCTATAGGATTTCAGTTATGTAAATCTGAAATTTCATGGTGTTGTCATTGTAGAGGTCGTGACCCAGAAAGGAGCTGTGGCGGAGCCGAGTCACAAAGTTATTGCGGAAGGCATTGTGGTGTGGCTACCCTTACCTCTGTGCTGATCCTGGTGGCAGTGATCAGGCGAGGCAGGAAAGGAGGCAAAGTGGGAGTTGTCCCCAGGTCTGGTGTTTCAAAGGGGCCTGGAGCTCCGACTACCACTGCTGCTACTTTGGAAGTAGGTGGGGAAGGGACAGTGCCAAGGTATGAGAGGTGCTGAGGGCTGAATACCCTAGGCCCTGCCCCTTCTTCCTGCGGCCCTGCCTCTTCCAGGCTGTGGAGCTAGACCGCCTCCCAACTTGCCTAGTGCAGGTCCTTGGCCCTAATGGCAGCAATGCCTTCACAGCTGGGCACTTGGAGAGTGGCAGCTGCTGGTCGAGATCCCAGCTCTGAAAACAGTCCTGCTGACAGCAGCAGTACAGAAATAAGGGTGGCAATACCATCCTGTCCCATCCTCACTTTTACATTGATACTTGCAAAGCCGGGTCCTCACTCAGCAGCTGCCACTCTCTGGCCGCTGGGCTCTGGGGGCAGCACCATAGCAGTCAGGATGGCAGTATTTTCACGCCCCTAAAATAAAATTGCAACCCTACTGCAACTCCCTTTTGGGCCATGACCTCCTCCCTACCTTGTGAGAAATGCTGGGCTGTCCTGTGAAGCGGATACATTATAGGATAAAAGCACACAAAAGACCAGATTTCACACGGGGGAGACAAAAATTCATGATCTGTGACTTGTTTTTCACAGCCATAAAGCTGGTAGGGCCCTAGGCATGAGTAACTCATGGGGAGACTCATGGAGAGAGGTAGAGTTGTTGGACAGAAGAAGCTTGGTGCAATGGGAGTTGCCATGGTACTAACAGGCCTCACATACTGTCACTAGCGTTCTAATAACAAAAAAACTGACCCCCCTTGTCTGCCCCTTCTCTGGGGCCCTTCACTGCTCTCCATTCCCTCCCTCCATTGCTTGCAGTCACTCGTCCCTGCTCACTCATTTATTTTCACTGATTGCTCAGCCAATGGGACCTGCATAGCTGGTACTCAGGACAGGCAGAGTGTGGAGCCCTGTGGCCACCTGTAGGTCTAGGAGTAAAAGGAAGATGCTGTATGTTTCCTGTGAGCCATGAGGAGCTGGGCAGGGAGCCCATGAGGCCTGTGCCAATTGAACTTCTAATGACCCATTCAGCAGCGCTGACCAGGGCTGCCAGTATCTCCTTTTTTTTTGACTGGGTATTCCAGTTGAAAACAGGACACCTAACCTGGCAACTTTAAAGATATTGCACAAAACTTGAAAAGTTATATGCGTTGTCTTGTGGACTGAACATGACTCCCTCTGTCACTGAGACCCATGATTTACAAAAAAGTCCATCAATTTTGGCTGCACCCATTAATAAAAAGTGGCTGCATCCTAAATTAGTGGACAAATTTTAAAAAACGGGGGCTTGTGTGACTGATTTGGAAAATGGAGACACACTCAATTAATAGACACTTAAATCTAATTCGTCATAGTTCCTTTATAGCTCAGTTTACTCACCTGCAAAATGGGTCTCTGGGCACCCAAGAAACACCTGGTTTAGAGACCTGACGGCAAACACTAAAAAAACAGGATACACCTGGTCAGAACTGAAAAAGATTGCCCAGGACAGGTGATGCAAATGGTTGCAAATGGCCTGTGCTCCAAGATGAAGGAGTGGAAAAGGCTTACTATGACTATTGCCTCCTTTAGAGAGCTGTTGTGAACACCAATTACTTATGGTGAAATTTGCAGAATGAAAATCCAGTTCTCATTAAAGTCAACTGGTGTAGCAAGTGCGCCTTTGAAAGTGAGGCTGTTACTGTTTGTACGGAAACCTGAAGAGGAGAAATGTTTCTTTCTAGTATTGCCAGATTGCAGCTGACACAGTAGGTATCATCTCATACTTTTGCTCACTGCCAGCCAAAAGGAGAAAGTTAACCAAGCTTTTCTGGAGCTGTGGCAATGTTTGAATTTGATTTTCCTGAATGTTAGGCAAAGCCTCACAGTGGTTTTATCCAACACAGTGTGCTTTTTCATCTACCTGAAGGCTACTAATCATTAGCATATGATCTTCTTAGGTTAAGGTAATTTCACATTCAGTGGTAGAACTCAAAATAGGGCATTTTATGAAGGCCAGAATTTAAAGCAATAAAGTTTATTGCCTGATTTTCTTAAATAAAGTGCTAGCACAACTAGACATACTTACATTTTTTACAATGTCTGGCACACATTTAAGAGATGGAAGCATCACAGGAAAAAGAAATCTAAAGATGCAGTCAGATGTGACTGATTTTTATTCATTCACACACATCTTGGAGAGTGTTGAGACTTTATAGTGTAACTCACTAGGTCACCACATTTGAATATAAATTATAGGATTTGTTTTTTGGTGTTAGAATTACTTAAGTGTGCCAAGACTAGAGAAGACTGTGGGGAACTTCAGAGAGAACCTCACAAGCTAAATGAATGGGCAGCAGGATGGCAGGTGAATTTCATTACTGACCCCGTCTAGGTAATGTTTATTGGAAGAAATCATTTGTCCCACTCACACACATTGCTGGATTCTAAACAGATTGTACTGCAACAACTCAGGAGAGAGACATGGGTGTAATTGTGGGGAATCCGCTGAAAACATCTGCTCAACAGACATCAGCACAAAAAAAAATCAATTAATGGTTGGACGTATGTAGAATGGAATAGGAAACAACATGGAAATCACAATGATATTACGGAAATCAATTTCATGGCCACATCCAGAATTCTGTGTTTATTTCTGGTAATCCAATCTCCTAAATGGCTATAGCGAAAAATAAAAGGGGTTCAGAGATGATCAACAAAAATGACTGGAGGACGATGGAGACTTCCTTAAGAGGAGGGACAAAAAAGATCGGGATCAGTCAGAGCAGAGAAGAAGAAAAAGAAATATGACACGTGAATACAAAATGGTATTGAGAAGGCAAACTGGGTACTCCCATTTATGCTCTACCATAGTATAAGAGAACATTCAGTGAAACTGAAAAGCAGCACATTTTAACTCATTCACGTATATATTTTTACATAACACATGGAAACTCATTGCCACAGAACATGGCAAAAGTCAAGTGGTTAGTGAGACTTCGAAAAAATTAGAAATTTACATAGCTAAAGGGGATATCTGTAGATATATTAGGCAAAATAAACTTTTTAAACGGGATATAAACCCTTCATGCTTCGGAGGATATGAATCAAATATTATCTCGGGAACTGAAGAAAAAAATTCCCTTAGCCCACACAGGGCAATTACACACATCCTTTTTTGCACTTTCTTAATAATCCGATACTGTTCATTTGGAGATGGGATATTGGATCTGATGAGCCAATGGCTAGAGTTGAGATTCTCATTTGCCGGTTTTTGGATGGGATTTGCAACTGTGCATAAGTGAAATTCAATGGGACATGTTCTCAAAAGTCATTTAGGTAAAAGGTGGCTTGTGATTTAGATTCATTTAGATGCTTTTGGAAAGCTCATGCTTTCTTTTTACTCTTTTCAGGAGAACAACAGAGAAAACTAACACCTTTTATTGGGATTAAAGAAGTGTCTGTTGTGTGTGTGTAGGCCTTAGAGTAATAAAAAAAATATCATGACCTATCACCACTGGGATCCTTTTGGCAGCTGACTTTGGACTAAATCATGAGTCCCTTATAGGTGCAATTAGTTTGATTATTGTCAGAGATTCATATGATTCAGATTTGTAGTCCTTTATTATAGGAAGGATGAGCAGGATTTGTAGTCTATTATGGGAACCAATAATATACACACACAGAACCAGACTACAAAATATACACACTGCTTAGATCAGTGATCGGCAACCTGCGACTCTGGAGCTGCATGTGGCTCTTTTAGGAGTCATTTGCGGCTCTGGATGCTGCTC